>NC_140588.1:203774393-206174393 GCF_964204655.1 Triturus cristatus | reverse complement strand
ATGGAAAAATATGAAGCAGTTATAACTTTTGTGAAGAAAGAAATACCTCCCAGGCAAACTGATTGGTTAAAGATTAAAATGACCACACCAGAGCTGAAGGAGACAGTGCATGAGTACTAGAAGAGATTTCAGCAGGTGTTTAAACAGCATAGTGGATGCGTATATCCTGAGGGAAAGGATATCAGGATTTTTTGTGTTGCAGTTTGTTCTATGGTTGAAACCTGAAATTAATGCTCACAATATGCAAAGTCTGATTTGCTGGCAGATCAAGTCACTAGATGAAATTCTGCATTATGCAAAATAATGCAGTGATGAATTGGACATGAAGCAGAGAAGTGTTTCAGAAGAAATGTATGTTGGCGCAGACAAAGTTGGCTCAGAAAGGTTTTCAGAACCTGCCTTTTGCCGGAAATCAGGGGATGACATGGAGAGTTGTTGCTCATCAGGCTGGATTTTCAGGAAATCAAGGGTGATTGAATATGCCCCACATTAGAGGTAGAGGGGTTCCCACGAGTATGGGATCGGGAACGGACACTGCACAATGAAAAAGGTCACTGCCTGCCACGTTTCTCATAGGGTGACACATTGGAAACATGAATGTAAATTCTATCCTGAAAATGCTGGAGGAGTAATGCAAAATTCACAGAGTACAATAGGACAAAGGATGCCGGTACAGCAAATGCAGACTCCCATGCAAGATGAAGCCCAGATGATGGCCCCGCTCCTCCACAAATGGGGAATCCTACAGTAAATTTAAGCCAAATGCCAAAGTTTAATGCAAATCAGCTCTAAAATACTATGCCACAATTTTAAAATCATAATCAGAATACATTAGGTCAATATCCTTTATTTGTGGCTGATGCGTTTTCTTCTGATAATTCCCAATAATGGTGCTTGAGAGAGGAAGAATATTGCATACTTGCTGCAGTCTTAGAGGTAGATCAGAGGGTGCCAAATGTAGATTCAACTTTTTATGGTCATGCGGTGTCTTTAATGATTGACACAGGAGCTACCCATTCCACTGTTAGAACAGTGGAAGTACCAGACTTACTTTTCTTGGGGATAATGATCCAAGTAGTTGAGGTTACGAATAAACAAATGCAAAATCCGATTTCAAAAGAAGTTCCAGTAAAAATAGGAACTTTTGAAGAGAACACCAATTTGAGGTATGTGATACATGTCCAGTAAACAATGCTAGGAAGAGATCTGTTGTGTGAGTTCAATTGCACAGTATACTGTTGATGTCGATTTTAAAATGATTAGACAAAATGCTGAAGCATGTAGGTTCCCTTTACTGGCTTTTTGGAGTTACCAGAAGATCTTAGAGATACTGGAAGTGCAGACATTTGGGATTTCACAGGTAAAGACATTGTACTCAGAACACAATCCTATCACTTGTCTCCATAGAAAATTGCAGGAATTCAACTAGTGAAAGAAAACATACTTCAGAAATGCATACTGAGGGAGTTGATTGGAAGTCCATGTAATTCATCCATTAAGGACCTACAAAAGCCAAATGGCAAGTATAGGATTGTCCAAATTTTAAGGCATATTAATAACATAGTTGTGCCTTGTTGTGCCTTGGTACCAAATCCTGCCACTGTACTTTTCCAAATTCCTTGTACTTCAGAATGGTTTACAGTCATTGATTCAGCTTTCTTTTCAGTGCCTTTCCATGAAGATAGCCAGTATTTATTTAATTTGTCTTCGAGCAGAAGACAGTCATGTGGTGCTGTGTCCCTCAAGGCTATACAAAGAGTCTGTCTATTTTTTCAGATCCTAAGAAGAAATCTTGAGACCTTGAAAAAGCCTTGTGAGCCTACCCTTGTTCAATACATTGATAACCTGCTAGTAGCGTCAGATACTTGTGATGCTTGTAAGTACAACACCATTGTTTTTCTGAACCACCTGGCAGAGAACTGGCACAAAGTGTCTCCTGGTAAACTGCACTACTGACAAAAAGAAGTTCAGTATCTAGGATACATAATCATGAAAGGAGTCAGAAAGTTGATGAATCTACCTCAAACCCAGAAAGATATAAGGATGTTTTGGGGAATGGTTGGCTACTGTAGACAGTAGATACCAAACTTTTTCTTAATGGTAAAGCCTTTACTGAGGCTCACACATTCAAGATGTGTTAGATCTGCTTCCTTGGGACAACAAATGTACAAAAAAAAAAGTTCCAAGATCTGAAACAGAAATTGTGCTGTGCCCCAGCTCGGTGAATGCCTGATTATGAAAATAGTTCACTCTGTTTTGCAGTGAAAAAGGTGGGTGTGTACTATCAGTTTTGTTATAGACACATGGAGAGGCATGAAAAACAGTGGCCTATGTTTCTACTACACTTGATCTTACAGGAGCAGGTCTGCCCAGCTGCTTGAAGGTGGTTGCCGCGGGGAGTGCTAGTTTGAAAAAGAGAAAGAACTTTGTGATGGGACACTGTCAAGCTCCAGCATGACTCCTGAGTGCCCAGATGCATGCCTCTATGACTATATTCAGGAGCTCACAGATGTATGCCTCCATGACTCTATTCAGGAGGCCTGAGATGCATAACCCTACAACTCTATTCTTGAGCGCCCGATGCATGAGCACTCAGTTAAATGATGAGCACCAAGTTGACAAGCATCTACCTGCCTTGAGTCAGGTGAACTGGCATGATGGTTACATTGACACATAGGTTCGTTAGCTGCCTGATGATGACAACAGTGCTAAGAGTAATCCTTAATCATACTGGAGACTAATTACAGGGTTCTCTTTGAACGTCATGCATTGATAGTGTAAGCCTCCTACATTTTTATTTCTTTTCTTTTCTTAATTTTGTGTTTTACAAATAGTTGTTTAGTACTTCTTTTCTGTTTATAGCAGCAACGCTGACAAAGAATGTGCATGTTGTGCTAAGACCAATATCTTGGTTGCCCTGGCAAAGATGCATACATTGTGCTGAAGCCCTGGTTGCCTAGCAACATTGATGCTATAAAAAACGTCAACATCGACTTTGGGTGCTTGCAGTTGAGTATTTCAGTTTTGGCTGCTTCAGTGGTGGCAACCAGCTTCATTGACAGTGGACAGAGAGAGAAGCAGAGCAGACTTTGAGCAGTACCAACAGTAGGGCATGTCATGAAGATGTGTTGTTTTCTTCTTTTGGATTGTCATTGCTTAGCCTTAGAAAGAGCGTTGTGCCACTATTGGTGGTATCGGTATTGACAACTGGGCATGGCCTTGTTTCAGACTGTGGAGTGCTGATTACACAGCTTCCCAGGTGTTGTAACAGAAGAAGGAAGTCCATTCTCTGGGCTTCAGACCCTCTATTAGAAATTACTAGAGTCTCATTAAAATATTATCAGCGCCTAGCGAACTGTTATATTGAACAGTGCTGACTTCCTCATGAGAATATTGAACTGTGGTATAGAAAAGCATGGAGAATTCTGAATGCCTATACAGGAAATAGCAAATCAAGAACTCTGAAAGAAAGATTATAAACCATGTACAGTGAACTGTGAATATTAAAGAGCACAAAAAGAACTCAAGTTAAACCTTTGGTTATGAAGAGTGAAACAAACCACAATGTTGGCTAATGATTCAGAAGACAATACAGAATGTTGTAAAGGTGAGAGATAATATATGTTTAATTGCTAATTAGCTGTTGTACGATTGTTGTATGTTATACATAGCTACCATATATCTTTGTTAGCAATTGACTTGACTGTTTCCAGGTCTCCCTCCCAGCAGTACCCTCCCTAAATTCCCTCCTCTTGTCTAGCTACTTGGAGACTATAATTTTGTTTACAAAAAGTCTGTGCTGCTGGAAGGTGGGCTTTGAGGGTACTTCTCCTGAGGAACCGGTAGCCTGTCAGACACCAATTAATTGTAATGCTTCCATACTCTGTATAGTTACTGTTGACTAAAACGAAGACCCAGTATTTGTCCCACAATAGGTTAGCCAGACACCAGAAGAATTTGCTTGCATCTGAGATGTTCTAATCAAACATTGTAATGTTTTAAATTGTTCTACTCTTATGCCTGTGACTGACCAAAATGAAAAATGTGAAGACTTCTATCATGATTTTCTAAGTGTCACTGAACTATGTACAACACTTACACCCAACATTAAGGATAAACCACTGAAAGAGCACATCCATGTCCTATTTATGAAGGGCTCATGCCTAACAGTCCATTAATTGTGTGTCTTTTCCTTCCTCGCCCTAAGTGCCCTGGGTATGCCCAGATGTGGGTCCCGGGCTCACTGTGCCACTGAAATCAAGCTATCCTGGATGATGATGGGTGAAACCCTGAAACCGGTCCTAGGATGCTTGTTTCCAGTCCAGGGAGGACCTGGCTTGGCAGTTCGGGCTGGACTGCTCCCATGAGGTACAGGGTCAAGACTGATTTGCATATGGTCAGGTCTAAACTGGGATGGCATGGTGAGCAAACAAATGATGGATTTAACCCAGATCTCTTGTGACTGGGAGTGAATATTTTGATTTTTTTTGCATTCTGTCCATCAATTGTGTGTCTTTTGCTTCCTCACCTAAGTGCGGTGGTTATTGCCAGACGTTGGTCCTGGGCGCACTGTGCCACTGGAATCAAGCTATCCTGGCTGATGAGGGGTGAAACCCTGAAACCGGTCCTAGGACGCTTGTTTCCGGTCCAGGGAGGACCTGGCTTGGCAGTTCAGGCTGGACTGTTCCCATGAGGCACTGGGTCAAGACTGATTTGCATATGGTCAGGTCTAAACTGGGGTTGCATGGTGAGCAAAAGAATGATGGATTTAACCGAGATCTCTTGACTGGGGGTGAATGTTATGATTTGTTTTGCATTTTGCCCATCAATCGTGTGTCTTTAACAGGAAGTGAAGGCACACTAAGAGTAGCATAGGCAGTGTGCTCCATAAATTAGGTGATCGAAGGTTCTTGGCTTCAGTCTGTTTTCTCTGCGCAAGTTGCTGAGTTATTTACCCTAACCTGAGCTTGCAGTCTAACTGCACAAATGAGACTCACCATCTTTATAGATAGCCAGAATGGTTTTGACATAGTTCAAGATTTTAGGCAATTATGGTAGCAGCGTTGATTTAAATTCTTACCTCCACAGGTACCCTTATTCAAAATGGACTGCACATTAAGATTCTGCTTGAAGCCTTACAGATGCCTAGTCGAATTGCTATTTTATAATGTCTGGAACATCAAACAGGCAGTGGGTATGTTGCCATAGGCACTAGATATGCTGACTCCGTAGCCAGGTACTGTGCACTGCTTTCATGCATATTTAATGGAGATTTCACATGCAAATTTGAGCAAGAAAGTGATATTACAATAATGATGGAAATAACTGATACTTGAATTGAAAAGAGTACAGGAAAGTGTGTTTAAAGCAGAACAGAATGGGTGGATTAGGTCAGGCTGTGTAAAGAACGGCATTGACATTTGGATGTCTGTCAATGGAAGGCCAGTGTTGCCTGATAGTTTCCAATGGCCCACTATTATCACAGGTACACACATTTAGGGAGAGATGTCATTATGATACTTTTCTGTCAAAGGTGGTGTAACCCCAGATTTCTATCAATTGCTGATGAAAATGCCAGAGGGTGTGTCACATGTCAACAGCTAACGCAGGAAAACACATGTTAGAAGCACACACGTAGGGGGATCAAATGGCCCCTTTGAGAGACCACAAATGGATTTTATCGAGATGCCTGGGTACAATGGGCTGAAATATGTCCTAGTGATTATCTGCGTTTTCTCGAGAAGGGTGAAAGCATAGCCAACAGGAGAAATAACAGTCTCACTGTAGCTAAAGCGAAATTATACCACTATTCGGGATGCCAGTCCTTCTTGAGTCAGATAGAGAAACACACTTCAAGAATGAAGTGAGAAACATACTATGTGTTGCTCTACAGACTGAACAAAAGCTACAATTTAGTTACAGACCAGAAGCCTCAGGCCTAGTCCCTTGCTCACTTTGCCACTGGATTCAAGATAGCCTGGCTGATGAGGGTTATGAACCCAAAACCGGTCCCAGGATGCTTGTTTCCGGTCAAGGGAACTCATGGCTTGGCAGTTCGGGCTGGACTGTTTCCATAAGGCACAGGGTCAGACTGATTTGCATATGGCCATGTATGAACTGGGGTGGTGGAGTGAGCTAAACAATGATGACGGATTAAACCCAGATCAGTTGACTGGGGGTGTGTGTTTGATTTGCTCAAACGCTTCGTCCATCATCCCCTTTGGTATCGCTCAGGCGTAGTGGAGCAGATGAATGGAACTATAAAGCCCAGATTGGCACATGTCTGTGCATCAACTTCACTGAAATGGCCAGATGCATTACCACTGGTATTGATGAGCGTTTGAAGTATCACAGACAGGAAAACACTATTAACCCTGCATGAAATATTGATGGGGAAGGCAATGATATTACCAGCTGTGCCTGTGAATGAACTTGTGAACATAACAGATAATATGATTTTGGACTACTGCAAGATACTCACTTATGTGGTTCGTTCTGTCTCTCATCAGGTATCAGCTGCTACTTTAGACCCTCATCAAGAACAGTGTCACAAACTCAATCCTGGTGATTGGGTCGTGATCAAGAAGCATGTTTGGAAGACTTGTCTTGTGCCAAGATGGAAAGGCCCCTTCCAAATCATACTGACCTCGAACTCTGCTGTTAAATGTACTAAAGTTCCGAACTGGATACATGCCTCACACACCAGGAGAGTAAGCAACCTAGAAAAAGCGTCTTTAGTCTATGATCAGGAAATAAGAGAATTAGTGTTCACAACACCAGTCGAGAGAGCACATAGACCTCCAGCACCTGTTGAAATATATAGAGAAGCGCAAGGTTGCTCGTGGAGCAGCCTGCACTCAAGGTAACACAAGACAAGATGGCAGCCGCATGTCGGACGATCGGCTAGAGCTCCCAGGATCTTTCCCCCTCACGGCAATCTGAAACATGCCGTAACTCTCCTCCTTAGCCTGCGCATATGAAGGGACATACCTGAGGCCCCCGACGACATGCTTTGGTTGGTGCCGGCCACTCGGGACACATCATGGCATTTCCTCTGGTGTCTCACTTGGCTTGCTTGGCCTTGGCCCATAACGTTAGGCAGCTTCAGTGTTGGGGGCAGAGCTAGAACATCAGGTGCTCCGTTGCGATGCCTCAGAAGGCAGCTCAAGGCAGGACATATCCTCCGATGGAACCAGCAGCTGTGGGGAGAGCTGGTCAACCGCAGCGAGGAGCAAGGAATGGCATCACTGAGAAAAGTGGAGAGATAGGTGAAAAAAGATGGGAAAAATGCAAGATTTGAACAATACAGACGTTAGTGCAGCATACCTGCTTTGTTTTCAGCTAATAAAGTTAAAAACAACACATTCCCAATATCTTGGAGAGGTCAACAGGGGAGATTTGTAAAGGGAGGAATTCTATATTAGATAACCCCCAGGGAGAAACTCATAAAGGTAACCTCAATGGTGATCAATGTGAGGATCAGCTAAGTTAGACTGAAGATGCTACCCAAAGTATCCTAGCCGCCGGGGTAACAGAGGAGTCGCCGGTATCTGTGGCCCCGCGCTACAGATAAAGGAACATATAATACCCAACACGATAAGAAGGAACTCTGTGAGTAAAGAGATTCAGAAGGAAAGCATACCGAAAGTGGACGCATTTAGTGAAGAGGCGGAGGGAGGCGACGACAATGCTATGCAGAATATCACTAAAGAGATTGACTCAGGCAATTATTTTTTTCCCTGTCTGACCCCTTGGATTCAACAGGAGATGAAAGTGACTCAAACCTTAGGTTAGGTTTCACAGGGGTATCCCCAAGGAGTATTGGGCATAGTGAATCAAGTAATATACAACCTACTCCTCGGACAGTTAGAAAAAACCTGGGCCACAGTGAGTGGGATCCCAAACAGTGGGAACGAGGCTCTGATTTGGGACTATTCTTTCTCAGCCGGGACTGGGGCCGTTGAAAGTGCGGTGGCTGCTGAAACAGCATTAGGGAAGTCAATGAGATTATTATGGCTCATAGGGAAGAAACCCGCACAGAAAGCCAATGGACTCAGGGGGCATGCCTTAAACTGCAAAACTCAGTTAGGCGCATCGCAAAATCCTGCTCTGAGTTTGCAGAGAGAATTCCGGAGGCAGAGACTTGGATATCTAAACTAGAAGATGATCTGGCAGCTCAAAAAACAGTTATGGAATCAATACAGGCATCAAAAGAGGACACATTGTGGAGATCTTGAAAATCGCCTGCGGCCTAATAATTTAAGAATTTTGGGGGGTCGCAGAAGGCATGGAAGGCCAAGACACAAGAACATTTGTTATGGATATGTTCTCAGAAGCATTCCTTGAACTAACACAATGACATTGGAGTCAATAAATACAGAGAGCCCATAGATTCCCATTTATACAGCGAGCAAGGACAGGGGAGGCTGTCACGAGACCTAGAGCGATCTTGATCCCGGTCAACAATTTTCTAGCCAGTCAAGCAGTCCACGAGTTAACGCGTCCCGATAAAAAGAGAAAGGGGAAGGGATCAGAGTTTTTCGTAAGGCCTGATTTCTGCCACCAGCCAGTGAAAAAATGATGGCAGTTCAGACAGCTTATCACTCCGTTTCAGAGCAAAGATGCCCAAGTGTTCCTATTTAATCCAGCCACATTGAAGGTCATATATAAGGAACAGACTTGGTTCTTCACTTCAGAAGTTAAAGCCAAGGAACACTTGCAATCTATCATATAGGGTTGAAGAAAAGATACATGTGAAGTTTTTTCTTTTTGTGGGGGATTTTGTTTGATCTTGTATCCAGACATGGTATCTTGCTTCAGTGAGCTGTTTATAGCTCTCCCCCTTGTGGTTATAGTTAGGCTGTATAAGATTAGTTTAATGTTATTTTAGGTTATTATAAACTTTTGACATTTGTGTATTTTAAACAAATTATATGTCCAAGGGGTAGCCTCTGGGAGAGGGTAGTTATTCACCACCGGGACCATTGGTCCTAAAGTCTCAATACAGGATGGGTGAGAGGTGGGTTGGAGTCAGGCTGCTGACTTCAATATGGGTAGCGGAGGGAGTGGTGTGGGGGTGGGTCGGGAGAGGGTGGGGAGCATGAGGGGTGGTTGTGAGAGAGGGAGGGGGGTGTAAAAGAAAATGCAATCCATGACAAATTGAAAAAGAGGGTTTGGAGGTATATGAATTCAGGAGATAAGGTCAGAAACTCAAGAGATATAATAGTCTGTGATGGGGATAAAAGGTTACAATCTGGTCTATGCTTATGTTCTTTTAATGTATGTGGGCTAAATAATAATGCGAACCGGCAGCGGGTTGCAGCTGAAATACGGGTGATACAACCCGATTTGGTTTGTCTTCAAGAAACTCACATACCATGGAACAAGCGGAGGGTGCTTAATGAGATGGGGTATACATTACTGGCCTGCACACAACAGTCCACCACAAATCGGGGGTAGCCATCTTGGCTAATAATGGGGTACAAGGTACTGGCAGGACATTGGGGGGTAATCAGGGTCACTGGGTAGTTATGGAATGTACCAGGGGAGCACTCACATTTACTCTGTGTTCCGTCTATGGGTCTAATCTTGACGAATCTGCTGTGTTGGAGGCCCTTAATCTAGAACTTGCCTACCCCGCTGATTCTTTGTGTGGACTTCAATATTCATTTAGGCGTTCAAGATCTCTAGAAAGGGGTGAAGTGCTATAAAGGTAGGAAGCCCAAAGATTTGAAGTCATTACACTATCTGGTGGAGGATCATGGTTTGAGGGACGATTGGTCTATATTACAGAGCTCAGACCCGGTCCGACTGGCAAACTAATTATGAAAATGTATCAAGTCACGAGTTTAGGTGCATTAACACTAACATCAGCACACAGACTAAAATGTAACACAAGCAAAGGAACTTGTTTAGTAGGAGATATATATGGAGAAGTGATATCACCTGTAGGAGTGATTCTAAATGTTGTGAAGATTAGAAAGCCAGCTACTGTAGTCATCAAAATGGCAACAGGCACTTCTGGAGCTTTGCTCTTAATTAACATTCAACTAATTGCTATAAGGTCCCTGGTTTTGCACAACCAACTTGATTTAGACAGATTGCTCTCTGTAAAGGGAGGTCTGTCACATGTTAAAAATAACACATTGCTGTAGATTCCTACCGGACAAGAGCAAGCAGATGGAAAGTTTTTCAAGGAGTATTTCATGTCTAGAAACTGAGTTGCATAAATTGGAAACACCAAGGGACTGATTATGATGGCAGTCGGACATTGTATTGAGGATGGGACCACCCAACAAGCTGCCAGCAGTCCCTCACCTCCAATTACAATGCGAACGATTTCAAGGTGGTCGCAAAGTGTATTTGTTTTATAGTGGTGTGCGCTGCTGGCTTAAGCACATTCCGCATTCCCAAAAAACGTACATTGTGCATATGCCTGCACTATGTGGCAGGCACTATGCAGTGTCTGCCACGTGGTGCAGGGATATGTCGGGGGCACCATAAGTGCCCCCCATAATCCAACACTGAGGGATAGGGGGAAAGGGGGGCCTGCTATGGGCCCCCAATGTCCCTTTCCACTAGCCTTTTCATGGCAGGTAACCCGCTATGAAAAGGCTGGCGGGGATCGACATCATCATTCCTATGGTGGTGCCTGGCAGACACCACCACCATTGTAGGAATTGGAGTACCCTCCAACGGTCCGATGGGCTCCTTGAGCCTGTCAGATCCGTGGCAGTTAGTCTCTCTGACCGCCACCCGTCTGCCCGCCACCCTATTGTGGCGGGCGGAAAACATGCTTAGGATAGCGGTGCACCCGCCACTGATAGGTTGTTGGTGGCGGTCTCTTCGTCATCGTAATCAGCCCCTAAGTTTGCACGAAAAGTGTGGGAAAGGATTGCACACCATCGGAATTTGGTTTTCAACAGCTGGGAAGGGTATAGTGAAGGTGAAACTAAAGCCAATAGTTGTAGTACGACTTTGCTTAATATTCCTTTACGTCCTATTTCTCAGCTGTAAATACTTCATGCATAAGAGACAGAAAAAGTTTCAAAAGTAAAGGTACGAGACAGAAATGGGATTATGGGGAATAATGAATGATGACTTCATGAAGTTGCCTACACATAACAAGTGAATACAAAGAAAAAGATGAGGTACAACTGAAGGTGAAAGTGTCTTCTACATTTGAATTTGCATGTGAAACAAAATTATGTGATGATTTAAAATCATCAAAAGGCAGGGAATTGTGAGAAATAACTTTAAAATCAATTGTTGACTTGCAGACCATATTAGAATTTTACTTTAGAATGTGTTTGAATTTGCTGCAGAAATATGTACATATAGAAAATGTCACATATAAAAAAGTGCCTGCTTTATAATGTGAAAGAATCCTTTTAATATGTGTTATTAATGTTGCGAAATAATTCATAAGGAAATCACACGTGTGGAACATGTGCTTGCTAAAATGTATATAGAAAGGGTAAAGAACATTTTGTACTAGACTATCATTCTTAAATGTGCCCCCTTTAGTTGGGCCCAAAAGCCTTTTCTTGCAACTCTTGCTCATAGCTTAATAGACGTTGTTTTCGAACATTTTGGCTAGCATTAGCATTTGCTTAAGAATGCGCTGACTTCCAGGTTATGTTCTTTAACCTCATTGTGCCATATTATATCACTTATACTAAACAATAGACTTTGCTGTGACTGGTAAAATAAATAATGATTTAAACATTTCACATATGCCTCACCAGAATATTATTGCTAGTTTTGTCTCAGCATATTCGACTCGCTTATGTATTCACAATGGACATAGAGCACATTTTTCAGCTTAGGAAAGAAGGTTCTCATGAGAACCTTCTTCAATGTTGCTAATATAAGCAACAATATTTTCCTATACACTGATGTGGATGTTTACTATGGGAATAGAGAAGAGAAGCATCAGAAATTGGTGACATCATCGGATGAGAGGTTTCCATTGGAGAAGAAATATTAACACCTACTAAGTTTTGCTACATTATTGTGGGATTTTATCTTAATGAGTGTTAATCGCTAGTTAGGACTGATCGAGACTGGACCAAAGTAGACCTGATTCATTCTTTCTCTGAGACTTTAACCTTTTTACCGACAGTGAATGCTAAAGGAAACTTTATTCTTTACCTTATCAAAACCCTTTTTCTGATCAATGCAATTACAACTATCATTCCTCTTTTACTGATATTCTGATGGTTGCTTCAGGAGCTGTAGGGAACTTGGCTGAGTTTCCAGAATGACTCTTTATGGGAAGTTCAATCTATACTCTGAAATCTTGCTCTTTTCCAAAAGGAACTCTTCATGCATTCTATCTTAGGGTAGATTAGATTCTTTGTTAGTTTAGTGATATTTTCCTTTATGGAACATTTTGTATTAATTTATGCCCTTACTGATCAATCTCTTATTTTATATTTCTGTGGGCTGAACTAGTCTTATTAAAGATGACAAAACCAAACTAATCCTTTAAGATAAATAAAGGTTTCGAAAACTTCTTCAGCCTCTCATCAGTGACTGAACATTAAGATCTGGCAGTTGATGATATATGTATAATTTGTATTCTCATTCCAGCTCCATTTGAACCAACGGTGGCAAAGGTCTATTGACCTGTCAAGAGTCATCAGGAATTCTAGAGGTCGAAATCTGTACGTTGGGGTGTTTAGTCTTAAATACTCATTTGAACAAATGCTCCTAGATTTCCCTCAGAAATCACCCCCACACACATTGCTGCAATAAATTACATGTTCTCCTTTACCTCCAAAGTGGGGAGGATGGTGGTAGATATCAAAAGAATGTCAAAAGCCCTGAGGGACATTTTTGGCCCAGTGAAGTCAGTGGTGAGTTTTGGCAGTTGGCTGGTCTCTGGTGCTTGACTCATCTTTTTTGTCATCATAAGGTTGCAGCTACACCAGTGGGACTGCAACAGAACTCCTTGCTGCGTATACCCTGGCATAACCCCCCCCCCCCCATGGGCAGGGCCTCAATCCCAAGTGGTAACTGGGAGAGGGAAGCTACCTTGTAAAGCCAATTTAGACTATAAGAGACCAGTAAAACAGCCAGACCCTGACAGCCAAATGTTGCAGGGACAGCACTTACAAGATTCTGCAGAAACAATGGAGACACACGTTAGACCAGCAGATACAATTCTGGAGACAGGTACTGCAACTAGAGAGACATGGAGACCAAGGTAGATAAAGTTGGTATAGACATGAACATTTGGCAATATGACCATTGCAAGCCGGCAGACAAAGTGAAACTCAGCGACAATGCTCTGACTGAAACAGTAAACCTTCTTAAACACAGGGGTGCAGATTCAGAGAACATCAATTGAACTGATATGGCGTCCTATATGGAGGTTTGGCTGTCTACAAAGGAGGCCCACAAGGTCTTTGCCCTGGAGACAATGTGCAGGATTGCAAAGATGCACCCAGACATGGGGGTGCCACTGCAAATTGTGGCTGGCTGGCTGCCTGATTCACTGTCAAGATAAGGACTGTGCCCTGCAACAGGTCAGAACAACAAGAAAGTTTAAGATCTAAAAATAATCTGTGTAAAATGTCCCGGATTATTCTGCTGCAGTCCAGCAAAAAACAGCCATGTTTCTGGAAGTGAAGAGGGGGTTAATGGAAGCAGGCCTAAAGTATGTTACTATTCCTGGCTAAACTGAAGGTGATGCTTGATGAACCGTTTCTATTCTTCGAAGAACATGCCAACATATGGGACTGGCTGGAGAAGCATATGGCAGTGAATGACAGCACTATCTGGCAGTGATGACCTACATCAAAGCGACGACAGTACAGACTTCCCAGTAAAAAAGGTGTTAAATGATTTATCAGGCAGGCTGAATGAGAAAAAGCCACCACTGTGGACACATCTGCCACCATTAAGGCATCTTTATGACAAGAACTGAGTGGGAATACAACTGACCCAGCCGGTTTGAGTGTACATGTTATATTTTTATAGGTTGGCAACATGCTCTTGTATATCCTGGATGCTAATTCGGTGATGATTCTGAGCATGTGACAGCTGTATGAACTTGGGAAGATATCAGGTGACACAGATCTTAAAACTAACTGAGCAAAAACTGGTGCATTTAATGTGTCCCATGATGCAACCACCAGAAGTGGTGTCTCGATTAAATTGTAATGTTTTGCAAATCTCCAGATTTGGATGCCTCTGCATTGGTTCAAGGCACATACCATGGGTATTATTTATGAGAGGCTTGTGCCACCAGAGGGTCACTTTTTGTTACTCTTCAGTAGCGTAAGCCTCCTAATCATATCTATAATGCAACGTAAAGCCACTCTGTTTGGCTTTGCATGGCCTCATAGATATGGACTAAGACAAAGCAGCGCAAATTGCTGCCTCACCTTACTCTGTAACAAGGAGGCCTTCCATGGGCAATGCAGTGGGGTTTCCTATGCAGCACCCATGGATTTGACACTGCCCCAGATTTACTCATTCACATAAAGCTAGGGCAGTGCCAACACCTTACGCCTCGCCAGAGCAGGCGTAACAAGGAGAAATATTTTTATTTCTACTTGTTATTTCCTCTTTCTATGTGTGCCGCATTCTGCAGCACCCATAGAAAGAGTAGCACACCTTTTGAGATTGTTTATGTGCAGGAAGATGCCCCTCCTTGCATAAAAACAATCCTGCCTGCAATGAAGGCACCCTTGAACCATGGTGCAAGGGTGCCTACATTGGAACTAGGAACAACTATGGGTGTGGCTCGAATCAGCAAGGTTGAGCCTAATCAATATGAAAACAAGAGAATGCCAATGCTGATAATTCATTCCAAAAAGTCAATACATCATGGAAGACAACATGAAACGACCACGATAGAACTGATTAGTAATATTTATTTGAATTTATCTTCATTATATAGGATTTATGATCTTTCTTGTATAGGAATTATTTTAGATACAAGAATGGAACAATGTGAACAGTTTTATATACATAAACATATAAAAGGATTTAGAAAAATAAGATTACAAAAGATTTTTCTGCCTTTGAGGACAGACCTTGAACCAACTTTCATACACCGCTCCTCATTCAACCACACAAACATTCACACAAGACTGCCTAAGGTAACCTATTTTCACTTTTTAGAAGTTACCAAAAGGGTAAAACAAAACCTGGTGAGAATTGAACACAACTATTTGTAGGTGCAAATCTATAATCGTTCATCAAGTTTTGTGAGCAATTTGAAAGCAATTTTTTTGAAAGCACCAACTGAGTAAGTTAACATCAGTGTTTGTTCACACAACAAAAAACAGGTTGACGCGTTTCGAACCCCTAGACGTTAGCACAAGGGGGTTCTCCTCAGGACCGAGACACTGTAACAAGAAGAAAAAGGAGAAAAGGGTGTAACTACACCTGTGCAATGTACAATGGCCTCAGAGTACACAGAATGCCTACATTCAATCACAGTAGCATGAATCTTACCGGCAGCGTGAATCAAGCCTTTTCTTGGATAGAGCCAACTATGAAAGCAAAGAATGGACTGAATTACGACATACAGCCAAACACGCAAACCAAAAAATGTCATGGTCGAAATAGTCCTATAGAACTAATCATCTACTCACATTAATGGCGCGAATTATCACGCGGAAGTGGGGGAAGTTGTTTGTTTTGGCAGAGAGTCCCCTGCTAGGGCTTGGAGCGGAAAGCTCTACGTTGGGAAAAATGGAAAAAAGCTCGGTGTAAGTATAAGCACAAGTTGACCAGTTGCGAGATGCTCACTGGTGTTCAAGAAAACATACCTGGTATGTACTTCCGTGGACAGGCGCTACACTTGCTTGGCACGAAAGCGGAACCGCCACGTCTGTGGACAAAAGAGACCTTGGTGAGTGTCCTGTATCCAGTAGGAAACCTCTAACGCAAAAAGAACAAAACGGAGTTGTATCCATGAGACGTTTACCTTATTCATGGCGGGGAGCACTGGTATTCCATCGGAGTGCGAGACTGTTGCTTGTAAGCTCTTACTTCCGTATAGCTACTAAATAGAATTCTGGGAATGCCCGGAATTCTGGGAATTGTAGTTTCACGCTACTCGGAAAAGAACCTTTGCGGTTCAAGGCGGTAGACGAAAACCTTTATTTCAGAGGCAATTAGAATAGAATATTCTATTATATGTGATGAGCAAAGAATTGTTGTATTGGAGACCTCGAAATTAGAAGGTGTGGCGCAGGGAATACGGACGGAACTTTGGTGAACCAGCAATTAAAGCTATGTATTGCGGGAAATAGGATTTCAGCCTTTAAAGTCTGTAGATTTCAGACAATTCGTTTAGACCAGATATGGCAGTGTCGAATTTCACGATTAGCATTGCTTCCCATTGTGCGAGTTTTAATTCCAAGTTACCTCCCCGAGGATCACGTTCGACTTTAGAGATGACCGTCCAACGGAGGTCTTGTTCTCCATGTGCCATTTTGTGCCAATGATTCACAAGTGGTGCTGTCTCTACGTTTTTCTTAATGCGGGATTTGTGTTGCGTAATCCGATGGCGTACCTCCTGATTGGTTTTACCAATATATAGCATTGAACAGGGGCATAAAATTCCATAGATGACGTATTTCGTCTTGCAGTTTGAAAAAGTTACATGCTTCCAATGTATGCCTTTGTGGGAGAATAAAGATCCACTGATCGTTTGATCGCAGCACGAACAGGTTCCGCATTTGTGGTGTCCTTGTATGGGTGTCAGACCCATCATTTGTCTCAGTGTAGGTTCGGGGACTTTAATAGATGATGCCCTGACTATGTGGTTAGCCGCATTTGTTTCTCTTTTAAAAGCAAACAAGGGGACAGTCTCCAAAGTGGAATCCAAATTCTGGATCAAATGCCAATTCTGATGGATTACTTTTTTCAGCTGGTTGGAAATAGGACAAAAAGTGGTAACAAATACCTGGCGTTCTGTAGGTGACTTGTCTTTTTTCGTCAGTAGTGTTTCTCTAGGGGTCCAAAAGGCTCGCTTCATTGCTGTTTTTACCAGTTTTTTAGGGTAACCTCTGTCCCGTAATTTTTCTACGAGGCTGGTGGCATGGATACTATAGTCATTTTCGAAAAAACAATTCCGTCTTATTCTCAAGATCTGGCCATATGGTAGATTTTCTTTTAAGCTTATGGGGTGATTGCTTGAAAACAAGAGGGCCTTGTTTCTGTCCGATGGCTTGGTATACAATGTTGTTACTAGGCATCCTTCTGCTGGAAATACTTCAACGTCCAGGAACGGTATCCTTGTCTTTGAAGAATTGATACTGAACTTAATGTCTGGCGATCTCTGATTAAGCCAATCATGGAACTGGATTAATTGTTCCTGGTTGCCAGTCCATGCCAGGAAGATGTCATCTATAAATCGCAGCCAAGTTGTTATGAAATGCTTGCACGGGTTGTTGTTATAGATGAATTTTTCTTCGTACATGGACATGTACAGCACTGCCAATTCTGGAGCGAATGGACAACCCATTGCTACACCTTTCATTTGAAAAAAGAACTCTTTACCGAATGAAAATAAGTTTTTTTTTTAGAGCAAAGCTGGCCAATTCTATGATTAATTCAGTAGGGACCCTCAAGGGTCTTGGCCTTTTATCCAGAAAGTGGGTCAACACTGCCAGGGCTTCGTCTTGGGGAATTTTGGTGTATAAAGAATTGACATCAAATGTTGCCATTGTGTCTTTATCTGTTTCAAATGAGACACCTTTTAGTTTGTTGATAAAGTCTGTAGTGTCTTGGAGGAAAGATGGCACCTCCTCCATAAAAGGTTTTAAAAAATAGTCCACGTACTTTGAGATGGGTTCATTTAAGGAATCACACCCAGAGACTATCGGCCTGCCTGGCGGAGAGGTCTCATTCTTGTGTACTTTTGGCAGAATGTAAAAAAACGGAATTCTAGGATGTTTATTTTGAAGGAAATTGTATTCCTTTGGGCCTAAAAAACCTTGTTCAAAACCTTTTTTCAAAATATCAAAGAGAAGACCTTGGAGTTCCAAAGTGGGGTCCTTAGAGATGTGCTTGTAGCAAATCGGATCATTTAATTGTCCAAGTGCCTCTGTTGTGTAATCTGGGGTGCCCCAGACCACAATCGAGCCCCCCTTGTTGGCCTGTTTTATAGTCACAGATGAATCATTTTTTAGTGAGGCTAGGGCATCTCGTTGTGCCCTTGAAATATTGTGTTTAACAAATTTAGATCTTTTTTCCATATTGGAAATAGCAGATAGAACACTTCTCTCAAAAGTTAGTATCTCTTTGGGTAACTTATTGGAAGGGGGACAGGAATTGGATTTCCTCTTTAGCCCTGTCACTTCGTTAGTGGTGGTATAATCGTTCCCAGAAAAAAATATTTTAAGTCTTATCTTGCGGCAGAACTCAATTGCCTCTGTTTTCATCTTTATGAAATCGGTACTCCGTGTTGGAACGAAGGTTAAGCCTTTGTCTAGAACGCTTTCTTCTTCCTTAGTTAATACACGTGTAGATAAATTGAAGATGGGAGAAGGAATTAATTTTTGTAATGTTGTCTGCGTGTGGTAATTTCCCAGGGTTGGTTGTTGAACCGGGTTCGCCCTCTTGATCTTTGCTGGCATCTCCCTAAAAAAGAAGGTCCCTGTTGTTGTTGTCCATTCCATCTCTTATTAGCAATTTGACGTCCTTCACTACTATCAGTGTCTCCACCTGAAGAAGAAGAAGTTTCAGAAAAAGTAATGAATCTGTTTTTGGATCTTCCTTGGTAGTCCGGAAGAAATCTCCTTGAGTCTGATCTGGTGTAAAAATCAGCTTGTAAATATGGGTACACTGTTTCCAAAGCAAAGTTTCTTTTGTCTTTTTCAAACTTATTTCCTTTTTGGTTTATGGTGTAATCTTTAAATTCCAGAATTTCTTTCTCTACTTTTTCCAAGAGAGTTTTGGAATCCGTAATTAGTTGATTGTCTTTGATTTCTGATTCAAGTGAGGCTATTTCCTCTAGTTGTTGTTGCGAGATTCTCAGAGCGGTTTCGACCGTGAGGACCATGAGGTCCCTGCTACATTTAGTTTCAATGCAGCTATAACCCTTCTTGTATAGGGGATCCTCTGTGAAGATAACTGGAATGTTCCGGATTTGAAGTCCACCTGGGATTGTCCCAGCTTTAAGATGTTCTAGCAGGAAATGGCCGTGTAAATCAGTCCAAATTTGTTTTTTCTTTAATCGTAGTAGTCTTTCTGATTCATTTTGCGTTTTAGCTGTGACAATCAGTGAAGCTGAGGCGAAAAGCGAAGGAGCGCTCAAGAGTTTTTTAATGTGGTCTTCGCTATGGGCGAAAGCGTCATTTTCGGTCACTGTCAAATAAATAAAAGAAATTAATAAATGTAAAAAATATAACACACAAACCTTTTTAGAAAGAGGGTGAGCTTGCAGAGCTCAACATAAATATACTACATATAAACAAGAATCACTATCCTAAATTAGTAAAGGAGCACCTCGCGGGATGGCACCCGCTAATCAACTGGGAACAACTATGGGTGTGCCTCGAATCAGCAAGGCTGAGCCTAATCAATATGAAAACAAGAGAATGCCAATGCTGATAATTCATTCCAAAAAGTCAATACATCATGGAAGACAACATGAAACGACCACGATAGAACTGGTTAGTAGTATTTATTTGAATTTATCTTCATTATATAGAATTTATGATCTTTCTTGTATAGGAATTATTTTAGATACAAGAATGGAACAACGTGAACAGTTTTATATACATAAACATATAAAAGGATTTAGAAAAATAAGATTACAAAAGATTTTTCTGCCTTTGAGGACAGACATTGAACCAACTTTCATACACCGCTCCTCATTCAACCACACAAACATTCACACAAGACTGCCTAAGGTAACCTATTTTCACTTTTTAGAAGTTACCAAAAGGGAAAAACAAAACCTGGTGAGAATTGAACACAACTATTTGTAGGTGCAAATCTATAATCGTTCATCAAGTTTTGTGAGCAATTTGAAAGCAATTTTTTTTAAAGCACCAACTGAGTAAGTTAACACCAGTGTTTGTTCACACAACAAAAAACAGGTCGACGCGTTTCGAACCCCTAAACGTTAGCACAAGGGGGTTCTCCTCAGGACCGAGACACTGTAACAAGAAGAAAAAGGAGAAAAGGGTGTAACTACACCTGTGCAATGTACAATGGCCTCAGAGTACACAGAATGCCTACATTCAATCACTGTAACATGAATCTTACCGGCAGCGTGAATCAAGCCTTTTCTTGGATAGAGCCAACTAAGAAAGTAAAGAATGGACTAAATTACGACATACAGCCAAACACGCAAACCAAAAAATGTCATTGTCGAAATAGTCCTATAGAACTAATCATCTACTCACATTAATGGCGCGAATTATCACGCGGGGGGGGGGAAGTTGTTTGTTTTGGCAGAGAGTCCCCTGCTAGGGTTTGGAGCGGAAAGCTCTACGTTGGGAAAAATGGAAAAAAGCTCGGTGTAAGTATAAGCACAAGTTGACCAGTTGCGAGATGCTCACTGGTGTTCAAGAAAACATACCTGGTATGTACTTCCGTGGACAGGCGCTACACTTGCTTGGCACGGAAGCGGAACCGCCACGTCTGTGGACGAAAGAGACCTTGGTGAGTGTCCTGCATCCAGTAGGAAACCTCTAACGCAAGAACAAAACGGAGTTGTATCCATGAGACGTTTACCTTATTCATGGCGGGGAGCACTGGTATTCCATCGGAGTGCGAGACTGTCG
Source organism: Triturus cristatus (assembly GCF_964204655.1). Classification (NCBI taxonomy): domain Eukaryota; kingdom Metazoa; phylum Chordata; class Amphibia; order Caudata; family Salamandridae; genus Triturus; species Triturus cristatus. The sequence goes on along the minus strand of NC_140588.1, from coordinate 206,153,631 downwards.
CTTGTAAGCTCTTACTTCCGTATAGCTACTAAATAGAATTCTGGGAATGCCCGGAATTCTGGGAATTGTAGTTTCACGCTACTCGGAAAAGAACCTTTGCGGTTCAAGGCGGTAGACGAAAACCTTTATTTCAGAGGCAATTAGAATAGAATATTCTATTATGTGTGATGAGCAAAGAATTGTTGTATTGGAGACCTCGAAATTAGAAGGTGTGGCGCAGGGAATACGGACGGAACTTTGCTGAACCAGCAATTAAAGCTATGTATTTTGGGAAATAGGATTTCAGCCTTTAAAGTCTATAGATTTCAGACAATTCGTTTAGACCAGATATGGCAGTGTCGAATTTCACGATTAGCATTGCTTCCAGTTGTGCAAGTTTTAATTCCAAGTTACCTCCCCGAGGATCACGTTCGACTGTAGAGATGACCGTCCAACGGAGGTCTTGTTCTCCATATGCCATTTTGTGCCAATGATTCACAAGTGGTGCTGTCTCTACGTTTTTCTTAATGCGGGATTTGTGTTGCGTAATCCGATGGCGTACCTCCTGATTGGTTTTACCAATAAATAGCATTGAACAGGGGCATAAAATTCCATAGATGACGTATTTCGTCTTGCAGTTTGAAAAAGTCACATGGTTTTGTTTTTCCCTTTTGGTAATTTCTAAAAAGTGAAAATAGGTTACCTTAGGCAGTCTTGTGTGAATGTTTGTGTGGTTGAATGAGGAGCGGTGTATAAAAGTTGGTTCAAGGTCTGTCCTCAAAGGCAGAAAAATCTTTTGTAATCTTATTTTTCTAAATCCTTTTATATGTTTATGTATATAAAACTGTTCACGTTGTTCCATTCTTGTATCTAAAATAATTCCTATACAAGAAAGATCATAAATTCTATATAATGAAGATAAATTCAAATAAATACTACTAATCAGTTCTATCATGGTCGTTTCATGTTGTCTTCCATGATGTATTGACTTTTTGGAATGATTTATCAGCATTGGCATTCTCTTGTTTATATATATATATATATATATATATATATATATATATATATATATATATATATATATATATATATATATATATATATATATATATATATATATATATATATATATACATTGGAACTAGGCAGCAAATTGTGAGCCCAGCAGGGGAAAAGGACAGGAATGCACCATATTTTATTAATACAGTGCATTCCTGCCCTTTCACTTTGGTGTAGGGCAGCACAGCAAGAAGACTTGCTGCACTGCCCTATACCAAATCCTCATAAATGAGGCCCCATGTGGCTATGGGAGTTAAATTGGAATGAGGGCAGGCAAAGAGGATCCCTACCTATACTGCTGTGTCCAACCAGATAAGGAAGTTTGTGAGTCCCCATATACCAACTGCTATCTGGCTGAAAAACTACAGTGGATGGCCAAGTGATTTTACAGGACAAAGCCAGAAGAAAAAACGACAGTGGGTGAATCAAAAAAGCGGAAGCACTGGTTAGAATGATAGCGGGGACCTCAAAGGGTCATGAGAGAAAAAACAAGGGGCATATTCCCAAGCCCCTATCGCCACGAGAACGTCACAATTTTTGACGTTCCCGTGGCGATAGGGCCAGCGTCCTATTCTCAAGGCAGAGTTAATCCACTTAATGTGGCTTAAAACCACATCAAGTGGCTTAACGCTGACTTGAGAATAGGGCCACTTTCACGCTAAACTTAGCGTGAAAGGGGGCGTGCAGTGGGTGTGGCAGTGGGCGTACCACTGAAACACCCATTGAATTCGGCGCTGACACCTATTATCAAGGGCGGCGATAATAGGTGGCAGCGCCGAACTTAAGACCAGAAAAATTCTGATCTTAAGGTGGCGAAACAAGTGAAATGCTTAATTTCTCCTCGTTTTTGCTATTTCCATGAGTGCTGCCTTGTGCAGCACACATGGAAATAGTAAAAATGCCATGGTTTGTTTATGTACAGGAAGGTGTCCCTTACTGCACATAAACGAACCTTTAAAAAATGCTGTTTTTTAACTTACATGTGTGCTGCATGAAGCAGCACACATGTAAGTTACTAAACAGCATTTTAGGTTTGTTTATGTGCAGGAAGGGACACCTTCCTGTCCTTAAACAAACCTCCCTGCTCGCAGACACCCTTGTACTCTGGTGCAAGGGTGCCTGCGTTGGCGTTAAGTCATGAGACTTAGCGCCATTGCATGGGGAAACACCAGGCTGCACCACATTCTTGAGAATAATGTGCAGCCTAGCGTTTCTAAAGTGGCGGTGAGAGGCGTTAAGCCAAGGAGGCTAACGCCTCTCACCGCCACTTCCTCGTGAATATGCCACAAAGCTTCTTCGAAGGGCACAGCAATGCTGGAGTAGAGTTGGTAAGATAAACCTTTGAAACCCGACATTCTCCCTGACTTTACCCTGATATGCCTCCCAACTACCATGGGGTACTTTTCAGGTTGCAGAATTTGAGAATGGAGAGATGATGCGGTACTTACCATAGGGAAATTATATGAAATTGGGGTAATTAAAAGCCTGACTTACTTGATTGAGGAAGAAGGACTACCGGCGACTCAGTTTGCGAGTTTTGATGCTACTGTGCAATCATTAAAGAAGATCTGTGGGAGAGGTCTATTGGGGCCTCAAAAGCATGAGGTTCTGCATGTTTTCCATACATTTGTGATAACACGTAGACTGATACCTTGGCGCTATAAAAGCCTTCTATTAATGACAAAATGTAGCCTTACATGTCTATAAACTGGGAAGGGAAGATAGGCACAGATTTGTCAGATAAAAAATGGGAAACCATACTGGAATATTCCCATAAGGATTGTAGAAATAGTATGTTTAAATGCACACAGTGAATTCTTTTACTCTTCTGCTTACCTAATAACCCCCAAATTGAATACCAGTATAGAAACTGATGGCAAGATGCCCTCGTGTATGCTTGTGGTCACTGCCTTCCAACATATGATCTGGAGTTGTTCTGTTATAACTCCCCACTGGTCGGATAGCACATCATATATGGACAGAACAATAAATAGGACTAACCTTAATAGCTCAGAGGAATGCTTACTGGGTCTATACACCCAACCAAAGGTCAAAAATTTAGGATAAGTTAATGAACCTTGCAATGCTATTGGCTTGGAGACCCATTGTGATACACTGGCACCCACCTGAAGGCCCACCTAGTGAGGGGTACCCCAATGAAACACGAGGTGGTGAGGTTAGTGAATGCTAAGGGCATAGTACTGCAGGGAGACGAGAGACAGGAAATCCACAGGTGTCACATAGCAAATCTGTAGGAGGAAACATTACATTTGTGTGCAAAGTCCAGTTGCTGACTTCCCAGTGAATGGTGTATAAGGAAGCTGAGTACAAAACACGTTAAGAAGGACTGACACAGCCCATCTGGAGAATTACAGTGAGGATAGCTGAGTAAACAATGGGTTGCAAATGATTTGAGAATATTGAATTGATTAATTTTTCTAAGAAAACATAGAGAACTGGGTATCCAAACGTGCTGCGTTTGCAAGTTATCATTTATCATTTGCATGCGAACAAGCAAAATAAGATATCTGAAAATACAGATGAGTTTATATAGAATGCTAGCTACTTAGACCAGAGTGAACTCAAATAATTATGACAGAAATGCTGAAACTTAGATCTCTGTGTGTTTGTGGCTTCTTTCTGACAACATAACAAAGAAATTAACAGATTTATTTTAGAAAAAGCTGGGGTAGGTTCAGAAGCATGCTTCAAATCAAATGTAAATGATTGTTACACAGTTACATTTTGGTTACTTAATCATGAATGAGGTGATGCATGAAAGCTGGTTGGGAGGATAGGAAGTGGAATGTAGAATGAAGAGGTTTGTGTATGGACTTTTGAATGATATCTGCAGATGCTGTCTCCAGCGCTTCATTTAGAGCCATGTTCCCATTGCTCCTTCATTATGCATTTTTATCTTATCAAATAACACTAAATGATTTGTTAGTCCTGTTCTGCTTCAGGATAAAATTGATCCTTGGGGATGAATAAAAAAAACTGTATTTTGAATGAGTAGCTGGAGATGTGGTAACCTGATGATTGGGTTCTTTGCTCCAGGAAAACATAGTGAATAGAAAATCAGGAAAAGTGGCAACCCAATGATTGGACTCTTGGGTCTGGGAAAACAGAGAGGGCAGAAAAAATCACAATGTTTTGGTGTATGGTACCATCAAAGCAGTCACATGTAACTGTTCAAATGTACCTTGCTAGGAAGGTGATTGGCTGATTGGTTGTCTGATAGTTGGCACACATTGATATTTAGAAGCAGCTGGCAACATTTTCTCTTCAGGGCAGTGAGCCAAGAAGTTGTTTTGTTACATCTCAATGTTCATTTACAGGGTCCAGTGGCCTATGAGGATGATCCCAAAACAATTCTGGTGGCAATTTTGAGAAAATATGAAGCAAGACATGGACATATCAGCAATATTGGAGCTTGGATTGGCTATTCAGCAACTTCATGACTGTAAACATCAGTGCTTTGTCCATTTTAGAAAGTGGAGCCTGGTCTAATGTGAGGTGCTAGCCAAATTTTGTAACTGGTCCTGGTAAGGTGATGGTGTAAATGAACAGGGCTAGTGGCAGTGTTTTACATTTTCCCTTTCTTCAGGGTCTCCCCACATATTTTTGTATGTCTGCTGAACCCTATTTTTGCTGGCTATAGAACTCTGTGCACTTTACCCTGCCAAGTAGCACTACAGATCATGTGCTGCTCCTTCCAACATGTTAAAATTGGTATTGGTATATTTAATTTGCTTAAAAGTAACCCTGGGCGTAGTTCGCGAAGTAGCGCTACGCGTAGCTACGCAAAGTGCACTTCACACTATGCGAGCTACGCGTAGCACTTCGCGAACTGCGCAGTACCCTGTTTGCACTGTGCAAGATGCCGTTTTCAATGATTGCACAGTGCGGACAAGCATTCGGCACTGTGCAGTCATTTAAAACGGCATCTTGCACAGTGCGAGCTGTAGTTTTCTGCCGCTCGAGTAGATTTTTACTTGAGCAGCAGCTTTCTCAACGCGGACTGGTAGTTTCTCATCGCGAGCGGTCGCGAGCATACGCGACCACATGCAATGAGAAACCTGACCTCCCCGCATTGAGAATCTCGCCGGGAGGTGTATTTTCCACGCTCGCGATCAGCAACTTAATGTTGCTGACCGCGAACGAGGAAAAAGTCTCGCCGGGATGTCATTTTGCTTGCTCGCGGTCGACAACTTGACGTTGAGGACTGCGAGCAAGGAAAAAATGACCGCTACACATGTTTGCACTGTGCTACATGCAAGTAGCGCAAACTTCGCAAACTACGCGAGCGTAGCGTAGTGCTTTGTCCAGGGTTACTTAAAAGTCTCTAGTATATGGTACAAAGTAAAACCCAGGGCCTGTAAATTGAATACTACCAGTAGACTGTATGAAATATTGTGCCACCCACTGCAGTAGGACTGTAAGATCTGTCAGCATGCCTACCACTGTTGCCTGAGCAGTTTCAAAACTGCAGTTCAAAGTCAAAATTATCCTTTTTGACTGGGCATAAGGCAGAATGAGTGGTATTTAAAAGTAGGGCTTATGCAAGTTTAATTTTAAACATGTTCTTAAAGTTAAAGGGCCAGAAAAGCCATTTCTATTGTACCAGTGTTAGATGTTTCATAGAAAAGCATTAGGATGCAATATTAGGTTAAATGCATGTTATCTCCTGCTAGGAACTAACTACAAACTTAATTTTTCTTTAAAATTGTTTTTTATTGCAAGCCCTATTTCCAGGTGAAGTTTTATTTCTAATATATATTTTGCAGAGAGAACTTTTAAGAAGTTACCTTTGCCCTGCCTGAAGTCCCTATAAACTCAATGTGCATTTTGCTCTTTCACTTCTGCCAGTCAGTAATCAACATTTGAAAAGGCCTGAATGAGGAGTGAATTTGCTTCCAGGAGCAAACAGCAGACTGACCTGAATGGGCAGAAGTGACTCATCTGCACCTGACAGGAACTGCCGGGCAGACCTGTGAGGATCCCTTTTGACATTAATGTTTCAAGTCCTGATTGAATATCACATCCAGCTTGGCAGGTTTACTGGGGTGTTCCATAGGACACTTGTGGCACACTCAAAGAGGCCTCCCCTGTCACATGCAAATGATAGCTGACACTTGGGCAAGGACCTTTTTTTTCCCCCTAGGTAGATAGGCCACAATCACAGTGGACCTCTTATTGAAATTACAGTGTCAAAGCCTGTTTAACAGGTCTGCTGGATTTACATATAACCTTTGGTGTCCACTTCAAAGGAAGGAAACAGGATGGTAAAACAATTTGCATGTATCCACTGTCTGGCTGCTGAAAACTCAGCTAGTGTCCTATCAGACATTTGTCTTTAAAGTTGTTGTGGGTACAGATCCTGCCTCAACATGGATTTTAGTGTTAGATGAGGGAGGACACTAGGATTACCATAGTGCAATTCCCATGCACACACCTAGCCCTCAGAGCCCAAGTTTAGTGTGGACGAAGACTTCTGCTATCTTGAAACTAGCCAAAGTGGGTATGGTTAGCAGCGGGAACTTTTACTCCATTGGTTATGGTGTCCCAGGAGTCTTTCTCACCCACTAGCATGTACCAGGCATAAAAATTTTGTTGCAGCGTGGAATGTCAAATCCTCCCTTCGGCACAGACCAAATATCGCAATAACACATTACCTCAATACATTCATTGGTGGGGCCCATAACACCAACACTCACACTTCATTGATCTGCTTTCCCCGGGAGGGATAAGTTTCCATATGCTGACATGAAAGGAATATCTTTCACCTAAAACCCTAATATACATTGAATACCTTTATTAACTTCAAACCTCGTAATATTCCCCTCATTTGGCGATGAATCAGTTAGTTGGATTGTATTTTGGTAATTCAATTATTTTATTTATGCTCTTCTCTTAATCTAATTTCTTCAAAAAAACAACTCAACACATTTGTCTATTAATCAAAGCATCGTTTATCTAATTAATTGCAAATTTTAGAAAATCATTGACCAAACCGCAGAACATCATATTTACCTAATCTGGCTATTAGTCGTCCTCTAAATCAGTCAAGTCGTGGAAAAATTCTTTAATTCATCAAAGTCAGGCCGCTATTCAGTCTTTCAAAGATTCAGGATAACAGCTGTCCAGCAGTGTCACCGTCCTCTCCGTCAGCATAACGTCAGGAAAATGAAAGTTCGCTCAAAAAGAAGGGCTACTAAATCACTTTGTCTACCCACTTTTATTATGAAACTAACGTCAAAATGTAACAAAAATCAGTTTTAGACAGTCCTGATTGGTGGATTTGGGGTCATTCGGTAAAGTTCTCACATAGCCCGTTTGATTAAGTGATCACACTTGCGGGTTCCGGTTTTAAAGACAGTCCTTTGTTTTGTGGTCAAGCCAGCTCTCCCAGTACGACCTTGGTTGGTACATTTTGCCTGAGGTCAGGACGAGGCCACTGTTGCTGGCGGTGGCGCAGGCGCACTTCACCCGTAACCTCGTGGAACTGTAGCAGTCATGTTGTGTGTCTCAGTCGGCCATCTTTTCTTAGGCCCAAACGGTCAACTTAAGCAAAACAAACACAAAACATAATTAAACATTGAAATGGCTAATAAAATGTTACACCCTCACTAATTTCCCTATGTGTATGTAATTACCTAGTATAATGGCAACATTTAAAGCGTTTATATTCACCCAGTGATGTCATCTGGTGCAACTTACAATTACGTCACAAAAGCAACATATATCATGCAAAATTCTAATTTTCTACCATTAATATGTGTACATATATTAGTATTCAATTAGTTTAGCCATGCTAAATGAAAATCCCACATGTAATTCTTTCGTTGAATTTGAATTGAATTGAATTGAATTTGAATTTGAATTGAATTTAAATTATTTTTAAAGCGCACATACACCAGCGGTTTCTTGGCGCTACAACTAACAAAGGACCGGAGCAGAAAAACAAAAACAAACTACAGGAGGGTTAGTTAAAGGACTTCATGAACAGATGAGCCTTGAGGTGTTTCCGAAATTGCGGGTACAGGGTGAGGGTTCGGAGTTCAAGAGGAAGAGAGTTCCAGAGGAGCGGGGCAAGGGTCGCAAATTTCGAGCCTCCCCATTTCTTTCTCCGGTACCGTGGGATAGTGAGAAGGGACTGGGTGGATGAGCGTAGTTCCCTGGTGGGAACGTAAGGGGTAATCTCAGAAGAGATGAAAGCCGGTGCCGAGCCCAGTCGAGCCTGAAAGGTGATGGAGGCGAGCTTAAACTGGACCCGGGCACGAACAGGAAGCCAATGCAAAGATTTCAAGAGGGGGGTAGTGTGGTGAAATTTCGGGAGTTTAAAGAACAGGCGGGCCGCCTGGTTTTGAATCTGTTGCAAACGCCGTAGGCTATATGTAGGAATACCTGCATATAGGGCGTTGCCGTAATCCAGGCGGGAAACCACCATGGCCAAGATGATCAGTTTGAGGGCAGTGAAGGAAAAAAAACGGGACACCCTGCGTATAGTGCGCAGTGATAGGAAAGAAGAAGAAACCACAGAACTAACCTGAGAGTGAAGAGTGAGTTGAGAGTTGAGTTTTATGCCTAGTGTTTTGACTGAGGTAGAAGGGATAGGTGAAGGGCCAAGAGAGGGGGGCCAGAATAAAGAGGACCAGGGGCTGGATGAACCACCCGTCAACACCAGCTCGGTCTTGTCTGGGTTGAGCTTCAAGTGGTTGTGGTTCATCCAGTCCCGGATATGGAGCATAATAGATTGGAAATTTAGAACAGAAGAGAGGGAAGAAGACAGATTAAAAACAAGCTGGAGGTCATCCGCATAATTGAATACGGCGACCTCCATTTGTTGCAGAGAAAAGATAAGAGGGGCAATATAAAGATTAAACAGAAGAGGGGAAAGGGAAGAGCCTTGGGGGACCCCGCACTGAACTTTCCGAACGTCCGCAGTAAAGTCGCCCAGGCGGACAGCCTGGGTGCGGTCGCTCAGGAAGGAGGATAGCCAGACCAGAGCAGTGCCCCCGATCCCCGCCGCCTTGACACGGGAAAGCAAGATGGTATAATCCACCGTGTCAAAAGCGGCTGAGAGATCGAGGAGCACCAGGGCCTGGGGCTGGTTAGTATCCATGCCCTCCCTGAGGTTGTCCAGGACCGAGAGGACTACGGACTCCGTAGAGTGTGCGGGGCGGAACCCGGCCTGGCGGGGGGCAAGAGCTCCATGCTTCTCCGCAAAAGAGCTCAGAGCGCAGGTGACATGGCACTCGAGCACCTTTGCCAGGAATGGCAGGAGGGAGATGGGGCGGAAATTGGCGGGGATTGGGGGGTCCGCGCCCGGCTTTTTCAAGATGGGTACAATAACCGCAGATTTTAATGGGTTCGGTACTACGCCCTGAGAAAGGGAGCTATTGAGGAGGTGAAGGGGGGGTCTGGGCAAGTGATAAAGATGTGGCGGAGAATATGGGCAGGACAGGGGTCTAGTGGGGAGCCGGATTTGACAAGGGGTATTATGGATGTCAGGGTTTCCTTAGTTAGAGGGGGGAGGGTGGTGAGTTCTCCCTTAGGAAGGGACACTGGGGGTCAACAAAAGTGGGGGAAGGGGGAGGGATGTTGGCTTTAATAGTGGCTATTTTCTGAATGAAATAGTTATTGAGGGAGTGACAGAGTTCTTTGGAAGGGACGGGCTTTAGAGTTGTTCTGTCCGAAAACGCCAAGTTGTGCACAATCGAAAAGATTTCCTTCGACTGGTTTTCTGCTGCGAGGATTTTGGAGGAGAAGTAGGTGGTTTTAGCCCCCAAGATGTCTTTTTTGTATTGGGTCAAGATGTTAATGAACTCTAATCGTAGAGAGGGGCAGTAATTTCTCCTCCAAGCCCGCTCCGCGCGACGTACTGCTAGTTTGGTGGCCTTGAGCTCTTCGTTGAACCACCGGTTGGCATCCTTCTCTCGCTTGGAGGTAATTTGTTTTAGAGGGGCAACAGAATCGCAGCCTGAGGAGAGCCACTGTTCGATGGCCTTGACCTGGGAGAGGGTGGGTAGGCCTTGCAGGGAAGGAAGGGAAGTGGTAAGTAGGGACGATAAGTTTTCCGGATCAACTCGTCCCCAAGCACAAACCCAGATGTTTTTGGGGCGAGGGGGGTTGGTCGGAGGGTGAATGGGGAGGGCAAATGAGATCAGGTAGTGGTCAGACCAAGTGCAAGGCGAGATAGAGAGGGACTCCACAGGACAGTTCAGGGACCAGATCTGGTCTAATGTGTGACCTTTGATATGGGTAGGGGAGTGAATATGAGATGTAAAGTTAAGGGATTGGAGAGTTTCTGAAAATTCTTTTGAAGATGAGCATTCCGCTGGATCAGAGGGCCAGAAGTTGAAGTCACCAAGAAGTAGAATAGAGGAGTTGTTAACAGTGATTGTGGCTAGGACTTCCAGAAAGTCAGGGAGAAACAATAAAGGGGATCGAGGAGGACGGTAGGTAAGAAAGCAGGTAAGAGGGGGTGTAATGGATGTAGTGCAGATAGCCAGATACTCGGTATTCGCGATGTCTGGCAGGGACAGGGTTTGGAAAGGAAGGTCGGTACGTGCGATGACCGCCACGCCGCCCCCGGCTCTGCCAGTAAGGCGATCTGCTCGGAGGGCGTAGTATGGAGCTGGTAAAGTGGCCAGTAGGGCAGGGAGGGAGTCATCGCAGAACCAAGTTTCCGTTAGAAAAAGAAGATCTGGGGCATGAAGGTCTAGCAGTACCGAGAGTTTGTGTGCATGGGCTACAGCAGACCGGGTGTTAAGGTAAAATGCCGCAAGGGTTTTGGAGGTTGCAGGGAGAGCATTGTCACTAGGAGAGTGGGGAGGAACGACTAGAGGAGGGGGGATGTCAAGAGGAACAACGGGAGACAGACCGAGGGACGAAATGCGAGAGCAGGTGGAGGATGGTAGGGACCATGATCCCTGGAGGCTGCGTAGGTGGTCGGGGGCATAGATGGTGAGTGAGGCAGAGTGACGTGCCCCTAGCCCCGGACAGTCGCGGACGGGCGCAGACGGGCTTGCCTCCGGCCCATACACATCCTTTATGAGGGAATCAAAGGGAGAGAGGGAATGGAAGGGGGCGTGGCCGGTAAAGTGGGCGGAGCTTACTCGCTCGCGGTAGATGGCGGCAGCAAGGGAGGATTCCCCAAGGCAGCGCCCAAATCGGCTGTCTAGGACCACTGAAGGCAGGCAAAGATCGTGGCAAGATGCCGGTGAGTGAGCAAACACAGCAGTACAATACAATTTTAAAAAGCAATTAAAATAAGCAGCGCTCCCGGCTTTCCGCCTCAGGAGTTTGTTCGTTAATATAATTGGTGAGTTATGACATCAAACGGATTAATGATATTACAATTAATAGATTATTCGGTTTAATATAAACATGCAGAATGGGGGTGTATACAAAATTTTGTACTACCCGCTGCAGCAGTTTCATCTCTAAGCAACCACTTCAGGACACTGTCTGGACCTATGGTAAAACAGAGAAGAATAGAACTTGTGGTCTGTGACTTGGGAAGAGTGCTCTTGTGGTGGATTGGGACTTAAAGGGCACAGGTCAGAAGATAAAATCTATGACCAGAACAGACCTGACTAATGTATCTAACCGGCTTCCAATCGCGGTTAGTATCAATTTGTGCTTGGGTCCTTGTATACTGTGACTATTACCAATAAGCAGCACTTAGTTAAAACTTTTAAAAGTCATATCTCAAGTTTGCCCTTATTGGATTTTGTTCATTTTATTGTAATTTTGTTTCTTAAAATGTACTCTATTTTGCTAATTCATTTCAGGATTTTTATTGTATTGAGTTTCCACTTGATAACTGTTTTAGTATTGCATAAACACCCTACACATTGCCTGTAAATTAGGCCTGTTTGATCTCTGCCATAGGTACTGGGGAAGGGGGTACCTAAGGTTAATTTAGGCACTTTAAAGTTTCACCATGTCAAGCAGTGTGATTATGACTTGATGTGGGTACTCATACCCCCCCACAACTAATAACCCAATATCTTACAATGAGAAACAAGCACAGTAAAACAGATGCACTGGTTTTATAGAGATGCCTGTTGCTGTATGATCATATCTGGGAGATTGCTGCACTTTTCCTAGAATGGTAACAAAGACTTAATTTGTTGTGTACATTTGTATTTTTCCTTGGCTGCTTTTTACTAATTCATGTAGTGATAGCACTGTTGAAAAAATGCATCTTTTATTCATATGATCAAAATGATAGAAAGTCAATACATCATTATGTTGTATTCCTGAAAATGATAGAAAACATATGTGACTTTGAGAATATAAGTTATGATCAGGTTTCCCATGGTCAAATACTAACAAAACCCAAAAGGATAAAGATCCTAGAAAGATTGTGTGTGAGCACAAATCTCTTGTTAATGCTATGTTCATCATTGCTAGAGGCATGGAGCGGTCAGAGAGTCGTGAGCTGCAGTACAATGTGAGCAAGAATTGATGTGAATGCTGTTCCAAAGAAGAGTGTTAGCAACCGAGGGAAGGAAAGGTTACTTGAGAAAAACATAAAAATACTTGCGCATGAAAGAAAAAAAACAATTGGTATGATTCTAGTAGGTTTTTTCATTCAGTGAATCTAAGGAATTGCCTGGCAAGTGATAAGCAGTGCAATAAAATTAAAAGCTGTGAGCTTTTCAGTAGTGTATAGAGTAATATGATTAGATGTGTGGGCTGTGTACTTGTCATGCAAGAGCACTAAATTTAATATGATGAGAAGAGCTGGGGGCAGTGGTCCTAAGAGCAAATGGTTGTCACATTGTGAAATACTTGCGAATGGAGCGAAGCCAAACTATATTTGGCAAAGAAACATTTGAGAAGATAACGGCTATCAAAGAGTTTCTATCCACACACAAAGGATCAGGAGGGAATTCTCATAATAACTTTGAATTAGCTGGGTATTTTGGGTAGATCTGGTATTCAAAAGAAGGAGATTACAAAAGTATGACTATGCATAGTTTACATGAGTGTGTGCGCGTTTAGAAGACTACTTTCTACAATAAGAATCTTACTTGTCAACTGCTTTTATTTTGATTTCAATATTTTGAGTTCAATCTGCAGAGTTTGTACCTGCTGTTCGCTTTTTCAATCATGTGTTTTTTCCCCGATTAACTACTACCAATTCCAGTAATTGCAATAGCCTGCAATTTACACATTGGTTGTTTTACTCATATCAAAAATCCTACCCACAGTCTGTTAATTTAGATATGTGCATGATTTGACTTGCTTGAACTTCTGCCAGTATTTTGGGTTCAATGTCCACTATGATAGCTATGTTCTAGATTGGGGAGGCAATATACAACTAATTAATATGATGTCAAACTGGCATTCTGTGTTCATTAAGATGTATGCTCCAATTAAAGTTTCAATGCTACAAATCTAGGTACTCCACCTTTCTTTATTTTAAGATTTATGAAATAATTTGATGTGACCCATACCCAAAAGCCATTTACAAGCATGGATGTATTCCCTGATTCTTACTATATGAAGCGAGGTCCGCTTGTTTCATCAAGTGTTCAAACATCCATTTCCTTTCTTTAAGAAAGGGATGCGGTCTACAATATTATTCCCAAATTGCAATTTTTTTTATCTGAAGGGTCCAAAGTCCCTGGGGCAGAGTCCCAGTGACAACCTGCTCCTCAGTTTAACATCCTGGCAGGCTCAGTATGTTTTCTGATATAGGAGACATAGGCCAGGAATGCTCTGAGCAGTGTTCTAGTTTAATATGGCATGTTGTATAGCAGGAGAGTGCTACGCCCACTCTAAGTTTTGGCACTCCTTTTAACTTGGATGATCACACTTTCCATGACAATGCTATGACACTACTGATGTATAGTTGCATCTGATTCTAGTTTAGGCCATGTTACCTGAACATCAGAGGATAGATTGGCTAATGGATCTCCTTGATAAACTGATGCAGTAGGCTATAAGTCGATCCTATAGCTATCCCCAGTATATGTTTGCATGTGCATGTGATTGATGGATACATATGATCTGAGTTGTCCAGAATGGTGTCCACCATACCAAATCTTTTAAACACCTCTCCATGTAATGTACCCTTTGAATCTTACATCACACCCACGGGTGGCTGGATCGGACAAAATAGCAAGCTGTAAATATTGGGGGACAGAGATATCAGAAATAAAATATTGTGATACAAACAAATCATAATGCAAAAATATCGCTCTCAAGAATAATTTCTTTTTAGGTAAGTAATATAATTTTTAAGAATATCATTTTTAATATAATTTTCAGTGATACAGTTGTAAAAAATATGAATGTGGAATTATTTTAATATGTTTTAGTTCATATATTAAATTGATGTGTTAATACTGTTTGTATAATTTTTAATAATTTCTTTCAATATAGTTTGCAATCTTAAGTGAATTGAAATTTCTTATTTACTTGTTAATTGTAATTTATAGTGTCAAAGTGGGTTGCTGGGTTTATAGCTGAATAGTGTAGGATGTTAATGAAGCATATATTAATTATTAATTCGTTAATTATTTGTGATAATTATGTGAGTGATAATATTTGCGCAAGTTATGTAAATTACGTAATTTTGTTTATTTCAGTTATATTTTAGGTGTGGAGTGCTAGGTTTTTCGATGTTTAGGGTGGAGAGTTAATTAAGCAATTATTTAGTAATACATTTTTTTATTTAATTGATTATTAATTGCGTGACTTGAGTAATACTTATATATTTTAGTTATCTTTAAGGTGTGGGCTTTTGGGTTAGAATGGGTATAGGGTGGGAAGTTAGTTAAGTATAGAACAATTACCAGTTAATTATTAATTGGTGTTAGAACTGGGATTCATGGTTGGCTGATGTATGCACCCAGGCCAGGCAGAAACCACCACTCTACTCAGGGTAAGCTATGTACACAGTAAAAGATAGCCTGTGCTCACCCTGTGATAGCTTGGCACAGAGCAGTCAGGCTTATCTAAAGAGGCAATGTGTAGCGTATTGTGCAATACACACACACAGAGTAACACAATGAATACACAACAAAAGGACTTGATTTTTACAAAAAATTGATTATTATATTATAAACAAAACAAGACCAAAATGACAACAAGGCAATGTATAGAAGTTGAGAATTTTTTTTTCACAAGAATAAATTCTGTAAAGCGCTTAGAAGCAATTAGCGCTCAGAAGCAAGTAGGGCTAAAAAGGTTACTTAAGGTCGTGCTGGACAGGGGCAAAGTCAAAGTTCAGGCCGAGTGTGACGAAGTGCCGGCTGACTACAAGTCCCATGTGCACCCTAGTGAACAAAATATCTTTCCTAGTCACAAACAGTCAGATGCGTCGATCTTCTCCACGCAGCAAAGGTGATGGTTCAGTTCCAAAGTTGAGATAAATCGAGCGATGTGCTGGATTCTGCCAAGCAGTCAAGAAGATGCGTTGATCTCACAAAGCTGCCGCAGCTGCCGCAGCAGTAATATGCTGTTCGATACGTCGTTCTTGACAGGCAAATTGCTGATTCTGATGCGGTTTTTCGATTTTACTTCCACCGCCAGGTCGACACACAGACAGCAGACAGAAGATGCATTGAAATCCGTGTTGCAAGTATCTGGGCCACTTCCAGTGAGCCAGGCAAAGGAGCAGGGGTAAAGACTTTGATATCCCTGAGTCTCAAGCAACACGAGGCAAGCAAACAAGCCCCTGGAGATTACCTGGACTGAAAGCAGAGTCCAACTGTCCCTTAGCAGAGTCAGAGAAGAGCAGGCAGCTGTCCTAGTGTTTGTTGTTGTCTAGGTCTTGTGTGTACCAGACTGTCATGCATGCTTTGTGCTCTCTTGTGAGAGTATAGGGCTGATCCCATTGTTTGCCTCCTATACTCAGAGTTCTCCAAATACATTGATTTTTTTTAAAAATCCGATTATTTTTTATTTTTTTTTTTTATTTATTGATTTTAATGTCAGCATACAACCAAATATAACAGATACATAAAGAACCCAAACAATCATATTATATCAGATTCAAGTTATGGCTCTCTTAAAAAAAGAAAACAAAATAGATAATAAATTCATAACCACTTTGATAACGGAGAACATATCTTCTGGCCCATTAATCTTCACCTCTTGCCTTTTGTTTTATATACTGACATTTCCAAATGGTATACAGATAGTAATCTAGATTGCAAAATACTAAAAACAGGTGGTTCTATATCAAGCCATTGAGTTGTAATACAGAGTCGAAAGATTGACATACAAATAAATATAAACCCATCTTCTGCTTCCGTCCTGATACTATCACCACTTGTTTGTAAACCCAGGATGGTCAGCTCTGCAGTTAATTGTAGCCGAATGCCTAAGGAGGTATACAGAAAATGTTCAACATCTTTAATAAATTGACTTAATTTGGGACACTGAAAAAACATATGAAGAGTATCTGCGGCGATTAGTCCGCACTGATTACATTTGTTCCCTCTGACAGATTCCCACTTAGCTAGTTTTGCAGGTGTGTAGTATAAATCAAAGATAGACATAAAGTGTTGACTATTTAACGAGGCGCTAAATAAGATCTTACTAGATACTTCAATTATTCTGTTCATGTCTATTTTGTCCACCCCGAATTTATTTTGCCATTTATCCTCCCAAACCGATAGGTCATCTTCATAATTTTCAATCATTAGTTGATGAATAGGGCCAATTCTCAATCTTTTTCGGGTTGCTTTTATAACTTTAACCTTTTTGAACATAATCTGATTTTTTGTAGTTTTCGTTTCCAGAAAACTACGTATCTGTAGATATTAAAAAAATTCTGTGCGAGCTACATTATATTTTTGTTGCAAGAAAAGGAAAGAAGCTATCTGATGCCCTTCGAATACATCTCCCAATTGACAAATGCCCGCCCGATACCATCTAGCCATAATAGAATCTCTAAAAATATCTGGTAGCAAAAAGCAATTATTCAACGGAGTATAGAAATTTAAATTTAAATTGAGACCTATTCTCTTTTTAATTTTCCTCCAAATCTCAAAAGCTGTCATCATAATTTTAAATTTAGTTTTTTTATAATGACTAGGCTCAATTATACGCACTAAACATTGTCAAGCCTCCTCACCCAATACCATCTCATATATTGATGGGCTTGCTGACTCTTCGATCCTTACATCATGAACAAGCAAGACACCCATATTCTGCAAAAGAGCTGAGCAATAATATAACCGAAAATTAGGTATTCCCCAACCCCCTCTATTTCTTGGTAGTATACATTTTTTAATAGCTCTTCTAGACCTATGGTAGCTCCAAAGAAACCTAGAGCACACTCTGTCAATACGGTCAAAAACAAGAGTGGGAAAGAGTAGGGGAATTGTACGGAATAAGTATAAAATTTAGGAAAAGTTTTTAGAACATTACTACGACCATATAAAGATAAGTGAAGATTATCCAGCCTTTCAAGAGTCTTATTAGCTGACGTTATTATCGGATCAATATTTAGCCGTACAATATTATCTATGTCTGCAGATATTTTAATTCCAAGATATGTAGCTTCTAGCTCGAAATTCATGTCATTTGGACGCACTGTGTCCGAGTGAAGTAGCTGGGTCTTAGAGACGTTTAATTTATAACCAGAATACCTTCCAAATTTTTCCGCTGCTTCCTCTAACTTAGGTAAAGCAGCCTTAATATCTGTTGTGACAATAGCTACATCGTATGCAAACACCTTATAAGTTAAATTATGTATTCGAACCGGCTCAATTCCAACATCGTTTTCCAAACTGTTTAAAAAGGGCTCAATATACAGAGCAAATAGCAATGGCGAGCTGGGGCAACCTTGTCTTGTACCCCTTGTGATCATTATATTACTAGAGAGTCTACCCGAGATACGGATTGCTGCTTTTAGGCGAATATATAAAGCCTGTATAGCTTTAGTGAATTCAACCGGGAACCACTTCCAAGCTAAAGTTGACCATAAAAACTTCCAGGAGACCCGGTCAAAAGCTTTTTCTGCGTCTAACAGGGCTACTGCGACTGGAGAATTAGAAGCCTGTGCCCAATCTAATAGAGATATAATTATTTTAACATGGTCAGACGTATCGCGCTGCATAATAAATCCATGTTGTCTTTTACATACCAACAAAGGCATAAAATTATTTAACCTATTCGCTATAATCTTTGAATGTCAATATCTTTCCTCCCTTTGTTTTAAAGATTACTATAATTGCTTATGACCACGAATCAGGAGGGTTACCCAAAAAAGATTGTTGACATACTTCTAATAATTCTTTGTTAAGAATCTTTCTAAACGTGCGATAAAATTCCAGAGGGATATTATCAGGACCCATCGCTTTACCCAAAGCTAAGTCTAATAGAGCATTTTCCAATTCCTCCCCTACTATAGGAGCAGATAGCACTATTTTTTGTTCCTCTGAGAGTCCTGAGGGCTCTATATCTTTCAGAAAGCCCCCTTCCTCGTAGTCTAATATCTCATTTGACGGTGCACTATATAGAGATTGGTAAAATCTTTGAAAGGCTTCTAAAACACCCTCTTTAGTTTCTTGAAGAGCCCCATTTATATCAACAATCTTAGCTATATCATTATAAACGGATTTCTGCCTTAGCCTTTTGGCCAATATTCTGCCGTTTTTTTCACCAAATTCATATGCTTGTTCTTTATATTGTTTGTATTTTAAAGCAATTTGGTCAGCAATATTAGAATATACTATAGCCCTTTTAATAGCAAGGTCTCTCTGAGCCAGAACTATATTCTGACCCAATCTGATCGCGTCAGCTAATTTATGTTCCGCTAATGTAACCATCATAAAATCATTTTTATATTTAGCCAACAATTTTTTGCGTCGTGATTTCGAAAAGCTTAGGGTTTCCCCCCTAACTATTGATTTAAAGGCATCCCAAACTATCTTATAAGATGCCGTTCCTTTATTAAATTTAAAAAACTCCTGTACGACCTTAACCATAAATTGACAATACTCTTCATCCAATAATAAATTCCTTTAAAAAGACCATGGGTGACTTCCTTCTCCCATCTGCAGATCTATCATAAGATCAAGTATTAGGGGATTATGGTCAGAAATAAGTTTAGGCAAAATCTCTACGTTGGTTTTTCCTATATATTGCTGTGAGGTAAAATAATAGTCCAACCGAACATATTTACAATGTGGGGCCGATAAAAAAGTATAGCCGGGGTCATCTGCGTGAATTGCATTCCACACATCGTACAACCCATGATCTAAAATTAACTCCTGTAAGGCTGTAAAATGTTGCGGTTTTCTACCAGTATACAAAGAAGTCAGCCTTATATCCACATTAGCTTCCAAATGAATATTCATATCACCACATATGACTAATGGTTGAGGCCATTGGGCTAGTTCTATATTAAGGAGATTCATAAGTTCCACATCATCCAAATTCGGGCCATATACAGTACAAAGCGTAAAACTGTGCTGCCCAATCTTGAGTGCACTAATTGCCCATCGGCCCCATTTATCTTCCAAAGACTTAATACATGCACCTAAACCTCGTTTCATAAGGATGGCTACTCCTCTCTTCACCCCTGTCTGTTTAGAACAGACAACCAATTCTAACCCCAACTTATTCAAACATCCCTTTTTAGCCCATGCGATGTGGGTTTATTGTAAGCATAATATGTCAATATGTGTAATCTGAATAAGTTTAGCTAATACATCCCTTTTTTTAACATCGTTTAGCCCACAAATGTTGAGAGTACAAATCTTTAGTTTCCTTGCCATATTTCAAAAAGAGAAAAAAAAACCCTCGAAAAAAAATATCTCACAACTTGGAATAAAGTAACTAGTATGACATATATCTTTTGTATCTGTACAATCGTTACATAATGCTTTCTGCCTAAAGAACCAAGCGGTATACATACCAAGGCTGCCGCTGACTTTTCACCCTCCCAACAACCCTCTCCCTCTCCCTCCACCCCCCCTCACCCCGTTCCCTGTGTCCCATATCTACCCCCCTCTCCCCTCCCATCCCTCCCAAACAACCATATGAGGCATAAGGACAGTTAGACCCTAAAGGTATGGAGTGCCGCCATTCCCCCTTTGTCTGAGTAGGAAAGAGAATATCTTTATTATCCACACATTTATACTAAATTCCCCTTAGCTATAACTCTTACAAGAAAAAAAAACTTAAGTAATTAGATCGTAAATTATAATGACTGTAAAAAATCTTTGGCTTCAATCTCTGACAAAAAGAACCTAGTCTGGCCCTTAATTATAATCTTAGGTTTGGCAGGATTTTGTAGATAGACTGTTGCACCTTTTTCTTGAAAACCAGATATAAGGTGACGTAAATGCCAATGTTTTGATACCGTTTACTTACAAAAATCAGGTCTAACAAAGAAATTACATCCTTTCGCGATTCATTTCTTATCCGGCCTAGCTAATCCAAAAACAGCCTCTCTCGCCAGAAAACTGTTGAATCGTACAAGAATAACTCTTGGTTTATCTTCCTCTCCTTGCCTCGCTCTCCTCATAGTGAAAGGAATCCTATGAGCTCTTTGTATCTCCGTTGACCAGTCCCAGAGAGTCAATTCCGGAAAAGCCTCTGTAAGTAGCTCACAGATAAATTTCCGGACATCAGAATCTTCTTTTTTTTCCGGAATACCTAAAATACGCAAGTTATTTCTGCGTGCTTGATCTTCCATCGCTGCCAGTTTGACATTAATATCGTCCCGATGAGCTCTAATAGAGTTTATCTCAAGTTTCTGTGCGGCCAGATCATCTTCTAATGTAGAAATCCTGGATTCTGCCTCAGTCACTCTAAGAGCCATATCAGAACATATTTTGATTACTCGCCGCACAGAGTTCTGTACTTTGCAACAGGTTGCTTGCATGCGAGTATTATCTAGCTTTATTTCTGCTCTATTTTCCATCATAGTATTATAGATCATAGACAGAGTTATTTCCTGAGCCGATAGTTGTGCAGCGGGTTCTATTTCTGGATCTATCCTAAGAGCATCTTCTGGATCTGGTCCCACCATTATATTCTCTGGAGGTATCGGGCCAAAAAGCACGCCACCACTTGCTGGTTGTTTATCGCAATTCATATGATGGCTTCGTCCTGTTTTTCCTTTTTGTTACAGTGATTAGGGCTATACTGTGAGAGTCCATACTTGATCTAACTCCATCATCTGTACTGCTGCCCTCATCATTATCAGTCCAGTCTTTACTTAAATTAACACTTTCATCTGACGAATGATCTGACAGGGAGTAAAAGTTGTCAGCAATTTCCTGAGATCCTGACAGATCCTGCGGCAACACCCCCTTGTTTAGCCCCAACAAATCTGGTTCCGATGTCAAATCATCCAAGCTGCTAGTTGGCCCTTCCAACGAGGGGCAATCAGAGACCTCAGCTCCCAGAGTGCACCTCTCTGGATTAACATTGTGCAGGGTTTCTTTTCTTTGCTCCTTTACTTGATCTATGCCCACTGCAATTGGCTTTATTGTAGATAGGGGGTCCAATACAACATTATCTCGAGAAGGGATAGAACTACTGAAATCATTATTAGCAATGTCAGTTATATCCGAGTCTATCTCCCTTCTTTGCACAGGCTGTAACAATGTATTCTTTAATGCCTGCTTTTCAAACAGGTCTGGGAGGGTTCGTACTCCCTGTTTTGCTAGACGTGTTACAGTTTTTTCCTTTACCACTCGATCCCCCCCGTCCTCTGAACAGCAATAGGGAGATTCTGAGCCGAGGCAATATTTCCAGCCCCCCTCTCTCACCCATCACTGCCGCCTCACCGGGCTCTGCATTTTGAGGGTCCTCCACTGCAGCCGCTTGTGTTTTAGCGCTTCGAGTCGCTGCTTTCGGAGGCATTTTTCGGCAAGCGGCTCTTCCGTGTCCGATGACCACTTTTTGGAAAACGCCAAAAAAGAAAATGGGGAGCCGCCAAACCGGGGCTTCGGTCAAGCGGAGAAGTCCAGATACCATCCAGCCGTTGGGAGCCGCAGCATCAAGCAAAGGTAGAATAGCTCCTCCCCACACTCAACGGACTCTGCGGTTTTTAGCAGCATGGAAAGTAATATCCCCGATGCTGAGTCCAAGCTGAGGCAAATTACAGTCGACTAGACCGACATAAAGATCGCAGCACTGTTCCTCAGTAATTTCACCAGTTTACGGGGAAAACAGCTGACATGATTTCTCTTTCCATGCCCAGAGCGAGGGGTTGAGCTGCTTACACAGCCCGCACTGCGGCCGCCATCTTGCCTCTGTTAAAATCCGATTAGATGCTATGTTATATGTACTGACACACAACCGGGGATCTGTTTTGATGCTTGTTGAGCCCTCCAAAAGTGCCACTCTGTTTTGGTTTCTAGCTCTTTTTTTATTTGCCTATCAGTTGTTCAGGGTAGTTCCTGCCTTTCAGCTTGTTTGTCGATATTTCTGCTTATTACTTGAAGCCTTTTGTTTGCCTACACCCCTGCGTACTCTTGATGAAGTAAGGTCCTTTCTCTCCGAATTATACCTCCTCTTTTTCTACGCTGATTAGCTGAATTGCTCTGCTAATACAGAAAGTAATTTTTTACAACAAAATGACTTTAAATGATTTTTTTCTCCTTGTCTGTGACTACAGAGTGTCCTCCCCTGATACCCCTATGGTGTCTGTTGAAAAAACAAGTCATGTACGTAATAGGTCTAGTCTGTTTCCCCTTCTAAATGCATTTTACTTAGTGCTACTTTAAAATTTAATTATGCTGTGTTTATAGATATGGTGGCAACTATTTTAAGACAAATACATGGATTTCACCTAAATACTTATAGCCTATTTAATAATCTCATTACTGGGGGTGCTCCAAAGAAGTATGAGCACCCACTGATGCCTAACCCATCCCCCACTTTTTCTCTTTTCAGTTACAACCATACAAGGAAAAGGTCCTAGAAATATGGTCTGTATGGTTACGTGCATGTTTTTTACAATTTAAATGCACTGATAATTAGCAATCACAGAAAAGCAGGGTAAAATAGTGTTCCTGTTGCGGATAAATCCACACTGGTCCTCTGCTATTAGTTGTGGTAGATACGGTAACAATGTAGTAGCCAGGACATTACTTAGGACTTGGACATCCACAATAAGCATTGATAGTGGATGAAAATAGGATACCACTGAACTGTCCCTGTCAGGCTTAGGCAACATCACTATATTCGACAACCGCATGGACGCTGGGAGTATCCCCCCTCATAAGCCTCTGTGTATACTTCCAAAAGGCGGTCTGTTTACCCCTTATTTTAGCATGCTAAATTCAGCCAGCAGGCCTTCCCCACACAGGGTCTTCTCCATCTTCATTGTCCTAATTGCTGCCACAATTACCTGCTTGGTGATGGGGGCATTCAAACTATCTCTCTCTCCACGGTTTAAGGAAGGCATTTCTAGGGCCTCCAGATATGTAATTTCTTCCCGCTGATTGTCAATCTCTGGTGCCGTGTACACCTCTTGTAGGTGCTCTGTAAATACCTCTACTATGTCCAGTTGTAAGAACATCATTTGTCCTTGCTTTTTGCGTATCCCCACTATTGGCTCACATATATTTGTACTTCGGATGAGCATTGCCAGCATTCGTCTAGTCTTGCCTTAATCCCTATGTAACCTTTTCCTATAATTAGTTTGTACAAATGTATCCAATCTGTTGAAGTATCTAGTAGTTCCTTCTTACAGTCCAGCCAAGCAGACATTTGTAGTGGCCGCTCAACAATCTCCTTATCCAGTGCACCCAGGTCTTTCTCAGGTCTATCTAAAGAGCTATTTACCTGCTGTTTAATTCCATATGGGACTTTCATGCATTTCCCTCTTAACACAACCTTCATTGCATTTTGTGGACGTGCTGTGTCAGTTCTTGGTAAAATAATGATCTAGCACTTTTATCAATTCACTGGCAAAAACCTGGTCTGAGAATGCTTCCACTCTTATTCTCTATAATGGCACTGCAGTCACCTGCCCATGCATTCAGAGAGTGACCAGCAAAGGCAAATGGCCAGATATGTAATGCACCAAATAATTAATGTTTTCCACCCTTTGAAGGACAGCCTCCGAAAGCAGACAATAATTAAGTCGGCTGTATGTCCCAGTAGCAGGCAGATAGCAGGAATATACTTTACCTTGTGGGAAACACACCCTCCATGCATTGTGTAATCTCAGAATCTCCATCATCTCCCATCATAGCTGGTTTAGTACCTACCTTAGGAGGGACCCAATCAATCTAGCCATTTAGTAGGCAGTTCAGGTCCCCAGCTACAATTATTGCCATACACATACGCTTGAGAATTGCTTGCAACATTCTCCCAAAAAACCAAGGATTGTCCAAGTCCAGAACATACACATTTACTAGATACACATCCCTGGTGTCGAGTATCCCAGAGACTTTCACGTATCGACCCTCGGGGTCTAGTACCACCTCCCTAGCTTCGAAGGGAACCCTGGGAGCCACTTAAACCAGAACCCACCTAGCATAACTAGAAAACAATGTAGCAAATACTTGCCCCCCCATCGATGTCTCAAGTAGTGTTGATGGTGACCTCAGCTAGGCCTACCAGTGCAAGGGGTTCACCCTTCTCTGCACAGAGTCCTCAGACCAATAGGAAGAAGTTGACACAGAAACTGGAATAGAAAATACAGAGTTTAATAAACCTCACAAGGTGGAACCACATTCATACAGCACCCTGTGGTGCTGAATGAATGCAGCACACAGAGTAGAAGAACCATCGGTCTTTTATACCCACACAGGGGCTCAAAAAAGAGGGCGGTACAAGCACACATAGGAGAATTACATACATAGATGGTCATACAGAAATGCACAGTCAACAGTAAAGGAGGAGCTAGCAGTTGCTGACTCTGGTAGAAACAACCTGACAGCTACAGGTTAAAAACAGATGTATGGACAGTTAGATTCTTCTGCACATGTGCAGAGTAGCAGAGTCTAAGTATAGCCAGTCCTTTAAACAGAGCACAAGGGTAAACAACAGTGAAGAAGGAAACAGCCCTTGGTGAGCACATGGCAGACAAAATGGCTGCCAGAAATACAAAATGGATTCCACAAAATTGACAAGATAGCCTCTAAATACCAGATGGAATCCGCTAATGCTAATCCAATCGCAGCCAATTTACAACAGACGACCCTTTTAGCATTAGCTGAAGACATCTCCCATAATCCAGTAGGAAAACAAAAAATATGCACATTAATTTTTAATTTTTTTTTTCTTTTTCCATAAATGTATCAATATCCTAATTCATTGCTAGTTGGGCATTTCTCATTCTAAATATGTATAAGGTATAAGCAGGAGTACAAAGGGAACAGAGCATTGGGTCATACAGATAGCAGGAGAGAGTAATTACTATTATCAGAAACAGAACTATTAGCTTTCTAGTCCTATGCAAATCCTAGAACCATCCAGTAAAAACATTTTCAAGGCTCCTATGCATTTCAGTGACCATCAATTTAAATATCAAAATAGCCAACAGTACATATCTAATAAAAACATTTTCACTAGACTTTTCCAGTGTTTCCTTTATGAGGGCTAGAATATCAATCGGGAAAAGGGTAAAGTAACATTTATCGCAGAATAAACATTTTTCCCAATACAATTATGAAAGCAGTCAGACATATTATTACAAAAATGATCCTGGATCCAGAGGACCAGGAGGACTACACAGGACCATGAGAATTAGGACGAAGAGCTGCAAAGGGTTGCTCCTCCTCAAAAATGGGATGACCAATGGGGTACATTTTCAACAAAAAAGAAAAAGAAGTTCTTGGGAAATTAAAGCCGCTGTACAACCAACCAGAGGGGAGTCTTCTCCCTGTGTCCTTTTGAGCCTCACAGGCAGGCTCTTGTTGTTCCCACGGTGGAGCTGCACAACTCGCAACTCAGGAATCATGGCCTAGTTTCAAGGGAAAAGTTTCTTTTTTTCAGGATAGGGCAATCACCCACCTGGGCAAATACTCTCACCGATCCTGTCCAGTTTCTCAGGCAGTACACCAGTTTTCTTCATTTCAATCTAACAGGCACCAGAGACACAGCACCTGTACCCTGAACTCAAGTCCTTCCCTAACTCCTGTATTGCTCTGCTGGCACACTGCTCTTTCGTTGGGGCCATAGATTGCATTCAGTGTGCCCAGGTATCTCTTGACCAACAAAGGTGAAAACTTTACAGCCACTTTGGGACCAGGTTTCAGAGGCCTGATGTCAGACTCTAATTACAGCACTCAAAACTTACACAGGAACAGAGATGCTAGTTCCCAAATCCACCCCGACAGCAATCCAGAGCTTAGTGTGACAAGTCTCTAGAGTGGCTATCTAGGGGGAAGGGGGAAAGTGGATAAAATAACAAAAGAGAGAAGAGACTGTTCTGCGGCTTCCTTCAGGAGTCCGTCCAGCAGACTTCTTTTGCTGAAGAGATAACCTGTAGATAAGAGTTATTGTTATAATAAACTTTTAGGGCCCGATTCACAGAACTAACTTAAGACAAAATCCTAAACTTACTACCATTTTGGTATTCACAGAAGGCACTTACTCATTTTGGTATTCACAGAAGGCACTTACTCATTTCGGTATTCACAGAAGTTAGGAGTCCTAACTTTAGGACTCCTAAATGCCTTCTGTGAATACCGAAAGTCTTAAAATTAGGATTTTTCGCAGTTTAGTAGTAGTATAGTTAGGACTCCTAACTTTAGGACTCCTAAATGCCTTCTGTGAATACCGAAAGTCTTAAAATTAGGATTTTTCTCAATTTAGTAGTCCTAAATTTAGACTTAGGACTACTAAATTGAGAAAAATCCTAATTTTAAGACATTCGGTATTCACAGAAGGCATTTAGGAGTCCTAACTATACTACTACTAAACTGAGAAAAATCCTAATTTTAAGGCTTTCGGTAGTCACAGAAGGCCTTTAGGAGTCCTAAAGTTAGGACTCCTAAACTTAGGACTACTAAATTGAGAAAAATCCTAATTTTAAGAATTTCGGTATTCACAGAAGGCATTTAGGAGTCCTAAAGTTAGGAGTCCTAACTAGACTACTACTAAACTGAGAAAAATCCTAATTTTAAGACTTTCGGTATTCACAGAAGGCATTTAGGAGTCCTAAAGTTAGGACTCCTAACTTCTGTGAATACCGAAATGAGTAAGTGCCTTCTGTGAATACCAAAATGAGTAAGTGCCTTCTGTGAATACCAAAATGGTAGTAAGTTTAGGATTTTGTCTTAAGTTAGTTCTGTGAATCGGGCCCTTAGCCTTTAACCTCTCTTATCTCTCAACCCCAATTGCCTTATTTCCTTACCATGCCAATTTCAGAACTCTGCTTCTCTTCTATTTCTTTTCTGTGTGTGCTTTTATTTCATTAACTATATTCTTCGTCTGCAATTAAAAAGGAAATAACTAGAACCCAAGGTTTATCTGCCTCATACAAATCTTTCTCTCTGAGCTTCTCACTTACTTTCCTATTTTTCTTTTTACACTCCTATGTCTTATCTTCCTTGGTATCTGCCTTAATTCAGAGCTTCCTTTTCTTTTTGCACACCTGTAATATAGTTACATTTATCTGTTAAGAACTTCTGCTTTCTTTTTAACCTGACATTTTCTATTTTAATTTGGTGTACTACTTACTGTGTTTGAGGTCTTTTCCTATTGGTAATTATTCATCAGTGTGTTTAATGCTTTCTCCTCTTTTCGTGGTGGTATTTCACTCTCAGTACTTAGCTATTGTTCGACGACTTATTTCTGTGGTAAGTATGTTTTTATCTTATTCTATTGTTTGTAGTTGCTCAAGAGTTCTAATCTATATTGCAATTCTCTCCTCGCCTTTTTCAGGACTTGTCGTTACTATTCGTTTCCTCTGTGATGAATTACAGTAAAGCCACTTCCTTCACAGTAAGTTCTATGACCCTATTACTTTCGGTAATTTACTTCAGTTCTCTGACGTGACAAATATTTACTTCAGTTCTCTGACATGACAAATATACACTCGTTAACTTAGCTTCATTTCTCTTGTTCTTTCTTCAGATGCTCCTGTTGACGCTGCTTCCTCTCCCTGACGACTCGGTGCGAAATCTCCACAACTAAGATTGCTGTTCTCCTCAAAAGTCACTTAACTTCTTGGAACTCAGATTTCAAACTTGTATCTATGACTTCCGAAAACTCTTCAGGGTAGATTCTAAAAGCCTTCGAGCGAGAACTAAACACTTTTAGTCAGCGCGCACTGGAATGTGCACCTGACTCTCTAGAATTCTTGGTGAAGTGCGCAGTTCCTAGGCAGCGCGAGCCTCACCTAGGATTCCAGCGCGTTCTCTGCCAAACACTAGAACGCTAACAGCTACTCAGTTCTGGTGGCCTTTTCTGGCGCCATTTCCGAGTCAGCTCCACCCATGAACCTTCCATTGCTCGGGGTGTACAAACTTTGAGTCTTCGATGCGCAATTAAACCTATCTGTAATCTTGGGTTCCTGACAGTACCCTCCAACAAGGTAGGTTCTCTCCTCTGGGGTTTAGTTGATGATCGTAGGTGAAAGGCCTTGACTAGTCTTGGAGCATGGACATCTTCCTCTCGTTCCCAAGACCTTTCCTCGGGCCCATAACCCTTCCAGTCCACCAAATAGTATAACTTCCCTTTTTGTATTTTGGAGTCTAGAATTTCCTTGACTTCAAATTCAGTACCAGTCTCTAGCTGAAGAGGCCTTGGAGGCAGGTTTTTTCGCAGATCTTCTGGAGCCTTCTTCAACAGGGATATGTGGAAAACTGGATGTAGCTTCAACTTTGGTGGCAATTGAACTCGGTAAGTCAACGGATTTATTTTCTCCTCTACCAGATATGGACCAATAAATCTCGGTTGAAACTTCCGATTACCTTTCAATCTCAAATTCTTAGTACTTAACCAAACCTTGTCTCCTATTTCCAATGAGGGGCCTACTCGTCTCTTTCTGTCTGCATAACTCTTATATTTTTCTTTAGCTAGTTCAAGATTTTCAATTGCCCTCTTATGTACCTGACCTAACTGTGTTACAATCTCCTCCACCGCTGGAACTGAGATCTCGGTTTGCCTGAGGGTCGAGTTGGGATGTCTTCCATAATTCATAAAGAAAGGGGAATACCCAGTGGAATCATTCTTTGCATTATTATGGGCAAACTCTGCTGCCGACAAATAATCCGACCAATTTCCTTCTTGTTTCAAAAGAAACAATCTCAGATACTGTTCAAGTTCCTGGTTCACCCTCTCGGTTTGACCGTCAGTCTCTGGGTGGTAACTGGTGGAATAACGGACTTCCGTACCCAACCCTTCCATGAAAGATTTCCAAAAGTGGGAAATGAACTGTGGACCCCTATCTGTGATCACGATATTAGGGATTCCATGTATTTTCACTATTTGAGCACTAAAATGAGTCGCCAACTGCTTAGCTGTTGGCACTCCCTTTAAAGCTGTAAAATGAGCCATTTTAGAAAGGGAATCTACTACTACTAAGATGGTATTGTAGCCCTGACTAAGGGGTAAGTCAGTTATGAGGTCTAATGTAACAGTGTACCAAGGATAAGGTGGAGTGGGTAAGGGCATAAGTAAACCTTTTGGGGCCTGCCTTTCGGATTTTCCCTGAGCACAGATCTCACAAGTCTTAACATATTTCTCAATACTCTTCGACATTTCAGGCCACCAGTAGTGTCGCTGGATCAGATCTCTGGTCTTTGCCTCCCCCCTATGTCCTGCCAACTTTGCATCGTGGCATTCCTTGATAATCTGTTGTTGCAACTCTTTAGTGGGAATGTACAGAGCTCCTTGGAAGTAGGGCAACTGATTACGAACCTCTCTTCCTTCCTCCTTCGCCCACTCTTTCAAGGTCTTTTCATCCATGGCGTCAGTGATACCCTGTTCAAGATCAACTGAAGTGATTGCTCCAATAATCTTCTCACTTGGGATAATGGATTGATTTCCTACAGGTGTCTTTTGATTTTCTGTGTCTATCCTAGACAAGGCATCTGCTTTTCCGTTCTGGGCCCCTGGTCGATAAGTAATGACGAAATTGTAATCAGCAAAGTACAGCGACCATTGCAATTGTCTTGGTGTTAAGGTTCTGGCTGTTTTTAGAAATTTTAAATTTCTATGGTCTGTATATGCTGTGACTTGATGCTGTGCCCCCATTAAATGGTGTCTCCAATCTTTGAATGCGTCTTTTATGGCCAATAGCTCCTTCTCTGTGATGGTATAGTTTATTTCTGCCGGAGTTAATTTTCTTGACCTATAGGCGACTGGATGCAGCTGCCCCGTTTGCTTGCTTCGTTGGGACAAAATTCCTCCCACCGCCTGATCAGAGGCATCGGTCTCCACATAAAATGGTTCAGTCGGATCTGCATGTTGTAGGATTGGGGCTGACGTAAAACTTCTCTTTAGGGATTGGAAGGCTTCTTCAGCTTCAGTTGTCCATTCAAATTTGACCCCTTTTTTCAATAGACAGGTGAGTGGCAAAATCTTATGCGAAAATTCTCCGATGAATCTCCGGTAAAAATTGGCAAAACCAATAAAGCTTTGTACTTCTTTGACGCTCTCGGGGGACTTCCAATTTATCACCGCTTCGATCTTCTTGCGGTCCATAAGAATGCCTTTTGGGTGAAATTATGAAGCCCAAAAATTCAGTTACACAAATAATTTTACTCCAACTAACCATTCAATGGTCATTATTGTTACATGTAGATGGAATGATATGATGAACAGGGGAACTTATAACTTCACC
The DNA here is from genome assembly GCF_964204655.1 of Triturus cristatus. Classification (NCBI taxonomy): domain Eukaryota; kingdom Metazoa; phylum Chordata; class Amphibia; order Caudata; family Salamandridae; genus Triturus; species Triturus cristatus. The sequence continues at coordinate 206,122,853 of NC_140588.1, read as the reverse complement.
CCTAGGTGAGCAAGGAAGCAATTCCTTTTAGTTTAGGTACCCTCACACACCCTAGTGGTGTCATGCTTCATCATCGGATCACCCCGACGCCTAAAAGTCGGGGTGGGCTCGACCACAGTGTTGGGAGCGTTTTGAAGAAATTACAGACCAGGGAGGCTATAAGATAAAAAACCTCAGGCAGATCCCCAGTTTCCCTTTATTTTTGGGCCTGTCTGGGTTGATTAAAAATAATAAGAGTAGGGGTATATATAGGAGTATTATGGTCCTATGACCCTAGTGCCAACATGTTTCAGTCCACAGTGGCCATAAAGGTCCAGGACTTTCTTCAGGGCAAACGATGCCACCCTGGGTAGAGTAGCTACTCCTTGTGTGAAAGACTGATCTATTAATCTGTCTTGCGTTGTACATCCTTCTGAAAAAGAAAACACAAAGAAACACATATCCAACTTATACAGATCGGTTTTCATCATGGTGTTTCCAAAATGACGTGTTTCAAATTCGTGTTTGGAATGCAGAGCCACACCTATATGTGCTAGGTGGTCATGGAGGCATAATAGTGTGCAGCTATATCCACATATGTGTCACTCAAAAATTGTATCTGTGCACAGTTAATCGGCGTGTCAGATATATTGTGCGGTGGCGAATATGCTTGCATTCTACCTGAAACCAATCGCCAAAAAGTGGATGCTATCAATGAAAAGAAACTCTCGTAAAATCATCCCACATACATCTCATTCTCACCGTATCTGTGATTCAACACAGAATTAAAAAGCATGCGTGACTGTTAAAACCTATGGGTAATTGTGAAAGTATCTCTCACACCTGCATACTTGCTTACCCGGACTTCGGATGGTAGTCGTTTCTCAGGGGATGGAAGGGCTAATGGAGTAGCTCTGTAGTCAAACACTAACATTTGCCCCAGGGGATGAATATGAAGAGAAGGGATTTGAGAATCATCAAGTTAGGGCATCCGAGACCAAATGTATCTACAGATGATTCCTTCTCCAATGGGGGACCAAATTCTAAGCTGATAGTCCTAGAGTAACAAACTTACTTCGTCAAGAGTCCTGCTCCGCTTCACCACCTACTTGGACCTGATCCCCGGCGTTTCGCGCCATGTTACGGTGCTCGGGAAGTTTATACTTCCGTATTGGTTAAGGCGGAGGAATGGATTGGTCAGTACGGGCATGTGATCGATGACGTCTCCCGAACCAACGGGATAGGTCAAATACGCTCTGTGACCCGGAGCGTCAGTAAATAGACGTGCGAGTGCGTAAATGCGAAGAACGTAAATAAACAGATGTGAATTTGAATCCGTTTGTTCATATTAGCGCCCTTATTTTAACAAACCATATGTAAAGAATGTAGTATTCATTTCTGAGGCTCATACTCTTACGTCGCGTGCAGTGACTGACGGACGCGGGATCACAATGTGTATGTGCTTTGTCCATACAGAATCGAGGGCGATCTTAGTAACCAGTCCAAATGACTGATGGGAGATGTAGTATATGTATATACTGATAGTAATGTAACTAATGCCCGGTAGGATACATATCCAACGCTAGTTATTAATCCTGATCCCATCAATTGTTGAGTGTTTTTGGGTATTGAAAATGGTATTTTACACTGGGTGACAGAGTTGTCACAAGGGGCACTACGCCGGTGTAATATTTACATATGGACATTTCGCAATTGGAAGATAGTGGACGCTTGAAGGAGTGTGGTATATGTATTACATGAATCTTAAGGTTTGTGTATGATGATAGTGAAACCCAATCTCCAAAGAGGGATAGTGACGTGTGGAAGCTTCTCACAAGTTTATAGATCACCATTCAAGGTACATACAGTAGTCATGAAGAGGGATGTACTACATCTACTTGTTCAGTTGGTTCCAGGGTATGCAATCATTGAGCCCCTTCTCATGGGTCTTTAAACGATAGACCCATCGTTGTTCACGCTCTAAGAGTTTTTGCTGCAAGTTGTTCCCCATAGTAGTGACCTTTTCTAGTACTGTCCACTTCAGCTCTGTGTCCTTATGTTTTTTCTCCTGATAATGGGCAGTAAGCCTAGTCGCTGTGACTGATCTACGTATGGTGCTTCTATGTTCGCTGATGCGAACTTTGATCTTGCGACTAGTCATACCTATATATAACAGTCCACAGGGGCATTTTATCATATAGATCACGGATTCAGAGTTACAATTTGTATGTGACCTCTGTTCCCATGGAGAGTTTAAGCCCAAATCCAAAGTTTTGGTGTGTTCTGTAAACGGGCAGGCAACACATGACCCACACGGGTAGTGTCCCACAACAGGCGATAAACCCCATAATGCCCAAAAATTCAACCTGAGAGACACTGAAGGCACACTTCTCTAGCTTTACAAACAGTCTGTTTTCTCTCAGCTTCTGTAAGACCCTTCTAACCTGATCCTGATGTTCATCCTTGTTCTCAGAGTAGATAAGGATGTCATCGATGTACACCAGTGCACACTGGTCGATGAATTCCTTCAATACATCGTTAATGAAGTGTTGAAAGGCTGCGGGAGCGTTACACAGCCCATAGGGCATAACCTGATATTCAAATAGGCCGAACCTCGTTCTGAAAGCTGTCTTCCACTCATCGCCCTCCTTCATTCTCACGAGATGATACGCTCCCCTCAGATCCAACTTCGTGTAAATTGTTGCTCCTTTCACTTGATCTAGCAAAACAGATATTAGTGGCAATGGATAACGGTTCTTTTTTGTAATCTTATTGATGGCTCTGTAGTCAATGCAAGTCCTCAGATCTCCTTCTTTCTTTGGCACAAAGAATAGGGGCGAGGAGACTGGGGACTGCGAGGGACGAATGAAGCCGTTTGCTAGATACTTGTCCAAATACTCTTTTAGGTGATGGTGTTCTTTTTCCGTAAGGGCATACACACGGCTGCAAGGTAGATTTGAACCGGGTTCGATCTCAATTTTACAATCATAAGGTCTGTGGGGTGGTAATTGTTCTGCCTCCACTTCATTGAATACGTCTTCAAAATCTCGATATTCCTCTGGTATGTCTTGCACATGAATTACACAAATTGATTCTCCCGTCTGACACAACGAATGTGCAGGATTCACCTCTTGCTCTTGCAGCTGGTCCCTGAAACAATTTCCCAAACAATAATCTGATTCCATCTTAATGGCTCTGGTACTCCAGTTGATTGTTGGATTATGTTCAGTAAGCCAGGGAAGCCCAAGGATCAACTGGAATTGAGGGGCATCGATTAAGTTAAACTGGATCTTCTCCTCATGTCCGTCATTCGAGATCAGATGAATTAATTCTGTGTGACTGACTATTGGACCAGAGGACAGGTTGGTTCCATCCACTGCCCTAACAGGCTCTGCTTTTAACTTTTTGATGGCTTCGATTCCCACCTTGCTCGCAAACTTTAGATCGCAAAAGATTCCAGTGGCTCCTGAGTCGATCATCACTGAGACTTCCCTCAGCGTCACGTGTCGAAACCTGATTTCCATGGATAAGGTTAGATGTGGCGCTGCAGACTGTAGAGTATTGGCCACCCTATGTTCTTTTGGAGTCTGATCGAAAATCGCATCCACCTGTTCAACTCCTCCAACAGATGGTGCCTTTAGTTTTCCTTCGGCTTGAAACTTCCCTTGGGTTTCTTCGGACACGCACGTACAAAATGACCTCCCGATCCACATTACATGCATAGGTTGTTGGTTCTTCTCTTTTCCTTCTCTTCTTTGGAAAGAGGACCCCGTATTGTACCAATCTGCATTGGTTCGATGCCCTGCTGACCTTCATTGCTTCGTCCTCCTTCCGACCTTACTCGATCAAATCGTGGAATTACTGACTTGAAATCTTTCCTTTTTTCACCTTTTCTTTCCCCATGACGGAAATCGATTTTCAGCACTAAATCCATCAACGTGGAGATTTCTGTGGGTCTATTGGGTATTCCGGCCAATGCATCCTTTAGCTCATCTCTTAAACCTCGATAAAAAACCGCGGCTCTCTTACTCTCAGGCCAGTTGGTTTCCACCACTAGTTTATTAAATTGAGCCAAATAGGAGACCACATCGCGGTTGCCCTGTTTCAGGTCGAGTAGTTCGTTGTCTACGGCTTGGGATATCAGCCATCTGTCAAATATTCGAAGGAACTCTTCTTTGAACATCTCATAATTCCGCAATATGGGATCGTCTTTTGAAATCAGAGGCAAAGACCAGGATGCTGCATCCCCACTTAAGTATGACAACACAAAGGCCACTCGAGACTGAGCATCTGGAAAAATGGAAGGGCGGCACATGAAATGTAATGAGCACTGCGTAATGAATATTTGAGCCTTCTGCGGATCCCCACTAAAACGCTTGGGTGCCGCTAATGGAATGACAGGTGAGAGGGAGAGAATCACCTGAGTTGTCATCCTATTAGTCCCTTCTGTCAACGAAGCTTGAGCATCCGACCCTGAACCAAAAGGTTGTCTAAGTCTTTGCGCCAATTCTGCGGTTTCTTTTCTAGAATTAACTACTTCTAATCTGAGGTTCTGGTTTTCCTCTCGGACTGCACTTAACTCTTTTTGTATGGTATCTAATATTGTTCCTAAACCTTGTACGTCTATTCCCTCAGCCATCTCTGTTCGGGTGTAAAATGCAACGTGGGCACTTCACTCTGTCAGACTCTAATTACGGCACTCAAAACTTACACAGGAACAGAGATGCTAGTTCCCAAATCCACCCCGACAGCAATCCAGAGCTTAGTGTGACAAGTCTCTAGAGTGGCTATCTAGGGGGAAGGGGGAAAGTGGATAAAATAACAAAAGAGAGAAGAGACTGTTCTGCGGCTTCCTTCAGGAGTACGTCCAGCAGACTTCTTTTGCTGAAGAGATAACCTGTAGATAAGAGTTATTGTTATAATAAACTTTTAGCCTTTAACCTCTCTTATCTCTCAACCCCAATTGCCTTATTTCCTTACCATGCCAATTTCAGAACTCTGCTTCTCTTCTATTTCTTTTCTGTGTGTGCTTTTATTTCATTAACTATATTCTTCGTCTGCAATTAAAAAGGAAATAACTAGAACCCAAGGTTTATCTGCCTCATATAAATCTTTCTCTCTGAGCTTCTCACTTACTTTCCTATTTTTCTTTTTACACTCCGATGTCTTATCTTCCTTGGTATCTGCCTTAATTCACAGCTTCCTTTTCTTTTTGCACACCTGTAATATAGTTACATTTATCTGTTAAGAACTTCTGCTTTCTTTTTAACCTGACATTTTCTATTTTAATTTGGTGTACTACTTACTGTGTTTGAGGTCTTTTCCTATTGGTAATTATTCATCAGTGTGTTTAATGCTTTCTCCTCTTTTCGTGGTGGTATTTCACTCTCAGTACTTAGCTATTGTTCGACGACTTATTTCTGTGGTAAGTATGTTTTTATCTTATTCTATTGTTTGTAGTTGCTCAAGAGTTCTAATCTATATTGCAATTCTCTCCTCGCCTTTTTCAGGACTTGTCGTTACTATTCGTTACCTCTGTGATGAATTACAGTAAAGCCACTTCCTTCACAGTAAGTTCTATGACTCTATTACTTTCGGTAATTTACTTCAGTTCTCTGACGTGACAAATATTTACTTCAGTTCTCTGACGTGACAAATATACACTCGTTAACTTAGCTTCATTTCTCTTGTTCTTTCTTCAGATGCTCCTGTTGACGCTGCTTCCTCTCCCTGACGACTCGGTGCGAAATCTCCACAACTAAGATTGCTGTTCTCCTCAAAAGTCACTTTACTTCTTGGAACTCAGATTTCGAACTTGTATCTATGACTTCTGAAAACTCTTCAGGGTAGATTCTAAAAGCCTTCGAGCGAGAACTAAACACTTTTAGTCAGCGCGCACTGGAATGTGCACCTGACTCTCTAGAATTCTTGGTGAAGTGCGCAGTTCCTAGGCAGCGCGAGCCTCACCTAGGATTCCAGCGCGTTCTCTGCCAAACACTAGAACGCTAACAGCTACTCAGTTCTGGTGGCCTTTTCTGGCGCCATTTCCGAGTCAGCTCCACCCATGAACCTTCCATTGCTCGGGGTGTACAAACTTTGAGTCTTCGATGCGCAATTAAACCTATCTGTAATCTTGGGTTCCTGACACCTGATGCTAGGATCTCTGAAGCAACCCTTGTTTCAAAGGGGGTTACCTCAAGCAAAAACTTTCTCGCCTTCCTGGTCGGTCTGTGACTCTCGGCTGGGCATCAAAAACTTGATCCACGATTTCTCCTTTCTGATTTGTGACCCCGTCTTTCACCCAAGACAGTGGCAGGGGTACACACTTCACATCCCAGTGCTTCCGGCCTTCTACCTTCACTGAGGTCCTGGTTGCCAGCCATGCCTGTGCTGGTTACCTTCACTTTGACTTCAAGATGGACTGGTGCTGACTCTCCAAGCTGGATCTGATGTCCGCGCCCCTCTGGCAATGGTTATAAGGCAGCAAATATCTATTGGTGGACAGAACAAAAGGTCTTTAGACAAGTCACAGAAATAATCTATCAACAGAGAGGATAGTCTCAGAATACTTCCTAGTCTAGGGACGCCCCATATATTAGCAAGGCACCCAAGAACCACTTTCATCTATGTGAGAGTAAAAGAAACAAAAGCCTGGACCTATTGGCAAGTATAAAAGGAACTCTTTGGTGAACTGACAAGAGTAATACGTCACCCAATCCCAAGCAGCCAAGGAAGTCTGTGTTCATTTACTAAATTCTGAGGAAAAGAGAAAAACAATACAGACATACTCAAAATCCTTTAATCTGTATATTCCTATCTTAATCATCTAAAGACCCTCAAGAAAAAAGGAAATGTTCTACACTTTTACTCATAGACTTTGCATTACTGGTACAGGACTGCAGACACTTCTAAAATGATTTCTCTTAATAAAAGCACCTACATTGTATGCTTAGGACCATGCTCTCATGTTATAGGAACAACAGAAAAATCTAAAACTGCCACTTTAACAGGGATTCCTATTACATAAAGAACTAAAAAACTTCAACATAATGTTTAAATTTTCTCCAGCAGAACATCTTGTGACAAACAGACTCCTATAAAACAGTATTTTCCTCAAAAATGTTTGCTCAGGATCACATGGGCATCTTCTCTGCATTCTATTTTTCATAATCCAAACTATGCAACATCAGCTCTAGTAAGGACTGTCAGTTTATTTACACAGACTAGCTAATAAAAACTAGCAATGCCCTTGCAAAACTGTATGTAGCATGAGAATAACAAACAATAGTGGTGTTATCACCTTAGAATTTTAGAACAAAAACTACCCACAGCTAGTTCCACTTAAAGATCAAATAAGGAAACCACAATCTAGACTACTCATCCTTTCATAATTTCATCAGACAGGATGGGCAGTAACATAGCAAATTTATTTATTCATTTTATTAATGCTAATAATGTTTAAAACAGTATTACTGAATAGCCAATTAAATGTCTCATGGCTATTTCACAGACAGTTTAGACAGGCTCAAAAGAAATTAAGAAAAAGAGAAAGAAAACATAAATGTGCCTACCCTTAATTTGTAGAGGAGCGAGCCTCCTCCCCCCATTTTTGACAGTAGGAAACCTGTAACAGGTTTCATTCTGTCAACACTATCAACCCCAATTTGTAGCAACTAGGCATAAACAAACTCTGAGGAGCTAAATAGCACATTCAGCTAGCTAAAGAACATATTCCTTTAGCAAATGTACAAGTGTAACACGAGGGCACATGAATTCAAACTTAATCCCATTGCTACCTTAATTCAGCACTAAAAGCATTAGTGCTATACATATGACAGAGCCATTGTCTTAATAAAAGCTGACATATACCATTATTATTATGCAATCTATTCATGTGAGTGAACAAAAACTTGCTTTTGCCAAAAAAAGTAAGCAAAACCTCTTTCTGTCCCTGCCCTGCCATTTCGTCTTTCAAATGTCGAAATGTCAAAGCATCATGACATGTGGGTTGCACTCCGTCTCTTGTGATAAATTTGTTCATGTTTAAACATCCTGCTTCAACATTGCGTGCACACTGGGGACGTGCCTAGCCCAAACTGCACATTTTCGACTAACCAACATCTTGACGGGGCGACTTTTTCGCCCCAAACCCATGGCACAGCCAATACTGCCTCTGCTTATTTTCTTATTCAATTTGATCTCCATTTAACTACTTTTTCTCCAACGGTCATCCGATCATTCATTCATTTAAAATTGGTTCAAATCCGCATGCAAGGAAATGCATTTTCCAAAGTTTCTCATATTCAAGATGGGCCATCCGAACCTCTATTCAAGAATACGTACTAGTGCCAGTTCATCAAAGCAGTTTATTAAAACCCAATGCATTTCGGGCCACTGGGGCCCTTCGTGAGGGGAAACTGAAAATAACAATAAAACATGCATTATTATACCATTGCTCCATGTATATACAAAATGTTATTTATAATCTTAGTTACATCTCTCTACGTTTTAGCTAACACTCATGATAATCACTGATACTGTTTGCATATTTACAGCGTTTCCGTAGATATCCCCTTGGTACTTCTGGCACTGCACGGTCCCTTCCATATTTCTTATTTTTATAGGACTCAATGTGATTAGGTTGCTGATTCCAGTATCATGACCCCTTTTATTTCTTTTCTTTAAACCCCCTATCCTCTCCATAATCCTTCTTTCAAACCCTTCCATTTCTTCAGCCCAATCCAATCTCTCTCCCTCTAAATCCCCTCCGTACTTCCACCCCCTTCACCAAACTGAACTACACAATCTCCCCTCCCCTTTCTCCACTGTGCATCCCGCTGCCTTCTGTCTCCCATTCATGTACCTGCCAAAAAACAACCGTCTTCCTCTGTCTTTCACCAACAAAGTTCACTTTCCCTTTCAACCGCCCTGCTTTTAAACGCGGCAGCCCGCCCTCCTATCCAATACCCTCCCACTTCATCCACGTCATCATGCTCACCTGTAGCCCCTTGATCACCCGAGTCTACCTACAGTTTATTGAACACTGCAACCCCCATAATGCACCCGGTTACTACGTTCACATTATACTTTGTTGTTCATGTAATACACAATTTAAAAAACGTGGTTAATGCAACTAAAGACATTTCAGAAATATTTATAACATTGTAAACATGTGAAATGTTCTATTTTCATTGTTAGTGTTTCCCTGTTTGTCTAACACCGATCTAAACAGTCCTTGGTGAACGAAGATGTTCCGCCTTCCATGAAGATAAAATGTGATTTCCAAAAAGTTCCTGTTTTAATGTTCCGTTCTTTGTGGGTGCCAACCCGTTTCTTTGGACTAAACTTGTTATAAACATCATGACATTTGGGTTGCACTCCGTCTCTTGTGATAAATTTGTTCATGTTTAAACATCCTGCTTCAACGTTGCGTGCACACTGGGGACGTTCCAAGCCCAAACTGCACGTTTTCGACTAACCAACATCTTGATGGGGCGACTTTTTTGCCCCAAACCCATGGCACAGCCAATACTGCCTCTGCTTATTTTCTTATTCAATTTGATCTCCATTTAACTACTTTTTCTCCAACGGTCATCCGATCATTCATTCATATAAAATTGGTTCAAATCCGCATGCAAGGAAATGCATTTTCCAAAGTTTCTCATATTCAAGATGGGCCATCCGAACCTCTATTCAAGAATACGTACTAGTGCCAGTTCATCAAAGCAGTTTATTAAAACCCAATGCATTTCGGGCCACTGGGGCCCTTCGTCAGGGGAAACTGAAAATAACAATAAAACCTGCATTATTATACCATTCCTCCATGTATATACAAAATGTTATTTATAATCTTAGTTACATCTCTCTACTTTTTAGCTAACACTCATGATAATCACTGATACTGTTTGCATATTTACAGCGTTTCCATAGATATCCCCTTGGTACTTCTGGCAATGCACGGTCCCTTCCATATTTCTTATTTTTATAGGACTCAATGTGATTAGGTTGCTGATTCCAGTATCATGACCCCTTTTATTTATTTTCTTTAAACCCCCTATCCCCTCCATAATCCTTCTTTCAAACCCTTCCATTTCTTCAGCCCAATCCAATCTCTCTCCCTCTAAATCCCCTCCGTACAGAGGATAGGGGGTTTAAAGAAAAGATATAAAAGGGGTCATGATACTGGAATCAGCAACGTAATCACATTGAGTCCTATAAAAATAGGAAATATGGAAGGGACCGTGCATTGCCAGAAGTACCAAGGGGATATCTATGGAAACGCTGTAAAGATGCAAACAGTATCAGTGATTATCATGAGTGTTAGCTAAAAAGTAGAGAGATGTAACTAAGATTATAAATAACATTTTGTATATACATGGAGGAATGGTATAATAATGCATGTTTTATTGTTATTTTCAGTTTCCCCTGACGAAGGGCCCCAGTGGCCCGAAATGCATTGGGTTTTAATAAACTGCTTTGATGAACTGGCACTAGTACGTATTCTTGAATAGAGGTTCGGATGGCCCATCTTGAATATGAGAAACTTTGGAAAATGCATTTCCTTGCATGCGGATTTGAACCAATTTTAAATGAATGAATGATCGGATGAACGTTGGAGAAAAAGAAATGTCAAAGCAAACATTGCGCTGAGCCCTGCAGGCTTCTAAATGTAGGACTTCGGCCTTTAACCTATGCAGCTGTCCCATCGTGCGTGCAAGGTTTTCATGGGGGTGTCCCATTTCAAAATGACCCTGGAAACGGAAAGAGCAACAGCAAACCCACTTCATTCCTGCCTACCAGCAATTCAGAGGTAAGCTGAATAACTTCTGCCAGGTTTTTTGTACATATTTATATTTGTAAGCAGTGTGCCGAGTGCTTGTCTAGCAGTATAGATGTCAGCTATTCATTCTATGCTTACATATGTGCATTTACTGTAGCCTAAGGCAGTTTAAAAGCTGCTCTGACTGGAGAAACCTCATTTAAATAGTGAATTTTACTAAATTTCGACTTTGATGTTTAGGGCACTTAAAAATGAATATCCTACAATGTTTTTGCATAATAGTCATCCCCAGAATGTCCACCACATATCCCAGAGATGTGGCATCAGAAATGTATAATGTGTACCCTTATAAAAATGAGTTGTGTACGCCTGGGTAAAGTGACATTTCACATGTAAGTGACCCCCTATTGCTGTATAGCATGGCTTAAATTCAATTTGGATGCTAGGAGGTCACAGTATCATTATTAGGCATTATAAATATTAAAAAACTAATTTAATGCACCTATTTTAAATAACATTTTTCATATAATCAAAATATATATATTTTTTTTTTTAATAAATCCAATAATTTTGATGAGTCCACATATGAAAAGCAAGCTGCATCCCTTGCCTATCATATTTAAACGCATTCATTCACAGCCCTAAGAACAGAAACTTGACTTGAAAGTCTGCGCCACTTTTAAAAGACAGTCATTATTATTTAACATCAAAAACCACTCTTATCCTTATTTAAAAAGGCATTAAGAAAATAAATCCCTACTGTCAATCTGTCCTCTGTTTATCAAAAATAATGAAACTATATTTCTGACTTTTAAAACAGCAGTCTGAAATGCCGCATTTTACACCGTGTTTGACTTCAGCTGTTCTCTGTGGCCGGAGTCAGAAATACCCACGTGCTGACACAGCTGCTTGACACGTAAAGGCGTCGAATGCACACGCCTTTCAAGTCAGCCTTGCCAGCCAGCACAAATCTGTCGTTCTGTAATGTGTATTTTGGGTCAGCAACAACCAATTCACTAAGATAATGTAAATGCCTTTTAATACCTAATACAGAAGGATAAATGCTGTGACATTTTGTATCTTAATTTATCTATTGCAAAACACACAATTTGGTTTTTTGAAGCTTTTTTATTCCTATTAAATGTGGATTCTAATTTTATCTTTAACATTGTGGCAATGTGCACACATGTATAGTGTCTTACTCTGTCAATTTAATGATAGCGTGCAGCTATTTAGCATATATTATATAATTCATTGCTGGATTCTTTAAAAATGTATTTCATTTTAATGATTTTTGGCATAACAGAATGATGACAAAAAAAATATTGAGCTCATTCCAGACATTTTCAAAACGGTGTCATATACTCAGAACACACAATACAGGGCACTTAAGGCTAGCCATTCTTGCACCATGAGCGCAATCGCTACTTACAAGTACCACTAATGACAAACCACAGACATTTAAACACACATTTAACCCACAGATCAACACTTAGGACAGAAACAAAAGACAGCCCACAGACTGTACTTAAACCAAACCATTTGTAAATACTAGTTGTAAGTCATATTCACTAGATTTGGCTGGCAGAACACCAAGAAAAAACGCTCTGCATATCACCACTTATGAATGTTACTAAGTGCACAGACCAGGATCCTTTCTATGTACATATTTAGTTCCTCGGGGTACTAGTCACCAAAGAAGAAATACTTTTATATACCTAAACCTAGTTAAGTATCCCCTCTAGGGGAGCCGGCTACTTATATACAAGTTTAAAAATGGTACATCCAAGAAGGCAACACATTCATAAACTCACCTGGGGGAAAACAAAAAGACCATCACGCATTTGCTTACAATTAACTGCTTTGTTCTTCAGCTCTAATGCTTTCACATAAATGTTCTTTCGCTGTTCTTTTTTAAATCAAGGCTTGCTCACGCTACATTCGTTCACGCACTTCTTTCTCCCACATTCGTACACAATCAAACATCTCTTGCCTAGTCTTTCTCTTAAACATACATTGTTCCACATACTCAATCTTTCGTAAATCAAATGACCCATACATAGGCCAACGCAACTCAGGATCCTTACAAGTGTATTTATTCCATAATGCGCTGTACATTATAGAAGAAAGACCATACTTAATATACATATCCCTGTTAGGCGTCCCCTCCGGGGGCCCGGTTGTGCTTCATCTAGTTTCAAATTCAAATTGGTACCACTACAAAAGCTACACATCCTATGAAGTATGCTAAAAACAGGCATGCCAAAAATAGTGCAGAATATGCAGTATTATAATCAAAGTAGTACTTAAGGTACCTTTAGTACGATGTGCCGTTCAAATCAATTCAGATAGAGAAAATTCTCCTCATTACCTGCCTATATAGATTGCAATCCATATATAAATCTCATGACAAACCAAGTTGGCCAACACAAATCTCCAAATCCAAAAGCCACAGTAAGCGTTACTAAACTACCTTACCAATCCCAGGCATCAAAACCAACAGCAAGCACCACAGAAGGACACTTACTAATCACTTGGTGTCCAGGTTCCAACTGCCAAGTTCTAAAATCGAACAAATGGTCACTGCACGGCGAATCAACAGAAGAGATCTCAGTCGAGGACCGGCACCACCTGGATGGTCAGATCAGAAAGAAAGGAAAAACGCCGTGGTTGCCAAGACTCGGGTCTCATTGGGCAGCGATCGCATCCACAGCGAGATTCCAATCCTTCGTCGCGACCAATCCTTTGGGCGTCCGAGTCACCGATGAGCCCCAGTAGTTGGGCGCCAATTTGTTGATGGTGACCTCAGCTAGGCCTACCAGTGCAAAGGGTTCGCCCTTCTCTGCACAGAGTCCTCAGACCAATAGGAAGAAGTTGGCACAGAAACTGGAATAGAAAATACAGAGTTTAATAAACCTCACAAGGTGGAACCACATTCATACAGCACCCTGTGGTGCTGAATGAATGTAGCACACAGAGTAGAAGAACCATCGGTCTTTTATACCCACACAGGGGCTCAAAAAAGAGGGCGGTACAAGTATACATAGGAGAATTACATACATAGATGGTCATACAGAAATGCACAGTCAACAGTAAAGGAGGAGCTAGCAGTTGCTGACTCTGGTAGAAACAACCTGACAGCTACAGGTTAAAAACAGATGTATGGACAGTTAGATTCTTCTGCACATGTGCAGAGTAGCAGAGTCTAAGTATAGCCAGTCCTTTAAACAGAGCACAAGGGTAAACAACAGTGAAGAAGGAAACACCCCTTGGTGAGCACATGGCACACAAAATGGGAACGGTGATCCCGGGTGGATTGAATGATCATTACGAATTATTATGTTTCATCTGAGACTCTCATTCATTGCTCTTTACAGTGCTTTATATTACTCTTCCTTGTAAAGGATTTGCACTCGCAACCAATCTTACCCTTTCTCATTGTCCACTTTCAGCATTCATTTCTCTTTTCTTTGCTTTCCTAAATCATCACACTCATTATTCACACTAAGATTGACTCCACCCGCGAGTTTTGTAGTTTATGTAATTCATACATAATTTTATTTTCACATTACCCTCACACCGCAGCGCCTTCAGAACTTAACACTGCTGTTCTTAAATAATGGCAGGTTTGTTGTTTTTACTCTGTTTATTGTTCACACGGCTTCTTAACATTCAAATCGTGGTAGTCCTTCGTTTATTTTTGTCATTCGAGCACCATTTTTTTCAATATAAGACCTTTACTGTTTCCACCAGCACGCATGCGCTCTTTGTGAGCTCGTCAATGTCGGAAGTAATCTTGAGACGAACAGACTCCTTTTGAGAGAGGTGAGACGCGGAAGCGTGTTATGTACATTCAGCCCTCGTAACTTTTTTCAACAAACCGTTTGTGATTCTTCATGGTTAGAGGTGACACTGGGTCCTTGTATTACAGGCACAGTTTTTTCACCGATCAGTAGAGTTCAAGAACACTTTACGGCATCAGGCGGTAGAGGAGGGTGAGTCAGCGTGTTATCACTATGCCTTCGTTTGTTTGTGCAATACAGGCACGTTTTATAGTGGGAGGCCTCATCAGTTACGTTTTCTTACAGAAGTTTCCCTATACATTGGCTTGAGTATCTTTTGCCACGTAAGTCCAGACACCGCCGCGGTAAGCACACACACAGTGATCCTGAGCACTACGCTCTTTTTTCACAGAAGTCTCTTTGTTAAACACACTTCGGTGAGATTTCGCCCATTCACACACAGACCATCTGGTGAGGGATCCTAATCTATGGGTCTTGCTTTTCCTTTTGCTTTTTCGAGTGCAAATTCTATAAACCTTACATGTATTTTGTTCTTCTAATTGCATTCATGTGGCTTTTGTTGTAGCTCCGGTTGGAGGCTGACAGGACTTGACAGAGAGAAACTTAACTTACCTCTTATTGTTGATTGTGATTTCATATATCCCCTGACGAAAGGTTAGAAATTAACCCGAAATGCATTGGGACTTTTTATGAAACATTTGATGTATATTTTGATTCGTATTTTGAAACGCATATACTGTATCAGATGAATTGTGATGCTAATAGTACATCTATATTTAATTGCTTTAAAACATAAAGTAAACAGTGGTAAAAACACTTTTACTTGTTTTCAAGTTTCACAAAGTACCTCACTGAGCATTTTTTCTTATTAGATAATTTTTGGAATATTTTATGTATTTCTGATCTACATTTAATGAGACCTTCGGGTCCTAGCTGTGATTCACGCAGGTTTTGGTCTTTCCAGAACCTCCCCTAATTGATACAAAATGGCTGCCAGAAATACAAAATGGATTCCACAAAATTGACAAGATAGCCTCTAAATACCAGATGGATTCCGCTAATGCTAATCCAATCGCAGCCAATTTACAACAGTAGGGCAAGCTGGTCCCCAAGTGTGGGTCTCTTGCACTGCACCATGAAGGAGGTTGTTGTAGTGCAGTGTCAGGGTGAAAAAGTATTACTTGACAAGTACCACACGAGGGGGCTCTAAGGTGCATTAGAGGAGCGAGCACTGACAAATGTATATCAGTCTATGAAGTGGTTTTGTGAATGATAGTGCATAGCATTGGCAGTAGGAAAACTTGTCTGCACAGAAAGCTTCCACCTAAACTCCATTGAGTGCAGAAACAGATTGAAAAGACAGAAAGCAGCATTACCTACCACTGCCCCAGAACTAATATCTGTTAACACCTATCTACTATTGTCAGTAATGAGCATACTACAAATCCCTATGTATTGAAGTTATAATAAAGTGACTTGATAATAACATCCATTGCCAATAACAAGCACGTTGGCATCTTAGGTACAATGTAAGGGGTACATTCACCTATCTACATCTTTTACTAGGTCGGAAGTATTGACATACCATGCGTGTACCACAAAGAGCAAAGCACATTTATGTGGTTCATATGCCTGTAAATGGTAGCCATTTAGAAATTATACATGTCCCTATGATTCCACACCCTAATTCCCTGTTATATGAAGCCACACAAACTCCTGTCATGACTAACAAGATGAAGTAGTCATAGTGCAAAGATTGATAGACTAGTCCAATCTACCACAACCGAGAAGTTCTGAAGCTCGTGTATGTGCTACTGTTTGCAGGTGACACATGCTACCTGGACATATACATACACTCCACATCACTTAACACACAAACACCAAAAGTCTGTTGTCTGCCAAAGGTGGGCAACATCCTTAGCAGGAAATTGGCGGGACAAGGGTGAGCCCAAGGAGTTCTCAAAAGGACCTCAAGCTAGTACCCAGGGTAAAGATTCCCATCCCCAAGGAGATAAGAAAACATGGATCTTTTCAGGGAAGTCTACAGGGACGGGATTCTGTAAGTGTTTTGCATGTCACCGGGTGGGCCACATCAGAAGGGAGCCCAAATTCCCCAATTGGGCATAGCCCCTTACCGGTGGGCACTACAAACTGTTGGTTATTGTAGTGCTTGGGGAGGAGTTGGTCTCAGGAGAGGGCTGGGACCCAGCAGAAATGGCCCTTGTTCCACTAGGGGACAGTGAGATGGTCCATGGAAACCTAGTGCCTGAAAACACTAAAAAGTTATAGGCAATGGGTGTCCATCAATGGGCAAAGGGTAGAAGTTCTCAGAGATACTAGAATCAGTGTGACCTCAGTCAGGTGTCACCTGGTATCTGAGGAGCAAGTAATCTCTGGTACATTCCACCAAGTAGTCGCTGTAGACAACTCAGAGCAACAATGTAAGGTGGCAAAGGTTCCCTTTTAATGAGGGGTGGCTCAGGTCCCTTGAGGATGGTTGTGAGCCCCACCATGCCGTTTATTGTCTGCTAGGTAATGACCTGGAGCAGTCCATGTTGAAGGAGCTCAGGTCTCACTTGGGGATGTTGTGGTTGCCAGAATGGGCATGTGTGACCACTCAGTCCATGGCAGCCAGACAAGGTAATCAGAAAGACCGGGAGCCTGAAACAATGGCCAGGTGCCTGCCTAAAGAAAGAACAAGGGGCACGGGAAACCCACTCCTGAAGTTATCATGATAGGAAGAGGCTGACCTAGAGGGGGATGCCCTGGAACCTACAGGGGAACAAGTGGCTGAACTGGGGGACTTATCTGTGCTGACCCAGTGTCAGCAAGGGGTGAACCCACCAGTGAAGAGTTCTACAGGGAGCAGAGAGAATGCACTTCTCTGGTTGGTTTGCAGCGCAGGCTGCAAACCAGGCAGCTGGTGATCAGTCTGGATCACAGTGGATCTACTGGGATAATGGTCACCTATACCACAAGCATAAGGTTGCTAAGCCTGGATCAGCCTGTGTGCTGGTGGTACCCCAGTGCTTCAGGACCTTCCTACTGGGCCTGGCTCACAATGTGCCTTTGGCAGGAAATTTGGGGCAGGATAAAACCGTAGACAAGGAATATCACCAACTTCTTTTGTTCCCATATGTGAAGGCAGTCTGATGCATATTGTAGGTCTTGTCATACTTACCAGGTAAGTGGTGGGAGTGGGACGAAGTGTAAGGCTCCTTGCCAACCTTTTCCTGTTGTAGAAACCCCTTTTGAGAGGGAGGGGATGAACATTGTGGGGCTTCTGGACCCCAGACATCCATGGGCAACAGGTATGTCCTGGTAGACCATGCCACCCAGTACCCAGAGTCTATCCCTCTCAGGACAATGACATCACCCATGGTAGGCCAAGTGTTGATGGGAATCTTTTCCTGTGTGCGGTTCCCCAGAGAGGTGGCATCTGACCAATTTCATATCTAAGTATATGGCTTCCCTGTGGGAGGAGTGTGGTGTAACCTACATGTTCACCACCCCTTGCCACCCCCGAGTTAATGGTTCACAATGTTACAGCATGCAAACTAAAGGGCAACTAACTGTACAGTTTTTGATCACATTATTTATTTTTATTTTGGTGTTATGGTATTTATGGATTGTATGATATAATTGGGCACAGTGGTTAATGTTTTGATCACATTCATTTTATAGATTATGTACTTGATATGAGCTAAGTTTGCATTTGTTAAGATTGTCTACAATGCTGATGGCCTTTCCTTGTATTTTGGTTACCCCTGAAGAAGGGCTTCTTGCCCGAAATGCATTGGGTGATTATCCCCATGGTTAACCAGGATGTACTGTTGATTTAGTTGTGCTTTAACATAAAGACTGGATAAGCATTTCTTAATCATTTGAAGCTTGGAATAACGTTACCTCTGTTGTGAATTGTAAAAGCACTGAAATAATGGAATAAATACTATTTACTTGGATTACAATTGTTCATATTTCATGACTGAGTGAGCCCAGTCACACAGCTTGTAACTGGTGCGCATCCAAGACCCAGCCTACTTTGGGAACTAAGTGTACACCCTTGCCAGGCCCTAAACTTCCCTTTTCTTACATATAAGTCACCCCTAGGATAGGACCAAGGTATCCCTGTGGGCAGGGTGCAGAGTGTGTTAAAGGTAGGACATGCACTGGTAAGTTTACATTTCCTGATGGTGAAATATTGCTGATTCCCATGTTCACTAATGCAAAGACTAGCTCTCCCATTGGCTATCATTGGAGTTGCCTTATAACATATTACACGTGTTATTTTCAATTGGGAACAGTTAGAGATTTGGGGCCTCATTTACAACAAAATTGCACAGCATGGCGCTGCAAGCCATTCTGCTGCACCGAGCTGCGTCATTGTAAAAACACAGGGGTGCTGCATATTTACAACAATATGATGCATTCCAGTGCTTTCTCCTATGCTGGTGCACAATTGGCTACCATGTGCCAATGCAGGCACCCTTGCACCAAGGTGCAAGGGTGCCTGCATTGCGGGGATGATTGTTTATGTGCATAATGGACACCTTCCTGCACAAAAACAATCACTGATGGTGTGTTCCTCTTTCTCTGTGTGCTGCAGAGTGCAGCACGAATAGAAAGAGGAAAAAAGAGGAGAAATAAAAGGATTTCTCCTTGTTGCGCCTCGTTATGCCACGCCTGGGGATGTGTAAGATTCTGATGCATTCCCAGGTTTATGAAATGTTGTAAATCTGGGAATGTGGGAACACCCATGGCATGCCCCTTTCATGCAAAGTGATGCGTGAAAACAGCCATGAAAAGTCACACAGAGTGGCTGTGCTTGGCCTTGTAAATATGAGCCAGTTAACTATGCCCCTGGTGCGTCAAAAAAAGTGATGTATTGGCAGCACAAAGGGCTTGTAAATGAATGCCTATGAGTTTAGGCTCCCTGAGCTCAGAAATTATTAACATAGCTTTTAGTAACTGTGGGCCTTATTTATGAGGCCTTGCAACAGTTTTGCGCTTCCGTTGCGTAACTTTTTGAGACGCATCGGCGGCGTAAAACATGCCTCCTGGCGTACCCTATTTACAAAGTGACGCATCTTAGATGCATCACTTTGTAATTCCCTGCGCTACATTATACCTGCGTCAGGTATAATGTATGCAGGGTGGGCGTTCCCACGTAAGTAAGCCTCGTAGAAGTGACGCAGTGAAATCTATATCACTTCTTGGGTACAAATGCATCAAAATCTTACGCCTGCCTCACAGCAGGCGGAAGACTGACGCCGGCCCTTTCACATGTGGCTTGCCCCATGTG
Source organism: Triturus cristatus (assembly GCF_964204655.1). Lineage (NCBI taxonomy): Eukaryota > Metazoa > Chordata > Amphibia > Caudata > Salamandridae > Triturus > Triturus cristatus. The sequence goes on along the minus strand of NC_140588.1, from coordinate 206,102,989 downwards.
AATGGACAAATTGCTGGAGTTGCGTCACTTTTGTGACACACTCCAGCAATGCGTCACTTTTGTACCTACAGATACGTCAGAAATACTGACGTATCTGTAACTCCTTGTAACATGATGCGTCATACAGTAAATATGACGCACCCATCATGTCACAAGGAGGGCGCACTGAGAAGTGACGCATGGCTGCTTTCACGCAGCGATGTGTCACTTCTCATAAATGGGGCCCTGTGGTTTTTAAATTGCGCATTTGAAAATGCCAGTGGAGTCAAGCTCTCTTGGTTGATGAGGGATGAAACCCCGAAACCGGTCCTAGGATGCTTGTTTCCAGTCGAGGGCAGACCTGGCCAGGCAGTTTGGGCTGGACTGTTCCCATTGGGCACAGGGTCAAGACTGATTTACATATGGCTGGGTTTAAGCTGGAATGGCATGGTGAGCAAAAAAACTATGGATTTAGACCCAGATCTCTGTACTGGGGTGAATGTATGACATTGTTCTGCATTCTGTCCATCAGTTGTTGTTTTTGCTTTTAGAAAGTGGGCATGTTCTTGCTTAACCATCATGTGTGCCTCTGCCTGCTTGTGGATTTACTGTCTAGTTTTCCAGGGGCTTTTTGTGCATTCACTACAGACACTCACACAAAGGAAGTTGAGGTGCCCTGCATATGCTGATGGGCCATCATGGGCTAGACTGATAGAAGTAGTTGTCACTGAGTACTGAATAGGCTGGGGCTGTTCTGCACAATGGTGTTTCCACCTCCTGTAGTGTGGCTATGCCAGGGAGGACAGAATTGGTTTTTACTTAGCACGAGGGACTTTCTTCCAAAGACTTCAAAGAGAAAATTAGTCTAAATATTGGGGCCCTGACCCCGTAACTTTAAAACTCTTTTGGATTAAGGGTCCTGCCAAGAAGAAGAGCTGCCAGGAGGAGTACTGCCCCTTTGCTGTGGGTTGCTTTGCTGGGTTGTCCTGCAGTTTCTGCTTCAGTGTTGGGCAGTGAAAGGACTGAACTGTGCCATTGTTATTTTTTAAATTCCCATTAATTCAGTGGAAGAATTCCTCATCATTACAGCAGGCCGTTAAGGCACTGTTCCCTGGAGGAAGTCCTCCATCATCCCTAGTCTTATGTTATGAGTCCTAACTTTACTACTCCTAAATTGAGAAAAATCCTAACTTTAAGACTTTCGGTATTCACAAAAGGCATTTAGGAGTCCTAAAGTTAGGAGTCCTAACTTTACTACTCCTAAACTGAGAAGAATCCTAACTTTAAGACTTTTGGTATTCACAGAAGGCATTTAGGAGTCCTAAAGTTAGGAGTCCTAACTTTACCACTCCTAAACTGAGAAAAATCCTAACTTTAAGACTTTCGGTATTCACAGAAGGCATTTAGGATGCCTTCATCGCCTGTGCAGATCAGAACCAATGCATCAACTCTTCAATCTCAACGCTATTGCCATCCAAGGCACTTATTCAGCAGGAACTGCTTGAATCCTGTCGCCGACCTGGCCTCCATCGTGGTCGGCCTGAACTTTGGATCTACCCAGGTCCAGCATGACCTCAAGTTACCCCTAAGCACTATTTGTTTCTATGCACCATTGTTTGATGTATAAACAATGCATAACTCTGGTTCTACTTATTGTAGTTTTTGTTGTTTTGGTCTTGTTTTACTCATAAAAATGTACTCTATTTTTCTAACCTTCTGTGAAGTATTTATTGTGTTACTGTGTGTGCGTGTTGCACATATACTTTACACATTACCTCTTTATATAATCCTGACTGCTCTGTGCCAAGCTTCCAGAGGTTAATCACAGTTTATTTTGTGGTGTGTATCTAGCTTACCTTGACTAGAGTGGTGGTTCCTGCTTGGACAGGGTGTATACCTCCACAAATCAGAAACCCCAGTTCTAACAGGGTGTCTACTGCAAAAAAAGACAAGGTGATGGAAGAAATGCTTGAATTAATGTCATACACTGGTAATGGCTCTGGGCCGCATTCCAGACCATCATGTTTCACCCACTGTGCCATTTTAGGCAGAGACCTACCTTATGCAAATCAGTCTTGGCCCTACTTCAATAGGAATAGTCAAGCCTGAACTGCCAGACCAGGTTCCCTTTAGATGAGAATACAAGCAACCCCAGACCAGTTTCCAAATATCGATGAGTGATTGACAGGGGTTAGTCAAATTGCAAGCATTCTCCCCTTCATGCTTTTTATATTTGATGCATCATTCTGAGTGGCAAGGGTATGATAATACATCGGTCCCATTACCTTTTGTCTTTAACTTGTCTGCTTTATGCCCTCCTGGACTCACTAATAACCTTCAGTCAAGCTCTGCCGAAGTAACTGACCCTATCTGTGTGGCACCCCAGTCTTTACCTGTAGATACCACCTGTGAGAAGACTAACCCTAGTAAATGTATGATCTCTTCCCAGTATGTGAACAGCACCACCTTTTCCAACAAGGTTAAGTAGCCTACCTTATCACCTGTATTTGGTCTTTGAACCCCTTCAAAGGCTAGTCCTGACCACAGGACAACCAACTTTTCAAAACCCTAATGCAATGCCACCACAACTGACCGCTATCAATGTAGTCTATTAGATTTCCAGCCGTTTGCCAACATGTGAATGCTCACATCAAATACCTTGAGTCATCCTTAGTTCTAGTCTGTGGACTGGCAAACCGTCACTTCTGGGGGTATATCTGGACACAGTCTAGGTCCTTTCAGCTCACCCAGCTCTGGAGAAGGCACACATCCCAATGTCCTGTCTATGAGGCTAGGACCGGTTAAATGACCTAAGACTCCCTCCTCGCCCATTATGACTGAGCCAAAAAGCGGTATGTCAGATCTTCCCCAAAAGGCCACACAGACAAATACTGACAACACTCCACCTGGTCAGCTTCTCTCATTTCTCATCTCTGTGCAACTTAGTGAAATACCTTCCTGAAGCCTCTTCTGCTTCATAGTGCATTCTCAGAGCGGAGAGCTACATTCTTTAGCTGAATATACCTTCCTTCTACTCACTCCTCTACCATCCCTGGGATGAGACCTGAAACCGCCCTCACATCCTTGGTTATGTACACTGACATTGAGAACATGTGTACCATTCCTGGACTTTCAGTTCATATCAATTTTGACACCATCTGGGCCATGTATTGCTCTTTCTGGTTCATGTGTTTGGACGTCTGTCTCTTTCACAGCACAGACAGTAACTTCAGGTCAGGAATTACCTCACTGATGCCAGCCTTAGAGTTCCTTGTGGGAAGAGAAGGAAGGCTGTACCTTGATGGCCCTCTCTCTGCAATATCCACCACCTACTATCCCTGTCTCTTCTCATGGGTCCCTGAAGTCTTACTTCAGGGTCTGTCCCCTCGGAGGAAGTCAGGATGCTCTTGCCCTCTAGTTGCCCTCTTGCCATTGGATTTTAACTACCCAGGATGCATTCTACAAATTAACAGGGACATACATTTAGCTTCATCTAGAAATGTACCCCTCTCTACTCTGAGGAGACAATGGCCACAGGGCTGTCTTTGCCTCATGGATAAGTCTCAATCTGCAGATTTCTTCTTTTAGGCACTGCAGTTCATTGGTGAACAATCATCCCCCTACAAGAGTTCAACTGCCACAGGTATCTCACAGACCTATCCTAGGGATCCCTCTCACTGACGCAAAGCATCAGCTCTTCTCAAAAAACCTCTTCTTACCCTGGCCCACAATCTTTTCCCCCAAATTAAAATGTGATTCACACCATTCTCTTTAGTTTAGGGCTCTAAGGGTTTTTTCCTTCTATTTTTTCCTGTGGGCTTGTTGTGGTCTCCACATATGCTCTCTTAGACACCTGGTTACTTGTCTGCCGCCCTTCTTGGGATCTGTGAGCTCGGGGGCTGCTAGGTGCAGGTGCTCATTTAAAACACAAGTACTTCAAATGTGCACTTTTATAATCCAATTACACAGCCCTTCACAAGTAATCACTTTGCTGACGTTCAACCAGCCCTCCAGTGACTTTAATGAAGTATTCTCACAATGTTACCATAGTTTTTATAACTCGCTGGAGGATTTTCAAACTTTCTGAGGTGTTTTCAAGGAGTGAGCCCAAGTGTTCACACTAAAACTGCCTTCATTTTGGGTGTATTATTTCCTTTCTGTTTCATCCAGATAAAGGATGACATCCCTTCCCTGAATATGTAGCATCCTCCACAAAAGTGTTCCACTTTGCTTTTTGTCTAACCAAAGCACTCCTAAAACCATATCGTAAGAAGTAAATCTTATACTTATCTGATCCACAACCATATAGCTTGGCAAAGCGTCATTTGATGAGTGAGGTTGTAAGTAAACCTCTCCTGGTTTAACATCCCTCATTCACTGTTCCTCCACTGAAAGCTGGTTTGCTGGAGTTTGTTGGCCACTTGGGTTTCACTTTCAACTTTTTCTGGTTCTCTGCATTAACCTACATACACTTCTATTCCCTGTGAACGTTTCTCTCCAAGCTCTAGAGATGCTGCTGTGTTATTCTTTAGAGCAAAGATTCTTCTCTTTCAGGGTCATGTCGAAAAAGCGTTGCACGTCACATGGCTTCATTTTTTTATGGTTCTCGGTTATGTACAAAAAGGCAAGATAAAATATTAAAGATGCATGGTCTCTCGATGTCAGACATTCTCTCAACAAATTCCTCTGAAGACTTCAGTTTTCGTGTCAAGAGCTCCAAGGAACAGGCAAACAGGTTTATTAACTACCAGCATCACTTTTTTCTTGGGATGTATTCTTCCCCTCACCCCAATACAATCTCTTACATTTGAATTCAGTCTCTGTTTAGTTCTCAGATTTCTGTAGCATGGCAAGACTGGAAGTAGCAGCTCACCAGGGCTCCACAAGGTTGGACACTTATTTTCAGTGGTACTGCAACAGCCGTGAATGCTAGGAGAAACAAGTATTGAAAATGCAATAGGTCTCGTCCTTTGATTACGTTAAAGCCATTTGCTTTGCTAATGGCATTGTATAGCAAAGCAAATGGTTTTAACGTAATCAAAGGTGAGACCTATTGCATTTTAATGCTTAGTTTCTGGACTGCAGTGACACAGCAGGCACATCGATGTGGTTTGGGTGTGGGGGCTGATTCTTCCAGCAATATACAGAGTGGAGATGCAGAGGCTCTAAGAAGGGGTAAAAACACAACACAGCCTCGTTAGCATGTAAATGGTCTTTTAAAGACCTGTGAAGTGCTCGGGTGCAGCTGTGTGTGTGCCCGGCAAGCAGTCTCAGCCCAGCTGACACAAACAACGGGGGGGGTGAAGGGGAGGCTGAAGCACTTTGAGCCCAATTGGCGTTGCGCACCTGGTGTGCTCACACCGCTCACTTTTCACTAGTGGAGAAGTTACGGCATGACGTCATGGCAGGTGAGCGTTGTACGGGAAGGAAAATCCTTTAAAGAGAGTCACTTTCTCTCTGATTCCCCTTCCCTTTTTGAAACTCAGGAGCAGCAACATTGTTGTGGTGTCACCTGGGCTTTAAGTGGAAGCTTTTTCAATATTATATACTAGCCATAGTTGCTGCTAATTTCTCCTATGAAAGTAACAACCATTGACAAAGCCAATAGTCCTGACTTGTAGGTATGATGTTACTTGTTGTATCATATATCTGGATGCAATGACAGAAACACTATGCCAAGCACAAATTTTAAGCATGCATGTTTTTAAGCCACGCCCTTAATTACATTGGCCACACCCCTTTGAGAGACCCCCCAGTTTTTTCATCCCACTTAAAGCTCTGGGTATGAGACACACACCGTTGCACTATGGCTGTGTGGGTGGCTCAAGGTAGCCAAAAGTGTGCCAATGAAGTAGGCACGAGAAATCACACCATATCCTAAGATATGATGCTGTTCTACTGCCTCCCTTTGACACAACACAGCCACTTTAGTTGCTGCACTACATTACTTCACTTTTTGTAAATTTGCCCCTAAATCTTTTTGTACATTTTGTGGCAGCCTATGTGCGTACACTTGTAGAGTAATGAGTTGCATAGTCAGAGGGCTTTCAGTCTCCGGTGGGTCCTCAAAGCACTATGAAAGCATGTCACAGTGCCCAACTGCACCCATCACAATTCAGTTCTGTGACTGTCTAGTTGCACACACTGACATCTGCAGTTATCGCATTACCCAACGTTGTTTTCATAACACACAAGTGCATTTCTTATCGATTAATTTAGCTTGCACTTATGTTTTTTATTTAAGGTGTGTGCATTACAATTTATTCTGATTTAGCTGATGGCGAAAGGACAATAGGATAGCTGCAGAATATTTTGTTATTTTAAGCCATGTCCCAGCCCCTCCTCCATTGCACGCAGGCTCACAGTACCAGATGCTTTTATGCACTTTAACCGCTGAGGGTACCTTGACATGCCAACATGTTATGGTGGCCGAAGTTCCTCGTGAAATCGAAGGGTCTTTTCTACGCAGACCGTTTCTTCCTAATAATTGTCTTTCTTAAGGACGTGGAATGTAGTACCTCGGGTCACTGTGGCTGAACAACAAAGATAGGGCGTTGGCCAGGAGTGCACATGCACAGGTGACACAGAGGAGAGCTGGGAGGAACAGACGAGTAACAGAGATTGGGAGGAGAAATCAGGGCTGAGAAGCACAGGGTAGAGTGAGCATGCAGATATGAAGAGAGAGGCGCAGAGGACTGGGGCAAGAGTGAGCATGGGAGTTGAGGTTAGAGAGATAGGCATGATCTGTGGGCGGCTAAAGGAGAATGAAGTGACTGAGTCCGGGTGGGAGGATTTAGGACACAAGCCAAACGAAAGACGTAACTTGAAGATAGAGGTGCTTATGAGATGGGTGAACCCAAATGAGAGAGCGAAGAGGCGGGAGAAGAGGATACCAGCAGGAGGAAAGGAAAGACGAGTTGTAGAACGAGGAGAGGGACAAGGCTCCTTGGGAATGGGAGCAAAAGGAAATAGAAGAGAAATACAAACCAAAGTAGACAGAGGGGAGAACCGACGTGGAGATACGTGAGAGCGACAGGGATAATATGAGAGAGCCTCCGGATTGTTAGAGAAACAGAAATATGAGAGGAGAGAAACAAGAAGGAGAAAAACACCAGGGAAGGAATCAAAAGTGGAGAGAAGGTTACATCCCTGTGGAGCGAATGACGATCCAAAGGGGCAATGGTGTGAGCGAAGGGTACAAGGGAGAAAAGGAGCAGCTGTGTCTCTGAGAGAGACAGAGGGAAGGGACTGCTCGGGGAGAGAGACAGAGGGAAGGGGAAACAAATAGTGCTTACCCAGTAATTGAAGGTCATAGTCTAACGCCGCCAGTCAAAGATCAAATCACGGTGGGCAGGACCAAAAGTGGACAGGGTGGCAATAAGGAGGGACTAAAAAGCCTCCTTAACATTAGAATGGAAGCGTTTAGCCTAAGCTATGACGCGAGCCAATGGGAAGAAGCTCTCGAATGCCGAGACCTAAAAACTCAGAGTGGGACAAATCAGCAATCTGATATTGGCTAGATCACATTTTTCTCAGAGAGGGTAAGCACCATTTCCTGCTTCTTCAAAGGGCAGGAACAGTTTTAAGTGCCTGGTTTAGAGTATGGCAGTATTTACTCTGTTCATCAGGGTCGTGGAGGAAGTTACATCTGTCACCCTGACGGACAGAGGGTCATCTCATTTATAGATCATTGCAGAATATGCAGACATTACCGTGCATTCACAAGAACTGCGCCCTAACTCCTTCTGTTTAGGGACTGAAAGTTTGGAAAGCAGCTGCCAGGTTTTAGTAGCCACTCATCAAACTTTTTTTCTTTTTCCAAAACAAAGTCTCTCAATCAGAGGTTGTTTTGGTAAAAAAAAATACTAATAACCTGACACCTTAATAATGGAACATATGGATCGAGAGTTTGGCGAATAGGGTTCAATTGTGGTGGAGTGTCCTGCCCTCTAAACTCAGGCCCCAACTCCCAGTATTTCTTGCTGAAGGGAAAGTTCAGGTCTCTCTCCAACCAGAGCTCCCTGGTGGTTCATTCCAACCCACTTCAGCTGGTCAGTTAGTTCTTCCACACAGGATAGAACTTTTCTTCAGTCGTTTGTGTCCCTGTCTCAATGAATGGGAAACCTGCCAGTGACTCTTGGGGGGCAGTTCCAGACACTGGTTGCAAGTGGAGATCAAGAGTCCTTCAGGGTTCTTTTCCAACAGGTCAGGCAGATTGTTTTTTTTCTTCAGATGTTTCTTCAAGGCTCAGAAATTATCTGTGGTGGGATATACTTTTGAACCAGTTTACTAGCCAGTGATTGAATTTTTTCTTAGTGCCAATCCTGGCAACTCCCATTAAAATTCGACCCTTTATTCAGTACTCCCTGTTCCACCTAACTGTACGCCTTCCAAGATCGCTATCAAAATGGCAGACATAAGGATTTCCTCTCACACCCAGCCCTAAGGAAATGAGAAACAACCACATCATTCTGGTATGAAAGAATCTTCTGAGGCACCTCTCTTAAATCGGTCCTTTGGATTCCCGCTTAGAATCTCCTCCATGAATAGGAAACCTATTGCACAAGCTGATTGTGATACCATCTGTTTCTTTCTCCGCTCATCTAAGTGACCAGTGTTTGCATTTCAACAATCTTTTAGGCTTTATAAGTAACGGTATTGTCTTTTGGCAGCTTACCACTTCATATTTAATTGAAAGGTAAGTTACTGCCACTGGAAGAAAACTGAAAGACACACAATTGAGGGACGAAATGCAGAACAAATCAAAACATTCACCCCCAGTCGAGAGATCTGGGTTAAATCCATCATTCTTTTGCTCACCATGCCACCCCCTGGCCATATGCAAATGAGTCTTGGCCCTGTGCCTCATGGGAACAGTCCAACCCGAACTGCCAGGCCAGGTCCTCCCTGGACCAGAAACAAGTATCCTAGGACCGGTTTCAGGGTTTCACCCCGCTTCAGCCAGGATAACTTGATTCCAGTGGCACAGTGAGCCCAGGACCCACGCCTGGGCATACCTGGCGCACTTAGGGCAAGAAAGCAAAAGACACACAATTGATGGGCGGAATGCAGAACAAAACAAAACATGGTGAATGTATGACATTGTTCTGCATTCTGTCCATCAACTGTTGTTTTTTCATTTGTCACCCCGAGTGGGACGGGTATGCCCAGCCGTGGGTCCCGTGCTCTCCATGCCACTGGAATCAAGCTATCCTGGCTGAAGAGGGATGAAACTCCAAAAACAGTCCTAGGATGCTTGTTTCCAGTCCAGGGAGGACCTGGCTTGGCAGTTTGGGCTGGACTGTTCCCATGAGGCACAGGGTCAAGACTGATTTGCATATGGTTGGGTTCAAACTGGAATGGCATGGTGAGCAAAAAAACGATGGATTTAGGCCCAGATCTCTGTACTGGGGTGTATGTATGATATTGTTCTGCATTCTGTCCATCAACTGTTGTTTTTGCATTTGTCACCCCGAGTGGGACGGGTATGCCCAGACGTGGGTCCTGTGCTCTCCATGCCACTGGAATCAAGCTATCCTGGCTGAAGAGGGGTGAAACCCCGAAACCGGTCCTAGGATGCCTGCTTCCAGTCCAGGGAGGACCTGGCTTGGCAGTTCTAGGCCCAGATCTCTGTACTGGGGTGAATGTATGACATTGTTCTGCATTCTGTCCATCAACTGTTGATTTTGCACTGGAAGAAAACCAGCCAACTGAACTGGTTTAATTCTGTTTGGCTTTCATCAAGTCCAAAGTAAAATAAATCACAGTAATTTTTCCATTACAATTTTCAAAAAATCTACTTTTCCATTTAAACTAGATGTTTGATTAGAAGTGAAAAATAACTTTCAAGCAAGTTTTCACTGGTTTTCCCTATGAAATTAGAATAATGGACTTTTATTCTAGTTCGTGCCTTCTCATTGTGCAAATGTAATTTTGCCTATACAGTGACAAACAGTCAGGATCTGGTTCAAGATTTGATTATCAGTGCTGTGCATGAATAGATGGTGATAGGATGTCACATCCAATGTCTCATGATGTGAGTTTGGCAGCATAACTATCAGTGAATTCATGGTGAATTTAAGTGGGCCTCCTGCATTCGTGTATTTTTCCAGTAAGCAAGTGATGACGGGCAGTCCTGCATACATGACATGACAGTGCCGGAGTGGGGAATTTTGCATCTAAAACATCTAGTATTAACCACTGCCATTGGATAGATGGACCTTTGTTAGTTGGCAAGGATAGATGGTGAGAAGGTACCCCTTACATCAACTACCATAAACAGTGAAGTCCATTTGGGGCTTCACAGGAATCAACAAAGATTTAGTGTGAGTTTAAAGGGTTTATTTTCACCAAATGACTTCAAACACCTATTAATTCAGAACGCATTTACATTTTAGTCATCTTTATCACAGATTCAAACAATCCGAAAATCAGTATTTCAAACCAAAAGATAAAATACCACATTGGTAAGAATTACAAATAGAATAGAGCAAATGCAGCACGTGTTTCATAAAGGAAAATCCCTTATCTAAATTAGCAGATTTTAGGCATAAAAAGTCAATTAAATTCAGCAAGGAAGGTAAGGTGTCTGTTCAGAAAACCTAAATGAAGTGTTCTGATAAACGAATAGAGAAAGCATGGGCGTGAAGCCTCAGCACTCAAGTGGTATAAATTAGCAGTGGCTGTAAATGTATTCTCAGCTGTAAGTCAGCAGATACTGTAAGGTCTGCCTCCTGCGTTATGCAGCAGACTCACCATACCTAGTCTAAGGTCTCTAGAGAAAAGTTCTTGAAAGAAGAAGGGGTCTCCAATCAAAGGAACACACCATAATATAACTCTACAAAACATTATTTGTAACATTTCTCCCCACTCCCATGAATCAATCAGTTTTCAGCAAACTCATGGTGCAGGTAAACTCTCCAATGTGTCATGTCTTCACAATAAGCTACACAACCATGTCCCTGGTATGTTACTTTGAACAAACCTTGTGGTTCAGACAGTTCTTACCACGAGTCATGTTTCCTGCCATCTCCTCTCCTCCCAGTGAGACCCTCACTATCAGTGGTCTAATACATCGCAAATGCCTATTCACTACCTAACAGAAGGCCTCTGGAGAATTACATCATCTGCAATGGAAAGAGAAAACATCTCATGCAAATCAACAGAGTAAACATGAAAATAGGCCTCTTAACCCAAACCTGTAAAGGTGACATGTACATTGACTTAGGCTAACCTAAGTCAATACAATTTGTTAAATCATGTGGTTGCTTATAATGCCTAAATATGAATACCTACTACAAATGTTTGCATTTTCTGTGCATGTGGTATTCATCATAGAAATTAACACTTTTCAGTTAAATGTGTTTAATTCACAACAATGAGGATATTCATTCTATCAGCAAGCTATCCATACACAGTGACTTCCTACTATAGCAAGAGAATATCAACTTTAATGTTTGCCATTGTAAGGGTGCATCCAGGGCCAGATTTTGGGCGGTATGACCAGTGCATTTGCATCTTGCGCTGACATCAGGGGGCGCTGTGTTTAAAAATAACTTATGGGTTAAAATCACATTCTGCAGAGGCCCTTATGCGTCCAGCAGTTCTCAGGCAACAATAAAAACGTCAAGATAGCTTAGTGATTAATGTTCCTGCTGGAGAAAAATCAGAGTTTTGTCTAGTGGCAGTTTTGACTCCATCATAAAGAAGAGCAGAGGGTTAATGTGCCTGCTGCAAGGTGTGTAAACCATGCAGATAAAAAAAATGAGGGGCAGATTTACAAGCCCCTTGCGCGTCTTTTGTGACGCAGCGGCGGCGCAAAGCCAGCGCCATGGTGTTGGGTACTTACAACGTGACGCATCTGGGAGATGCGTCACGTTGTAATTCCCTGCGCCACATGTAGGCGTTCCGGCGCAGGGGGGGGGCCGTTCCGGCGCAGGAACGCCTCCTAAAAGTGGCTGAGTGAAATCTACAAGATTTCACTCAGCCACTTTTAAGGCTATTCTGCGTCAAAACCCTGTGCCTGCTTGAAGCAGGCGTAAGGATTGACGCAGCATTTTAAAGATAGGGCACCGCCGAGCCTTGCTGGAGCTGAGTCGCACTTGCGGCGCTACTCCAGCAATGCGCCGCCTTTACAGCAGCAGATGCGTCACGCATCTGTCCATTTTTGCCCCATGGTGCGACGCATTGTAAATGCGGCGCATCCATAGTGGCGGAGCCGTGACGCACAATAACTGGCACATCCCTCCTGATATGCAGGGATGCACCAGTTGTTGTATATCTGCCCCACAGTGTGAGTGAAAAATGACTAGTGTTATTAAATTCATATCAGAGAGGGGCTAAGGGGAGATGAGGAGCACTGTTCAAGGGATGTAGTGAGGTAATTCATGGAGAAGTAAGTCAATGGGGGACGCCAAAAAAGAGTGTTGCACCGGGTGCCACCAGCGCTAAATCCAGCTCCGGGTGCATCTAACATTTTCCTAACTTCAGGATTGTAGAGCTGGGCTTATGCCAGAAATTATTTAAGCTCTAGCATTGATCAAACAGGTTCCTATGCAAATAAATGCCAACAATAGTTTGTAAAGACATCGTAAATGACAGTTGAAGCACATTTTCTCACCACCGTGCCCTCTCAAAGCTGCCACCCAAGACTTTTCATTCTAGGTCCTGATTATTTGTGTCAAAATGTTGCCTATTTTGCCATCCTGTGATCAGTATACAACCTATTGTTCAATCATCTTAATCTTTCCAGTGCTCTGGGACTGTGCAGGGTGGGAACATACTTGTCTTTAACATTTAGAATGTTCCACTTCTATACATCACAGCCCTGCCAGTTTATAGCCTACACTTCCGGATGACCTAGCTACAATATGCAAGTCATTTTTACTTCATGAAAGATCACTCTTCCGTATGTTTAGCTGTTATGGACTAAAACTGCAGCGAGGCAGTGCACAATCATGTTTCTTGGAGCTATATATTTAAATGAGTGGGGGTAACTACACACCTATGCTACTATTGCACTTCCTCTGAAATCTTGTAATAGCCTTAATGGCCAGTCAAGTAGCAAATAAGGTGTACCCAATTTTATTTTAAGTTTTGATAGTGACACTTAATGGGAAGGTCATGGCGCAGAATCATGCCAGTCAAATCAGTCCATAAGAAGGCAAAAACTCTTGGGAGACCACACAGAAAACGTGAATTTCTCACAGTCAGTCACAAATTTTTGAAGGAGAAACTACTAGGAAGGGACACGGGAAAAATGAAAAGAAGTTGAACTTTGGAGTAAAAGCAGACGCCCAATGCTATAACATTTTTTTTAAAACATAGGTAATGTGAAAATGCACACCCATATGTTTAAACAGTCCATATATAACATTTATGTAGCAGTAGCTAGTTTGATGTTCTGATGACTAGTGTACTATTTTGCCAAGATTTACTCAACTTTTTGGGGGATAATGAACCCTAAAAGTCAATGGCTGACATACCATGAAAGATTTTGAAGGTTTTTGAATAGGCTCAATTAGGGTTTTGTAGCCAAGTTATCTGGAAATAGTGCTGCAAAGTTACTCATTTGCTCTGTATCCCCCTAATCTTTCTGGGAAGAAATCATGCTGCCTCATGATGGCACTGTTTATGCAACTTAAAGATGACCAGGAAAATAGATGATTGGTAATTCAACAGACATTGAAAACAGCTAATATCTGCCACCCAAGCCATTCTTAAAGCTTTGGCGGTCTCAAACAGTCTGAATTTTCACACTTGTAGCAGTGTGATGGTTTGTAGTTGTGTAAGTAAAAGTGGCAATGTGTGGTGCAAATTACAGCGACCTCCTGACGAGGGCAAGGCACTTCTTTTTTTAACAAATTAAGCACTGGTGAAGCCCTTAGTCTGCATTGTAAGGTAACATTATGCACATAGAGGACAAAGCTTTCATGCTAACTGTATCTTAGTATCACTACATGAAGATGACGTGGCCCTCTTTGTTAAGCCTCTAATCTAAATATGTCACCTATAATTAGAGTGTAGATTTGATGCCATCATATGACTAACAATAAATTGCTGTAAGTCTAAATTATTTTCCTTGAGAGAAACACTTCTAGATGCATAGCAGAATACCCAGTAGAATAGTCCATAACTTCTGTGAAATTCCTGGGGAACCATATATGCCCAACAGTGAAGAGGTTTTAAGAGAAAACTAGGATACAACTCTTGGCAAACTTCCAGACCTATAGGTGAGTAAAAACACCATTGACAATGATCGGGAGGATCGCCCTGATTAAGATGTTATTAATGCCAAGGTTAATGTATTTTTTAACAACATACCTGTAAACCCAATCACACAATTTGTTAATACCTTTCAAATGCTAATGACCAGATTAATTTGGGCAGGTAAATAAACTCAGACAAAATGGGGTACATAAAACTGCTGATTAGGGATTGGCCCACTCAAGTGCCAGAGAGAATTCTTTATTACTGTGCACAAGCTCAATTAGCATACTAGTGGCAGTGCTACAATCCTCCCTCACAAAAACATGGTTATGAAGAAGGACGTGGCTGCCCCAACACCTTACTTGCACAGAGTTGTCGGAGAAAGCCATGCTTTCCAAAGGAGATTAACCCAGTCACCAGCATAGTTCAGGCATAGCAATTATTGGTGAAATACTCTTGTTTTCAAATTCCATAATCACAGCGGCGGCTCCTCCGCTAAGGTGGAGAAGCATCGCCTCACTGCTCTGCGAGTAATAGTTAAAGGAAAACTAAAATGATAATAACCAACGTTACTATCATTTTAGTTTTCCATTTCCGGAGTGGGGGGGGGACACTGACAGAGCACGGGCCAGGGGAGGAGTGGTTTGCCCACTCCAAGTGCTCATGAATATTTGTCCGGCAGTCGCAGGCCAGCCAAACCACCATGGGCACTTTGCATGTTCTCCACACAAGCTGCATTACAGCTTGGAAGGAGAACACCCTGGGCATGAACAATGGTGCTCAGATCAATCACAACGCTGCACTGCAGCATTGATATTGACTAGGGGAGTCAGGAGCTTGGGTGCCTCTTGGTTCCTGTTGTGGAGGAGCCTAAGAGGAGCAAGAGGTGGCGGCCGGCCGGGCTACAGGTATGTGTTATTTTTTTTTTTTCATGTACCACAATAACCCTCCCCACCCAGCCATCCCCATTATATAACTGTCTCCCCTGCATACTCCCCTCACATCTTTAAATGACAGCATGTTCTACCCCTTACAACAGAACCTAAATCTAGACTGCAGCTGAAAGCCAAGGAATAAACTACAGAGCAGAAACTGTTTTGTGATGGTATTTTCCAAACACTGGCAGAATATGTGGGGCACAGTAAATGTTAGCCACTAGAGGGGTTACTTACAAGCTCTGTGAGCAGCCGGTAAAGCACTTTTTTAATGTTCCTATGGAGCACAGAGCTTAGGTATATCTACAAGACCACGTAAAGCTACCCTGTGTGATTTTTCATGGCCTTGTTGATATGGAGTAGGGCAAAGCAAAGCAAGCCACTGTTTTTCGTTACTCTGCGTGAAAGAGGCATTCCATGGGTGATGCTGTGGATGTTCCCACGCAACACCCATTAACTCTGACACTGCCCCAGATTTACAGAATCTTGTAAACCTGGGGAAGTGTCAAAACCTTGTGCCTCCCTGGAGTAGGCTTAATGAGGAAAAATGTTTACATATTTACATAACACAACTACCCTTGCACTGTGGTGAAATCACCCCAGTAATGTATCTATTTTACAGGTAAGCATAAACCTATATATATATATATATATATATAAAATTCACTGAAAAAACCATAGGTTTCACACACGTTATAGTTAGAATTTAGCATTTAAAAAAACCTTGCAAATTCAGTGAAAAAACCATAGGTTTCACACCCATTTATTCTTACATCGACCTTGAGATATACATATATAAAACATATTTAATTTTCAGAAAAACACACATTCACTGGATGATGTCATCAGTGATGTCATTTGAGATGTCATCAGTGATGTCAGGAGTGATGTCACTGACCATGTCATGAGTGATGTAATATGTTACGTCATCAGCAGTGGATTGCGGGTGCGCGAGTTATAGTTAGCTTAACTAACTATAACGGGGGAATTTCAATGGTTTTTTATGAGTGAAATGTCCGCTAACTATAACGTGTGTGAAACCTATGGTTTTTTCACTGACTTTGCAAGGTTTTTTAAATGCTAAATCCTAACTATAACGTGTGTGAAACCTATGGTTTTTTCAGTGAATTTGCAAGGTTTTTTAAATGCTAATTCCTAACTATAACGTGTGTGAAACCCATGGTTTTTTCAGTGAATTTGTATGGTTTTTTAAATGCTAATTCTTACCTATAACATGTGTGATTCCCATGGTTTTTTCATTGATTTTGTATGATTTTTTTATTATAAATTCTTATATTAAATGTGTTTTTTTTTTTTTAAAAAGCACGTTTTTTTTTTTTTTTACTTTATATTCTCTTAAAACACTATGTTTATTTTTTTAAAATTCTGCAATATATTAATTTTTCTCTTTTTTTTTTTACCAAACAGGTAAGATATATTAGTATAACATAAAAATTATTTTTTTCCTTTTTTTTTTACTTTATATTCTCTTAAAACACTATGCTTAATTTTTTTAAATTCTGCAATATATTAATTTTTCTCATTTTTTTTTTACTAAACAGGTAAGATATATTAGTATAACATAGAAATTCTTTTTTTCCTTTTTTTTTTTTTTTTTTAAGTGCGCGTACGGTAAGCTTACGGTAAGCGTACGGTTTGCGTAATGTTTGTAATATTTCTACTCTTTTTGCGTATGGTTACGCAATTTACGTAGCCGTGCGTACTGCGTATGGGGCGCGTAAGCGTGTACGCTACACGCGTACGTTACGCGGAAGTGTTGGGGAGTGACTGTTATGCGCAAGCGCATGTCTTTTTTACGCGCATGCGTACTTTTACCGTAAGCGCTCCGTAAGCGCTCCGTAAGCGTAAAGTAAGCGTAACGTACGCGCACGGTGGGTCATGTGATCATGAAACAAAACTTTTGATTGGTTCAAAGTAGTTTCAGTTCTAGAGCTCTCCTACACCACACCCATTCCCCTCATTTCTGCTTGTGATCCCTTAGGAGAAGGAGCTGACTTTTCTTTGTAATACGATGGCAGACCAGCACTCTTCTGCTGAGAGTGAGGCTAGCAGCACCACCATCAGGCAGAGAAAGAGGAAACAGAAGAGCTCTTTTATATGGGAGTATTTTAGTTTTCCTGAGGGTGAGAAAAAAGTCAATGCTGCTTTGGTGACTTGCAAGCTGTGCCAGCGTGTACTTTCGAGAGGTAATCCCAACAAGAAGTATTCCTTCGGGAATCACACTATGTTGAGACACCTTGAGGATGTACATCCTAGGACACATGCACGACATACTAGAGGCAACCCTTCAGTAAGTCGAGCAAGCACATCCACAGCAGCTCAGCCGAGTCCTTCTTCGGAAGCTCAGCAGAGCCCTTCATCTGTGGGGGCAGATTCACCTTTTTCTGATCCTGTGGAAACGAACCATCGGTTTGCGAGGGTTACAATGCGGTGTTCATTTTGCCATGGTCTAATTGTTCATAGGGAGACCAGTCTTCCCCTCATTAACAACAAAATAGACCAGCACATTTGTCCTACCAGCTAATGTTCCCATTCTTCCTTTCCTCTGTCCCTGCATGAACACAACGGCTCTTTTAAGAGCCAACCTTACCTCTCAACTTTTTTTTATTTTTTATTTAAAACTTTTTTTTTTTTTTTTACCGTACGCGTACGGTAAGCGTAATTTTTTTTTATTTTTTTTTTAAAAACACTAAAAATCAATTACCACATTTCAAGATCCTTGAGGGATTAATAACTAAATACTGAAAATCTGTTTGAGGAGAAGTGGAAGAAAGGGACCATCTAATTTCTGACTTACCTGACCCACCCAACAATTTAATTTTTAATTAAAATTTAATTGAAATTACTTGTAAAAATGGTTGTTTTTTTTCGAAAATTTTCTTTCACAATCTGAAAAAAAAGAAAAAAGTATTAATATTTAATAAATCATTATATAACACATATAACACAGTACACGTATTTACATATTTTCCAAAAACAATTTTTTGCCTTTTTTTTGCTGTTTTCAGAATATATTGCATTTCACTATAAATCGTGAAAGCAATTGCATTCATCACTTAACAGCGGGCAAAAAAAAAATAACAATCTCAAAGATTGTTTTAAAAAAGCCCAGAATCTCTTTTTACTTAAACATAACATTATAGAAATGCATAATATTCTAAAAAAATATCATCTAATAACAATAACTATTTCTTTAAAATACCGTCTGACAATTTTGGAACAGAAGCATAATCTCAAAAATAATATATCTCAAATAACTCCACAATACATCTGGTTACATTTCCTTTAGGCCAAATAGTAATTTTAAAATTCTTTTTTGATTAAATTTCCAATGGTAATCTAATAAAATTCCAAAATTTAAATTGTACAGATGTTACCGATTCTCTCTAACATTTTGGTTTCCGAAAGATTAATTAATAATTAAATAAGTCCACAATACAATTGGTTACCTTTCCTTATGGCCAAATAGTAATTTTAAAAATCTTTTTTGAATAAATTTCCAATGGTAATTCAATAAAATTCCAAAATTTAAATTGTACAGATGTTACCGATTCTCTCTAAATTCTTGGTTTCCGACAGATTCATTAGGAATTAAATAAGTCCACATTACAATTGGATACCTTTCCTTTAGGCCAAATGGTAATTTGAAAAATCTTTTTTTTTTGAAAATTCCAATGCTAATCCAATAAAATGGTAAAATTGTTTTGCACAGATCTTGCCAAGTCTCTCTAAAATTTAGGTTTCAGGAAGATTAGATAGGAATTTGCTAAATCAAAAGGCAAACGTTGCTTGAAAATCAATTGGGAATCATTACACAGTGTCCAGCCTTTTTCACATTTAAGATAAACTGTGTAATGTCCAGAAGTTACAGTAGGCCCTTCATGGAAAATTATTGCAACTGTTACAAAAGTTTTTCCTGAAATTGATAATTGCTGTCCTATAAACTTCTTTATTAAAGTATCCAATTTTGAACCATCAGCTTTACATCGTTGCATCATTAAAATTACATACTGTCCGTATTCCTTTAAAATTAACGTTGAAAACATGTCAGATTTACACTCACCGCATTCCATGCTATGATTAGCATCTTTAACTAATTTAGCAAAAGTGACTGTTTTACTGTCTGGCAATGTTAAATAAATAACCTTTCAGAATCAACATTAGAGCCACATGTATTGAAACAGTTTTCACAACTATGTTCCCATTTATAAGAGACACCAAACATATTTTCAATTGGCACCCCTTCTTCTTCCAGTACCTGAAGAAAATACATCAAGAATTCCTGTGCGTCTTGCTGTACATTTTGAGAAAACTGTGTTCGTCCTGAACATACATCTAAAAGTTTTCTAATTTCAGTAGCACTTTCTATTTGAGTTTTATCATTACTCAGCTTTTGAAAAAGGAGACTCAACTCAGAACAGAATCTTTTTCTCTGATTTACTATTATCTGCTCTTGCAAACTTTCCAGATAAAATGCAACAATCAGCACTACATTAGCGTAGCAGTTGACACCAGAGCTATTTTCAAAATGACATCCTACAACCTCTTCAATATTTTCCTTTTTCTTTTTGCTTGCAATTACATCACTCCTCTTTTTTTTCCTCCTCTCTACATCCTCATTACAGATATTCTCAATTCTCCTTTTTCGAGAAACTCCACGTTTCTCTAACACAGGATACTGACCTAAATGAGGAGCATTGGTTCTTCTTAATCTATTATACTCCTTTACACAGTTTGTATCAGCACTAACTTTTGAATCATCAAAGTCTATCATGAATAAACCAGATAATGTTTTCACTCGTGACAAAGCTACATAAGCCATACCTTCTTTGAACACATTTGAACCAATGTTTACAAATGCACAATCTACAGTCAATCCTTGAGACTTGTGAATAGTTACAGCATATGCTAGAGAAAACGGAAACTGTTTCCTTTGTACATATAAGTCTTTCACAAGCATGAAACGAACTGTACAACGACAAATGTCTATAACTTCTTCTATCTGATCAAATTTTATTTTTAAACATTCAATTCCATCTTTTTTCTGATAATTAATAAAACCCACAACTCTTCCCATAGCTCCATTAACGAAACCTTTTTCAACATCCAAATTTCTCCTTAAAAATACTCTACAGTTCATGCAAACATATAGATTTTTTTCTAATCCAGCAGTTTTGGAAATGTTCTTCTCTAGTGAATCCAATTTATTTTTCAGTTTGCCTGTTAATGTGATAGTAATTCTTCCATCCTGAATTTTGTCCACTGCTTCCAATTTCCTGATATCTTCCTTTTCCAATTTCAAAAGCTCCTCATTGAATATTGAGCATTCACGTAGAGTTGGCATTAAGCAGATGACACTTTTCTTTTCTGCAATGTTCTTGTATATCTTCTCTGCAACTATTTCTTCCTTTGGAAATAAATTATGTAGCAACCGACTCTGTAATGCTTTTGTGCCAGCTTCAGTGAGTAGTCCAATTCTGATATCTTTCAGAATACTTCCATATTCTTCATCGTTTGCTTGCCTCATATTAGTAGTAAGTTCCTTGTACTCAAAGAAGGACCAAATATTTGCATTACCAATGCTTCCCAATGACTTCTTTGTGTCTTCATGTGTCACAGTATTAAACACTGGGTTTCCTTTAACTGGAGTAAGCTGTAGAAGATCCCCAAAAACTATGACATGTTTTCCACCAAATAACACGTCATAGTCTGTGCTTAGAATTTGCTGCATTCTTAAATGCACAAAGGCAAGCATTAAGTTTGATACCATGCTCACCTCATCAATAATGAGAACTTGCATCTTCTTCAATACTCTTGAAACTTCCAAGCATGCTTCTCCAGTTAGCTTGTGGTATTGTATTTTGTTCTCATGCTCCACTGGTAACATTAGCAAACGATGTAAGGTGATTCCTTTTATGTTATATGCTGCTAACCCAGTTGGAGCAGTATCCACACAAGACAAAGTTGAATCCGTTTTTTGCTGTAGGTAGCTTCTGATGACTTTTATTAAGAAACTTTTTCCAGTTCCAGCTTGTCCGCTTACATACATCCTGATTGGATGAAATGATGTGCATGAGCACTCTTTTTTTTCATGTAGTAATCCGTGATCAATTTTGTTTCTGATCTCTTCATAAATTTGTTGCTGCTCTTCATTCAGTTGTCTTTCCAAATTTGGTAAGTCTATAAATTCTTCTTGAGCTTGATTCATAGCCGTTTCCACTTCATTCATGGCTATTGCAGCTTCATTTTCAACGATTGGTTGTCCTAGGGGATCTTGACTGAGTGTTCCTGAACTTTGGCTGTCTTGAGAACTGTCTCTAGCTACTTCAGCTGCAATTGTAGTTTCCTGTTCAATTTCTTCATCATTTGCACATAATGTGTGAATGTACTGCATTCTATGCTGTCTTTGCAAGCATTAAATGAATCTTCATAGCTTTGAAATTCTCCCAGTAGTTCATCCTCTGTACGCCATGGTTTAAACAGCTGTAAAAGAGCCAAGTAGTAAAATTCCTTTTTGTCAGTAGTGTCGCAACTCAGCTTCCTGTGATTTATCAAACTTCCTTTTGTTTGCTTCACCAAACATCCTTCCTCACCAATGACTTTCTATTTTCCATTGTTGATGTCTTCTGTGGCTTTCCGTGAATAAATGTAGTTCTGCAGCACTTCATAGAGACACATGTTCTCTAGATGAAGACTTCTCTTGGGATAATATGTGTCCAACATGTTTGATTTCAAAATATCTGTACTTTCTGGGTCATTCTCGGCCAAATATTCAATTTCTCCAACAGATTTCAGTACCCGATTTCTCATTGCTGCAAGGCCTAAACTTGCCCAAATTATTCTTCTTGATTTCGAGTAGAGACTTGCAGAAGATAACCTATCTGAACATTCGTAGGATCCAATTTCTCGATGCGATAACATCTTTAAACTGAAACTGCACAGCTTCTTACTGACAGTCTTCTCGTGAGAAATCTCTTCCCACATTTCTTTCAATTCAGTTTTTTCTGATTTAGTAATGTAAGACGTTACATATCGAGCAACAGCAATGGAATTGTCAGCTACATACTGTATATCCATGTTAGCATTCCACATGGATAAAATGACTGGGTTGTAGTCATTTATATTTTTTGATTCTCCTTTTCTTTTAAGGTTGTAGGTATTCTTAGGTGATTTTCTTGTAATAGTATGTCTCACAGATGACATAAAACTGTTTACTCTTCCATTTGAAAGAACAGGTCTAGGAAATCCAAATCGACATTTAGTGTAGTATTTATCTTTGCTCTTGTATTTCCGTCGACAGTATTTTCCACACCGATGACTTTGGAAACGTAAAACTTGCTCCTTTAACTTTTTCTCTTCTGTGCTTTTTGGTATAGCACATGTTGCATATTCTTCAATGAAAGATAACACTGCTTCATCAGTATCTGTTCCAAACTTTGGGGCATCCTTGATCCACAACAGCATATGAATATGAGGAGCACCTCTTGCCTGGTACTCTTTTCTCCAAAAGAAATCCACTACTTCTCCAAGAGGTGGATTTTTTTTATTGCAGATGAAGGACATCATAGCCTCAAATCTATGATTGAAATATCTGCAAACATTAACCGGATCCAATGAGCACAGTTCTCCTGCTGTCTTGTATTCGATGTTTTTAATGTTTGAATTTGCCTCTCGTAGAAAATCAAGTAAATCATCCCAAGCGTACTCAGCACAGCTTAGGGTAAGGAACCATGTTGGTGTTCCTAAATTCCGTAACATGCATTTTAATTCACCATGGCGTCGGTACCAATATTCATTTGTCCCACGCTGACAAGCCATCAGATTGATCAGTTGTGTTTCCAAATGATCATCTCGGTGCTGCACTTTCTCCATAAAATCCTTAGCAGACACATTTTGTAAATGTACTCCACTTTTTAAAATGTGATTTACTGCATATGATAATGCAGACAAGTCGCTTTCAAATAAAAGATGGAACAAATAAGGAATACTTTGTCGAAATCTGGGATCTTCTGCATATAGTCTTGTAGTTCGATACTCAGAAGCTGGAATCTGTTCTGGACGTTCATCGTATCGTCCTCCTTTTCCTGTAGGAAACAGCTGGGGAAAACATCGAGCTTCCAAGCTCTCCTCCCATACACTCACGGGAGTTCCTTTTGCTTTCTTCATCTGAAACAGATCAATATTGTCTCCCATAACTTCTTTTGAATGAAGAGGATGTATGCTAAAATGTTCATAAATTTCTTCTTCCTTTGACTTGTCCGCTTTTTCAATTTGTCCAGTTGGTGTTTCTGTGTCTTCTTGTAAATCTTCTTCTTCTTCTTCTATATAAATTGATTCATACCATTTGTTATTCCTTTTCAAATACAAATTTGCTCTTTGTACTTTCCGTACATCTACCAGCTCCTGCCAAATCTTCCTATTCTTTGTAGGCACACCATTAACCAGAATAACTAATGGTTCAGTTTCCAAAGTATCTGCATCAATAGTTTCCATATTTTTTTTCAAATCCAAGGGCAAATACACCACTCTACCTTTTAAACCTCTCAGTAAATCTGAAGGAGGTAATTTACTAGTTTTGGGCTCCATACGTACTATGGTCTGGAACGGATGAACACATTGAATAAGTATAGACTCATATGTATTTAATTCAGAAAGTTTGGCAGGAATAGCATCCAATTCTAAATTATTATGTACAGCTCTGGTCGGCATTCTATTTTCCTCTAACTTGTTGTAACAGTATTTACAAATACGCTGATCTTCACCCAATTCAAACAATTTTCAAGAAATATATATGTGGCAAAATCCTTCCACTTATAATTATCTTCATTTTCACTTTTTCTGTAGAGATCAACATTCCTGGTTTGTTTTCTATAATGAGTTCTGCGGCAACAAATACAAGTAATATTTGGTCTTTCATTAGAGATTATTGCAAATTTTGTTATGTGATCATTAAATGTCTTACTTACAGAGGGTTCTACATTCTCTTCCACTTCTTCCTCATTTACTGTGTCCTTTTCTGCACTGTCTTGTTCAGGACCAAAGTAACAAAACTGAATTTCATCAGTAACCTTCTCTACATCTGATACCGATCCACGGAACAGAGCCCTATTCAATTCATCTAACTTTATTGCTGGACTTTTAGCAAAATACAACCGTCTCACAAACTTTCTCATTTCAGTATGATGAACAGCCAGCATCCTAAAATGATGAAAAACACTTTTACACACTTTTCTAGATAGACAAGCCAGAGAATGTCCCTGCAAACCAGTATTCTCTCTCACTCTGCATGGATCTAGACTTTGAAGCACCTTAATCTTCTGTTTAACACTTTTTTTACTATATTCTCTTAGAAACTCACAAAATTTATCAATAGATTCCTGACGCACAATGCAAATACTACTACAATTCCAAGTGTACACTGGGGCTTTAGGACGTCTCCCCATAGCCTCATCCGCCATCACTTGTTCCTCATCTCTTGGAACCATTTTCTCCTTCTCCATTATACAACCATTTTTCACTTCATAAGCACGACCTCTGGTGTCAACATCATGCAGCAAACTATTACTTTGAAAATAACTCTCTTCATTAAAAAAAGGTTCACTACTTGAACCATGCATCCATTCTCCTAAAAACACTTTACAAAAGTTTGTTCTTTTCACTAGTCTTTTCCTTTTGCTTTGTGATTTCAGTACATTGACCATTTTATCTAATGTACGCATCCTATTCAAAATTAAAATGAATAGTTTCCTTTTTAATTCTAATGCCTTTGCTGCAATGGCTTCAATTTCTTTTTTTCTCTTATAAAATTTAGCCTTTTTCTTATATTTCTTCACATCCTTAATCAAATTGGACATAACTCTTCTCTGAAACATTTTTCTACGTATCTCTTTAAACGCTGTTTTTCTTTTTAAGTTAATCTTTATTGTTTCTGAAGGTATATTTGCATTAACTAAATGCTCAATTTTTTCCTGTTGTTTTCTATTTAAAACATTCTTTCCAGTACAGACATTTTGTACATTTTTCCTTTTTTTGAAGATGTTGTTTAAAAAATCTTTTGTCTGCTTACCAGAAGACTTTCTCTTTTTCCCAACATGAGCATCTCCAACTAACTTAGGTCCGCCAGTTGTCTTCAAATATAGTTTTTTTTTGTGGTTTTTCCTTAGTCTGGATTTTGTAGGCATCTTAAATTTTGTTCACTGCTCTTCAGCAATACCTGAAAAAAACTAAAAAAAAATTCCTTTATTTTATTTAAATATATTACTACATTTTTTATGACCTTTTCAAATCTTAAAATACTATGTACCCCTTTCCTACAAGTGAAAATCACAATAACACCTTCACAAATTAAATATCTAAAAACAATTCCTGTGTGCACACAGAGTCATGGTTTGAAATTAGGCAGAAAACGAAATTTCTTTGCCAATTGGAAAGCACACTTCCTACTGCTTTATTGGCAAGTGATAAGTACTTTTACAGACTGACACATTTTGAATCCACTTTTCAGATTCTGAAAAAAGCACATGTCCAAACAGCTTTTTGCGACCAGCAACATCTGTAACCTGGGTGACTGACTACACTCCAGCAAGGGCAACCAGCCTTAGTGATGCTGAATGTATTTGCATTACTGACTGCAACCTCAAACCCCACTCAGTTGTGAATACTGTGCATGATTCCACAGGATAAGCAGCTGGGTGTGTGCTAAGAGTCTGCTTCTGCAGAAAAAATAGCTCGCCCTTTCCATCTAATGCAAATGTAAAATTACCAGAGTAATACGCAATAAATCTCTTTGTGTAATTCCTCTTTGCACACAGAGTCATGCTTTGATATTAGTCAGAAAACGAAATTTCTTTGCCAATTTGAAAGCACACTTACTACTCTTTTTTTGGCAAATGATAAGTACTTTTACAGTCTGATACATTTTGAATCCACTTTTCAGATTCTTAAAAAAGCACATGTCCAAACAGCTTTTTGAGACCAGCAACATGTGTAACCTGGGTGACTGACTGCA
The DNA here is from genome assembly GCF_964204655.1 of Triturus cristatus. NCBI lineage: Eukaryota > Metazoa > Chordata > Amphibia > Caudata > Salamandridae > Triturus > Triturus cristatus. Next base: position 206,076,838 of record NC_140588.1, on the reverse strand, counting down.
CTCCAGCAAGGGCAACCAGCCTTAGTGATGCTGAATGTATTTGCATTACTGACTGCAACCTCAAACCCCACTCGGTTGTGAATACTATGCATGATTCCACAGGATAAGCAGCTGGGTGTGTGCTAAGAGTCTGGTTCTGCAGAAAAAAATAGCTCCCCCTTTCCATCTAATGCAAATGTAAAATTACCAGAGTAATACACAATAAATCTCTGTCTATAATTCCTCTTTGCACACAGAGTCATGGTTTGAAATTAGGCAGAAAACGAAATTTCTTTGCCAATTTGAAAGCACACTTACTACTCTTTTTTTGGCAAGTGATAAGTACTTTTACAGTCTGACACATTTTGAATCCACTTTTCAGATTCTGAAAAAAGCACATGTCCAAACAGCTTTTTGAGACCAGCAACATGTGTAACCTGGGTGACTGACTACACTCCAGCAAGGGCAACCAGCCTTAGTGAAGCTGAATGTATTTGCATTACTGACTGCAACCTCAAACCCCACTCAGTTGTGAATACTGTGCATGATTCCACAGGATAAGCAGCTGGGTGTGTGCTAAGAGTCTGCTTCTGCAGAAAAAATAGCTCCCCCTTTCCATCTAATGCAAATATAAAATTACCAGAGTAATACGCAATAAATCTCTGTGTGTAATTCCTCTTTGCACACAGAGTCATGGTTTGAAATTAGGCAGAAAACGAAATTTCTTTGCCAATTTGAAAGCACACTTACTACTCTTTTTTTTGGCAAGTGATAAGTACTTTTACAGTCTGACACATTTTGAATCCACTTTTCAGATTCTGAAAAAAGCACATGTCCAAACAGCTTTTTGAGACCAGCAACATGTGTAACCTGGGTGACTGACTACACTCCAGCAAGGGCAACCAGCCTTAGTGATGCTGAATGTATTTGCATTACTGACTGCAACCTCAAACCCCACTCGGTTGTGAATACTATGCATGATTCCACAGGATAAGCAGCTGGGTGTGTGCTAAGAGTCTGCTTCTGCAGAAAAAAATAGCTCCCCCGTTCCTACTAATGCAAATGTAAAATTACCAGAGTAATACGCAATAAATCTCTGTCTATAATTCCTCTTTGCACACAGAGTCATGGTTTGATATTAGTCAGAAAACAAAATTTCTTTGCCAATTTGAAAGCACACTTACTACTCTTTTTTTGGCAAGTGATAAGTACTTTTACAGTCTGACACATTTTGAATCCTCTTTTCAGATTCTTAAAAAAGCACATGTCCAAACAGCTTTTTGAGACCAGGAACATGTGTAACCTTGGTGACTGACTACACTCCAGCAAGGGCAACCAGCCTTAGTGATACTGAATGTATTTGCATTACTGACTGCAACCTCAAACCCCACTCGGTTGTGAATACTATGCATGATTCCACAAGATAAGCAGCTGGGTGTGTGCTAAGCGTCTGCTTCTGCTGAAAAAATAGCTCCCCCTTTCCTACTAATGCAACTGTAAAATTACCAGAGTAATACGCAATAAATCTCTGTCTATTATTCCTCTTTGCACACAGATTCATGGTTTGAAATTAGGCTGAAAACGAAATTTCTTTGCCAATTGGAAAGCCCACTTCCTACTGTTTTTTTGGCAAGTGATAAGTACTTTTACAGTCTGACACATTTTGAATCCACTTTTCAGATTCTGAAAAAAGCACATGTCCAAACAGCTTTTTGAGACCAGCAACATCTGTAACCTGGGTGACTGACTACACTCCAGCAAGGGCAACCAGCCTTAGTGATGCTGAATGTATTTGCATTACTGACTGCAACCTCAAACCCCACTCGGTTGTGAATACTGTGCATGATTCCACAGGATAAGCAGCTGGGTGTGTGCTAAGAGTCTGCTTCTGCAGAAAAAATAGCTCCCCCTTTCCATCTAATGCAAATGTAAAATTACCAGAGTAATACGCAATAAATCTCTGTCTATAATTCCTCTTTGCACACAGAGTTATGGTTTGATATTAGTCAGAAAACGAAATTTCTTTGCCAATTTGAAAGCACACTTACTACTCTTTTTTTGGCAAGTGATAAGTACTTTTACAGTCTGATACATTTTAAATCCACTTTTCAGATTCTTAAAAAAGCACATGTCCAAACAGCTTTTTCAGACCAGCAACATCTGTAACCTGGGTGACTGACTACACTCCAGCAAGGGCAACCAGCCTTAGTGATGCTGAATGTATTTGCATTACTGACTGCAACCTCAAACCCCACTCGGTTGTGAACACTGTGCATGATTCCACAGGATAAGCAGCTGGGTGTGTGCTAAGAGTCTGCTTCTGCAGAAAAAATAGCTCCCCCTTTCCTACTAATGCAACTGTAAAATTACCAGAGTAATACGCAATAAATCTCTGTCTATAATTCCTCTTTGCACACAGAGTCATGGTTTGATATTAGTCAGAAAACGAAATTTCTTTGCCAATTTGAAAGCACACTTACTACTCTTTTTTTTTGCAAGTGATAAGTACTTTTACAGTCTGACACATTTTTATTCCACTTTTCAGATTCTTAAAAAAACACATGTCCAAACAGCTTTTTCAGACCAGAAACATGTGTAACCTGGGTGACTGACTACACTCCAGCAAGGGCAACCAGCCTTAGTGATGCTGAATGTATTTGCATTACTGACTGCAACCTCAAACCCCACTCGGTTGTGAATATTATGCATGATTCCACAGGATAAGCAGCTGGGTGTGTGCTAAGAGTCTGCTTCTGCAGAAAAAATAGCTCGCCCTTTCCATCTAATGCAAATGTAAAATTACCAGAGTAATACGCAATAAATCTCTGTCTATAATTCCTCTTTGCACACAGAGTCATGGTTTCATATTAGTCAGAAAACGAAATTTCTTTGCCAATTTGAAAGCACACTTACTACTCTTTTTTTTTGCAAGTGATAAGTACTTTTACAGTCTGACACATTTTGAATCCACTTTTCAGATTCTTAAAAAAGCACATGTCCAAACAGCTTTTTCAGACCAGAAACATGTGTAACCTGGGTGACTGACTACACTCCAGCAAGGGCAACCAGCCTTAGTGATGCTGAATGTGTTTGCATTACTGACTGCAACCTCAAACCCCACTCGGTTGTGAATACTATGCATGATTCCACAAGATAAGCAGCTGGGTGTGTGCTAAGAGTCTGCTTCTGCAGAAAAAATAGCTCCCCCTTTCCTACTAATGCAACTGTAAAATTACCAGAGCAATACGCAATAAATCTCTGTCTTTAATTCCTCTTTGCACACAGAGTCATGGTTTCATATTAGTCAGAAAACGAAATTTCTTTGCCAATTTGAAAGCACACTTACTACTCTTTTTTTTTGCAAGTGATAAGTACTTTTACAGTCTGACACATTTTGAATCCTCTTTTCAGATTCTGAAAAAAGTACATGTCCAAACAGCTTTTTGAGACCAGAAACATGTGTAACCTGGGTGACTGACTACACTCCAGCAAAGGCAACCAGCCTTAGTGATGCTGAATGTATTTGCATTACTGACTGGAACCTCAAACCCTAAAAGTATTCCTCATTTATAACAATACACCTTATTTTATGGTGAAAACATAGTCCATATTATTTTACATGTTCCTCACATTTAAATTTCTCCCAAAACACAAAACGATAAACAAAACTTCAACAAAAGGAATTCCAATTCTATTATTCATTTCTTGATTTACCATATACATCCCCTCTCAAACTCATAACTCACCTTTAAAATTAGTTAGTTGTGAAAGAAATGTGGCACTCAAACAGCAGATTATCAGAGCCAGGATCTCTGTTCTGTACACCTCTCTCCTCTCAGCAGAACCAGATAATGGCAATGTTTCCCTCTCTTTTTCCACACATATACATGTTAATTTCAAATCTCAGTGCTTCCCCCTTTTTTTCAAATGTAATCACACATTTCTATTGGTTGAAAACCAACCCTTTTCCAAAAGTACCCTTCCCCCAACTTGACTTCAGCCTAGTACCCTTCCCCCAACTTGACTTCTGCCTGCTACCATAGCAACAGCTCTTGAAACACTGCTGTGTAGAGTTAGGTCAGAAGTTCACCACACAATGTTTCATTTCCAAAGAGCAGGAGTGCTTGACTTTTCAAACCTAACAGCAAATCCATAGTACTGTTCTTTGGTAACACATTTTTCTGTACCAATACAAAACATGCTTCTATAAATTTACACATACAGCCTAGTTTTTAGTGTAGAATGGTATGAAACAGCCAATCAGTTCTTTTTTTAAAAACAAAATATATATGCCTCCATTTCCAAACTGTCTTTCATTTTTTTTCCCATTCTACTGAAAGACACCTCCTGAGTGCATCCAGTTCTCCTTTTAAGATGTTCACAGTGTGGATTGTAGGGCACAGCTATGTCTTCTGGAGTGAAAGTATGCAGAGAAAACAGGTATGGTGAGAGACCTTGCTTTGCCAAATGTACACATTAAATGGATTGGTCAGAGAGGGTTAAAGTGGCACCAATTGATGCCATTGGTGAAATCCTTCATGCAAATCCAACACCCTGACCTCATAATAGTGCACTGTGGTGGCAATGACCTAGGCACTTTGACTGGGGTAGGTCTGGAAATGCTTATGAAGGAGACCTTTGCTCAACTGTTTTCACTTTTCCCTCAAACTGCCTTTGCATATTCTAACATATGCCAAAGGCAAAAATGGAACTGGTCCAATCATTTTTGTCCGCAGATTGACAAAGCAAGAAAGCACGTCAACAAATCTGTTTCTGCTTTCCTCCGAGACTATGGTATGGGTTCCATTTACCACAACAACTTGCGTTACGACATGCAAGACATTTATAGAGGAGATGGTGTACACTTCACTGATGAAGGGAACAGAGTCTTCCTCTTGAACCTTAGACTCTGCATCGGTACTTACTTGTAGGTACCACTAAAAAATCAAATCACTTCATAAACACAACGGCTCTTTTTAGAGCCCCCTAATATCTAAACACTTAAATCTGAATTTTATTTCTTTTTTTATTTTTATTTTCTACCTTACGCGTACGGTAAGCTTACCGTAAGCTTACCGTACGCGTACCCCGCGATTTTTTTTTAAAATTAATAAATGTTTTTTTTGTACTTTTCTGTCCTTCTTTGACCCCCTTTCAAATGTTAGGGGGTCTGTAACTCTCTTCCTTGCCCCCTTTTCAAGTTATCACCCTTTTTTTTTCTGTGTGAAACACACAAAATGGCGGCCGCCGCTTCCTGGTTTCAACCGATTCGAATGTTTACTAAGATCTAACAGCCAATCAGAATCGCGCTCGCGCACGGCACCGTACGCGTACGGTAAGCTTACCGTAAGCGCACGGTAAGCGCACCGTAAGCTGCCACAGATATATATATTGATTTAAATGCTATTTTCTCAGGAACTACTGAACAGATTTACACCAGACCTACAAAAGGCACTTCCTTGACCTGTGGACTACCTCTCTGCCAAATTTCAAGTAACTCTGTTCAGCCGTTCGGGCTGTAGCTGTGTCTAAAGGTCCTATGGAAAAATGCATGGGAAAAACGCGTTTTGGGACCCCCCTTTTTTCTCAGCCCCCGCTTGACGAATCCCCCCCGAGACTTTCAGGGTAGGAGCGGAGCGTAGCGCCCCATTAGTTTTGAAAATTTCGCGAGGATTCGTCGACCGGCGCCAAAGTTATTCCAAATAGAATGTTGCGGATTTCCTATGGTAAGAGGGTCCTAACTATAACTATCTACTGGCGACCGCCAGTAGGTAATATATATATATATATATTACCTACTGGCGGTCACCAGTAGGTAGTTATAGTTAGGACCTAGTTACCATAGGAAAATTGTAACATTCTTTTCCTAATAACTTTGGCGTCGGATGACGAATCTTCGCGAAATTTTCAAAACTGGTAGGCGCTCCGCTCAGCTCCTATCCTGAAACTTTGAGGGTGATTCGTCAAGCAGGGGCCAAGAAAAAAGGGGGGTCCCAAAACGTGTTTTCTCCATGTTATTTCCCATAGGAAATTTTGAAACAGGCTACAGCCCCAACTGCTGAAAGGAATTACACCAAATTTGGCAAAAAGAGAGCCCTTGGCCCAGAAAGCGAGCTTTTAAAAAATGGTGTAAATCCGTTCAGTAGTTTTTGAGAAATTAAGAATTAAAGATAGTGATATCTATGGTAGTGGTGGATCCATGCACCCTCCCGAACACGAGCTTCAAGCTAATTGGCTGTCAACACTCCAAACCAGGAAGTGTTGGCAGCCCTCTTGTTCCTCGGTAGAACCGAGGCACAAGAAAAGAGACAAACAAATGTGCAAAACACGAAAAGGGGGCAGAGTAGAAACACCCTGACCCCCTAGGCCTGCTTAGGGGGTCCCACAAGGACCCCCAGGGCCCCAAAAAAGTTATTTAAAAAAAATAAAAACACGGGATGCGTGGAGTATCTGCGGATCCGGCTGTGAAATTAAAAAAAACGAAGCGTGGTCTCCCGCACTTCGTTTCAATAAAGCTCCCGGGGCAGAAAAAAAGCCCCAGGGACCGCCACCCCCTGGGGCTTTGCTCAAAGATTTGCAGGGGGCACACACCCCCCACAGCCCTAAGGACTGCCACCCCCCAGGGCTTTGATTTTTAACGTGGGGGCATCTAAGCCCCCCCAAGCCCTGGGGACCACCACCCCCGGTTCTTTTCAAAAGTATTTGCGGGGGGCTCATGGTCCCCCCACAGCCCCGGGGACCGCCACCCCCGGGGCTTGTGCTGTAAATGGGTGGGGGACTCAAAGACCCCCCCAAGCCCCGGGGTCCGCCACCCCTGGGGCTTTTGTAAAATATTGGCGGGGGGCACATGGCCCCCTGCAGCCCCTGGGACTGCCACCTCTCCGGGGATTTAAATATGCAAATATGGGGGTCTGTTACGGACCCCCGAGCCCCAGGAACCACCACCTCCCCGGGGCTTTAACAATGTTGGGAGGGGAGCCGCGCGGCCCCCCCTCCTGGAGCCCTGTGATAAGCCTGGGGACCGCCACCCCCCCAGGCCAGCTCCTGCAGAGTCCCGGGGTGCCCACCCCCGGGAAAAAGCTGTTTGCTATGGCAGGGCGGGAGCTGCCATAGCAAACTGTGCTTTGGTTTTTGGAAGAGAGAGCAGGGAAACCTGCTCTCTCTTCCAAAAACTAAAGCAGATTGGTTTTCCACACGGGGAGCTGCATCTTAGCAGCTCCCCATGTGGAAAAGCAATACCAGCTCCCGCGGGTGGCGGGAAACTGGTGGGACCATGGGGGGGGATTGGGGACCCCTCCACGATCCCCAATGGAGAGGGCCAGCCTCGGAGGATGGGGTCCCCAGGGCAAGAAGTGGCCCAGGAGGGGGGCCATGCAGCCCCCTCCCCATTATAATTTTATTTTTTTTTAAAACATGCAAAGGCCGGCCCCGGGGGATGGGGTCCCCGGGGCCATAAATGGCCTTAGGAGGGGGGCCACGCAGCCCCCCTCCAAAAGAATATTTTAAAAAATGGCCATGCCCCAGGGGCTGGGGTCCTTGGGGCCCGAAATTGGCCACGGGAGGGGGGCCAACGCGGTCCCCTTCCCGTTAATATATATATATATTTTTTTAATTGGGGGTCAGGCCCTGGGGGATGAGGTCCCTAGGGCCCCAAAAAAGTAAAAAAGAAGGGGGGCTACACAGCCCCCTTCCAAAAAAATAAAAAAGTAAAAAGAAACAAGATCGTGCCGAGGCCAGGCCCCCAATGGAAACACTCTGCAAATGCGCCCTGTAGCACGTTTTAAATTGGGGAATTAAATCCCCTTCAATACTGGGGGTCCCTGGGGGCCAACTATCCCACCAGGAACCTCCAGTATGCACCAGGAAGCTGCGTTGCAGAGGGGTGTTCAGAGGCCACACCCCTTTTTACACCTCTCTGCAACGCAGCTCTGTGGCGCTTACTAGAGATACCTGGTGGGCTAGTTGGACCCCAGGGACCCTCAGAATTGAAGAGGAATTAATTCACCAACTTACAACGCGCCACAGGGTGTGTTTGCACACATTTCACCTCGGGCCCACCCCCTTCCTTCACCACTGTGCAAACGCTCCCCCTGGCGAGTTGTAAGTTGGGGAATTAATTCCCCTTGAATACTAAGGGTCCCTGGAGGCCAACTAGCCTACCAGGTACCTCCAGTATGCGCCACTCCGTTTCACTGTTTTTCGACTTTAGTCTGGCTGTGGCCCTGCTAATCAGGACCACAGCCTAGATGCTTCCTCTCAAAAATGGTTTCCATGTACATTAGGTACATATCTAATTGGATTCTGGAGTGCCTTATAAGCCCCTAGTATATGGTATACTATGTACCTAGGGCATATGTACCTCAGAGGCCTACCAGGGGCTGCAGCATGTATTATGCCACCCCTGGGAAGCACTCCAAAATGACACCACAGGTCTGCTACTGCAACCTGGGTAAGGGTGTGCTTGCACCCCTTACTGTGGTATAGGTTACCTATATCACTACCTTATACAGACACATATAAACCTGTAAGCCACTCCTATGGCAGGCCTTGACAATCCTGAAGGCAGAGTGCTTGGTTTCATGTGAGAGGGTGCCCAAGCATGAGCTGAGCCCCTCTGCAGCATTTGGAAATACTTCATTATGCCTGTTCTGTGATACAGCCATACCATATACTCTTAAGTGCATTATAACCTCGTGGTAAATGCCTACTTTGGAATGGCTGCATCAAAACATGTTGTATTTGGTGTCAAACGCTTTGGAATACTACCCCCGCCCCCGCCAGTTTTGGTGGCGGGGGTAGCATTCCACCCTTCTAGAGGGAGAGACATGTTCACACTGACTAAACCCGGTTAAATCCTTTCAAAGCCCTAGCATCACAAAATGGATGCCACTGCCACAGACATGGGTCTGGCCTCCTGCTGCTGGGGAAAACTCCAGCAGGGGAGGCCTGGACAATAGGTTTCCTGTCACAGGGATGTGTAACCACCTCTCCAGACAGGCTGATGTGTATTGGGGCAGGGTGGGTGCATTCACAGAATGCTTTTGAGACACTGCCTGGGGCACACAAGGTGTCCCTGTGCATAGCCTGGTTCAAACTGGTTGCAGGGGCACTCAGCCCCTGCTCTGGCACAAACCTGGACAAAGGGGAAGGGGTGTAACCACCCCCACCCCAGGCCCACCCAGAGGTGGAGCCTTAGAGGTAGTCCATCCCCTAAACTTAGTGTAAGTATAGGAACCCAGTCCCTAGGACTTTAGATTACCCTGGACGAACCTCTGAAATATATATCCTGGACCTTCGACTTTCTATCACGACTAGAAGATGGAAGAAATCTCCCTTGGTGTGAAGGAGTGACTCCCCTGCTTGGCAGGCACCAAAGAAGCAACTGACCAGTCAGCATTACTGAAGCTCCTGCTGGACGCTGAAGTCTCTGCATCACCAGAGGTGGATTTCGAGACTTCCCAAAGCCTACCCTGAGTCCACAGCAAAGCCGAGGCCCGTGGCTATCGTGGGTAACGTGGAACCGTGACCCCTGGACACCATGAACATTTGCAGTAACAACACCTTCATGGTCATCCTCGAAGTTGTGCTTTGGGCTCCGAGTAGCCCCAGCCTTGAGCACCTCCTGCTCCAAAGATTGTTGGCCTCCACTCCACGAGTGACCCGTGGGCCAGCTCCAAGTGCGACCGCTCGAGGCTCCTTCGCGATCACTAGCCCGTTGGCTAGCAGGTCCCCACGAGGGCAACTCCACCTCTACTTGTGCTTTTCTGGTTGCTCCAGACTTGTGCTTACTTACCCTTGCTGGGTGAGTCCATCAGACCTTGCTGGTCTGCACCGCAGTCCTTTCTCTGATTTCCTGAGACTTGCCGTTGCCAAGGCTTGTTGGGTCCTTTCTGGTCGCCGACACCGCAGCACTCGACAGACTTCGAGGGACAGCATGAATCAGGCTCGTGGACTTTGTCCACACCTCCTGGACTTCGTGGCAGAAGAGTCAAGACACTCAACAACTCACCTGAAGCACCCAACATCTGTTGGCATTGGTCCATCCTGCCCTAGGTCACTGGCCAGTGACCCAGAATCTGTCCCCTCTCCTTTCAGGTTCCTTACATCCTAGATACAGGCTTGGATCTCTCCGGACACTTCTCCTCTTCTCAGCAGCAGCAGTTCTTTGCAGGCTTCCATTGGAATCAACGGTGCGACCCGACACCAAAAGGCACCTATGCATCGGGCTTCCCTGGGTGAGGTAACTCCAGTACTCCGGTACTCTCGAGGGTGCTAGCCCTAGAACTGTCTAAGTCCAAAAGGGTGTGGTCCTAGTTCGATTTGAAGTGTCCCTAATCTTTAAAATTCCAACCGTGACATTCCCCGTAGAAAATAATAGGAACCCGCTGTTGTGTTTCCACACTGCATACGGCTCCCTTGGGGTCCCAGCGATTCTAGAGGTGATAGGCACCTTGCCTATCTCAGTCGTGGTTCTTATGCCACTATTTTAGTATATGGTTTGGTACGCCCCTAGGGCCAAAACATGTATTTGTGCTTTTAATGAGGCTTGAACACTTGTAACTGAAGTACTTCGAACTCCAGTCTCATAAAGAGACTAGAGGGGTGTGATTTATCTTAAATACATATATTTTGAATATATACCTGGTGTGGTTGTCTTTTCATTTGATCCTTCAAGAGATTATAGACTGGTAAAACAAGCTGCTTTACATTCCTTCAAGACTTAGCCTGAAGGCTGCTCTCAATAGCTACCACTAGGATAGCTTTCACATAAGGTTGTCTTTAACCTCTTCTATGCCCATGACGAGATAGTCTCGTCATGGAGCACGGTTGCGCTGTGCCCATGACGAGACTATCTCGTCATGAACCCCGCCCGCTAATGCAACGCCCGAGACAGGGCGGGGAAAGGGCGGGGCACTGAAGGCGTTAACCTATCACCATAAGGGGTTGTTTGGACTGGTACAGGGTGCCCACTAGAACTAGTGGACAGCATATATCAGGCCACCTTCGCACATTGGTGTGCAACGTGTGGGATTCCAGCCTGCTATTGTTTTACCAGATAATCTCAATTGAATTGATCAACTGAAAACCACTAAAGGTACCTGCGGTACATATAATATCAAGTTTAGCTAAAGTAAGTTCTACTGAACTTAGAGTTGTGTGCCAAGGGCTAACACACCCTTTCGACAACTCAAGAGAGTTTAGTAGGCCACACTAGTGTAGGTAGTGCAATACACCACACCACATTAGTAATGTCTAACCAGCCAGGAAACTCTGATTCCCTACCAGGAAACATTGAGCTCCTTCCCTACAAGTATGAGGATCTCTCCTTTGCTAGACTTAGGGCCTTATGCACCATTAGGAAGCTGAAGACAGGCAAACGTCGATCCACACAGCATCTTATAGAGATACCGAAACTGGATGACATTACAAGTCCTAGTGGGCCTGTAGATGGAAACAGTGTGGGTGGGGCAGCACTTGAGACTGGGTCCAGGGGTGGAAACTCCCCTGACCCTAACTCTGATGCTGTCAAGACTGGTGACAATGACCAGACTCTGGTGGACACAGACCATCAGGATGAGGATGAGGATGAGGACAATAATGCCCCTTCCTTCATTCCTCCTGGTAGGCCTGAACACAGGGCTAGAAGGGATAGATCTCTGTCAAGGGGACCTCTCCAGTCTTACTCCTCTATTGGAACCTCTATTTCTTCTCACAGAGGGAGAGAAAACTCCCAGGAGAGGAGAGAGAGACTGCTGAAGTATGAGCAAGACAAGTTCAACCTCAGAAAGCAGCAGATGGCCTTAGATAGGGAAGCCCTGGAGCTCTACAGAGCTAATAAAAATTTCCCTAGAGATAGGGAGAGGTCTTATGACCATAGAAACCTAAGTAAGATTGTCCCTCCCTACCAGAGTGGGGATGACATCCACAAATGGATAACTGCCTTGGAGAGGGCCTGTAAAGTACAGAAGGTCCCTCAAGGTCAGTGGGCAGCAATCCTATGGCTCTCCTTTGCAGACAAAAGTAGAGACAAGCTCCTCACTGTTAGAGAAGAGGATGCTGATGATTACAAAGTCTTGAAAAGTACTCTGATAGATGGGTTTGGCCTAACCACTGAACAATACAGGTTAAAGTTCAGAGATACCCAAAAGGCACAGAATCAGGACTGGGTTGACTAAGGCTCTGGAAGGTTGGTTATTGGGCAGTAAAGTGTGTGACTTCAAAGGATTGTATAATCTGATAATGAGGGAGCAGATTCTTAATCACTGTCAACATCAGCTGTTGCACCAGTACCTGGTAGACTCTGATCTGAACTCTCCCCAAGAATTGGGAAAGAAGGCACACAAATGGGTCAGAACCAGGGTGAGGCAGAAGGTACAGAACCAAGGTGGTGACCCTAAAAAGCAAGATTCTAAAAACTCTGATAAGGGTGGGGAGAAGGGTAAAGACCAGAAGTCTTCACAAGGGCCCCAAAAATCTTCTTCAGGGGGTGATTCCCAGTCAGGAAAAGGAAAAGGCCGAAAGAAGCTGTGGTGCAAAATCTGTAAGCAGAAAACTCACTGGACTAGTGACTGCACCAAGGCTAAAGAAAATACTCCAACCACCACCAATGCCCCTAAGGCACCTGTTCCCCCTAGTACAGTTACAATTGGTGGTGGAAATACACAGAATAAGGGTGTAGTAGGGTTGACCCTGGTTTCTGAGATGGACTCTGGCCTAGTCAGTGTATCAACTGAGGCTGTGCTTGTCAGTGATAGGCATTACAAAAATGGGGTTAACCCAAAAGTCAAGGACCTGGGTGTGAACTCAGTACAGAAAACAGTGGTCCCAGACCAATTATTGACACAACGCAATGATCCTAATCATTCTACAGATTTGAGCTAATTGAGCAGAAATTATTTAGAATAGCTCATGGTATTCAATACAACATTATAACATGAAAAAATAGCAACATCCAATTCTTGAATCACCATACATTTATTTACACAATCTCATAGGTTCTATGATATTTGGCACATGGTTGCTCCAGAGGGAACGTGCATAAAGCATGAGTGCTGAAGAGTGAGTGAGTGAAAAGGGGATGATATGAGAGACAGTAAAACAGACATTAATATACTTTACAGAGGGAACGGTTATAAATCACCGTTCAGACGAGCCTGGTCACGTTTAGGAATATCACAAGACAATTAAGTATTTCACAAAACAGAATCTAATTCTTGATGTGGCACGTTAGAGGAACTGCGTATCCCAGGCTTTGCAAAAAGGGGGCATCGACGTTTCGACCCGTCTATTGGCACAAAGGAAATTTGAAGCCTTGACCGTGCGGGTCTTCTCCAGGACAAGGGAGGGGTGGGGCAACCTGACGCAGTCCTGGACTTGACTGTGTGTCTAAAATCAAAGGGAGAATGTGATCAGGATGTTGCTTATTAATTAATACCACAACTAAGCACCAACAGGTAAAATGTTGGCTTACCTGGTATAATTCCAGTTCCTAGTGGTAACGTGTAAGAATCACTTTAAACTTCATGTATCTACATGGAATGCAGTCCTGTCACGTATAATTTCCTAGACTGCCAAACTGAAAGTGAACAAAATTAGGGAATTGAGGAGAAACTGGATGGCATATCCATTCTCCAAAAGGACAGTGTGCATATCGTGTAGATTAAAAGATACCTGCAGCCGTTTGGATCAGTCAATTCTGCAGTATCACGGACCTTTTTGGGCGGAGATCATTTAATCATCTCGCGTGCAGTCGTAATTTGCTGAACTGTAATGGAACAGATTGAAGGTGCGTAAGAACGGGATCCCCCTGTGACCAACAATTAAGGAACACGTGTAGAGGAACCTCGCAATTTTTTTTACCTGCAACCGTGTTGTTCCGCGCTTCCCGTAGCGTCTCACCAGATTGAGGCGGGAGCGCGTTCACCGTGGGTTTATAAAATCACCGGGGCAACCATCAACGTGGTGACGGTGCGTCGGTAACTGCCAGTGTGGAAAAACTCACCGGGACAACGGGTGTGTTATTCAATTGTATAGAGGGGCAGGAAGTGTAATCTACAGTTCTGCTAGAAATCGTATGACTAATCCGTATTGATTTATCATATGCAAAAACACTCATCACTCGGAGGTTCAGTCTTTTGGTATAAATCCATGGAAAATTACAATTGAGGGTCACAGACATGACTGACAAACGGACCAAGGGTCACAGTTATATACAATAAAACCATACATACATACAATTAAAATGCTCCATAAGATGTCAGTACATTGGCCTATCATACAGTGTTGACAACATGTGACATGAGTAAGAATTAAACATGCCCACATGTGACGTGGTAACAGGAACAAACTTGAGGGGGTAATGTGGCAGAACCCAGTTAACCATTGCTCATAGTGGAAATCTGCCTATTAATTTCCTCAAATTCGTTTAATCCTCTGTTGATTGCGTCTAGGGAATGTATCCATCTGCATTCCCGTCTGTTGAGTACCATGCTAAAGTCTCCTCCCCGGGGGTTGGGCTTGATCTTTTCAATAACCCACCATTTCAGGCTTTCTGCAGTATGATCAAAGTTCGTGAAATGGTCTACCAGGGGTGCTCCCGGTGTCTTGCAGCGTATACGACTGCAATGTTGATGAATTCGACATTTGACTTTTTGAATCGTCTGACCCACATACATGAAGTCACATGGGCAGACATTTGCATATATGACTCCTGAGGTGTTACAGTTACTAAAGTCCTTTAATGTATGTGTCTGATTGTTGTGTGAGAATTCGCTAATTTCTTTGGTCAAGAGACAAGCTTTGCATGATCCACACTTGTGATGTCCCACGACCGCAGGAATACCCCATACGGTCGTCTGGCCAGCACTCCGAGTAATGGGTAGTAGAGATCTGACCAGGTGGTCTCTTACATTCTTACCTTTCTTGAATGCATGCAAGGGAGTTGGTGTGTTCCCCAATTCATCAGATACTAAGTGCCAGTGTTGGTTAATTACCTTTTTGATGGTGTTACTCTTAGTGCTAAAGGTGGTAACACACACCAGCCTTTCTTCTTTGGTGTTTGTATTTGATTTAGGGGTCAAGAGGAATTCCCTATGATTATGCCATGCCCGTTTGCGTGCTTTCTTAAGTAGTCTGATGGGATAGCCACGGTCAAGTAAGCGGGCTACAAGTCCCGCGGATTCATCAAAGAAGTCTTCCTTTTTGGAGCAATTCCTACGTAACCTCAGGAATTGACCAAAGGGTAGATTATCCCTAAGGTTACGAGGATGATGGCTAGAATACCGTAGGAGAGTGTTCCGTTCGCTGCTCTTTCTGTAAAGGCTAGTGTGTAGTTTGCCAGATTCTGATTTTATAAGAATGTCAAGGAAGTTGATGGTTTCTCTGTTGAAATCGATGGTAAATTGTATATCCGTGGAACATGTATTAAGCCATTGATGGAATTCCTGGAGTTCTTCCTCCCCACCTCACCAAATGATGAGCACGTCATCAATATAACGGCGCCAAAGTTCTATGCCCGCCCTATATGGGTTAGATTCACTGAAAATGTATTGCTGTTCATAATCATTCATGTAAATTATAGCCAAATTTGGGGCAAAGCTTGCCCCCATCGCTACGCCTTTAGTTTGTACAAAGAATTGTCCCTGAAAGATAAAGTAGTTTCTAGTCATGGCAATTTTGAGTAATTTGATGATAAACTCCGTGGGGACTGGATGTGGTGCAAGTCTGGTGTTAAGTGCCAATTCCATACAAATTAGTGCCAAATGTTGAGGAATGTTGGTATACAGGGCAGTTATGTCCATCGTCGCAAGTAAGTGGGTATTAGGATCAAAGGCATAATCATCCACTAATTGAATAGTCTGCATTGTGTCTCTTAAATAGGTAGGGGTATTCTCTGATAGGGGTTTTAGAAATACATTGATATATTTACACAGAGGTTCCAGGATAGAACCACACCCGGAGACTATCGGTCTCCCAGGGGGGTCTTGCATCCGTTTGTGTATTTTAGGGAGAGTGTAGATTGTAGGTAATCTGGGATGCTTATTGTTAAGATATTCATATTCCAATTTGCTCAAGTATCCTTCTCCCAGGGCATCTCTGGTCACATTGTTTATAGTTTTACTTAAATCCTGTGTGGGGTCTTTATTTAGTTTGGAATAGTTGCCTTCAACAGTCAACTGTGAGAGGATCTCATTCTTGTAGTCCTCTGTGTTTTGTAACGCAATGGCACCACCTTTGTCCGCGGGTTTGATTACTATATTGCCATTCACCCTCAAAGATTCTAAGGCCTCGCGTTCCTGTTTGGTTATGTTATATCTGACATATTGTCGTTTGGACAATATACTGTCAATGTCCCTCATGACCACTTGCTCATAAGACAGCAACTTATGCGGTACTTGATGTACTGGGGGGTTGAACTTAGATGGTGGTCTGAGACCACTACCTGAGAACACCGGGTTATATGCTTTCTTGCATGCATTCAAGAAAGGTAAGAATGTAAGAGACCACCTGGTCAGATCTCTACTACCCACTACTCGGAGTGCTGGCCAGATGACCTTATGGGGTATTCCTGCGGTTGTGGGACATCACAAGTGTGGATCATGCAAAGCTTGTCCCTTGACCAAAGAAATTAGCGAATTCTCACACAACAATCAGACACATACATTGAAGGACTTTAGCAACTGTAACACCTCAGGAGTCATATATGCAATTGTCTGCCCATGTGACTTCATGTATGTGGGTCAGACGATTCAAAAAGTCAAATGTCGAATTCTTCAACATTGCAGTCGTATACGCTGCAAGACACCGGGAGCACCCCTGGTAGACCATTTCACGAACTTTGATCATACTGCAGAAAGCCTGAAATGGTGGGTTATTGAAAAGATCAAGCCCAACCCCCGGGGAGGAGACTTTAGCATGGTACTCAACAGACGGGAATGCAGATGGATACATTCCCTAGACACAATCAACAGAGGATTAAACGAATTTGAGGAAATTAATAGGCAGATTTCCACTATGAGCAATGGTTAACTGGGTTCTGCCACATTACCCCCTCAAGTTTGTTCCTGTTACCACGTCACATGTGGGCATGTTTAATTCTTACTCATGTCACATGTTGTCAACACTGTATGATAGGCCAATGTACTGACATCTTATGGAGCATTTTAATTGTATGTATGTATGGTTTTATTGAATATAACTGTGACCCTTGGTCCGTTTGTCAGTCATGTCTGTGACTCTCCATTGTAATTATCCATGGATTTAGACCAAAAGACTGAACCTCCGAGTGATGAGTGTTTTTGCATATGATAAATGAATACGGATTAGTCATACGATTTCTAGCGAACTGTAGATTACACGTCCTACCCCTCTATACAATTGAATAACACACCCGTTGTCCCAGTGAGTCTTTCCACACTGGCAGTTACCGACGCACCGTCACCACGTTGATGGTTGCCCCGGTGATTTTATAAACCCACGGTGAACGCGCTCCCGCCTCAATCTGGTGAGACGCTACCGGAAGCGCGGAACAACACGGTTGCAGGTAAAAAAAATTGCGAGGTTCCCCTACACGTATTCCTTAATTGTTGGTCTCAGGGGGATCCCGTTCTTACGCACCTTCAATCTGTTCCATTACAGTTCGGCAAATTACGACTGCACGCGAGATGATTAAATGATCTCCGCCCAAAAAGGTCCGTGATACTGCAGAATTGACTGATCCAAACGGCTGCAGGTATCTTTTAATCTACACGATATGCACACTGTCCTTTTGGAGAATGGATCCAGTTTCTCCTCAATTCCCTAATTTTGTTCACTTTCAGTTTGGCAGTCTAGGAAATTATACGAGACAGGACTGCATTCCATGTAGATACATGAAGTTTAAAGTGATTCTTACACGTTACCACTAGGAACGGGAATTATACCAGGTAAGCCAACATTTTACCTGTTGGTGCTTAGTTGTGGTATTAATTAATAAGCAACATCCTGATCACATCCTCCCTTTGATTTTAGACACACAGTCAAGTCCAGGACTGCATCAGGTTGCCCCACCCCTCCCTTGTCCTGAAGAAGACCCGCACGGTCAAGGCTTCAAATTTCCTTTGTGCCAATAGACGGGTCGAAACGTCGACGCCACCTTTTTGCAAAGCCTGGGATACGCAGTTCCTCTAACGTGCCACATCAAGAATTAGATTCTGTTTTGTGAAATACTTAATTGTCTTGTGATATTCCTAAACGTGACCAGGCTCGTCTGAACGGTGATTTATAACTGTTCCCTCTGTAAAGTATATTAATGTCTGTTTTACTGTCTCTCATGTCATCCTCTTTTCACTCACTCACTCTTCAACACTCTTTATGCACGTTCCCTCTGGAGCAACCATGTGCCAAATATCATAGAATAAATGTATGGTGATTCAAGAATTGGATGTTGCTATTTTTTCATGTTATAATGTTGTATTGAAAACCATGAGCTATTCTAAATAATTTCTGCTCAATTAGCTCAAATCTGTAGAATGATTTAACTGAATAGGCTCATTGAGCTGTGTCAATAATTGGTCTGGGACCACTGTTTTCTGTCAGTGATGGGGGCATGGATATGCCCCCCTTTGTGAGCCCCAGTAACCTGGGCAAATACAGACAGCAGCCTTTAATTAATGGAGTAGAAGCATTCAGGGACACAGGAGCAAGTGTTACTATGGTGACAAAAGATCTTGTGGATCCTGGGCAGATTATACTTGGTGAAATGTACCAAGTGACCAATGCTAGCAATGTCAGAACAGACCATTCTCTTGCAGTTGTTAACTTCTCCTGGGGAGGGGTAACTGGCCTTAAGAAGGATATGGTAAGTGCAGACCTACCAGTACAATGCTTGCTTGGCAATGATCTGAAAACTTCAGCCTGGGCTGAAGTGGAACTCAGGACTCATTTAGAAATGTTAGGGATCCCTGCACATGTCTTTGCTGTGACTAGGTCACAGGCTAAAATGTCAACAGCTGGACAGGCCCTGGATTCTGGAATAATGGACCAGGTGCCTCACAAAATGAGGAGCAGTAGGGTTAAGGCAGAGCCTTCCCACCTATCTCAGGAAACTGATCAGTCTCCTCAGGGGGATGATCTTGAGCCTGAAGATGGAACTGTCCCAGAGGAGCTTGAATCTGAGCAGGTTGAGTTCTTGGGGACAGGGGGCCCTTCCACGTCTGATCTGAACCAGGAGCAGAACACCTGCCCCTCTTTTGAAACCCTCAGACAGCAAGCTGCTGATGAGGCTGCTGGGAATGCTAGTGGCACCCATAAAGTTTATTGGGATGGTGGACTCCTATACTCAGAGAGTAGAGACCCCAAGCCTGGTGCATCCAGGAGGTTGGTTAGACCTCTGAAGTTTAGTGGTTTCCTATTGACACTAGCCCATGATATTCCCCTAGCAGGACACTTAGGCCAGAACAAGACTTGGGACAGAATTGTTCCTCACTTTCACTGGCAACACATGTCTGAAGACACAAAGGAGTTTTGTCACCTCCTGTGTAACCTGCCAAGCCAGTGGCCAAGCAGGTGGCCCTACAAAGGCCCCCCTGATACCACTACCTGTGGTGGGGGTTCCCTTTGAGAGGGTTGGGATTTACATAGTTGGTCCCATGGATCCTCAAACTGCATCTGGGCACAGGTTTATACTGGTGGTAGTGGATCATGCCACCAGGTATCCAGAAGCAATTCCCCTAAGGACCACTACAACACCTGTAGTGGCAAGAGCTCTCTTGAGTGTGTTCTCAAGAGTAGGCTTTCCTAAGGAGGTAGTATCTGACAGAGATGCAAACTTTATGTCCAGTTACTTAACTGCTATGTGAAAGGAGTGTGGAGTGAATTTGCAAATTCACCACACCCTATCACCCACAATGCAATGGTTTAGTTGAAAGGTTCAACAAAACTTTAAAGGGCATGGTTAAAGGACTCCCAGAGAAGCTTAGGCGAAAATGGGACCTTCTCTTGCCCTGCCTTTTATTTGCTAAAAAGGGAGGTGCCTCAGAAGGGGGTTGGCTACAGCCCTTTTGAACTTCTGTTTGGTCACCCTGTCAGGGGTCCATTGTGTTTGGTGAAGGAAGGATGGGAGTTATCTCTCAAGCCCCCAAAGCGAGACATATGCACTAGGTCTCCGCTCCAGGATGGCTGAGTACATGAAAAAGGCAAACAAAAACCTTGAGGCTAGCCAGGAACTGCAAAAAGCCCGGCATGACCAAAAGGCTCTACTGACTGTTTATCAGCCAGGACAGAAAGTGTTGGTGTTGGAGCCTGTGGCCCCAGCAGCTCTCCAGGACAAGTGGAGTGGACACCACACTATTGTTGAATAGAAAGGGGAGGTTACCTACTTGGTAGACCTTGGAACCCCTAAGAGTCCCCATAGGGTTCTCCATGTCAACAGGCTGAAGCCATATGTGGACAGGGCTGACATGGGCTTGGTCATGGCAACTGATAAGGGACAGGAGGAAGAGAGTGACCCACTCCCTGACCTCCTCTCACAGAACCCTGATGATGGGTCAGTTGATGGTGTAGGCTTGGCAGGCAGCCTCACTGCCCAGCAGCAAACTGATTGCAGACATGTTCTCAATCAGTACAGACATATGTTTTCACTGACTCCAAGTCCGACTACCTGGTGCACTCATGTAGTGGACACTGGGGACAGTCTGCCTATTAAAAATAAGATTTATAGGCAACCTGATCATGTCAGGGACTGTATGAGGACAGAAGTCCAGAAAATGTTGGATCTGGGTGTGATTGAGCCCTCAGATAGCCCTTGGGCTAGTCCAGTTGTCCTTGTACCAAAACCTCACACCAGTGGTGGAAAGAGAGAGATGAGGTTTTGTGTGGACTACAGAGGCCTCAATGCAGTCACCAGGACTGATGCCCATCCAATACCAAGGGCAGATGAGCTTATAGATACTTTGGCCTCAACCAAGTACCTTAGCACATTTGACTTGACAGCTGGCTACTGGCAGATCGGACTAGCTGACGATGCAAAGCCAAAAACAGCATTTTCTACCTCTAGTAGGCACTATCAATTTGTGGTAATGCCCTTTGGTTTGAATAATGCACCTGCCACTTTCCAAAGGTTGGTGAATACAGTTCTCACAGGCCTGGAAAGCCTGGAAAGCTTTAGTGCAGCATATCTAGATGATATTGCTGTCTTTAGCTCCACCTGGGAGGATCACCTGGTCCACATAAGGAATATTTTGGAGGCCCTGCAAAAAGCAGACCTAACTATCAAGGCTACTGAGTGCCAGATAGGGCAGAGTCAGGTTGCGTACCTGGGCCACCTTGTAGGTGGAGGCCAGGTACAACCATTGCCGAGCAAAATACAGACCATGATGGAATGGACTGTTCCAACTACCCAGACTCAGGTGAGAGCCTTCTTAGGCCTGACTGGGTACTATAGGAGATTTGTCAAAGGGTATGGATCAATAGTGACACCCTTGAAGGACTTAACTTCTAAGAAAATGCCCAAAAAGGTTCAGTGGACAGCTAGCTGTCAAAAGGCATTTGATGACCTGAAGCAGGCCATGTGTACTGCCCCCATTCTGCAGAGTCCTGAGAACTCCAAAAAGTTCATTGTTCAAACTGATGCATCTGAATTGGGGGTTGGGGCTGTACTGTCACAATTGAATGAAAAAGGTCAGCCAGTAGCTTTCATAAGCAGAAGGCTGACCCCTAGAGAGAAACGTTGGTCAGCTATTGAGAGGGAGGCCTTTGCTGTGGTTTGGGCTCTTAAGAAGTTGAGGCCATACTTGTTTGGTACTCACTTCCTTGTTCAGACAGACCATAAGCCCCTCTTATGCCTAAAACAGATGAAGGGTGAAAATCCCAAACTGCTTAGGTGGTCCATTTCCCTAAAAGGGATGGACTTTACAATGGAACATAGACCTGAGAGTAACCATGCCAATGCAGATGGACTCTCTAGGTATTTCCACTTAGAACATGAAGACTAAACTGGTCAAGATAAGTTTAATGTCCCTGCGTTTGGGGGGTTTGTGTAGGAGAGTAGGATCTGCTTCACATGGGTATCCCCACTTTTTGCTGGTGTTTCACTGTTTTTCAACTTGAGTCTGGCTGTGGCCCTGCTAATCAGGACCACAGCCTAGCTGCTTCCTCTCTAAAATGGTTTCCATGTACATTAGGTACATATCTAATTGGATTCCGGAGTGCCTTATAAGCCCCTAGTATATGGTATACTATGTACCTAGGGCATAGGTACCTACCAGGGGCTGCAGCATGTATTATGCCACCCCTGGGAAGCACTCCAAAATGACACCACAGGTCTGGGTGCATTCACAGAATGCTTTTGAGACACTGCCTGGGGCACACAAGGTGTCCCTGTGCATATCCCGGTTCAAACTGGTTGCAGGGGCACTCAGCCCCTGCTCTGGCATGAAACTGGACAAAGGGCAAGGGGTGTAACCACCCCCACCCCAGGCCCACCCATAGGTGGAGCCTTAGAGGTAGTCCATCCCCAAAACTTAGTGTAAGTATAGGAACCCAGTCCCTAGGACTTTAGATTACCCTGGATGAACCTCTGAAACATATATCCTGGACCTTCGACTTTCTATCACGACTAGCAGACGGAAGAAATCTCCCTTGGGGTCAAGGAGTGACTCCCCTGCTTGGCAGGCACTAAAGAAGCAACTGACCGGTCTGCATTACTGAAGCTCCGGCTGGACGCCAAAAGTCTCTGCATCACGAGAGGTGGATTTCCAAACTTCCCCAAGGCTACCCTGAGTCCACAGCAAAGCTGAGGCCTGTGGCTATCGTGGGTAACGTGGAACTGTGACCCCTGGACACCGTGAACTTTTGCAGCAACAACACCTTCCTCATCATCCTCGAAGTGGTGCTTTGGGCTCCCAGTAGCCCCAGCCTTGAGCACCTCCTGCACCAAAGATTGTTGGCCTCCACTCCACGAGTGACCCGTGGACCAGCTCCAAGTGCGACTGCTCGAGGCTCCTTCGCGATCACTAGCCCGTTGGCTAGCAGGTCCCCACGAAGGCAACTCCACTTGTACTTGTGCTTTTCTGGTTGCTCCAGACTTGTGCTTACTTACCCTTGCTGGGTGAGTCCATCAGACCTTGCTGGTCTGCACCGCAGTCCTTTCTCTGATTTCCTGAGACTTGCCGTTGTCAAGGCTTGTTGGGTCCTTTCTGGTCGCCGACACTGCAGCACTCGACAGACTTTGTGGGACAGCTCGAATTCGGCTCATGGACTTCGTCGACGCCTCCTGGACCTCGTGGCTGAAGAGTCAAGACACTCAACAACTCACCTGAAGCACCCGACATCTGTGGGCATTGGTCCATCCTGTCCTAGGTCACTGGCAAGTGACCCAGACTCTGTCCCCTTTGCTTTCAGGTTCCTTACATCCTAGATCCAGGCTTGGATCTCTCCGGACACTTCTCCTCTTCTCGGCAGCAGCAGTTCTTTGCAGGCTTCCTTTGGAATCGACGACGCGACCCGACACCAAAAGGCACCTATGCACCCGGCTTCCCTGGGTGAGGTAGCTCCAGTACTCCGGTACTCTTGAAGGTGCTAGCCCTAGAACTGTCTAAGTCCAAAAGGGATTGGTCCTAGTTCGATTTGAAGTGTCCCTAATCTTTAAAATTCCAACCGCGACATTCCCCATAGAAAGTAATTGGAACCCACGGTTGTGTTTCCACACTGCATACGGCTCCCGTGGGTCCCCGATGTCCCTACCTTGTGTGGTTCCTTGGGGTCCCAGTGATTCTAGAGGTGATAGGCACCTTGCCTATCTCAGTCGTGGTTCTTATACCACTATTTTAGTATATGGTTTGGTACGCCCCTAGGGCCCAAACATGTATTTGTGCTTTTACTGATGCTTAAACACTAGTAACTGAAGTACTTCGAACTCCGGTCTCATAAAGAGACTAGACGGGTGTGATTTATCTTAAATACATATATTTTGAATATATACCTGGTGTGGTTGTCTTTTCATTTGATCCTTCAGGAGATTATATACTGGTAAAACAAGCTGCTTTACATTCCTTCAAGACTTAGCCTGAAGGCTGCTCTCCATAGCTACCACTAGGATAGCTTTCACAAAGGTTGTCTTTAACCTATCACCATAAGGGGTTGTTTGGACTGATACAAGTTGCCCACTAGACCTAGTGAACAGCATATATCAGGCCACCTTCTCACACAGGCCCTGCCCCTTTTTACACCTCTCTGCAGCACAGCTCTGGGGCGCTTACTGGAGATACCTGGTGGGCTAGTTGTACCCAAGGGACACTCAGGATTCAAGGGGACTTTATCCCCCAAATTAAAACGGCCACAGGGTGTGTTTGCACACATTTCAGCTCAGGCACCCTCCTCCCTTCACCAGTGTACAAACACACCCTGTGGTGCGTTTTAAGAGGTAGTTTTAATCCCCCTGCCCTAATATGTACTAGGGTCTTACAGAGGAGGTCATGGTAATTACAGGGGCACCCCAACGTATAGTGTTCCCTAGTGTATGTAGGTGTTTTCACTGTATTCTAAGTGTCTTTTAGCATAGCACTGGCTCTAGGCCTGGTTAGTCAGATTCAGTTACCACCAGTGCATGTCTGAAAAAGTTGAGGGCACAGGAGGACTTTCTGCTGCTCTGTTGGTTCTTTCTATACATCTCTTCTTCTTCCTGCACTTTTCTTCGTCTTTGTGGACTTATGTTGCTTCTTTCTGCATTTCATTTTTTTTTCTTTCTGTGCATTCTTTCTTCTTTCATCACATGTCCTACCTCTGTAGGTATAGTTATAAACTAGTATTTAAAAAACCTTTGAAATTCACTGAAAAAAACCATAGGTTTCAGGCACGTTATAGTTAGAAATTAGCATTTAAAAAACCTTAGAAATTCACTGAAATTACCATAGGTTTCAGGGGCGTTATAGTTAGTTGGACATTTCACTTGTTCAAAACTAGTGAAATTCCCCCATTATAGTTAGTTCAGCTAACTATAACTTGCACGCCCGCAATGCACTGCTGATGAAGTCACATATTACATCACTCATGACATGGTCAGTGACATCACTCATGACATCACTGATGACATCTCAAATGACATCACGGATGACATCTCAAATGACATCACTGATGACATCACTGATGTCATCATCCTTGTGATAGAGTGGCTGACCTCCTCTCACTCTAATATAACCTTTGATACATACACTCAAAAATAGAAATTAACATTTTCAAAACAATGGACATACCAATACTAGTTACAACTAGGCCTGGGCGGCAAATTCCGTTCCGCTCGCGGAATTTGCGGAATTCGGTAATTTCGCGTTCCGCGGAGAACACGAAATTGCCCAAAATTCTGCTTTCCGCGACTTCGCGAAATTTTTTCTTGTTCGCGTTCTCACAATGCGTGATCGCGAGATATTTCTCCCCGAGCACGCAAACAGCATCTGTGAACAGGAAAAAAGCATCGCGAACATGCAATTCCGCGTGTTTGCGGAATTTCTGCATGTTCGCGGAGATTTTTTTGCCGTTTCGCGGATATTTGCGTAACGCGATTACGCAAATTCCACCCACCCCTAGTTACAACAACCTATTCAGTAATTCCAGGATCTACACACACATCCACTCATTCACCAACAGTCCTATAAAGTCACTCATACTTGTACTCAGTCATCATATGTACTCATACAGGTATACAACCTGTTACACACCGACACTCATTCATAGAGTTACTCACACACATAGTTACACATGCAGAGTAACAAACATCCATTTACTTGCATATACAGTTATACACAACCACCACACTTACTTCTACAGAAACTTACACATACTTACTTTCTTAAAGACTCACTTACAGAAACACATACGTATTTATACAGGAACTCTTTCAATATCTCACTCTCACATACACCAATACTCACATATACTAGTTTAAAACATATGTAGTTACTCATAAAGACACTATTGAGACACTATTGAGACAGTCATTTACTCACTAACACACCCACATACACACTCATCCACCCATTCAGTCCTGCATACATGCTGTCTTCAACACATACAAACAGTGAGTCACTCATTCATGCATCTATGCACTAAGTAATACCCCCCACCGAACCATACAGACACTAAGACACTCATACTGATACCCAAAAAAAGTAATAACCCATATAGACAATCATGTAGCTACTCACCAACCCTTGCAGCCACTTATACATAAAGTGAGAGACTGATACAGATATATACATATTTAAACATTACTCACTAATCCATGTATTCACTAAGATACACTTATTCAGTCAGTTATACACAAAAAATCATCCATTTAGACACATATACACCCATTTATTCTTCCATCAACCTTGAGATGTACATATATAAAACATATTTAACTTTCAGAAAAACACACATTCACTGGCTGATGTCATCATTGATGTCATCTTTGATGTCATTTGAGATGTCATGAGTGATGTCACTGACCATGTCATGAGTGATGTAATATGTGACATACTCAACTTACTATAACAGGCGAATTTCTTTGGTTTTATGCGAGTCAAATGTCCAACTAACTATAACGTCCCTGAAACCTATGTTTTTTTCAGTGAATTTCTAAGGTTTTTTTAATGCTAATTCTTAACTATAACGTCTGTAAAACCTATGGTTTTTTTAGTGAATTTCAAAGGTTTTTTAAATGTTAATTTCATATTTGTATATTTATAAAACGTATATTTTTTCTATATTTTTTTGTAATATTTCGCAACTCTATTATCCTTTTTTATTAAATTTGAAAAATTATGTAATTTTTTATATCTTACAAAAAAAGTATGTATATATATATTTTTTTTTTTAAACTAGACTTCCGTACCGGTAGTGTACCAAGCTCCATCAACACGCGAATCCTATCAGCGATATTGCAAAACTCATTAAGGATGCACATTTCGTATCCGACGGCTTCGTAGCACAGTGTCACGCCTAACATCATATAAGTATAAAGTCGCACCAGCTCCTACTTTGGTATGCGACGGCTGTACGATACCAATACGCACGTTACGTCATCTACTGAAAGTGCCCCTCTGTCGTTGAAAACGCAGACCTCTCCTTAGCCCCCTCAGTTAAGGCAATATGCCAGTACCCAGATGTTAAGTCAAACGTACTGTGGTACTGGACAGCACCCAACCGATCCACAAGCTCATCAGCTCTGGGGATGGGGTGTGCGTCAGTCTTGGTGACTGCATTGAGCCCACGGTAGTCCACACAAAACCGGAGTTCTGGAGTTGCTCCGGGTGCAGTGGTCTTTGGTACTAAGACCACTGGGATAGCCCATGGGCTGCTAGAGGGCTCAATTACCCCTAGCGCCAACATCTTGGAAGCCTCCTCCTTGATGCTGGCCTTAACCTTGTCAGCTACCCTGTAGAATTTCTGCTTCACAGGTAGACTATCTCCAGTGTCCATGTCAATTGATGACTCCTGGGGTCAGGGAGAACATGGAGGCAAACTGATCCAACACCTGGCGACAGTCCCTCTGCTGTTCTGGGGTCAGGGTGGGCGAGAGGACCACTCCATCCGCCTGACCCATCTTGCTCCTTGGCTGACAGGAGTTCAGGAAGAGGGTCACTATCCTCCTCCATCCCAGCATCTGTAGCAAGGAGTATTGTCACATCAGAACTCTCAAAGTGTGGTTTGAGGCGTTTCACATGCAGGACCCTCATAGGCTTCCTGGGAGTCTGCAAGTCAACCAGATAGGTTACATTGCTTTTGCGCTCCACCACCTCATATGGCCCAGTTCACTTGTCCTGGAGCGCACAAGGCTCCACTGACACCATCACCCACACCTTCTGCCAGGCAGAAGGCCAGCATGTGGCTGAACGCATCCTGGGGGGTCTTACCAGGGGATTTCTCCCAACCCTCCTTCACTAGACTGAGAGGTCCTCTCACAGGGTGACCGTACAGGAGTTCAAAGGGACTGAACCCTAAGGACTTCTGGGGTACCTCCCTGTAGGCAAACAACAGGCATGGCACAAAGACGTCCCACTTCCATCTCATGGGTTCCGCAAGGCCCATTATCATACCTTTCAGAGTTCGGTTGAATTTTTCAAACAACCCGTTTCCTTGAGGATGGTAAGGAGTGGTGAACTTATAAGTTACCCCACACTCCTCCCACAAAGACTTCATGTACCTAGAGATGAAGTTGGTATCCCGATCAGAGACCACCTCTCTGGGGAACCCCACACGGCAAAAGATCCCCATCAATGCACGGACCACCACGGGGGCTGTGATTGTCCGAAGAGGGACAGCTTCCGGGTACTGGGTGGCATGGTCCACCAAGACCAGGATAAACCTGTTGCCTAAGGCTGTATTGGGGTCCAGTGAGCCCCATAATGTCAATACCAACCCACTCAAAAGGGGTGCTAACCACAGGAAAGGGTTGGAGGGGTGCCTTGCACTTCCCTCCACTCTTGTCACTCGCCTGACAAGTCTGGCAAGTCCTCCAAAA
Source organism: Triturus cristatus (assembly GCF_964204655.1). Lineage (NCBI taxonomy): Eukaryota > Metazoa > Chordata > Amphibia > Caudata > Salamandridae > Triturus > Triturus cristatus. Next base: position 206,048,382 of record NC_140588.1, on the reverse strand, counting down.
TGTACCATGTGCTTCTTCATCTGGGTCCAGAAGAAATGGATGACAAGCCTTTGGAAGGTCTTGTCCTGCCCCAGATATCCTGGGACAAGCACGTTATGAGCCAGACCCCTTAGGAAGGCCCTGAAGCGCTCGGGTACCACCAGCACACGGGCTGCACCGGTCTCAGCGACCTTAGGCTCACTATAAAGTAACCCATCTTCCCAGTAAATGAGATGATCCTTGGACTCACCACCTGCTGCCTGGTCTGCAGCCTGTTGCTGCACACCAATGAGAGAAGGGCATTCCATCTGAGCCTTGCAGAACTCCTCCCTGGAGGGACCCCCTTCCTGCTGCCAATGGGACAGCTCAGACAGGTCCCCCAGTTCGGCCACCTGATCCCCTGTAGGCTCCAGGGCATCCCCTTCAGGTTCTGCTCCTTCCTGGACCATGAGAACGGCTGAGGCTGGTTTCCAGCGCCCTCTGCTCCTTTTCTTCTTGGCAGGCACCTGGGCCACTGTTTCAGGCTCCAGGTCTACTGAATCACCCCTACTGGCTGCCATGGACCGAATGGTCACACAGACCCACTCAGGCAGACCCAACATCTCCAGATGAGCCTGGTGTTTCACCTCCTTCCATGGGGAACTCACCAGGGCATTGCCTAGCAGACAGTCTACAGGCATGGATGGACTCACAACAACCTTCAAGGGACCTGAGACCCCCCACTCAAAGGGAACCTGTGCCACTTTGCAGAGGCACACTGAGTTGTCGGCTGAAACTACTGGGTGACGTGCATTGGGAATGACCTGCTCTTCAGACACCCACTGACACCTGACAGATGTCACACTGACTCCTGTGTCTCTCAGAGCCTCCACCCTCCTCCCATTGATGGTCACCCACTGCCTGTATTATTTAGTGTTCTCAGGCAGGTAGGTTTCCTGGACCATCTCTCAGTCTCCTAAAGAGACAAGGGTCATAACTGCTGCCCCCCCTTCACTGGAAATTAATTCCTCCCCCAAAGCTACACTCACTAGACCCGGTGTCTGAGCACCAGTGGGTGCTTGGGGTTTCCTGGGGCACTTAGGGGCAATGTGACCCACCTCATTGCACTGAAAGCAGGTAGGGGATCTCCTGTTGTCCCGCCTGCTCTTAGGGGCCAGGTGCAGGCGACGAGTGCACGCTGCCAGGCTCTGTGTTACGTCATAGACGTATGGTATTGAGCCGGGTACACCATTCCCTCATTTATATTTTTATGTCTCAAAACGATATCTAAATAAGTTTAAAGTGTATATGAGAGCAAGCGATAATCTAAAATATTTCCACATTTACATATTTCTAACTATAATAAACTTATATTATGGTAAATATATTTTCTCAAAATCGCTTCGGTGCGGCCTCCTTGCGCGCTCGATGCGCGCTTGCCATGTGACCTTAAAAAAAGCTTTTGATCGGTTCATAACATTTCCCATTGTAACAGTTGGAGGACCCCACTCATTTTAGTAATTCTCTCTACAGCATTTGATGAGAGACACCTCTTCTGCTTACAGAGCTTTTTTGAAAAGTTTTTTGCTGTGTACACATATCTTGTACTACACACTAAGGGTGGGTGTAATGTCCGTAAGGGACCTACGCGGAGAGGCATGGAGATGGAACCAATCTCCGCACTCTCCGCATAGTTCCCTTATGCACATCCCGCCTCCCGCCCACCTCCCGCCCTCAGTATTAAATACATTAAAAAAACGGCCTGGGTATTGGTGGCTCCAAGGGGTATCATCAGCCACGGGCAGAGTGCACATCCTAGATCACATGTGACAAACAGTAAAGAGTAATGTGTAGATTTTTGCTGCACTATGCTCTGTTGTCAGGATTTACCAGTGTAGTAGTGTGTCATATGTGAGACTTTCAGATTCACGTTTGACATGCATTGCTAGACCGTAATGTGCGTTATCACTGTGTATGACGTAGCCTCACTGCTGATCTTCCCTCCATCCGAGCACATTCACATGTGTGCGCTTCGCGATAGCAATACTTTCAATAATACCGCACACCATTGACATGCGTGTCTGCGCATATCCACAAGCTTGACAACGAAATGTGATGTTGGTCATTCAATGTTTTCGGACATCATCTCATTAGTGATAGTTGCCACCCTCCAGGTACAGGCTAAATTAATTTAAATTGCGGATTGTGCGACGTCAAAACAGCAACAGGGACACACACATAAGTACACTTCCTGGCCAGGCAGGAACTGAACAACGCCTAGGTCCCCGGAATAATTATTCACGCCCCTATGCTGGCCTGGCGTACGCAAGCCCAGCCCACTTTGCGTACGTATAAACAGGATAACAATGACGCCACATGTCCCAGTTCTTCCACACTGCCTCAGGTGATATGGCCGCATCCACGTCGCATATCACAATGCGCAATAAAAAAAAGGGATCCATGAGGTGTACATCATCCTGGCAATCAAAACTACATCTGAATTGTGAACCCTGCTGGACGTCGTGTTTGGACACAAACCAATGACAGCAGGTGAGCAGTGGGGCCTGGGTGCACAGGGGCTGAAATTGAGTGTGGTGCGACGCAAGGGATGGGGTGCATCAGCCTGGGTGCACAGGTGCAAACAAGCGATGTTGCCGTGCGTAATGATGTGATCTCTGACCTCATTCAGTCACATCTCTGTCTCATTTTAAGGACCTTCTGGACCGTAATGTTGGCCTGAGACAGCGGGCAGCGCTGCCCTACAGACATGTGGCGTTGGCTTTTGGGGCACTGTATTGAGCTGATTACTAAGTGTACATGCACACAGACTTGCCCAACTGCATTGCACGCGCACATTATCCTTCTAGCACGCGCTCTGTTCCTTTGTATGTGAACGTTGGCATAATATATTATTATTTACCCTTGTGTATTCTTGTGCACTCCAACTCCTCTTTGAACCATGATTACCACTAACAGTTGGTAGATCGTAATTCAAGAAGGAAGGATACACTCAACTGTAGTTCTCTCTTAAGCTTGAAATAAACCTTCATTTACCGTAAGACGTTTCCACCATTTTATTATTTCTCCCTTTTCAGACACTGAGTTAGTTGCGCGAAAAAGCTCGCAGCAGGTGCTCAACCAATGCTGTTGCTCTGGCCTTTCTGACGCCTTCCATTGTGGTATCAAGACCCCGTCCCCGACCGGAGACCTGCTGTGCCACCATGAGAGGCACCCCGGAGTCAGAGCTCGCACTGGCACGTCGTTGGACACACCGGTTATGGCAGGTGAGCAGTGAAGCCTCGGTGTGCAGAAGCTGCAATTGAGCACAGTGTGGGGGAAGGGGCTGGGGTGCAGTAGCCTGGGTGCACAGGTGCAGACAAGCGATGTTGCCATAGATAATAATATAATCTCTGGCCTCATTCATATATCTGTTTCATTTGAAAGACTTGCTGGACCGCACTCTTTCTCGCGGACCCCTGCGTCCCAAACACACGGGTGACGGGAGGAGAACAGTGAGGGCTGGGTGCAGTAGGCCGATGCTCTGTCTCCTCCTTCTGTTCTTTTGACTCTCCCTCCCCTTCTCCCTTTCACCCACTCGCTCTCTGTCCAATTCTCACTTTCTTCCTTTCATTCTGACTACCTTTCTTTTTCTCTTGGACATGGCACTCATACTTATGTTTCTTTTTTGTCTTGCAGGTTTTGTATGCTGCTTCCGGAGGAGTCCCACCCACTTATTTCATGTTACACTGTTGTTTCTTCTAATACATTTGCGTTTCCATTTATTTGTGTTGTTTTAATAAAGGTTATTTTTTTTACCAATAAATAAGTGAGTGTATGGGTCTTCTTTTTTTGGAAACACTTGTCTGTAGTTGATTGTGAAAATCAGCGGTTGATAGGAGATTATGAGGGAAAACATTTGTAATTTTGCGGTGCACCTACCAAATATAACCCAATAGACTATTACATAAATGAAGCTTGGGTAATTCTACAACTGCAAGGGTTTTATGAGTGTATCACTTATAACAACACGAGTACTGCCCATGTGATTACAGAACCAATAAGGCACTGCCTAGGGCCACCGAGGCTTCAGGGACTGGCGAGGCCCACCCTGCATATTTAAGTAAAGCCCCGGAGGGTGGCGATCCCCGGACATGAGTTGGCCTCGAAGCCCCCCGAACAATTAGTAAACAATACCCGGGGAGGTGGCGATCCCCTAGGCTGCGAAACGTCTCTGTGCCCTCCCGCGCCTAATTTACATGTGGGATTAAGGTCCCCAGTGCTGCAGAGATCCCGCAATATAATAATAGGATTGGCCCCGGAACATTACCCACCAGGTGGCTCTTTTAAATGAACGGGTGAGACCCCGCTTCATTTTTTTTCTCCATCTTTACCATCCGGATCCACTTTATTGAAGCGATACGAGTTTTTCCTCCTCTCACTTCAACGAGGTAAATATCCCACGGATGCACACCCCAGGACATTGTATGAGCTGCACCTGGGAGGTGGCGCTCCATAGGGCCATGATGCATTGGTTACTGCATAACTACAGATTTAGTATAAATGCATACTAACACTACTTGTACATGTGTAGTACAGCGACCAGAGTGTAGTGTAGAGGCAGAGGAAGCCCAAAATCAAAAAATATAAATCCTACCAGAGGTCGGATGACATAGTTCGATGAGCCGACGACCCTGGGATGAATAGAAACAGCTTCACGAAGAAAACGGGTCGTCAACAGAACGCAAGGAAGCTCGAAATATTGGTGAGTGCTGCCTTCTTTTTACCTTCTCCCGCTTGTCGCCAAATTTTTGTAGTGAAGAGGCAGATAGCAGTGGATCCGATAAGTAGATTTATTGCAGGAAAAGAAGACAGCTTAAACAGCCACCAACAGGAGCAGACATCAAGGGAACCGTCTTCTCCAGCACCCTGTACATACTCCCCAAAATTCCACTCAATACAGCCCTACATTCTAACATTACATACTTACATTCTAGTAGCATTACATACTAACATTCTACTATGACTTACATTGGAATACTACACAGAGCACATCACTTTACAGCAATGAGCTCATGGTTTCATTCACAAGACTTGAGACCGGTAGGGGTGAGTAGTTCGCTTCCCACTCCCTCTATTGTATAAAAACAAACTAACACTACTTCCACAGGTATGCTACAGCACCTAGAGCACATGACTTTACAGCAATGAGCTCACGGTTTAGGCTCATGGTTTAATCCCGGAGTCTTCAGACCAGTAGGGATGAGAAGTTCGCATCCCACTCCCTGTATAGTATAAACGCGTACTAACACTACTTACACAGTTATACTACAGCGGCCAGTATGCTACAGCGCCCAGAGCCCATCACTTTACAGCAATCAGCTTGGTTTGATCCCTGAGTCTTCACACCGGTAGGCGTGAGTACTTTGCTTCCCACTTCCGGTATAGTATAAATGCACGGTAGGGGTCAGTAATTCTATTCCCACTCCCTGTATGGTATAAACGCCTAGTAACACTACTTGCACAGGTATGCTACAAAGACCAGAGCACATCACTTTACAGCAATGAGCTCACGGTTTAGGCTCTCGGTTTCATACCCGAGTGTAGCAGCATCTCATCGCAGCACCATGTCACTCTGAGCAACACCGCACTTTCAGACCGGTAGGAGTGAGTACTTCGCTTCGCACTCCCCCACAGAGGTTACAGTGCTCCTATCCTCCTGTTTCCTACTCTTTTCGCCCTTTTTTCCCCCTACTCGTTTCAACGGAATCACAAAATGGCTGCCAACACTTCCTAGTTGCAACAACAGCTCGCAGCCAATAAGCAACAAGCTCGTGCTCGAAATGCCTCAGCCGATCAGATGGCAAAAGTCCCAAATATCGATATCTGTAAATTTAGATATTTCTCCAAATCTACTGAATGGATTTACACCAAATAAACAAAAGTGTGCTTTCTAGACCAAGACCCTTTTCCATGCCAAATTTGGTGTAATTCTGTTCACCCATTCGACCTGTAGCCTTGTCTAAAGTTTCCTAGAGAAATTGCATGGAGGAAACACGTTTTGGGACCCCCTTTTTTCTCGGCTCCCCCTTGATGAATGACCCCCAAACTTTCAACATAGGAGCTGATATGAACAAAGAATGAGTTTGGAAAATTTCATGAACATTCATCAAACGACGCCAAAGTTATAAGCAAAATAAAAAATGTTCTTCCTATGGAAACTTGGTCCTAAATATAACTACCTACTGGCGACCGACAGTAGGTACTTTATATATATATATATATATATATGTTGTGTTACCATCAAAGTCCAAAGAACGAGGTCGCACTCTGCAGAAGATTTCTCCAAAAAGAAGCTTTATTGTTCACGCGTAGAACTGGCCTTAACATCCAGATTGTTCATAACGCCCGACGCGTTTCGAGCCACACGGCTCTTGTTCACAGGCACAGAAGAGGAGTCGCAGCACCAGCCTCTAAAACACCACATTGTCTGCATGTTCCTGTTAAATAAACCCCGCTAGTGAGGCCTCTCAGGTGAGTATGATTTCGCTTGGCATGCTGGGACATGTAGTGCGATAGCGCTTACTTTTTACCCTCCAGTGGGTGTGCTCGATTTCCTTCTCTTCACAATGTTAAATATTGTATAAAGCCCTCCAGTGGGCCTCCGGGAGTTTAAACCAGTTCCTGTACTTCTGCAGCTGCCTCGAGGCTTGAAAGGTTCGGTGCCTCTGCAGCTCCAATTGCATTTCCATGGCGGTGCGTGACCTCACGGCGGGACAGCCGTATTTATGTTACCATCAAAGTCCAAAGAACGAGGTCGCACTCTGCAGAAGATTTCTCCAAAAAGAAGCTTTATTGTTCACGCGTAGAACTGGCCTTAACATCCAGATTGTTCATAACGCCCGACGCGTTTCGAGCCACACGGCTCTTGTTCACAGGCACAGAAGAGGAGTCGCAGCACCAGCCTCTAAAACACCACATTGTCTGCATGTTCCTGTTAAATAAACCCCGCTAGTGAGGCCTCTCAGGTGAGTATGATTTCGCTTGGCATGCTGGGACATGTAGTGCGATAGCGCTTACTTTTTACCCTCCAGTGGGTGTGCTCGATTTCCTTCTCTTCACAATGTTAAATATTGTATAAAGCCCTCCAGTGGGCCTCCGGGAGTTTAAACCAGTTCCTGTACTTCTGCAGCTGCCTCGAGGCTTGAAAGGTTCGGTGCCTCTGCAGCTCCAATTGCATTTCCATGGCGGTGCGTGACCTCACGGCGGGACAGCCGTATTTATGTTACCATCAAAGTCCAAAGAACGAGGTCGCACTCTGCAGAAGATTTCTCCAAAAAGAAGCTTTATTGTTCACGCGTAGAACTGGCCTTAACATCCAGATTGTTCATAACGCCCGACGCGTTTCGAGCCACATGGCTCTTGTTCACAGGCACAGAAGAGGAGTCGCAGCACCAGCCTCTAAAACACCACATTGTCTGCATGTTCCTGTTAAATAAACCCCGCTAGTGAGGCCTCTCAGGTGAGTATGATTTCGCTTGGCATGCTGGGACATGTAGTGCGATAGCGCTTACTTTTTACCCTCCAGTGGGTGTGCTCGATTTCCTTCTCTTCACAATGTTAAATATTGTATAAAGCCCTCCAGTGGGCCTCCGGGAGTTTAAACCAGTTCCTGTACTTCTGCAGCTGCCTCGAGGCTTGAAAGGTTCGGTGCCTCTGCAGCTCCAATTGCATTTCCATGGCGGTGCGTGACCTCACGGCGGGACAGCCGTATTTATGTTACCATCAAAGTCCAAAGAACGAGGTCGCACTCTGCAGAAGATTTCTCCAAAAAGAAGCTTTATTGTTCACGCGTAGAACTGGCCTTAACATCCAGATTGTTCATAACGCCCGACGCGTTTCGAGCCACACGGCTCTTGTTCACAGGCACAGAAGAGGAGTCGCAGCACCAGCCTCTAAAACACCACATTGTCTGCATGTTCCTGTTAAATAAACCCCGCTAGTGAGGCCTCTCAGGTGAGTATGATTTCGCTTGGCATGCTGGGACATGTAGTGCGATAGCGCTTACTTTTTACCCTCCAGTGGGTGTGCTCGATTTCCTTCTCTTCACAATGTTAAATATTGTATAAAGCCCTCCAGTGGGCCTCCGGGAGTTTAAACCAGTTCCTGTACTTCTGCAGCTGCCTCGAGGCTTGAAAGGTTCGGTGCCTCTGCAGCTCCAATTGCATTTCCATGGCGGTGCGTGACCTCACGGCGGGACAGCCGTATTTATGTTACCATCAAAGTCCAAAGAACGAGGTCGCACTCTGCAGAAGATTTCTCCAAAAAGAAGCTTTATTGTTCACGCGTAGAACTGGCCTTAACATCCAGATTGTTCATAACGCCCGACGCGTTTCGAGCCACACGGCTCTTGTTCACAGGCACAGAAGAGGAGTCGCAGCACCAGCCTCTAAAACACCACATTGTCTGCATGTTCCTGTTAAATAAACCCCGCTAGTGAGGCCTCTCAGGTGAGTATGATTTCGCTTGGCATGCTGGGACATGTAGTGCGATAGCGCTTACTTTTTACCCTCCAGTGGGTGTGCTCGATTTCCTTCTCTTCACAATGTTAAATATTGTATAAAGCCCTCCAGTGGGCCTCCGGGAGTTTAAACCAGTTCCTGTACTTCTGCAGCTGCCTCGAGGCTTGAAAGGTTCGGTGCCTCTGCAGCTCCAATTGCATTTCCATGGCGGTGCGTGACCTCACGGCGGGACAGCCGTATTTATGTTACCATCAAAGTCCAAAGAACGAGGTCGCACTCTGCAGAAGATTTCTCCAAAAAGAAGCTTTATTGTTCACGCGTAGAACTGGCCTTAACATCCAGATTGTTCATAACGCCCGACGCGTTTCGAGCCACACGGCTCTTGTTCACAGGCACAGAAGAGGAGTCGCAGCACCAGCCTCTAAAACACCACATTGTCTGCATGTTCCTGTTAAATAAACCCCGCTAGTGAGGCCTCTCAGGTGAGTATGATTTTGCTTGGCATGCTGGGACATGTAGTGCGATAGCGCTTACTTTTTACCCTCCAGTGGGTGTGCTCGATTTCCTTCTCTTCACAATGTTAAATATTGTATAAAGCCCTCCAGTGGGCCTCCGGGAGTTTAAACCAGTTCCTGTACTTCTGCAGCTGCCTCGAGGCTTGAAAGGTTCGGTGCCTCTGCAGCTCCAATTGCATTTCCATGGCGGTGCGTGACCTCACGGCGGGACAGCCGTATTTATGTTACCATCAAAGTCCAAAGAACGAGGTCGCACTCTGCAGAAGATTTCTCCAAAAAGAAGCTTTATTGTTCACGCGTAGAACTGGCCTTAACATCCAGATTGTTCATAACGCCCGACGCGTTTCGAGCCACACGGCTCTTGTTCACAGGCACAGAAGAGGAGTCGCAGCACCAGCCTCTAAAACACCACATTGTCTGCATGTTCCTGTTAAATAAACCCCGCTAGTGAGGCCTCTCAGGTGAGTATGATTTCGCTTGGCATGCTGGGACATGTAGTGCGATAGCGCTTACTTTTTACCCTCCAGTGGGTGTGCTCGATTTCCTTCTCTTCACAATGTTAAATATTGTATAAAGCCCTCCAGTGGGCCTCCGGGAGTTTAAACCAGTTCCTGTACTTCTGCAGCTGCCTCGAGGCTTGAAAGGTTCGGTGCCTCTGCAGCTCCAATTGCATTTCCATGGCGGTGCGTGACCTCACGGCGGGACAGCCGTATTTATGTTACCATCAAAGTCCAAAGAACGAGGTCGCACTCTGCAGAAGATTTCTCCAAAAAGAAGCTTTATTGTTCACGCGTAGAACTGGCCTTAACATCCAGATTGTTCATAACGCCCGACGCGTTTCGAGCCACACGGCTCTTGTTCACAGGCACAGAAGAGGAGTCGCAGCACCAGCCTCTAAAACACCACATTGTCTGCATGTTCCTGTTAAATAAACCCCACTAGTGAGGCCTCTCAGGTGAGTATGATTTCGCTTGGCATGCTGGGACATGTAGTGCGATAGCGCTTACTTTTTACCCTCCAGTGGGTGTGCTCGATTTCCTTCTCTTCACAATGTTAAATATTGTATAAAGCCCTCCAGTGGGCCTCCGGGAGTTTAAACCAGTTCCTGTACTTCTGCAGCTGCCTCGAGGCTTGAAAGGTTCGGTGCCTCTGCAGCTCCAATTGCATTTCCATGGCGGTGCGTGACCTCACGGCGGGACAGCCGTATTTATGTTACCATCAAAGTCCAAAGAACGAGGTCGCACTCTGCAGAAGATTTCTCCAAAAAGAAGCTTTATTGTTCACGCGTAGAACTGGCCTTAACATCCAGATTGTTCATAACGCCCGACGCGTTTCGAGCCACACGGCTCTTGTTCACAGGCACAGAAGAGGAGTCGCAGCACCAGCCTCTAAAACACCACATTGTCTGCATGTTCCTGTTAAATAAACCCCGCTAGTGAGGCCTCTCAGGTGAGTATGATTTCGCTTGGCATGCTGGGACATGTAGTGCGATAGCGCTTACTTTTTACCCTCCAGTGGGTGTGCTCGATTTCCTTCTCTTCACAATGTTAAATATTGTATAAAGCCCTCCAGTGGGCCTCCGGGAGTTTAAACCAGTTCCTGTACTTCTGCAGCTGCCTCGAGGCTTGAAAGGTTCGGTGCCTCTGCAGCTCCAATTGCATTTCCATGGCGGTGCGTGACCTCACGGCGGGACAGCCGTATTTATGTTACCATCAAAGTCCAAAGAACGAGGTCGCACTCTGCAGAAGATTTCTCCAAAAAGAAGCTTTATTGTTCACGCGTAGAACTGGCCTTAACATCCAGATTGTTCATAACGCCCGACGCGTTTCGAGCCACACGGCTCTTGTTCACAGGCACAGAAGAGGAGTCGCAGCACCAGCCTCTAAAACACCACATTGTCTGCATGTTCCTGTTAAATAAACCCCGCTAGTGAGGCCTCTCAGGTGAGTATGATTTCGCTTGGCATGCTGGGACATGTAGTGCGATAGCGCTTACTTTTTACCCTCCAGTGGGTGTGCTCGATTTCCTTCTCTTCACAATGTTAAATATTGTATAAAGCCCTCCAGTGGGCCTCCGGGAGTTTAAACCAGTTCCTGTACTTCTGCAGCTGCCTCGAGGCTTGAAAGGTTCGGTGCCTCTGCAGCTCCAATTGCATTTCTATGGCGGTGCGTGACCTCACGGCGGGACAGCCGTATTTATGTTACCATCAAAGTCCAAAGAACGAGGTCGCACTCTGCAGAAGATTTCTCCAAAAAGAAGCTTTATTGTTCACGCGTAGAACTGGCCTTAACATCCAGATTGTTCATAACGCCCGACGCGTTTCGAGCCACACGGCTCTTGTTCACAGGCACAGAAGAGGAGTCGCAGCACCAGCCTCTAAAACACCACATTGTCTGCATGTTCCTGTTAAATAAACCCCGCTAGTGAGGCCTCTCAGGTGAGTATGATTTCGCTTGGCATGCTGGGACATGTAGTGCGATAGCGCTTACTTTTTACCCTCCAGTGGGTGTGCTCGATTTCCTTCTCTTCACAATGTTAAATATTGTATAAAGCCCTCCAGTGGGCCTCCGGGAGTTTAAACCAGTTCCTGTACTTCTGCAGCTGCCTCGAGGCTTGAAAGGTTCGGTGCCTCTGCAGCTCCAATTGCATTTCCATGGCGGTGCGTGACCTCACGGCGGGACAGCCGTATTTATGTTACCATCAAAGTCCAAAGAACGAGGTCGCACTCTGCAGAAGATTTCTCCAAAAAGAAGCTTTATTGTTCACGCGTAGAACTGGCCTTAACATCCAGATTGTTCATAACGCCCGACGCGTTTCGAGCCACACGGCTCTTGTTCACAGGCACAGAAGAGGATTCGCAGCACCAGCCTCTAAAACACCACATTGTCTGCATGTTCCTGTTAAATAAACCCCGCTAGTGAGGCCTCTCAGGTGAGTATGATTTTGCTTGGCATGCTGGGACATGTAGTGCGATAGCGCTTACTTTTTACCCTCCAGTGGGTGTGCTCGATTTCCTTCTCTTCACAATGTTAAATATTGTATAAAGCCCTCCAGTGGGCCTCCGGGAGTTTAAACCAGTTCCTGTACTTCTGCAGCTGCCTCGAGGCTTGAAAGGTTCGGTGCCTCTGCAGCTCCAATTGCATTTCCATGGCGGTGCGTGACCTCACGGCGGGACAGCCGTATTTATGTTACCATCAAAGTCCAAAGAACGAGGTCGCACTCTGCAGAAGATTTCTCCAAAAAGAAGCTTTATTGTTCACGCGTAGAACTGGCCTTAACATCCAGATTGTTCATAACGCCCGACGCGTTTCGAGCCACACGGCTCTTGTTCACAGGCACAGAAGAGGAGTCGCAGCACCAGCCTCTAAAACACCACATTGTCTGCATGTTCCTGTTAAATAAACCCCGCTAGTGAGGCCTCTCAGGTGAGTATGATTTCGCTTGGCATGCTGGGACATGTAGTGCGATAGCGCTTACTTTTTACCCTCCAGTGGGTGTGCTCGATTTCCTTCTCTTCACAATGTTAAATATTGTATAAAGCCCTCCAGTGGGCCTCCGGGAGTTTAAACCAGTTCCTGTACTTCTGCAGCTGCCTCGAGGCTTGAAAGGTTCGGTGCCTCTGCAGCTCCAATTGCATTTCCATGGCGGTGCGTGACCTCACGGCGGGACAGCCGTATTTATGTTACCATCAAAGTCCAAAGAACGAGGTCGCACTCTGCAGAAGATTTCTCCAAAAAGAAGCTTTATTGTTCACGCGTAGAACTGGCCTTAACATCCAGATTGTTCATAACGCCCGACGCGTTTCGAGCCACACGGCTCTTGTTCACAGGCACAGAAGAGGAGTCGCAGCACCAGCCTCTAAAACACCACATTGTCTGCATGTTCCTGTTAAATAAACCCCACTAGTGAGGCCTCTCAGGTGAGTATGATTTCGCTTGGCATGCTGGGACATGTAGTGCGATAGCGCTTACTTTTTACCCTCCAGTGGGTGTGCTCGATTTCCTTCTCTTCACAATGTTAAATATTGTATAAAGCCCTCCAGTGGGCCTCCGGGAGTTTAAACCAGTTCCTGTACTTCTGCAGCTGCCTCGAGGCTTGAAAGGTTCGGTGCCTCTGCAGCTCCAATTGCATTTCCATGGCGGTGCGTGACCTCACGGCGGGACAGCCGTATTTATGTTACCATCAAAGTCCAAAGAACGAGGTCGCACTCTGCAGAAGATTTCTCCAAAAAGAAGCTTTATTGTTCACGCGTAGAACTGGCCTTAACATCCAGATTGTTCATAACGCCCGACGCGTTTCGAGCCACACGGCTCTTGTTCACAGGCACAGAAGAGGAGTCGCAGCACCAGCCTCTAAAACACCACATTGTCTGCATGTTCCTGTTAAATAAACCCCGCTAGTGAGGCCTCTCAGGTGAGTATGATTTCGCTTGGCATGCTGGGACATGTAGTGCGATAGCGCTTACTTTTTACCCTCCAGTGGGTGTGCTCGATTTCCTTCTCTTCACAATGTTAAATATTGTATAAAGCCCTCCAGTGGGCCTCCGGGAGTTTAAACCAGTTCCTGTACTTCTGCAGCTGCCTCGAGGCTTGAAAGGTTCGGTGCCTCTGCAGCTCCAATTGCATTTCCATGGCGGTGCGTGACCTCACGGCGGGACAGCCGTATTTATGTTACCATCAAAGTCCAAAGAACGAGGTCGCACTCTGCAGAAGATTTCTCCAAAAAGAAGCTTTATTGTTCACGCGTAGAACTGGCCTTAACATCCAGATTGTTCATAACGCCCGACGCGTTTCGAGCCACACGGCTCTTGTTCACAGGCACAGAAGAGGAGTCGCAGCACCAGCCTCTAAAACACCACATTGTCTGCATGTTCCTGTTAAATAAACCCCGCTAGTGAGGCCTCTCAGGTGAGTATGATTTCGCTTGGCATGCTGGGACATGTAGTGCGATAGCGCTTACTTTTTACCCTCCAGTGGGTGTGCTCGATTTCCTTCTCTTCACAATGTTAAATATTGTATAAAGCCCTCCAGTGGGCCTCCGGGAGTTTAAACCAGTTCCTGTACTTCTGCAGCTGCCTCGAGGCTTGAAAGGTTCGGTGCCTCTGCAGCTCCAATTGCATTTCCATGGCGGTGCGTGACCTCACGGCGGGACAGCCGTATTTATGTTACCATCAAAGTCCAAAGAACGAGGTCGCACTCTGCAGAAGATTTCTCCAAAAAGAAGCTTTATTGTTCACGCGTAGAACTGGCCTTAACATCCAGATTGTTCATAACGCCCGACGCGTTTCGAGCCACACGGCTCTTGTTCACAGGCACAGAAGAGGAGTCGCAGCACCAGCCTCTAAAACACCACATTGTCTGCATGTTCCTGTTAAATAAACCCCGCTAGTGAGGCCTCTCAGGTGAGTATGATTTCGCTTGGCATGCTGGGACATGTAGTGCGATAGCGCTTACTTTTTACCCTCCAGTGGGTGTGCTCGATTTCCTTCTCTTCACAATGTTAAATATTGTATAAAGCCCTCCAGTGGGCCTCCGGGAGTTTAAACCAGTTCCTGTACTTCTGCAGCTGCCTCGAGGCTTGAAAGGTTCGGTGCCTCTGCAGCTCCAATTGCATTTCCATGGCGGTGCGTGACCTCACGGCGGGACAGCCGTATTTATGTTACCATCAAAGTCCAAAGAACGAGGTCGCACTCTGCAGAAGATTTCTCCAAAAAGAAGCTTTATTGTTCACGCGTAGAACTGGCCTTAACATCCAGATTGTTCATAACGCCCGACGCGTTTCGAGCCACACGGCTCTTGTTCACAGGCACAGAAGAGGAGTCGCAGCACCAGCCTCTAAAACACCACATTGTCTGCATGTTCCTGTTAAATAAACCCCGCTAGTGAGGCCTCTCAGGTGAGTATGATTTCGCTTGGCATGCTGGGACATGTAGTGCGATAGCGCTTACTTTTTACCCTCCAGTGGGTGTGCTCGATTTCCTTCTCTTCACAATGTTAAATATTGTATAAAGCCCTCCAGTGGGCCTCCGGGAGTTTAAACCAGTTCCTGTACTTCTGCAGCTGCCTCGAGGCTTGAAAGGTTCGGTGCCTCTGCAGCTCCAATTGCATTTCCATGGCGGTGCGTGACCTCACGGCGGGACAGCCGTATTTATGTTACCATCAAAGTCCAAAGAACGAGGTCGCACTCTGCAGAAGATTTCTCCAAAAAGAAGCTTTATTGTTCACGCGTAGAACTGGCCTTAACATCCAGATTGTTCATAACGCCCGACGCGTTTCGAGCCACACGGCTCTTGTTCACAGGCACAGAAGAGGAGTCGCAGCACCAGCCTCTAAAACACCACATTGTCTGCATGTTCCTGTTAAATAAACCCCGCTAGTGAGGCCTCTCAGGTGAGTATGATTTCGCTTGGCATGCTGGGACATGTAGTGCGATGGCGCTTACTTTTTACCCTCCAGTGGGTGTGCTCGATTTCCTTCTCTTCACAATGTTAAATATTGTATAAAGCCCTCCAGTGGGCCTCCGGGAGTTTAAACCAGTTCCTGTACTTCTGCAGCTGCCTCGAGGCTTGAAAGGTTCGGTGCCTCTGCAGCTCCAATTGCATTTCCATGGCGGTGCGTGACCTCACGGCGGGACAGCCGTATTTATGTTACCATCAAAGTCCAAAGAACGAGGTCGCACTCTGCAGAAGATTTCTCCAAAAAGAAGCTTTATTGTTCACGCGTAGAACTGGCCTTAACATCCAGATTGTTCATAACGCCCGACGCGTTTCGAGCCACACGGCTCTTGTTCACAGGCACAGAAGAGGAGTCGCAGCACCAGCCTCTAAAACACCACATTGTCTGCATGTTCCTGTTAAATAAACCCCGCTAGTGAGGCCTCTCAGGTGAGTATGATTTCGCTTGGCATGCTGGGACATGTAGTGCGATAGCGCTTACTTTTTACCCTCCAGTGGGTGTGCTCGATTTCCTTCTCTTCACAATGTTAAATATTGTATAAAGCCCTCCAGTGGGCCTCCGGGAGTTTAAACCAGTTCCTGTACTTCTGCAGCTGCCTCGAGGCTTGAAAGGTTCGGTGCCTCTGCAGCTCCAATTGCATTTCCATGGCGGTGCGTGACCTCACGGCGGGACAGCCGTATTTATGTTACCATCAAAGTCCAAAGAACGAGGTCGCACTCTGCCGAAGATTTCTCCAAAAAGAAGCTTTATTGTTCACGCGTAGAACTGGCCTTAACATCCAGATTGTTCATAACGCCCGACGCGTTTCGAGCCACACGGCTCTTGTTCACAGGCACAGAAGAGGAGTCGCAGCACCAGCCTCTAAAACACCACATTGTCTGCATGTTCCTGTTAAATAAACCCCGCTAGTGAGGCCTCTCAGGTGAGTATGATTTCGCTTGGCATGCTGGGACATGTAGTGCGATAGCGCTTACTTTTTACCCTCCAGTGGGTGTGCTTGATTTCCTTCTCTTCACCTGTGAACAAGAGCCGTGTGGCTCGAAACGCGTCGGGCGTTATGAACAATCTGGATGTCAAGGCCAGTTCTACGCGTGAACAATAAAGCTTCTTTTTGGAGAAATCTTCTGCAGAGTGCGACCTCGTTCTTTGGACTTTGATGGTAACATAAATACGGCTGTCCCGCCGTGAGGTCACGCACCGCCATGGAAATGCAATTGGAGCTGCAGAGGCACCGAACCTTTCAAGCCTCGAGGCAGCTGCAGAAGTACAGGAACTGGTTTAAACTCCCGGAGGCCCACTGGAGGGCTTTATACAATATTTAACATTGTGAAGAGAAGGAAATCGAGCACACCCACTGGAGGGTAAAAAGTAAGCGCTATCGCACTACATGTCCCAGCATGCCAAGCGAAATCATACTCACCTGAGAGGCCTCACTAGCGGGGTTTATTTAACAGGAACATGCAGACAATGTGGTGTTTTAGAGGCTGGTGCTGCGACTCCTCTTCTGTGCCTGTGAACAAGAGCCGTGTGGCTCGAAACGCGTCGGGCGTTATGAACAATCTGGATGTCAAGGCCAGTTCTACGCGTGAACAATAAAGCTTCTTTTTGGAGAAATCTTCTGCAGAGTGCGACCTCGTTCTTTGGACTTTGATGGTAACATAAATACGGCTGTCCCGCCGTGAGGTCACGCACCGCCATGGAAATGCAATTGGAGCTGCAGAGGCACCGAACCTTTCAAGCCTCGAGGCAGCTGCAGAAGTACAGGAACTGGTTTAAACTCCCGGAGGCCCACTGGAGGGCTTTATACAATATTTAACATTGTGAAGAGAAGGAAATCGAGCACACCCACTGGAGGGTAAAAAGTAAGCGCTATCGCACTACATGTCCCAGCATGCCAAGCGAAATCATACTCACCTGAGAGGCCTCACTAGCGGGGTTTATTTAACAGGAACATGCAGACAATGTGGTGTTTTAGAGGCTGGTGCTGCGACTCCTCTTCTGTGCCTGTGAACAAGAGCCGTGTGGCTCGAAACGCGTCGGGCGTTATGAACAATCTGGATGTCAAGGCCAGTTCTACGCGTGAACAATAAAGCTTCTTTTTGGAGAAATCTTCTGCAGAGTGCGACCTCGTTCTTTGGACTTTGATGGTAACATAAATACGGCTGTCCCGCCGTGAGGTCACGCACCGCCATGGAAATGCAATTGGAGCTGCAGAGGCACCGAACCTTTCAAGCCTCGAGGCAGCTGCAGAAGTACAGGAACTGGTTTAAACTCCCGGAGGCCCACTGGAGGGCTTTATACAATATTTAACATTGTGAAGAGAAGGAAATCGAGCACACCCACTGGAGGGTAAAAAGTAAGCGCTATCGCACTACATGTCCCAGCATGCCAAGCGAAATCATACTCACCTGAGAGGCCTCACTAGCGGGGTTTATTTAACAGGAACATGCAGACAATGTGGTGTTTTAGAGGCTGGTGCTGCGACTCCTCTTCTGTGCCTGTGAACAAGAGCCGTGTGGCTCGAAACGCGTCGGGCGTTATGAACAATCTGGATGTCAAGGCCAGTTCTACGCGTGAACAATAAAGCTTCTTTTTGGAGAAATCTTCTGCAGAGTGCGACCTCGTTCTTTGGACTTTGATGGTAACATAAATACGGCTGTCCCGCCGTGAGGTCACGCACCGCCATGGAAATGCAATTGGAGCTGCAGAGGCACCGAACCTTTCAAGCCTCGAGGCAGCTGCAGAAGTACAGGAACTGGTTTAAACTCCCGGAGGCCCACTGGAGGGCTTTATACAATATTTAACATTGTGAAGAGAAGGAAATCGAGCACACCCAGTGGAGGGTAAAAAGTAAGCGCTATCGCACTACATGTCCCAGCATGCCAAGCGAAATCATACTCACCTGAGAGGCCTCACTAGCGGGGTTTATTTAACAGGAACATGCAGACAATGTGGTGTTTTAGAGGCTGGTGCTGCGACTCCTCTTCTGTGCCTGTGAACAAGAGCCGTGTGGCTCGAAACGCGTCGGGCGTTATGAACAATCTGGATGTCAAGGCCAGTTCTACGCGTGAACAATAAAGCTTCTTTTTGGAGAAATCTTCTGCAGAGTGCAACCTCGTTCTTTGGACTTTGATGGTAACATATATATATATATATATATATTTAGAAAATCACCAAACTGCCCGTCCGGCAGTAGCAGGCATCCACAGCACCCCAATCAGGACTCGAAGCAGTTTTAGATTATCTTATAATTTATTCCATCACCAAGGTAGGGGATACAGACGGTCTACGCGTTTCGGCGATGTGCCTTCAACTGGACCATAGAGTTTTCTTTGTCTAGAATGTCGTATTTAAAGGGGTAAGTACAATTTTAAGTCCATTTTCTGTTTTTACATTTTTTATGGGAGTTTTTTTACAAATAAAACTTTATTCAACATTCACTGTTATTTTAAGACGTATCGCTGTCCCACAACCTCAAAGGATTTCATCATCATTGGCTAAATCGATAATCATGACCGTGAAGTACTCAAAAAAATTCATGAAAAACGGGCTGCATATATTTTCTAATATATAGAGTGCATAGGTGTCTGTGCAAAAATTCGCATAATCTCAAAATTTAAAAAAAGGAAACATTTTTCATATTTCAGCTGGTTAGTGGTCTTATAGTGATAAATTTTCATTTTTTCATTTTTTCATTTTTTCATTTTTTGGATCTTGTCATATTTCCTAAAATCTTCTATCTAGTGTACATTAAAATATCATATATTTTGATTTTTCTGAATCTGTGCAAAATAGCAAAAGTTTTGTTTCAGTAAATTAAGGGATACATTTGACAAATTTCAACAATTTCTATGTGAAGTACAGTCTTATCGAAATTGTTCATACTTTTCCATATTTTCTATGTCTTTTTGTTGTAATCCACTATGATTACCAAAAGTTCTGTGCAAATTGTGCAATTATCAGTATATATATGAAAAAAAATGCTCTCCCAATTAAGAAAAAGGGGGAGAAAACAAAAGAGAAGGAGGAAGGAAATAAATATTGTCAATGTGAAGTACATGATTTCAAAATCCAAATTATAGTTTAATCTCTATTTACAAAAACCACTTAACCAATTCTATTTCTCAAGATCATTATAGCACTAGTAGACAAGCTAATAAATTCAGCAAACCCGAAGGAGACATTTTTACTCTCTCTCTTACTTCAATAATGTTCACGTAGATGTTCCAGATTTATAACTTCATTCAGAATTGGATTTAAATTGGACATAATGTCTCTTATTGCAGATGTATATACAGTTCAGCATCTAAGTTATATATATATATATATATATATATTACCTACTGGCAGTCGCCAGTATGAAGATATAGTTAGGACCTATTTTCCATAGGAAATCCGTAACATTCTATTTGGAATAACGTTGGCGCCGATTGATGAATCTTCGTGACATTTGCCAAACTTTTGGCCAGCTCCGGTCCGCTCCTATCCTGAAAATTTCACTGTGATTCGTCAAGCGGGGGCCGAGAAAAAAGGGTGGTCCCAAAACGCGTTTTCCCCATGCATTTTCCCATAGGACCTTTTGACGCAGCTTCAGCCCGAACTGCTGAACGGAATTACACCAAATTTGGCAAAGAGGTAGTCTTCAGTTCAGACTCGTGCCTTTTGCTTAAATGGTGTAAATCTGTTCAGTAGTTATTGAGAAAATTAGAAGTAAAAGTACATATATATCTATGGCCTCGAAGGATCCGCGCACCCTCCCCGCACCCAGCACGCACCCTGCCGTGCATGAGCTGTATTCTAATTGGCTGTCAACACTCCAGATGAGGAAGTGTTGGCAGCCATCTTGTGCCTCGGTAGAACCGAGGCACAAGAAACCTAAAAAACAGTGTCTCAAAAGCATTCTGTGAATGCACCCACCCTGCCCCAATACACATCAGCCTGTCTGGGGAGGTGGTTACACCTCCCGTGACAGGAAACCTATTGTCCAGGCCTCCCCTGCTGGAGTTTCCCCCAGCAGCAGGAGGCCAGACCCATGTCTGTGGCAGTGGCAACCATTTTGTGATGCTAGGGCTTTGAAAGGATTTAACTTGGTTTAGTCAGTGTGAACATGTCTCTCCCTCTAGAAGGGTGGAATGCTACCCCCACCACCAGAACTGGCTGGGGGGTACTTTTCCAAAGTGTTTGACACCAAACACGACATGTTTTGATGCAGCCATTCCAAAGTTGGCATTTACCGCGAAGTTATAATGCACTTAAGAGTATATGGTATGGCTGTATCACAGAACAGGCATAAGGGAGTATTTCCGAATGCTGCAGATGGGCTCAGCTCATGCTTGGGCACCCTCTCACATGAAACCAAGCACTCTGCCTTCAGGATTGTCAAGGCCTGCCATAGGAGTGGCTCATAGGTTTATATGAGTCTGTATAAGGTAGTGATATAGGTAACCTATACCACAGTATGGGGTGCAAGCACACCCTTACCCAGGTTGCAGTAGCAGACCGGTGATGTCATTTTGGAGTGCTTCCCAGGAGTGGCATAATACATGCTGCAGCCCCTGGTAGGCCTCTGAGGTACCTATGCCCTAGGTACATAATATACCATATACTAGGGACGTATAAGGCACTCCAGAATCCAATTAGACATGTGCCTAATGTACATGGAAACCATTTTAGGGAGGAAGCAGCTAGACTGTAGTCCTGATTAGCAGGGCCACAGCCAGACTAAAATCGAAAATTAGTGAAACACCAGCAAAAAGTGGGTGTCCCCATGTCAAGCAGATTATTCTCTTCTACAGCCTGGACCATCTCTCTGCAACCCAGCGGAGTGGCGCATACTGGAGGTCCCTGGTAGGCTTGTTGGCCTCCAGGGACCCTCAGTATTCAAGGGGAATTAATTCCCCAACTTACAACTCGCCAGGGGGTGCGTTTGCACAGTGGTGAAGGAAGGGGGCGGGGCCTGAGGTGAAATGTGTGCAATCACACCATGTGGCGTGTTGTAAGTTGGTGAATTAATTCCTCTTCAATTCTGAGGGTCCCTGGAGTCCAATTAGCCCACCAGGTACCTCCAACAAGCACCACAGAGCTGCGTTGCAGAGTGTTGTAAAAAGGGGCGTGGCCTCTGAACACCTCTCTGCAACGCAGCTCCCTGGCGCATACTGGAGGTACCTGGTGGGCTAGTTGGCCCCCAGGGGACCACAGGATTGAAGAGGAATTAATTCCCCAACTTAAAACGTGCCATTGCTGCAGCTTTCATCCCAGCACTGACCCTGAAAAGTAATTATAAGCGTACTTACAGTAACTTGTATTTCCTTCCATAGGAATCCATTGTGTGGTTTTCACCAGAAAAGTTTCTAAGTGTCCAATTTTGAAATGTACAAATATTCCTCTAAAATCAGCCGAACTACGAATTCAGATTTACTCACCTGTTATCAGGAGAGAATCCAGTGCTGCATCTTTTAGACAAACACTGACCCTGAAAAGTAATTCTAAGTGTACTTACCAGTAACTTGTATTTCCTTCCATAGGAATCCATTGTGTGGTTTTCGCCAGAAAAGTTTCTAAGTGTCCATTTTTGAAACGTACAAATATTCCTCTAAAATCAGCCAAACTACGAATTCCGATTTACTTACCTGTTATCAGGAGAGAACCCAGTGCTGCATCTTTCAGCCCAGCACTGACCTTGAAAAGTAATTCTAAGCGTACTTACCAGTAACTTGTATTTCCTTCCATAGGAATCCATTGTGTGGTTTTCACCAGAAAAGTTTTTAAGTGTCCATTTTTGAAACGTACAAATATTCCTCTAAAATCAGCCAAACTAAGAATTCCAATTTACTCACCTGTTATCAGGAGAGAACCCAGTGCTGCATCTTTTAGACCAGCACTAACCCTGAAAAGTAATTCTAAGCGTGCTTACCAGTAACTTGTATGTCACCAGGCAGGTCGCTCCCCCATCCGCCACGCAGCCCCCTTTGGGTTGAACCTCCGTTGCCGCTTTTGCCGCCTGACTGCTCGCTCCCTTTTTTATTTTGTACCCCTGCGCTTGGCTTTCTGTGCCACTTTGTTTTTTCATTCTGTGCCCCTGTGTTTTGCTTTCTGTACCCCTGTGCTCTGTTGTCCCTCTCCCGCCGTCTTTTCCAGCTGTTTTTTCCCCGGGTTTTCCCCCGCCGCTGAGCCCCAATGGCCCTGCCCCCTTCACTCCCATTGGCCGCCCCGCTCCCACCTCCCAGCTGCTCCTCCCTCCCTCTGTCCTCATATGGAGGTCGCGAAGTGGCCACCCAGCAGCCGCGCGCAGTGGGCGCGCCGCTGGCGCGCCGAATGCGTGCCTAAGGCAAGCCCGTCTGCGCCCGTCTGCGCCTGGACCACACCCAGCACCAGAACCCCTGGACCCCACACTCCTCACAACGCCAGACTGCACTACGACGCAAGCACCCTCCACGCACTCAACACCAGACGAGACCACCCCTGCTACCGGGCCACCCCGAAACGCACTCAGGGGCCTTTCACCTGCCGGAACTGCAGATTCACCAGCATCCAACCCCTCCACACCACCAGCCAGAGAACCCAACCACCTCCGCTGCATCCTCCTCAACACCCACTCCGCTCGCAAGCACGCCATCGAACTCTGGGACCTCCTAGACTCCACTGCCCCCGATGTCGCCTTCCTGACGGAGACCTGGCTGAACGCCACCTCAGCACCAGACATCGCCATAGCCATCCCACAGGGCTACAAGATCTCCCCCAGAGACCGCACCAACGGAGTGTGAGGAGGAATCGCCGTCATCCACAAGGACTCCATCAAAATCTCAACGAACACCGATGACACCCTCACCACCGCTGAGCACATGCACTTCCAGATCCACACCGACCCCAACACCACCCTCAGAGGAATTCTCATCTACAGACCTCCCGGACCCCGCCCACAGTTCAGTGACACCATCGCCGACCTCATCAGCACCCACGCCCTCGCTTCCATGGACTACATCCTCGTCGGGGACCTGAACTTCCACCTCGAGAACAACAACGACGCCAACTCCACCGCCCTGATCGACAACCTCACCAACCTCGGACTCAAACAGCTCGTAACGACACCTACTCATGCCGCTGGACACACGCTCGACCCCATCTTTTCCGCAAGCCCCCACGTCTCCTTCAACCACACCACCGAACCACATTGGACTGACCACAGATGCGTCCACTTCACCTTCAGAAAACCCACCACACATCACCGCACCCAACAGCTACCACGCCGCTGCTGGGGCAAGGTCACCGAGGACCAACTGACTACCGCCCTCGCCCTGAGACCACCCACCGACCCCACCGAACCAGACACCGCCGCAACCAACCTCACACAGTGGATCAACGACTGCGCCAACACCCTCGCCCCTCTCAAGACCTCTATGACCAACCACACCAACAAGAAAGCCGTCTGGTTCACCGAGGACCTCCGGATCTCCAAGCACACCAGTCGGAAGCTGGAGAAGAAATGGCTCTACGACCGAACACCAGACAACCACACAGACCTCAAGAGCGCCACCCGCAGACACCACCAACTCATCAGGACCGCCAAGAAGACCGCCTTCAAGAACCGCCTAGACAACAACGCACACAACACCAAAGAGCTCTTCAGCATCGTGAAAGGACTCTCCAACCCCAGCTCCAACACCAACGACATCCTGCCATCTCAAGACCTGTGTGACTCCCTGGCCACCTTCTTCCACCGCAAGATCACCGACATTCATGACAGCTTCAACTCCGACCTCCCCGCACCCACCACCGAGTCCACCACCCCTGCGACTACCACTCGCACCAGTCGCCTGACCGTCTGGTCCAGCATCAGCGACGAAGACACCATCAAAACCATGAACTCCATCCACTCCGGATCCCCATCGGACCCCTGCCCTCACCACGTCTTCAACAAAGCCAGCGCAACCATCGCGCCCCACCTCCGGAAAACAATCAACTGTTCTTTCGAGACAGCAACCTTCCCAGAAAGCTGGAAGCATGCCGAGATCAACGCCCTTCTGAAGAAGCCCAAGGCGGACCCCAAGGACCTCAAGAACTTCCGGCCCATCTCCCTGCTCCCTTTCCCGGCAAAAGTGACTCAGAAGATTGTCAACAAACAGCTGACCCGCTACCTCGAAGTTAACAACATCCTGGACCCTTCCCAATCCGGTTTTCGCAGCAACCACAGCACCGAGACCGCCCTCATCGCCGCCACTGACGACATCCGGACCCTGATGGACAAAGGAGAAACAGACACCCTCATCCCCCTGGACCTATCAGCAGCCTTTGACACGGTCTGTCACCGCACCCTATCAGCACGCCTCCATGATGCCGGTATCCAAGAGAAGGCCCTGGCCTGGACCACATCCTTCCTCTCCGGCAGAACCCAGAGCGTCCGCCTCCCACCCTTTCGCTCCAAAACTACCGAGATCATCTGCGGCGTCCCACAGGGATCCTCCCTCAGCCCGACGCTGTTCAATATCTACATGGCCCCCCTCGCCCACGTCGCACGACAACACAACCTCAACATCATCTCCTATGCCGACAACACCCAGCTGATCTTATCCCTCACCGAAGATCCCCACACCGCCAAAGCAAACCTCCACAGAGGAATGAAGGCCGTAGCCGACTGGATGAAGGACAGCAGACTGAAGCTGAACTCAGACAAGACAGATGTCCTCATTCTCGGACCCACCCCATCAGCCTGGGACGACTCTTGGTGGCCCACGTCACTAGGCACAGCCCCGGAACCCACGGACCACGCACGCAACCTGGGGGTCATCCTCGACTCCACTCTATCCATGACCAAGCAAGTCAACGCTGTCTCCATGTCCTGCTTCAACACCCTCCATATGCTCAGCAGGATCTTCAAATGGATAGCCCTCGACACGAGAAAAACCGTTACCCAGGCCATAATCACCAACAGACTCGACTACGGGAACGCCCTCTACTCAGGAACTACAAACAAGCTCCTGAGACGACTCCAACGCATCCAGAACGCCTCGGCCCGACTCATCCTTGACGTCCCCCACCGCAGCCACATCACATTCCACCTGAGAGGCCTTCACTGGCTCCCCGTCAACTAAAGGATCACCTTCAAGCTCCTGATCCATGCACACAAAGCACTGCACAACACCGGACCCACCTACCTCAACAACCGACTCAGCTTCCACACCCACACCCGAAGCCTCCGCTCAGCCAACCTCGCCCTCGCCACAGTCCCTCGCACCTGAAAAACCACCGCCGGTGGCAGATCCTTCTCCTACCTCGCCGCCAAGACCTGGAACACTCTCCCCACCATCCTACGACACACCCAGGACCTGCTGGCCTTCAGAAGACTCCTCAAGACCTGGCTCTTCGACCAGTAGCACCCCCCCTCCCCAGCGCCTTGAGACCCTCTTGGGTATGTAGCGCGCTTTACAAATGCAGTGATTGATTGATTGATTGATTCCATAGGAATCCATTGTGTGGTTTTGAGCAGAAAAGATTCTGTCTATTTTCACAAATTAAAAATCTTCCTAAAAAAAAGTCTGTATGACTTAAACACATTCTTTCAACTGTTTACAGGAGATTAGCCAGTGCAGGATCCAGGATCCACCACTGAGTAAGAAAAAGTAACGATAATACTATTTACCTGCTAAGTTAATTTTCTGCCATAGGATAACATTGGTGATTCTATGTGAACATTTTTCGAAGTGTGAACTTTTAAAATACAATAATAATCCTTAAAAATCACTATTGTAACCAAAACGCTTTTACTCACCTGTTTACAGGAGATGTCCAAGGACTGAATCTAGGATCCAGTCCTGTGGTTAGAAAAGTAATCCATAAAGTAACTAATTGCATTTGACTAGAAATTCACATTGAGCTCAATGATGCTTTGTGTTTGAAATTGTGTTCCCCATTGCAACAACTGTAACTTCTGTACTTAAAAGTCTATTGCCTATTTGCAAAGTATTTAAACTAAAGTAATTTATCCAGAGAAAGTATATTTTGCTTTGTAATGTATAATGTAATTAAAAAAATAAAACATCTAAAAAAACAGTATAAACAATGTAGTACATCAGTATAAAAAAATCAGTATAGCAATTAATACATTAAAAATTGTCATTTACAAAACCTTTGAAATTCACTGAAAAAACCATAGTTTTCAGGCCTGATATAGTTAGGAATTAGTATTTAAAAAACCTTTGAAATTCACTGAAAAAACCATAGGTTTCAGGCCTGATATAGTTAGGAATTAGCATTTAAAAAACCTTAGAAATTAACTGAAAAAACAATAGGTTTTAGGGGTGTTAAAGTTAGCTGGACATTTCACTCGAACAAAACCATTCAAATTCTTCCGATATAGTTAGTTGTACTAACTACATCTCACGCGCCCGCAATCCACATAATACATCATTCATGACATGGTCAGTGATATCACTGATGACATCTCAAATGACATCACTGATGACATCACTGATAACATCATCCACGTGACAATCAGATACACCTCATCATACACTAGTATAACCTTTCATCACTCACTGTAAAATACAGAGTGCCAGATTTAAAACCATTGACACACCAATACAAGTTTCTAAACACCCACTCAGTGATTCCTAGATCTATACACACATCTAATCACTTACCTATAAATTCACTCATTCATGCTGTCAATGATCAATAGAACACTATCAAATATACTTATACACCTATATCGACATTACACACCAGCACACATCCTAATCACTTATGAAGTCATCCTACTCACTTATGCAAACAATGGATCATACTTACTTTTACTTAGCTATACACTTATAAAAACACCACTTCATCTATTCATATAGATAATAGTTCAAACTCAGTGTGTTATAAAATCACTATTACAACTATACAGTTATCCATACAGTTACTCATACAATCACTGAGTCTTATGTATACTTATTTATATACAACAACTGACACATACACTGGTTTTTATTTTTCTAGTTTGTTGGACATGTACCATTGAGACATATATTTGCTCATCGCCACACCCATAAAGATATTCACTCACCCAAACAACTGTTATAACATGTAGTTTTAACTTCATATACCTACTGAATCAACTATTCACATATCTTTGGGCAGTCGCACACCCCCCACCGAACCACACACACATTCACTCTCCCATACAAATACTCAAGTTAACTAATCAATAAATAATATAGACTTTCACGTAGCTAGTATCCAACTAGTGCAGCAGTTTACACAGCAACTGACAAAGTGATACAGGTATTCACACAGTTTATTCATTCCAATATATTTAGTGAGACACTATAAATTAGTCAAGTAAACAGTCAATCACGCTGCTACTAAATCCTCCATCCAGATATTTATATTTATATATCCACTCATTCTTCAATGCAAATTGATATATATATAATACAGATTTAAATAACGAACCAAACCACATTCACTGGATGATGTCATCAGTGATGTCATCAGTGATGTCATTTGAGATGTCATCAGTGATGTCACTGACCATGTCATGAATGATGTAATATGTTACATCATCAGCAGTGGATTGCGGGCGCGCGAGATGCAGTTAGTACAACTAACTATATCGGAAGAATTTCAATGGTTTTGTTCGAGTGAAATGTCCAGCTAACTATAACGCCCCTTAAACCTATTGTTTTTTCAGTGAATTTCTAAGGTTTTTTAAATGCTAATTCCGAACTATGTCAGGCCTGAAACCTATGGTTTTTTCAGTGAATATATATTCCACAGGAAGATGGTGCACTACAAATCCTGAAAAATCACGTCTAAATAGTAAAGATATGAGCACTGGAGTCTACGGCGGCTTCCCTGAACTCCGAGCCACTTCTTAAACCTTTATACACTTTGGTACTTTACCTTCACTGTACAAGTTATTCTCTTTCTGACGAATCAGGATAGCACACCTAGATAATACCTATGGGCACTAGAGCATATGATCAGTCACTATATATGGCCGCACAATGAACAAACACAGCAAACAGAGAGAACCATTATACACAATAATAATTGCAGTTCATACAATGAATGTACTTTTTACTTCACAAACCAATAACCATTGAGACAACTTTTGTACAAAATCCAAGCACTGTACCTGATATGTGCACTTTAACACATTTATGCACTTTTTCATTTGTTTAAAATGTGAAGAAACATGTTTAATTTTCTTTGCTTTCTACTATGTCTATGAAAAAGACCCTTGCTATGCCTTTAAAAAGAATGTATTGTGGAGACGGAGGTCATGTGACCAAGACCACGGACGTGGTCGAAACGCATCGTCTTTTCTGCCAAAAATAAATTTACCTGCTCAATCTGCTTGTGGGCTTGCCTGGAATTCTTTTCCGTTTGGATTTCTATGCTAAGAAGTATATCGGTGGCGGCGGCCGCTGGCAAAGCCCCAACTCGATTGGAAGGGTGTTCCGGTTTCTGTCCTGTTTACGTGTGGCTTCTTCGTTAAAAGGAATACCCGCCGGATGATCAACAACACAGTGAGTCTAAACCAGTGAATCAGTGCATCCGATCTACGAACGTTTACGACTGTCCCGGAGCAGGTTCCTGTTGTGAGTGAGGAGCGTCCGAGTGGCGGCTGCCTCACGTCACCCTGCACCGAGCCGGAGAAACTAACGGGGATACGGGTAGTGGTGTGAAGCGGTGTGGAGCACACTGGGACTTCCGCCTGGCCTGTCTCATCCCGCTCAGATACTTCCGACTGACTGTAAGGTCATCCAGAGTGCGCGTGAGCTAGGAGGCTCGATACGCGAAGTTGATTACCACAGCAGACAGTGTTTAATAAACACTATATATCAATCATAATGGCAGATGAGTATCTCAAAGGACGTGAGGCATCGGCAAAGGCGATTTTCACAAGAAAACAACATGATCCCATAAATCCAGGGAATATAGAGACTTTAATCCCCACATCCAGTTTACGCCAGAAAGCAAACATATTATAACGTCTCCGGCGCAGAGAGATCAGTAGATGGTGGGAGGCCACCTCTCCACAAAACTACTTGGAGGTGAATAGATTACCATGAGGACTCCGTATCTTTATTACCCCCACATTAGCTATACCCAAACCAAAAGTATTGCAGGAATGGGTGGAAAACACTAATGCATGCTCAAGACGCATGCTGGCAATATTGATTGGGAATGCGTGGGAGGAGCAAAAATCGCTGCTTACACAGATACAGGAAACCCTAGAAGATTTAAAGCTTGAGATGGATCAACAGGAAGTTGAGAAAATTATCAAAACAGTGGAAGACAAGATGAAAGTGTTTGAAAAGGACGTTGTGGCAAGGAAAGAAAGGAAATTTCTACGTGATGAAAGAGATTATGCTGCTGGCCGTATATTAACCTTTGCCAAGAAATATGATAAGGTGAGAACAGAGCTAAGAAAAGACAAGGCCTTAGAAACATTGGAACTGAGCAAAGATGAATATACTACAGATTTCAGTTCAGATCAAGACTCGGTGGACAGCGTGACATCAGGCAACTCTGAACAACAGTCTTTTTCCCGGGAACATCTTTTAATACAAAAAGAAAAAGAACACTCAATCAGAAGCAGGCCCAAAGGCAAAAGACAAGAAAACGAAGATAAAATCGGAAAAGAAACATCAGGCGCCAAAAATATAAGATCTACTGGCATGGGAACAAGACGCCAGAAAACCGGGAACCAGTAATGGAGAACAACACCCAAAAGTTAACGGTAATGAACTTGAGTAACAAAATTTTGTCTGACACAGAGAAAAATGTACTTGAACTAGGTTTATCTTTCTGCCCATGTAGAGATTTCGACTATGCACAAGTAAGAGTTGATTTATACAAATTTGAGCGCAAACTCAAATTATGTAAAATACATGCATCTAAGGAAGGTAATGTGAAACCTATAAATTCCACTAACATTGATGAGATAGGTGTATTGATTGGTGACATACCTGCATTAAAATCTCTGACATCTTTAGCTCAAGGAACACTTTTAACCAGTACCAATATTACTCTAGACCCCTTTAATCCCACGTACACAACAGCAATAACAAATTCATTGGGTGTCGAAACTGATGAAACACCATCCACTACATTTATAGGTAAATCTAAATATATACCCATGTTACCTAGAGGCAACATAGATGTGTTTAGTGATTTAGTAGCACATGATCTACTTACACTTTCTATGAAAAATAAATGTAGACAGAATTTAACAAGTGAAGAGTGGAAAGCAGTTACCAACTTACAAAAAGATCAGAATATAATTATCAAGCCTTCAGACAAAGGGGGAAATACTGTAATACTAACACGAGAAATGTACCTGAATGAAGCTTATCGTCAGCTTAATGACACATCCTGTTATGAGAGGGTAGACAGGAATTATCTTACCACCCTCAAAAATGAGTATCATGAAAAATTAAATGTATGGAATGAACAAGGTCTCTTAAGTTGGGATGAGAGGCAATTTCTAAAGAATGATACACCCACTACACGAACCTTATATCTTCTTCCAAAGATTCAAAAAACAACACAAGTCCACCGGGGCGACCTATAGTTTCCTCGAGGAATAGTTTGATGGAACACACAAGTATATACGTTGTCCACTTCCTGTTTCCATATGCAAAAAATCTGAAATCATATTTACGTGATACAACTGATTTTTTACAGAAAATCAAGGATATCACAATAAGTGGAGAAAACTGGTTAGTGGTTTTAGATGTAGAGGCCCTCTACACCAGTATACGGCACACAGATGAACTAAAAGTATGTCAATTTTTCCTCAGGAATCGCAAAATCGAGTATTTACAACATACGAACATGTTACTAAATATGATTTCTATGTGTCTTAGAGAAAATATATTTATGTTTTAAAATGTACACTACAAACAACTACAAGGTACTTCCATGGGCACTTGCTTCGCCCCCAGCTACGCCAATCTCATGGTGGGCTGGTGGGAGAAGCAGGTGCTCTGGAATGAACAAATTGAGAAGTGGTTTCACAATGTCTCAAAGTGGCTAAGATACATTAATGTCAGGGGAAAACTAACAGCTGGTGTGCACTCCGATATTTGAAGTGAACCTAATTTACAACATTGTTAAATTTAAACAAAGCTTAGTGTGCTGACCCTGAGGTCGTTCCACCCACCACCTGAATTCAAAAGCGTAAGGAACTAGAGCGAGATGCGCTAGACAGGGAATGCACTACTATTGAAACTCAAAACTGAGTAAAGAACGAATAAATCACTTTTATCTATTTAGCGAAGCTGAAGATTGTGTAACATCATCAAACCATCAGTAATTATATGCAGATGAAAATAACAAGTTCTTCATGTCAAAGTGTTGGTTTATTCACACTTATATCAAGATAAGAACCAGACCAAAAAAAGTTCATATGTACAACGTTCTATAGCACGTATAATGAAGCTTGATCTTCCCAATGCATTTCGGGCGCAATGTTCGCCCTTCTTCAGGGGTTATCTAAAAATGAAACTTCAATCAGTCATATGCATGAATATTCACAAAGAAAACTGCGGAAGGCAATTCTGGCATCACACAGGTGTTCGAACAAGATGGAAAGTGAAGAATTAAAATCACTGAGTTGTTTCACCAATAAATGAGTGAAAATTCTGATAGGGCTTAGGTGAGATGTAGTCCCAGCTAAAGAGCAGCGAGAATGGAAACAAAGGAGTGAAAAAGCACCATGTGACAATAAAAGTAATCCCACGTGAACAATGTGAAAACATAAAACCAACCATTAAAACGAATGAAACAAATGGTGATGAATGTGGGAGATTTACAGGGAGATCAAGAAAAATGTATTTAAATAATGGCGGCAACTAAAGTACGCTTACCGAAAGTTCTATCAGGCCAAACGGACAGAAGAAAATAGTCAGTGACTATGTTAACGAGCGCGCAGGAACAGCGCTTTGATGTGGAAAACAGAAACCTACGAGTGAAGAATGCAACAAGTTGAGTACAACAGTGTATGCGTAAAACCGGGAGAAAGTTAAATAATGATAACCGCTATGGTACCTGGAGGTGTCTGTGCTGTTTACATAAATGGTACGTGATTCTACGAGCCCTTGCGAGCGGTGGCAAGCAATCGGTAACTGTAATGGCGAACACGCAAAAACAGCGCTATGTTAAAAAAATAGAGACCTGCGAATAATGAATGCGAGAGGTTAAAACGCGACAGTGTGTGCGCTTAGCTTAGTGAAATTAGATGCTTGCAAAAGAACAAGTACCTGGAGGTGAATATCTGCAAGGGTAACCCGTAGGTCCGTGAGGCAGCAAGCGAATCCACACGTAGGTACTGGTAGAATCCAAGTACACGAGTGGCAGCAAAAATGTACGAAAGTGAAGAGGGGCTTATGAATGAAAAACGGTGGCGGCCATGTTAAGTTGGGAAATAAGTTCAATAGAGGGCAAATAAATATGGAGAGCATATAAAAAATCGACGAACAAAGAAGAAGGACGAAATGTGTAAACAGAATGAGAACGCACAATGAATCAAAAAGATCGATGCAAAAGGAGGAAGAGCGTAGTATATGAACAAAATGAGAACACCCACCTGTGAAGTGTAGATAGCAGTGTTCAGAAGTACATGCAAAAGCAATTGAGAGAATGATTGAAAATAAAATGATAATGTGAACACATCCTGCCTATTTACAATCTCGTGAAAAAATATATAAAGATAGAACATGCTGCGTATTTGTAAGTTGAATCAACAAAATGGCAATATGTCAATCAATGAAGACATTCAATAAAAACATATCTATTGGCATCCTGCGGCAGAACATACTGCGTGTTTGTAAGTTGAATCAGCAATAATGAACTAACAATATGTGAATCAATAAAGACATTGAATAAAGACATTTCTGTTGGCATCCTGCCTATTTACAGTCTCAATACAAATAAGGGTTCTAACAATGTATCCAACAAATGCCATCGTCGCCCATAAAAAATGTGATAATGTGTAAAAGAGTATCAATAAGTATACCATTATCCTATATGAGGATTAAAGCCCAAGTATGTGTGGGAAAAAATGTGATGAACCATACCAAATTCTAAGTCGATACGAAATTAAAACGTGTAAATGCTCATGCGAAGTGGGGACTACAGCATCCAGCCCTTTTAATTGAGCTTCAAAAAAGTTCAATGGGACTATCTATAGAAAACATGCAAATTCAATTTTGTCATTGAGACCCTTGGGGCTCAAGGTATTGAGATACCGAATCCAAAAGGACTCCCTTTGAATAATAAATTTGCTCATGTCGCGATCATTACAGTGTTTAATGACCTCAATGACGCTGAATTTAAGTTGAGGGATCGTGTGATGTAAATCACACCAATGACCAGCCAGCGGTGAAGATGTAGATCTAGTACGAATACGACTTTTGTGCTCCGTGATGCGAGTGCGTAAAGCTCTCTCAGTTTTGCCTACATAATATAGGCCACAAGGGCATCGGATAATGTATACAACATTTGAGGTGTTACAATTAGCAGTGAAATTGAATTTGATTGGCTTACCCGACCAGGGGTGGGCCAAAGACACACCTGTAATAACATTATTACAGTGTGAGCAATTGTAACATCTGTTCATCCCTTTAGGTGTCACATCAACGGTGGGTACTCGTTTTTTGAGAAGTTCCTTCAAATTATTGGAACGTTTGTATGCAAAATGCGGTGGATTTGTGAACAGATTCCCAAAATCTGGTTCACTCTGCAAAATATCCCATCTGGTGAGAATCGTTCTTTTGATAGCAGGAGAGAGGGTGGAGAACTTAGACACATACACTTCCCTAGTTTGAGGAGGTTTAGTCCATTTCTCAAAAAGTGATGTTCGAGAAACCTGATTCAGGCGTTGAACTGAGGATTCAATTAGTTTTTAAGGGTAACCACGTGCCAAGAAGCGAGTTTTCATCTCTTCAAGAGTAGTGTGCAATTGTGCATCATCAGAAGTGATGCGTTTAATTCTCAAGAATTGAGAATAAGGAAGATGACGTTTCAGTGATTGTGGGTGAAAACTGTCAAAAAGTAGCGTGTTGTTACGATCTGTGGGTTTTTTTAATAAAGAGGTGATCAAATGATTAGATGATAGTTCTATGTGTACATCCAGGTACGAGATAGATTGTTTATCCAGTGTGTGTGTAAACTGGTTTCTAGGATTGAAATCATTTAGAGACGCCAGTTTTGTTTCCAATACCTGTCTGTTACCTTGCCACATGATAAAAATATCGTCAATATATCTGCGATATACGACGAGATTGTCTGTCCATTCACTATCATTAAGAATGTTCTCCTGTTCAAATTTCATCATATAGATGTTTGCGTAGCTGGGAGCTCCCGCAAAACCCATGGATGTTCCGTGAGTTTGGAGGAAAAATTTATTCTTCCATGAGAAATAACTGTGACAGAAATGCAAAAGTTCCAAAAGAAAAATCTTGTTAGCATGTATAGTGTCCATTTGGAGCAATGCCCATTCAATCGCTTCAATGCCCTCTGAATGTGGAATTGAGGTATATAAAGCAACGACATCAACTGTAAGTAACCATATGTCATCAAAACTCTGAAGGCTAAGATTATTAAGGATTTTCAAAAAATGTGTGGTATCTTGTATATATGTTGAACCAGCCTGTACAAATGGTTGCAAAAAGTAGTCCAAGTATCGACCGATAGGGTCGTGGATAGAATCACACCCTGACACTATGGGTCGCAACGGTGGATTCATGAGGCGTTTGTGTATCTTAGGAAGTGCGTAGATGACCGGTCTACGGGGATGCTTGTTATACAAGAAGTCGTATGTTTTGGTATTTATCCACCCCATGTCTTTGGCGTGTTTCAAAATGGTAATCAAAATGTCCTGAAATTCAACTGTGGGGTCCGATTGTAATGGGACGTAAGTGGACTCATCAGACAACATTTCATTGATTGCGGATTCGTAAAAACTTGTGTCCATTATAACCAATGCACCACCTTTATCGGCCGCCTGAAATGTGAGAGAGGGGTTGTTTCTCAAACTTTTCAATGATGCTTTATCCTGCGGTGTTAGATTCTGGTGTTTTTTAGAAGGTGTACTGAGATGTAGTAAATCATGTTTAACCAATGATTCAAAAGTGTCAAGCACTTTGTGCGAGACAGGGGATACAAAAGTACTCTTAGGTTTAAACTCCTTATAATCCATCTCACTAGTAATCGGGTCAGATACAATTTGAGTCGTAAAAAAGTATCGCAGTCTTAATTTCCTCATGAATTTATAAAATTCAACCTCCGATTGAAATGAAGTAGTGTGGTAAGTGGGAACAAAAGATGTTCCCTTATTAAGGACAGCGATCTGGGAATCTGACAAACTAGAGGAAGAGATGTTTACAACTAGTGTTTTTTCTGTCTCCTGCCTGTGCTTTGTGTTTTTGTGCTTTCCGCCACCTCTACGTGTTTTTGTGGAACTGGATCGAGTGTAGATTGAATTGTCGGTGGACTGTTGGCCGCTGGGCTTATTTCTAAAAAAGAAACCTTAGTGCTGGAGGTTGATGGAACTGCTGAAATCACTGGCTCACTAACAGGGGGTACAGGGGGTCTGCTTAAACGAGTGTCACTAACTGAAGCAACACTTTCCTCAGATGAGGCTTCACCTGTTTTAGCAAATGTACGTTTCTGGGCGTAAACTTCCGCCCAGGAGTAAACCTCTTCGAGTTTATAGTCAATAGTGTCCCGCCTAAACTTGCGGACTTTACGTTCATGAATTTCCTTTGCGTAGCCATCCAGTTTGTTGCTGATCATTTCAAGGGAATTTGACCAGTCTTCTCCAGTCATATGTTTTTTTAAAGAATCTTGTAATTCAGAAATTTCCATTTCAAGGTCAGCCAAAACTTTGGAAAGTTCTTCCACAATAAATAAAATTAAGTCTAATGAACATTTATTGAGTATTGAATACCACTTCTCCATGAATTTCTTATTCATTTTAAACATCATGAGCCTAAGTGGAAGTCTCAGCCCTCTCGGAATCCTGCTGGCTTTGTGGTACTGTATTAGAGTTGTGGCATGCAATCGCTGATTAATTTCACGACGCATCAAATATTCCAATTGTCGTAATTGTTGAAGAGTTGAGCCCTGTGTGGCGTCGAATGTGCGGGCCTCCCGTATGAGTCCATATATTTCTTGTGCTTCAGTGTCGGTGTATGCCTTAGTATCCGCCTTATTGGCGGTGAGGTTAAGAATGTCTTCAAATGACATGTTAAGTGTGGTGCTACTATTAGCTGTTGAGGGTGGAAATAATATACAAAATGTCAGGGGAAAACTAACAGCTGGTGTGCACTCCGATATTTGTAGTGAACCTAATTTACAACATTGTTAAATTTAAACAAAGCTTAGTGTGCTGACCCTGAGGTGGTTCCACCCACCACCTGAATTCAAAAGCGTAAGGAACTAGAGCGAGATGCGCTAGACAGGGAATGCACTACTATTGAAACTCAAAACTGAGTAAAGAACGAATAAATCACTTTTATCTATTTAGCGAAGCTGAAGATTGTGTAACATCATCAAATCATCAGTAATTATATGCAGATGAAAATAACAAGTTCTTCATGTCAAAGTGATGGTTTATTCACACTTATATCAAGATAAGAACCAGACCAAAAAAGTTCATATGTACAACGTTCTATAGCACGTATAATGAAGCTTGATCTTCCCAATGCATTTCGGGCGCAATGTTCGCCCTTCTTCAGGGGTTATCTAAAAATGAAACTTCAATCAGTCATATGCATGAATATTCACAAAGAAAACTGCGGAAGGCAATTCTGGCATCACACAGGTGTTCGAACAAGATGGAAAGTGAAGAATTAAAATCACTGAGTTGTTTCACCAATAAATGAGTGAAAATTCTGATAGGGCTTAGGTAAGATGTAGTCCCAGCTAAAGAGCAGCGAGAATGGAAACAAAGGAGTGAAAAAGCACCATGTGACAATAAAAGTAATCCCACGTGAACAATGTGAAAACATAAAACCAACCATTAAAATGAATGAAACAAATGGTGATAAATGTGGGAGATTTACAGGGAGATCAAGAAAAATGTATTTAAATAATGGCGGCAACTAAAGTACGCTTACCGAAAGTTCTATCAGGCCAAACGGACAGAAGAAAATAGTCAGTGACTATGTTAACGAGCGCGCAGGAACAGCGCTCGTGGAAAACAGAAACCTACGAGTGAAGAATGCAACAAGTTGAGTACAACAGTGTATGCGTAAAACCGGGAGAAAGTTAAATAATGATAACCGCTATGGTACCTGGAGGTGTCTGTGCTGTTTACATAAATGGTACGTGATTCTACGAGCCCTTGCGAGCGGTGGCAAGCAATCGGTAACTGTAATGGCGAACACGCAAAAACAGCGCTATGTTGAAAAAATAGAGACCTGCGAATAATGAATGCGAGAGGTTAAAACGCGACAGTGTGTGCGCTTAGCTTAGTGAAATTAGATGCTTGCAAAAGAACAAGTACCTGGAGGTGAATATCTGCAAGGGTAATCCGTAGGTCCGTGAGGCAGCAAGCGAATCCACACGTAGGTACCGGTAGAATCCAAGTACACGAGTGGCATCAAAAATGTACGAAAGTGAAGAGGGGCTTATGAATGAAAAACGGTGGCGGCCATGTTAAGTTGGGAAATAAGTTCAATAGAGGGCAAATAAAAATGGAGAGCATATAAAAAATCGACGAACAAAGAAGAAGGACGAAATGTGTAAACAGAATGAGAACGCACAATGAATCAAAAAGATCGATGCAAAAGGAGGAAGAGCGTAGTATATGAACAAAATGAGAACACCCACCTGTGAAGTGTAGATAGCAGTGTTCAGAAGTACATGCAAAAGCAATTGAGAGAATGATTGAAAATAAAATGATAATGTGAACACATCCTGCCTATTTACAATCTCGTGAAAAAATATATAAAGATAGAACATGCTGCGTATTTGTAAGTTGAATCAACAAAATGGCAATATGTCAATCAATGAAGACATTCAATAAAAACATATCTATTGGCATCCTGCGGCAGAACATACTGCGTGTTTGTAAGTTGAATCAGCAATAATGAACTAACAATATGTGAATCATTAAAGACATTGAATAAAGACATTTCTGTTGGCATCCTGCCTATTTACAGTCTCAATACAAATAAGGGTTCTAACAATGTATCCAACAAATGCCATCGTCGCCCATAAAAAATGTGATAATGTGTAAAAGAGTATCAATATGTATACCATTATCCTATATGAGGATTAAAGCCCAAGTATGTGTGGGAAAAAATGTGATGAACCATACCAAATTCTAAGTCGATACGAAATTAAAACGTGTAAATGCTCATGCGAAGTGGGGACTACAGGATCCAGCCCTTTTAATTGAGCTTCAAAAAAGTTCAATGGGACTATCTATAGAAAACATGCAAATTCAATTTTGTCATTGAGACCCTTGGGGCTCAAGGTATTGAGATACCGAATCCAAAAGGACTCCCTTTGAATAATAAATTTGCTCATGTCGCGATCATTACAGTGTTTAATGACCTCAAAACCTCAAAAACACCAGAATCTAACACCGCAGGATAAAGCATCATTGAAAAGTTTGAGAAACAACCCCTCTCTCACATTTCAGGCGGCCGATAAAGGTGGTGCATTGGTTATAATGGACACAAGTTTTTACGAATCCGCAATCAATGAAATGTTGTCTGATGAGTCCACTTACGTCCCATTACAATCGGACCCCACAGTTGAATTTCAGGACATTTTGATTACCATTTTGAAACACGCCAAAGACATGGGGTGGATAAATACCAAAACATACGACTTCTTGTATAACAAGCATCCCCGTAGACCGGTCATCTACGCACTTCCTAAGATACACAAACGCCTCATGAATCCACCGTTGCGACCCATAGTGTCAGGGTGTGATTCTATCCACGACCCTATCGGTCGATACTTGGACTACTTTTTGCAACCATTTGTACAGGCTGGTTCAACATATATACAAGATACCACACATTTTTTGAAAATCCTTAATAATCTGAACCTTCAGAGTTTTGATGACATATGGTTACTTACAGTTGATGTCGTTGCTTTATATACCTCAATTCCACATTCAGAGGGCATTGAAGCGATTGAATGGGCATTGCTCCAAATGGACACTATACATGCTAACAAGATTTTTCTTTTGGAACTTTTGCATTTCTGTTTATTTCACAGTTATTTCTCATGGAAGAATAAATTTTTCCTCCAAACTCACGGAACATCCATGGGTTTTGCGGGAGCTCCCAGCTACGCAAACATCTATATGATGAAATTTGAACAGGAGAACTTTCTTAATGATAGTGAATGGACAGATAATCTCGTCGTATATCGCAGATATATTGACGATATTTTTATCATGTGGCAAGGTAACAGACAGGTATTGGAAACAAAACTGGCGTCTCTAAATGATTTCAATCCTAGAATCCAGTTTACACACACACTGGATAAACAATCTATCTCGTACCTGGATGTACACATAGAACTATCATCTAATCATTTGATCACCTCTTTATTCAAAAAACCCACAGATCGTAACAACACGCTACTTTTTGACAGTTTTCACCCACAATCACTGAAACGTCATCTTCCTTATTCTCAATTCTTGAGAATTAAACGCATCACTTCTGATGATGCACAATTGCACACTACTCTTGAAGAGATGAAAACTCGCTTCTTGGCACGTGGTTACCCTAAAAAACTAATTGAATCCTCAGTTCAACGCCTGAATCAGGTTTCTCGAACATCACTTTTTGAGAAACGGACTAAACCTCCTCAAACTAGGGAAGTGTATGTGTCTAAGTTCTCCACCCTCTCTCCTGCTATCAAAAGAACGATTCTCACCAGATGGGATATTTTGCAGAGTGAACCAGATTTTGGGAATCTGTTCACAAATCCACCGCTTTTTGCATACAAACGTTCCAATAATTTGAAGGAACTTCTCAAAAAACGAGTACCCACCGTTGATGTGACACCTAAAGGGATGAACAGATGTTACAATTGCTCACACTGTAATAATGTTATTACAGGTGTGTCTTTGGCCCACCCCTGGTCGGGTAAGCCAATCAAATTCAATTTCACTGCTAATTGTAACACCTCAAATGTTGTATACATTATCCGATGCCCTTGTGGCCTATATTATGTAGGCAAAACTGAGAGAGCTTTACGCACTCGCATCACGGAGCACAAAAGTCGTATTCGTACTAGATCTACATCTTCACCGCTGGCTGGTCATTGGTGTGATTTACATCACACGATCCCTCAACTTAAATTCAGCGTCATTGAGGTCATTAAACACTGTAATGATCGCGACATGAGCAAATTTATTATTCAAAGGGAGTCCTTTTGGATTCGGTATCTCAATACCTTGAGCCCCAAGGGTCTCAATGACAAAATTGAATTTGCATGTTTTCTATAGATAGTCCCATTGAACTTTTTTGAAGCTCAATTAAAAGGGCTGGATCCTGTAGTCCCCACTTCGCATGAGCATTTACACGTTTTAATTTCGTATCGACTTAGAATTTGGTATGGTTCATCACATTTTTTCCAACACATACTTGGGCTTTAATCCTCATATAGGATAATGGTATACATATTGATACTCTTTTACACATTATCACATTTTTTATGGGCGACGATGGCATTTGTTGGATACATTGTTAGAACCCTTATTTGTATTGAGACTGTAAATAGGCAGGATGCCAACAGAAATGTCTTTATTCAATGTCTTTATTGATTCACATATTGTTAGTTCATTATTGCTGATTCAACTTACAAACACGCAGTATGTTCTGCCGCAGGATGCCAATAGATATGTTTTTATTGAATGTCTTCATTGATTGACATATTGCCATTTTGTTGATTCAACTTACAAATACGCAGCATGTTCTATCTTTATATATTTTTTCACGAGATTGTAAATAGGCAGGATGTGTTCACATTATCATTTTATTTTCAATCATTCTCTCAATTGCTTTTGCATGTACTTCTGAACACTGCTATCTACACTTCACAGGTGGGTGTTCTCATTTTGTTCATATACTACGCTCTTCCTCCTTTTGCATCGATCTTTTTGATTCATTGTGCGTTCTCATTCTGTTTACACATTTTGTCCTTCTTCTTTGTTCGTCGATTTTTTATATGCTCTCCATTTTTATTTGCCCTCTATTGAACTTATTTCCCAACTTAACATGGCCGCCACCGTTTTTCATTCATAAGCCCCTCTTCACTTTCGTACATTTTTGCTGCCACTCGTGTACTTGGATTCTACCGGTACCTACGTGTGGATTCGCTTGCTGCCTCACGGACCTACGGATTACCCTTGCAGATATTCACCTCCAGGTACTTGTTCTTTTGCAAGCATCTAATTTCACTAAGCAAAGCGCACACACTGTCGCGTTTTAACCTCTCGCATTCATTATTCGCAGGTCTCTATTTTTTCAACATAGCGCTGTTTTTGCGTGTTCGCCATTACAGTTACCGATTGCTTGCCACCGCTCGCAAGGGCTCGTAGAATCACGTACCATTTATGTAAACAGCACAGACACCTCCAGGTACCATAGCGGTTATCATTATTTAACTTTCTCCCGGTTTTACGCATACACTGTTGTACTCAACTTGTTGCATTCTTCACTCGTAGGTTTCTGTTTTCCACATCAAAGCGCTGTTCCTGCGCGCTCGTTAACATAGTCACTGACTATTTTCTTCTGTCCGTTTGGCCTGATAGAACTTTCGGTAAGCGTACTTTAGTTGCCGCCATTATTTAAATACATTTTTCTTGATCTCCCTGTAAATCTCCCACATTCATCACCATTTGTTTCATTCGTTTTAATGGTTGGTTTTATGTTTTCACATTGTTCACGTGGGATTACTTTTATTGTCACATGGTGCTTTTTCACTCCTTTGTTTCCATTCTCGCTGCTCTTTAGCTGGGACTACATCTTACCTAAGCCCTATCAGAATTTTCACTCATTTATTGGTGAAACAACTCAGTGATTTTAATTCTTCACTTTCCATCTTGTTCGAACCCCTGTGTGATGCCAGAATTGCCTTCCGCAGTTTTCTTTGTGAATATTCATGCATATGACTAATTGAAGTTTCATTTTTAGATAACCCCTGAAGAAGGGCGAACATTGCGCCCGAAATGCATTGGGAAGATCAAGCTTCATTATACGTGCTATAGAACGTTGTACATATGAACTTTTTTTGGTCTGGTTCTTATCTTGATATAAGTGTGAATAAACCAACACTTTGACATGAAGAACTTGTTATTTTCATCTGCATATAATTACTGATGGTTTGATGATGTTACACAATCTTCAGCTTCGCTAAATAGATAAAAGTGATTTATTCGTTCTTTACTCAGTTTTGAGTTTCAATAGTAGTGCATTCCCTGTCTAGCGCATTTCGCTCTAGTTCCTTACGCTTTTGAATTCAGGTGGTGGGTGGAACCACCTCAGGGTCAGCACACTAAGCTTTGTTTAAATTTAACAATGTTGTAAATTAGGTTCACTACAAATATCGGAGTGCACACCAGCTGTTAGTTTTCCCCTGACATTTTGTATATTATTTCCACCCTCAACAGCTAATAGTAGCACCACACTCAACATGTCATTTGAAGACATTCTTAACCTCACCGCCAATAAGGCGGTTACTAAGGCATACACCGACACTGAAGCACAAGAAATATATGGACTCATATGGGAGGCCCGCACATTCGACGCCACACAGGGCTCAACTCTTCAACAATTACGACAATTGGAATATTTGATGCGTCATGAAATTAATCAGCGATTGCATGCCACAACTCTAATACAGTACCACAAACCCAGCAGGATTCCGAGAGGGCTGAGACTTCCACTTAGGCCCATGATGTTTAAAATGAATAAGAAATTCATGGAGAAGTGGTATTCAATACTCAATAAATGTTCATTAGAATTAATTTTATTGATTGTGGAAGAACTTTCCAAAGTTTTGGCTGACCTTGAAATGGAAATTTCTGAATTACAAGATTTTTTAAAAAAACATATGACTGGAGAAGACTGGTCAAATTCCCTTGAAATGATCAACAACAAACTGGATGGCTACGCAAAGGAAATTCACGAACGTAAAGTCCGCAAGTTTAGGCGGGACACTATTGACTATAAACTCGATGAGGTTTACTCCTGGGCGGAAGTTTACGCCCAGAAACGTACATTTGCTAAAACAGGTGAAGCCTCATCTGAGGAAAGTGTTGCTTCAGTTAGTGACACTCGTTTAAGCAGACCCCCTGTACCCCCTGTTAGTGAGCCA
Source organism: Triturus cristatus (assembly GCF_964204655.1). Taxonomy (NCBI): domain Eukaryota; kingdom Metazoa; phylum Chordata; class Amphibia; order Caudata; family Salamandridae; genus Triturus; species Triturus cristatus. Next base: position 206,004,591 of record NC_140588.1, on the reverse strand, counting down.
GTGATTTCAGCAGTTCCATCAACCTCCAGCACTAAGGTTTCTTTTTTAGATATAAGCCCAGCGGCCAACAGTCCACCGACGATTCAATCTACACTCGATCCAGTTCCACAAAAACACGTAGAGGTGGCGGAAAGCAAAAAAACACAAAGCACAGGCAGGAGACAGAAAAAACACTAGTTGTAAACATCTCTTCCTCTAGTTTGTCAGATTCCCAGATCGCTGTCCTTAATAAGGGAACATCTTTTGTTCCCACTTACCACACTACTTCATTTCAATCGGAGGTTGAATTTTATAAATTCATGAGGAAATTAAGACTGCGATACTTTTTTACGACTCAAATTGTATCTGACCCGATTACTAGTGAGATGGATTATAAGGAGTTTAAACCTAAGAGTACTTTTGTATCCCCTGTCTCGCACAAAGTGCTTGACACTTTTGAATCATTGGTTAAACATGATTTACTACATCTCAGTACACCTTCTAAAAAACACCAGAATCTAACACCGCAGGATAAAGCATCATTGAAAAGTTTGAGAAACAACCCCTCTCTCACATTTCAGGCGGCCGATAAAGGTGGTGCATTGGTTATAATGGACACAAGTTTTTACGAATCCGCAATCAATGAAATGTTGTCTGATGAGTCCACTTACGTCCCATTACAATCGGACCCCACAGTTGAATTTCAGGACATTTTGATTACCATTTTGAAACACGCCAAAGACATGGGGTGGATAAATACCAAAACATACGACTTCTTGTATAACAAGCATCCCCATAGACCGGTCATCTACGCACTTCCTAAGATACACAAACGCCTCATGAATCCACCGTTGCGACCCATAGTGTCAGGGTGTGATTCTATCCACGACCCTATCGGTCGATACTTGGACTACTTTTTGCAACCATTTGTACAGGCTGGTTCAACATATATACAAGATACCACACATTTTTTGAAAATCCTTAATAATCTTAACCTTCAGAGTTTTGATGACATATGGTTACTTACAGTTGATGTCGTTGCTTTATATACCTCAATTCCACATTCAGAGGGCATTGAAGCGATTGAATGGGCATTGCTCCAAATGGACACTATACATGCTAACAAGATTTTTCTTTTGGAACTTTTGCATTTCTGTTTATTTCACAGTTATTTCTCATGGAAGAATAAATTTTTCCTCCAAACTCACGGAACATCCATGGGTTTTGCGGGAGCTCCCAGCTACGCAAACATCTATATGATGAAATTTGAACAGGAGAACATTCTTAATGATAGTGAATGGACAGATAATCTCGTCGTATATCGCAGATATATTGACGATATTTTTATCATGTGGCAAGGTAACAGACAGGTATTGGAAACAAAACTGGCGTCTCTAAATGATTTCAATCCTAGAATCCAGTTTACACACACACTGGATAAACAGTCTATCTCGTACCTGGATGTACACATAGAACTATCATCTAATCATTTGATCACCTCTTTATTCAAAAAACCCACAGATCGTAACAACACGCTACTTTTTGACAGTTTTCACCCACAATCACTGAAACGTCATCTTCCTTATTCTCAATTCTTGAGAATTAAACGCATCACTTCTGATGATGCACAATTGCACACTACTCTTGAAGAGATGAAAACTCGCTTCTTGGCACGTGGTTACCCTAAAAAACTAATTGAATCCTCAGTTCAACGCCTGAATCAGGTTTCTCGAACATCACTTTTTGAGAAACGGACTAAACCTCCTCAAACTAGGGAAGTGTATGTGTCTAAGTTCTCCACCCTCTCTCCTGCTATCAAAAGAACGATTCTCACCAGATGGGATATTTTGCAGAGTGAACCAGATTTTGGGAATCTGTTCACAAATCCACCGCTTTTTGCATACAAACGTTCCAATAATTTGAAGGAACTTCTCAAAAAACGAGTACCCACCGTTGATGTGACACCTAAAGGGATGAACAGATGTTACAATTGCTCTCACTGTAATAATGTTATTACAGGTGTGTCTTTGGCCCACCACTGGTCGGGTAAGCCAATCAAATTCAATTTCACTGCTAATTGTAACACCTCAAATGTTGTATACATTATCCGATGCCCTTGTGGCCTATATTATGTAGGCAAAACTGAGAGAGCTTTACGCACTCGCATCACAGAGCACAAAAGTCGTATTCGTACTAGATCTACATCTTCACCGCTGGCTGGTCATTGGTGTGATTTACATCACACGATCCCTCAACTTAAATTCAGCGTCATTGAGGTCATTAAACACTGTAATGATCGCGACATGAGCAAATTTATTATTCAAAGGGAGTCCTTTTGGATTCGGTATCTCAATACCTTGAGCCCCAAGGGTCTCAATGACAAAATTGAATTTGCATGTTTTCTATAGATAGTCCCATTGAACTTTTTTGAAGCTCAATTAAAAGGGCTGGATCCTGTAGTCCCCACTTCGCATGAGCATTTACACGTTTTAATTTCGTATCGACTTAGAATTTGGTATGGTTCATCACATTTTTTCCCACACATACTTGGGCTTTAATCCTCATATAGGATAATGGTATACATATTGATACTCTTTTACACATTATCACATTTTTTATGGGCGACGATGGCATTTGTTGGATACATTGTTAGAACCCTTATTTGTATTGAGACTGTAAATATGCAGGATGCCAACAGAAATGTCTTTATTCAATGTCTTTATTGATTCACATATTGTTAGTTCATTATTGCTGATTCAACTTACAAACACGCAGTATGTTCTGCCGCAGGATGCCAATAGATATGTTTTTATTGAATGTCTTCATTGATTGACATATTGCCATTTTGTTGATTCAACTTACAAATACGCAGCATGTTCTATCTTTATATATTTTTTCACGAGATTGTAAATAGGCAGGATGTGTTCACATTATCATTTTATTTTCAATCATTCTCTCAATTGCTTTTGCATGTACTTCTGAACACTGCTATCTACACTTCACAGGTGGGTGTTCTCATTTTGTTCATATACTACGCTCTTCCTCCTTTTGCATCGATCTTTTTGATTCATTGTGCGTTCTCATTCTGTTTACACATTTCGTCCTTCTTCTTTGTTCGTCGATTTTTTATATGCTCTCCATTTTTATTTGCCCTCTATTGAACTTATTTCCCAACTTAACATGGCCGCCACCGTTTTTCATTCATAAGCCCCTCTTCACTTTCGTACATTTTTGCTGCCACTCGTGTACTTGGATTCTACCGGTACCTACGTGTGGATTCGCTTGCTGCCTCACGGACCTACGGATTACCCTTGCAGATATTCACCTCCAGGTACTTGTTCTTTTGCAAGCATCTAATTTCACTAAGGTAAGCGCACACACTGTCGCGTTTTAACCTCTCGCATTCATTATTCGCAGGTCTCTATTTTTTCAACATAGCGCTGTTTTTGTGTGTTCGCCATTACAGTTACCGATTGCTTGCCACCGCTCGCAAGGGCTCGTAGAATCACGTACCATTTATGTAAACAGCACAGACACCTCCAGGTACCATAGCGGTTATCATTATTTAACTTTCTCCCGGTTTTACGCATACACTGTTGTACTCAACTTGTTGCATTCTTCACTCGTAGGTTTCTGTTTTCCACATCAAAGCGCTGTTCCTGCGCGCTCGTTAACATAGTCACTGACTATTTTCTTCTGTCCGTTTGGCCTGATAGAACTTTCGGTAAGCGTACTTTAGTTGCCGCCATTATTTAAATACATTTTTCTTGATCTCCCTGTAAATCTCCCACATTCATCACCATTTGTTTCATTCGTTTTAATGGTTGGTTTTATGTTTTCACATTGTTCACGTGGGATTACTTTTATTGTCACATGGTGCTTTTTCACTCCTTTGTTTCCATTCTCGCTGCTCTTTAGCTGGGACTACATCTTACCTAAGCCCTATCAGAATTTTCACTCATTTATTGGTGAAACAACTCAGTGATTTTAATTCTTCACTTTCCATCTTGTTCGAACACCTGTGTGATGCCAGAATTGCCTTCCGCAGTTTTCTTTGTGAATATTCATGCATATGACTGATTGAAGTTTCATTTTTAGATAACCCCTGAAGAAGTGCGAACATTGCGCCCGAAATGCACTGGGAAGATCAAGCTTCATTATACGTGCTATAGAACGTTGTACATATGAACTTTTTTTGGTCTGGTTCTTATCTTGATATAAGTGTGAATAAACCAACACTTTGACATGAAGAACTTGTTATTTTCATCTGCATATAATTACTGATGGTTTGATGATGTTACACAATCTTCAGCTTCGCTAAATAGATAAAAGTGATTTATTCGTTCTTTACTCAGTTTTGAGTTTCAATAGTAGTGCATTCCCTGTCTAGCGCATCTCGCTCTAGTTCCTTACGCTTAAGATACATTGATGACATCTTTTTTGTATGGAAAGGATCTGAAAATGACCTCAACACTTTTGTCAACTGTCGGAATTGTAATGATGTAAACCTCAAATTTACCAGACCTTATAGTCAAACATCAGTAGACTTTTTAGATTTGAGACTCACTATACAAGAAGGTAGGATAAATACCAATCTGTTCCGCAAAGATACAGTAGGGAACTCTATCCTCCACTCTTATCATATACACAGACGAAACAAGAAATGAAACAAAGGTTTAAAGACAGGGGGTACTCTAAAAGAGTCCTACAACAAGCAGAGATTCGAGTCGAAAAGAAAAGTAGAGAGGAAATTCTAGAAGCAAGTAGAACTAAGGATGAAAGACAATTGACAAAAAACAAACAACCCACCAGATTTATCACCAAATTCTGTAATCAGTCAAATTAGATCCGTCAAATTCTCAAAAATAGGTGGGATATCCTAAGACAAGATCCTATCCTACGGAATTTGGTAGAATTAACCCCATCTATCACATATGAAAGGAATACATCACTCAGATACATGTTGGTATAGAGCTATTTCTATTCGAGGAAGAAGAATTGGTTGCAACAAACAAAAGGTTTCAGAAGATGCGGAAACTGCAAAGCTTGCAAACAAAGCAATAATGTGACTGAAGTTACACTTGAAATGACCAAAATGAAATGGAAAATACCACACTTGATCAACTGCAATACAGATTTTGTGGTATATGCGATTGTTTGCCCATGTAACCTATGGTATATAGAATCTACCACTTTTGCAGTAAAGAAACGTATCTTGGAGCACTGGCGTGCTATTACCAACAAAGATCAAAGTTAAAGCACAGCCAGGCATTTTGAGAAACTACATGGGGCAGATTGGACCAAAGCCAAATTCTTTGGACTGGATACAATCTACCCCAATCCAAGAGGAGGCAATCGTATTGCCTCACTCCGGAAACGGGAATCTCGCTTCATTCTTATGGCAGGTACCAAATTTCCATATGGTCTTAACCAGGATGAAGAAATGTATAGCCACTTATACAGAAAGAATCTATGTAATTACATGGAAACATGCCTTGCCGATATACTCACTTTCCTCTTCCCTCTCCTTTCACTAAGCACCCATCACTAACATTTTCTACAGGATCAGGACTATAAATTGCAATTGTGAATTTTGTTGTCTCAATATGGTTAAAAATATAATTTTACTGTGTTAGATGGTATGTTATGTATGGCTGCAAGTACTAAACCTTTATATATTTTTGTCCACAGGAAGATGGTGCACAACAAATCCTGAAAAATCACGTCTAAATAGTAAAGATATGAGCACTGGAGTGTGCGGCGGCTGCCCTGAACTCCGAGCCACTTCTTAAACCTTTATACACTTTGGTACTTTACCTTCACTGTACAAGTTATTCTCTTTCTGACGAATCAGGATAGCACACCTAGATAATACCTATGGGCACTGGAGCATATGATCAGTCACTATATATGGCCGCACAATGAACAAACACAGCAAACAGAGAGAACCATTATACACAATAATAATTGCAGTTCATACAATGAATGTACTTATTACTTCACACGCCAATAACCATTGAGACAACTTTTGTACAAAATCCAAGCACTCTACCTGATATGTGCACTTTATCACATTTATGCACTTTTTCATTTGTTTAAAATGTGAAGAAACATGTTTAATTTTCTTTGCTTTCTACTATGTCTATGAAAAAGACCCTTGCTATGCCTTTAAACAGAATGTATTGTGGAGACGGAGGTCATGTGACCAAGACCACGGACGTGGTCGAAACGCGTCGTCTTTTCTGCCAAAAATAAATTTACCTGCTGAATCTTCTTTTGGGCTTGCCTGGAATTCTTTTCCGTTTGGATTTCTATGCTTAGGAATATATATATATAAGACAGAAGACAAAAGACAATAAGTTCAGGATGATAACCACTTTTTCTAATGAAGCCAATGACCTAAGACAAATCATGAAAAAGAATTGGCATATATTGAAAACTGACAATGTGATAGGTTCAGACATTCCAGCCGCACCTTTAATAACATTCAGAAAGGCCAGATCATGGAGGGATAGTCTAGTCCAAAGCCACTTCTATACTAGACCAAGTGTCAGTGGGACCTTAAGGGAGCTTAGGGGATTTTACCCATGCGGCAGATGTAAGGCCTGTATAGGAAGTAGAAGAACTCTTACATATGAAGTTACAAACCTAAAGATATCTAGAACCATAAAGAAATTCATCACATGCAATACTACTTATGTAGTATACTGCTTGGAATGCCCTTGCGGATTAAAATACATCGGTAGCACCATACACCCTATAAAGATACGGGTATTGGAGCATATGAGGGCGATAGCCAAAAAAGATGAGACCTACCCTGTCGCAAGGCATTATGCAGATAAACATAACAGTAACAGGGATCTGTTGCGTTATTATGGTTTAGATATGATTTCCGCCAATATCAGAGGTGGGGACAGGATTAGAAAGTTGCGTAGACTTGAATCCAGGTACATTATCGACCTAGAAACAAAGACCCCTAAGGGAATGAATATAGGGGAAGAATTAGCTGTACATTTGGGGGATTAAATCTGTGACCATTATGCTATTAGGGATTTTAAGGTTTTCTGGGTAAGATTTGGAAGAAAGACATCTTTGATTAAATTTGTGTAGGTTAGTATTGTAAACATGCCATGTCGTTTATGAATTTGTTGGTCCTCTGATGCATGTAATCAAATAAACATAGAAAGGGACCTTGCCGATACACGGCATGATGATATCACAGATACGCCCTGATCTTGATATTATAGGTGATGTTTGCGAAGATATGCCGATACACGGCGGAATTGTAATTAGCGCAATCTATGTATTTAAATCATGAGAATGTCTTGTTTCCATTATACAATATGTCTTATTATTAAGTACTTACATCGCTAGGCCTATTTAGCGCCTGACATTGTGATTTAAAGCACCTTATATATGTTCCAAGATGGCGCCTGTATTAGAACACAAAGAGTATGGTCCCTTGTTAATTTCGATGTCGCTTTGATTTGCATCATGTGACCGGATATGGATGATTTTAAAATGTCGATGGTTGGCGCCTGATTTTGTAACATTGGAAAAAGGCAGTAGCCGAAACGCGTCATGTTATTTATGGACTGCATGGATTAAAAACTCTATCGAATTAATGACCCCTGTGTGTGCTTTTCCAGATTGTGAAAGGGGAGAAGGAACGAGCGCGCATATATATATATATATATATATATATATATATATATATATATATATATATATATATATATATATATATATATATATATATATTTATATATATAATACACCTAATACTTACCTTTAATAATTGCCAAAATACTTACATTTTAATGTCATTTTTGTTTTTTACTATGAGTATGCCTTTACCTTTAATAGATTTACAACAAGCTTCAAACACGTTTTCACATAATAAACACTGTTTTAGAAAACGGACCGCTGATTGCTGATACACGACAGTCGGCAGCGGAATGATTGGCGGCATGAATTTGAACCGGCTTTGAAACTGGGGCTCAATCGTGTGTATTCGAAGTATTGTTATTGAGTCAGAATCCACCATGGATAATATTTTAACAAAAGGACTACAAGTCGCAGGTAGCCCTTGAACAATACAGCCAATTAGATGGCGATAAATTGGCGAAATAGCGGGACTATGTATGTATTGTATCTGCACAACAACGCGCTGGCCCATGAGCAAGGAGCAGGAGCTCCGAAACGAGTTGGGCAAAGCCGTGGAAATGCTTGGTGATGTTGCCGGTTTTAGCTGAATAAAGATCACGCTGAGAAGCTGCATCTACCTTCATTGTGTGCATCCCTACTTTAGTGGCAAACCTTTGGATGAATTATACCAGCCAGCCCAGGTCGGGGGGACGTCACCGCCGCAAGAATGTAAAGCAGACCGCTGATTGCTGATACACGGCAGTCGGTAGCGGAATGATTGGCGGCATGAATTTGAACCGGCTTCGAAACTGGGGGCTCAATCGTGAGTGTATTCAAAGTATTGTTTTTGAGGCAGAATCCACCATGGATTATATTTTAACATAAGGACTACAAGTCCCAGGTAGCCCTTGATCAATACAGCCAATTAGATGGTGATAAATTGGTGAAATAGCGGGACTATGTATGTCTTGTATCTGCACAACAACGCGCTGGCCCATGAGCAAGGAGCAGGCACTCCGAAACGCGTTGGGCAAAGCCATGGAAATGCTGGGTGATGTTGCCGGTTTAAGCTGAATAAATATCACGCTGAGAAGCGGTATCTGCCTTCATTGTGTGCGTCCCTACTTTTGTGGCAAACCTTTGGATGAAATAGCGTGCTGTGGTCTGTACCTTTGTTCCTCTACAGTCTGGACCTTTGGGAAACCTGTTTTCTTCATATATATATATATATATATATCTCCAAACAAAACCGCCCAACTTCCTTGCTCTCGACAGTGTGGGTGCGCCGATTGCGCAGGCGATGTCGCAACCGAATATTCCAGAAACACCACGTCTCCAACAAAGACAACGTGCGGTGCACTCCAGGCTCGTTCAAAAGATTTTTCTTTATTGATAGTTTTCCGTGAAAAGCTAACACAAGCGTTCCGGCACCCTGGCCTTCGTCAGTGTTAGTTAGTTCATTCAAAAGCCACATATAAATAACAAATGTTCTCATTGGACGGCAGTGCTAGTGAGCAAAATCGACAGAGGACTTACCGTCTAATTAACAAAAAATCAATTGTTACCACAGCGGCCGTTTTAGCCTGCTTGTTGAACAAAAAGATCGTAATGCAATCAAAAAAGTAAGTAACCAATTATACCGTGTCAACTTGGCATATGAATTATGCAACATATAAAGCCAATAAACATACAGAGAATAAAAAATATAAAAGATATATATATACATTACAGTTTCCCAAAGAAAAATAAATCCATTCAATTGGATGTGTTTTCATGTTGAACTATCTCGATAAATTCATTAAAGACACTACTATATTGGTGGCGTTCAAAAATTGGGAATACTCTTCCTAAGGTCATTGCGGCTTAATTCATTGACACAGATCCATACTGGAAATGAACTTTACATGTATAAATTAGCTCAACAAATTCATATGTATGGCTGCTGGATTTCATTCTAAGAAAATAAAGCCCTCCAATGGGCTAATGTCCAGCAGAAATTCAAAGTGAAATGCAGGTCACACTATCGTGGAATACTGCATGCAAAAGACATATGTGCAGGTAATGAATTAAGAAATAACATATACAAAAAATGTGCACATCAAAATCATGTATAGAAAAAAGAAGAAAGGGGTTCACCAAATCCGCACAGGTTTCCATATTACTCTTTCCAGATCCTACTGCATACAAAGTATCATATAGGGTTAGACTTGACTCAGCCAATGAAGGACCACAATTCTTCCTCCATATTTAGACCCCCGGGGGTACGTGTTTGGAGTTCAATAATAAAGCGTGCCTCCAATTGACGCATGTTTAGTGACGCTGAGAGGCTAGAAGCAGCTGATATAGTCTTTCAGGGCGCCACATCGGGACTTGATCTAACGGCAGGAACAAGCATAGACAGAGGACCAGATAACTTGAAAGGCTGGTTCACAAAGTTGGAACGCTCTTATGAAAAAGAAATCAGGAAGTGGTGGGAGGCTACTTCTCTTCAAAGATATTTGGATGTAGGACGTATCCCTAGGGGGCTTCGGATCTACACAATCCCCTCGTATGAAAATCCGGATCCCAATTTATTAAAGGATTGTGCCGAACACACGGTGGCATCCTCCAAGGGCATGGTCCAAATACTGATAACGTATGCCAAAAGCGACAGAGTGAAACTCTTGGACGAAATCAAGGAGGTAGAACAGCATATCTCCACCCTTGGAGAACAAGAAGAGGCGGAAAGCCTCAGAAACAAGATGAAAACAAGACTAATAGCATATGAAAACGATATCAAAAGACGCAAGCAAAGCAAGTTTGCAAGAGATCAGCATGACTATGAGTCAGGCAGAGTACTGACCTTTGCCAAGAAGTACGATGCACCGAGAAAAACTCTCCAAACAGCAACTCTGAAAAGTAGAGCACTAGATCAAATAGACACATCGGAGTCTGAAGTCAAAATTGACCAATTAGAGAGAGAGAGTGCTCCGAGAGATCTAGGAGCAAGCGGGATTAAGAAACCGGATTTTCCCAAGGAATACGAGGTAATGAAGGAATCATGGAGGAGATATCCGCAAAAAGCGAAACCCCCAGACAGAAACATCGTACAACCAGGAGAGGGGGCAAGAACCGCAAGAGGAGGTGGAACACCCCGGACAACAAGGGGCAAGCGAGGAGTCAACAGAAAATAGATAAGCAAACAGTAATTAACCTTTCTACAAGAGCGTTGACCAAAGAAGAAATTGGAGTCCTTGAGATGGGTCTCACGTTCTGCCCAACTTCCGAATGGGACTATGTACAAACAAGGATTGACCTCTACTGTTTCGTGCGCAAACTGAAATTGCAGAAAACTTTTAAATTACGTCCAATTCTGCCTCCACCTCTAACATCACATCCGATAACGGACAAACTCACAGGACAAGACCTCGAGGCACTGGAAACCCTACATGATTTACAAAAGGACACGACACCAATGGAGCCGGATGAGGAGGAGAATCCACATCTGGGTATTAACCATACCAGTGGCAAAAGCAAATTTAAAAAGAAATCTAGGTTTATTCCGAAAATGCCCTTCGACGCAATTGATTGCTTTCATGAATCTGTGATCAAAGATCTAAACAAATTGAGGTCGCATGACAACCAACGGCAATTTAAAAATGAGCGTTTGTTCAATCTATCCAAAGCACAGTGGACAGCAGTTAAGACTCTCAAAGAAGATACCGACATTATCATCAAACAGTCTGATGAAGGCGGTAATGTGGTGGTGATGTCTAAAGGGCTATATAGAGAGGAAGCGCTACGATTTTTTGGTGATACAACAAGTTACGAAAAAATCAAAAGAGAGAGGTACAATACTAGTGTGGTATTGTTTTACAATCTACTTGACAAATGGAGAAACAGTGGTATTTTGGAGGAGGACGAATTTCAATTCATCAAAGTGGACAGTCCTGTATTGCCAACATTTTACCACTTACCGAAAATCCATAAGGACGCCCACAAGCCACCAGGGCGCCCTATAGTTTCAAGCAAAGAGAGCTTGTTGGAAAAGGTATCTATCTATGTAGATCACTTCTTGTTTCCTCTTGTAATAGACTTAAGCTCTTTCATTCAAGACACCACTGACTTTATCAAACGCATACAAGAGATACAGTGAGAGCCGGACTTTGTGCTTATTACCATGGACATAACTAGTCTATATACCTGTATTGCACACACTGATGGGTTGGAAGCACTCCAGTATTTCCTCAAAGCCAGGCCTTTGAAGTTCCAGATGCACAACAGAATGATGTTAGAATTTGCTGAATTCTGTTTGCGCAGCTGTATCTGCAAACCCAAGGGACCGCGATGGGCACGTGCTTCGCCCCCAGCTACGCGAACCTGTTCGTGGGCTGGTGGGAGAAGCACGTGGCCTGGGCGGACGACAATGAGGTATGGGTCGAGAAAATCGCCCTATGGGCACACTATATCGATGACCTGTTTATCGTTTGGAAAGGCACACCAGAGGAGGCTAAAGAGTATATAGATATTCTGAATGATAATATTCTTAACTTACGATTTACGAGCTACATAAGTAAGATTGAGGTACCATTTCTAGACCTTTCAGTTTTTGTGGCAGATGGAAAAATATGCACCAAACTTTATCGCAAGCCCACTGCAGGGAATACTGTTTTGCACTACAAAAGTCAGCATCCCCGGTCATTAATCCGCAGTATTCCATATGGGGAGTTGTTGCGTCTTAAAAGAAATTGCACACTCCCCGTGGATTACACCCAGGCAGCCAGTGAGTCGCTGAGTAGATTCAGGCAAAGAGGATATACCAACTATCTCTTAAATGATACTGCCCTAAAAGTGCAGGCAATTGAGAGACATTCTTTACTTGGTTCAAAAGAATCAAAAAAGACCGAAGCAGAAGAAAAGTTGGAAAGTCCTCGACTCATTCTAGGTTTCTCTACAAAAGCTGGAACCATTAGGGGACTGGTAGAGAGAAACTGGAAAATACTGCAGACTGACAATATCATCGGTAAAACCATCTCTGAAAAACCTGAGGTAACATATCGTAAAAGTAAGTCACTAAAAGATTTACTGGTACGCAGTCACTTCTCTGATAGTGCTCCCAAAAACACTCTGGTTGGCTTTTACCCGTGCGCCTCATGCAAGGTGTGCAAGAACAGCAAAAAGGTGAAAGACTATGTTGTTCCTGGCAGGAAGGGGATATGCACCATCAACAGGTTTATGAACTGCAATACAAGCTTCGTCATCTATTGTTTGACATGCCCGTGTGGTCTCCAATACATCGGGAGCACCATTCATCCCGCCAAAAAACGAGTGTTGGAGCACACACAGGCAATCACAAACCACGACATAACTTACCCTGTAGCGAGGCATTTAGCTGAAAAACACGAATCCCGCAGTGACAGACTCAGCTATTTCTGTTTAGACCATGTCCCCATTACTGAAAGAGGAGGAGACAGGGTTAAGGAGTTGCGTCAATTGGAGGCACGCTTTATTATTGAACTCCAAACACGTACCCCCGGGGGTCTAAATATGGAGGAAGAATTGTGGTCCTTCATTGGCTGAGTCAAGTCTAACCCTATATGATACTTTGTATGCAGTAGGATCTGGAAAGAGTAATAGCAATATGGAAACATGTGCGGATTTGGTGAACCCCCTTTCTTCTTTCTTCTATACATGATTTTGATGTGCACATTTTTTGTATATGTTATTTCTTAATTCATTACCTGCACATATGTCTTTTGCATGCAGTATTCCACGATGGTGTGGCCTGCATTTCACTTTGAATTTCTGCTGGACATTAGCCCATTGGAGGGCTTTATTTTCTTAGAATGAAATCCAGCAGCCATACATATGAATTTGTTGAGCTAATTTATACATGTAAAGTTCATTTCCAGTATGGAACTGTGTCAATGAATTAAGCCGCAATGACCTTAGGAAGAGTATTCCCAATTTTTGAACGCCACCAATATAGTAGTGTCTTTAATGAATTTATCGAGATAGTTCAACATGAAAACACATCCAATTGAATGGATTTATTTTTCTTTGGGAAACTGTAATGTATATATATATCTTTTATATTTTTTATGCTCTGTATGTTTATTGGCTTTATATGTTGCATAATTCATATGCCAAGTTGACACGGTATAATTGGTTACTTACTTTTTTGATTGCATTACGATCTTTTTGTTCAACAAGCAGGCTAAAATGGCCGCTGTGGTAACGAATGATTTTTTGTTAATTACACGGCAAGTCCTCTGTCGATTTTGCTCACTAGCACTGCCGTCCAATGAGAACATTTGTTATTTATATGTGGCTTTTGAATGAACTAACTAACACTGACGAAGGCCAGGGTGCCGGAACGCGTGTGTTAGCTTTTCACAGAAAACTATCAATAAAGAAAAATCTTTTGAACGAGCCTGGAGTGCGCCGCACGTTGTCTTTGTTGGAGACGTGGTGTTTCTGGAATATATATATATATATATACATATATATATTCACTGAAAAAACTATAGGTTTCACACATGTTATAATTAGCTGGACATTTCTCTCATACAAAACCAATGAAATTCCCCCGTTATAGTTAGTTTAGCTAACTATAACTCGCGTGCCCGCAATGCACTGCTGATGACGTCACATATTACATCACTCATGACATGGTCAGTGACATCACTCATGACATCACTGATGACATCTCAAATGACATCACTGATGACATCACTGATGACATCATCCAGTGAATGTATGTTTTTCTGAAAATTAAATATGTTTTATATATGTATATCTCAAGGTCGATGGAAGAATAAATGGGTATATAAGTGTCTAAATGGATGAATTGTTATTGATAAATTGATTGTGTAACTGACTGATTAAGTGTATCATAGTGAATACATGGCTTAGTGAGTAATGTTTAAATATGTAAATATCTGTATCAGTCTCTCACTTTGTGTACAAGTGGCTGCATGGGTTGGTGAGTAGCTACATGGGTGTCTATATAGGTTATTAGTTGGTTTTTTGAGTATCAGTATAAGTGTCTGATGTCTGTATGGTTCGGTGGGGGGTATTACGTAGTGCATAGGTGCATGAATGAGTGACTCACTGTTTGTATGTGTTGAAGACAGCATGTTTGCAGGACTGTATGGGTGGATGAGTGTGTGCATGGGTGTGTTAGTGAGTGAATGACTGTCTCAATAGTGTCTCTATGAGTAACTACATATGTTTTATGTTTTAAACTAGTATATGTGACTATTGGTGTATATAAGTGAGAATATGTGAGAGTGAGAGATTGAAAGAGTTCCTGTATGAATAAGTATGTGTTTCTATAAGTGATTGTTAAAAAGACTAAGTATGTGTAAGTTTCCGTAGAAGTAAGTGTGGTGGTGTGTGTATAACTGTATATGCAAGTAAATGTATGTTTGATTCTTTATTAGCATGAGTGACTATGTGTGTGAGTAACTCTATGGATGAGTGGCATTGTGTAACAGGATGTATAGGTGTATGAGTACATATGATGAGTGAGTACATGTATGAGTGACTGTATAGGACTGTTGGTAAATGAGTGGATGTGTATGTGGATCTTAGAATTACTGAATAGGTTGTTGTAACTGGTATTGGTATGTCCATTGTTTTTTACATTTTAGTCTCTATTTTTGAATGTGTGTATCAAAGGTTATATTAGAGTGAGAGGAGGTGTGCCACTCTATCACAAGGATGATGTCATCAGTGATGTCATCAGTGATGTCATTTGAGATGTCATCAGTGATGTCATGAGTGATATCACTGACCATGTCATGAGTGATGTAATATGTGACGTCATCAGCAGTGCATTGCGGGCACGCGACTTATAGTTAGCTGAACTAACTATAACGGGGGAATTTCATTGGTTTTGTATGAGAGAAATGTCCAGCTAACTATAACATGTGTGAAACATATGGTTTTTTCAGTGAATTTGCAAGGTTTTTTAAATGCTAATTCCTAACTATAACGTGTGTGAAACCTTTGGTATTTTTCAGTGAATTTGTACGTTTTTTTGAATGCTAATTTTTGAATTATGAAATTATTTTTTTTTTATAATAAAAATAAAATTACTATGTATTCATTTATATATTATCTGTAGCCTTTTATTTGTTTTTGCTCTTTTTTTTAAATTTCAATTAGGATAAAGTTGAACAGTTTATTTAATTTTTGCAATTAATTTTTCTCCACTTTTTTTTTTTATATAAATTCTTGGGGTGCGCGCACCTAGTACGTTTTCGTAAGTTTTTTGTGAATACCGTCGTATGTTATTTACGTACTCATACATACGTTCTAGTGCACGCTGGGAGCGCGCACCCAGTACGTATACGTACGTACGTACGCATGCGTGCGTGCGTCGTACGCGCACCACGCGGTTCACTTCCGCATACGCTTAAATTACTAGCAATAACGTTCGCGTATACGCGTGTTCAACGTATGCGCGTTACGTGCGCGCATATGACGTATGTACATGCGCTCCTACGCGTTCGCGCATGCGTAATCACTAGGTGCGCGCTCGGAGCTTGCGCAGTGCGCGCACCTCGGGTTATATGCTTAATAAAACAACACTTCTTATTGGTTATCATTACTTTCAGTTTCTGATTGTTTCAACACCACACATAATCACCTCATGGCAAGTCATGTGATCATGATTCATCACTTTTGATTGGTTTGAAGTACTTTCAGTTCCAGATTCTTCCCAAACCACACCTACTCCCCTCATTATTAGTTCTGATTCCTTTGGAGAAGGAGCTATTCTGTTGTTGAGAGACAATGGCTGAACAGCAACCATCTTCAGACAGTGACCAGGACACTCTTGAGAGGCAGAGGAGCAGGAAGCAGAAAGACAGCTTTATATGGCAGTTTTTCACTTTTCCAGAGGGACAAAAAAAGGTAAATGCACCTAAAGTGACTTGTGTACTTTGTCAAAAAGTCTTGTCACGTGGGAATCCTAACAAGAAGTATTCTTTTAGCATTCACACTATGTTGAGGCATGTTGACAAAATGTATCCAGTGACTTTTCGTTGAGCTTCTGGAGCAAACCCTCCACCTGCTCAGCCGACGACATCTGCAGCAGCTCAGCCGAGCACATCTTCGGCAGCTCAGGCGAGCACTTTTTCTGCAGTGGTGCCTTTGCCTTCTTCCACACCTCTTTTTGGACCACCTTGTTTTGCGAGTTTGTCCACACACTGCACTGTTTGCGGTCGACTTATTTCTGTGGGTAAGACCAGTCTTGATCTCGTTCAGAGAAAATTTGATGCGCATGAGTGCAGTAGGCCATAGATGTTTTTTCTTTTTTTTCGTTTTTCTCTTCCTGTTTCCCTCCATTAACTCAAGGGCTCTTTTAAGAGCCACTTATAAACTAAACCCCCTAAATTTTTTGGGGGATTTATTTTTTTAATTTTTTTGGGGGGTGCACCCAAGGATGTTTTTTAAATTTTTTTTTTTTTAAATTGAATGTACAAAGAGAGGTGAAGAAATGGAAGCATGAAAAGGGAGGATTGAGATATACAAATATTTTTCACTTATTTTTAAAAAAAAAAAATATATTTTGAAAAAAAAAAATGTTTTGTATTTTGCAAGGGAACAGAATTTCTTTTTTTATTTTTTATTTTAGTTCTGCAAAAAAAGGAAAAAAGTATTAATATTCAATCATACATTACAAAAAGCATTACTTGTTTTTACATATTTTACAAAGCAATTTTTTGCCCTTTTTTCGCTGTTTTCAGAATTTTTAAATTTTCACTTAAAATAGTGAAAACAATTGTATTCATCATTTAACAGCGGGCAAAAAAAAACCAATCTGTAAGATTGTTTAAAAAAAAGCCCAAAAACTATCCTCACTAAAATATACCTTGTTAGAAATATTACATATATATTACAAGTACTTTTCTAGATGAATAACATTTTTCTAGATAAACCGTCTTTAAACCTTGTCGCAAAAGCACACATGCCAAAATAATTTCTGTCAAAGGACTCCACAATTGTTTTTATTACTTTTCCTTTAGGCCAAATAGTAATTTCAAAATCATTTTTAAGTGATATCTTCAATTATAATCCTTTAAAATTTCTTCAGATGCAGTTTTTAGTTTTCAAAATTTAGGTTTCAGAAAAATTAAGTATGAATTGGGTAAATCATAAGGCAAACGTTGCTTGAAAATCAATTGGGAATCATTACACAGTGTCCAGCCTTTTTCACATTTAAGATAAACTGTGTAATGTCCAGAAGTTACAGTAGGTCCTTCATGAAAAATTATTGCAACTGTAACAAAAGTTTTTCCAGAAATTGATAATTGTTGTCCTGTAAACTTCTTTATTAAAGTATCCAATTTTGAACCATCAGCTCTACAACGTTGCATCATTAAAATTACATACTGACCATATTTCTGTAAAAATAACGTGGAAAACATGTCAGATTTACATTCAGAACATTCCATGTTGTGATTGGCATCTTTAACTAATTTACTAAAAGTCACTGATTTACTTTGTGGTAATGGTAAAAATATGAACCTTTCTGAATCAACATTACTACTACATGTGTTCATACAGTTTTCACAGCAATGTTCCCATTTGTAACAGACACCAAATACGTTTTCTACTTCTACTCCTTCATCTTCAAGTACACTCAAAATATATATTAAGAATTCCTGTGCATCTTGCTGGACATTTTCTTTAAACTGTGTAGAACCACAACATACATCTAAAAGATTTCTAACATCAGTTGCACTTTCTATTTCAGTTGTATCAGTACTCAGCTTCTCAAAAAAGAGACTCAGCAGAGAACACAATCTTTTTCCATGATTTACTATTATCTGTTCTAGCAACTTTTCAAGATAAAATACAACATTCAGCACTACATTTGCATAGCAGTTGACACCAGAGCTATGGCAACCATCAACCTCTTCAACACTGTCCTTTTTCTTTTTCCTTGCTATCACATCACTGTCCTTTTTTTTTTGTTCTGTTCATCCACATTACAGATATTTTCAAATTTCCTTTTAACCGAGAAACAACATGTTTTTCAATCACAGGATACTGTCCTAAATGAGGAGCATAGGTTCTTCTTAATCTATTATACTCCTTTACACAGTTTGTATCAGCACTAACTTTTGAGTCATCAAAGTCTATCATAAATAAACCAGATAATGTTTTTACTCGTGACAGAGCAACATATGCCATACCTTCTTTGAACACAGTAGAACCAATGTTTACAAAAGCACTATCTACAGTCAATCCTTGAGACTTGTGAATAGTTACAGCATATGCTAGAGAAAATGGAAACTGCTTTCTACGCACATATAAGTCTTTCACAAGCATGAAACGAACTGAACAACGACAAATGTCTTTAACTTCTTCTATCTGATCAAATTTTATTTTTAAACATTCAATTCCTTCTTTTTTCTGATAATTAATGAAACCCACAACTCTTCCCATAGCTCCATTCACTAAACCTTTTTCTACATCCAAATTTCTCCTTAAAATCACTCGACAATTCATGCAAACATATAGATTTTTTTCTAATCCAGCTGTTTTGGAAATGTTCTTCTCTAGTGAATCCAATTTATTTTTCAGTTTGCCTGTTAATGTAAAAGTAATTCTTTCATGCTGAATTTTGTCCTCTGCTTCCATTTTCTTAATCTCTTCGTTTTCCAATTTCAAAAGTTCCTCATTGAATATTGAGCACTCACGTAGTGTTGGCATTAAGCAGATTACAGTATTTTTTTCAGCAATGTTCTTGTATATTTTCTCTGCAACTATTTCTTCATTTGGAAATAAATTATGTAGCATCCTACTCTGTAATGCTTTTTTGCCAACTTCTGTGAGTAGTCCAATTCTGATATCTTTCAGAATACAAGCATAATCTTCGTCGTTTGCTTGTCTCATATTGGTAGTGAGTTCTTTGTACTCAAAGAACGACCAAATATTCGCATTACCAATGCTTCCTAATGACTTCTTCGTGTCTTCATGTGTCACAGTATTAAACACTGATTGTGCTTTAACTGGAGTGAGCTGTAAAAGATCTCCAAAAACTATGACGTGTTTACCTCCAAATAACACGTCATAGTCTCTCTTAAGAATTTGTTGCATTCTTAAATGCACAAAGGCAAGCATTAAGTTTGAAACCATGCTCACCTCATCAATAATGAGTACTTGCATCTTCTTCAACACTCTTGACACTTCGAAGCATGCTTCTCCAGTTATCTTGTGGTATTCTATTTTGTTCTCATGCTCCACTGGTAACATTAGCAAGCGATGTAAGGTAATTCCTTTTATGTTATAGGCTGCTAACCCAGTTGGAGCAGTTACCACACAAGACAAATTTGAAGCTGTTTTTTGCTGTAGGTAGCTTCTGATGACTTTTATTAAGAAACTTTTACCAGTTCCAGGTTGTCCACTCACATACATCCTGATTGGTTCAAATGATGTACATGAGCACTGTTTTTTTTCATGTAGTAATCCATGATCAATTTTTTGGGTGACTTCTTCATAAATTTGTTTTTGTTCTTCATTCAGTTGTTGTTCCAGATTTAGTAAGTCGATTGAATCTTCCTGTGCTTTATTCATAGCCGTTTCTACTTCAGTCATGGCTACTGCAGCTTCATTTTCTACAATTGGTTGTCCTAGGGGATCTTGACTAAGTGTTCCTGAACTTTGGCTGTCTTGAGAACTGTCTCTAGCTACTTCAGCTGCAATTTTTGCTTCCTGTTCATTTTCTTCATTTAACATTTGGACATAAGTTGTGAAAGTACTGCATTCAATGCTGTCTTTGCTAGCATTGAAGGAATCTTCATAACTCTGGAATTCTCCAAGTAGTTCGTCCTCTGAACGCCATGGTTTAAACAGCTGCAAAAGTGCCAAGTAGTAAAATTCCTTTTTGTCAGTAGTGTCGCAGCTCAGCTTCCTGTGATTTATCAAACTTCCTTTTGTTTGCTTCACAAACATCCTTCCTCACCAATGACTTTATATTTTCCATTGTTGATGTCTCCTGTGGCTTTCCGTGAAAAAATGTAGTTCTGCAGCACTTCATAGAGACACATGTTCTCAAGATGATGACTTCTTTTTCGGTAATATGTGTCCAACATGTTTGTTTTCAAAATATCTGTACTTTCTGGGTCATTCTCGGACAAATATTCAATTTCTCCAACAGATTTCAGTACCCGATTTCTCATTCCTGCAAGGCCTAAGCTTACCCAAATTATTCTTATGGATTTCGAGTAAAGACTTGCAGATGATAACCTATCTGAGCATTCGTAGGATCCAATTTCTCGATGCGATAACATCTTTAAACTGAAACTGTACAGCTTCTTACAGACAGTCTTCTCGTGAGAAATCTCTTCCCACATTTCCTTCAATTCTGTTTTCTCAGATTTAGTGATGTAAGATGTGACATACCGAGCAACAGCAATAGAATTGTCTGCCACATACTGAATATCCATGTTAGCATTCCACATGGATAAAATGACTGGGTTGAAGTCATTTATAAATTTTGACTCTTCTTTTCTTCTTAGGTTGTATGTATTTTTGGGAGATTTTCTGGTTATAGTATGTCGCACAGCTTACATAAAACTGTTGACTCTTCCTTTTGAAAGAACAGGTCTAGGAAATCCAAATCGACACTTTGTGTAGAATTTATCTTTAGTCTTATACTTCCGTCGACAGTATTTTCCACACCGATGACTTTGGAAACGTAAAACTTGCTCTTTTAACTTTTTCTCCTCTGTGCTTTTAGGTATAGCACATGTTGCATATTCTTCAATGAAAGATAACACTGCTTCTTCAGCATCTGTTCCAAATTTTGGGGCATCCTTGATCCACAACAGCATATGAATATGAGGAGCACCTCTTGCTTGGTACCCTTTTCTCCAAAAGAAATCCACTACTTCTCCAAGAGGTGGTTTTTTTTTATTATTGCAGATGAAGGACATCATAGCCTCAAATCTATGATTGAAATATCTGCAAACATTAACCGGATCCAATGAGCACAGTTCTCCTGCTGTCTTGTATTCAATGTTTTTAATGTTTGAATTTGCCTCTCGTAGAAAATCCAATAAATCATCCCAAGCGTACTCGGCACAGCTTAGGGTTACAAACCATGTAGGAGTTCCTAAATTCCTTAACAAGCATTTCAATTCTCCATGGCGTCGGTACCAATATTCATTTGTCCCACGCTGACAAGCCATCAGATTGATCAGTTGTGTTTCCAAATGATCATCTCGGTGCTGCACTTTCTCCATAAAATCCTTAGCAGACACATTATGTAGATGTGCTCCACTTTTTAAAATGTGATTTACTGCATAAGATAATGCAGACAAGTCGCTTTCAAATAAAAGATGAAACAAATAAGGAATACTTTGACGAAATCTTGAATCTTCAGCATATAGTCTTGTAGTCCGATACTCAGAAGCTGGAATCTGTTCTGGGCGTTCATTGTATCGTCCACCTTTTCCTGTAGGAAACAGCTGAGGAAAACATCGAGCTTCCAAGCTCTTCTCCCATACACTCACGGGAGTTCCTTTTGCTTTCTTCATCTGAAACAGATCAATAGTGTCTCCCATAACTTCTTTTGAATGAAGAGGATGTATGCTAAAATGTTCATAAATTTCTTCTTCCTTTGACTTGTCCACTTTTTCAATTTGTCCAGTTGGTGTTTCTGTGTCTTCTTGTAAATCTTCTTCTTCTTCATCTATATAAATTGATTCATACCATTTATTATTCCTTTTCAAATATAAATTTGCTCTTTGTACTTTCCGTACATCTACCAGCTCCTGCCAAATCTTCTTATTCTTTGTAGGTACACCATTAACCAGAATAACTAATGGTTCAGTTTCCAAAGTATCTGCATCAATAGTTTCCATATTTTTTTTCAAATCCAAGGGCAAATACACCACTTCCTTTTAAACCTCTCAGTAAATCTGAAAGAGGTAATTTACCAGTTTTGGGCTCCATACGTACTATGGTCTGGAATGGATGAACACATTGAATGAGTATAGACTCATATGTATTTAAATCAGAAGGTTCGGCAGGAATAGCATCCAATTTTAAATTACTATGTACAGCTCTGGTCAGCATTCTATTTTCTTCTAACTTGTTATAACAGTATTTACAAATACGCTGATCTTCACCCAATTCAAAACAATTTTCCAGAAATATATATGTTGCAAAATCCTTCCACTTATAATTATCTTCATTATCACTTTTTTTATACAGATCAACATTCCTTGTTTGAATTTTATAATGGCTTCTGCGGCAACAAATACAAATAATATTTGGTCTTTCATTAGAGATGATAGTAAATTTTGTCATTTCTTCCTCAAAATTTTTAGTAATAATGAGTTCTACATTCTGTTCCTCATTTTCCTCATTAACTGTGTCCTTTTCTGCACTTTCTTGTTCTGGACCAAAGTAACAAAACTGAATCTCATCAGTAACCTTCACTACATCTGATACAGATCCACGGAACAGAGCATTATTCAACTCATTCAACTTTACTGCTGGACTTTTAGCAAAATACAATGTTCTCACAAACTTTCTCATTTCAGTATGATGAACAGCCAGCATCCTAAAATGATGAAAAACACTTTTACACACTTTTCTAGATAGACAAGCCAGAGAATGTCCTTGCAAACCAGTATTCTCTCTCACTCTGCATGGATCTAGTGTTTGAAGCACCTTCATCTTTCCTGGGACTGCAATTCTTACTGAACAACAACTTCATAAATTAAATCTCTGCCCACAATTCCTGTGTACACACAAACTCATATTGTCATTTTAGGCACATAACACAGGCTGCCCCTTTCCTGGGACTGCATTTCTTTCAGAACAACAACTTCACAAATTAAATCTCTGCCCACATTTCCTGTATACACACAGACTCATGCTATCTTCTTTGGAACAAAACAGTGTTCCTGAATAGTACCAAATTACTGTTACAGCCTGACACATTTTCCTTATCATTTACAGAGGCAGAAAACAGCACATGTCCTAACAGCTCCTTGAGACCATGACCATGTGTTACAGGGTGAGTGATTATACTAGAGCAAAGAAAATGAGGCCTTGGTGACGTTGAATGTGTTTGCATTACACAGTGCTATCTGAAACATCACACAGAGTTGAGTACTACACATGAGAGTGTTGGACAAGCTGTTGCGTGTGTGCCAACAGTGTGTTTCTGGAGACTGTGTATTGTCTGGTGCAAGACAAATGAGCAAAGAGACTTCAAAACTGCATGAAGACTGCTGGGATGTATGTAACAGTGCATGTGTGCGAAAGGTTACTTTCAGTTTTGTACATATGGCAACTACCTGTGCCTTTGCTATTTAGAAAGGGAAATCTACCCTGTTGGTTTCAAATGTTTTAGCTTTTGCCTCTCATTTGCGATTAAGTGATTTCTGCTGAGTGCTAACCACCACATTTGAAGAAAACAAGCTGTCCCTTTCCTGCAAGTGCATGTTTTACAGAACAACTGCAACACAAATTACATCTCTGGCCACAATTCCTATATGCACACAGCCTCATAGAGTGCTTCTAAACAGAAAACAGAATTTGATTTGCAATTTCAAAGCACCTTTACTACTATGGTAGAGCAAGTGATAATTAGTGTTACAGCCTGACACATTTTCCTTGTAGATTACAGAGGCAGAAAAGAGCACATGTCCTAACAGCTACTTCATACCATGAGCATGTGCAACCTGGGTGAGTGACTACACTAGAGCAAAGGAAATGAGCCTTGGTGACGTTGAATGTGTTTGCGTTACACAGTGCTATCTGAAACAGCACACAGAGCTGAGTACTACGCATGGGAGTGTTGGAGAAGCTGCTGCGTGTGTGCCAAGAGTGTATTTCTGGAGACTGTGTATTGTCTGGTGCAAGACAGATGAGCAAAGAGACTTCAAAACTGCATGAAGACTGCTGGGATGTATGTAACAGTGCATGTGTGCGAAAGGTTACTTTCAGTTTTCTACATATGGCAACTACCTGTGCCTTTGCTATTTAGAAAGAGAAATCTACCCTGTTGGTTTCAAATGTTTTAGCTTTTGCCTCTCATTTGCGATTAAGTGATTTCTGCTGAGTGCTAACCACCACATTTGAAGAAAACAAGATGTCCCTTTCCTGCAAGTGCATGTTTTACAGAACAACTGCAACACAAATTACATCTCTGGCCACAATTCCTATATGCACACAGCCTCATAGAGTGCTTCTAAGCAGAAAACAGAATTTGATTTGCAATTTCAAAGCACCTTTACTACTATGGTAGAGCAAGTGATAATTAGTGTTACAGCCTGACACATTTTCCTTGTAGATTACAGAGGCAGAAAAGAGCACATGTCCTAACAGCTACTTCATACCATGAGCATGTGCAACCTGGGTGAGTGACTACACTAGAGCAAAGGAAATGAGCCTTGGTGACGTTGAATGTGTTTGCGTTACACAGTGCTATCTGAAACAGCACACAGAGCTGAGTACTACGCATGGGAGTGTTGGAGAAGCTGCTGCGTGTGTGCCAAGAGTGTATTTCTGGAGACTGTGTATTGTCTGGTGCAAGACAGATGAGCAAAGAGACTTCAAAACTGCATGAAGACTGCTGGGATGTATGTAACAGTGCATGTGTGCGAAAGGTTACTTTCAGTTTTCTACATATGGCAACTACCTGTGCCTTTGCTATTTAGAAAGAGAAATCTACCCTGTTGGTTTCAAATGTTTTAGCTTTTGCCTCTCATTTGCGATTAAGTGATTTCTGCTGAGTGCTAACCACCACATTTGAAGAAAACAAGCTGTCCCTTTCCTGCAAGTGCATGTTTTACAGAACAACTGCAACACAAATTACATCTCTGGCCACAATTCCTATATGCACACAGCCTCATAGAGTGCTTCTAAGCAGAAAACAGAATTTGATTTGCAATTTCAAAGCACATTTACTACTATGGTAGAGCAAGTGATAATTAGTGTTACAGCCTGCCACATTTTCCTTGTAGATCACAGAGGCAGAAAAGAGCACATGTCCTAACAGATCCTTGAGACCATGAGCATGTGCATTCTGGGTGAGTGACTACACTAGAGCAAAGGAAATGAGCCTTATTGACGTTGAATGTGTTTACGTTACACATTGCTATCTGAAACACCACACAGACCTGAGTACTACACTTGGGAGTGTGGGAGAAGCTGCTGCGTGTGTGCCAAGAGTGTGTTTCTGGAGACTGTGTATTGTCTGGTGCAAGACAGATGAGCAAAGAGACTTCCAAAACTGCATGAAGACTGCTGGGATGTATGTAACAGTGCATGTGTGCTAAGGGTTATTTTCAGTTTTGAACATATGGCAACTACCTGTGCCTTTGCTATTTTGAAAGGGAAATCTACCCTGTTGATTTCAAATGTTTTAGCTTTTGCCTCTCATTTGCAATTAAGTGATTTCTGCTGACTGCTAACCACCACATTTGAAGAAAACAAGCTGTCCCTTTCCTGCAAGTGCATGGTTTACAAAACAACTGCAACACCAAATACATCTCTGACCACAATTCCTATATTCACACAGACTCATGCTGTGTTGGTAGGCACAAAACACAGGCTGCCCCTTTCCTGGGTCTGCAATCCTTACAGAACAACAACTTCACAAATTAAATCTCAGACAACAATTCCTATATACACACAGACTCATGCTGTGTGCGAAAGGTTACTTTCAGTTTTCTACATATGGCAACTACCTGTGCCTTTGCTATTTTGAAAGGGAAATCTACCCTGTTGATTTCAAATGTTTTAGCTTTTGCCTCTCATTTGCAATTAAGTGATTTCTGCTGACTGCTAACCACCACATTTGAAGAAAACAAGCTGTCCCTTTCCTGCAAGTGCATGTTTTACAAAACAACTGCAACACCAAATACATCTCTGACCACAATTCCTATATTCACAAAGACTCATGCTGTGTTGGTAGGCACAAAACACAGGCTGCCCCTTTCCTGGGTCTGCAATCCTTACAGAACAACAACTTCACAAATTAAATCTCAGACAACAATTCCTATATACACACAGACTCATGCTGTGTTGGTAGGCACAAAACACAGGCTGCCCCTTTCCTGGGTCACCAATTCTTACAGAACTAATGCTAATTTCACATGTGCTGCCATTTTACTCTCTTTTCTTTCAAAGTGATTTCTGCTAAATCCTAACCATCACAATTAAAAACAAGCTGTCCTTTCCTTTCAACTTCAAGTCTTACTTTTCAACAGCAATACAAATTAAATCTCTGTCAACAATTCTTCTCTGCACACAGACTCATGGTTTGATGGTAGGCACAAAACAGTATTCCTCATTCTTACCAGTACACATAAACTTATTGTGAAAACATACTCCATAATATCTTACAAGTTCAAAACAGTTAAATATCTCGCAAACCTCAAAATGTAAAACATAACTTTTGAAGAAGATTCACAATTCTAATTTTTATCTCAAAAATCACCACATACATCCCCTCTCAAACTCATAACTCACCTTTTAAAATAGTTAGTTGAGAAAGAAATGTGCCACTCAAACAGCAGACTATCAGAGTCAGAATATCAGAGCTCCACACCTCTCTCCTCTCTCCAGAACCAGTAAATGGCAATATTTCCCTCTCTTTTTTCACACATATACATGTTAATTTCAAATCTCAGTGCTTCCCACTTTTTTTCAAATGAAATCACACATTTCTATTGGTTGAAAACTTCAACCCCTTTCCAAATGTACCCTTCCCCCAACTTGTCTCCTGCCTGCTACCATAGCAACAGGTCATGGAACACTGCTGTGAGGAGAGAGGTCAGAAGTTCAGCAGACAATGTTTCATATCCAAAGAGCAAGAGTGCTTGACTTTTCAAACCTAACAGCAAATCCATAGTAATGTTCTTTGGTAACACATTTTTCTGAACCAATACAAAACATGCTTTTTAAAATTTAAACATACAGCCTAGTTTTTAGTGTAGAATGGTTTGAAACAGCCAATGAGTTCTTTTTAAAAAAAATACTATGTGTGCCTCCATTTTTCAACTGTCTTTCATTTCATATTGCCTTTCTACTGAAAGACACCTCCTGAGTGCATCCAGATCTCCTTGGAAGATGTTCACAGTGTGGATTGTAGGTCACAGCTATGTCTTCTGGAGTGAAAAATTTGCAGAAAAAAGAGGTATGGTGAGAGACCTTGCTTTGCCAAATGTAGACATTAAATGGATTGGTCAGAGAGGGTTAAAGTGGCACCAATTAATGCCTTTGTTTAAAACCTTTCTACATCTCCCACAGCCTAACCTTATTATTGTGCACTGTGGTGGAAATGACCTAGGCACTTTAAATGGGGTAGGTCTGGAAATGCTTATTAAGGACACCTTTGTGCAATTGATGTCACTTTTTCCACAAACTGCCTTTGTATATTCTAACATATGCCAAAGGCAAAAGTGGAACTGGTCCAACCAATTTTGTCCGCAGATTGACAAAGCAAGGAAGCACGTCAACAAATCTATTTCTGCTTTCCTCAGAGACTATGGTATGGGTTCTATATACCACAACAACTTGCGTTACAACATGCAAGACATTTATAGAGGAGATGGTGTACACTTCACTGATGAAGGCAACAGAGTCTTCCTCTTGAACTTTAGACTCTGCATTGGTACTTACTTGTAGGTACCGAAAAACACACAATAAACACAAGGGCTCTTTTTAGAGCCACCTTATATCTTTTCACTTAATTGCGAATTTTTATTATTTTTTTGTTTTTAAAAAATTTTCGGGTGCGCGCTGGGGGCGCGCACTCGGCGATTTTTTTTTTCGAAATATAAATCTTTTTTTTTGCCCTATAAGGTCCTACTGTCACCCCCCTACAATGCCTAGTGGGTCAATATCTCCCCACTCTGCCCCCTTTTCACGTTCTCCCCCTTTGTTTATCACCCCCTCTTTATGCGAGAGACAAAATGGCGGCCGCCGATTCCTGATTTCCACCGATTCGAATGTTTACTGACATCTAACAACCAATCAGAAGTACGCTCGCGCACGCCAGGGTGCGCGCACAGGACTTGCTCAGTGCGCGCACGCTGCGCACTTACAGATATATATATTGATTTAAATGCTAATTTCTCAGGAAATACTGAACAGATTTACACCAAACCTGCAAAAGGCACTTCATGGACCTTATGGCTACCTCTCTGCCAAATTTCACATAATTCTGTTCAGCCGTTCGGGCTGTAGCTGCGACTAAAGTCCCTATGGAAAAATGCATGGGGAAAACACGTTTTGGGACCCCCCTTTTTTCTCGGCCCCTGCTTGACGAATCACCCCAAAACTTTCAGGGTAGGAGCTGAGCGGAGCGCCCCATTAGTTTTGAAAATTTCGCGAGGATTCGTCAACCGGCGCCAAAGTTATTCAAAATAGAATTTTGAGAATTCCTATGGAAACACGGTCCTAACTATAACTACCTACTGGCGAC
This sequence comes from Triturus cristatus, assembly GCF_964204655.1. Classification (NCBI taxonomy): domain Eukaryota; kingdom Metazoa; phylum Chordata; class Amphibia; order Caudata; family Salamandridae; genus Triturus; species Triturus cristatus. Next base: position 205,975,517 of record NC_140588.1, on the reverse strand, counting down.
CGCCAGTAGGTAATATACATATATATATATATATATAGTACACCTAATACTTACCTTTAATAATTACCAAAATACTTACATTTTAATGTCATTTTTTTTCTACAAGTATGCCTTTACCTTTAATACATTTACAACAAACTTCAAACACATTTTCACATAATAAACACTGTTTTAGAAAACTGTTTCCTAAACTTATTTTGTAAAAAGAAAAATCCACTCTACAAAACCATATAAAATATGGCCACCCTCCATTTTATCAATAGTAATACATCATATACAATCCAAGAGTACCATCTACTGGCGTTATGAGGTAATTTTAAACTTACAAATATTATAGGTTGTTGTTAAGACATGGTAGTTGTAAATGCATTAGTGGTTAAAAGACTCGTGATCCCGGTTCAGGTCGTTGCTAAAGAGTCGTGTTTCAGGTCCTTTATTGTCAATGAGTCGTTGTAAAGGCTGTTTCCGATCTTTCTGCTGTGGTTTGGATGCTCTGGAGTTGTGTCAGTAGTTGGTGAATGATTCAGTTGTAGAGTGCATTGCCACAGTCCAGTCGGCTGGTGATGAGGGCCTGTGTTACTGTTTACCTGGTGCTGGGTGGGGTCCACCTGAAGATCTTGAGAAGCATTTGGAGAGTGTGGAAACTTGAGGAGGGGACTGCTTTCACCTGGTGCTACATGGAGAGCTTGCGGTCCAGTATGATGCTCAGGTTCCATGTGGGTGGTGAGGGTTGGTGCGGGTCCGAGGGCAGAGGGTCAGCAGAAGTGGTCCCAAGGGGAGGGGGTTGGGCTGAAGATGAGCACTTACATCTTATTTGTATTACATTTTAGGCAGTTGGACTTCATTTCGTCAGAAACGTTGATCATAGCCTTCTGGAAGTTCGTTCTGGTGGTGGAGGTGCCTTAAGTGAGAGACAGGATGAGTTGGACGTCATCGGTCTATGGGATGATGTTGGGTTTGTGATTGCGGATGATGTAGGTCAGTGGAGTAATGTTAATGTTCAAGAGGGTGGGGGATGAGTGAGAAGCCTTAGTGGATGAAGCAGATGGTGATTTTGGGGTCAGAAGGGTGGGAGGTGTATTCTTTGAGTGCATCCTGTCAGAAACAAAGTGATGAGTTTGAGTGCGTTGCTGCTGATACCAGTGTTATGTAGTCTGTTGACCAGGATGTGATGGGATAAGGTGACGAAGGCTGCAGAGAAGTCGAGGACGATGAGGGCAGCAGATTCTCCATGTCGAGGATGGTCCTGATGTTGTCTGTTGTGGTCATGAGGGCTGTTTCCATGCTGTGGTTTGAGGGGAAAGCTCCAGCAGGTTGTTTATCTCAAGGTGATCTGTGAGCTAGTAGTTGATGGCTTTCTTAAGGACCTTCGCTGGGAATGGGAGGAGAGAGTTGCGGCGGTAGTTCTTGGGGTCATTGGGGTCTGCAGTGGATTTATTTAGGAGGGGTCTTACTTCTGCATGTTCCAGGTTTTCAGGAAGGTGGCAGAGCTCATGGCCCAGTTGAAGATGTGCAAGAGTGGTGGGTTGATCGTCTCTCATCTTAGGTAGAATGGGTGGTATGGGCAGGGGTCCATCGGGGCACCAGTGTGTATGGAGGTCATGATGGTCACGGTGGTCTTGGTGTTGAGGGGTGTCCAGCCATTGAGGTGGTTGTGCTGGGTTTCGGCAGGGGATTTGAGAGGAGTGAGCTCAATGGGTTGAGGTTTGAAATTGCCGTACACGTCTGATATCTTGTTGTGGAAGTAGTTTGCAAGGGCGTCAGAGAGGCCCTGGTTCGGTGGGGTTGTGTTGCCTACAGCCGTTGAGGTAGAGAATTTCCTGATGATGTTGAAAAGTTGGATTGCATTGTTGTTGTCTTTGAGGCATGTGGCCAGGGCCATTTTTGGGGGCTTCTTTGATGGAGTGGCGATCATTCCTGAGAGAGGACTTTAACACGGAGTGGACTATAGGGTTTCTGCTGGAATACCATTGTCTTTCTAATCATTTGCATTCTCTTTTTAATACCAGGAGTTCTGGGAAGAACCATGTGGCTTGTTTGTTGTTACCCCTTGGTGTTGGATGGTTTGGTGGGGGTGATACTGTCGGCACTGGTGGTGATCCAGTCAAAGAAATTTCGTGCCGGCGCAGGAAGAAGGGACAGGAATACACCCTATCTTGTAAATATGGTGCATTCCTGCCCTAGGCAAATTCTTTGTAAATATACCCGTAGATATATTTCTATACTATTGACTAAGGCAGACAATGATGCAGAATTTGAGTGAGTTCCCCATGAACCACCCAAGATGCCCTAACTATTGTAACTCATTGTAGCTTCTGGGACATAACAAATAACATATAAATGCTGTCATATGTCAATGATAAAAAAGCCCAAAGCATCACTCAAGTTTAAAGAAAAATGGGAAGTGAGTCTGGGTAGGCAGATAACTGAGGCACAGTAGAACTATTGTTGTCAGCAGAACCAAAGTGCTTCAATGAATGATGGCCACCATATAGCAATACATTATACATTTCTACACATGGCATAAAACACAAACATCTGAGTTTAAGAGTGCTGTAGGTACTTGAATTCAGGTTTCCTCCACTTAGGTGGTATTGCTTTTGCATAATGAAGTACTGCACACTGGTATTTAGAAATTTTCTGCAATGATTGACATGCAACTGTTGCCGAACCTTTTGACTGCACTCCTGGGCTACGTAGGTGATCTCCCTAAAACATTCCGAAAGTGCACCATTTTCGTCATTGTTTCTGGCCAAAAGACATCTTGTTATGAAATGGGGTCACAGCCCCCTACCATCATCTGAGGTTTGGCACCAAGACTTGAAATTCTGTTATTAGAATTGTGAACTCTATGCTCAACTGCTGCCTCCTATCAGGCGACGAAGGACATTTGGCAACCCTTACACCATTTCTTAGCAAACCGTCAATCAATCAGTATTTGTGGAGTGCACTAATCACCCCGAGGTGTATCTATTTGCAAACCAGCCATAATAACTTACAATATGGGTTGTATTATATGTTAGTAAAGGTGGGGTGAAATTCAAGGCTCTTGACAGTCATTCACAGTAGGTAGGGAAGACAGTCCATCACCTGGTATGTGCCTAGGTGGTGAGGGGTGGAGGAGTGATTGGTTATGTCAAATTGCTACTGTCGCTATTCTCTGAGATATGGCTCTACGATTGTTACATCATTGTGATAACATGATGGGAATAATTGGAACAGCCTTTAAGATCTTCAGATTGGATTGGTATATTATCTGACTGTTCTTTGTTTGGATATACATATTCTAAAATAGATTAAAAATTAAAAAATAAAAAGGTTTAAAACATGAATAGTATAAACACCTTATTTAGCATCCATAAGACAGATAATGGGGAAAGGAAGGGTGAGGCAGCCAACCAGCACCTCACTCATAGATCTCTATGACCTTTAATAAATAATGTAATAGAAGCAGGGGGAACTTATTGACAGCTCTGGTGTCTAATGCCTCACACTTCACATCTAATAATCAGAGATAGCTCTGCGGTGTGAGTTCTGAGCCGGGAAATGCTATTTATTTATTTATTTTATTTATTTATTTAGAAAGTTTTATAGAGCGCGAACAAGATCCTTGCGGATATCAGAGCGCTTTACATAACAGCAGCCTGTAAGAGGAACAGAAAAAAAAACAGAGATAAGCAAGTGAACAAACATATAAAAACCATGATGAGGGCAAATATAGTGGTATAGAGGAATTACAACATGGTGCTGTCACATAAGACAGGAACTAGCGAACTCAGTTCTGAAGGGAAAGAGCTCAAGTAAATTTTGCCATGAGAAGCGCTTTGACTTCTTTTTTTAAAGCGGCGGAGGAGGCATTTGGGAGGAAGAGCGTTCCAAATTTTGGGCGCCATCCCAGAGAAAGATCGATTATATGTTTTCTTTTTGTTGAACCTTTGGGGTTTCAGTAAAAGGTTTCCGGCACTCCTGGAAGTCCGTAGACCACCAGAGATTGTCAGTTTCTGCGCGAGGTAGCTGGGAGAGTTGTGGTGTAAGGCTTTATAAGTCATGCACGCCACTTTTAGGTGGATTCTAGCTTCAAATGGAAGCCAATTCAAGGATTTTAAATCAGGGGTAATGTGTGCAGTTCTTTTCGAGCCAGTGATGAGTCTTGCCGCAGCGTTGATAGACGCTCTTAAGGGTGCTGTTGCGGCTTTTGGTAGTCCACACAGGGAGACGCTTCCGTAATCCACACAAGGGAGAACTAGCGCTTGTACTGCCAACTTGAGGTCCCCGATTGGCAGGAAGGGTTTCAGCTTCCTTAGGGTACTTATCTGGAAATTAGCTCTCTTTGTGGCGTTACTGATGTGATTTTGCATCATGAGATTGTTGTCGAGAGTGATCCCCAAGGATTTTGCAGAATCCACGATAGTTGGTTGTACGTTGAACGCGGAGAGTTGTTTGATCAGGTCATGCATTAGAGGGATCTTGGCCGGTGGTGCTAAGAGGAGGAATTCTGTTTTTAATGCGTTGAGTTTGAGATGATTTTCTGATAACCAAGACTGGGTGATCATGAGTGTGGAGTTGAGCAAATTAATGTCCTCTATGGAATTGATCTTGAGGTATAGTTGTGTGTCGTCTGCATACATATGAAATTTAACATTGGATGTTTGCAGGATTTCAGTGAGCGGTTCCATGAACAGGTTGAATGCGGACCCTTGCGGCACCCCAAGAGATACAGGGGAGGCATTGGAGAGCGCGTTGTTAACCTTGAATTTTTGTGAACGGTTATGCAGGAAGGATGTAAACCATTTTAGCACTGTGCCAGACAGACCCATCCTATGCTCCAGGAGATCTAATAGTTTCTGGTGTTTGACCGTATCAAAGGCTGATGAGAGGTCTAGTAAGATGAGTAAGCACGAACCATTCTGGTCAAGGATTTGTAGCGCATCATCAAGAATGTGTGTCATGGCAGATTCAGTGCTGTGACCCGCTCTGAAGCCTGATTGGTGTTTATTTAGTAGGTTGAAGTGATCTATGTGATTGGTCAGTTGTCCGTTTACACATTTTTCCAGCAATTTGGCCAAAGTGGGGATATTGGAAATGGGACGGTAGTTGTTGAGGTCAGGTCTTGCTTTGCTATCTAAATATAAAAGTTGTGAATCTGTGTGATGTGATGGACAGCTCGAAGCTATGAGGCCTTGGGATGGGGGTGAGAACATGAATGAAAAGGGGGTTTTGCTGGGTGCCCCTTATGATACCTTGTAGAAAACCCTCTGGGGCATATGATCTACAAACTAGGATAAATATCGCAAAATGCGCTTAGTGTGTTTTACATTATCGCCCTCTATTGCTGAATAACATTGCCGTGTTAGCGGCGTATTAGCAACGCTTTGCTAAAAGGCGAAGTACAATCCAGCGATACACTACCATAATCCTCATTAGCCTGTGAAATCCAGCGATGATTTCACAGCGCTAATGAAAAGCTTGGTAATAGGGGAGTGTGTACTTAACCATACAATCCACCTCCCATGGGCAATAATGGTAAGTCAGGTTTTATTCAGGCGCTAGGATAATGCGTTAATGGGGGCTTAGCGCGCGTTTTCTCATCGCTACGCAGGTCTGGGGCAGCGTTGCTAATACAGCGAAGTTGTGTTTGTGATGTTTTTCAATGAAGTAATTGTAAGGAACGTCTACATTGCATCTCATTAGCGATGTATATCGCTAAGATGCTTAGGGGCATATTATCAACGGCCAGCGATAATTATCACTGGCCATACATAGCGATAGAAATATTATCGCCGGCTATCACTGAATATTATCGCCATGATAACGCTATATTTACAACGCATAGCGCTATGGCGATAATATTTCAGGGATAGCGGTGTTTGCAATGGAACATCGCTGGTTTTCCAGCGATGTTCCATTGAAAACAGCCATAACATTTCTGATACGACCCTGTGGTCCTATCAGCATAATCCATCTCCCATTAAAAGTATGCCTTAGTCAGGAATTTAACAGACGTTAAATTCCTGAGTTAAGGCTGAGGTAGCGCGATTTTTTTTATCGCTGCACCTCCTTGTTAATATCGCGAAGCTGCCTTCACGATATTATCATTTGTTGTTTTCACAGCCACGCCTTATTTGCATCTCATTAGCGATGCGAGGCGAGGCTGTGAAAAAACGGGCTCTACATCAAGGAAACACACGCTAGCATGTCCTTGATGATATTGCGATATAATTATCGCTGCTTTTCTCCCAAAAAAGGACGCTAAAGCGGCGATAATTATATCGCCAGCCCTTGCTAATATGCCCCTAAGAGTTAGTAAATCGGCGGCTAACATGCGCTGATGCATGTTAGAGCCGCCTTGTTAAAAGGCGATAAGATTATCGCCGCTTTAGTGGCAAAACGTGCCACTAGAGCGGCGATACTGCCCTTGATAATATGCCCCTCTAAGTTTTCATCAGGCCACTGTGTGAAAACGAAACATTTGAGCGACAATCTTGGGCCTGCCAAAGATGCACAGCTTGCAATTGAGCGCACGATCTTCTCTTCAGCTTGCTCACTTTGGTATTGTTGAGGATCTTTTGCTAATATATTCTGTTTGCATTAGATATTTGTACCCTAGGGTTTAAAAAAACTTGAATATGAAACATGTGCTATAAAACATGCAAATCCTTCTAAAGCAAAAGAATACTTGAAAAGAATATCAATGCGATTAATTCAGAGGGATGCAATATAATGTAAAATGTTGCGGCTACATTTAAGAGAAATTAGTGGGAACGGGCATAACTACGAAAGGAGCACATCATTTCCAAAATTAGATACATTGTTAAAATCAAAATTAAAACAGATGGTGCGATTCAATTCATAAGGAAATAAAAAGATGTCAATGATCAGCAATAAAGAGTAAGTGAGACTGCAACTCTAGGGAAATTAAAATAAAAGATAAAAGGACGGAAAACTAAAAAGTGGACAACTTCTGCTTCATACTTGAAAGGCATGCACCCATCGTATTTTGCTTGTTATTAATAATACAAAATGCATTTGGATAACCATTGTTGTATGGGATGTGAGACTGCAAATCTGTGGTGCAAAGTGTAATCCAGCACAAGCAACAACACAAAAAGCAATTTAAACATATCATCCCATGTACATTTCAGGTTTATTGCTACAGGACTGGAGGTCAACTTTCAGTAGGGGGGGAGAGGTTTCACAGTGAAAAATTCTAATGGACATTAGGCGTGATGTACTAAGGTCCATTCTCAGGAAGGGCAATTTACACATGGATTAGTCCGCAAATCCGTTGCAATTTGCAATGTGACCTATGCACTTGTGGAGAAGTGTGGCTCACTGGTTGGAGGACAAGAGGTCCTTCAAAAACAATGCAACATGCGATAAATATAGACCAGAATCGGCTCTATATCACTTGTACAATGCCCAGCCGGACATTGAAGTTTTAATGATTAATAGAATTAATTTCTGACATACAAATAGAATGTAGAGTGGGACACAGTCCTGTGTCCTTACAAACTGAACAGAAAGTACAGACAGTCAAACACAAGAAACATACATCAGGCTGAAGAATGAAGCTTATAGCCAGTACGAAATACAAGGGCAAGCTTTCTTAAAGGTACAATGACATGCACAATTTTTAACAAATGCGTTTAAAATGCATGTTTGTACATGGGGTCGACGACGTTTCGATCTATTCAACCAATACATAGATCATCATCAGGACTAGAGAGAATAAAAGCCTGAATTTACAATTCCTGTACGAATGGAAAAAGGGAGAAAATAAGAGAGAAGGGAGAGGTACATTAAAACCTAACAATACTGTGAGAAACAATAATGTCAGTAACCATGCACGGCATGCCATACGTGAGAAACACACCAGACGGCTGGTTGTTGACGCGAAGGAATTGGTATGACCGGTGAAGTAACCGAATGATCGAGGCTAGCACGCACGCTCAGATGGTGAGTTGAAGAAGTGCAAGGGACTAACAATGGTACGTAGTGGAGCGTGTGGTGAACCGCCAGATAGTGTTCGGTGAAGTAGTACATGATCACGCTAGCGAACAGTCAAGAAGACGTGAGGACTAACGGTGAGCCGGTAACGTCGTGACTAGGAACGCAAAGAAGGCGGGAAACTAACCCAATTCAGAAACGAATCGCTCCTTGAGTAGTTGCACAAGGTTCCAAGTAAGGAAGTGGTTGCGCGGATCAGCCAGGATAATACCAGGGGTTCAGCTGAAAACTAAGGACGGAAACCAATTACAACCAGAACAGCCAAGGAAGGGAAGGGCGGAATGAGGGAATGTGGACTCACCAATTGTTCACTGCAGCTTGTTGAGGGAATTAAGGGAACGACCAACTACCCAGTAAGGCGGCCTGAGAATCCAAGGTCCGCCTGTGGAGAACCATAGCGCGGGAGTTAGGGGTGAGGGGAGCAGGGTCGTGGAGAGAGAGCACATACGCGCCGATAAAGCACTTACCAGCATCAAGGGGAACTGCACGATCGCTAGTTGGTAGTGACTGGCTAGGCTGGAAGGTATAAGAAGGCCTCAGGAGTCACGTGACAACCGGACCAAGGTCATGTGACAGGAAGTACCGGCTGTGCTGGGACGTGATTACGTGAGTGAATGGACGGCGGACATGTTGGGTCAGTGTTAGGTGAATAAGGTGAAATGGAAAACAGAACGAGGTTGAGTTAAAACAATACGAGGTTGAGTTAAAACAATATCGTAATTTCTACAATTGTCACAGGCAGGGAAAAAAATCACAGAATTTTCAAAAAATGCAGAAGGGTCTAAATAAGAGAAAGCCAATCTTCATTCCTGTTAAGACCATTGCGAATTGTGTCAAGTTGAATGATAAGTTTCAGCTCTTCTTTGTTCAGGATTTGTGCCAGATCGCCACCTCTTGGTGGCAGCTTGATGATTCGCAGAACAGTCCATTTAATCTCATTGTCCTGGTGATTAGCCTGTTTGAAATGTTCGACCAGTGGTGCGTTGGGGACATTACAGCGAATCCTGCTGCGGTGTTGACCAATCCTTGTTTTAATCTTCTGGGTAGTCTGCCCAATATAGTTTTTCTTGCATGGGCACTGAATCAAATAAATCACATTACATGTGTTGCAATTTGAAAAACCATTAGAATTAATGACAATGTCACCAAACGAAAAGGATTTACCTTCTAACGTCAGATCACATAAATTGCAGTTGCCACATTTTGCGTGCCCCACCAGTGGCGTGAGACCCCAATATGAATTAAGACACAGTACAGAAACAGGACAGAAACACTGGCCCATATTGAATGCGGGCAGCCTTAATCTGGAAAGACCACTATTTGCCTTCCGCAAAAACCGCAATTTAAAAGACCACCTAGTGCGCGCTGCAATCCCCAAAAAAACATCTCCCACAACTCTTAATTCATATTGGGGTCTCACGCCACTGGTGGGGCACGCAAAATGTGGCAACTGCAATTTATGTGATCTGACGTTAGAAGGTAAATCCTTTTCGTTTGGTGACATTGTCATTAATTCTAATGGTTTTTCAAATTGCAACACATGTAATGTGATTTATTTGATTCAGTGCCCATGCAAGAAAAACTATATTGGGCAGACTACCCAGAAGATTAAAACAAGGATTGGTCAACACCGCAGCAGGATTCGCTGTAATGTCCCCAACGCACCACTGGTCGAACATTTCAAACAGGCTAATCACCAGGACAATGAGATTAAATGGACTGTTCTGCGAATCATCAAGCTGCCACCAAGAGGTGGCGATCTGGCACAAATCCTGAACAAAGAAGAGCTGAAACTTATCATTCAACTTGACACAATTCGCAATGGTCTTAACAGGAATGAAGATTGGCTTTCTCTTATTTAGACCCTTCTGCATTTTTTGAAAATTCTGTGATTTTTTCCCTGCCTGTGACAATTGTAGAAATTACGATATTGTTTTAACTCAACCTCGTATTGTTTTAACTCAACCTCGTTCTGTTTTCCATTTCACCTTATTCACCTAACACTGACCCAACATGTCCGCCGTCCATTCACTCACGTAATCACGTCCCAGCACAGCCGGTACTTCCTGTCACATGACCTTGGTCCGGTTGTCACGTGACTCCTGAGGCCTTCTTATACCTTCCAGCCTAGCCAGTCACTACCAACTAGCGATCGTGCAGTTCCCCATGATGCTGGTAAGTGCTTTATCGGCGCGTATGTGCTCTCTCTCCACGACCCTGCTCCCCTCACCCCTAACTCCCGCGCTATGGTTCTCCACAGGCGGACCTTGGATTCTCAGGCCGCCTTACTGGGTAGTTGGTCGTTCCCTTAATTCCCTCAACAAGCTGCAGCGAACAATTGGTGAGTCCACATTCCCTCATTCCGCCCTTCCCTTCCTTGGCTGTTCTGGTTGTAATTGGTTTCCGTCCTTAGTTTTCAGCTGAACCCCTGGTATTATCCTGGCTGATCCGCGCAACCACTTCCTTACTTGGAACCTTGTGCAACTACTCAAGGAGCGATTCGTTTCTGAATTGGGTTAGTTTCCCGCCTTCTTTGCGTTCCTAGTCACGACGTTACCGGCTCACCGTTAGTCCTCACGTCTTCTTGACTGTTCGCTAGCGTGATCATGTACTACTTCACCGAACACTATCTGGCGGTTCACCACACGCTCCACTACGTACCATTGTTAGTCCCTTGCACTTCTTCAACTCACCATCTGAGCGTGCGTGCTAGCCTCGATCATTCGGTTACTTCACCGGTCATACCAATTCCTTCGCGTCAACAACCAGCCGTCTGGTGTGTTTCTCACGTATGGCATGCCGTGCATGGTTACTGACATTATTGTTTCTCACAGTATTGTTAGGTTTTAATGTACCTCTCCCTTCTCTCTTATTTTCTCCCTTTTTCCATTCGTACAGGAATTGTAAATTCAGGCTTTTATTCTCTCTAGTCCTGATGATGATCTATGTATTGGTTGAATAGATCGAAACGTCGTCGACCCCATGTACAAACATGCATTTTAAACGCATTTGTTAAAAATTGTGCATGTCATTGTACCTTTAAGAAAGCTTGCCCTTGTATTTCGTACTGGCTATAAGCTTCATTCTTCAGCCTGATGTATGTTTCTTGTGTTTGACTGTCTGTACTTTCTGTTCAGTTTGTAAGGACACAGGACTGTGTCCCACTCTACATTCTATTTGTATGTCAGAAATTAATTCTATTGATCATTAAAACTTCAATGTCCGGCTGGGCATTGTACAAGTGATATAGAGCCGATTCTGGTCTATATTTATCGCATGTTGCATTGTTTTTGAAGGACCTCTTGTTTTTCAAAATAGTAAGCACCCTGGGTCCTTCCTACCTTACGGGTTTCCCCTTGTCAAGCTTTAATATCACTGGTTGGAGGAGGCATACCCTGAAGCAGAGGTCAGACCCGGGACCAGGGTTCAATTCCCGACGCGGCAGGGTCCGAGCCCAAGTGTCCACAAATTCGATAATTCTCACTTCGGTGCCTACTCGAATCATGGGTTCACACTCTGGGCAATAGCTTGCTTAATCTCCACTACGGCCCCCCCCCCCGCGGCGGGATGCCTGGCTTTCACCTTGGGGATGCCCAGTACGGCTTATCTCACAGGGAAAAGCCAGGACGGGTTCCCAATGCAAGCGTTGAGATGCCCAAGGGTAAGTTGAGCGCTATATAAGAACATACATACATACATACTGATAGATCATATCACAAAATGCCTACTTGAAGGGCGTCTGCCTAATTTATTAATATCTCTATTGACATTTCATAACCAGTAAAGAGTTCTGCAGAATTTATATTTTTTCAAAGAATGTTTGCCCCTCAAGACATTTCCAATAAAGATGTGGAGGATGGCAGGTGGGAGATTCTGTTAAACTGTGATGAACATCCAGCCCCCCGCACTACAACTGCCATAGGCTTTAATGCACTTGTAATATGGTGGACAGTAGTATATACTTTATTGGTTGATTAATAAAAATCATTACAAGCAAGAATAAAACACAAAAGGTTAAGAATATTAATTTTTACCAACAAAAACACATGTACAACTTTATACTAAAAAAGTAGCAGCAATGATTAAAAGTGCCTGTGCCAATCAATAATTAAAGTACAATTGTGCAAGATTTGTTTTTATTTGTTTAGCAGCAAAAGTGCAGTTGTGCTGACAGCTGGCAGACAATTCCAAAAACTGTTATTAAGAAATAGATAATATTCTCATTGGCAGGACAGCCCACAAAATACAGTTAATTGTGCATATTTTAAAAATATTTTAAAACCATTTTTCTTAAATGTCTGATTTGTTTTCCTAATCACTATAACAATTTAGAACCTTAGGAACTTCAGATTCAGAGTCATGCACTAAATTTTTGGGAGCAAATTATCATTTTGGCATTAATGTCTTTGGCGATATGATGCTGCAATAACAATCATTATCAGACTTGGTTAGCAGCTTTTTTTTTGATAATAAAAATGAACTTTATAAATTGTGAGATCAGGCGGGGCATATTCACAGTGAGACAGATTATAATGGCTTGTCGACATGTTCTCACCCCTAGTTCATTAAAAATGGGTCTCAACCGAGTCTTCCGCTCTTCTAACAGCTGGGGGCACGAAGTTAAAATATGTATTAAAGATTTGTTATAAAAGCCACATAGCCTACAGCTTTTTGTGGTCCAGTTTTTTTCCCATTTGGGTATTCCATCCTTAGTAGGGTATCCCCCAAACCGCAGCAGCATACATTTGTTCCTTAGAGATGGTTTTAAATGGGTCATGAGATATAATTGAGGTTCTAGTTTAATAAATGAGTTGATAACTGACTAGGAGTGACTCTTTTTTGTGAGCTCATCCTTATCTGAAAGACTCGATAAAAGAGTGACTGAACGATTTATTGTCTGTTTAGAAACTGCTTTGCTCCTAACTTCTTCTTCAAAGACTGTACACTTACAATTGTGTAAATTCTCACTTAGATAAGCTCTCCAACTCTTAGCATGCTCATACCTTGTTATTTCCTGCCAAAATTGGTTTGCAAGGGTACCCTGGGCCGAACGAAACAGAGAATATAACGTTTTTAAAAAGGCAGATTGTCGTACCAGAGATCGTCTTTTCAGACCAAATTCTAATCTGACATTGGCATGCCCTATATACCTAGGGACCCCAAAGACTGATTTGAAGATTTTTATTTGTAGGTCATCAAGGATTTTCGCGTCTTTGCCACGAAAAATCATTGAACCATAAGCCAAAGAGGGGATCAGCTTTGCTTTCATAACCTTTAATAGATGTTCACGATTTGGACAAGACAACTTATCCCTCAACTTTCTAAAAGCAAAGAACAAAGCTGGCGCCTTTGCTTTAAGGTTAATGAAATGCCGTCTGAAAGACAGATTATCATCGAATGTTATTCCTAGGTACTTATAATATTTCACGGCTTCGATATGTAAGCCGTTAATCCTCCATTCTTTCTTATCTGTTTTTGTATCATCATTATTTTTGTCTTTTTGGTATTGATTTGCAAACCATTAAGGGTGATATAGTGATTAAAAGAGTCAACTAATCTTCTTAGGCCTATGGCAGTATGGCTTAACAAAATTGTGTCATCAGCATACTGTAAATATTTGATGTCTTTGCCTAAGAGGGTTGGTGAGTGAGCTTTTACTTCTTTAAAATGTATTGGTAGGTCAGCCATAAAAAGACTAAAAAGGCATGGAGCCAGAACACAAAGGTTGTACTTCTGCCGTCTCCAACTTTGATCTGAACCCATGTGTTGGTATATAACAATTTAATCATGTTGAGCAGATGGTTTGGAATACCCCATTCTGAAAGTTTGGCCCAAAGTAGATTAGGGGGAATAGAATCAAAAGTGGCCTTAAGGTCGACAAAACAGATATATAGTTTTTGTTTTGTACATTTTGCTCTTTCGACCAATAAAGTCAGTAAGGACAAGTTCGTACTCGTTGATTCGCCCCTTCTAAAGCCTGTTTGGAAAACTGGAATTAAATCTTTTTCTGCAGCCCATTCTTCCAAGTCGTCAAGCATGCAGCTCTCAAAGATTTTTGCCTCCACATCTGTTAGGGCAATTAGCCTATAATTTGCAGGGTTGTCTTGTGGACCACTTTTATATATTGGCTGAATTAGGCTTCCTTGCCATGACTCGGGAACTTATCCAAATTTAAAAACATCATTGAATAAAATCATTAAAACCTCTGACGAATGCTCAAGATTTTCTTTAAAAATTGAATTTGGAATTCCAATAGGGCCAGGCGCTCCATTTGATCTGATACTGTTTATTGCCTTTTTAACTTGCTCTGTAGGCCATGACTCCTGAGCTTGTGATTCAGTTTGTATAATGTGCTGGACATTCCCGTATTTTCTACCATCTTCTCTGCTTGACGAGCTTGTCTTTTGACAAACAGTATTAGTAATAAGCTGTAGTTCCGAGGATGAACCGTAAAGATTATAAATAAAAGATGCCCAGCAGGATTCAGTGATATTAGCACTATTCCCTCTTTTACTACCATTTTCGAAATTATGTATTATGCCCATGGTGGACAGGACACCCAACACATTTGAGAGAGAATATGTAGTCCACCAATCTCTAACAAAGGTGTATTGTTTTCAACAGTAAATGAATAGTCTCAGACCCAATTTGCCATAGCCCGCAACACAGCCTCTAGCTACATTGAAGCGATACACATCTTTAAGCGGACAATACATTACGATATTAATCACTACCACATGACCAGGATGCTCAGTTCATTATCAAGTCCAATTGTCATTGCTATTCCCTTAATTTCCCAATGGGCTCAGGCCCTATTGTCACCCCACACCCATACATATTATATAAACCACGAAAATCGGCATCAGTGCTGTGCAGTGTCAAGAGACCTCAACAGACAGCTATGGATTCCATTCCTCTTCCTAGGTGTCATGGAGGTAAGTGGTGTCCCTTGTCAAATTGTATCCAAGGGTTGTCTCTTGCTCATGCCACGTCTATGGTGGTTGTTCTCCTATTCATTCTCATCATAGTGATTTCAGCTTGCACCTACCTTTTCATCTCCACTGACCTGCTCTTCATCCTATGTTATCGCTTCCGCTGCCCTGCTCTCCACCTTACCTTTTCGCCTCCACTGCCCTGCTCTCTACCTTACCTTATTGTTTCCGCTGTCCTGCTCTCAACTCTACCTTATTGTTTCCACTGCCCTGCTCTCCACCCTACCGTATAGTTTCCACTGCCCGTTCACCACCCTACCATATCCTTCCACTGCCCCGCTCTATCCACTTTGGGAGGCATGGATGATTTCCAGCACCTTGATGTCTAGTGTTTAGATAGGAAGAGCATCGGCTCAATGAATTTGCATTCAACTTCGGCGTCCGTATCTCGGCATGTCCCCCGGTAAGCAAGTCACAAGATCCTGCCCGCCTGTCAGCTCTGACAATGTCGCCATAACAGCCTTCCACTAGTTTGTCAGTTTGTGTCAGAACCACACCTCCTTTCCTACATCTAGGGCAGGTGCTGGGTACATTGGGAATAATTCTGTGAGGTTTCCAAGGCGTCAAACATGTCTGATGTAAGTAACTAATCTGTATGTATTAAATCTTGCCTTTATAGACTCTATGGGCCTGATTCACAAAGCTAAATTAACACTTCTGTTTACATTTACTTTTGTTTTGGGTTTCATAAAGTATGGGCTAGAACACAAAGATAAACCAACACTTTTGTGTAAGTTTACTATTGTTTTGGTATTTACAAAGTAAGGGCCTGATTCACAAAGGGAAGACAACAAGTTTGTGTAAGTTTACTATTGTTTTTGTATTCACAAAGTACAGGCCTGATTCACAAAGGGAAGACAACACTTTTGTGTAAGTTTACTATTGTTTTGGTATTTACAAAGTAAGGGCCTGATTCACAAAGGGAAGACAACAAGTTTGTGTAAGTTTACTATTGTTTTTGTATTCACAAAGTACGGACCTAATTCACAAAGGTAAACTTATACTTTTGTCTGAGTTTACTATTGTTTTGGTATTCATAAACTGCAAGTTCAATTGTACTAATAGTAATTTTATGACTGTGGAGACTCTGCAGTCATGGTGGACAACTCTGCACACAGAAAGATTGGACAGGCCTGCCTTTTTATATGCAGAGTGTCTGCAGGCTTAACGGTACAATTAGTAAAAAATAAACTTGTAGTTTGTAAATACCAAACAGATAATAAACTTACACAAAAGTGTAAGTTTACCTTTGTGAATCAGGACTTATAACTGGAAGCCCTGGACCTTGTCCCACTTGTCTACCTTAAATGTCTGGCCTGATTTTATCTTCCATCTATGTGTGGAGTGGTTGCTGTTGACAGCAATTTCTGTTCTGAGTGCTGTACAGTTGAGTCTCTGCTTGGTGTCCTGGTTGTTAATGGTTAGAATTAATTATTTATTTCTTACTTATTGTAGGTTATACTTCTTGCATTGGGGGGCTTGTCTGATTCAAGAGCTCATGTCTGGTATACTATATAGCTGAACCTATTATAAGTGAACAACTCAGCCCCAGCAATCTGTATTCATGCATATGTTTCATAAATATTTTAATTTACTGGCATCATAAGGCCACTGAGGGGCATATTTACAAGTGCCTTGCAGCATTGTTGCTTCACTTTTTGTGATACAATGGAGGGGCAAACCACCAATCAGTGGTGATTGATGCAATTGTTGGGCCGTTTTGATTTCTCTGATTGACGCAGACGTGATAGTGGAAATCTTCTGTTCCATGACCTTTTTTGCTTTCTCTATAGATGATGTGGTCAAATTTGTCTTGCGGTTATGTTTGAGTAGGCAGAGTCAGGAGTCGACCAGTGCTCCTGCATGGTACTCAGAATGTCCATTGAAGATTTAGTGAGCTCCACCTTCTGTTAGTTAGCATAGTTATCATAGTTTTGCATCGCTTTTGCACCACCATTGATTCTGAAGCATTCCCAGATTTACCAATACTGGTAGACCTGGGAATGCATAAGAAAAATACTACTTTTTCCCAGGGGAGGCATTACTAGCAGAAATATTTTTATTTCTCCTCAATGTTTGATCTTTCTGCAGCACATAGAAAGAGGAAAATGCCTCAGAGGATTGTTTTTGTGCAGGAAGTTGTCCCTTCCTGCACAAAAACAATCCTGCTTATAACCAGGGTGCAAGGGTGCCTGCATTAGTTCTAGGCAGGACAATGTGATCCAGCGTTTGGAATAGACATTAATACGCCATATTATGTTAAACACAGCTCACTCCTGTCCTTTCCCTATCACACAGTGATGTACAGCAAGGTGACTTGCTGCGCTGTGTGACTTTTTGTTAAACATGCCCCTAAATGGGCCACATCCATAAGGTGCAGCATTCAGGGACTACCACATCCCTACATTGCACAGCACTTGGCCACTGCTAGGTCCCACTCCACTGTGAGCACACTGCCCAGTTAGTTTTTCCAGGGTCCACTGCCACCATTCAGGCACTCTGGGATACCCACTTATACCTCACACTGTAGTCAACAGCAGCCCTCCACACTGCAAGGGAAGACCCCAGGTGAGAATGCCTTGCACATCATCCTCAACCCCACATACCTTAATGGGCGAGGCAGGGAGTAAAGTTCAATTTGTATAATGGACAGCTTCTTGGACTTGCCCACATTTCAATGTCCTGAGTGGAACTGGTGTACAGTTGCTGGTCATTCAGTCAGTAAAGACCAGCACATCCCTTTGATCACACCTGCTGTGCTGAGTGCAGCAGCATGCAAAAGACACACAAATGATGGACGGAATTCAGAACAAATCAAACATTCACCCCCAGTCCAGAGACCTGTGTTAAATCCATTGTTCTTTTGCTCACCATGCAACCCCAGTTTAGACCCAGACGTATGCAAATCAGTCTTGTCCCTGTGCCTTATGTGTACAGTCCAGACCGAACTGTCAAGCCAGGTCCTCCCGGGCACAGTGAGCCAGCGACCCACGTCTGGGCATCCTGAGTGGAAAGGATATGCCCAGCCATGGTTCTCGTGCTCTACATGCCACTTGAGCCAAGCTAGACTATCTGATGTGGGGTGATACCCCGAAACGGGTCCCAGGATGCTTGCTCCCAGTCCGGGGAGGACCTGGCCTGGCAATTCGGGCTGGACTGTTCCCATAGGGTGCAGGGTCAAGATTGATTTGCATATGGCTGGATTTAAACTGGAATGGCATGGGTAGCAAAAAAACGATGGATTTAGGCCCAGATCTCTGTACTGGGGTGAAAGTTTGGCATTGTTCAGCATTCTGTCCATCAACTGTTCATTTCACATTTGCCACCCCGAGTGGGATAGGTATGCCCAGATGTGGGTCCTGTGCTCTACATGACACTGAAGTCAAGCTAGCCTGGCTGATGAGGGCTGATACTCCGAACCCGGTCACAGGATGCTTGTTTCCGGTCCAGGGAGGACCTGGCCTGGCAGTTCGGTCTGGATTGTTCCCATGGGGAGCAGGGTGAAGACTGATTTGTATATGACTTGGTTTAAACTGGAATGGTATGCGGGGAAAAAACAATGGATTTAGGCCCAATATCTGTACTGGTGTGAATGTTTGACATTGTTCAGCATTATGTCTATAGGAAAGTAGTATCTGCTTTTTTGGTTACCCCCACTTTTTGCCTGGTGCTATGCTGTTTCTGACTAGTCTAACTAGGGTCCTGCTAATCTGGACACCAGTCTCTCTGCTTTCTCCCCTAAATTGTTATGGGAAGTACTTAGGTACATCCTAGATTGGATTCTGGGGTACCCTTATAAGTCCCTAGTATATGGTACTAAGGTACCCAGGGCATAGGTACCCCAGGGGACCCCCATAGGCTGAAGCATGTATAATGCCACCCATGGGAGACCATTCAAACTGTCACTACTGGCATGCCATTGCAGCCTTTGTAATCTGGTGCTAACACCACTTACATAAGATAAAGGTTCCCTATATCTAGGGTCCCTGCACTTAAAACCTATCAGTCATCGCGCAATCAGGTCTTTTCAACCCTTAAGGAAGGGTGCTCGGTTCTAAGTGTGAGGGTGCCCCTGCATGAGCAGGACACCCCTACAGCCTTTGGAGTTCATTTTCCTGGGTTGTAAGTGAGACAGCCATATAACATATAGAGGGGCACCGCGTCATTACGCAATGACCGTCTTGAAACTGGCTGTAATGAACCCTGTCATGTTTATTATCAAACATGTTGGAAACATACCCCCACATTGTTAACTATGCGGGAGGTATGGTTCCAGGCACTGTAAAGGCCCTCTGTTAGGCCCTCAGTGCTCCCGATACCAGCCTTCTAGACCCGGACAGCACAACATAGCTGCTGCCAACCAGAGACACGATTCTGCCCTCCTGCTGCTGAGCCAAGCTTAAGCAGGGGAAGGCAGAACAATAGGTATCCTGTCACAGGGAGGTGTGAACACCTCCCAGACAGGGTTTAGTGTATTGCGGCCGGGTGGGAGTGCTTGCCAGCACTACTCAGTCTGTTTGAAGGGCACATTTGGTGCCCTCCATGCAGAGTCCTGTTCAAACCAGCTCAGGGAACCCTTGGCTCCCGCTTTGGTGTGAAACTGGAGAAAGGACATGGGAGTATCCTTCCCACTGTCCAACCCCTCCCTTGGTAGGGAACTCTGAATCGTCCCAACCCTTTCTTTAGGGTACTTAAGGGCTTACCTGAGAGTGGGTCCCTGGATTCATTCTGGGACATGATTCATTTCAGACACCACTTCAACTTCGACCTTTCTCTGCACTCTGGACTTCGCTGGACTTTGCTCCGGGCATCAAGGCTGCAACCAGGAAGCCTCCTGCTGCTCTTGATCTCTTTGCCCTGCCTATCTGCTGCAACGTCCATGCTTGTGCTCTAGACAGGAAACCTTCCAAGGCCTGTGGGCATCCAAAACACCTGAAGGAATCTACCTTGAAGAGAAGGAGTCACTTCCCTCCATCAGCAAGCACAGTAACAAAGCTGACTGGTCTGCTGATCCTGTTCTCCCACAAACTCCAAAAGGCTCAGCATCACAGGTGGTGGTCTTTCACATACCATGAGGCCTGCCCTGTCCTATTACCAAGTTTGAGGTCAGTATTGCTCATCAGAGCCGCAGGAACTAAACCCCTGTGCACCGCGTAGACTTGCCATTGCAAAATCTTATTGGCCTCCTTCCATCAAGATCTTCGGGCTCCAAGTAGCCCCCACATCTAGCATCTCCAGTGACTAAGATCTTTGCCCTCACTGCATCACTTGCACCTTGGTCTGCTTCTTTGGTGAGCTTCTCAAGGTCCTCTTGTGACTCCAGTGGCTCTGGCCTGTTGGTCCCGTTGAGAGTCATCTTTGGATTTTTTGGGCTCTCCTGATTGCTGAGGGCCTGCCCTGACACCCGTGCTTGTGGTGAGTCACCTGGACCTTGCTGGTCCCGACACTGCACCTACTTCGCTTTCCACATTGTTTGCAGTTGCCAAGGCTTGTTGGTGCTCCTGATGGACTCCAACTCCTCAACTCTCAACATCTGACATGGGACAGCTCGTAAACGGCTCCTGGTCTTCCACAGCATTGCCTGATCCTCACAACTGCAGCTCCAAGGTCACCATCATCTTCCCTGCAACACCCAACATCAGTGAGCACTTGTCTTCCGGGCCCCCTCGTCACTTCCGAGCGACCTAGACTCTGTCCCCTCTGCTTGCAAGTACTCTTCACCTCGAATCCACCTTTGGGTTTCACCAGACACTTTTTACCTTCTCCAGCAGTGGCATCTTCCTGAAGTCTCCCATTGGGTTTGACTCCGATTTCCAACACCACCTCACACCTATGCATTGTGTATATCTCCAGGTAGGAGATATCTGTATGTGTTAGTGATTAGCTCATAATAAATACATCTTTTTATAAATACACTTTGTGGTTCTTTTTCATTTTATCTATAACTATAAGATTGCATTCTGGTAAAACAAGCTGCTTTACACTCCTTCTGGACTAAGCCTGAAGGCTGATCTCCCCAGCTACAACTTAGAAAGCTTCAGGATCAGTGCAAGGTGTCCACTTACATAAGTGTACATCATATACTGAGCCAGCCTCTCACAATGTTCACTAATTGTTAATTTTGCATTTGTTAACCCTAGTGGGACACATATGCCCAGATGTGGGTCCCATGCTCTCCATGCCACTGGAGTCAAGCTAGAAGATGAAGAGTGATACCCCGAAACTGGTCCCAGGATGCTTTTTTCCTGTCCAGGGAAGACCTGGCCTGGCAATTCAGGCTGGACTTTTCACATGGGGCGCAGGGTCAATACTGATTTGCATATAGCTGGGTTTAAACTAGAATTGCATGGGTAGCAACAAATGATGGATTTAGGCTCATATCTCTGCACTGGGGCGAATGCTTGACATTCTCCAGCATTCTGGCCATCAATTGCTCATTTTGTGAGTGCAGCAGCGTGTGCATCTCTGCTCCATCACCTACCGGAAGAGCCTGCAAGGTTGGCTGGAAAACAGGGCCTCTGTGAGTTCATTGGCATCACCAGTAGTGTATTGTTCTTTCCCCTCTGATCTGTGGCCCCACCCACCGCCAAGATGGCTGCTTGTCTCCCTGATTCAAAGGCACAAAATCCATGCTGAAATGGTCTCAACTGCCACCAACCCCAGAGGGTTGAGAGTGCACCAGCATTTTGAAAAACAGGTAGAGGGTCATGTGAGTCTGGTGATAAGTCATGTGGCAGGATTCCCATGTCAGTCACTCTGGGAACTAAGTGGGATGACATTCTCTCTCCATGATGAAACCAAAATGACTGGACTATTTATTAATATCACAATTTGTGATCCCCTGTTAATTGTTTTGAATGGATCAATGATGACTAACTGACCACCATCTTTGCATTTCTATCCAAACAGGACACTTTTTTTAAAGCAGCCTGTGTCCATCAAGTGAATTGGTGTCAATTAAAAAAAATGCTTCCCATTTGGGAAAACTTTTTTTTTGGGGTGGGGGGTATGCAGAACTCCTCTGGATCATTAGATTGCTTTAATATATTTTACTCTTTTCACTTATAGTGTCTAACACAGTTACAAGTCAGAAAAATTCTACTTACTCAAAGCAATGTGTAATAGATGAGACCATTAGTCAGAGAACATATATTTATGTTGATGCCCACTACCAGCAACATGTTTGTAAGGTCAAAGTCAATAGTCTTGTGACCTTTTGATAAACAGTTTCTAATTTTATAGTTCAGTCTGACCTAGAATATGCTTTTGTTCAGGAGAACTGTATCATG
Organism: Triturus cristatus; assembly: GCF_964204655.1. Lineage (NCBI taxonomy): Eukaryota > Metazoa > Chordata > Amphibia > Caudata > Salamandridae > Triturus > Triturus cristatus. The sequence continues at coordinate 205,953,229 of NC_140588.1, read as the reverse complement.
ATTCACCTAACAACACTGTGGTCAGCTCCATTCAGAACAGAAATGAGTCTCCCTTTTAACATGGGTGCCTACTATACCTTTGACCTGGCCATGACACTGATAACTGTTGGCGGCAGCTAATTGCAGTTGTGAGAAACATACCTTTTACCTGAACCTCAGTGGATAGGCTGCCCACTGACTCTTCCTGTTCAGTCAGTTAGAAATCTTTATTTGGTCAAATTAATTACCATAAGAGCACATAAAATAAACACATACAACATTCAAACATTAATCATCAATACATGATTAACAAAGTTCAAAACATTATAAAATCATTATCAAAGAGTGTCTCCCAAGAAGCCACAGCAAGTCAACTTGGGGCCTGGCAGAAGCAATACCTAAACAAAGGAATAGCCCAAAGGCAGTACCAGTGCTGCATACATTATGCAGAGAAGATTTACTAGCTGCCCAATCCCACCTCCTGTAGTTTATGGCGATGAAGCGAAGCTGTATGAAAGCAATACATAATCTTAGAGCACTAGATCATCTATATAGAAGAACGCTTTGTAGAACTAGTTCCCCTAATGTTGGGGTAAAACGTTGAATCTGGGTACAGCATTGTATTTGGGCCTCGTGCCCAGGTACATTTTATAATCTAGCCCATGTACCACATCTAGTATTCACCTTTCACTTGAAGAAGCTCTGCAAACTTGTTTTTAGAAATATAAGTACCTACAAGTCTCTACTTCTGAAAGGAAAGGAGTATACTTTAGGACCTAGGAGAAACACTATGCTTCTCAGTCATGCTGTACAGTAGTTTGATTGCCTGGACAACTGAGACCTTGTCTTGCAGCACCAGGGACTGTGATCCCAGTGAACCCTGTACTACTTTGAGGTAATAAGGGTCAGATTATAACTTTCAGTAGTCTTTACTCTGTTTCACCAGAATGGCAGAGGACATTTTATCTGCCTCCCTGATAGACAGAAGACCACCATATTTAGAGATCACCCCATCCAGCTGTGATTTCTGCAGCTTCAGAGGAAACTTCACCATGGTCGTGCCTCTGAAGAGTTCCTCTGAAGGTGTCAAAAGTTTGGCAGATGGCCACTGTCAGTTTTGATGTATGTTCACCAAACATTTTGCTTTTCAAACCAAACTTCCAAAGTGGGAATTTGTTTTTGAAAATCAAGTAATTGATGGCCCCACGTCCAGTGTTTTTCTGTGGGGGTCATTATTTTAATTTTTCGGTTTGTAACCACAATAATGTTTGTGCTGTGATGGTAGAAAAAAAGACATCAGGCCATAAACTCTAAACAGAGAAGGTGTGATGCTCTTAAAACAAAGGCCAGTACTCCATCAGGCCATCTAACTAAGATTTCCATGGAGAGAGCCGATGGGGGCATGCTAACTGAAAAACTATGGTCCATCCAACTCTAAATAAGGCATGTAGACTGAGAGATCGGTGGATAGGGTACTTGTGACACATGATGAAGTACCCCATCCATAAAAGTCTAAATCAGACTCCTAGTCTCCCAATTCAGATTGAGACAGGCGCCTCTGGAACCCTGCCTAACCTGACCAGAAGAAGCTGATTTTCTTGAGAGGTGTGCTTAATGGCACAAACATCATCAGTCATAAGGTGTTTCAGCACCGCCCTTAATGGTCTTTAACTCCTTTGAGTCTCTGCCACTGTAGCAAGAAGCTCCCATTGATAAAATCTCTTTGCAGGTGAAAAGCCACTGTGTCACAGCACCTTGCTTTGGTAGCCTGAAACCAATATGAACCCCGGTAAACCAATAAATAATGTTCTGTCCACAAAACACTTTGTGGAACAAGCCAACAGCATGTCTACTTCGGAGGCCCTTCACCTACTGTAAGCTCCTTGCCTAAAGAAAGCATCAACATTATCCAAACAATGGTCATTCAAATCCTCCTGATGGGTTGCAAACATTAAATGTACACAAACATGGTTACTGACGTCCTGTCACCACCCTTCTGACATCATAGAGTCATCTGTAATTGCTTGCCTCCTGGATACTTGAGAGTCAATACTGGGCTTAGTACATCAATTAGATCTTCAAGAAGTAAACTAAAACCAGAGGATTAGGCAGGAAACCATAGTGTATTCAGCAGTGTTACTAATTGTATGTTAATGGTGGTAAAAATCCTGAGAGGGCATTTTCAGTCAGATTTAGAGATCAGCAGCTAGATGCTGCTGTATCAAACAAAACTAGACTGACTGATTAAGCTGTCACCCAAGGTGTATAATCTAAAATGGGTCCAGGTCCATTACCATGGCCAAGTGAGTCTCATATACTATGTTCTGCAACACACATTTGCATATGTACCCTGTGGCTGCTGACCTGAACATGTTGGTTGTGGATGACTCTGCAATGACTTACTCTGCAAGGTTTGGGTTCTGCAGACACAAGGCAGTTCAGGTTCAAACTTAGTCAAACATGCACCAGAGTTCCCTTCAAAATCATAGGCATGCACTGAGTAATCAGCCAGGTCATCTACTCCTGAGGAAGTATGTGGTAGAGTGTTCGACTAGTCTAGCCCTATATAAACATCAAAGCACGTAACATGGAGTGGCCTGAGTTGAGACATGGCAGCTCCTCAATATTATGGGCAAGCCTGCTCAGGCTGCTGAATCTGACCGACTATATCAGGTGGAATCTGAGATGTATGATGAAGGAGACTATGAGACTGTAGGACTGACTATACAAGCACATGATGTGGATAACTTGAGTTCTACAAGTTAGTGACAAAACAAAGTGCATGTCTGTTACAATATCGAGTTCAACACTAAAGTGTAGGGGTAATGTGAGACTTCCTCTAGATTTTTTCTTTATGGAACAGACTGATAGACTCAATAGTCTGAGAATGGGCAGGCCTGCAGAGGACGTTCACATAGAATTGACATTGTTTACAAATAATTTGCAAACCTGCACAGAGTATCGATTATACCAATCCACTTTAGTGGAAATATATGATTTGATTTACTTGAGACTAGACGGTTGGACTTGGGTTTCTCAGCATTCATGCACGTGATGTGGAAAGAGTGTCACGTCAAAACCAAATTTAAACCTGGGCAATACAGATCATCCCAATGCTGGGTATTCATTGCAAAACAAAAGTGCTGTAATTGCATGCATGCAAGTGCATTCAAATTGAACTACAATACACTACCAATAACTAAGTTTGATTATAATATTTATTTTCATTTTGTGCCCTCACCCCTGCATTCTGGTAATTTTAAAATCAAGGAAAACAAGGGGTTTTCCTCATCTGACTTTATCCCCATATACTCAACAATTTCCTTTATCATTTCTTCTTCATACTCCTATTTTCCCAAGCTCCTCTTCAATCCCATTGCTTGTCCGTCTTACTTTTTTACTCTCTCTTTTTCACACTGACATTTATTGTTACTCTCTCCAGCATTTTATCTCCAATTCCCTTCATTTCTATTTTCTGCGTTCTTTTCAAATCGAGTTTACTTTTTTTCTTCACACGACTAGTCCATACGATAGCAATACCGTCTCGGTAAATTTTCCGTCGCTTCTCTTTTGAATCAGGTTCTTTTTGTGTCATATTCTCTCTTCCTGAGAGTCTGTTTTTCACAGTGACAATCCATCCTTTTCCCATTACCCTCTGTCCTTATCCTCTTCAGTTTCCCTTAACTTGTAGATTTTGCCCCATACCTGCCCATCACTTCATCACCCTCTTCTGCAACATGTTTGCAATTCTCCTTTACTCTTCCTCCTATTGCGCCCATTCACAGGATCTAGGCAGTGTGTCATAAGTCTCACTGACCTCTGCGTTGTGGGAGCCAGGACTTAAATATGGGGAGGCTCATAGTGAGAGCCTTCAGCCATCATCGCCTGGTGAGACTAGTACTGAAACCACATGGAGTGCTGCATTGCTGGGCAGTTACTCTGCTCAGACTCTACATCTGGCCAAGGTGAAATGGCTCATCACTTGGAAGCCTGCATCACATCCCTCTCTGTGACTTTTATCTCTGTTCTCCAGCATCACTTGTGGCCTTGGATGGTGTTCAGCCTATAAATCTACTGGACCTGCAAGTCACAGGAGCTCAGGAAAGAGGAAGCAATGAAAAAACCTCTTTGGTGCCAACTGGCTTCAAGCCTTCTTCAATTAAATAAATGAAAGTCTCTGTATCCAACATACTTCAATTAATGTTGTTGCCTTTGTAGCGTGTGGCATGGAGCAAACACAAAATGACTCTCTGCTATTTCAGTGCTCCAATGAAATGCTTACTTCACTAGTTGTCTAACCCAGCACTGAAGACTCCTGCTTTTATTACTTGACTAGTTTTCCAATCCAGTCTTGAAGGGGCCTGCTTTTACTGCTCGACTGTCTTGCAAATCGAGCCCTGAAGATACCTGCTTTTTCTACTAGACTGCCAAGCCAGGGGGACACCCAAAGCTATACCAATATGAATTATATATTATCTGAATCTACACAGAATGAGCACACATGGTCCTCGAGAACAAATCCCCAGGGATTACCATTATATGTTGTTCATCATCCATAGGAGTTAAATACTAGCCTAAGTCATATTATTAGGCCAGATGTGCCTAGCTGGAACATCGCTGGCCTGAAATCAAAGTTAGGTGACTCAGATTGGGTAAAATATGTGAAATCAAACATGAATTGTTCCTTCCAGGAGACCTGGGCTCTGGGTGAGACTATTGTGAATGGATTTATTACGTATACTACAAAAGCTACAAAATAAACTAAAGGGAGACTGAGAGGTGGTCTCACTATGCGGGTATCTACTCAATTCGATACAGTCGCCCAAGTGTTCTCTAAATTAATAAGAACTTCCAAATGTTGGTAATTCCTGGCAATTCTTGGGGAGCTAATCCTAGTGAACATTTACTTTTTGCTAGGCTTGCCTTCAGACATTTATAGGCAAATAAATGACCTGGAGAAGCAAATTGATAGTGTTTGACAATATTTGTCAGCCACATTCATGTGCAAAGCGACATGTAATTATAGTCTGTGAAGACTTTAGCACCAAACCTGATGACGCCATGGCCAAACTCGATGTATTGCCTAATCATTTTATCTGTAGACCCACCTGTCCACGAAATATGTAAAGTCATTACTCAAGGAGAAGAGCTTCTCTAGCATCTCTTGCACTCAAAAATGATCTCCCCCCGCCAAATATATCTATGCCTTTGGACTTAACAGCTCACCAAAACTTTCGATCAAGGGGGCAAAGAAGCTTAATACATTATATTTTAATCAATTTGGATTCATGGCAGCTGGTTGATGACCTTGTAATTGAGCAAAGAATTGAGATGGATCCAAGTCCGCTGGTAGCATGCTTCAGTGTGTCAACAAGGACAAATGTGAACGTTACTCTCGCTCCAGAGCTGCATAAAAACACACACTGCAATTAAAAACAAACAGAAACTCTATTATTTGGCATAAGCAGCCAAACTCGGGCCTTGAATTTGAGCAAAAATTACTCAATGACTACAAGGGGTTAAGAGATTTTTATGATCCAGTGATTGCTCCTAGATTTGAAACTCTAATTAACCTGACTTGGAGGCAAGGAGACCAGCAAACAGATCGACATTGTAGGAACACCTGTAATTACAACACTCTGTATATAGAATGGTTCGACCAGGACTGCAGCAAGTTAAAATCAGCACTTTCTGTGGCACTGAAAACAAGGGAAGTCATTCCTGATGGAGAAAGCCATTTAAAAGAACTAAGGCAAAAATACAAGCGTCTTGTTAAATATAAAAAAGGGCAAGTACAAGTAAAGACCTGGAAGGCACTCATGGGAGCCCTCAGAAGTAAAAATGCCAGGCCTCTCTAGGAGCTAGTACGGTGGGAATCACACGGTATTCCAAGACAGTTGAAGAGTACTATTATTCCTTCCTCCTAATTCAACTATTTTTCATCATTGTACAGTCTTCCAAGCCAAAGAAACCATCGAATTGTGGGAATAATTCTTGGGAATGAAGGATGAATGAATGAAGAATGCTTCACGGAGGACATCCAAGGTGTTATGCCACTGAGCAGATCAAAACGCAAATGAATAATTAAAGAATTCTCTGAAAGCAAAGTTTTGGCTAGCAAGTCTGAGCCAGAAACCAAACAAGGCCCTAGGTCCTGACAGGATCCCAGCAGACAAGTACAGATCTGAGCTTTCTTCATGGGTACCTATCTTAACCACAGTTTATAATGTGATATGATTACAGGAGAGGGTACCGGCATCATGGAGATCTGCAATAATTTTTTCCCTACACATAAAGGGACTCAGGATGACCCCTACAATGATTGACCCATCTTCCTACTCAATGCAGTACTGTATTTGTATTTGTGTTTTATTAAATCCTCTGCACAGTTACTTAAAACCATTGTAATAAAAGCACCTTCAAAACAATACAGTAGGGAAAATACATACCGAGCTTCTGTATACACATCTAGACACTTTGAGAAGTGACAGTGGGATCATCAACACATCACTGGCGGGCTTCCAGAGGGTCAAGGAACAATGTATCAATCAATGCAGCTATTTAACATGGGCTCGATGTATACCTGCATCAAAAAGAAAAGTCAAAATTATACCTGATTTTATAGATTTAAAAATGTATTTTAAGCTGTGAGCTTCTCTGACAAACTTTATTAGACCTGTGTTGCCCAACAAAACGAGTGTTTGCTGTAAAGCAATTATGTTGCACAAATACTTCATCAGTCAAGTACATCTCAGGAAGAGAAATTACTGAAAGCTTTAGCATAAATATTGAGTTCAGACAAGGTTGCATCTTGGCGCCAGCCTTGGTCAATATCTTCATTAATCATGTCCTCTATCTGAGGAACCTAAATCTTGATGTACCAGTTTGAGAGTGCAAAAAATGTCAATCTGGCTCTTTGCTGATGACAAAGAGCTTCTGTCATGTACAGAAATAGCTGTGCATCAGCTCTTCAATGAATTGGAAAATTATAGCTACACAAAGAATATGTGGATTAATACCACACAAATTAAATATGTGATCGTAAAGGGCAGCCCTAAATTGTGGAGTTCCTCTGTATTCTATGGAATCTCCTTGAATTGCGTTGACCTAAACAATTATCTAGGTGACTAGTTTGATTTCAAGTTGGCCTGGGCAACTTAACTACTTAAAGGTGAGGCAACATTGGGGCATATTTACAAGGCGATAATAAATTATCACCGCTTTAGCGGCCGTTTTCGGCCGAAAAGCGGCGATAATTTTATCGCTATATTAGCAAGGTCACGCTAACGCGTGAAACCTTGCTTTATCGTGGGGATTTCTAACGCCCAGCTTTGCATCTCTAATGAGATGCAAAGTGGGCGTTCCTGACCTAACATGACAGGAGAAATGTTGCTAAGGGACATTTCTCCTATCATCAAGCCACACGCTATGAAGCATAGCGTCAGGAAAAGTAGCGATAACACCTGTTATCGCTACTTTCCTAACACCTGCTTCAGGACTGACTTAGCCATGATATCCTATGGAAGGTGGATATCATGGCTAAGTTTGTGAGTCCCTATCAACTAGCTAACGTGAGATTATCGCTGGGTTTCCAGCGATAATCTCACGTTAGCCAGTTGGCGCTAGGATTTTTATCGCTGATGAGATAAGCGTTGCTAATAGCACGCTATCTCAGCGATAAAAATCGGCGCTAGCGGGCGATAATTATCCGAGCGCTAAGTGCGCTCAGCGATAATTATCGCCGGTTGTTGTTGATATGCCCCATTGAGTCAATACGCGGGCGGTGTGCTCAGCTTTGCCAAAAGACAGGGGAACCAATTGATTGGTCCACCCCTGAAGCCTATAGAGAGCAAGCACTTGCAGCAGGCCTACATGATGCAGAGCTGTGGGGCAAAAAAAATGTGAAAGGGCTGACTAAGGCAGGGAACTGCTTTTTTCGTTGCTTTCTTCTGCTTGGTCCTGGGACCCTTATAGATGCATTGAGACAGTTCACTGACTGTCAAAACCATAAATACCATGTTACCAAAATATCATGTCAAAAATATCGATCACAAAAATATAGGGGGCGATTCACTGACCTAATCTGAGACATATTCCTAAACGTACTACTTTTGGTATTCACAGAAGTCATATAGTAGTAGTAAAGTTGGGATTTTGTCTTAATTTAGTGATTTTGTCTTAAGTTAGTATTTTGTCTTAAGTTAGGATTTTGTCTTAAGTTAGGATATTGTCTTAAATTAAATTTAAGTTTGTTTTAAGTTTTGGTTTTAAGACAAAATCCTAGATAAAATCCTAACTTAAGACAAAATCCTAATTTAACCTCTTGAGTGCCCATGACGAGCTGGTCTCGTCATGGGCCGCGGTTGCGCTGTGCCCATGACGAGACCAGCTCGTCATAAACCCCGCCCGCTAATGAAACGCCCGGCACAGGGCGGGGAAAGGGCGGGGCACTCAAGGGGTTAAGACAAAATCCTAATTGAATACATTTTAATTTGTTGCATCGAAGTTGAATGTGTGATGCTCATTTATGTGATGACACATGCATGTCACCAAATGTATGTGATTGTGCGACATCAGGCGGATTATATGGTACATGATTCCGTGTAGTTGATGTGGCACGTCTTTGACTGTGGGGGGGTACCAGGGAAGGGGGGGTCCTGGGGGTGGTTGCGGTGGAATTTGTGGCCCTGTTGGGGCTCTGAGCTGCGTGATCAGTGGTTCCATGGCATCTGTTGGTCTTCAGGTGTGGCTGTGGGCTGGGCTCCCTTTTCTGGTTTTTATAAACAAGGAGGGACAAGGAGCCGAGACTTATAAACAAGGAGGGACAAGGCGCCGAGTTTATAAACTAGGAGGGACAAGGAGCCAAGGTTTATAAACAAGGAGGGACAAGGAGCCGAGTTTATAAACAAGGAGGGACAAGGAGCCGAGTTTATAAACAAGGAGGGACAAGGAGCCGAGTTTATAAACAATAAACAAGGGGCCCTGAGCAAGGGTAGGACCACCGCTAGTTGCCCGCCTACACCTCGATCGAAGCAACTAAGTGCTCTGGTGCATCCCCGTCAGTGCGCACTGGTTTACTAGGGGTCCCAAGTATACCCCAGCACCAGTCTACTAGTATACTCCCTACCGATTGTGGCTCATTTGATTCCATATTGCTAGACGGTAGTGCACTCAACACAATTAGTTCAACGGTCCTGACGAAGTGCCATTGACCCTTTATGGGCATTTCGGGCACGAAACATGTTGACCACTTACACCACATAAGCCCATTAGGAACATTACTCCCAAATAAGGGCTCGCACACAACTTTTAATCTAGGCTAGAGCTACCTAAACAATAAATACTTGACCTAAGTAGGACTGCTCCATACCTATTTTAACCCACCTTACTCCTTGTGCACTACCCAGCCCCCACACCTGCACACACCTTATGGCGTCATCTAAAGATCCCCAACAAAGAGCCCCGGCTTCGGGACCCTGGTAAGCATTGCAGCGCCGGCCTGATGAGGGGCAAATGACCAAATGATGAAGCATGACATCCCTTGGGATATGTGAGGGCATTACAAAGAAAGACCTGTCTTCCCCCCCTTACCTCAATCTAACTAGGAACTGCTCATCCTTCTTTCACTAATCTCCCTTTTCTGGTGCAAGCTGTCATCCGACTTTGCACCAAGTCATAGCAGGTGTTAATTTCCTGCAGCTAATGCGCCATATCGCATGTTTTGTGGACTTATCGACGATCTGGCTGGTCATTGAGAATGTTGTGGTGTGGTGTTAACGCAGCATTTTGCACGGGAACGCCTACTCTGCATCTCATTAGCGATAGTTGCCGGGGTCATCTGTGGCTATGTTTTTTGCGGCTGCTATAGCAGGTAAACTGGTGCTATGGGCTGTTAGCACCGGCTTGTGAATGGGGTAATACATTTATCGCAACTTTGGCTGCGATAAAGTGCCGATAACTCGGTGATAGCTCCTTGAGAATATGGGCCTTCCGATTAGATTGTGTCTTTCCTTGCTCGTAGATTCGGCAATTGTATTAAGGTTTTTGTTCCTGTTGGAAGTGACATTGAAGGCAGTGACAAGTGGAAGGTGATCACCCTCTGCTCTGAACATTTGAATCTTGCTACACCATCCACTATCCTAAATGAGGTATTCACATAATCAAAAGTGATTATTCTCTTGAAGGATTTTTGGTATTTAACCTGTGGTGAATTTTTTTCAATTATAGGCTGGATTGAACTCAGGCTAAGTGTCTGGAAAACGGTGGCTAACAAGCTGTCAGTTTCATATCCTGATGCCAAGTTTGTTAGGCTTGTCCCCAAGGATCGCTGGTTAAAATCACCTCAGACGATGACTTCCTGCATTGTATTTTCATACAGAATGGATTCAAATGAATCGCAAAACTTGGTTATCCTTGCCAGGAGTCCTGTCCCGAAGCAGTTCAAATATATATTGACAAGCAGATCTTCACTTTCTTGCCATTTATTGGTTTCTTGGACCCAGAGCAGGTCAGTGGACTGAACAAGGGTGTTTGTGGCTGTTGACTTAAGTAACTGTGCTAGGGCTGCCACGTTCCATTATATGAAGCTTATACAAGGGTTGCTTTTGGGTTCAAGCTGTGAAAAGTAGCTGCCTGAATTAGTAATAATTCCTTATGTTGTTCGGGGGCGTTGTAGGTAGCCAATTACAGTTGTTTCCTTGTTTCGGATTTGCAGTGTAGTCTAAGCTTGTTCTCCTTAGTGAGCCATCTTGGTTGTAGGCCAGGTTGAGTTGTGATTTTCTGCCCCCGAGGATACAGCAGACTCATTGTTTCTTCAGATGGTGAGCGTATTTTGCGGGAAGAGGTTTCTTCATCTCTATCCCCCATTCATCAAACAATGTTTTTCCAGGCAAGTTATCTACAAATAGTGTGAAGGATTTAAGTACTACAATTGCTGATTCGGGCCTGGTTAGGGTGTTTGTAAATGTTCTGAATTTGACTGCCAAGATATCATCTGTAGTTATTCCTGCCAGTTGCGGGTTGGTTTGGAACAATCTCAACAGACTTGATTGGTTTAAAATATCGTGTTGGCCCTCTGAGTGATAGAGGAGTGTAAGGATCAATTTCGTCAGTGCTTGTTCAGATCTGTGTTTATTGTAAGCGATTTTGTTACTCACTTAGCTGGCCGCAGTTTTATCTCTGAGTTTCTCTTCCTGGTACTGATTTATATAAATTTGCATGATAGTCAAATTGTCCAGGTCTGGTGTTTTAAGCGGAATTGGAGGTCTTTGTGAGATTCGTGCTGGCTTTTGCCAGGCACTTTATTGGTCTTCAATGACTGAGAGGGTAGCGTCTACTGGAGTGCCCGGGTTATTGCATTGAGAAGCTATATTTAAGCTGCGCTTGGTTGGCCTTCGAAGGGCTCAGTATCCATGATCACTGTGCTGACCTGATTTTCCAGTGGTGAGGCTGCATTTTGTGAGTCACTGGTAATGGTTTCCGAACTGGCCTCCAGTGCCCTAGTACATGATCTTGGATGTGAGAAGGTAATATTTGGGTCCTAGATGGTGACTGAGGCAGTTTGAGGTGTACAACGAGTACCTGAGTTGCTTGGCCCTAAAAAAAACGGTTTCCAGTCTGTTATCATAGTTGGTAAGACTTCCGGGAGGGTGCTTAATTTTTCTACTATTGGATGACAGGAGCAGGTGCTGCACCTTTCACAGGTTACTGTTGTCGAGTAGGAAACATGGATCAAGGGCAGCTAGCTTACACTCCAGCCTGGTTATGGATGTAGCTAATGTGTTTATCAGGTCCAGTTGAAATTCCAATTTATCAGACTGCCAAGTGAGGGCAGTTATCTTGGCGGTCAAGGTGGAATTAATGGAGGCAAGTAAGTTCCTCTGCTCTATGTTGGTGTGACAAAAGGAATGGCCTGGACCGGCTCCACTGGTTTGTAAGGACATGTGGTTGGAATTGTGGGTCAGAGGGTTCCAATCGTCATTCAATATAGAGATTTGAGTGCATTGACCAGAGTTTATCTTTGGGGTAATGGCACTTTGTTGAGTGCTAGTGCAGTGATAGTTGTCGCTGTCCAGGGCTTCCAGACACCAGGAACACAATGTCCTCTGCTGGGTATGATGCTGGTTCTCATGCCCTGTTGATCTCGGAGGACCCTAGAATTCCTTTGGGCTGGTTGATTTACTTAGGTCTACAAAGAAGCACTGGAGATGCAGAGGGGCAGCTTTGGGGTTAAATCAGAGTGGAGATTTCTGAGAATGTTAGTGTCATTGTGCAATACAAGTCTAGCCTTTGCATTGTGTCCCCCCTATTTTGGAAGATGTTTTAATCTTCAGTTGCATTGCAGAGATGCACTTAGTATGCTCTCCGATGATAGTTCGATGATGGAGATGTCCCTGAACAAGGCAGTGCAGGAAGAGATCTGGTGACGCAACCCTTTTTGGGTACTCTCTGTGGGTGAAAGTAGGATTAAGCGTTCTGAATAGGCAGAAGTCACCTCAGCTGCTTGGGCTACTCGTGCTGATGGATCCAAAGTTTAGAGTTGGGGACTCCTGCCCTTCTGAAAGAAATATTCAATTGATTTTGCCTTACAGAGCAGGTGTTTGCTGCCAGTAATACTTAGAATTAAGTGAAGTGCTATCGTAAAAGATCTAGGGGTGGACTTGGGCTTCTTCGAGTGGGCCCCTGTCCACAACCCTTTTGTGCTGGACTGCTAACTCACAGCCATTGAGGAGCTGAGGACAGTCTGGGTCATGTGAGCAGGGTGCTGAGGGTGAGCATGGGACTGGGACATGCTCTCTTTGAGTTTTACTTGCTGCTTAGTCCTTAATTTTTGCCATGGCACTTAAGTGTCTTCTTTATATATGATCATCGTTTCTTTGGGCATCCCGTTGGGCAGGGGGTGTCTTTAGGACAAATGCTTGGCTTATATGTCAGCTGTTTTGCAGGTGTACTGGGAGAACTCAGTAAGGAGGTCAGCCAATGCAAGGAGATGCAGGAGGGGGAGGAGTGAATGGCCGGGGTAGCTCACAGAGTGGTGCAAACCAGACTGGGATGCCTAGCCTGGACACTTCCACCCCATTCCAGTTCTACCCTAGGGCCACAGGGCTAACACCACTGTCACACTCACTTACTCCTATACCTGAACCAAACTCCATCCATGCTGTACACCATAGTGTGTCCAACTTTGTGTCGTTCAATTGCTTGTTTATCCACAGCTTCACCACTTCACCAGCGCTTACCTTGGAGCCTACTCTGCCTTACAGGACATTGCGTCATAAGGTGCCTTGTTGTCTTGAGCTGTTTATTGTTTATTTGCCTAGGTGTAATGGCTAAGGGCTGACTTGAGACTGGCGAGGTTGGGCTAGGATGGCTGGGTTGACGATGGTGCTCACGTTGCTCACAGCGCACAGCGGGGGGCATGCTGACTCAGTTTATGGCTTTCTGCCCCTCCTCTTGCTTCTCCCAGCTCGCCACAGTTTCTTTTTGCAGGAGGCCATGGAGCTTTCACAGTATGGTTCGCAGCTCCCGGGTCATACCTCTTCTGCACCTCCGCAGCAGATTTCTGAAAACGTGTAGGCCGGCCGACAAGAAATACTGGACCGTGGACCAGTGCAGGGTGGTGCGTCTCATTCCTCGCTCTTGCAAAGGCAGCATTTCACTCAGCAATCGATTCTGAGCTCTGCGTTCTCCTCACACTTGGAAGCTAACAGTAAGTGCAACGGTAGGGAAAGCATTGGACTCAAGAGGGGTAAAAGTTACTATTCCCACTCCAGTCTGTGTAGCAGTATGTAAAGTACTGCACTTCAAACACATACCATATTTTAATACATGTATGAATGGAACACAAAATAGAAACTATAAATAGAAAAATAATATACATATACATTTTAAAATCAATTAAAAAAATACATAATTATTTCATTATATTCCCACACTATACTCCCACATACCCAGCTGCCCAAATGTAAAATATAATTTAAATACATTTTTAACAAAATGAACATATTAAGTACTACATAAAATATTGATTAGTAAATGCATAATTAATGGTTTATTATAACTTAAATAACTTCCCGCCCTATCCCCTTAAAAACACAACAAACACTTAATATATAACATAAAAAGTATATTTATTAAATAATATACATAAGTGTAAATAAATGACATAGTTTCATTGAAATTAATAATTAACTAAAATGACATATTTATTTAACTTACTTCCTATAACCCTACAAACCTAACAACCCACACCTAAAATATAACCTAAAAAAATAATAATTACACTTTACACAGTTAATAGTCAATTAAATAATTAATTAATAATTAATCAGTAATCATTTCTAACTTAATTAACTGCCCACCCTGTAACCCTACAAACCCAACAACCTGCACCTGAAATATAACTTTAAAATATAATAGTTCCACTATTTACATAATTAGTGATCAATAAACTATTTAATAGAAAATATTAATTAACAATTAATTAATTAGTATGTAATTGACTTCCCATCTTATGCCCCTACAAACCCAACAACCTGAACCTAAAATATAGCATAAAAAAGATAATTGCGTAATTTACATAATTTGCTCGCTTTGCCACTGGATTCAAGCAAGCCTGGCTGAAGACGGCTGAAATGCCAGAAACCGGTCCTAGGAAGCTTGTTTCCGGTCCAGGGAAGGCATGGCTTGGCAGTTCGGGCTGGACTGTTCCCATGAGGCACAGGGTCAGACTGATTTGCATATGACCATGTCTGAACTGGGGTGGCAGAGTGGGCTAAAGAACGGTGATGGATCAAACCCAGATCTGTTGACTGGGTGTGAGTGTTTGATTGGTTCTGATGCTCCGTCCATCACCACCCCCTCTTGTACCGCTTTGTTCGCCATAAGTTGGCAGGGTATGCTCAGACGTTAGTCCCTTGCTCACTTTGCCACTGGATTCAAGCAAGCCTGGCTGAAGATGGCTGAAATGCCAGAAACCGGTTCTAGGAAGCTTGTTTCCGGTCCAGGGAAGGCATGGCTTGGCAGTTCGGGCTGGACTGTTCCCATGAGGCACAGGATCAGACTGATTTGCATATGGCCATGTCTGAACTGGGGTGGCAGAGTGGGCTAAAGAACGGTGATGGATCAAACCCAGATCTGTTGACTGGGTGTGAGTGTTTGATTGGTTCTGATGCTCCGTCCATCACCACCCCCTTTTGTACCGCTTTGTTCGCCATAAGTTGGCAGGGTATGCTCAGATGTGAGTCCCTTGCTCACTTTGCCACTGGATTCAAGCAAGCCTGACTGAAGACGGCAGAAATGCCGGAAACCGGTCCTAGGAAGCTTGTTTCCGGTCCAGGGAAGGCATGGCTTGGCAGTTCGGGCTGGACTGTTCCCATGAGGCACAGGGTCAGACTGATTTGCATATGGCCATGTCTGAACTGGGGTGGCAGAGTGGGCTAAAGAACGGTGATTGATCAAACCCAGATCTGTTGACTGGGTGTGAGTGTTTGATTGGTTCTGATGCTCCGTCCATCACCACCCCCTTTTGTACCGCTTTGTTCGCCATAAGTTGGCAGGGTATGCTCAGACGTGAGTCCCTTGCTCACTTTGCCACTGGATTCAAGCAAGCCTGGCTGAAGACGGCTGAAATGCCAGAAACCGATCCTAGGAAGCTTGTTTCCGGTCCAGGGAAGGCATGGCTTGGCAGTTCGGGCTGGACTGTTCCCATGAGGCACAGGGTCAGACTGATTTGCATATGGCCATGTCTGAACTAGGGTGGTAGAGTGGGCTAAAGAACGGTGATTGATCAAACCCAGATCTGTTGACTGGGTGTGAGTGTTTGATTGGTTCTGATGCTCCGTCCATCACCACCCCCGTTTGTACCGCTTTGTTCGCCATAAGTTGGCAGGGTATGCTCAGACGTGATTTCCTTGCTCACTTTGCCACTGGATTCAAGCAAGCCTGGCTGAAGACGGCTGAAATGCCAGAAACCGGTCCTAGGAAGCTTGTTTCCGGTCCAGGGAAGGCATGGCTTGGCAGTTCGGGCTGGACTGTTCCCATGAGGCACAGGGTCAGACTGATTTGCATATGGCCATGTCTGAACTGGGGTGGCAGAGTGGGCTAAAGAACGGTGATGGATCAAACCCACATCTGTTGACTGGGTGTGAGTGTTTGATTGGTTCTGATGCTCCGTCCATCACCACCCCCTTTTGTACCGCTTTGTTCGCCATAAGTTGGCAGGGTATGCTCAGACGTGAGTCCCTTGCTCACTTTGCCACTGGATTCAAGCAAGCCTGGCTGAAGACGGCTGAAATGCCAGAAACCGGTCCTAGGAAGCTTGTTTCCGGTCCAGGGAAGGCATGGCTTGGCAGTTCGGGCTGGACTGTTCCCATGAGGCACAGGGTCAGACTGATTTGCATATGGCCATGTCTGAACTGGGGTGGCAGAGTGGGCTAAAGAACGGTGATGGATCAAACCCAGATCTGTTGACTGGTTGTGAGTGTTTGATTGGTTCTGATGCTCCGTCCATCACCACCCCCTTTTGTACCAGAAAGCACATTAGGCACCAGGGATTTTTCTTCTTTCAAAGTTCGAGGTGGGGGCTGCCCAGAATGGGCCTGCCAATGCCCCCACCCCCTAAAAAATGCTACAGTCTTCCTGCCCCCCCAGGAGGCAGATGGGGGCAGTAGCCCCTGATCTGCCCCCGGGAGGGCAGAAAGGCCACTAGGCCTAGGCACCAGGGACTTTTATTTTTATATACAAATGTGGGGGCTGCACAGAATGGGCATGCCAATTACTCCTCCCCAAATTATCACAGGCTATCTGCCCCCCCCAACTAGGCATCAAGGGTATCTTTTTTCAAAATTCAGGGTTGAAGACTGCCAAGATTGGGTATGCCAATACCCCCCTTTCAAAACTGTTGCCACAGTCTTTACAACCCCCCCCCCAGAAGGCCGATGGGGGCAGTAGCCCCTGATCTGCCCCCAAGGGGGCAGAGAGTCCACTAGGCACCAGCGTGTAAGCTGGCTTTTATGCAAAGGGATGGGGGCTGCCCAGAATGGGCATCACAATGTCCCCACCTACCACAAAATAGCCACAGTCTTCTTCCCCCCCATTTGGGGAAAATCGGGGCAATTGCCCCTGATTTTCCCCTCCCCAGGGTGGCAGAAAGCCCACTAGGCACTGACTTGTTTCGGAAAGTGCCTACCTGTGGATTTTGGGTCCTAGCTCAGCTAGCACCCAAGGAAACGTAGCAAAACGATACATTTTTAAAAACTAGACACCTAGGGGAATCCAGGATGTGTTGACTTGTGTGGCTCTCACTAGGTTCTGTTACCCAGATTCCAGAACCTTTCATCACAGAAATGTGAGAATGTGTTTTTTGTTCACAAAGTTTGAGGTTTGAAAGGGATTCTGGGTAACAGTACCTGGTGGAAGCCACACAAGTCTCCCCATGCTGAATTCCCCTGGGTGTCTAGTTTTCAAAAATGTATAGGTTTGCTAGGTTTCCCTAGGTGCCGGCAGAGCTAGGGTTCAAAATCCACAGCTAGGCACTTTAAAAAAAAAGGGTCAGTTTTCCCTGTAAAAATGTGGTGTGTCCTTGTTGCGTTTTGGGCCATTTCTTGTCGCCGGTAGTATGTCTGCTCAAACAAGTGAGGTACCATTTTTTTTGGAAGACTTTGGGGAATGCAGGGTAGGTGGACTTTTGTGGATCCATGCAGAGTCCAGAACTTTCCACGACAGAAATGTGAGGAAAGTGTGTTTTTTTCACAAAGTTTGAGGTTTGCAAGGGAATCCGGGTAACAGAACCTGGTGAAAGCCAGACAAGTCACCCCATCCTGTATTTCCTTAGGTGTCTAGTTTTTCAGAAATGTATAGGTTTTCTAGGTTTCCCTAGGTGCCGGCAGAGTTAGGGTTCAAAATCTTCAGCTAGGCACTTTGCAAAAAAAGAGTCGGTTTTCACTGTAAAAATATGGAGTGTCCACGTTGCTTTTGGGGCCTTTTCCTGTCGCGGGCACTAGGCCTACCCACACAAGTGAAGTTTCATTTTTATCGGGAGATGTAGCGGAACAAATAATTGTAGAGCAACTATTATTATCTATTGCCTTTTGATGTATATTTACCTTCCAAACGTAAGAAATGTGTAAAAAAGAAGTCACTTTGTATACTGTCCTATAACTCACATGTTAGTATGGGTACCCACAATTTCGGAGATGTGCAAATAGCTACTGTTTCTAAACTCTATATTTTGTTACCATTTCAGAAATACATAGGTGTCTTTCATACAGATTTTTCCCTGTTTATATTTTCCCAAAAGAATTTGCTATATACCCAGTACACAATAAAAACCTTTGCAAAAATGCCGCTCAGTTATTGGCTCTGGGTTTATCGGGTTCTTGGTGGACCTACAAGTCCTATATATCCCCACAGCCAGAAGGTTCCAGCGGATGTAACCGCATATTGCTTTAAAAAATCTTTTTTAGAAGAAGTAACAGGTGAAAACGTTCTCACCAATGGCTTTTTTTTCAACTCATTTTCTATTTTTCCTATTTTCAACTGTTAGTTTCTATAAACAAAACTTGAAGGATCTACACAAATGAACCCTTGCTGAATTCAGAATTGTGCTTACATTTCTGAAATGTATAGCTTTACAGGACCCATTATTGCTTTCATACCCATTTCTACCACTAACTGGAAGGAGGTTGAAAGCAAAAAAATATAGCAAAAATAGGCAAATGTCCCAGTAAAATGCCAAAACTTTATAAAACATTTTGGTTCTCTGAGAAAAAGTCTGTCAGTCCCTGAAAGCTGGGAAGATGGTAATTTCAGCGCCACAATTCCTTTGTTAAAAAAAACGATGCTTTGAACTGCAGCACTTTTTTCCCTTTTTCCCAAAAACCCCTACATTTAGCTGTATTTTGTCTAAATTCTGGGTCCCCTCCAGGGAAATCAACAAATTCTGGGTACCTTTAAAATATCCATGAAGTTGGAAGAAAAGGATGCACATTTGGTTTGGATAACTTATGTGGTCAGAAGGTTACAGGGACCTAAGCACGAACTACCCCAAAGAGCCAAAAAAAGGCTTAGCCCGGGCGAAAAAGGTCTAGCAGTGAAAAGGGTTAACAACAATTATGCAAATAATATATATCTTAGTTAATTAAAATATTATTTAAAACACATAAGATAATTAATAAACACATTTTTTTACTATGACATTATTGTAAACAATATTAACAGCAACGACAATCTTGAAAACAATATTGCCTTAAAAAGATCTGTATTTTTGTAAACGATATTCCTGCATCACAATATTAGTGTTACCCAGTATTTATGCCACAATATTTTGGCCAAATGCCATTGAGACATGAGCTAGATGTTAAATCGGTTGAGAAGTTTGCAGTGTCCCATCCAACATCCAATAGAAGCCCATGTTCACACCAGAACATGGACCTCTATTGGAATTCTCAAGGACATATTATCAAGCCCATTATCGTCGCTTTAGTGGCAGTTTTCTGCCGCTATACCGGCGATAATTTTTAACGCCGTCCTTGATAATATACCCCCAAGTCTCGTCATACGTATATTCTGCTTGGAGAGTAAATGGACAATTGCACTAACGCTGTTATTTAAGGAATTTGTTTCTTACTTATTTATTTTACCTGCACATATCATTGATTAATTTACAGTTGCCTATGATTGCTGCTGAGGGGTAATTTGATTGATACAACCTAGTTTGAATGATATTTAAATATTTCTGTGATTATCCAACTAGATGCCCTTTTGACTAGGTAGAATCGACCGATTTTTATAGGTATTAACATTTTAGAGCAGCTTGTTGGCTATGTACAAGCACTTTATTATATTGTAAGGACCACTTGGGGACACACTTTATTTAATAGTGAGCTATCTTGTTTTTGGTTGGTCCTAAAATCAGCAATTGATGTCTTTCTTGCTAGGTGTAAAAATGTATATTTACGGAAAGCGCAGTGATCATGCTTGAAAGGTCGTTTATTTAGTGGGTCACATATTAAATCATCATAGTAACTCCTTTGTGAAACGAAGCATTAAAGGAAAACGATTTAAACAACATCCATGGATCTATGCATTATCCCTATGCATTTCGGGCGGAGCCCTTCGTCAGGGGTTGGCGAAGAATCGATGGGTCAGAGTCGCAACGCGCCAAGCGCCGTGTTGCCAAAGGTTGGCAACACGGCGCTTGGCGCGTTGCGACTCTGACCCATCGATTCTTCGCTATCCCCTGACGAAGGGCTCCGCCCGAAATGCATATGGATAATGCATAGATCCATGGATGTTGTTTAAATCGTTTTCTTTTAATGCTTCGTTTCACAAAGGAGTTACTATGATGATTTAATATGTGACCCACTAAATAAACGACCTTTCAAGCATGATCACCTCGATTACACGTGTTTGAACTATACGAAATGTACTGATGTAATTAGAATTCAGGAGTTTTTTCTCCAACCGGAGTGCCCCTGGAAACAGTGTAAGCCCCCCTTGCACTCCTTCGTCTGTTGTTCAAATTCTAGTCCCTACCGGCCGGAAGGGACCATTTCCTGGCACCCTAAAATACTTACCATTGGTTTACTTTATTCACTTGATGAACGTTGCACACCCCGAGTGCCGCCATCTTCTATTCATTTTGCTTATTTACAGAAAGCAACATTCATGGCTGGTCAATTGGGCAGGTACTAGCACATTCATAGGAATAGGGCCTTCTCAAAAACCACTTTATTTGCGATTTAACCTGATTTGGTGATCTGTAATTACCTACATGGCTCAACAAATTCTGTCACTTTGATGAGCCCTAAGGAATGAATTAAAAAAAAATGTATTTTTAGAGTCGACTGTTTGTTATATATATCAGAATGTTTTATTGTAACTGCTATCTTTTAGTTATTGAAGTATGTTATTAATTCTTAGAAGTGTGTATCATTTTATATCTATATTGTATGGCCTGTCAATGTCAGGCTGACACAACAAATACATAAAAAAATACTTGACTGTCCTGCTAATCCAGCCTGAAGTTTCCTGCTTTTACTACTTGACTAGTTTGCTAATCCCGCCCTGAAGACAACTAGTTGTACTACTTGGCTATTTTGCTAATCCAGCACTGAAGATGCCTGCTTTAACTATTTAGCTAGTTTGCTAATCCAGACCTGAAGATGTCTGATTTTGCTACTTGATGATTTTGCTAGTCAAACCCTGAAGAAGCATTTTTTACTACCGCTTTGCTTAAGGTATATGGAGGCAAGTGTCTGCCCAATAAGCCTTAAGAGAGCTTGAGTCAATTTCGATGTAGGAAGGTAAGTTAGTGTAAAAGTACATATACAGTCAAGTGTATTATGCTAGGAGAATGACCAACATGCTCTTAAGTGGTAAGAACAGTATCTTGCTTGATTTACCAGACAGATTTGCACAATGGTGCCTATGTGGCCTTACAATTAGAAATGACCACAAATGTGAGACTAATGCAGCTGTGAGGTCTGAGACAGAAGAAAAATGGATAATGGAGGAGAATTGAGCTACAACAGCATATTAACAATGAATGATCTGGTTGGTTTTAGCAAAGATTTTACTATCAGCACATAATAGGGAAATTGGTCGATAAGAAGAAGGACTGAGCTCTGGCTTGTCTTTCTTTCTAAAGACTACAATGGTGGTCTTATGCCATGAGTCAGGGGTTCTGCCAGTCTGAGCAAGTGCAAACAGGGATTCCAACTCCCCTAATAGAATATGCCTGAAAATTCGAGGGGTAGTGAGTCAGGGCTGGCGGCCTTCCCCGCTGCCAGTGAGGAGATCGCTAGTTCCAGCTCTTCCCTGGTTATCGGGGAAGAGAGTGCATCCACCTGTGCCGGTGTTACCATAGATGTTGTATAGTCACACAGAAATTCCTGATCTGGTGGAATTGCGTCACCCTCTTCCACTTCTGGAGCATAGAGCGTCTTATAAAACTCTTGAAACACCTCCAGCACCCTGGCCGGTTGATCCAGAATCTGGTCTTCTTTATCCTTGATGTGACTTATATGATTCAAGACTACCTTATACTGTAGTCTTTTAGCCAACAATCTGCCTGTATTTTCGCCAAACTCATAGATATCCGACTTATACTGAATAAACTTGGCCGCTAGCTCCTCTCCGAAATATTGCTATTTTCTGTTTCTACCAATAGCTATCTGACGTTGACATTCCTCTTTTTGGACCTGGTCCCCAATAACCCGAATGAGTTCTTCCTCTGCTTCCCGAAGCGGGTTGACCCACCCATTAATCCTTTCCTTGATCACCTTCTGGCGATATAAGGAGAAGCTGAGAGTCTCACCCCTCACAGCTGCCTTGAAAGTGTCCCAAACTATTAGCGCGGAGGCTGTACCCTTGTTTCTCTGAGAACAATCTACAATCTAATTAGACATATATCCACAATACTCTTGGTCGAGTAAAAGTTTTCGCTCAAATGTCCAGGTTGTCATACCAGGTTCTGGACCACTGAGCGGAAATTGTAGAATTAGCGGGTTATGATCCGAGATTACTCGGGGATGTAACTCGCAGCTAGTCTCTTCAAGGATTGGATCAGTAACAAAAAAATAATCTAAGCGTATAAATTTGTTATGGGGAGCAGAAAAGAAGGTAAAGCCCAGATCAGTCGGGCGCAATCTTTGCCAGACATCTATCAAGGCATGTTCATGACAAAGCCCACAAATAGCTTTAAATGTCCTGCCCTTCCTCCCAGAATAAGGGGTATTCTTATATAAATCAAAATTAGAATTTGGATGAATATTGAGATCCCCACATAAAACTTCGGGAGAGGGCCACAGAGCAAGTTCGACGCTCAAAAAATCTAGAATGGCGGGGTCATCGGCGGGGTCATCAAGATTGGAGCCATATAAAGAGCATAAGATATATGGTGATCCCTTACTTAAAATTTTTGCTAATACCCAGCGTCCTACGTTATCCGCCTTTACTTGCTTGGTGATGCAGATGCCTTGTCTGGCCATTATGGCCACTCCCCTGATAGTTGTGGTTTGCCGGGAGCAGGCAATCAGATCCAGACCAAGTTCCTTCAACCAGGCACGGTTGCTCCAGGAAACGTGTGTCTCCTGCAAGCAGAGTAAATCTATATCCAAGTGCCTGATAATTTTAGCTAAGATACCCCGCTTCCTTCTATCATTTAGACCACAACAATTCAGAGAACAAATTCGGATAATGTTGTGCCTGCCCATCATCTGTAAAAAACTGCCAAAACCGGCACTGTAAACGTCTGACAATTCAGGTGAATGTCTCCAATCAAAATACCATCTGAAATAAAATTAGCCAGCTGTTGTTTTAAGAAGTTTTGATGATGTCTGTCATGATTATTTTTACAAAAAGCAGTTTGTGCCCCCCACCCACCACCACCCTTAAAACTGACCCCCCCTGCCCCTCCCTCCACCCTGAGAGGCTTCCCACCCCAAAACCCATCCCTTCTACCCCTCAACAAGGGCATGGGGACCTATGGTCCCTTGTGATGCTGAGCTAAAAGAGCTCACACTCTCGCTACTGCATACTTAAAAGTACTTAAGAACACTCTGAGGTATCTTGTAAATGGAATAAAGCAGGAACTAAGAAACGGCTATTTAAAGATGAAGGGAGAAAAGAAGAGAGAACAAAGACAAAAGGAAGAAGGGTGAAAATTGACATAAAGAAAAAAAATAAGGTGTTGACCCTGAAAAGACCGGACAATGCCAGGCCTAAAAGAGTCAATCAAATCTCAAGTGTGAGCGCTATGCTTGTCTGGAAATTAGATCAAGGATTTTGCCCCGTATTCATAGATGATAGATACTCCCTGGCCTGAGCCTCTGATTGAAAAAAATAAGTTTGCCCTTTATAGATCGCTTTTAGCTTGGCAGGGTTCAGGAGAAAGATCTGAGCACTCTTCGCCTGGAATTCTGGCGTCAATTGTCGAGGGTGCAAGCGCAGCTCTACTGTTTTCTGGCAGAAATCAGGGCACACGAAAAAGTTACAGCCTTTCCCCATTCTTTTGTGGTCAGGCCTAGCCAGGTCGTACAGGGATTCCCGGGCCAGAAAGTTATTCAAAGAGATCAGGATGGCACGGGGGCGGCTGTCGGAGCGACCACCTGCATTACGTTGGTTAAAAGGGAAACGGTGCGCCCTTTGAATTTGGGTCTTCCAATCCCATTGAGGGAGATTTGGGAATGCTTCCTCGAAAAGTTCGACCACGAATTGGTGGATATTGGCGCCCTCTTGGCCTTCAGGAATGCCCAAAATTCTGAAGTTTTTGCGTCTAGCCCGATTTTCCAAATCAGATAATTTGTACACAGTGTTATCCCGGATCGATTGAATTGTTTCCACCTTGGATTTCTGCTGGGCAAGATCATCTTCGAAGCAGGAGATCCTAGTTTCTGCTTCTACTATTCTTGAAGAAAAGTCAGAGCAGGTTTTAGCCATCCGGCGGATGGAGTTTTGAAGTTTCCTACAAGCCCCTTGTGTGCGGGAGCTTTCAGCCCTTGACTCCTCTCTATGTGCCATCATCACCTGATAAATAGTTGATAGCGTGATTTCTTCAGAACCAATGATAGCTGAGGCAGTGCTTACAGTCGTCACTCCATCCATTGTATTATTTTTGTATCCCAAGCCAGGTGAGAATGAATAATCCCAGGACATAACTCCTGTAGTCGCATCAGGCCGAGTAGGACAAATTGAAGTTGCTCCTGCTCTTTTTACAGTCTCTAAGCCCAGCTGACAATGATCCACATCAGCCTCCCAGTGAAAGCTGCTAGTGTCACTGCAGTCTCCAGCCCAGTCTTTGTCCTGATTTTCGTCCTCAGAAGAATTAGAGACATCAGACAGGGAAAATAATTTATCAACCGGATCATCTACCCTGTTAAAATCAAGATCTTCCCTTCAATCCTTGAGAACCCCTGATTTTACTGTATCTGAACATTCTGCCACCAGTACACCGGCTGGAAGAACTTCATTACCCAGAATGCAGCTTGTTTGCTGGTTGGAATTCGAGACAGCTCCTGCGCTAGTTAATCTCGTACCAGCAGTTTCTGTGTTCTGGGTTATTGATTCATTTGCAGACAGGGGAGTGAATACGATGGAAGGCTCCATACTATCTTGGCACCCCGCGCCAACATCTGTAGTGGAATTAAGCAATTTCAGTGAGCCACTGACCTCGGTCCCACCGCTCGGCTGCTTGGTTTTCAGTATCTACGCTTTGAACAGCGCTGTAACAGTCTGTCTCCCCCGGCCAGCAATATTGCCTTTCAGCGTCTCCGGTGCTGCGGAAGAAGCTGCTTGATGACTATCGGCCTCCCGGTCATCAGCGCGAACTTCAGCAGCGGTAGCGGGAGCCTTCACTAAAGCACCGGGGGCAGACGATGAACCCCTACCCCTGACGCCTGTTCTGGATCCCTTTGGTGGCATAGCGGAGGGTACTAGAATCCGTAGCCCGGTCTGCAATGCTAGTTCAGCAGACCCAGTGGATAGAGTGCTCACCCGACCTGAGGACGCCAGAGATGCAAGGTAACAGGAGAGCGGGATGCTCCAAGCCCAGGACTGGATGCGCCAGATCATCAGAGTACTCCAGGTAAGCAGTTAGAAAGTTTATCCAGTTTTCACAAAGGGTCAGTCCAGCCACAGATCGATACAGTTTGATACAGTTCGAAGAAAAAGCTCAGGCAGCAGGGTTCTCCATTCCCAAAAGACAAATCAGCAGTAGCAGAGAGTGTGAGAGCAGCTCACTCGGCCGTCACGACGGCCGCCATCTTGCCCCCAACACCCTTTTTTCCTAGCTTCACTTAGGAAAACAATATCATCGCACTTAGATTAGGAAAGGTTATTGCTCCCTTAGTCTCTTCTTGCCAGCACGGTTTTGTGCCTGGCTGGGATACAGCAGATCATATCAGACGGGCAATTACATTATTCGATTGGGCTCAGGCGTGTAAACAGCCTCTGGCAATGATCCTCTTGGACACCGAAAAGGCGTTCGACAGGGTCTCCTGGGCCTTTTTATGGCAACTGCTAAGAATCAAGGGATTTCCGCATGAGTTCATTACCGTCATACAAGCTCTAAATATCTCCCCAGTGGCCTCTGTCCGTATCTCAGGACAAGAGTCGCGCTCCTTCTCGATCAGCAGAGGAACCCGTCAGGGGTGCCCCTGCTACCCGCTTCTGTTCTCAATCTACATTGACCCCTTCTTGAGCAAATTGGATAGCAAAATTTTGATACAGCCGGCCATTGTTAATGGTGTGGCTTATAAAACCTTAGCTTATGCTGACGACGTCGCCATCTTTACAAAGGATGTCTGTCTGGCTCTTCCAGCAGTATATGATGTAGCTAAACAATTCGGGGCAGTCTCGGGCTATCGTCTGAACGCTGACAAAACCCAGGTTATACATTCAGATGCTGCCAAACCTGTAGGTCTTCCAATAGTTCCAGTTGCAACTTACCTGGGGGTAAAGATCGCCCCTATAGTAGAGAAGATAGCAGGAAGCAATATATTACCTATCATCAAAGAAGTGAATCAGACTCTGGAGAGATTAGACCACTTGCACCTTTCACTCCAGGGTCGTTCCAATGTATTAAAAATGTCTATACTCCCGAAATTCCTATAATTATTTAGGACCATCCTAATCGAGTTCCAAGGGCAACTAATTTCTAGTGCAGAAAGGGCTTGTCTAAGATTTTTTGGGGGCTATCACAAAGCCAGAAGGGCCTCCAAATGGCTAATACTCCCTAGATTAAGGGGTGGCTGGGACTTACCTTCTTTAATGTTATCTCACTGGGCCGCACTTTTACAGCAAATGGGACCATTAATATAAGGGCTAAGGCAATGGTGCCTGAATTTGCTAGACCAACAATTTTTGAAATGTTACTTGGGGAGGATGCATGTAATTGTTTAGTGAGAAAAATTGAACCAAGTTACTATAAGAAAACAAAATTTTAAGTTATACAATCAATGTATTTTGTTTGGAAAAAGGTTCGACGACGGTCTGGCCTAATATTAATGCATATATCCCCCTTTTGTCATATGGTCTACTGCCCTCAATCTTTCTGGACTCAATCACTTTTGGGTAGGCTAATCTAGGGATTAATGTACTGGGCGATCTCTTCACTGAGGGTCAATTTGTCTCCTTCTCTGATCTTCAAGACAAATATGGGCTCCCTACTAGGCATTTCTTTAAGTTCCTACAAATCAGGAGCTATCTGTTAAAGATAGCAACCTTAGGAGTTGTAAAGTTCGAGAATATTCCTCTTGTAGGGCTTATAGAGAAAAGATCATGGATTGGGCTGATCTATCAAACACTTATCTCTGACCTGCCTGATGATCTGAGTACCCAAAATGACAAGTGGGGCAGGAAATTTGGACAAGAAGGTACGGATCTGGCAATTTCTCTTGACCTAGCTAGCCAGACTTTAATAACTGGTAGTCTTAGGGCCCAACACTACATGTCAATATTTGACCTATATTACACTCCCGGGAAAATCTCCAAATGGTCTAGTAATCGGGGGAATCTATGCACCAGATGTGGTTTTTTTGCTGCCACGATCCACATGTTCTATTCCTGCTCTAAACTGGCCCAATCTATTCAAGATGTTGAATCCTTTCTTGTCCAGATTACCGGTAAACCCCTGACTATAACACCTGTATTAGTGATCCTGGGGGTCGATCAGATACATAGTTCGACAGGACGGAGTAAAGCTGAAGTATGTTTTTTGCTTATTGCTCTATCTGTATTCAGAGTGGGTATTACTTCTCAATGGATCTGCCCTGACCCACCCACATTCACAAACTGGAGGGCCCGATTGCTGGCCATATATAATATGGAATCAGCAGTATACAGACTAAAAGGTCGAAGAAGACGCGAGATTGGACAGAAAATCTGGGCCCCCATTATGGATTGGATAGGATGAATCTGTTTTTAATTATGTTCTCTTTCGGTGAAATGGTCTGTTAAAATTTGCCGCTAATTGTCAATTATGATCTGCCATGATTTTTTTTTTTATTTCTTTCTGTTTAGCTTGCAAAAAAACCTTAAAATAAATAAAAATAAAAAAGAATGATCTGGTTGGTGAGTCTTCGTTTGGCGATGTCAAGTACTACACGAGTCCTCGAGTCATGTTTTCTATTGTATATAAAGAAACCCTTCTAGGTAAAATATATACAACTCTATTGCATTTGCTTCTTGAGACCTCTGAAATCTTTGGTGTGAGTTAAGAAGCATTACAACACAAGGTCCTGTGGGGGCCCATTAAGATGTGAGTGGGACCGACACTGACATGCCCTCGGTGTTGGTCCCATTGGTCCCTCTGCATTAGGATGTGGTTGGTCAGACCGCATTGGCCCAGGGACAGACTGAGAGCTTTCGACGGGCTCAAGGAGCCCATCGGGCGGTCGGTCAAATCGCATTCCCCACAATTGAGGCAGTGTCTTCTCAGGCACCGCAGTGGAGATTACAATCCTCCTTTCCGCCAGTCATTTCACATATCTCTATTATCCTTAGAAACAGAGTGGAGAACCGGTGGTTGGATCTCAAAGGAAGGACCAGACTAGAAGCGCGCGGAGCGTTTTAAAAGGTATGTGCGTATCAACGTGTTTGATGATTGTATATCACAAGGGACATAGGCATAGATTATTCATCCTGTGTATATTGATTATTTATCTCTGCAGCCCCTGTGATATTTTGTTGCTCTGTTTTCCCCTGTGTTGACAGAACGTTTTTTCTATATCGAGTGAGCAGCCTCGGAAGTGATACATTTAGAAGATACATGTAAGTGTATCAGGACATTATTTAGGTGAAGGGATATAAGGCTTAAAGTCTCGGTCTCGTTATTTGGGACATAAATAAGGCTCATGAGGATGGTGGTCCATTGAGATACAATTTCGGATGCTGTTACCTTCTTTTTCTAATTAGTTAGTATATGCACAATGGTGAGGGAGGCAACTAGGTACTCTCTGTCACTTTGTTTTGTTTGGCACGTATCCACCTCCTTGCCTTTTTTCCTTAATAAGTCACCTTGAGGTTGATGGGATGTAAGGTGTATTTGGTTCACCGAGGAGGGGTCCTTTTGTAGGCTCGTGGATTTGTGTGCACGGCATGGTCACCACTCCTAGTCTTGGGGTCTTGCGGACATGATTAATGTTGTCCCCCTCCCCCTTTATTGTTATAGTTGTCATTCAACCCCTGTCCTGAAGAGGCCTTAAGTTTACTTTGGCTGAAACGTGGTCACGTCGACAGACATTGGATGGAGGAGTCACCTGAGCTTCAGTGATTCACAGACTGTTGTTGGGACACCTGAAATAATTTTTGGGTCATTGTTGCCCCCTTTGCTTGTATTTCCCACTTTTAGTTTGACTACCTCCAAGTGGTCCGCCTGATACTTAGAAGGGGACACTGATGAAAATGATTTGCTTTTGGGTTAATTGTTGTGTGTTATACATTTAATTGATGTTGTGTGATATATGTTTTTGTATCTTTCACTGTACAAACGCCTGTTTTCTTGTGATATTTTGAAAATTATGCCAGATGTATTCTAAATGATTATTTGATACTCTTGAAGGGGTAATTAAATGTGCTCTCTTCATGAATGATTGATGTATTTTTTCCTTGATACCTTTTTTCATAGATATATATGCAATCGGCTATATGCCGCATTTTGCAACCCCCCACCCTGCCCCTCCTCTGCCTTACGTCACCGCCCCGGTAACACGCCCTATACGGGCCGTCGCTGATGTAAACATGTTCAACCTACATTGTCAGTGTGAGTTTAGGAGAAGCCGCTGGCGTCCCCCAGCCTCCCTTCCCCCGTGCGATCGATAGCAGTTCTCAGATGTTGTTCAGTTTGTGTGACTCTTTTCTGTTGCTGATTAAAGGATTAAAACAAATCGTATGCTGTGTTCCCAAAATACAAAAACATAAACACACACAAAAGCCTCTCTTATTTTTGCACTAGTGAATTCTAGAATCCTCTCTTGTTCCTGCATACATGTGGCAACCTGAGCTCTCTCCCCTTCCCTCCCCCAGTCGATCTGCTCTCTCCGAGCATTGACAGCGTACAGACTGTCAGGCCAGACGATCAGTAAGAGGGTGGAGAATCCCGGACCAAACTAGTTTCAATTTACAGAGGAAACAACTTTTTTTAATTACGGTAATTGCTTTGACAGAGGCTGTTCCCCTTTATTTTATAAATCAATTAGATTTTTCCAACACTCTTAGCAATATCTACGTGAATTTGCGCGTTATCGCTTCAGCAATTTGCTCTTGAAATCAATAAACGACTTGTAAATAAATATACCTTAGCGCATGTTCGTTGGGACACATAAAACAGCAACATGTCGACAGCAGTGTCTGTCTGCAGCACAGAGGGCCATCCTGTTAGTACCCACACAGTGTCCACTGAGAATAAACCTCACTTCCTGTAATGGACAATGTTAGTTTGCACTGAGAATGCAGATGACTTGTTAGGAGGGAACGAGGGTTTGCTTTCACTTTACATGAACCTGTGTGTGTAAAGCCTGTCTAGGCATTAATAAACAATCACGGTGGCCCATCTATACCCAGGACCACTGAAAATATGCGATTTTGAGGCCGTGGACGTTCTCGCATAACTATGGGCTTGACGTATTTTACCACACAATCGATCATTTGCTACCTAATCTGAAGATTGCAGAAAAAAAGTGTTTGTGGATCAAAAGTTACAAACAAAACCTTGCAACACATGCTGCGGGATTGCGGAAGGCCCTTTGCAAAGCTTTACTTGCCACCTTTCTGTTGCTTATTGCTATATTTGGGTTCTAAACTGGTATCAAAGGGGTGTAACCAATGCCCAGACAGTGTTAAGTGTAAACATGACAAAATAATGAAATAACACTATCACAAAATGTGCTGCATTATTACGCCACATAATTTGCCCTTTCTTGGAAAAAAAAAATTACTCACCCTGCCGCACAATTTGGCCCTCCCTGCTGCATAATTCTAGCAGCCCTGGTTTTGGCACATTTCAAAAAGGTGCAGTGCAAAAACATCTTTACAAACAAGCTGACATACATATGACACATGCAGAAGTGGGAAATATTTCAAGCAAATGAGGAATCAGTGACATAAAAAACAAGCATTTACAATGCAATAGGTCTCGCATTTACGAGAGTTTAAGCTATTGGAATTGTAAATGACAATGCCATTTATTTATATTTAAAAAAAAAAAAAGCATTGTTATTTGCAATGTCAATAGCTCAAACTCGCATAAATGCGAGACCTATTGCATTGCAAATGCTGGTTTCTGAATGAAAGTAAGTGACATGTTAAGGATCAGCAAACCCGGACAAAAAGTCAGATGCAAGGTTTTTCTCTGGTCCTTCAAAAAGAACCAGTAGTTTCTTTTACACATTTCTCCATTTGCTGGATACATTCTGTAGCCACATTCCAAGAAACTTTACTTTCAGAAAAAGGAAATATACGTATAGGAAGAGCACAGTTTCTTTAGAATATCTGATTTTGCATCAAATACAGAATGGAAATCCTGGTCAGTTATTGAAGCAATAGTCAAGGATCAAGAGGGGCTTTGATGAATTACTGATTGTGCCCCTTGAATTATTAAATTATATTTCATATATGTTTTTCTTTGAGTATAAAAAATTATTGCTGGTCGACTATTCTTGTTTTAAGTCGAATTATGAAATACACACCACTAATGAGTATGTGGTTTTTGTCTGTTCAAACCCCATACATTTTATTGTATTAATTGATTTGTTTGTACTACCTAATTCCGTGTAGAATAAATGAATTAGAAAATAGGAGAGTTAAACAGGACTTATCAAGGGGAGGCACATTAAAAATACTGGGAGCACCCACGTAGCCAGAACTCTGAGGCTATACAAAAATAGTTTTCATGATCATTTCCACCTTGGAAGAATGTGAATTTGTTCTAAAACAAGATTTGAGTACCTGTGCATCCACGGGGGAATAAAAAGGGAACAACCACAGCAATCACTGGGTTGTAGTTGAAGACATTTTTTAAAATCTCGCGTAATACTTTTTTGCTAAAAAAGAGAAAACATATCAAATAATTTGCTGCCTAATTCTACCAAACATACTCCT
The DNA here is from genome assembly GCF_964204655.1 of Triturus cristatus. Classification (NCBI taxonomy): domain Eukaryota; kingdom Metazoa; phylum Chordata; class Amphibia; order Caudata; family Salamandridae; genus Triturus; species Triturus cristatus. The sequence goes on along the minus strand of NC_140588.1, from coordinate 205,921,153 downwards.
TTTGATGGGCACTTTGTTGAGGAATAAGGAAGAAACTCTCATGGATATATATTTCTCATGGCCACATTTGAGCATTTTTAAAAATCTAGCTGCATTGTGGATGTAAGTTTTCAATTCATAGATCTTCAACTTTTTTAAAAATTGCTTATGATTTGGTCCCCTATATATAAGCATGCTTGTGACAAAGACTTCTGTTAGTGTAACTGGAATGTGCATAACTTGTGGAGGAAACAAGACAAACTGTGGCAATTTGGCTACGTTCGTAATGTGAAAACCACAGTGTCGTTTTAAGGGTTTTTGGGGCCCTGGGTAAGACATCTTTTTGGGCCCCCTGCTCACAACAACTTTACATTTTATTACCCACTAGTTGTAGCCCGCATCTTTCCACAAAAACGCTTAGGAATGGGTTTCACACAAAATCAGTTGAAATATCTTTCCAAGGTCCCCAAAAATAATAGTTAAGATGAGGCTGGTCCAAAAGAGATTGTGGTAGTGGGAGGCAATGAGGAGATGAAAGGTTTAGACAAAGAATAGACAGATGTGTGCTACAGAGAGATACAGTTTACTTTCCCCTTGGAATGTGGGAGCCCTGAGCAATTGCCCACTTTGCCCATGCCTTTCAAAGTCTCTAGGAAACTAGCGTTTGAAGCCAATAAACATTATCAGACTTCTTCTATCTATCTCACAAAGCTTTTGCTCTGAACAGGTGTGACTTACTGTAGTAGTAATTCTGGCTTAGTCATAGAATTCAGGAATAAGTCAGGAGTAATTCAGAAGTAATTCCAGCAAAAGTTTGTGAATCGAGCATCGGCTTAGCTACTTTTCATATTTTAGAGAGTAGAATTCCCGCTAACAACACTTGCATGTTGTTTTCAGTTGGTGAGCATAGTGTTATTGACTTGCCAGCTCAGAAACCTAATCCCAATTTCATTAAAAAAAAACTATCGTAGCTGAAATCAGTTTGTGGATGAAAAATCATAAGAAGCAACAGGGTAACTCAATCAATATGTGCACAAAGGAACAAAGTAATGTCGTACATCAACCTTAGTGACAACAGAACACCTCATGGATCTAATTTGAAGAAACCAATGGCTTGTCACAAGTTACATGACTTCCAATCAAAATACAGAACCACTCTGTGGGTGCCCTCTAATCTCGGGGTCTAGCACTCTAAAGGCCTCATTTATGAAAAGTGACGCATCGCTGCGTCAAAACAGAGATGCGTGACTTTTCATTGCGCCCTCCTTGCGACATGGTGGATTCGTCCTATTTACAGTATGATGCATCATGTCGCAAGGGGTTAGAGATACCTCAGTATTTCTGACGTATCTGTAGGCGCAAAAATGACGCATTGCTGGAGTGTTTCACAAAAGTGACGCAGCTTCATCAGTGGGTCATTTCACATGGGCAAGTCCCATTTCAAACGTGCCTGCATCAGTCTTACACCTGCTGTGAGGCAGGCGTAAGATATTGACACATTTAGGGGCAGATTTACAAGCCCCATGCGCCACTTTTGCATCACTTTTCCCATGTTAAAAGTGACGCAAAAGTAGCACAAGGGGCTTGTAAATCTGTCCCTTACTTCCCAGAAGTGGCGCAGTGAAATCTCATATATTTCACTGCGTTACTTCTATGAGGCTTACTTGTGTTGGAACGCTCACCCTGATTACACTGGGGCTTATTTATGAGCACCTGCATCACTTTTGTGTCTCCGGTGCGCCGCTTTTTGTGACGCACCAGCATTGTAAAAATGCGTCATGTTGTGTCATATTTACAAAGTGACGTATCTAGTTAGATGCCTCACTTTGGAAACCCCTGCGCCACATTATACCTGCGCCAGGTATAATGTATGCAGGGTGGGCGTTCTGATGCAAGTAAGCCTCATAGAAGTGACGAGGACGCAAATGCGTCAATATCTTATGCCTGCCTCACAGCAGGCAGAAGACCGACGCAGGCACATTTGAAATGGGTCTTGCCCATGTGAAATGACCCATTGATAGGGTTGCAGGACTTTCGTGACACACTCCAGCACTGCGTCATTTTTGCGCCTACAGATATGTCAGAAATACTGACGTATCTGTAACTCCTTGCGACATGATGAGTCATACTGTAAATACGACGCATCGAGCATGTCGCAAGGAGGGTACAATGAAAAGTGACGCATCACTGTTTTCACGGTGCGATGCATCACTTTTCATATATGATGCCCCTTATACCTGGCGCAGGTATAATGTGGCGCAGGGGTTTACAAAGTGACGCATCTAGCTAGATGTGTCACTTAGTAAATATGACGCAACATGGTGCATTTATTTACGCCACTGGTGCGTCGCAAAAGTCACGCAAGTTCTCATAAATAAGCCCCCAAGTCCTTGATTTCTGAGTCAATGTCAGGTGGATCAAAATTAGGACTTTCTTTCTTTAATCAACCTCACAAAGTAAAACAAAATTAGGGCGATTTCTTAATTGCGATTTCTTGGGGCTCATAATTAGGTAATCACTATTCTTTTTTTCAAAAACAATTTAACTGCAGTTTTTAAACATAAATGCAATCAAAGAGGAGAGTACCACTAAGAAGATTCAGCAATTAGCATCTGAGAAGCTAAAAATGCAGAGTACCCCAATGAGGAATTCATAAATGTTCACATCTTATAAAATACCATAGTGAGGCATTCATACACACTCTGATGTTACAAGGGAATCTCATTTCATCTTGCACATGATTTAAAAAATAAAAAGGTCATTTAAGAAGTCGAAATCATAAATACAATGTCTAACAACTCCCCTAAGGGAATAGCAGCCAATACATTTAGATCCTTAAGTGCATAGTGTACAGAACGTTTTCAAATCGATCTACTAGGTAAGCAGCAATCCAAAGGTACTTGGCTTTAAACAGCAGACCTGGGTTATATATTAATAGCTGGCGAATGAAGATCCCATTGCCCTCATCAGGACTTTTACCCATTGGATTGACTAGCTTGCCAGTCGAACAAGGGTGCCCATATCTGTTTCCCCTTTAGGTTTTTATTTTTTTACCTCTTTTTAGATATAAGACCATTTCTAGATTAAACATTGTTGAAAAGAAGGGGGGATTTAATCCAAGCAGGAAAAAGTGATACATAAGCGGACCACAGCCTTAGCTATAAATGTAAATGCCTGAGCAGGGTGGGGAACCACTTCGCCATGTACCCTAATAAGATAAGCTGAAGAGTTAAGGTGATTTCAGTAATTAAGCAGGAATCAAAAAATTTGGTCACTTTGGAGTGGTTCCAGTTGAGGGCAACCACAAAACATACAAATTAGTTCAGCCTCCTGTCCTGAAGTTGACAGCGTGCGCATACAGTACCCATAGTCCCTCCAAATGTAGCAGTTTTCCCAGGCATGAAATATAAATCATAAATAGTTTTATAGTGTTGGCTTGTAGATTGGCAAAAGCAGTACAAGACAACCTAGATTTAGTGATTCCAGAAAACAGCAATTCTAAGGTGCCAAGCTAATTCTGACATTTTTCAAATTGTCTTTTCATGTCATCCCGTGACAGGGCAGTCACGACTTTATACAGATGGCTGATTGTATAATGCTTTTGAGAATCACAGGCCCCCCTCATGTTAAAAAATATCTAATCTGTAAATATTTTAAATAGTCTCTCAAACTTAGACCGTAGTTTTTCAAATGAGGTTAAACCAACATGGGTAAAGAGATCACCTAATTTCTTTATTCCACATTCCTCCCAACCCATCACGATCAAACCCCATAAAATATCTGGAAGTGATGGATTTCTTTGTAATGGGGTATAATATTTGAAGCGCCCTAACCCCAGCTTTTTATGAAGTGAATTTCACATCTTCAAAGCTCCCTGTAAGGTCTTAAACTAAACTTTTCTAAAGTAGGTGGGTTCAACTTGCCACAAGAAATATCCCGTATCTTCTTTCCCTGTCAACAGCTCAGAGATAGGAGAAATTCCCCCCATTTATCCATCTACTCCTTGATCCCTAAGGAGTGAACACATGTACTGAAGAACCTCTCCCCAGTAATAGAGTTTCAGATCTGTTGCGATCCAACCACCTTTATCTCTAGGGAGAGTTAAATATTTTCGTGCTCATCTCATTTTTTAATACGCCCAGATAAAACATATAATCATGTTATTTATGGCCGTGAACCAGTAGTTGTTGAATTCCAGAGGGATTGCCCTGAACAGATACAATACTTTCAGTAGCCAAATCATCTTTATAACATTGCTATGTCAAAATAAACATAGATGTAAATTGTCCATCCTATGCAAGTCTCTAGCTGCCTTCCTGATAATGGGGACTACATTGTAATAAACCAACTGATCCCACTCGGATCTCATGTGAACTCCAAAGTACACAGCTCTTTTGAATACCCTATCATCCCTAACAAGTGAATGACTGTTGCAACTACTTGGGTTTTGCTTTGATTGAGCAACTAGCCTGAAAATTGCCCAAACACCTGAGCCTCCCTTTCAATTTCTGTTAAAGCCATCTCTGGGCTAGGAGTGACTATTGCCACATTATCCGCATTTACATGCATTTTAGCATTCCAGCCGTGGAATTGCATGGCTACTCTCAGGGGGATCAGCTCAAATTTCCAGACCAGGGGATTAATACAGAGCACAAAGTGTAAAGGGGAAGAGGGACATCCCAGTCTAGTGCCTCTTTGAATTTGCATTTATCCCTGACTGCTCCCACATCAATTGCAGTCTGGCAGTTGTTTTCTGACACACTGCTCTTACTGCCTTAATGATTCGGGATCCTATTCCAAACTGACCCATGACTATCTACAAGTATTTCCAAGAAACCATATGAAACGTCTTCTCTGCATCTAATAATATCAAAGCCATGAAGTTCCGAGGCACAGTTGGGGCAATAAAAAGCATAATGACCCAGCCGGTATGGTCTGCGGTTCCCTTTCTCGGTATAAGCACATGCTGTCTTGGTGATACGATATTACCTTTAATTAAACTCAAGCATGAGGCTAGAACTTTAGAATAGATCTTTGTGTCACTATTGCTAAGTGATATCAGCCTATATGATCCAGGCTCTTGGGGTAGTGTACCTTTCTTCAGGAAAACAATTATGTTTGCCATTGACTATGGATCTGGAGATGGCTGATCATTTTGCAACTGCAAAAGTATATCTAGCACATCTAATTCTAGCTGTGATAGAAAAACCTTCTACAATTCAAGCAGGATCTTATCCCATCCTTTAGCTTTCCCCAAAGTCAAATTCTTGATGGAAGCCTGTACTTCTTCTATCGATGGGGGGCTCCAATAGATCCCGTTCTTCCACACTAAGGGCCTGATTAGGATGCCGGTTGGAAAGCCTTCGACCGACAGTCGGAATGCCCTAGACCGTGTCAGAACCCATTCGTCCGACTTAGTTGAAAACATTTCCGACCGAACAATTACGATGCTCGCGGTTTTAAGTCAAACCGTTCAGTCATTCTGGATCGGAGAATCTGAGTCAGTCGGAACCAATTCGTACAGCTCAACGGACCAATTATAATGTGGGATTCCAGCAGTCTTTCAGACTCGGCCTGTCAGACACGAAATGGCTGTTGGAAACTGACTTTGGGGGCCCCTCGCAGGCCCCAATTCATCCTGAGTCCTCCGGTTTGGGGTCGAGGGGGTACAAAGGGACCCCCCTGTAAAACCATGCACAGTGTGGCAGGCAACATGGGGTGCACACGACAGAGGGCGGGGTTTTCTGCAGACACCCATTGTGCCCATAGGAGCCTGTGTTGTCAGTCGGAACGCAGGCTCCCATTGAAGTCAATGGAAGTTATTCCGAACGATGTTCCGAAGCATAATAATTGGTAGGGAGGAACTGCCGACTGCAAGTCGTCGGAATTGAATCTGACAAGGAGTTGGGTGGTTAAGTTTCCAACTGATATCATAATGAGGCCATTAGTCTCCAGAAGGAGACTGATTCGAAAAAGCGTATCATATCCCCTTTCAGGTTGTCATCCTCCTTTTCTTCCTTTTAAAGGCTCTCATAAAATCCTATATCTCCATAATTTTTTCTGGGTTGGAGACCAGGGACTTTTGAGCATCTCTTATTTCCCTCATTCCAGCCTGCATACTTTTTTCCCTATTTCAGACTGCCAATAAGTGTCCCACCCATTAGCTTTATTCATAGCATTCCCTTTTCAAGTTGTATATTTTTCGGCAGTTTTCTTTACTGAAATAATATTGATCATGGCTTTTGCTAATGTCACCTTGCTCTTAGCCCCCTCATTATTGTGCCCTTCCGAAACTGCTAAAATTAGCTGGGATTCAGCTTTTTCCAAGGCCCTATATAGCTCACTAAGCTGCCACTTTTCTTTATTTTGACGATTTAAACCAAAACTGAGAGTTTCCCCTCGTACTCTGGCATTAAATGCATCCCACACTGCCACGAATTAAGCACTACTTCCACTAAACTCCCAAAAGTCTGAAATTAAGCCCCTCATATGCTGAATGTAGTTTTTCTCTGGGAGAAGTGTATGCTCAAAGGTCCAATGCCTAACAGTAGACCCGGAACCTGTCCCAGCTAATTCCTGTCCCAACATAAGCCGATGAAACTTTTCAATTTTAGACCCTTGTAAAAGGCCATACGAAAACAAATTTATAATCCAAACGGCCATGAGACCTTTGAGGTTCAGAATAATAAGCAAACCCCGGTTCTCAGGCTTTAAGCTTATACCAAGCATCAGCCAGCCCATAGTTATTCCCCTGACAAACCAGCGGCCCAAAAAACATTAGTTTCCACCCTGAATATCCGCTTGGCCTTCCCTCTAGCCAGTCTCCAATTCTGTTAAAATAAGAGTCCCCACACATTACAATCGGAGTTTTCCAGATAGTCAAATCATTATTCAACCAATCGAATATTGTCGGGTCATCAGCAACTGACCCATACACCGAACCCAAGATTAAGAGGCCATTCACATGCTTACCCATCTTCCAAACCTATCTGCCTTTGTGCGATTCAATCTGGAGGTATTTCCCTGTGCCATAATGGCAACCCCTCAAGTCCTCACAAGTTACCCAACCAGTTTAAAGCCAACAGTTTCAAGCAGGCGTTTCCTTCATTTTTCTATGTGTGTCTCCTGTAGACAGAGTATATCCGCCTGCAGAAGTTTTTAGATCTTGAGCCACCTTTTTTCTTTTTACTATTGTCATTCTGGCCACAGATGTTGAGCGCTACTCTGCTTATCTTACTCATACTCCTTGCGGTTGTACTGAGACCCTTGAATTAGCTTGTCAGCTTATTTCCCCATTATTACCTAGAAAAAATCAATCTGTGCTGATGACTCTCCTCTTGTGTTGCCCCCAAGCCTCCTACTTCTTCCTCAACCCGCGGCCCTCAGGGCCCCAGCCAGAGTCTCCCCAGAGAACCCTCCCTCACCCTCTGTCCCCCCACCACCAATTTTAAGCAATTAGACCACCCAGGGCCTGAGTAATGGATTTCTTAACCACATTTTGCATGCTCCCCCCTCAGCGCTTAGATACCATATTTTCGGGGAAAACCCAAATGTCAAAAGCGAACACATCCAAGTACCTGTAGCCGACCTTAAAGAAGAAAACAACACATAATCCCTCCCTATCTCTGGTCTATCCACCCATATCAAGACAGTAACCAGAGAACAATATAACCACCTGTATTGACAGCAGTATAAGCTCCCCTTTATTTTCACCCTCCTACATTCGGAGACTTTCCAAACACAGAGAAAATATCTTCAAAACCTCTGAAGCTTTCATCTCAGCCAAGAATGTCTGCATTTTGCCTTTACAGTTGACCTGCAGGTGAGCTGGATCCAGCAAAAAGGCTTCTCCCAAATCCTGGAAAGATTTAATAAGTGCCTAAGCCACTATCTTCTCTCAGCTGTGGCATGAAACCATTAAAGGACGGGCTAAACAAGAATGCCCATCATAACTTCAATTGACATTGAGATGGCCTTTTTCAAAGATAGCTTGTTTGAACAAAAAGCTTCCAAAGAAAACCAACAAGGCCCTGGGTATATCGGCTTGCCCATCACATGTTTTTTTGAGCATTAGAGGGCAGCGGTACAAATGTTGGACTTCCAAGTCTCAATGCTAAGCGGTGAGTTTGGGAAAAGCCACTCTCAGGCGGTCTACCATAAAGGCCATCATATTGCTGCCTTTTATTCCCTCTGCAAGGCCCAAAAACCTCAGATTATTTGTGCACTGCCTATTTTCAAAATCCTCCATCATCCACATCAGGTCAAACATCCACGACTGCTGTAATTCAGTTTGGCCTCGGAGCACCCCTACATATAGTTCCAGCGCCTCTGCCAGCTCTTCCACAGCAGAAATTTGATCCCCAATTTCAGCACAGGTTTGTTGACTTTTCTGATAACGCCTTGTACATTTTTGGTGTCAACTCATGCTCGGCGGCTCTCATTACACAAACGTCTGCTGGGTCGGGGGCCCTCATTGCCTATCTCCTTGGTTGGGAGCCTTCCTGCTCACCAGTGCTTGCATAGGAGCATAATCATTTATGCGGTTGTTCAACTCAGATTTTCTGCCCCCCAAACTGCCCTGTTCCAACTTCGGGTACACCTGCACCAGGATCCATGACCCTTAATTTGTCTCTCACTGCAGCCTCGATCCTTTTCCAGTTTTATATAGCATGAACTTGACCCCAAAGGTATCAGAGCACTTTACATGAGTACCAGTTTCGTTACAGATGGACACATTCCTTTTTCTAGGCACATGGAGATTAAGTGATTTGCTAAGAATAACAGGATGGTGAGCGTCCCTGTTAAGACTCGAACCTGGTTCCCCTAATTTGAGTACGACTGCTCTAGCCGTCAGGCCAGATACTTTTAGGCAGCATACTCCATCCCAGCAGATGCTGGAGCAGAACACCACCATGAGCACCAACTGCCTGTAGCATGATCCATGATACGGATGAATTTCCACTCATTGGGCTGTTCGTTATGTCCGGTGAGTGTTCTACTGGTGGAGGGAATCTCCAGTGCAAGCATGACAGCATCTCCGGTCCAGCCGCTTGTTTTTCCATCTTCATTCCCCCATTCTCCATGGCAATTTTAACTCATGCCGAGAGCTATGAACCAGGTGTGCTACTCAATCACCATCTTGCCTTAGCACATATTTCTAATTTCCTACTTAGAAAGTAACACTGTACATGGCACTCAATGCAGTGATTTAATCGCATATACTGCACCCACATTTTAAAGAGAAATCCTTTTTGAATTTTCAAAAGTCTTTATAGAGTTTTTCAAAATGTTTGCATAGCTGCCAAGATTCCCAGGTCCATCGGAAATCGCTATTCCTAATGTATGATATCGCTATTCCTAATTTATGAAACTCTTTTGAGTTTCATTAGCGATTCTTAGAGGATCGCAAATAGATCTACTTCATGCATATTAATAGTGTAGGTCACAATTTGCAAACCATTAGCAATCACTGCCTTCACAGGGAGGTTGGCCTGCTGAGGTCAGCTGACCACCATGTCTATGAATGCAATATTTTATTCCTAAATGCAGCCCATTTTGCTTAAAGGAAAATGAAATAATTTGAAAAAAATATTTAAACTTTGAAGTGACTGTTCTTAAAAAATTACTTTTAAACCCTCTCAAGGGAAAAAGGGTTCATGTTACCACCCCTTTTAAAATGGTGGTAAAGTATTGATGTTTTGTGACTAGACTTTGGTTGCAAAACAGTAATACAGGTGTCTCCTGCTGTTGTTTTGGGCTGCCCCTGCTGGAACCCGACGCCTGGCCAACTCTGTTTCCAGCCATCTCGCTGCTACTGCATTGTCCCTCCCCCCCTCCCGCCGCCGCGTTTCAGAACTTCGTGGCCGCAGCGTGGAGGTAGGTTGAGTGAGGACTACATCACCCAGGCTCCCCGGGTCTCACACACCGGACGCAGTGCCACCTGCCCAGCGCCCGGAGGCGCTTTAAATACAACACCACACCCGGTGGAGCGGGTGTGTCTCCTGCTGTCGTTTTGGGCTGCCCCTGCTGGAACCCGACGCCTGGCCAACTCTGTTTCCCGCCATCTCGCTGCTGCTGCATTGTCCCTCCCCCCCTCCCGCCGCCGCGTTTCAGAACTTCGTGGCCGCAGCGTGGAGGGAGGTTGAGTGAGGACTACATCACCCAGGCTCCCCGGGTCTCACACACCGGACGCAGCGTCACCTGCCCAGCGCCCGGAGGCGCTTTAAATACAACACCACACCCGGTGGAGCGGGTGTGTCTCCTGCTGTCGTTTTGGGCTGCCCCTGCTGGAACCCGACGCCTGGCCAACTCTGTTTCCCGCCATCTCGCTGCTGCTGCATTGTCCCTCCCCCCTCCCGCCGCCGCGTTTCAGAACTTCGTGGCCGCAGCGTGGAGGGAGGTTGAGTGAGGACTACATCACCCAGGCTCCCCGGGTCTCACACACCGGACGCAGCGTCACCTGCCCAGCGCCCGGAGGCGCTTTAAATACAACACCACACCCGGTGGAGCGGGTGTGTCTCCTGCTGTCGTTTTGGGCTGCCCCTGCTGGAACCCGACCCCTGGCCAACTCTGTTTCCCGCCATCTCGCTGCTGCTGCATTGTCCCTCCCCCCTCCCGCCACCGCGTTTCAGAACTTCGTGGCCGCAGCGTGGAGGGAGGTTGAGTGAGGACTACATCACCCAGGCTCCCTGGGTCTCACACACCGGACGCAGCGTCACCTGCCCAGCGCCCGGAGGCGCTTTAAATACAACACCACACCCCACGTCGCGGGACCGCGCGCGGGCTAAGCCCGGGCAAAGGGCAGGTCGTCTGTGGCCGTCCGGGGCTGGCTGAGGCTGGGCTGGGTCACCCCTCTAAGCAGTGAGTGCCGGTAAGTGGCCATATATATAAACGATGAGCACACGTGTGATCCCCACACCCACAACCGCCCCAATTGCCCCCGCATCTGGAGGTCTCAACACGTTTACATCTTCATTTGAGATTATGTTGGAGGACGCTGTGAATAGGGTAAATATAGAAATTGAGAACACTGAGAGGAGACTCTCTATGGGCTACATACCCCCACACCAACCATCATCAAAGGGCTCATGGGTAGACGGACTTGTGGCCCCCCCTTCATTATTACCTACTGTAATAGTCAACAAGCCATTACATCCCGAAATCATACCCGAGGCTCTTATAACCACCGAGGATGTAATCGCCATCCTTGACTCCCAGCAAAGCCCCAACGCTGTAAGTAACACCAAACCAGCAACTACATCAGAAAAGACTGCGGGAGAGAAAAGGAAGAGGGGCCCCGGAAAATCCTCTAGAAGTAAGAGGAAACAGCCCCCCTGCAATAAATCTCAACCAACGCCAATGAGTATGTGGTCTCGAGGTGCAGATGAACCCAGTAGGGCACCTGTTAACCGCATCATGCAACCAGCAACCAGCACTTTAGATCTTACCATAACAGAAACGGCTCGTACCTCTGCCTTTACTCAAACTGAGTCTGTACGGAGGGATGGCACACAAGGCAGGCCGAATGAAAATTGAATTGATACCATAGTGGACTCCACTTTCAATCGATTGAAGGATTTAATGGAAAAACAGTTTAACGCCATTTTTAAAAGATTTGACAGATTGGAGAACCTGGTGAAAAAAGAGGAAATAAAGAGAAAAGGGACTATAACTATTAAACAAACCAGGGGTGACAGGCTATTAAAAGACTTGGACGCCATCCATAAAGGAATCGCAGAGGGCATCAGTAATAGTGCATCGTCTGGACTAACTAATGCGTGTAAAGAATGCATAGGGGGGATAAATTTAAATTCATTACCAACTAACCCCCCGCATAGTTTTGTGGCTAGTATGCCGTTACCACAAAAGGCTCACACTGTGGACAACCCCCTCGCCAACCTGGTACCTCCCTCTATTGCACCAACTACAGTACCCATGTTAGGTTCTGTGAAAACATCCTCTGAGATAACTAATAGACCGGTCACTATCCCACAGGTTAACAAATGTGCGGAAGTTATTCTTCAGTTGCCCCCAGAAGCTTGTCCCTACGTAATAATATTAGCTGGCGTGCCCCCCCTTAGACACGATCAAATAGAGTCTTGGGATCAGCTCAAAAATAAATGTATGGACTGGTTGTGTAAACATAAGGGTGTAGGGTGGGAGATTGCTAATGATATCCTAATGGTCCGCAGGGTGGCCTGGGTGGGATCCTCCGTTAAAAACATCACGGGCGATTGCATAGTTGTATCATTAAGGTTTCCCTCATTGGCGAAATGGCTGTTGAATGCTCCATTTGATCCGTTTATTAGTCCTACAAACATCATTTTAGTACCATTGGGCTTCTTTTATAGACCCCGACCCAGGACATACAATACTGCCATCCAGATACCTCAGTCATCTAATTGGTTTAGTATTTTATCTGATTTGGAGAACCAGGATTGACCAACTTATAGATCTGGTAATGTTGAAACAGAACAACCGAGCCCACCGTACGATAATTTTGGCATAGTTGAATGTAGCCCTATCGATAACCCCCAAGAATTACGGCAGGCAAAACCAGTACTAGTTATTCCATTTGTGACCACCGATCCAAGATTTAATGTACAAAACCTGAATATACTTAGTTGGAACATCGCAGGCCTAAAAGCCAAAATGACCATTAATGAATGGGTTAACATGGTCAGTCAATTCGATATTCTGATGTTCCAAGAAACCTGGTGCACCAGTGGTTTACTATTTGAGGGATTTGCCTGCCATAATAAAACTGTACCCACTCCCGACCTTGGCAGACCAAGTGGGGGCCTATCTATATGGATAAAGATCACTGAAGGCAACAGCATAAAATCAATAGAGACTAATAATGACAATTTCCAGGCTTTGATTTACACGCATGGAATTACGATATGCCTAATAAATTTTTATAATAATGATTTCATCTCGCTGCCAAATAAAAAATGTATTAAGCTATTCAAATGTATTGATAATTTAGTGCATGAAGACAAATATGGTAAATTAGACGGTATTTGTCTGGGGGGGGACTTTAATGCCCATCTGTACAATAGTACAGATATACCTGATATAAGATGTGTTGGGAAAACCCCCTGTAGAAGAGGTGAAGAACTGAACAATTATCTATCCATTCATGACCTAGTCGATGTAATGACAAAAGCTGGGTACGATCCAGATAATCGTCCTTTGCCTACCTATAGAGGTCGTGGTTGTTCATCCATCATTGACTATATCTTTATTTCATCTTCCCTTGAATTTTTTTTATTAAAGGCCGAAGTTTTAGGCACTAGTCACAGCGACCATAACCCAATTTTTACTACTATTAGATTTTTTAACAAATTTAGGAAACGAAAAGAATTAGGGGCAAAAGATCTGACATCATCTACTGACAAGTTGAAAGTAACCTGGAGAGGGATAGATAATAAAGCTTTACTGGCTCGTACCATAAAATCCCACCGACCACTTATAGAGACATGCCTGTCTAGCACATGCCCTGGAACAGACATTATTCAGGCTTTTACTAGGTTATGTGCCGGAATCAAACGAGAAATTTCCAAACCTGTCATAACTCAGGGCAAGAACCCCAGATGGTTTGACGGCACCTGCTCCTGGGCCAATAGGGCCCTACGTGATGCATTAAAAGCCGAACCAAGGGACATGGCATTAGTAAAACTTTTGAGAGAGCGCTACAAGAAAGCAACTAAAATACGCGCGGAGGTGGTGCTAAAGGAACGGTGGGATTTCCTTGCCCGCGCTGCAGCCCTCAAAGACGTCACGGGGTTCTGGAGAGAGGTGAAAGCATTCAGGTCTACTGGATCAAATATCACTCCAATAAATTGTAACATACTGAGCAACACATGGGTGGAGCATTTCTCCAAAATATACTCAGCTAAAACAGTAAGCATTGACAGTCTCCCTTCACCCTCCAACTTGATTATACTATTATCTGAAGTTGAAGATGCTATACATGAAAGCGCAGGGAACAAAGCTCCAGGCCCAGATGGTTTGTCAATTGATCTTATTAAATCCGAACCCGGTCTTTGGTCCCCCCTTTTATGTAATGTTTTTAACAACTTGGTCAATACCTCAATTCCAGAAACTTGGACCACGAGCATAATAGTACCCATTTTTAAGAAAGGTGATAGATCGAACCCTAGCTGCTATCGCCCAATATCTCTGATTGATAACACCTTGAAGATCTTGGGCCGGGTCGTTTTTAACAAAATCAGGAATTGGGCAGAAGAGAAACAAATTTTAAATTGTTGTCAATTGGGTTTTAGGAGCCACGTTGGAACAGTTGAACAGTGCCTAAATCTAAACCTTATATTGGGGAAATGCACAGTAGCAAAAAAAGTACCCTTATATCTGGGTTTCATGGACTTAACTTCGGCCTTCGATTTCGTTAACCGTTCACGTTTATGGGAGATTCTTTTAAATTATGGGCTAGATGATGCACTTGTGCACTTTTTGGCATATTTGCACAGAGACCTGAAAGCACGGGTGAGGATTAATAATGAAGGCCAGGTCTCCAGGGATATTTTAATTGGCAGGGGGGTCAGACAAGGGTGCGTTCTGGCCCCCCTGCTTTTTATTCTTTATATTAATGAATTGAATAATTCCCTGATTGAACTGACTAGTGACGTACCAAAAATAAATGGTCACCTGTACCCCGCACTTTTATATGCAGACGACGCGGTCCTCATGGGCCGCACACCTAAAATATTACGTATTTTAATTTCAGGTTTTGTCCCTTTTATGGAAGAGTTGGGAATACGTACCAATTTTAACAAATCTTTCATAATGTCATGTGGACCTAAAAAGTACTGTATAACGAATATAAGGATCGGAAGTGATCTCTTAAAAAGCACTAGCCCTTTCCCCTATCTGGGCCTAGTCTTTTCTGACACGGGCTCATGGCAATCGCATTTAGCTAGAGGTAGAAACAAACTTGGCACAGCAATTAACTCTATAATTAGTCTGCGACAACCCAGAATAGCAGAAGTGGTGTCCCCATTACTGCAGATTTATAGAACCCAGTGTCTGCCTACTGCGACCTACGGTTCTGAAGTTTCGGGGCACGCAGACTGCAGTGGCATACAAGTGGAAGAAAACAGATTTTGCAGAAGGTTACTTGGGGCACAAATTTCATCACCCACCTTTATATGCCACAAAGAACTGAACCTACACTATGTCGAGGACTTTATCAAATCCCGCCCCGCCTTATTTTGGTTAAAGATATGGCGAAATCCTGCTGCCACTCTAACCCAACGGATCATCACAGATTGCCTCAGATGTGATAGGGGTAAATATATACCTTGGCTTAAAGCTGTACGTAAAAGCTTAGCCAGCATTCATTTAGAACACACTTTCCTTTTTCCCTCTGCTGTTGAAAACACAATTTTAAAATCAGCAAGGGACGCCTTATACGACCTATATCGCAAAGATAGAGTAAAGATCGAGTCTTGTAATCCATCTATTATTAGATATATGCCTATTTTGAGGACAGCAGGTACCAACTATTCTAAACCACAGGAGTATCTAAGGAAAAACATTGGGAGATGGAACAGGAGCTTGCTGTTCCGACTTAGGGATAACAGTGTAAAATACCTACTCTCCTTTCCGATTGGTTTTAATAAAAATCTGGAGGAGACATTTTGTCCATGTGGTAAACAAACACTACCACATTTCCTGTTCTCCTGTAAATTTTATGTTAGGTACACAAAACAATATCTAATCCCCTATTTTAAGGCAAATGAGACGACTAATCATAACTCTGCATATCAAGAAATATTGCAACTGGGCTGTGAGGATATGATTTACCGTGTTAGCTCCTTTTTACAAGCAGCTGTCAAATCCCGAGCCTCTATGACTGCCCCGTGATAGGTTTTATCAATTTGCTAAAATCTTTCATTTGACTATGTCTATTTACGATATGTCTATCTTGTATAAAGTTGGTCGGTATAAATCGCTTATTTGTACTATGATTATGTTTACATCTTGCGATTTTTGCACAGTAATGTTGGGGACACTTTTATGGTTCACACAAGGCAAATTATTGCCTATTTGTAATTCATTAACATAGGTATATACAGGGCCTTCTGGTACCCAACAGATTGTAACACATGTGACAAATCTGTTTTCTTCACAGTCGGATGTTTACAAATTGCCCATTTTGCACAGTGTTTAAAAGTTTACACTTGCGTTTTTTGCACAGTAAGGTTGTTGGTCCTTGTATGAATTATCGGTCAAATTTACTTATTTTTAAAAACTGCACTGATAAGCTGTTGTACAGGTTTTATGATTCAATTTATAAATTCATCTATATTTTTTAACTATTTTATTCATGAGAGATGATTGTAGTTATATGTGAATTAACAGTGATGTTGTACTTTTATGGATATATATTATATCCGAATAAAGATAAATTGAATTGAAATTGAATTGAGTAATACATACCATATTGATTTAGTATTTAGAAGGTATGCCAAGAACACACCTCTTCCAAATACTGAATCGAAAAAGCAAACTGAGATTCAGTAACAAGTTACAGAATCATATTTTGTATGATGGAGCAAGAGTCAGATACAAGGAGCAGCTGGGTCTCAAACAAAGAGCTATTTTCTGACTAAGAAGATGTTTGAGAAGGTAGGGACCTCAGTGGGGCAAGGCAGCAAGCTGGACCTGAAGATTGAGTCATTGGCGATCAAAGTCTAGGTTACAGTGAAGCTACCGATGAAGGTGGAAAAAGCTTAGGACAGAAAAAACCTAGAGTTCTCACCGAGGAAGCCATCAATGTTAGTCGGATGCTTCCCGGGTTTAGGTATGGTGTAGGTTTCTACCATAAGACTTAGCCTCTTTTCTGGAAGTCAGATTTCCCCACTGGGGCAAGGCTGTAGGCTGTGACCGGGGAGGGTTAGATGACGATGGATACCGGTCAGCGTCTAATCCGCTGAACTGGATTTGCTACTGTAGAGAAGAACTTATTGGGAGCTGAAGCGTAGTCTGGCCCATTGATAATGCATCCTCGATGGATCGGCTTGGCAGTTTGGACCAGGTCTTCTGTTGGTTTGCCAGGCAAAAATCCTCAAGTCCCAGCTTTTAGGGTTAGGTAGGAGGAGTACACTTTTACACTTATCCTGGGGTCCCAGGACCTTAGGGATTCCATTTAGAGGTATTGACCCATTCCAGTAGAACCCACCAGCAAGTGGCCTTCTCAAAGGCTTTGTGTCCTTATAGCTTCACAGGAGGTCAGCAAACAGACCCTTGGAGTCCACTATTCAGTCCTGGGTACAAGTGGGAGCAGGTCTAACTCTTAGGATTCTCCTCACAGATCCCCAAAAGAGGTACAGTCCTTCTTTGTCTTCCACAGGTCAAAAGGTGTTCTGGACAGGGCACTGGAGGTGCCACAGTGATGCCCCATACTGTCTGTTGTGGTGTAACTCCTGGCCACTCCATACCCTATGGGGTAAACATTTCCAGGGATGACCCTACTCACTTTTGCAGCACTTCCTGTGTGCTTTACTTTGAACTATCCCAGAGTGCCAGTCTCCACCAAACTTCAACATGGCAGAACCTTTCTTCCTCTACCTAGAACTCTTGAGCCCACCTTAGAGCCATGGCCAGAGAAATAAGTAACCCTCCTTTGAGGTCACTCAAACCAGTTCTGGGGCCAGCACCTCTCCCACTGGCATTGGTACCTGGCTGGCCAGCGGGACAATAGATGGGGCAGGCTCAAGTGTGAGCTACATCTGACTGTGACAGGATAGCCATCCTTTAAGTTTGCTGTGCACAGCCTGGCCCAGCCTAGATGGCCTTCCTGTTAGGGGAAGGTCAACCCCGCTCCCTTTGTCTCTGCTCTGGGAGCCACCTCACACCTAATCAAGGTGCCATTCCATTCCCGATTGACACTGAGTCCTGGCAAAAAGGCACATTTGGCTCTGCCAGGAAAATGACAACTTTCTAAATGTGCAACTTTTAAAATAGTAATTTAAAATCAAATCTAACTTGACCGTTAATTTGGATTTCAATTTACTATGAAAAGGAGTCTTTGAATAATATTAGAGCTACTGCCAAACTGAAGTTAAGCATTAGAATATGTTATAATGTAACCCAGGACATTGCTATGGGTGAGCCAGCCTTGCAACAGTAACGTTGGTTGTTTTTCAATGCCGAGCCATGTAAAAAATAAAATATACATATCCCAATTTTTAAATACCATGCACTCTGCCCTATGGCTGTTTACAGATTACCTTAGGGATGATTTGTTAGTTTTAAAAAGAAAGGTTTAGGTTCAGAAGAAAGGTTTAATTTGCGAGGTTGTGTTGACAGTTTTAAAACTGCAAACCCAGCCTGCCGGGGCAATCATATATACATGGTTTACATTGGCACTCTAGTGGTAGCACAATATGTGCTGCAGTCCATCAGTGACATTTAACTTACAGGCCCTGGGTACGCCTGCTACCATGTAGAAGAAACTTGTAGGTAAGATAAAAATCCCAATTAGGAGTATATTGTATCAAATTGTTTCAAAACTGCACACCCAGTCTGCAGGGACAGGCCTATAGACATGCTTTGCCTTGTCACTCTAGTGGTGGCACAACATGAGCTACAGTTCAACAGTGACATTTAACGTACAGGCCCTGCGTATACTTGGCACAATATACAAGGGATTTATAGGTCAGCTAAATATGCAAGTGAGGAGTATATTGTATCTTGACATGTTTTAGGGATCAGAGCACATACAGTGGGGCCTGTTTAGCAGTGCCCTAGGTCAGAGAGTCAAAAATCTAGCAAGAAAACCTAAAAGAAAATGGGGGTGACCATGCTAAACATGGCAAGAAAAAGAGCTTTTTATTATCATGAGGATTTGGCGAGTGAAATACAAATACAAGAACAACACTTGTTGTCAAGAGCATCCACTATCCCCTTTTAGATGTCCCGTGAAATATACATTTTCTGTAAATATGGAAAGCTAAAATAAGTCTCCACAGAATTTCCACAGCCTTCTTTAGGACATAATAAGTTTAAAACAAATTATTGTCAAAAGCAAACTGATAGGTAAAGCAATGGAGTTTAGGATATTCCCGCTCCATCACAAACTGTACAGATCCAGATCACATATAGTAGCAGCAAACACAAATAATTTTCCAGAATGTATCTAGGACTTCAAACTGCAGGTTTCCTTCATCAGCACATTTTCAAAACTCATGTGTCTGAAATAAGAAAAAAATGTCAATTGATCTTTGCTAGATAGATAAACAGAATGGTCCAGATTCACAAAGAAATTGAGGGAACTTACTCTTGTAGCACTAATGGCTTACTACTGAAATCCACGTGTAAGGCAGGCATATGTCAGAAATAATTTCCACCTACTCCTAAAATTCATGCATTGTAAAAACTGAAGGATGAGTAAAATGGTAGTATTGATGACCAAATATTGACAATTTTATTCAAATGATAGTGAAATATTGTATAAAGTATTGCTATACTGATAAAGTCTGTAAGACAAGGACACCTCTAACAGCTCCAAGATGGCTACAAGAGAAGCCATAAGATGAGGTTGCATTAACATCATTGGTCCACTCATAGGTGAATTGGTTGCCGTATATATCTTAATTTCATTGACTTGTTTCTGCTGTGGCCTGAAATTGCTCTGCTCAAAAGTATGGTCACGAACACAGTTATCACATTTCTGAAAGATATTTTTAGGAGAGAAAGCTATTAATTGTCTTTTTGAATGATTAAAGAGTTCAATTAACACATCTTGAGATGGGGGATTTCTCATCTGAATGGGTAAGCACACATTTGCTCTATATCATCCTGGGGCGAACAGTGTGGTAGGTAGAGATTGAAAAAAGGCATTGGAAGAAGATGTACAAATGGCAAAACATTTTTTAATTATTGTAAGGAGGAATCACAGAGGATGATTGATGCATATCAGTTTGCCTGTTGATAAACTATTGGGAAGACTATGCTTGTGGTTTACAAATCACAACATTGAATTTATTCTGGATGGATTGAGTAGAACACAAGAAAGCTTGAGTTAAAAAGAAAGTTTCATTCATAGGGCAGACTAATACATTTACAGAGAAGAGGAAGGTAGATCCTGACATTAGGAAAAGGATGTTGACAACAGCAGCAAAGCTAGGTGATGTGGTGAAAGTGAACATTTCCATTAGTAGGAAGGATTGATCCATGTTTATTAAACCATCATATCAAGTTGTTTGAGAATATGGATTGTGAATGTAGTGCCAAGGAGAATTTGTGAATAAAATCATGTAAGGAACACGGTCATAGTACTAACCAAAATAGAAGATTCTCAGAAGATTATGTATTTCTGAATACTTCTAAAAGTGCTTCCAATCAGTTGATCTCTGGGCTTGAATTAAGAGTAAGGCTCCAATCAGGGGCGTAACACAGGCCCCCGCAGCCCCTGCAATGCGGGAGGGCCCCCAGCTGCAGAGGACCCCCTTAGCACAGTACTCAGGCCTGAGAACTTCAGATTAATTCCAGAGGGGGGCACCACTGTGTACTTTGCAGGGCAGCCCACTCTACTTTCGTTACGCCACTGGCTCCAAGTTTTCCATTGTTACTGATTTGTCCAAATAAATAAAGATGAAAAACAATGTGTTTCATGTCTGTATTTATTTTTAAAATCAGAAAAATACAGAAACTTGTGCTTCTTGTGAGTGATTTACTGTGCTGTTCTTCATGAGTTCCAAGCCAACAGCTGAGCAGATAGACAGCATGGGGAGTTAAAAAACAGAATGTGATTTCCTTAAATACAGGCATATGTCATCATGTATTTGTATATATTGCTAGTATTTACATGTGAGTGTAGTGTTTTGCTATATTGACTACTTAATTTGCTAAAACGTAACAGGCATCAAAGTAGGAGTGCATGTTGATCAGTTAAATGTGGAACTATACCATGTTACCACTCCATTTATTCTTAATACACAAAACAATATAGATAAATACCAATAAGATAACCCCCCCAAAAATATGGATAAATACAGATGGAAATCCTAAAAAAATAAATCACATAAAACCCGGAGCCCTAATCAAGAGGTAATAGTGTGAACCTTACACTCTGTGTTCCTCCTTTCTTTGGCAAAGGGGGATGTGTGGAATTTTGCTGTGTGTCCTTAATGTAACTAAAGTGTTGAATGTCCAAACAACATTATTAGGTATCATTCAACTTCATTAAATGTTCTGGTAAGGACGAGCTGAATGATTGATAGGGGGCTTATGTGTAAATGTTGTAAGCTAGCTTCTAAACTAATTTAGAATGTGATTGTATTACAGTCCTACAATATTATGAGTCAAATGAATAAACTCTCATTAATTGGTAAATATTTTTCTCGACCCAGACATAACACAGAGAACATGAGTGTAACTCTCCTGATTGGGAGATTAAAAGTTAGTAGGAAATGTGGACAGGTGATCGTTTTAGGTAGAAAAAGTAAAACATAGAGCTGCATTCAAAAATTTGGCTGAAAGTCAATATGATTTATTCTTGTAGTATTTTTTTATTTTATTTTTAATTTATGGAGTTTTATATAGCGCGAACTTTGTAATATCGTGAGCAGTCTAGCAGTTGGGTGGGCGGAGTCTCGGGGTGAGGGGAAGAAGAGGAGCGACTGGAAGAAGCGGCAGTTAGAGTAGGGACGGGAGACCAGTGAGCAAGTAGGAATAAAGCTCTAAGAAAGACAACCGTCGTGTCTGTCATTATTGGGGTCACGACACGACAGCTGGCGACGAGGATGGGATGAGCAGTCTGCTCTCCCTGAACCCAGAAGAAACCGTGGTCAGTCCCTGTGCATCACGCAGAGGAAGTCGCCGTCGCGACACGTGAGCCAATGACAAGATCGCCGTCTGCATCAAAGACCAGCGGTCATTGTCCACGCTCTGCGATGTCCAGATCGCGTGGAGCCCCGTGGTAAGAGCGCGGTCGAGCGCAGAAGAAAGAAAATTCAAAGTGAGCGCCGTTCGCGCCAAAACAGCAAAACGTGCCCCGAGTGTGCCGAGGGCCGTGTGAGGCTGAGAGAGAGCGATCGGGAGCCTAACCCCGGTCCTGCCTTGCTGCTCGAGTGTCAACGACAGCGGGAACAAGAGGAGACTGCGAGCGCGCTATGAAGAGGAGCGCTGTCTCGCCGTGAGTGAACCTCCCCCTCAAGCGTGAGGATTAGCGCTCGTGCCTGCCAAAGAAGTCGAGATTAGATCTCGAGCCTACCTGCACGGTGGTTCCCAGAGGAGGGCGATTGGAACGGTGGTGCCCGTGGAAAGCTGGTGAGTGAGTCCTCGCTGCAGCCCTGAGTGTGGGGAAAGACGTGAGGGCAGTCAAGCCTCGTGGGATCCAGTCCGGCGGCCATCTTAGAATCAGGCAACCACAGGAGGACATCCCTATGAAGTGAATGGGCGGCCATTTTAGAGTCAGGCACCAGAGAAGCACAAGTAATAATCAACAAAGCATTGGCAAGTGAATGAGGATTTTGACAAACAAGCACGAGTAAGTGGAAGAAGACAATACCTAAAAGCATAGAGGAGAGAGAAAGGAACACGATGTCAAATCACGGGTCGCCCGTACGGAATGAGGCCAAACCCATCGTGATGGGAGTGTCACATCTACGCCCCCCAGAACCCCTGGTACTGTTGGTTGGCGGGAGCATGGGCCCCAGATGGGAAGAATGGATTGAGGATTTCGAAGATTACATTAAGGGGTCTAAAGTAACAGAAAATGAAGACCAACTAATTGCGTTACGCAATCTTGTAGGAAAAGACATCAGCAAAATCATCAAAGAGCTCCCGGCGGCGGACTCGGGGACGTACGCCAAAGTACGAGAAGCTTTGGACAAGAAGTTTATGCACAAGAAAAACGTGGATTACGAAATGTATTTGTTCCAACTAGCTCGTCAGGAGAAGGAAGAAATGATGAGCACATACATAACACGGCTACGCCGTTTGGCACGCCACTGCAATTTCGACACATTTTCAACAGAGGATGCCATCCGTTTGCGCATCATTGATGGTTGCCAGTCTGAGACACTCCGGAGGAAGCTGCTGAAGAAGAGTCACAATTTGGATGAAATCGAAGAGATGACGAGGGTGCACGATCAGGCGGAGGAACAGGCCAAGAAAATGGAGGCAGGATGCAGTGACCGAAGAGAGCAAGTTTGCCTGGTGCAAGCCAGCCGCCCTCGCCGATGGTCCAGAGAGCGATTACGGTATTCCCGACCGCCGTCGCGTCATCAGCACTCCAGACGTCGTCGGCCTGAGTCAGGAAGGCGAGACAAGAAACAGGAGCATTTGAGGAAGTGTTACAGGTGTGGATGTGATTTTCCACATACAGATGCGTGTCCAGCCATGGGCCAGCAGTGGCGAAAGTGTGGTCGGAGCAACCATTTTGAAGCAATGTGTGGGGAATATCATCGAGAGAAAGGGAAAGATCCACCCAGGTCGTCTCGAGTGGACACGCGACGGCATCACGTGAGAGCGGTGCAAGATCGCCCAAAGTCCTCGTCAGGATCTTCACACTCTAGCAGAGAGTCACAGACATCCAGGCGGTCGAGGAGGTCCCCCTCTAGAGAATCCAGGTCAACAGCTTATGAACGGGACTACACAGTTGAATACGCGAGTATGGTTGCTGACCCGGACCAACTCAAGAAGTATCCCTGACTGGACATCAGTGTAGGGGAGCATGCAACAAAATTTGTGTTGGACAGCGGGGCGTCACTGAACTACATTCCTGTGACCGAGTACAAAAAAATGAAACCTCTGCCACCACTGAGTCCCGCATATGTCCGGGTATACACCTGGATGTCCAGGAAGCCACTTCCCTGTCTAGGGAAATTCTCAACAACACAGGCACAGAATGACGTCGGTACCCGCTGTTATCCACGTCATCGAAGGCCCAGAGGCCGACTGCCTCCTCAGTCTGCCGACCGCCGAGCGAATGCGATTGGTGGAAATTCTCTATCGCGTCAGCAACGTTACAGACATCATCCACAAGTTCCCGAAACTGTTCATGGGACTTGGTAAAATGAACAGGCGTCAAATTCGCTTACACATCAACGACAAAATTCAGCCTGTGGCTCAGCACCCTCGGCGAGTGCCGTTCCATCTCCAGCAAGCCGTGGAGGATGAACTTCAGGAGCTGTTGGCGTCTGACATCATTGAGAGAACGGAAGGCCCCACGCCATGGGTGTCACCAGTGGTCATTGTTCCAAAGAAGGGGACTCCTGGTAAGGTCCGGCTGTGTGTCGACATGCGGCTACCCAACACCGCCATTGAAAGAGAACAACACCCAGGACCCCATCTGAGTGATATGATCTCTGCGTTGAACGGTGCCCGAGTGTTCCCAAAGCTGGACCTCAACAAAGGGTATCACCAGCTGGAGCTCCATGAGAGCTCTCGGTACATCACAACCTTTGCAACGCACCTGGGGCTGTATCGATACAAAAGGCTAAGTTTTGGTATTTCTTCGGCGGCTGAGATTTTTCAGGAGGCTATATGCCAGACTATTCACCACATCCCCAACACGCTGAACTACAGCGATGACATCCTTGTGTATGGGGCCAATGTCCAGGAACACGATACTGCTCTCGACCGAGTGTGTCACGCTCTCCTGGAAGCTAACCTAACGCTTAACAAAGACAAATGCGAATTCCATCAGTCTACTCTAAAATTCTTCGGGCACATCTTCTCGGGAGCTGGAATGAAGCCCGACCCCCAAAAAGTGATCGCTCTAAATGACACCAAGAGCCCTCGAGACGTCAGTGACATTCGGTCATTTTTGGGAATGGCAAGCTACTGCTCTAGATACATCAAGGATTATGCCACCCTCAGTCATCCGCTCAGAATCCTGACCAAGCAGGGACAACCTTTTGACTGGACTTCCGAGTGTGAGCAAGCCTTTCAGGAGATTAAACAAGCAGTGGAGACGGCTGGCAGTCTTGCATATTTCAGCCCTGACCGCAAGACGGAGATAACGGTGGATGCGAGCCCAGTGGGTTTAGGGGCCATTTTGGCTCAGTACGACAATGACACAGATCAAAGACATATCGTGGCATATGCCAGGCGAAGCTTATCTGACACTGAAAAGGCCTATTCCCAGCCAGAGAAAGAGAGCTTTGCAGTGGTGTGGGCCTGTGAACATTTTCATGTGTTCATATACGGCAAACACTTCACCATGGTGACCGATCATCAGGCGCTTGTCACCATTTTTGGAAATCCACGATCCAAAATGCCACCTCGTATAAAACGCTGGGGCCTGCGCCTGCAACAGTACACCTATACTATTGTCCACAAGCCGGGAAAATCAGCCAACCCAGCTGATTACATGTCGCGACACCCCAGAGCATCCCACACATCTGGATCATCCGTCGCGGAGGAATACATCCATTCTGGAGGCCATTCAACAGGCCACCCTGCACGATGTGATGCTACAGAGGGTGATACGCCGAGTGCAGATCAACAGATGGAGACAGGAAGGTCCAGAAGAAGAGAGTGATCCGCAGGTGCGCCAAGAAATGCAGGCTTTTAAAAACGTGAGTGAGGAGTTGTCTGTCACCGCAGAGGGTCTGCTGCTAAGAGATCAAAGGATCGTCATCCCAAGTTGACTACGGCAAGGTGTCATCAACCTTGCCCATGAAGGCCATCGGGGAGTGGTCGCGACAAAAAGGGCTCTCAGGGAGCGTGTGTGGTTCCCACTTCTTGATCGAATAGTGGAACTCACGTTGCGGGACTGTCCTCAGTGTCAACTAGTAAGTCACGGTGATCCTCCAGCCCCACTGCAGATGACCCCGCTACCGCCGGGAGTGTGGCATGAACTAGCCATGGACTTTTATGGACCACTGCAATCAGGCAAATATGTCCTTGTGATAGTGGATGAATACTCCCGGTTTCCCATTGCCCAGTTTGTGCCGTCCACCAGTGCCTCCGCCACCATTGCGGTTTTGGATGAAGTATTTGCGGCTTGGGGTGTTCCTAAGGAACTGAAAACGGATAATGGTCCCCCATTCAATGGACGTGAATTTAGTGACTTCGCAGAACTGATGAATGTCCATCATCGTAAAATAAAGCCCCTGTGGCCCCAAGCTAATGGCACCGTTGAGAGATTCATGGCCACGCTCAAAAAGACTTTCCAGCAAGCCACCCTTGACAAAAGACTTGCAAACCGCTCTTAACGAAGTTCTCCGAGCGTATAGAACAACACCCCATGCTACTACAGGTCAATGCCCGGCTACGCTCATGCTGGGGTGCCCCATCCGAACATGGATACCTACGTGGGAAGGTGCCTTACGACCGGTGTCACCAGGTCGCGTTCATCGAGAGGTAGTGGCTGCTGATCGTGCTGGAAAGGTGAGTATGACATCTTATGCGGACAATAGAAGAAGAGCTAGATCCCTCTCCTTTCATGAAGGGGACTGTGTTGTGGTTAAACAAGAACAAAACAAGAAAACGGATTGTCGGTTCAGAGCGGAACCACTCACAATCACTCAACAAAAAGGCACCATGCTTACTGCTGAGTCTGAGAACAGACGCATCACCCGAAATGTATCTCACTTTCAAAAATGGAGTCCCGCCATGAGAGAGACACTCACACAGGGGCCTGCAACCTCTGAGACTGAACACAGTGAGGGATCTGATCAGGTTCCCAGAGATCGGGAACGGAACACTTTGGGAAGCAATGGGACTGCGTCTGAAGGTATGTCCCTCCGACCAACAAGAGACATTCAACGGCCCAGACGTTTGATTGAAGAGATGTAAACAGATGAAACAAGTTTTGTTAACAAAGGGGGAGATGTAATATCGTGAGCAGTCTAGCAGTTGGGTGGGCGGAGTCTCGGGGTGAGGGGAAGAGGAGGAGCGACGGGAAGAAGCGGCAGTTAGAGTAGGGACGGGAGACCAGTGAGCAAGTAGGAATAAAGCTCTAAGAAAGACAACCGTCGTGTCTGTCATTATTGGGGTCACGACACGACAAACTTGACCCGAAGGTATCTGGTATCAGAGCGCTTTATATAGCACCACTTGCGTTACATGAGTTCACATTCTTTTTTTTTTTTGTTAGGCACGTGGAGATTTAGGGGCAGATTTACAAGCCCCTTGCGCCAATTTTGCATCACCTTTAGCATGGGAAAAGTGACGCAAAAGTGGCGCAAGAGGCTTGTAAATCTGCCCCTTAGTGATTTGCCCAGAATCACAGGATGTTCAGCGTCATCGCTGAGACTCGAACCCAGTTTCCCAGATTAGTACTTCTGGCGTACTGCTTGAATTGAGTTGTAAGATAGGAATACTTTTGTCTTGGCTTACTCCAGGTGCAGTGCAAAAGTAAATGACATACTCACAGTCAAATATTTGTGGATGGGGCCCAGAGGAAGTTTTTATCAATACTCAACTAGATCCCCCATTACCATGGCTTTCATCTAATATACATTTTCTTCACATCTTCCCAAATTGTAAAATATAATTAACCTCGGCTTCCCTGTGAAGCAAGGGGCAATTTCAGTCATACTAAACAACTTAATGGCAACAATATGGTCCAGCAAAGCAGCAACCAATGACATCAATAGCATAACAAAAACTATTTCTGCAAACGCTTGTGTGTTGTTATTTTACCTCACTTAATAAACTCGGAGGGCCTGATTCACAAAGTAAGCCTACGCTTTTTTGAAAGTCTATGGTTGTTTACTATTTACATTGGGATTCATGAGCAGTATCTTTACAAGTGCAGAGGCTTCGCACATGAAAAGCCCTAAGGGCCTGATTACGATTTTGGCGCAGTTGCGCCGGCTCTCTGCCGGCACAGCTGCCCTATAGCCGTGAAGGACGATCCGCCTAACTAAGAGTTGAACTCGTGTAAGACGGATGGTCCTTCGCCTTTCCCATGTCAGTGCCTGGGAAACAGGCACCGCAAGGGGAACTGTAAAAAAGTCCAAGCCCGGCATGGACGGTGATGTCCATGCTGTGCTGGAACTTTAGGCGAATACAGACAGGGTGCTCATGTTTTACCACATGGCAGGGAGGGCATGGAGCCTTGTAGGGCCCCCTTTGTTCCTCCACGGCCAGTCTTTTCATGGCAGGGCTTCCACCAGGAAGTGGCTAGTGGTGGCGGAACTCCTAATATGCGCAGTCCCGCTGAGCATTTTACATTGTTCCTTTAGGGCCAGATTATGAGATTACAGGTCCACAATCCACCGCATTACGACTTTCAAAGTTGTTGTAGCAAAGGACCACCGGCTGCGCCAGAGAACAGTTGTTCCCTTGCTGTGGCAGGGCTGCGCCATAATGTAAGATGCTCAGCGGGACTGGCAGAAGAGGAACAAACCCTCTCTGTATTTCCCCAAAGTTCCATCACAGCATGGACTTCACCGTCCATGCCGTGCTGGAAATTTTTTGCCGTTTCCATTGCGGTGCCTTTTTTCCAGGCATCTCCATGGGAAAGGCGAAGGACTGTCCGCCTTACACAAGTTCATTTCTTAATAAGGTGGGTTGTCCTTATGCAATTTGGCGCAGCTGTGCCGGCAGAGAGCTAAAAGTAATTGTCAGGCCCACAGGTGTTTTTATGTGTGGAGACTCCGCACTTGTAAATATACTACTCATGAATCCCTTTGTGAATAGTAAATAATTGTAACTCTACACAAAAGTGTAAGTTTACCTTTGTGAATCAGGCCTTCAAAGCATTATTTTTCTGCCTAACTACACACCAACACAATAGCCATAACTGCAACTATGCAGCTTAATTTTAGTTAATATATCAACCTCAGAAAGATAGAAATCCCATCCATGTTTTATGCTTGTGATACGCCAGTTGCACACAGATATCAATAGTTTACCTCATTTAGATATCCTATCCAGTATTGGGCATAAAGTGGGGACTGTGTAATAGTGGCAGGAGATAAACAGAGTAGGATGAGTGCCTGGCCGGCCAAACAAAGATTCTTTTAATTAGAAATACATCCTCTGAGCAGTGAATTGTCATGAAATCAATAAAAAATTAAAAGAGGATTTTTAAATTTCTCGATAATTAAATATTGAATCAAATTACAGCATTCATGCTACTTTGCCCACACAACGCCCTATACGCCAAAATCAACAGAACCCTTCTACACAAGTTCCAAACCAGCCAGAATGCCGCAACAAGACTCGCACTCTGGACACCGCGCCATGAACACTTGACCCAACACCTAGGAGACCTCCACTGGCTCCCCGTTGAGAAGAGGGTCACCTTCAAACTCCTTACCCACACCTACAAATCCCTATACAACATCGGAACCAAATACCTTAACGAGAGAGTTTCCTTCCACGTACCCAAGAGGAACCTCCGTTCCACCGACCTTGCCCTGGTAGAGGTCCCCCGAATCCTCAGAAACAGAGCAGGTGGGAGAGCTTTCTCCTACATCACAGCCAAGACCTGGAACAAGCTCCCTGTGAACATCAGACGCTCCCCGACCCTGCACACGTTCAGGAAGGACCTCAAATGATCCAGAGCTGCCCCCCCCAGCGCCTTGAGACCCTCACGGGTGAGTAGCGCGCTCTACAAACCCCCTGATTGATTGATTGATTGACACATTTAAAGAAGTCCCCTGAATTAACTGAAGGACAGATATATGATTTAGAATTATAGGATATGAACAAATATGAATTGCCTGCACACAAACTTTTAGAATCAGTTTCCTGATATTTTGAAATCAAAAGTATTGCAGCTCAAAAAAAACTGTTCTTGAACACAGCAAACCTTGCTCATTTTTGTTTGCTCACATTCATTTTTCCCCTAAACCCAAAAAAGACACCACCTACAATGAGGGATGTTTTCTAGTAATTTCAAACATTCTACACTATAAATAGACCACTTATATTCACAGCCAGAACATTTTCAGTTATACAATCCCCACTATCTTGCAGGCATTGGGCTTCAAAAAGGTACTTAGTAATTAGCAATTTCCTTGAATAGATGTGGCTTTTCTTTAAACTTCATCAGTATAATAAAGGCAAATCCTGATCAACCAGTAGTTAAATTGTAAATTACTTTAATGTGTGAACGATTGTTCTCTTGGGGGGGCATGTATTCAAAATGAAAAAGAAGGGATCCAAATTCCAGGCGATCATTAAAATATTACCATGTATATGGTGAAGTGCAATTGTTTTTCCATTGATGAATGAGGTATTTGCTATATAAAGGGAAAAACTGCTTGTTGATAAATGAAAACATGAAAGATGGAAAAGCATTACAAAGGTTGGATTAGGACATACATATGTGATTTCTGGAAGTGCACCTGACAAATTACTACAAGGACTGATACTGAATTACATTTGAATCCAGTAACAACTAACAAAAAAATTAGTGAACTTCAATTAACTTCAGGTACAAGAGTAACTTTAGAAAAATTATAAATATTTTTACCGGCATGTTTGCTTTTTAATGTGGGCTTGCCAAGTTATGTACTTCCATTGATTTACAGAATTACTAATACAGGTTTGTGGCTAAGAGGAACTTAATGTAGAGAGATACTAAATTTGGGAAAAGGACAGTGCATGAATTTGAATATTTGGGGGCCAGCTGTGCCATTGTTTCATTTAACTAATCCAAAATTAGGAAAAAGTTTGCAGTTAATGCATTGTTGAGTGTAACTGCACCATATTAGACAACATGTTTTTATTTAGGTTTAGTCAGTGAAAAAACTTCAAAATCATACTGTACTAGATTATGCAGTACTATTTCAAACTTAGGCAAAATTGTGTTACTACTGTGTGTCAGGAATCGGCTCAGCACAGATTATCAAGCATAGGGCTTATGAATTATGGAGAATTTGGAGAAAGGGAAAATGGAACCTGAAGAGATTAGGACCACTAGACAACTAACTGACCGACTCACTGATACACTCATATAATGGGAATTGTTACATTTCAGGGTTGTTACGGGTAGAACCAGCATTTAAGACAATTTCTTGCATGGATCCTTTGCCTGGCAGTGTGTCATAAATTGCTGTGGCTCTTTGCTGTTTATGCCCATTATCCGTCACTCATGTATGCTGTTTTCCTCCCCTAGGATCCCTCACTTTAGGTTTAATTTTAGGCCTGTTTTTTCTACATGGTGCTTTATGTTGCTTGAAACCTTTGGTTATCTATTTCTTGCTTAGCTCCTAAAGTCTCGACCAACCTGTTTTCCTGAGGTTGTTTGAGATCCTTGTCTTTTATCCTGGTCCGCTCAAGTGCTCAACACACTAACAACTGCTTCTGAATCAAATAAGCCTGCATCGCTAGTATGTCGTTTAGGTCTGCTGTGACTACTCTCATCCGCACCTGTGGTCTTCTTTTTCTCTTCCATTGCTCGAGCAATGAGCTGTTCTGTGCCATCCCTTGCCTGTGATGAATCCATTCGGAGGGTGAGATCCAGTTCAGTGTTTTACTCTAACTTCCATTGCCTGTTTACCTCGTGGATTCCATCATAGGTGTGTCAATCATCAGTCACATTTATTTAGGTATTCAGGGACAGAGGGTACCTTTAGTGGCTTTGCTCACCAGGAACCTGACAGTTTTCAAGCCCACCCTTGGGCCTGAAGAAAAAAAACAACATTTAATCTATGGATCGACCCATCGCCAATATACATCAAGAATTAGATACTGCCTATCAAGAAAGAATATTCTTGATAAGCCCGATTATCAGGTGACACCAAGTGCTAATACCACTGGTAACTCATTTTGAACTTCAGAAAACATGTCCACTATTAATAGCCATGCCATTGAAAATATCAGTAATTTGGGAACAAGGACCGAAATAAATATGCTGCCCTTTGCAACTTAGTATTTACACCTCACAAGAAAGGAGGACCCTCATCAGTCTCAGAATTTTTTGACACAGTGTCAGAAGCATTGTTTAGCCCAACCACAACATTTTGTTGATGGTATGTCCAAAGTAGGCTTTGCGTTATCCTATTTAACCAAAGAAACCCCTACATGGGATGGCCGCAGATTTGGAATCACAGTCCATTGCATACAAACTAGGGCCCATTTTTTACACAGATTAAAGCTCAAGCCCAATCAGCTTATACCTGACTGTTGGTGATAAAGCAATGCAGCAAGAAGTTGTCAATTATATTAGCCACTCTCAATAATTGGTTTAGGAAGAACAGGGGACTGGAGCGGCTGCAGCAGCGCAGTTGAATCAATTTCTTGGACTCTCAACAGAAGTCCTGTTAGACTGAGAGGAAAGGTTATACTTGATCATCCTGGTTCCTAATATATCGAAACCTATTAGGATCCTGGCTGATCGGGATAAAATGATGTAGACTGCAGGAGCTCAAAAGACTCTTACTAAATGAAAGAAAAGACTAATGGAAAAAGGCGCGATTCTGCCTTGACTGTGGAATGAAGGGCCATTTTTTATGGATGTGTTCGCAGCTAGAGGGAAACGGATCAGCTTGTTCCTGAGTAACAAACAAGGGACGAGCAATTGAACAACTGAATTGTCCAATACTTGGAAATCCTGCTATCTTTTTACCAGTACTTCTGTCCGCGAAAGCTTGCCCAGTCTTAGATTTTGTGCTACTAGATTCATTTACTTCAAGGTGCTTCATGGATTATACATTTCAGACCTAGGTACATATTTGAATCACTGAGCTGTCTACCCAAGAGGAAATTCTGGGTATCTAAGGAACAACATTAACCTCCAGAGCAGTATTTAGGGACATATTGCTACTGTTGATGGCTACACAGACTGGCTATGTAGAAGAACTATAATATGATCTTATTGCTGCATATGTATTTCCCACAGACCTCTGAGCAACATTGATGAGACAAAACTCAAACTATTAAATTCTCATCTACTTATTGGATGGAACATTGTTTCTAGAATTTGAAAATATGAGAACATGTAGTCATTATCCTACTTTGATTTGCAGATATCATCCCCACAACTAAAGATGAAGTAGTCAATTACAATAATTCTATAACACCACCTTTAGGGATATATGGGATGTGAATAACAAGACAGAGCTGATACTCTGCTTTTCCATATGAAGTATTACTGTATGATAGACTTTTTGCTGGAGGAACGTATTACACATGGAAGAATACATCCATTGGTGGTGAGGGAAGATTAGAATATTGCATCAATAGCTGAAAGATAACCTAGAAAAGTGATTTATCTAGCATTCAATCTTCCCAGCTGGAGCTTCTGTCTTCCTTGCAACCAAATGCAAGTGGAGAATACCGACCTTGTATAGGGTATTGTGAAATGATGCTATTATCATCTGGATCAATTATTCTTTACTACTCACCTCAAAGTACCCTAGATGAGGTCAAAACTCAAAAAATCTTCACTGAATTTTATCTGAGAGGTACACACAACCTGGTGACTGTTGGAAGGCGGATCAGTGGACAACTGAGGATGACTAGAAAATGGCTTTCAATACTTGGTATAGTCATGTTGAGTAGCTAGTGATGTCCATTAGGCTTTGCTCTAGTCACCCTCCAACACTACATACATGACATTGTTTGTGATGTCTTGAATGTTTACATGGTGGTCTACTTAGAAGACATTCTGATATATGCTGATACGTTAAATCAACATCACTTATGGGTTGGAGAAATTCTCACTGCAGGAGCATTTTCTTTTTGCTCAAGTGTAGCACTGGAGTAATCCTTTAAAAACACTTAGGAACATCTGACCAGTTCTGAGACATCTAGATTAACCCTTCCCCTCTGTTGTAGAAACTGATGTCTCATCATTTGTAATAGGTCAGTGTTATCTCGAAGAGATTCTGAGACTATTGACTTGCCTCCTGTGTAATATTCCTCCCAGACTCTCTAACAAACTGAAGGGATATATACAGTCTACGACAGGGAATTCTTAGCAATCAAAGAAGCCTCTTTTCATTGGGTACATTATCTGGTAGGGTGACATCATAAGTCACAATGTGACTAGATAATACAAATCGACTATCCTTTACTTCCATGAAATTGTCGTTTTCAAAGTCTGGGAACTATCATAATGGATAGTGGAACTCCTTTGGGGGCTCTTGCTTGGAAAGAACAATGAAAAGAGTGGGTACTGGGCATTCAAGTCTGAAAGCTACTATCCAAAAATGGATGTTCAGAAAGAGTGACTGAACCAATTCATTGAAAAATACCTGCAAAATGTCTTGATTGATCATAGAAATGCCTTGTACCAATGAACTGAACAGATAGAGGTTGCTTTTCATACATCTCTACACACTTTCCCTAAATCTCCATTCTTCTGCTCCAACAATTTCCATCCTCAGATGTGGCCTCAGAAGATCGTTGTCTCCATTGTTTCCTCAGTGGCCATTGTTTTGCAATAACACCAGCCTATCTAAAAGGCTGCACATCTGCATGTATTGCAATCCAAAGTATCATAAAAATGTTTTGCAGACAGACACTGAATTAAAGCACATGCATGACAGAAAGGGAATAGGGTTTGGTTGTCCAGTAGGTCCCTAACAATTGCAGGATCCTGCAAAAAACAAGAGTAGAGGAGCACTGTAACTGTATGTAAATATGATCTTATAAAAGATTATTATCTCATAAAGCACAAAGCACATTAGATAAATCTGTATCCTTTTTCTTTTCTTTATGTTTGAATCTTCATTACAATACACACGTATAGCAAGGTACAGCCTATGCATTTCGTCCCTAGCTCAAGGGACTTCTTCAGGGCTGTACAAAATTAACATAAAATATGACTTTAGTAAAGAGACAACAGACAATATATTGATAATTCATGATATACACCTAATCGTTACATTAAAACCCCAAAACAAAAAGTATAAAAAATAATGTATATTTAGAGCATAATTACCCCATAAGCATGGCAAAATCAGAAGTAACCTCTAAGCAATTCATACAGTGTAGTCACAATTATAATTACACAGAATATTTTTCATTGATAGTTCCCCATATTCCTTTGTATGATGTTGCTCCCTATATACAAAGCATCTTGTCTATACCCAACACAAGCTGAATAAAAGGAACTATGGTAACTACATTTTGTTGCCTATGCTTGTAAGACCTTGCATCCCAACTTGTAGCAAACTTTTACAACAAAAATTCACTCCATAGTTGCAAAAAAGACCTCTGGTCTCTAATTTCTTTAAAAAAATTTAACCACAGAGTTGCAATGATGTCTCTAATTTAATAATAATTCTAAAAAATAAGGACAAATTCCAGAAATATTTTCATAAACATAAATTTAAATTAAGTACCATGTAATATTGCTTAACCATACGTGTACCCCGCTCAAATAACCCTCTTTGATGTGTAAAATGGAGAACTCACCAAAATGTAAGTGTTGGTTATTGTAATTCTTTGAAAAGAGAGACATCAATTCCTTAGGAATAAATCAAATCTATGAGATGAGTAGTCAGAAGAAGCAAATACAAAAAAAAGACATTTTGTCTTAGTATTTCAAAATTGTTCTTTAGTTGTGGTGCAACAATATGTTATTCGACCACCAAAACGCCCTTACCTATAATTGTTTTAGCTCATATCAGAAGCCATATTCACAGAATGTGTATACCCCATAATATTTCAATCGTGTCCACAACTTTAATGTTCAATAGAACCTAAGCTCTGGTTACAATAATCCCAGAGACTCTACAACCTGTATATACAAAAACAAATGGAAAACATTATTTAGTGCCCCTCCTTGATCCCAAAAAACATTCAAAGAGTCAATCTTAGAGACACCCATTTGTAAAAACGCTCACCCTTCTCGTAGGAGCTGTCAAATAGTAATTGTTACACCCGTCATTAAAATTCTTCATATGCA
The DNA here is from genome assembly GCF_964204655.1 of Triturus cristatus. NCBI lineage: Eukaryota > Metazoa > Chordata > Amphibia > Caudata > Salamandridae > Triturus > Triturus cristatus. The sequence goes on along the minus strand of NC_140588.1, from coordinate 205,885,377 downwards.
CCCATTATATGGCTCACAAAAATGGAGTTGATGCCCATTTAAGTGTTAGACATTGTCTAAAGTAAATCAGAAAAAATGAAAAGTCATTGTAAAGTACTATTCCTTGACCACTTGAAAGTTATTCTGTAGAAACCGGACTGCAGCCAGCCATCGATGTAATAAGCAAACTGCCGGTGCTACGACCAGACTGTACATGACTATTAGAACCTCACCTGAGTAAACGTGAAGGGGCATCCTGTTTGGAGTGCTTGAAACCGTGCTCATTGTTTCAAACCATTTAAATACCCCACAAACATGCCGATTTGATTACGGTGTCATGTAAAGACATGGAAAAAGGACCACTTATAATAATAAAGTATTGGCCACCTTGTATTGGGCAAATAATGCCAGTACTGGTTCATATTTGTTAGCAGGAAAGTCTAAAAGGCTATATAGGGTATAATTCCGAAGTCTAAATACAAATAAATCAGGTAGTTACCAAATATAAAAAATACCTAACTACTGCCTTTTATAAAAGTAAGCAAGGCTTCTCATCTATTAGTATCTAGCGAGATAAGACAGAGAAAACTGAACCACTAGTGGCCACAGAGGTGTCGGCCATCTTAAAGTGGAAAAATTATTTTTTAATCTATTTCTCAATCCTTATCAGAGAGTGTAAATAATTGTGTTAGGCATACCCCAAGAGACTCAGTACAATTCTAAGGAAAGGAATCAGATTGTAGTCAAATATACTCCATGTAACTAATAACTTTCAGAGAAATGTAAGCAGACTGCTTATCGTCTAACAGAGGAAAAGAGATCACTATTGGCCGAAATGGTGTCAGCCTTCTTGAAGTGGAAAATACTAGTTCTATTAAAAATCGATAACAAACCCACACCAAGTGGAATACTAACATCTTTGATAACAAGATTCACGGTTTTAGCTGTACCAATAGTTACCTAAAGAGTACAAGGTCACATTCCGTAAAGAGGAGAAATCCTGATATAATATCCACAACTTTATAGAAAATGATGGAACTCATGTTCTGCGTTAAGACCAAACCCTACTGTACATAAACGAGAAATCCATTTGGATTCCTTTTGTCTTAACAAAAGCTCCCTGTCACCACCTCGTATGTTGGTCTTAACCACATCAATGCCATAAAACGTGAAATTAGAGTCTCTAATTCTATTACATACATGCGTGGATAAATCACATTTCTAACGGCTCTGAGATGTTCCGATATTCTAAATCTAAGCTCTCTTATTGTACTGCCTACATACACTTTTCCACATGTACAAATAATGGCATAAATAATAAAAGTTGTACGACAATTGATGAAAGTGTTGCTCCTATACTGACAAGTAGTATTGAACATGAAACTCATTGTTTTATTAGTGCCCAAATGGCACATGCTACATGTCTTACATGTGAAAAATCCTTTGGGTTTAGGGGGGAACCAGTACAATGTTTTACCCTCCTCCACTTGCAGTGTGTAACTTGGGCTGACTATGTCCCTAATAGTGCGACCTCTTCTATAGGTTATTCTTGGATAACTATCCATGTGTGACTACAAACCTGGAACACTTTCCAATAGATTCCAATGTTTTTTAAGTACACGCCAAATTTGATGACTTGAGGAGTTAAAAGTGGTTATTAGGGCTAATGGCTTTATTTGTTTATCTACTCCTTTCTTTTTCAGTAGTTCACTTATTTTTACATCTTTTACTTTTCTCTGAGTACTCTTAAATAACCTCATGTCATAACCTCGCAGGGACATCCTATTCATCAGACAATCTAATTTCCTTTCACACTCGCTTATTTCACTGCAGCTACGTTTAATCCATAACATTTCTCCAAAGGGGATAGATTTAATAGTGCCCATTTGATGTGCTCTACTTGCCTGTAGAATGCTGTTGCAGGCTGTAGGTTTTCGAAAAGGAGTACTGTGAATCTTGTTATTTTTAATGTGAAGCTGAAAAGCCAGGAAAGCTATCCTGGTTTTGTGATTATTCATAGTAAATCTGACATTAAAATCATTGTCTTTCAGATTTCAAAAATAATCTTCCATTTGTGTAAGGGACACTGTCCATATTATTATAATATCGTCAATAAAGTGTCCCCACAAATGGACATGTTCTGTCCATTCAGATGCCTTGTTTGTGTTTGTTTGTTTATTGAGCTTTATATAGCGCTGACTAGGCCCGCAGGTATCAGAGCGCTTTACATAAGGAACAACAGCAAGTTACAAGAATAGTAATTTAAACATTTTTCACAGAAATTTCAAAGTGAATGATAAATCATAAGAGGCAGAGAAGGAAAGGGGACAAGAATATGAGTCTAAGAATAGGTGGGGGAAGGGAACATGAGGGGGGAGGGAGTAAAGGCACCAAGTTAAAAGAGAAAAACGTTTGACTCAAACTCAAGGTATCAGAGTGATTAACATAAGGACAAGGTACAGTAATTTAAAAACATTAGTTGCACAGTTTTAACAATGTGAGTGGAAAAATCATATGGGGAGAGAAGGTAGAGGGGGACAAGAGTAGTGTTCTGAGAGAGGGTGAGGGGAGAGGAGGGAACCAGAGGGGGGATGGAGTTAAGGCAGACCAGAAAGAGGGAGACAAACATTTGAGGATTGTCAGGGGGAGACCGGAGGAAAGGGGGAAAGGACAGAGGTCGAACAAGATGGCGGGTCCAGGTCGTGGGAATCGACGGTGGCCGGCAACAAAATGGTGGGCTGAGCAAAAGTTGAAAGTCCATAAATAAGAACCAGAGAGCAAGTGTGAATAGTCAGGGGGGGGATGCAGTTCCAAAATCAAAGGCGGGTGGAAGGGTGAAGAGGCGTGTAGGTTCGAGAACACTGGGGCATCGGTGTAGGCAATCCTTCAGTCATAGCTCCCGCACCCCATACCTGGAAAGGTCTCTCAGGTCTCAGAAGTCGGAGCAGAGGCGAAGCACATCCAGGCAGATGGCCAGCATGGTGAGGCAGTGAGACAGCAGCGAGGACTGGAAGACAGCCGATGAGGACAGAGCTGCACCAAGGCTTGTCCGAGGTGGAGCCGAGGCGGAGCACATCCAGGTAGACGGCCAGCATGGGGAGGTAGTGAGGCAGCAGCGAGGACTGGAAGACAGCCGATGAGTACAGAGCTGTGCCAAGGCTGGTCCAATCATCAGCCATTCACGGCGACTCGCTCAAAGGGAAGCAGCAGAGGGAGAAAACAGCAGCAAGATGTTGATGTCCAGGAAGACTTGAATCTCGCCCCTGAGCAATCCGACGCCATCCGGAGCCATCTGAAGGTGCCAGAGCTGTGCCAGGGCTGGACAATCATCATGAATCTGCAGCGATTTGCTTCGAGGGAGGCAGCAGAGACGGAAAAAGGCAGCAGTGGGATGAGGGATGCCATGACCCGATGTCCGGCTGGGTAGGTGACGGCCGCAGGAGAAACCCGGGCCAGACTCCTCTTTAGCCGAACCAAGCGGCTCCACCAGGCATCGGCCATGTCTTCTCAGTGCCCGCTGCCAGGATACAGGAGAAATTACGGGAAAAAGGGGGGTTTAAGCCAGAATGGCAGTCACTGTCCGGGAGCTCCCGGCCGTAGCTCCTCACCGGGTAGCCATCTTCTTCTGGGTGAGCCTTCCGGGCCCAGGCATGCCTCCTCTCAAACCAACCCATAAAAAGGTTGGCATAAGAGGGGGAAAACCGGGAACCCATGGCAGTACCCTGCAACTGCCTTCATAAAAAAAAGTAGTTGCTTGATAGAGGAATATCTGACAGTTCTTTTAAAATTTCTGTATGTTCAAAAAGGTTAGCACATCTAGTCAATAGGAAAAGGTATAGAGCAGCTAGACCCAAATCCTTCTTTATACAGGTGCAAAGACTCTCCACATCTAGAGTTATAAACATCATACATTTTTGATCCCATAATACATCTTCAATTTTTTGTAGAATATCCACAGTATCTCTCACATATGAGGGCAAGTTTGCAACAAAAAGCTTAAGATAGACATCTACAAATTCAGGGATGTGTCCAGTGGGTGAACCCATACCCGAAATGATAGGTCCGCCTGGAGGGAAGGCTGCTACCTTGTGAATTTTTGGAAGCAAATAAAGGCATGGATAGCTAGGATGTTCTATCCTGAGGTATCTGTACTCTAGATCAGTCAGAAGACATACACTGTGCCAATGTGCCAATTTCTCATTGATTAGAATTTTAACCATTGAAATGGGGTCAGTACACACTTTTTTGTAGCACGTGATGTCATTTAGTTGTCTCAAAACCTCCGTACGATACTGTGAGTGATTTATCACAACTACATTGCCTCCCTTATACGCCTCACAAATTATTAGAGAAGTATTGGATTTATGAGTGTTTAACACCAGAAACTCACTTCTAGTTAGATTTTTGCTCACAATTCTTTTGTCACATGTAGATCTAGTTTTATCCTCCAATGCATACAAGTCATTCATAACCCGTTTGTGAAATAGTTCTATCCCACTAAACTGTGTGCTCTGTGGAACAAATTTCGATTTGGGCCTTGACTTACTATCACTAGTAACATCAGGTTGTATTTGCATTTCTTTTGACACTTCCTTGATATCACATTCCTTATCATGTATCTTTCCAGGACTTAGAGCAAAAAAACTCTTTAGTTTCAGCAATCTTATAAATTTGAATATATCAATGTTTACCTCTGAAAAATCACAAATCTTGGTGGGACAAAATCCTAAACCCTTGATTAGAACATTAATCTCATGTTCACTAAGTACATAGTTAGACAAATTCACAATCAGATTAACACAATTTTTTGGCTCAAGACCAGGACTTTTTGTATTGGGTTTTAATGTAACAATTAGGTGTATCTCATGATTTATCAATATATTATCTGTTGTCTCTTTACTAAAGTCATGTTCTATGTTTATTTTTTAACAGCCCTGAAGAATTCCCTTGAGTTTAGGACAAAAGGCGTAGGCTGTACCTTGTTAAACATGCTTTGTGCTTTATAAGATAATAGTCTTTTGTAAGATCATATTTACATGTAGCTACTGTACTCCTCTATCCTTTTTTGCACTTCGCTTTTTTAAAAACGGTTGACCCGAAGAGTGAGCACTGTAAAATACTCTGAAACAAGTGTCCGGCAATTGTACATCATAACCATTTGTTCTAGTAGTAAATTGCAGGATCCTATCTAATTTTCATGCATCGATTTGTAGTCTGTATTTATGTAACATGGAAAGAGATACATCTGCAGCATGAATTTCACTTTACTCACACTACCCTCCACATATCCATAGTTAAGGCCATTACCTCAGATGTAGTAAGCACTACTCTTCCAGTTTTGAAGGATAAATCTCCAGAATGCAAGATGAAGGAGAACATGGACGCATGTACGTTATGAGGCCAATTACAGTATCTGGTTGCTTGGATAGGTTGTAATATCTATATGAAAGATCATGCCATCTGCATTATTTGTTCATGTCCCTGATTGCTGTGGAAATTTCATTGGTAATTCTTTTTATCAACACCTAGTCCAAACACTTGTTTCTGGGAGCTCAGCATATATAGCAGATAAAGATTAGGGCTAAAAGGGAAATGAGATTGTGTACAGTAGGACAATGGAAAGTGAGGAGCTTGGGGACACAAGACAACTAACAAACGTGCTCACTAATGCACTTACTTGGGGTTTATTGGTACACATCCAGAATGCTAAAGGTAGAGCTAGTATTTAAGATCATTTCTGTCATGTAGCTTTTCTAAGCAAAGATTTGTGAGTTGTGGCTCTTTGCTTTGTAGGAGTTTTCACCCATTACCTGTCTGTAACTTTAATTGTTTTCTTCTCTCTCAGTTCCCTTGAATTTCATTCATTTCCCTACATTGTGCTTTGTTGTGTTTGATTGCTACCTTAGCTTCTTACCAATCCAGTTTGCAGTGGCGTTGAGGGCTAAGTACTGCAACATGCTAAAACTGGTTAGCTTGTATTGTATCATTTCACCCAGGCTAATACCCCTGTACTTACCTGTGATCTGCTGTTTCCTCTACAGGCACCTCAGTGACCTTGAATTCCTCAAGCACAAGGTGGTTCAGTGGCAATTCCCACCTTTAAAGAACCCATTCCAAAAGTGAGGTGTAGTGTTTCTCTTTTACTGTTCTTCCCTGTTGTTAGACCTGACAGCCTTATGGTGGGGTGGACTTCCCCAAACCTTTTGCTTGCTTGTCTCATATTTTTGCTGATTCTTTTTTGTTGCCCTTAGTACTCTGGGCACTTTACCCCTGCTAGCCTGTGCTAAAGTGCATGTCCTCTTTCCCCTAAGCACGGTTTAATTGACGTATCCACAATTGGCACATTTAATTTACTTATAAATCCCTAGAAAAAGTACCCAACATGTGCCCAGGGCCTACGAATGAAATGCTACTGGGGCGGTTGCGGCACTCCTTGTGCCACCTACTCAAGTAGCCTTCAAAAATGTCTCAGCCCTTCCATTGCAGGGCCTGTGTGTTGAGTGTACACTGCTATGTGGACTTGGCATTTGAAATCCTTTGTTCGGCAATAAAATACAATTTTATTACATACACCTCACCGTTATTGTAGGCCCCAGGTAGCCCATAGTGCTGGGTGCTATGTAACTAAGGTAGGACATGTGTTTTTAAGTTTTACATGTCCTGGTAGTGTAAAACTCCCAAATTTGTTTTTCACTATTGAGAGGCCTGCGCCTACCCCTTTCATAGGTTAACCTTGTGGATTCCTTATTACATTTATTAGGCTGTAATTCCCAATTGAAAGAAGGTAGATAAGTCATATTTAGTACCTATGGAATTGTAATGATAAATCCTCTTTAATTGTAATGTTGAATTTTTTACTACTACTCTGAAAATGCCACTTTAAAAAAATGCAGCCATTTTCCTTCTCTTAGCCATTTTTGTATCTGCTGCCTGTCTCTGATCTCTGGCTGGGCAGGGTGACAGCTGGACATTGTGTATTTCCTTTAGACAGCCACACACAAAGGAAACCTGGATGGGACGTCATGCATATTGCTGGGAGAATGGGAGTGAGGATCTGGGAAGATTATGTTGTATGTTCTAGCTCTTAGGAAAAAGGGAGAAAATTATCAGTAAATCTCTGTGTATACCTTGAACAAGAAGCCTTCTTCACATACCCTGCACAATGGTAAAGGATCGGAGCATGATCCAAGTACATAGAACACTATGTTCAAGAAAGGTAAATGACATTCCAGTGAAGGGAGGGGGGGGGCGCTGTAGGGCACATATACAGTTTGTTGGAGGGGAACCTGATATTTGGAGTTCTAGTTTCAAACATGATGGCAGAAAAATGTACAGCTATAGATATGACCTGACTTGGCATATTATAAAAACCTAATGCAGGCATGTTGCTGGATGGCTAGGTGAGTTCAGAGGGACAAGATGTGGGATGAAACATGGTGGCAACCTATTTAACCTTTGCCTTAATTTGAGTGGTGAGGTGTGCATAATAATTGTAATAATAATTCTAATACACATGACTAGTAGATAAATAGCATATACTAAAGAATAATTGAATGTAAAATACCAGCTATTGTGTGTGCATACCGATTTCGAGGTACAGGTTGTGGCTCTCCACATACCTTCCGCAGATCAGAATTTATCCTGCTATAGTGTTAAAGAAACATTAATTATATTTAGCATTTTAATTTGATTTACCGCTTAATATTTCCTTAATTATTCTATTACCTGTTGAACTCCTGGGCCACTTTGGGGAGATTCAGAAAGCAATCAACAATGCCTTGTTTGTGAAATCAAAAAAAACCCAGCCGAAAAAAGTAGGATGGTTTAACCATAGATGTACAGCAGCACACTCCAAATTAAAAAAAGCATTGCAAAAAATAGACAGGGCGCCGCAGGAAATAACAACTTTGACGATTGAATATAACTCAGCCTTAAAAGATAAGAAAGCCGAACTTAAACTGGATCCATGGGCGCAACTCCAGAAAAGCAGTAAAAATTAAAATAGCTCCGCTTTTTGGACCGTAGTTAAATCCCCCTTTCTTTTGAATTCTAAAGACTCCCCTACTATTGAGGTGGCAATTGATGCGGGGGTTTGGGTAGAGCATTTTTCAAGGATCTTTGCGAACCATCCTGGGGAAGGGGATAGCCAAGATCCTGTAATTTTACCACCTTTAGGAACATCTTATCCCCTAAATATTGGTATAACCATGGAAGAGGTATTATTAGCATTAAAAGCCAGTAAAAATGGAAAGGCTCCTGGTCCGGATGGGGTCCTGTGAGAAGTTGGCCTGATATATGATGTCACTAATTCTAGTGTACACCTTGTATCAGTCCAAACAACCCTTATGGTGATTGGTTGTAAAGTCAACCTTATAGACCAGCTATCCTAGTGGTAGCATGGACAAGAACAGTCTTAGGCTAAACTTTGAATGGCATGTGAAGCCAGCTGTTATACCATATGTAATCCCTTGAATATCAAATGAAAGGACACCACAACATATATATATAAAAATAGAATGTATTTATTCTAGTCAAACCCTCAGCACTCTTTATGAGATTCGAGGTAAGTACAACACAGTCTTATTTAAGCATACATTAAGTCACACAGGTAAGTAATACAGTTAGGCCCTAGGGGCCACGCAAACCATATACTAAGTAAGTGGTATAAGAACCACTGTCACGAACACAGGATAGGCCTAGGCCTAGGGAATCGCTGGGGCTACACTATACTACCAAAGGTTAGGAAGTGGGAGGCCCACGGGATTCAGGTGCAGAGTGGAAACACTCACGCGTAATGCGTAAAAGTCGATAGAAATGCAAGTTATTAGAAATTAGCAGTTTTAGGACACTTCTGGTATAGCTAGGAAGTCGAGACTCGGAAACTAGACCCTTGGATAGTCAATACCCTTGTGAGCACCGAAATGCTCAAGTTACCTAGCCCACGGGCTGCGGGTGTATAGATGTGAACTTGCGTCGGGTTTCGTCGTCGACTCCTATGGATGCCTGAAGGAAAGTTGCTGACAGGCAGTCAGTGAAGAGTGTCCGGTGGATCCCAAGGAGAGGATCAAGAAGGAAGGAACCTGCAAGCAGAAGGGACAGAGTCTAGGTCACCAGCCAGGAGCCAGGAAGGAACCAGGAAAGAACCAGTCGATGTCGTGAAGATGCAGGTGAAGAGGTGAAGCTTGTCGCAGCAGTCACGGGTACCAGGAGGCGTCGAGGATGACCAGGACCAGGAGGTGAGCTGTCCCATGAAGGCTCTTGTTGTCAGCGGCGTCGAAGTCAAGTCAGGACCCAACAAGCCTTGGCAAGCGGAACCCCCACAGGATGGAGGACTTGCTTCCGGTGCAGACCAGGAAGGTCTGGGGTGCTTCTCTTTTACAGAGGAGCGGGTGCCAGTTTGGAGGAGCCGGACCAGAAAGTTGGAAACAAAGGTTCATCGTCGCAGAAGTCACTAGCCAACGGGCCAGCAACCGGACAACACGTCGAGCAACTCAGGTGCAGAAGGTCCCCACGCAGAACACGTGAAGTGTGGGGAGCTGATCTTCGTTGCAGATGGTGCTCGGGATGTGGGCTTCTCAATTCTCCAAGCACAGCCTCGAGGGAGCCTTGGAAGTTGCGCTAGTCAGGTACTAGCCACTTTTCCCAAGTCGCTGGTCCCACGTCCCTCGTCACCTCCACGGGTCTCAGCTTCGCTGGAGATGTGGATCTGGGTCAGAGGTGTCTGGAAGTCTCGGCGCTGGTCAGTCTCTGCAGTCGTCCCTCGTAGGATCTGTCGCAAAGCAAAGCAGCGGTCGCTGGATGGTGCCTGGTTGCCCATGGTGGTCACTCCTTGGCCACAAGGGAGATTTCTTCAGTCTTCTTCCTGAGGTCGGATGTCGAAGGTCCAGAGTTTCTGTTCAAGTTGCAGATTCAGGTTAATCTAATTTAGCAGGGCTCAGCTACCTACTGATATACTGGGCTAGTGGGCTGGGCTACCTGCAAGGTCCCTCCTATGGGTGGGACCAGGAAGGGGAATGGTTACACCCCCTTTCCTTTGTCCAGTTTCGCGCCAGAGCTGGGGCTGGAGTGCCCCAGCACCGGTTTGAACTGGACTATGCATGGAGCACCTTGTGTGCCCCAAGCATGTCTCATTCCATTCAGCCCTCCCTGCCCCAATACACTAAAGTCTGTCTGGGGAGGTGCTAGCACCTCCCCAAGCAGGAAACCCAGCTCCCAGCTGCAGGAGGTAAGACTTGTGTCTGTGGCAGCAGCATCCATTTTGTGATGCTGAGGCTTTGGTCAGAGTTAAACAGCAAAGTAGGATTTTAACATGTCTCTCCCTCTAGAAGGGGGGAATAAAATCCTCATCACCAGAAATGGTATGGGAGTATTATTCCAAAGTGTTAGACACCTTACACGTCATGTTTTGATAAAGCCTATCCATAGTTACCATAACCGTTTAAGATTATAAGGCACTTTAAGAGTATATGGTAGGCTATATCATAGAACAGCTATAAGGACATGGTTCTGAAAGCTGCAGACAGGCTCAGCTCATGCTAGAGCACAATCTCACATGTTACCAAGCACTCTGCCTCCAGGATTGTTAAGGCCTGCCATAGGAGTGGCTGATAGGTACACATGTGTCTATTTTAAGGGCAGATATAGGTATACTATATCTCAGCAAGGGGTGATTACACGACCTTGCCCCAGCTGAGTGATCAGCCAGTTGTGTCTGATTGGAAGGCCAGACCAGGGGTGGCATAATACATGCTGCAGCCCCTGGGAGGCCTAGGGTACACCTATGCTCTGGGTACCTAGGGTACACTGTACAGGGTCCAATAAGGTGATCCTTACCAATTGTGTATGTACCTAGGGTACATGGAGTCCATTTTAAAGAGAGAGCAGACAGCCTGAGACCCTGAATGGCAGGATCTCAGGCCAACTAAGTCGAAAAACCAGCTAGACACTAGGCAAAAAGTTGGGGGTAACCATAGTCAGATATCCACCTTCCTACAGGTCCCAACAGATCTATTTAAATCAAATTCAGGACTTTGGGCCCCAATTCTGACAAGGGTACTTAATGCGGCATGTGGGGTGGGACTAATAGTTTTGTGGTCCAAAACAATTATGGTCCCCATCTTTAAGAAAGGGGATCGTCAAGATGTAACATGCTATCGACCAATCTCACTATTGTATTCTGTGGGTAAAATGGTGGGGAGGATTATCCTAGAATGCCTCCAGGGATGGGCTGAGGATGGACAGATCCTATCAGATATCCAGTTTGGGTTCCGGGAGGGCCTAGGGACAGTCGATCAGGCCTTAAACCTGACATTGTTGTTGGGAAAATATGTGTCTGCAAAGAGAGGCAGTGTCTACATGGTATATGTGGACCTGTCTGCAGCCTTCAATTGTGTTAGTCACGCGAAACTGTGGTCCATGCTACGGGATATGGGAGTAGATATATCAATTCTAAATTTCCTACGTGAACTGTACTCCAAAGCCTCAGCCAGGGTAAGGTTTGGGGTAAATGGAGAATTATCTGCGTCGTTCAAGGTGGAGAGAGGAGTCAGACAGGGTTGTGTCCTGGCCCCCTTTCTCTTCACGCTCTATACTAATGGCTTGGAGATAGCCATGTTGAAAGGGAGTCAGGACCTCCCATGCGTAAAAGATCGCCAGATTCCGGCCCTAATCTACGCGGACAACGCAGTGATATTGGCCAGAACCCCGATTGAGCTACAAAGGGCACTGAACAGATATTCTGATTTTATGGGTAAGCTAGATCTACGAATTAATATCAAAAAAACCTTTGTTAGGATTTCTGGCCCCGGTAAAAAAGGACAAAGGAAATATACCTGAATCAGGAGAAACTTGCCATTACAGCTCAATACCCATACCTGGGAATTACCATCGATCGCAAACTAAATTGGAAAGCAGCTATTGAATCTAGAAAGTTCCAGCTTGTAAGAACTACTAGGGCCCTTGTTAATTTCGCTACAAAATTGGGAAAGAGACCCCCTGTAGAACTCCTAAAAATCTACACAGCCAAATGCCAATCTATAGCCCTATATGGGGCTGGAGTGTGGGGGCATGTAAATACAAACTCCCTGCAAGTGATAGAGAACGCCTTTTTGAGATACCTCCTATCCCTCCCCAGGAGCGCATCGACTTTCTCATGTCACTTGGAATTGGGGATTGCTCATATATCAGATCTAGCCAGAATTCAACCTCTCTTGCTCTGGCACCGTATATGGTCCTCGGATAAGAATATATTCACACAGCAAATTATCCAAGACTGTATGGAGCTGGACTTTGTAACCAAGATTGGCTGGTTAACCCATATAAAATCTTTCCTAACTGATCTAGGTATGGAAAAGTATTATCTGGTTCCAACCTCGATTCGATCGGTATCTAGGAAAACACTGAAAATGGCGTCCCTTAGCCATCTTGAAGAATTACGGACTGTTAACGAAGTGTCAAAATTAACCGTACAACAAAGTATGGCCGTGCAAATTACTCTTAGCATTCAGCCATATCTAACCTATGATTTTACCACCTTTGAAAGATTTCTCCTGGTTAGATTTAGGTTGAATATGTTCCACCGTCTGGTAGATTTTTCAACAAGCAACAACGGGGATAAGGTTCTACCTTGCTGTTTCTGTGATAATATCTCTAGACAGGCAACAATTCATACAGTCTTTTTTTGTCAATTCTACAGGGACCATAGAAAAATATGGCTAATACCGCTGTTAAAACTCACGGGCATCAGAAGGTGCCGTCCGGCATTATTGGCACTACAGCGATTGGGTGAGTAATGGATAGCAAGGCTTATTGTTAAGTTTTTGAAATGTATTTTTCGACACCGATTGAACCTATAAAAATTACATGGCTATAGATTCTGGGAACTGACTCTCTAAAATTTGAACCTGAACAGATAAACTTGTCTCTCCAAAATTAATGATGTGTAATACTACAGAGACACCTTAGAGCATGATAACAGTACTTTATAAAGAATTTGTATGTTTTGTTTTCTTTAATACCTCTGAAATATTTTTAAACTAGTAGTGGATATTAATGCACAATATGAGATGTATCTGTTTTCTTTTTATGTAACTGCTTTTATGGTTTTTAAATTGACAAAAGCCGAATAAAGTAATTTTCTATTCTATTCTATTCTATTACCTAGTCAAGCAAAGTCTTTATGAAAATATTATACCATGTTTTAATAGGTATTTCTTAACTGGAATGTACGCCACAGAGTTTAGGCTTCCTACTGTAAACTGACCATTAAAAGTCTTCTTTCAAATCGTTTGAATCAACAGGTAAGGACAATCTCTTTTGTAAACTTTTATTTATTCATTTTCCACGAATACAAACATAAGCCATCATTATTTTTAGAAAGTACATTTGTCCCAGTGCAGTATATAAATGTTATTGACTGATATTAAATTATTAAAGTTTTCATTGTCACACTTTACATCATAACATCATGAAACTGTATTTTTTTTTACTTTTCCTTCGTGTTACATATGGAAACAACATATAATTCTCATTTGTCCTCTGTGTGCACAGCGCAGCAGAATCGAGGTCTGGAATTTCAAATGTGTCTCATGACTACAAATTTGTCTGTAATCCTAAACAAGCATTTGCAATGCAATAGGTCTCACATTTGCAAGAGTTTGAGCTATTGGCATTTGAATGACAATGCCTTTTATTTATGTGTTTGGAAAACCTGCAAGCGGTGCGTAAACACATATTTTGTACTAATCGTTGTTGCTTATGAGATGCAAGACTAGCAGTAACTAGTACAAAGTGCGTGTTTTTGCACCGCTTGCAGGTTTTCAAAACACATAAATGAAAGGCATTGTCATTTACAATGCCAATAGCTCAAACTTTTGCAAATGCTTGTTTCTTTCCCCATGTAGAGAGGGACATCATTTTGCAATGCTCCTGCCGGGGGATTGTGTTTTTTTTCTCCAAAATACTGTGATAGATACATTAACGCAAATAAATTATTGTGCTGCATTGCATCATGCATCATGCGAGCACCTGCGCAAAATCTCAGTAAAGCACCAAGGGCCATATTATCAAGGAATGGCGATAAAGTTATCACCGCTTTAGCGCCAGGAAACTGCAGCTAAAGCGGCGATAATGGGCTTGATAATATGCCCTTGTGAATTTCCATAGAAGCCCAGGTTCACACCAGATGTTATCGCCGTTCCTTGATAATATGGCCCCAAATTCATGTGTTGTAACGCTCAAGATCAGAAAAAAATGTTGCACAGTTCAATCAAAGTAATTTCAGCATTTCGATCAGCATTGATATCAGGCGAGTTTTTAGGAATGACATGCCGATGTCAATTATGTCATTACTAAGCCTGCAGAACAAATTACCAGAGATACTTTTACCGTTTATGGCAGACCACAGCATTTATCACACCGGCTGTGTTGTCTGGGAGAAACAGAATACCAATCACAGATGGCGTTGTTTACCAGCTGTAGCCTCCAAAGGGCCACAGCAGTGCATTTTGTATTTGTGCTGAGGCTGTCAGTTTGAGCAAACCAGTGAAATCCTAAGCTCTAAGTAAATTCCTTTCACTCATGAAGAGATTAAAAGTTGCACCTCAGAAAGATAGTGAGGCGAGGGTAAGAAATAAAAAGAGTTTTTAGCAATATGTCAGGACTTTCAGGACTGAAAATTACTTGCAAATATATGTTGAAACATTGAAATATGCACCTCTGCAGTGTTTTCAATGTCCAGACTTGGGTCTGACAGGGAAACATTCTTTGTTGGGGAGAAAAGAAAACCTTAATATTTTTAGTTTTAAAATTAAAAAATGTAATGTGCTTCCAGAATTGTAACACCTAAAAGTGTACTGCTGATTGCTACTGGAAAATGGATTTCCACTTATGCAAAACTGTTGAACTACAAGTGGCTGAATGGGAAAATAAAGGGGTATATTCACAAGAACGTGTGATAACTACCTCAAGAGCAGCTTAACACAACTCTCAACATCGCAGCCTATCGCGGGAAAATTATGCCGTGCCAACCAAGTATTCACAAAACGGCGGTAGCATACGATAGTCACCAGATAATGCGTCAAATCGGCGCACAAAAATCAACACCACGCCGCAAAAAAAAAAAAACGAGAACCAGTGGAAGGCCAGCGAATCCCACGAGTCCGGTGGGAAAATGCACTATAAAAACAACAAAAACAATACACCAGAAAGAATCCAAAGTACGTAGCAACATGGATGCACCCTGACCCAGCACAGAGGCAAACGCGAACCCCACAAGCCCCACAGACCATCAGCAAGGAACAACGGTGTCGGTGAAGGCCAAGGAGAAGAGGGAGAGGAAGACGGGGTGTAGACCGCAGGAAAACAAGACCAGCGTCACAGAGGTGACAGAACACTACCAGCAACTGACCCGCAATCAGACTATCTTGAATGCAGACGGAGTGTCGAGGAGGCCAATGGAGGAGGCCAAGAGCCATTGTCATGGCTTGGAAACCTAAACCAGGCACAAACCAGCTGCCAACAGGAAGGTAGCAATGGCGACAGGAGCTGGGAGTCCTGCGCCACAGGAGGAGCTGGTGGAAATGGAGGCCAGTCATCAGTGTGGAGACGGTGCAAGGAGTTGGGAGTCTGGACACAGCTCAATAGGACCTGACACAACAACAACAGGGTGAGGATCTAAAAGGGACTGGAGGGACGGGGGGAGATGGGCACAATCGCACACATGCACAACGATGTGTAGCACACTGCACAACCACAAATACCCAGGGACACACTGCAGCACACATAGATAGCAATCACAGCACATCCCAGGACAATGTGGCACAAAGTGCAACACCGACACTGCAGAACAGGGGACACAACTGGGTCCGCCCATGAGCAGAAACAGGCCAATCACATTGGACAGAGCAGGGAACTGTGAGATGCATATGTACAGGTACAACCTCACATCAGTCATGTAGTACAAATGTCCACTGTCCCAACTCAAATTGCCAGTACCGCCCAGTCATGATGTACATTGTCACACAGTCTGCATGTCCACAAGAACAATGCGCCAACATAAATGTAAACACAATGTCAACATGCATCTCCCCTTCACATTGCAGAGGGACAAACAACACCTCCAGCAGGTCACACCAGACAACCCATCAGTGATGCCAGAGACGACCACCACACCTTCGACACAGACGCCCTACAACAGCCCATGGACATCCCACGCAACCCACGACCAGGACCAGGGCAGACAAGCCACTTAGAGGAGAACCTAGCCCATGCAACAGACCGCACAGCATGAAGCACACAATGCTTCACCAACCCACACATGGCACACCGATGCCAGGTGTCAGAATGCCAAAAGGAGGTGGCCTAACAGGTGCGGATGTGGTCCAAACCCATGGAAGGCGAAACAGAACACATACATGGGTGTCCATTACCCTTCAGGGACCACCTACACCCCACAAAGGAGACCCACACTGCCATAGAGACACATGCAGATGCACATTCCCAGTACAGAACCATGCCCAAACAGTCACACACCCACGTTGTCTAAGCGTACAATGGCACAGTCCACTTCCCTTACAAATTGAGTGGGTGACGACAAAGCTACATGTCCAAGCTCTAACCCGCTGCCTGCGGTGACATGTCTGCATCTGCTGTACACTACACAATGTAATGTCGTGGGGCCCAGGGCCCTCATGCATACAACAAGACCACAGGGACACACGCAGATATCATGTCGAACTGGCTATGGGCACGTGCGTCCGGCCCCTTTATTTGCAGGGCCACATGTACAGTGACGCCTGTGCTAGATGTGTGTGGGGTGAGTGCAAGCCAGCCCTCAGGGAGTTGTTGGTGCTGGCAACAAATACAACAGTTAACACAATGAATACGGAAACAGACAACACCAGCATTACAAGGACAACTGTGGAGCATCATGGAGGTAGCCTGGGCAAGTCCAGAGGGCACACAATGAGCAAACAGAAGTGTCCGTGAGTTGCAGTGTGCTGAGTCTGGGGCACCAGAGCTGAGCACGCTCATGTGAAGAGAATGTCTAGGATTCTGTCCCTTCGGGACCTACATGATGAAGCTGCAGTGAGGGGGTGTGCACCCGCATCATCTTCCTCATCGTCATCCCAGGTCTTACAGACCGCCTGAAGTGACATTGCTGCGTGAATCCACCACAGTACATAACCAAGACAGTAATGGACGATGATTTATGGTGCACTGAGTCAGTGGCACCTGGAGTGCTGAGCAGGGGATCATGCAGAAGAAGGCATCCACGACATGTGGAGGCAACTCCGTCAGTCTGCCTGTACTACAATTTGAAAACAAAAGGGGATGATGGATGGAGTGTTGAACATTGCAAGCACTCACCCCCAGTCAACTGATCTGGGTTTAATCCATCATCATTCTTTAGCTCACTCCGCCACCCCAGTTCAGACATGGCATTATGCAAATCAGTCTGACCCTATGCCTCATGGGAACAGTCCAGCCCGAACTGCCAAGCCATGTCTTCCCTGGACCGGAAACAAGCATACTGGGACCGGTTTCTGGCTCATCAGCCGTCATCAGCCAGGCTAGCTTGAATCCAGTGGTAACGTGAGCAAGGGACCCACGTCTTGGTATACTCTGCCTACTTAGGGCAAACAAAGCAAAACCAAAGGGGATGATGGACAGAGTGTTGAACATTGCAAGCACTCACCCCCAGTCAACTGATCTGAGTTTAATCCATCATCTCTCTTTAGCTCACTCCGCCACCCCAATTCAGACATGACCATATGCAAATCAGTCTGACCCTGTGCCTCATGGGAATAGTTCAGCCCGAACTGCCAAGCCATGTCTTCCCTGGACGGAAACAAGCATCCTGGGACCGGTTTCTGATTTTTGTTTTTATTTATTTGCTAGCTTGAATCCAGTGGCAAAGTGAGCAAGGGACTCACGTCTGGGCATACCTTGCCAACTTATGGCGAACAAAGCAAAACCAAAGGGGATGATGGACAGAGTGTTGACACAGGCATTTTGCAGTTGGAGTCGGTTCTGGTGGTGATGGCGTGGGTATCTCCTGTGGTGATGCGAAGTCCAGGCCGGTCAGGACTCGATTTGATGTGTGAGCCCTGGTGGGCCGCAGTTAAGGCCGGAGGCTGTGGACATTGCAGGGTCACAGACACATGGCGTTGATGACCCCAAGGCCATCGCTTCAGGGGCCATCCAATATCTCAGAAGAAGGGGTCCTGGAAATGACCAGCACAGAGTTAGTGGCTCCGGATGAACTGCAGCCGGCACAGGCACCTAGCCACGGGACGGTGACTTGCGGTGCAGTCAGATGGGCCATGTGACCTGAGCGGGTCCTCATCAATGTCCGAGGTGTATGTTGCGGAGGGTTGTGGGGCACAGTGGAAGGTGTCCTCCAGGGCATGATGCAGGGGGTGGGAGCTGTCCAGAAGCAGCAAATGGAGGGGTGGAATGCCACGGCCTCATTCTCGCCACAAAGTCAGTATCACTGCCATGATGGCGACGACAACCCCAAGTCCATGACTCAGTCGCCACCAAAGTCCAACCAGAAAGTGTCCATGGGTCTCAGAGAATAGACATAGTGGCACCGGGGCTGAAATGGGTTGCAGTCTGCGTTGAGGCCTGTACAATGACATCAAGTCAGCCATAAATAAATCAAGGCTGAATTCAAAATTGTGTGTGACCTATTCGACCGCAGTGTAGGCAGGGGCAGTGGTCAGCAAGGGCCCACAGCCACGTGTCATTGGGATGCTATGCACATGGTTGCTGCCACCTGATCAAAGGGAGTACAGTGAAGTTGAATCTTCATTATTGTGCGTACACGGACAATGTATGATCAAGACTCAGTTCCAAATGTGTGACTTACTGGTCCGTAGTGTAGGCCGAAGGCAGTAGTCAGCAGGGGACAACAGACATATGTCGTAAGAATGCCATGCAGAGTTGGTTGAGCAAAAATAAATCGCAAACTTTTTATTGGTGTGTGCTTTTTTCCTCATTTATCTGATATCTGTTACATGTAATGAATATTTTTTGAACTTTCTAAAAGAAATTAGAAATTCCCGACAGAACCATTGTATTTATATGATGCACAGAGTTGGTGGCACCACATCAAAGGGAGTATACTGATATAAAATCTGCAATAAACAATGTACTCTGCCATCGTGTAATCAAGACTCAGTTCCAAATGTGTGACCTACTTGACCGTGGTGTAGGCCGGAGGCGGCAGTAGAGTACGTCAACGAGAAAGGACTAAAGCGGGCCTGTGTTGTGGAGGCCATGATAGTCTGAGGGGGCAGCCAATGTCACAGGACTCGGGCTTGGAGCCTGCACAGAGGCACGTGGTGGGCTCTCCTTGACACACGCCGGAGTCGGAAGGTGATCAGTGTGGCCTGGCTGCGCAGGGGCGGGCCTGATGGGTTCGGGGTCCAGCGGGCCAGGGTACGGCAGGTGCACAGGATCGCAGGCAACTCCGCTCACGAGAACGGTGGTGGCCTCATGGCGTGGTCAGAGGTGCCGCCCTGGCAAATATGTTGGGCTTTCCAGAAGAGGACCACTCCCAGGGCTACGTGCTTTTTATTCACACCCCTACGCTGGCCTGGTGTACGCCGGGTCATCCCACTCCAATTACGTTTCCGGGGGGCGTAACAGGCACCATTTTTGTGAACTTCCCCTCTGGCTGGGGTGACATGATCGCGTCCACTGTCCACTACACTCCATATATCAGAGGTGTATGTCACCATGGATATGGGTGTGTTCCGCATACTGCAGTCTGTCCAGCACATCTCCTCCACTCTTGGCATTGTGTACTTTCCCAATTATGGTTCTCCTGCGTCCTTCACTGAGGCCTGGTTGCCACCTCTCGCCACATTTGGCTAGTGTGTGGCTGAGGTGCCATGCCATTGATGGCTCATGTTCACGGCTTGCCCAGGTTATCATTGTGAATTGTTCTGTCATGTCTGGTGGGTGGGCATGTTGTTTTGCATGTTGGTTGTGATTTTGTGACGTGTGCATTGCCAGAGTTGTGGGTTGCATGGTTGTGGAGTTGAGGTGAGTGGGGTGTTCATTTGGAACTTGCCAAGGGGCTGTGCATTTCCCTTGGCACCATCCTGGTAATGCTGGTTGCTGTTGGACTGTCGGAGGATGAAGGAATCATGCACACTGGCTGGGTATTTGGAGGCGACATTGGTGGAGGTTCCACAGTGTTCGGATGTTGCCTGCACATTGATGTGAGATGTGTGCTTTCTGTTGCGATGATTGTGTGCTGTGTCACCAGGGGGCACAGGTAGGACATGTGTGCTGTGGATTGCCCCCAACATGTGCGTGCATCCAGTTATGGTGTATGGTCCTTGTTTGGTCTCCAGCATATCCTGCGCATTGTGTTTGATGTATAGGGACTGGGGTACCAGGCTGATGGTGATGTCCAGGACAGGTGTGAGGGACTTGGATGTGGCTGGCTGTGAGACTCCTCTGACTTTGGTGGGTGTTGGTTGGGGGTACCAGGGGCCAACAGGTGCAGCATAGCCAGCAGCTTTGTGTTTGGGTGGGATGTTGGTTGTCCGCTGTGTTGGTGCCGTCGGCCTGTTGGGCAATGATGGTCAGGATGCGTAGGATGGTTGTCCTTTTGAGCCTGTAGTGGGCAATGACATTTTCAGGTTTTGAGTCTGTGAGGCTGGTACATTTCCTGGGGGTCTGCTGTCTTTGTCTGCACTGTCTCTGTGGTGGTCTGGGGGGGTTCCGGGTGGGAGTTGGGGTCCTGGGGTGGTGGGTGTTGTGGCTCTCTTGGGTGACCGGGCTGCATGACCAATGGCTCCATGGGATGTATGACGATACATCACGCATGATCCCATCGCGTGCGTTAACCATGCGGCGAATACATCGCACAATCCAACACATCGGTATTTTTTACTTTGTGCGCTGTTGCAACGCAAATGCTTTGATGCCTATAGGCAAGTAGGAAACATCGCCAAAGGTAACATCGGACGTCATAACATCGCGTCATTGGTGATGCCGCCTCTACCCTGCCCCCCCCGTGGCCCCCCCCTTACCCATGATGGCAATTCTTTTCTTTCTATTCCCCTTTTTTTTTTTGTGTATTTCTTCCCACAAAACACGTACATTTGAAACCATACCTAATGTAATAATTTACCGGCATCCTTTTAAAAACGTATGTGTGGGGTATAAAAGGTGTCGGTCAGCGTGCCTCCTGCCATTTCCCCCTCAATTACTTACTGTAAGAATCAGTTAATATATGAGTAACTGATTGGCTGCATGAGGGGACATCTGGTAAGTAGAAGTTTGATTTTTAGTCTGCATGGTTGAATGAAGGAATGAGTGGATAAACCCACCCATCCATCCACCCATCATGCATCCTGTCACACTTTTACACATCCATCCATCCATCCATCCACCCAGCCATCCATCATGTCCCCATCCCCACTTTCCTCCATCCATCCATCCATGCATCCATCATGCATCCTGTCACACTTTTATCCATCCATCCACCCACCCACCCTTCATGCATCCATCCACACTTTTACCCACCCATGCATTTACCCATCCATCCATCCACCCATCCATCCATCATGCCCCCATCCCCACTTTTCTCCATCCATCCATCCATCCATCCATCCATCATGCATCCTGTCACACTTTTACATACACATCCATCCACCCATCCATCCATCCATCCATCATGCATTTACCCATCCATCCATCCACCCATCCATCCACCCACCCACCCACCCATCCATCCATCCATCCATCCACCCATCCATCATGCATTAACCCATCCATCCATCCATCATGCCCCCATCCCCACTTTTCTCCATCCATCCATCCATCCAGCATCCTGTCACACTTTTACACATCCATCCATCCATCCACCCATCCATCCACCCATCCATCCATCATGCATTTACCCATCCATCCATCCACCCATCCATCCATCCATCCATCCATCCATCCATCCATCCATCCATCCACCCAGCCATCATGCATTTACCCATCCATCCACCCATCCACCCATCCATCCATCCATCCATCCATCATGCATTTACCCATCCATCCATCCACCCAGCCATCCATCATGCCCCATCCCCACTTTTATCCTTCCATCCATCATGCAGCCTGTCACACTTTTACACATCCAGCCACCCATCCATCCATCCATCCATCCATCCATCCATCCATCATGCATTTACCCATCCATCCATTCATCCATCAATCCACCCATCCACCCACCCACCCCTCCACCCACGCACCCTTCATGCATCCATCCACACTTTTACCCACCCATGCATTTACCCATCCATCCACCCAGCCACTCATCATGCCCCCATCCCCACTTTCTCCATCCATCCATCCATCATGCATCCTGTCACACTTTTACACATTCAGCCACCCATACATTCATCCATCCATCATGCATTTACCTATCCATCCATCCACCCAGCTATCCATCATGCCCCCATCCCCACTTTTCTCCTCCCATCCATCCATCATGCATCCTGTCACACTTTTACACATCCATCCATCCATCCATCCATCCATCCATCCATCCATCCATCCATCCATCCATCCATCCATCCATCATGCATTCACCCATCCATCCATCCACCCACCCACCCCCTCCACCCCTCCACCCAGGCACCCTTCATGCATCCATCCACACTTTTACCCACCCATGCATTTACCCATCCATCCATCCATCCATCCATCCATCCATCACGCATTTACCCATCCATCCATCCATCCACCCATCCATCCACCCACCCATCCATCCATTCACCCATCCATCATGCATTTACCCATCCATCCATCCATCATGCCTCATCCCCACTTTTCTCCATCCATCCATCCATCCATCCATCCATCATGCATACTGTCACACTTTTACATACACATCCATCCACCCATCCATCCATCCATCCATCCATCCATCCATCCATCCATACATCCATCCATCCATACATCACACATTTACCCATCCATCCATCCATCCACCCATCCATCCACCCATCCATCATGCATTTACCCATCCATCCATCCATCATGCCCCATCCCCACTTTTCTCCATCCATCCATCTATCTATCCAGCATTCTGTCACACTTTCACACATCCATCCATCCACCCACCCATCCATCATGCATTTACCCATCCATCCATCCACCCATCCATCCATCCATCCATCCATCCATCCATCCATCCATCCATCCATCCATCATGCATTTACCCATCCGTCCATCCACCCAGCCATCCATCATGTCCCCATCCCCACTTTTCTCCATCCATCATGCATCCTGCCACACTTTTACACATCCACCCATGCATCATCCACGTGTGGGTGATTTCCAGTAATTGGTCTTCTCTGTAGAGCAACTACAGTAAGGTGTAGTAAGGTGGTATTTCGAAGGTCTAAAAGTCGTAATTGTCCATGTGTGCATAAACGTGTCTAAATATATATTGATAATGTTTATATTGTCGAGAATCTTTCATGGGGGGGTCTGTAATGTGGCCAATTGGGTGATTTCCATTAAGATGTAGTAAGGTGGTATTTGGAAGGTGTAAAGTCGTAATTTGCCATTTGTGAGTAAACGTGTCTAAATATATGTTGATAATGTGTATATTGTCTAAAATCTTTCATGGGGGGTCTGTAATGTGGCCAATTAATGTCCCATACGCCTTCGACTACAGGTGTGGGTGCGGGGGGGGGGGGGTCGTAAAAGCGTTCCCCTACTTTATCCAATGTTGCCAATTAATGCCCCATGTCGATGTCCCATGTCGTCGCAGCACGAGTTTATGCGTTGCAATTGCTTGCGATTTAAATGCTAGCGATGTAAATCTGCATGCGCATTACTAGCATGCGATCTAAAAGCATGCAGTGTCAAGACTCCTGCGATGTGAAAGCCGCGTTGCGATGGGAGCGCGTGAAAACAGAGTCGTTGTAATGGGTGTTTCCCGCTCCATGGCACCTGTTGCCCTTCCAATGTGGCTGTGGGCTGGGCTCCCTTTTGTGGTGCAGGCTGTCGTCCGACTTTGCACCAGGTCTGAGCAGGTGTTAGTATCCGGGTGCTAACATGCCTTATCGCCTGTTTTGTGTTCTTATTGCCGATCTGGCTGATCTTTGAGAATGTTGAGGTGTGGTGTTGTCACAGCTTTTCGCACAGGAACGCCTACTCTGCATCTCATTAGCGATAGTTGCGGGGTCATCTGTGGCAATGTTTTTGTGGCTCCTATCACGGGTATACTGGTGCTGTGGGCTGTTAACAACAGCTTGTGATTGGGGCCATAAGTTTATCGCAACTTTGGCTGCGATAAAGTCCCGTTAACTCGGCGATAGATCCTTGTGAATATGCCACAAAGTGTGCAGTCTAACTGCACGTCAGCTTCCACTTCGATGTTCTCCAGTTGATATGAAATGCAGCGGGCAAATGTGCCCAGCAACTCTAAAAGACAAGCAGATATTTGAGAAAATTACAAGAATGGGAGAGCTTTTGATAATACATTTAATTTAAACATTTTTGATGAACATTACATTGCAAAGAATAAATAAACCAGCATATTGTGTTTTCTGGTTCAGCAGCAGCTGTGTTTTCTTCTAAAAGGAGGCTGTTTTTTTTGTTAGGGTCAATGGTTTCTTCTGACTTTATTTTTCCAAGAGCCTTTGATGTAGGGGAGGAGAGCAAAAAGAGCTGCAATCAAACAACTCCATGGGTGGTGGTGGGGAGATAGAGAACAGAATTAGCCTGCAAGGAATTAGCCTTGCACTTTGTACCACTGTTTCTATTAAATGGACAGACAGCCCGTTTAAAGAACGCTAAAAACAACGTTTTAACTCATTGTTCAGCAGCAGTTAAAGTAAGGCATACATTCAGAACAAAACTATTTAAACAGGGCAATGCTGCTGGCTAAGTTTACACAAATTAAATCAGGAGGATGGAAGGCAATGGTGATTAGAGGTGGCAAGACCACGCCCCAGAATTCCAGGCCAAAATGAGCACCTCTTCAAGGGAATTAGAACGATACAAGAGTTTTAAATAATACTTGATAAAGGTTACAACAGAGATCGCATAAGATCCTCTATAAGAAGTGGAAAGAACGTCAGATGAGTCAGCATTAACGCAACTTCAGCATTAAGAGGACGTGGGTGGAAGAATACTATATTTGAATGTAAGCAGCTAGGGCACTGAAGCTGAACACACACAAACAGCAACAGAGCAGGAACCAAGAAAGAAAATTGTCCCCCATAGAACAGATTAAAAAAACAGAGTGGAATGAGACAATACTAAGTCCCTGCTCTGTGAGGGAAAATAGCCAGTCTGCAGAAATGATTACTGGTGGCCCCCACTTGCAACCAGCGGCTCAAACTGAGCAATGAAAGTACAATTCAAGCGCATTTAAATACTTTTGCACAATATATATATTTTTTTTTAATCGTGCCCTGCCATAGCCCTGTCTCAGCCTTGCTGAGTTTTGGGGTTCAATACATCAATTCTTTGTGTTTGGCGATTCCTATTTTCAAGTGATTCAGCAGCCTTTCTTGCCCTTCACACTTTCAAGTTTGATACTACTACCTGCCTCTTGATGTCCTTCTTTGGTGTCCTGTCTCTTGTCAGTTTAGTTCATGTATATGTTTATTTGAGACACTGTCCCTTAAACTAAATATCAAATCCATAAAACAAAATATTACAACACTCTTCTGAAAATTAAAATATTAAAGCATTGCAAAATCTATGAAAAATTATGATTCATTTATCACAGGCTTAAATTTTAAAGCCATTAAAAATCTTGCCAATGTACCAACTACATCCATATGTTGCATATGTAGTAAAAATACTTTTGTACCAATCTCATTATTGCAATATATTTTAAAAATACAGGTTTTAATTTTTTTGACATACATTTAAAAAGTAAAAACAGTGCAGTACACTATGTAGGGTTGTTAAATGCATATTTAACCCACAGCTGCAAAAACCTTCTATGTTTTTAAAAGACGCTATTCCAGCTGGGTGAGATTACAACAGATGCAGATTAATTCTGAACCTTAACATTGCATTGCACATTGCCTGGTTAGGCCACTTATGCAGTTCAGGGAAAAGAATACTGGATTCCCAGACTTCACAAACATCTACTATGGATGCATTCTTTCTTAAATAATCCAGATCCTTTTCTCTCCCAACCCCCCATCTTTAATTCATTCTTTGATAGGGTGTTAGAGTAAGCAGCACTGTAATTATTTATTTGTAATATATACACCACATAAACCAGCAATTTTTTAACCTCTCTGGTCCAAACCAATTACCTTTTCATTATTTCATTTTGCATACAGAAGCTATCTCTGTGTATTCCGATTGCTTTAATTTGTCCTAGACTCTCAGAGACCAAGCAAAAGCTATCATGGACCATAAATCTAATCCAGATTCCATCCCTATTGCCTGGGCCATTGCACATTTTGGTAGGGACAGCAAATTCTTTATATGCAGCCCCTCCATCTTTGCCCTGCCCCAGTACCCACACAAATCTAGTACCTCACCCCATATATAAATAATGGTTGGACCATAGTCCTAAATGCAGCAGGGATTGGCTGTAGTGAGGGACCACCATAAATACTTTAACATTTTTTTAATCCACTGATCGTCGGACAGGCTTTAATATTCAGCATAACTATGTGCAACCTCCAGGAGAGAGATTTATTATAAATCATCACCAGATAATTATATATTTGTACTTCCTTAAATCAGGTCTGCCCAATTAACCATCCCTTTCCCACATTCTTTTTGCCAAATGCAATAATTATAGTCTTATTAACATATATATTACCAGGATAATTTTTTAACAATAATACTTAAATTCTTCCAATTTCTTTATGAGGCTGATAGCAGTGCTAGCTATGATTATTAGATCACCAGCATAAAGGAGGCAGGGAATGTGAAAGCCTGCCATTTTTAGTGAGAATGACCGTGTATACTTTAAAGTTTTTGGCAGATCTGCTAAGTACAATGCAAAGAGTTTTGCAGTCAGAACATATCCCTGGCGCAAACCATTTTCCATATTTATTTTCCTTGAGAGGCCCCTCGCTTTATCCACTATTACTCTTGCCCAATTTTTAGTATGGAGTTCTCTTAAGATTCTCAGTGTGTCTTCCGGAATTCCCATAGTTTTAAATGTTGTCCAAAAGAGTTCATGGATTACTAAGTCAAATGCTGATCTAAAATCAACAAAACAGACATGAAGGGATCTCCCTACTTCAACTGATTTGTGGGTATTTGCTCAGAGTCAAAAACAATGATCAGTGGTGGAATTGCCTTTTATAACGCCCCCTTGTTCTATTGGGATCAAATTCCCTTCTTCAATCCATATTTTAAGAGTGTTCAAAAGAATCTTTCCATAAATCTTTGCCTCCACATTCACAAAGCTAATAAACCTATCGTTTTTCGAGACCATAGGGTCCCCTTTTTATGTATGGACCCCTGTCCAATGCATGCGGTACACACCTGCAGTTGGTAATGCTTTATATGACTTGGCGAGGAACTTTACCCACCAATCCTGGTTGGATTTTATTACTATTGCGGGGAGATGAGTCTGATTGTAGATATTATATTTTTTACTGATGACTGAATTTTGAGGGGCGAGGTCACCCGTTCCCTTTCAAAGGGTAGTTATGAACTCTATCCATATATTTTCTAGTACCATAGTAACTTCACCTTCACCAGTCTCATGGGTATCTTATTTTACCAGTTTCCAGAATTTCTGTAAATTTTTCCCTACAGTAGTCATTTTCTACCAATTTGTGTTGTAACATATTGCATTATTGCACCTTATCATATTTTCACACTGTCTTAACAGTCCGCAATATAACACTATAGACATCAGGGCTCCACGTAACTTCTTTAACGTCTGCTTCATCAACTGACCTTCCCTATCAAACCATCTATTCCTTTAGCTCCCGGTATAAATGCAGGAGTTTAGTAAGTTAGATTTCTTCCACCAGTCTATAACTAGACATGTAACCTATGATTTTGTTGTATTTACATCTATATTTAGTAGTCTCCCTCATAAGATAAATAACAGTGTGGATAAATGTTATTTTGCAATTCCACTAACGCCTGCACATGTTAAGCACCTATCCTCATTGTAAGGCGTTTTGGGAATTCTGCATCTAATGGCATATTGGCCTCCCTGATGGCCAATTTTAAATGTAGTTTGGATGTCAGTGGGAAATGAGCACTCGTTTTATATGGCAAAACCTGAAAGTCCTCAACCAGGGGAAGTACCACATTTGGATGAAAATATAATCTATTGGCCCTTCTGTACCACAATGCCTGTACGACTGCCACGCTGGTACATCTGAAGCAGAGCGGCCATTAATGCGGAAAAAACTACAGCTGTGCAAGAAACCCTGTAACTTGGTCAATGACTTAGACTTTTTACATTGTAGAAAGGTAGCCAGAGGTATCTTAAAGACCACACATTTATCCCCAGAACTAGCCTCTTCCTGATCTGATTGTAATCTGAAGTGAAAATCTCCCACAGCTAGAATCAGAGTTGATGGATATAACACTACATTTTGACCTATATCCTCTTCCAATAATCTAAATTGGACTAAATTATACTTGTATTCCCTCTGATTAATGTAGACCTTTACTATAACCACACGTTCTACTACTTCACCAGGATTGGGCAGATCCAACTAAGCAGCATGGATCTGCTTACTTTTCATTGGCAACTTTGTTATTTCCTAAGCAATACACATTATGATCAAGGTAATTAATCCTCCTGAGTTGCACCCAGTCCCACTTAGTGAAGATGCAGAGTAGATTTGATCGAAACCCAGGAAATGCAATTTTTCCCCTGACAGCCAAGTCTCTTGGAAACGCAGACTCTTATATTCAAACAAAGTTATTTCCATTTGATCATATTTTAAGATATCCCTAGCCCATACACATTCCATATTATTAGCGAAAAGTGGTTGGATGATGTGTTATCCTAATCTATATCACTTAACCAAGAGATTTCCTGCTGAGTTACATCGTCCAGATTCTTTAGGTCAAATCTATTGTAGCTCTTCGTTGCCATAGTCAAGCGGAAATTATCTCTCTGATATCCTGTTGTTCGATTTGATCTTACGACCTTCAAGAATCAGGTTTACCTGTCTGACATCTAGACTTGCATGATATTTTAGTGATGACTCAACTTGTTTAACATCTTATTTTGGGGGTGGTACGAATTTTATACCATTCAAGGCTAACTCAACCCTTGCATTTTCTATGATTTTCTTTATTAGTCTAGAAAAGAATGTGGCCCCTGGTATTTTCTTCACAGATTTCCCCACATAGAAATTCCACTTGTTTGATCTCACAATAGGTTATATCTTACTGGTCTTTACATGTATGGAATATATCAAGTAACTTTGACCTATTTAGCATTCTCATCTTGCTGGCTCTCTTCCCTTGCTTGACAACATCAAAATACATTACCAGTGGGTCCACAAGTGGTTGCAATCCCTTAGCATACCAAAGGTTATTAGTTTCTAATGATATTACTACTGGTGACTATCCTATGGTTATTAGTTATTGTATTAATAACCCCATCTAACCTCCTCTTACCTTCCTGGTCAGATTCCCCTGTCTCACTTTCTTGAGTGGATTATGTTATGCAATTTTGTTTATTAATACCTTTAATAATGAATTTACCAATGTTCACTTGTTGATCAACACCACCAAAGAATCCTTTAACTCTGAGCCTTGAATTTCCCACTTGCTTCATCTCTTGATATAGCTTTTCAGATTTCCCTTTATTATGAGTTTGTTCCCAACTAGAAAACTTCCCAGAGCCTTTAATCAGATTGCTAATGACTGAACATTTTCCTTTTGTGCGCAGATTGCTAGCTTGAGGCTTTGTCACCCTTTTACTATTCATTTTTATCTATCTGTGCTGCTTAGGGTTTTTCTTGGGATCTCTCACCCTTTTTACAAACTTTCGTGGCTTCCTTTTTTCTGGGGCACTTTTTCTATAAGCACAAGCATCGGGACTTTGGGCACAAAAATATCTGGGTACCACTTGCACATGCACTTTTTACCAAATGCCTTCTTGATGTATTTAAACATTCACTCGCCCTACTCACATACCCCAAAATCCCATGCAGAAGGTTCTGCATCAAAAATAATACATCAACAAGAGACCCTCCATTTGTTGCAGAAACATCGAAAATTGGTGTGAACAGCTGATTTGATTGATATGATGGGACTGGATTTTCAGAGCAATTAGCTCCTTTCCTGCTTTCAGCCCTTCCATCCTTTAATTGAAGCAGTTCTTCCTGATTCTTACGTCCTCTGTCACCTGAAGAAATTCCTATATATTCATCAGCTATTTGGGAGTCAGACATATTTGACTGGTGAGGAGGATAGTCTTGAATCTGACACATATATTTAATGTGCACCCTGCTGAGAAACAATGGAACTACCCTCCAGATTACTGGTGGTCGTTATAAATTCTTTGCAAAGGAAACAAGTAGATGAAACAACAAGGATATCAAGGAATACAAAGAATATTTACTTACAGCAAAGTTTAATAAGTTCAAGAAAGATCTGGCTTGTTTCTCATTAGAGAAGACACATTCATATACGAGCGATGACTACACTCCGCCACGATTTCACAAGAGATATGGGTCCAACTACTCAACATGTGGGAGTGAAGAATGGTCTAGTGACTCTGACTCAAACAACAGCAATAAGACACAAAGGAAGAGACACTCTAAGAGAGCCAGAGGTAATTTGAGAGGTTTTCAGTATGGTCCGCCTCAACAACTGTGGTGGCAACCCACACCATCAGGGTACCCAACATCGAACTTTCATCCACCAACGGTACCATTCCATCTACAATCTCACCCATACCAGAATTAACCTTTTTTAGAATCAGGTCGAGGACGCTCGAGGGGAAGCAGACAACACCAACAAGAAACAATCGTACAATGGAGTCCTCTGCCATCTCCCGGGGCAACACAGAGCAAAACGAAGCTCCTCTCCCAACCAGAGATGAGCACAGACACAGTTTAATCATGAATTTTAGTGATCGAGATCTCAGTACAGAAGAAAGGCGAGTACTCAATAGGTGACTTGGCTTTTTACCAACATACCAAGGGAATGGATTTCTTCAGATACAGCAAGAACAAGCTCAGTTTCTTAGGAAGATTTGATTACACTTCTACTTCAAGGACAAAATATTGAATATGGAAGAGATTAACAGCCCTAACACCCGTTTGAAGAACAGATCTACTTTCAACCCCAATTCATGTGATACCAGCACATGTCCTCACCTTTGAGAAAGCTGTGATAAAAGAAGTGATGAATATGCTTGAGTCCACTCCAAGGCATTTTCATAACCTACCGAAGAATGAATGGACAGCCCTGGCGACACTGAGCAACGATGAACCATCATCATCAAACCCGCGGACAAAGGCGGTACTACAGTAATCATGATTACAACTTTCTATAGGACGGAGTGCCTGAAACAACTTAACAACAACCGTGCCTGATGTCCTTTGAAGATGGACCCAGCGAAGAGGCTCAAACTTAAAATCACAGGATTAATAGAGAAGGCAAAAGAGAATGGATGGATTACTGCCAAGGAAGCGGAGTTCTAGGTCACTCCCAACCCAATTACTCTGTATTTCTGCATACTTCCCAAAATACACAAGGCACAGAGACCACCACCTAGGAGATTTATCATCTCAGGGATCAGCTCTATACTTGAGCCTCTATCCCAATTTGTCAACTTTTTCCTGCGCCCACTCGTGTGTGAGATGCCTACATACTTATAAGACACCAAGGATGTCCTCAGACTACCCACAGATGTACCTTTCTCAACCGCAACAGATCATCTGGTATCATTTGACGTAGAATCCTTATATACCTGTATCCCACAGGATGAAACATTAAGGACCATCGAGACACTACTTGAAAGCAAAGATCTGAACACCATTACCCCAGTCCTATTTGGACTGTGTGCGTGAAGCAATGAAAGAAAACTTTTTCCGCTTCGAAGAGACCCTTTAGATCCAAGTCTCAGGGAAGTCGATGGGCAGCACGTTCGCATCCAGTCTAGCGATCCTCTACATGCACAAATTCAAAGAAGGGCATGTGCTCTCTGCTGGGAACCCATTCAGAGCCCACATTCTGATGTGGAAATGATATATTGATGACATTTTGGTCATTTGGCGAGGACAACCAGAAACAATCGTAAATTTCCATCAATGGTTGAACACCCAGAATGTTTTCCTCAATTTCATATTAGAATAAAGCAAAACCAGCATACCATTTCTTGACATTCTGATTTATTCATCAGGGGGTTGCCTTGAAACAGAACTATATAAGAAACCAATTGCCCGGAACACACTCTTGTCTTGTGATAGTTATCATCCCAAGTCTCTACGCAACAACCTCCCCTTTGGACAATTCGTACGGATTAGGAGGAATGGTTCCTCCATTTACAGGTCTGAAGTAAATGGAGAGATGCTGTCTTCCCAACTGAAGAACAGGAACTATCCACCTTGATGATACATCGATCAGCCGAAAGAGCACGCAATAACAACAAAGATGCACTTATTGAGTTTGCCCCTCTAAAAGAATCACTGTCTAGATTGACATGTCTAAACACCTTTAGTTCCCTCTCAAACCATATCAAGAAATCAATCTGCAAAAACTGGAGAATTCTGAATACCTGGAATACCGTGATAGAAAAAACGTTTTTCGCCGTGAAGAGAAGGACGAACCTGAGGGAACCGGTTGGTGCATACTGGGCCTGAGAGAAGAGATCTCACAACAAGGAATAATTATGGCGACTTCTGGGAGTGATGGGACATTTTCCATGAGGAGCCTGTGGAGTATGTTCCAAAACAAATCATACGACATCCATTGACATTGGCACTGACAGACCATGGATACTCAAAAGGCACACAAACTGCAACAGTGAGAAGCTGATCTATCTAGTGATGTACCCCTGCAGATTAAGATACGTGGCGATGACTACCTGGAAGACTAATACCGCAATAATGGAACATAAAAGCACAATATAATGCAAAAAGAAGGCAATCAAATTGACCAACCATTTCCTGGAGTAAAATCATACAGCAGAGGATCTAAGGTGGACGGTCCTCGACCAACCTTACATTCCTTCACATACTTCTGACATCACCAACTTCTTGTTTTCAAGAGAACAAAGATGGGTGTACAGGTTACACTGTGACACTCAATGATGAGATTCCATGGACCTCTCTGAAAAGAAATGATAGCGATCCCCTCAAAACATAATTTAAAATTAAGTTGAGGTTCCACCATTGAGTCTAGGAAAAGTTAATCTCTGACCTTTCCAGCACAGACAGATACCACCTACTGTTTTAACGAAAGGAGTGGAAATGAAACTTGCAGCAAGTTAATAACACTATGGCAGTCTGAGACGAAGCCTGTCCAAGCCTCTATAAAGGCCTGTTGACATTACAGACAAAACGTGCATTGTTATTCAATGCACCTCATGCATCCCCTTTCTGATTACATATACTATTCAGCCTTAACACATTGGTTAACACTGTGTGCAACGCTGACGAGGCACTCCTAGAAATAGATTACATATTTCAGGGAATATGTTGAAAAAAACTACCTTTCCCAGTGTTCTTTGTCGCAGCTGAGACTCAGTTGTGACATCACAGGAACAGCGACTTGTTGACTCTAGGAAAATTCTCAAGTGCGTAGGTTAAAAGATGCTGAACGCAGTGCTGCCTTCCCCTTACGCCTGCAGACTACCACGTCTGGATTTCCGATTGAGAGGTATGTGGTACTAAACTTAACTGTTTCATAAAGTTTTCCTAGATGAATTCAAGATCCTGTAAGGAGGACTAGAAACTGTCTGGAAAAAAGGCTGCCCCTTCACCCCTTTCCCCCTGTTTCAAAATAGTTTTGTAATAGTTTTTCCATGTCTCTGATCGGCTTTCATAAATCACACCGGCAGATACCATGAAGGTCGTTTTTTTTATTTTGCCGACCTCATGATACACGCGCACTTGTATCCTAGCTTAATTTCTGGTAAAAGGCTGCCCCTCGCTCTGGTAAAAGGCTGCCTCTCTCTGGTAAAAGGCTGCCTCTCTCTCTCTCTCTCTCTCTCCCTGTTTTCAAACAGTTCTCCATGACTCCATGCTCAGCTTTTATAAACCACAACTACAGGTACCATGAAGGTCTTTTCCCAATTTTGTCTACCTCACAACATACGTGTACCTTGAAGGTCGTTTCCTAATTTTGCCGGCCTCACGATATACAAGTACATGTATCCTAGCTTTACTGAACCAAAACACAACTGGATGTTTGAAAGGGGCATAAGATCGGTGACAATAGTTTAGTCTTCTCACTGACCCTGACCCTTTTGGTCACCGGCATCCAAATGGACATCTTGTTTTAGGCTTCACCAACGTGAATTTGTATTGATAAATTCTCCTCACCTTGCTTACGATCCATAATAGGACACAGCAATAATAAGGGACTTCACATTAATACTTGCTCGTTCTTCCTGATACAGTTCATTTATTGTTCCATGTTACTATGTACGAGGATGATTAATGAATATATTGCACATTTTCATATTCCTTCCTCCCCTCTTCCCCCATCTCTTTCAGAGCGGTGCCCCCTCCCTGAGCTGCATACCAGGTTAAGGTATGGCCCTTCCCCTGCAATGTATGGGTAAGATTTAAAAAGACACAGGGCCATACTTCCAAGGAGCTATCGCCGAATTAACGGCACTTCATCGCAGCCAAATCCGTGATAAATTTACCTCCCCATTCACAAGATGGTGCCAGCCACAGCACCAGTTCACCTGCGATAGCAGCTGCAAAAAAACATCGCCACAGAGGCCCCACTCAACTATCGCTAATGAGATGCAGAGTGGCCGTTCCCATGCCAAAAGCCGCGACAACATCACACCTCAACATTCTCAATGACCAGACAGAACTGCGATAAAAACACAAAACAGGCGATAAGGTGTGTTAGCACCAGAAAATCTACACCTGCTCTGACCTGGTGTAAAGACGCACGGCAGCCTGCCCAACAAAAGGGAGCACAGCCCAGGGCCACATTGGAAGGCCAACAGATGCCATGAAGCCACCCATCATGCGGCCCGGACCGCCAAGAGGGCCACAACACTTACCGACACCACCCCCAGGACCACCCCTCCCTGGCACCCCCCGACCAAAGACATGCCACATCAGCTACACCTAAACATGTACAAAATAATCCGCCTGACGTCGCACAATCACAACTGGTGACATGCATATGTCGACACAGAAATGAGCAGCACACATTCACTTCCGAAGCAACAAATGCAACTTTATTAAAATAAACACTGAAATTAAATGAAGACACATGGCCGCTCCCCTCGGGACAATCCGTAGATCCCAGCCTGCAAGCCAAAAAACATGATGAGAAAGTGTGTCCTCCGCACATAAAAGGACAGAGAGAGAGCGAAGAGGAGAGAGAGAAAGAGAGGGGGAGAGAGAGAGAAGAAGAGAGGGGGAGAGAGAGAGAAGAAGAGAGGGGGAGAGAGAGAGAGAGAGAGAAGAAGAGAGGGGGAGAGAGAGAAGTAGAGATGGGGAGAGAGAGAAGAAAAAAGAGGGGGAGAGAGAGAGAGAGAGCGAGAGAAGAAGAGAGGGAGAGAGAGAGAGAGAGAGAAGAAGAGAGCGGGAGAGAGAGAGAGGGTGAGAGAGAAAGAGTGCCGCCCCTGTGCACCCAGGCCACACTGCTCACCTGCTGCCACTGGTGTGTCTCCAACCACGTGCCAGTATGTATCACAGTTCACCAGGTCACACATCTGAGTCAGAGGCGTCAGCTGAAACAGAGTCCAGATACATGACTGGCACAGTACACACACCTGCACAAGACAAAATTGCCTGCCCGCCCATGCACACCCAGGCAGAGGCACCCCAACCCCTCCTGCCGCCCATCGGAGCATGACCGCCCATGCATACCCAGGCTGCACTGCTCACCTTCCGCCACCGGCACATAGACAGGATGTCCCACCACGTGCGACTGCAAGCCACAAGCCCAGGGCCCGCGGACATGGCACTCTCCACACCATGCAGCCACACTCCGCAGGCCAACAGGTCTCACGTTTTGTGCTGGGTCTTCATTACTCAATGGCAGAGGACATACCAGTGCACCCGGCACCATCGCAGGCTGCACACCTGCTCAGCCCAATGGATGCCACTAAGTCTGGGATCCCTGAAGTGACACCACATGGCAGTAGGCCCGTGCAGCCCGCTGGCTCTGGCCTACACTGCGGTCTAGCAGGGCACACTAAACCTGAGCTGTCCAGACCACCGTGATGGGGCATCATTGCAGGCTGCACACCCGCCCAGCAGCTTAAGGTGCCACTGACTCAGTGCACCCAAAGTCACCGTCCTGTGGTGGGGTGCCTGTGCAGGCCGCAGTGCTCCAGGTGCCACTAACCCTGTGCAACCGCAGTCAGTGCCACGTGGTGGCAGGCCCTTGATGGCCGCAAGGCCTCGGGTGAAACTAACCCTGTGCAACCCCAGTCAGCGCCATGTGGTGGCAAGCCCGTGATGACTGCAAGGTAACGGGTGCCACTAACCCTGTGCAACCCCAGTCAGCGCCACGTGGTGGCAGGCCCGTGACGGCCACAAGGCCTTGGGTGCCACTAACCCTGTGCAACCCCAGTCAGCGCCACGTGGTGGCAGGCCTGTGACGGCCGCAAGGCCTCGGGTGCCACTAACCCTGTGTGTAACTACTCATGAGCCCGTTATGATTGAGAACTGTGGAGCGTCCGTCATCCAGTCACCACAGGCAGAGGGGAATGTGACGTCGTCGGCCCCTTATGTTGGCGGAATCACATGGCCTGTGATGCCTGTGCCAGATGGGTGTGGTGGGTGTGCAAACCTGCCCTCACGCAGTGGCCATGACATGCTGACGACTGGACCAGTGACCTGCACACCACCGGCGAGTATGCCTGCGATGGGTAGCAATGATGGCCCCCCTCAGTGCGTCATCTGAGTGGTCTGGCCTGCCGTATGCTGGACCAGCGCAGGGCTTGCCACAATGATTCATGGGCTCAGGGCATGGCCCAGTCCATGTCCGGACAAGGAAGTGACTGATGCGTGTGTCCCTGTTGTAGTGTTCATGGGACCAGGTACACAAAATGCAATGTCGCACACTCTGACTTACATCCCACAGGATGAACATCATTGATGCAAGGAAAGGCATTGTCCCCATAGTCATCCACACATCCATACCTGAATGATGTAAGACATGTCACAGCAGTGCATCACTGGATGTTTATTTGCACATCCAGTGCAGTTCTGCAGCTGGAGCGGTACAGGGCAATGCCGAGCACACTACACAATATGGGCCCGTGGAGGGCCAGCCAGAGTCCATCCGAGGATGATATGTACTGCGGAAGAGGAAGGGTACAGTCCGCAGTATGT
Source organism: Triturus cristatus (assembly GCF_964204655.1). Lineage (NCBI taxonomy): Eukaryota > Metazoa > Chordata > Amphibia > Caudata > Salamandridae > Triturus > Triturus cristatus. The sequence continues at coordinate 205,847,917 of NC_140588.1, read as the reverse complement.
CCGCCGTGTCATCGGTCGTCGAACAGGATGTGGCAGTCCATGTTGCTGTCCAAGGTGAGTGCATTGGAGTTTATCAGGGGTCAGTGGAAGGTCATGAGGCTATGTCCGGCACCAAGCAGAAACAGGCAAGGTGGCGGAAATGAATGCTAGTGCCTCCTGATCACAAACCAATCCACGTCCTCATACTCGTGTTTGCCCTGCCACCCCTGTGGGTGTTGCAGTACCGGCTGCAGCACTGTGTGCCACTGACACATCAGGGGCTGGAGGGGGATTGTCGGCAGCCCTGTGTGCCACTGACACATCAGGTGCCTGAGTGGATATGTCTGCCGCATTGTGAGGCACTGACACACCAGGGGGTGCGGATGTGGATGATGTGGGGGCAGCAGCATTCATCAGCGCCACTCCTTGTGGTGGCAATGCCATGATGGAGGTCTGCAGGGCATCATAGATCCCAGCTACATTTCGATGATGTGCAGCGGTGGCTACCATCCTTTCAATCTCCATCCGCTCCATGTACTCCATGAGCCTCCGCATGTGTGCCAGCCCACGGCTGGTATCGCTGGAGCCACTCTGAGCGGACAGCTGTTCTACTCTCCGCGTCATGACTCCAGCGATGTCAGTCTGGGCTCATTGGAGACCATGGGGCGGACATATACACCCAAGGATGGCATCCAGTTTGGCAGCAATGAGTTCGAACCCCACCCGCACCTGCTCAGCCGTCTCCCTCTGGCCCTCCAGCACACGGCGTTTGAAGGCCATTTGTTGTTCCTAGGGGACTTGGGAGGGTGCCGGGGCTGTGGGTGCCTCCTGCTGGGTGGTTTGGGTTGTGGGTGGGGTATCATTGATGTAGCTGGGCTGTCCTGATCCTGGAGGTGAGTCGCAGATGAGGTCAATGATGTCTAGGAGGGCTTGTGCGTCGATGCTGGTGTTGTCGTCCTCGTCATCAGTGAAGAGTGGCTGGGACTGCTCTGCAGGAGGTGTTGGCGATGCCCCTGGGATGTGAAGGGGGGATGGTGTATTAAAATGTGTCCACATGTATGTAGCCGCATGGTACAGGTTGACATTCTGACAGCATGGCATTGTACATTGTGACAGTCTGTGGGTCTGTGCGAGGAGCCAGGGTCATTGTGGGTATGTTCCGTGCCCTGCTTAATTGTGCATGTGTGCCATCGTGCCCATCTCCACCCGTCCCCCAGTACCTGGTGGTCACTCACCCTGTTGAGGTTGTGTTGTGTCCTGTCGAGCAGTGTCCGGTCCCCCGACTGCAGCCACAGTATCCACACTGATGAATGTCGACACCAGCTCCTCCATGTCATCCAGCATCATTGGAGGTGATGAAGAGTTGTTGATGGTGTTCCATCATCTCCGTGACTATGATCCTGTTCGCCTGCGGACTGAACTTTGTCTTCCTCTTCTCCTTGTTCTTGCCCTTCCCTGTTCCCGATGTCCCGGGCTGGTCGTCCGGGGTGCTTGTGGGGTTTTGCTCGGTCTCTGCGCCTGCTCCGACTGCCTCCATGGTACTTGGGTTTACGTCAGTTTGTGTGTGGGTGTTTTTTATCCTTTTTATGGTGATTTTTTCAGCCTGCCAAGTGTGTGTTGCAGGCCTGGCGCTGCTTATCACTGATTTCCTCACCGCGCTTTGGCCCATCGCGTGTTTTTTGGTGTTGTGGTTTTTGGTTTTATCTCCATCGTGGTGGTTGTATTGTTCATGGTGTCGGCGGACTATCGCATGGTACCGCCTTGTTGTGAATTCCACGTTGACACTGGGCTATTTTCCTGAGATGTGCTGCAATATTGAAAGTTGCGCTACGCTACTCTTGCGGTAGTTATCACACGTTCTTGAGAATATCCCCCACAATGTTTTTATATATACACTAACATATGAAGTTAGGACACAGGGCAAGATGTAAGACCGTTTATTACCGGCGCAAAGGGGCATTTGGCCTGTTTGCGACTGCAACAAATTGTGGCACAAAGTACTAACCCTATTTTACAAGTCGCTAATCTTAATCTATTTGCGACTTGCAAAATAGGGTTACCGACTCGGTATTAGGAAGGGGCGTGCCAAGGGCATACCTCCCTAAAAGCAGGTACTGTTGTCATTTATGAGTGTTTTGCGACTGCATTTGTGGTTGCAAAACACTTGCAGTTTACCACCTACTTCAAGTAGGTGGTGAACCATTTGCAAACAGGAAGGGGTCCCCAGGGGACCCCTTTTCCTTTATGAATGGGTGCGCAAATATTTTTTAAGAGCAGGCAGTGGTCCCAGGGACCAATGCCTGCCCTTAAAAAATGTAACTGAAAAGTTTATTTTTTATTTTTGAAATGCATCCCATTTTCCTTTAAGAAAAACAGGCTGCATTAAAAAAAATCTGCTTTATTGACAAAGCAGTCCCATACAAGGGGGTCTGCTGACTCCAGCAGGCCACCATCCTTGGGAGTGCTAGCCATTCCCAATGGTGTCGCAAATTGTGACAGCCTCATTAATGTTCACGAGGCATGCAATTTCCGACCCCATTGGGAATCGCAAACAATGTCTGACACATTGTTGTACATTGAATTTTGCTACTTGAAAATTGCGTCTTGCAATATGTCGCAAATTGCGAGTCGCAAAATTCAATGGTCGTACATCTGGCCCACAATGTCTAAATAATTAGAAGCATTGTTTAATGCTTACAGATCAAAGTGAAGGAAGAATAGTGATATCCAGTACACTTACAAATGCTGTGTCTGATGCCCTATGTAATGAACTTATGATTTTGTTTTCATTAAGGTACTACCAGTGAATCACTTCACACATTATTATCCACAATTGTGGAAAAAATTTAAGAGCAAGCAGCAGCTTGCACTGGTCCTGACGAAAGCCACAACACCTCTAGTTATGGTCAACTGGCTAAAACATGTAGACCTATAAGTTTATTCACCAACTTGCAGGTATATGCTTCTCCTGCTAGTGCTTTGTTGTTTTTTAATATTGGCCCCAGGACATATTAATAAAGGTAGACTGCGTACCTGATAGCTAGTTTTAACCCACCCTTTTCACTTACATTCCTTTTTTGCCCTGCGTACCTCACCCAACCCACTTTGTTACTTGTCATTGTTGGATTCAGTATATTCAACTACTAGGAAACTAAAAAATCCCTGAGCCCCTCCCTCTCAGAGAGAGGGTTGTGGCCCGTGGCGGGACTAGGTTTTCCCGTCACAAGGAGAATCCCATTGATGAAGCATGCCACCTATGGTGGGTGGAGTATTTCGTCCTAAGAAAGGATTTCTTCCAGGGATAAATCAGGCCCATGCTGGATGATCTATACCTTTTTAGATGCCTTGGATGTGGGACTCATCCCCCTCTTAACCACCTTGTTAAAATGTTTCCCCACAAATTCCTTTATAAGATGCAACCAAGTGGGGTATTTCCTGGGACATTGGCGAGATCAGATTCTTGAAAGCCAGGGGAGCTTCTTTACTGGGGACTCCCTGTTATGCATATCCTTCTTCTCAGGGTGCATCTACTAATGGGCTTTTCTCATGCCATTCTTCTATGGTTCGTCCTTTTGCTGGTGATATTAGGCCTTTTTTGCCAAATCATTATTGCCAAATAGAAAATGAGAATTAATATTATGCTAAGTTTATTACAAGACCCTTCACTCTAACTCTCCTACAAAATGAGAAGACTGCTTTCCTTACTAAATTCAACTCAGCAGTGCGCCTGTCCACTTATTACTCGAGACCTAGGGTTTTGTTTTTTAGATGCTTAAAGTTACACAACTGGGCCCTGGATCTGCCGCACAAACACACTAACTTTTCTACACTGACCACCAAGAGAGTGTAAATAAACCTCATCATTCCTCTGAAATGACATATAAGGTGCAGAATGAAATTGCCAAAATCAGGGGAAACTTGTGGAGTCCACCTAGAAGCTCCTGTGACAAATAGTGACTCTTTCAGCCACTGCTGCAGGTGATAAACAATCCCAAACTTTGTCCAGTCCAGTTAAAGCTCCAATTAGGTTAGAAGCCTTGCTGAGAAAAAAAATGGTGGCAAGTGGCATATAACGTAAGGCAGGTTCTGCCAGGTCGGATCACAAGCCTCAATCCCGTGCCGCACCATTCCATGATGGCCAACGCAGCAAATGCTGCTTGTCTTCATTATGCTCTCACTTACTCGCTGTCTTCTCGTGCAATACTCATAAGACACTTTCCTCCTATGCTCTTTTCCTATTGCTTCCTCAGTTTCAGTGAATAGAACTGAAAGAGGCTGTGAAGGCAAGGGCTTGTGGCACAGTTAACTGTTTAGGCAAGCGGAATGAAAATAGCAGGAGAATATTAGGAGACCCCTGGGTGTAAGCAGCACTGACTTCTGAGCCTGCTGCTTCGATGCATCTATAGGGCACTGTTTTTGTCCCTAGCACACTCTTCCCATATAATACTATGCACACCCAGTGGCCTGTCCTACCTCTTGCCTCTCATCTTTATTCTGCTGTGGGCCACGGAACCCAGAGGTACTCCAGTAGGAAGGGAGAGTGACTAGGCATAGGTCAGGAGACAGCTGTAGCATTAATGGTGGCTGTGCGGGCAAAAAGCACCATGCTAAGGGGAGTCATCAGGAGCAAGAACCGTATCAGCATCCCTGCTCCCCACTCCACACCAAAGCTGATTCCACAGGGGACATGGCAATGATAACGGCAACAGCTCTAGCATGCCAAACTGGCTGCGACTGCAATCACCTGCTCCAACTGCAATCACCTGCTCCTGTTCCTCCTGCTACCTGCTCCTGCCTCCTGCCCTGCTCCTCTCTCTAAGTCACTTGCTTCCGCCTCTGCAGTACACAGGTCGAAACCCTCTGTTGTCTTTAGCTGTGGTCCAGCCTTCTTTTTAAAGAACTTAGGGGTACATTCACAAGAACCAGTGATAACTACCGCAAGAGTAGCTTAACGCAACTATCAACATCGCAGCCTTTCGCGGGAAAATTTCACCGAGCCAACCAAGTATTCACAACGCGGGGGTAGCATGCGATAGTCACCAGATAACACATCAAATATCAGCGTAAAAATCAACGCCACGCCACAAAAATGCAAAACACGAACGCAATAAATCATGTGATGAGGCCAATCACGGTACAAAAATCAGCAAAAAGCAGACACAAGCCTGCAAATCCCACACGTCTGGTGGGAAAATGCACTAGAAAAAAAAAAGAATTCAAACTGCGTAGCACCTCCGCACCAGGACTGAGTGCGGAGGACAAGCCGAACCCCACAAGCCCCACGGAGGGCCAGCCAGGAACTCCGTGTTCGGGGAAGGGCAAGGAGGAGAGGAAGACAGGGTTCAGTCCGCAGGAAGAACGGATCATCGTCACGGAGGTGACAGAACACCATCAACAACTGTTCAGCACCTCCACTGCGGCACTGGCAACCCAAACGGAAATATGGCAGGCCATCGTCACCAACGTCAATGCAGTTGGAGTGTCGAGGAGGTCAATGGAGGAGGTCATGAGGCGCTGGCATGAAGTACACAGCCAAACCAAACAGAAACTCGCGGCCAACAGGAAGGCAGCAACGGTGACAGGAGGTGGGAGTCCTGCGACACAGTAGGAGGTGGATGAGCTGGAGGAAATGGTGGCCACAGTCAGCAGTGTGGAGACGGTGGCAGGATTTGGGGCCCTGGACACAGCTCGATACGACCTGACCCAACAACAACAGGGTGAGTAACTACCAGGGACTGGGGGGACGGGGGGAGATGGGCACAATGGCACACATGCACAATTATGTGTAGAACACTGCACACCCACAATGAAAGTGGAAGATATCCCTGATAGCCTTGGCACACTGCAGCACACATAGAAAAAACAAGTAGGCCCCCGTCCACAAAGTGCACAAAGGGGCCCCCCTCCTCATCACCAATATCACAACCGACCCATGCACATGTGCTGAATCCAGCAACGCAGCAGCTCTGTGACCCACACTGACTATGCAAGTGACACTGCATGCCCGATAGCATGGCAGCAGTCAAAAAACCTGAAATGTCCCACGATTCGACATGGAGGTGGCCCAGTGCTGATCACATCCGCAACGGAGCAGGTCACACTCTGACATATCAGGCCACAAAATCTGTCCGAGAGCACATATGACCCAAGTCATAAACAAATCAGCCCCCAAAAAGCACACAATTCAAAGGCACCCCACCTCAAAGGGAGAAGGCTACACGAAATCAGAACTGCAGGTGCAACTCTCCCACAATGCAGCACATACACATAGCAAGCACAGAACATCAGCAATGACGGCAATGTGGCACAAAGTGCAACACCAACACCACAGGACAGGGCTTGCAACAGGTTCCGCACATGCGTGGTAACCGTCCACACACATCTGGCATTGCCTGACACTGTGTGGGTAATACCACACATCCGTCATGTAGTCGAAAAACACACTGACTCCACCAAAACAGTCACAATGTACCCTGGCATGCAGTCTGAATGGAAACAGCTGCAAATCTTCAACATACATGTGTAACTCTGTTAACCTGCATCTCCCCTTTACATTGCAGAGGGACATACAACACCTCCTGCAGAGCACACCACACTTCTCATCATTGATGATGAAAAAGACAACCTGCACACATGTCAAGACACCCTCCAACGGATAATGGACAGCTTCTGCACCCCATCCCCAGGAGCAGGGCAGGCCAGCTGCCCTGAGGTGACCCCACCACCTGCACAGACCACACAGCAGGCAATGCACACCACCACAGCTGTCTCCCAGGACCCCCCCAACCAATACATGGAGTTCCAACAGTGTGTGTGGGCTTGCCAGATGGAGTTGGCTGAACAGCTGCGGGTGGGTTTCGAGCTCGTGGCAGCCAAACTCGATGCCATACGTGGGTGTCTGAGTCCCATCAGGGACCGTTTACAGTCCCTATCGGACAGCCCCTGTACGCATCATTCTCCACCACAGACCTTGGCTAACCTCGCTGGGGCCATTAACTGAATACAAGTACTGTCTGGTCAGACAGACACCAGCGATGACAGCACAGAGTTGGCACAGATGCGGAGGTCAATGGAGACCATGGAGCAGATGCTGGCTGTAAGTATGGCTGCCACGGCTGGAAACCAGCGAGTATTAGCTGGGAACTTCAATGCCCTGCGGTTCCTCTACTTGCCAGTGCTGCCACTGAGCCTGTCCCAGATGACTAACGCGGGAACATCTACACACACATCTCCGACCCCTGACGTGTCAGTAGCAGACAGTGATGCTGCCCCATCACCTCCGTAGTCTGATGTGTCAGTGGCACACAGTGATACAGCTATCACCCCGCCACACACACCGGACACAGAACCCGTATCAGGGGAGTAAGATGGGGATGGTAATTACTGTGTGCGGAAGGAGGCAGTAGCATCCATCACCTCCAAAAGGCCTGTCCCTGCCTGGTTGTGCCCTATGCATCATGCCCTGGGAGAATACCTCCCACTGACCCCTGGAACATTCTGTGACATTCCCCCGGACCCCAACACAGACTGCCATATCTTCACTGCTGGACAATTACACAGCAATCCTGCTGCGGACGCCACTCCCCCTCTTCCTAATCACTTTTCAATCCCCAAAGGACTCTGGTTAGCCCACCACTGGGCTTCCATGTAATGTGGGCTTGGATGGCCATGTACAGCTCCAGCTCCGTTAATCACCTGAATGTGAATAAAACATTCTAAATCACACAGATGTGTCATGACTATGTTCACTCACGTATGGAAGTATGGCTGGATGTAGGGACAATGATTGTACATGAGGGTACACCCTGGTAACTGACATCTATGCGCATATGTATCCCTGAGACACATTGCCAATTGGATGACTGTGAACGTGAGTACTAGCTGTGTCCCCATTGCACAATAACAACAATCTCACAACCCCCCAACGTAGGCACACGTCCATATATTGAATAGGGCTGTGTGTAGGAATGACCGAATCGGTAGCAGGCCAGGAGTGGTGTCCTTCATCACATGTGACAACAGAACTTCACGTCGCATACCTACTCACACACATCTGTGTAGACACATTCTGTTGTGATATATGACATTGCTCCACATGGTCAGAGATTGGACACCATGCTCACATTGCTGAAGACACGTAAGTGCACAGGTTGGCCAGCAACTATCCCAAAACAATGTCTGGCTCACAGAGGTGGAGCTTGCAAAAGGGAGCCACCCCCATTGCACATGTGTCAGTCAGTTCCTCCCTGTGTAGGGACGATGATCATTGTGGCACACAAGTGGACAATCTAATCATCACACATCACAGTTAGACACCAATGGAGTGGCATAGACTTTATTGGCATGTGCGTGTCAGTACAGATGAGGCTTCGGCCACAACAGGCATGGACAAGCTTAAGACACTTACACACAGCATGGGAGCATGTCGAGGTTCAGAAAATGGTGAGTGAAAAATGGGGAACAAATATTACGGATGGCAACGGTCTCAGTCCACTTTGCCTTGCTGGACGAGTCATGTGTGTTTTGGTGTCTGCCCATTGCCCTGTGTGAGGGGGCATGACTCCCATGGGATCTGTATAGTGCTCTGCCACTGGAGTGCACCGATTGTCTGCTCTGCTGACAGTGATCAGGTGAAAGGGTCCGAGAGGTTCACATGTCGTGCTACAGTGCCATGTGTGTACTCTCCCCCAGCAGTGTGTCCGAATTGGTAACGTTGCCAAACGACGCTGTGTTGCTCCGACCATGGACCTGCATCACCTTGCACAGGTGTTTGTACACAAGCATAGTTCCACGCACATGCATCCAGAGTCCTGACGAAGGCAGACATATCCTTTGTTGTGGTGGGATATGTGAGCATTCCCCACGATGCAACAAGTTGTTGGGACCTGTGCTGTTGGTGACAATCTGATGTGGCTGCAGGAACATAGTTACTCATCCATGAATGCCCGTGCAGCTTCATGTGCAATGTGTTCCAATAGTACGTCGTTGTTGTATTCAAGGAATACCAGGGTGAGCCAATCCATTAACTGGTCCGGGCAGGTGTGCTAAGCCCATGCCATTTCACCAATCCGCAATACAGCCCAATAGGGGAGCGCCTCGATGTGGTCTTTGCACATGAGGAATTGTGCAATCTCCCATGCGCAACTGCCAATACATGCGCAGTATGTCAAGGCATCCCATGCACGGCTGTTTCGGTTACACTCCTGTTCGTGATCCAACAGGGGGCGCAGACATAATTCATAATCCAATTAATCTATGGTTGTGTTGGATAGGCAGACTTCCATGGGACACTCGAAGGTGCATGTTTGGCAGTGGAACCAGGGCTGGACGCAGGTGAAGTAGGCCAGGCGAAATCTCAGCCGGTAACCGATCCGCAGCACTGCCAGTGGCACTGCGCTCAGTAAATGCAGCATACGTGCACGGTACTGTTCCATGTGACGAGGGTTGTGCATGTGCCTGGGATGGCCTGCCATTGCATTGGTGCGTCTCGTGGAACCTGCTGGACTGCGGCAGTTGTGTGGAGGATATGCCACAGCTCTGAGCAATGATTTGAATGTGTGTGCAACGTTGGGGAGAATGAGTTGCTGTTTCACTGAGTGTCAAGGGCATCCCATGCGGGGGTACCTCATGCAGGGGCTTCTGTGTGTGAGGTGTGGATAAGTCGGATAGTTCATTGGCGCAATGCATGGTGTGGAAGTCGTCCCCTTCTGCCGTGGCATCTCTCTCAGGGTGTTCCAGCCACGTTCTGGACCAAGGTCAGAGGTGCAGGTGCCCTCCCGCCCTCTGCATTGGAACAATGGAGCTTTCATCCCTGATGTTTGTCTGACTGCTACTTGCGTTTTCGGAATGTAATGTGGCTTTGGTGCTGGGATTGGGACAAGGCCTTGGGCTCATGGTGCACGGATGGCGATACACACACACATGTTGGCATGTGGAGCCAGGTGCCCGAGAGGCCTTGCGCTGCTTGTGCAATCTCACTCCGTCTCTCTTCCTCGCTCTCTCCATCTCTTTCCTTTGTTGGGCGCATGGCACACCTTCTTCTCTTGCACACCTTCTTCTTGGATTTTGTCTTCCAGGCTGTGTCCTACAGATTTTCCAGTGCTGACCTGCTAGGACTCATCCGAATGGCTGTTTTGGCTTTTGTTTGAATGTTGTTTTGTTTTGGTGATTGCATTACTGTATGACTGATTCTCAATTTTCTGGCCACACATGTTGATTTTCCTGCTTGTGCGACATCAGGCTAAATATTTGTTTTGGGATTCGTGTTGTTGGTGTGAAGTTTCCTTGTCCGGGGCTGGGGGGTACCCGGGGGGGTGTTGGGGGCCTGGGGGTGGTGTCGGTGGGTGTTGTGGCCCTCTTGGGTGTCCGTGCTGCATGTTCAGTTGCTCGGGAGCATCTGTTGTTCTTCATGTGTGGCTATGGGCGGTGCTCCCTTGTCTGGTGCAGGTTGTGGTCCGAATTTGCACCAGGTCTGAGCAGGTGTTAAATTCCTGGTGCTTACGCGCCTTATCGCCTGTTTTGTGCTCCTATCGCAGATCTGTCTGGTCATTGAGAATGTTGCGGAGTGATGTTGTCGCTGCTTTTTGGTCGGGAACGCCTACTCTGCATCTCATTAGCGATAGTTGACAGGGTCATCTGTGGCGAGGTTTGTTGCGGATGCTAAGGCAAGGAAAGTGGTGCTGTTGGCTGTTTGCACCGGCTTGTGAAAGGGGTGGTAAATTTATCACAACTTTGGCTGTGCTAAAGTGCTGTTAAATCGGAGATAGATCCTTGTGAAAATCCCCCTTAGTACGTAATTACAAGGTGGAATATTAAGTGGTATGGCTGGGAGCCCTTACCATACATATTCTCACAATACACAGAGATGATCCCTGGTTCAACAACATTAATCCTTAGGTCAGTCCTGGTGGTGTGGCAGAGAGCAGTCAGACATTACTGGAGGAACATGTGTTAAGCAATTTAGAGTACCATTATGGTGCATAGGTAATTGAGACAGCTCGAATGAAATCTGACACCAATTTATAAAAATAGAGCTTATTTATTTGTAAATATAGACACTAAAACAAACTTTGTATCATACATACAACCGGAGTTGTGCATTTTTAAAGTGTTCAAAAATAGATCTAGTAAACCTTTCAAACAGATCCCATTGAAATGAATAAGGGAAAACACAAGTGACACTCGGACTCTTGCAGAGGTGACTTGGCTGTCCTTGGTACTGAAGGGATGAGCAGGAGCTGTCCATCTTGCTGCACGTGAAAAATTACACTCGGAGATGGAGTTCCGCTCTATCCACAGAAAGTAGAGGCCTCTGGGGTCCTAGGACTTGTATTTCTTTTACTTTGCTCAGTCACTCCGGGTGCAGAGGTAGCTATCAGCCATTAGTCACCGGAGCAGGTAGCGCCAAAGATGTTTTACCACACACTCGATGACTCCAACTTCAGGAAGCAGGAACACTGCAGCGGTGTCATTGTTGACATTGGTTGCTGTCGCTGTGAGTTGCTCTTGGGCTGGAGATGTCACTCAAGGGGATGATCTCCACGCCTTGGCTGCAGCAAACAGGAGTGGAGTACTGGTTACCAATCTGGGCTTGCAGAACACAGATTCTCTTAAGGCTCCCTCTTGACAGGTCCTGCAACTTGCTGGTTGCATGACCTGCCCCACCAATCCAAGCTTCGCTTTCTGGCAGCCACTGTTGCCCCTCTTGCTAGGAGCAACAAGCTTTTGCCATGGTCAAATACACAATTCCAGAATATGGTCTTTTCAGGGCTCTTAAGTGTCCTCTCGCTGTACTGCGTCAGAATCAACAGTTTTGTTGTCAGTGTCTACTTTGTGCCTCTTCTCGGGTTCAAAGTCAGAACTGAGATTCGGATGTCAGAGGAGCCCCTTAAATCCTAGTTTAGGGGGTGGTAAGGGTGTGAGTGACAGCGGCAAATGGGCTACTTGTCCTTGCTGGTAACCCCCCCTGAGGTGACAACATCCTGTGGGTGTAAGTCACCTTTCCACTCAGTGTCCTCCTAAAGGTGTGGCTAGTCTTTTGGAGGTATTCACCCTCACCGCCAGGACTGTTGCTAGCAATTCCTAGCAACCCACTAGGTGAGTTCGCAGCTGTAATCCCCTTGACCATGAGTGTTGAATTATTACTCACCATTAACATATGTTTTTAAATATTTTTTTAAAATATTTTAATTGCACACTTCTTTATTCTTTAGATTGCACACTTGGTCTAAATAGACACCATACGCTATAATAATTTAAGAGTTGATCTACCTTTAGCATCTGCAACCCTAATAGCGTAGTCTTTTCACTTTTACTATAATCCTTATTTATATTTAGAAGAGAATTGTTCAGATTGTTATCCGGTATTATACTTTTTCTCACCCTTGTCCGCAGGTAACGCACCTGAAGACGTGGTAGGTAGAATGCACCTCTCCACGTAGTGTAGATAGTTACCTCTGATCCTGAAGAAGTGCCTAGATCCTCCTGACACACGAGGCACGAACATGTTGATCTATAGAGTAGAGCTTCATGACTAGACACCTTCTCTAGTACACTAGCCACTCTACACCATTTTAATCGGGTAGTTTACCTTCCGAATAAACTATTGATAAGGACTAACTGACCCGTTTTAATTTCACTCCTTCACACATCTACACACATTAGGCCCCTCACCCCCATGCACCAACCGGCAGGAACAGAAGATCCCCGATAAAGAGCCCCGGTTCGGGTGCCCGTCAAGGATTGCAGCGCCGCCTTGACGAGGGGCAGAGCTCATATGATGAAGCATGACACCCAGCTTGCTGGGTGTGTGAGAGCTCTAGTTCAACCAATGGAATTTCCCTAGTCACTACCAGGCCTGTCTTGAGTTATCACAGTAGCCAGCCCATGCTACTTTATGGACCACTGATCACTTGCGGTGAAACCTTGCTTTACTTGGCTACTGTATGGATATGTATGTATAAACATGTTTATCCACACCTTTATTGTAATGCACTCTACCTCCTGGGCTTTGGAGGACAACTTTAAGAGTGACTTACTTAATTTAAGGCAGTGTTGTGGCTCTGCCTCACATGATGTGTGCAGAGTCACTCTCAAGCAGACAGGCTGCTCGTGCAGGGCTGCAATGACAGACCTGAAAACACACTTTTATTTGGGTTACACAGTGCTTTATCCCTGATGACCCTTTTACCACCCTTGCCCTGGCTACCACTGGTACAATATACTAGGTACTTATTAAGGGGCAAAGTATCTTGCTAATTAGGTGTACTAGTCAATAATACTTTTATTGGCTTTCGTTAAAAATCATAAAAGAGTGGGAAAACCACGTTTGTACATAATACATTGGAGAGACGTTTATAAAAGCTAAAGATAAAAACACAACAAGGTCCTATCCTCAGACAATCAGCAGCTATTTGGACTAAGAAACAATCTTAAAAAATATAATCAGTGTATTTGAAACATGTGCAAACCATTCGGTAGAAAATAATAAAAAATGTAGACTGTGCAATTAGTAAGTGTGCAAACAGTTCAATTCAAGGAAACTCATTTTAGATCGCTTTTTTGACCAGTTCTTTTGCTGCAATTTTCCGGAATTTTATAGCTCTGCAGGACAATTGGATTGACAAGCCTCCAAGGCATTTTATGACCGCCACTCTACATGTCCTTATTTGTTCTTTCCTTAAGTACTCTCAAAGGACAATTTTTTGAATTTCCAGTAATGAGGGGCAAATGTATAGTAAATGTAATAATGTCTCTTCACCCTGACCGCAAAGGCGGCATTCTTTTGTTGGCCAGGTATGCTTCCATTTTGGGGTCAAATCCTTCAAGGGGAATGACCCCAGCCGAAGCAGTGACAAATAATGTTTTTTTTGGTATGAAAGGTGTTCAGACAAGTACGTTTGAGGTTTCAGCGTCTGGTAAGATTGTTTCACTGCCCATGCATGATGTTTCTTTGAAAACACTTTTTTATTCATTAATAATGAGGTATGTTTAATTGCATTATTGACAACAGTTTTAAACCCGGAGTATGTGGTAATAGTGAGCCAGGCCTCCTCTAGCTGTAATGCCGAGAGAGATTCATATAATACTGTAAAAATAGAATTGTTTAGCCTGGCTTGATTTTTGATCTCTTCCCAACAATAATGTGCTAAGGTACTAATTCACATCACTTTTAGGAGAAAGAGAACGGGTGCTGGGGCTAGTTTAGTAAGTCCCAGTGTGGGAAACAGCCATTACAACGCGGCTTTTTCCCCTTATACAATTACATCGCAAGCGTTACCACACATGCGATGTAACAACGTGGTCATTACTATGCATTTTTTTTACATCGCATGTGCTTTTACCATGCATGCCTTTACAACGACTTTTGTTGTAAAGGCATGTGTGGTAAAAGCACATGTGATGTAAAAAAATATTGGCGATCCACCTCGTTGTGAGGAAACAAATGTTCTTCTGTTTCCTAACAACGATGTACACAGCCCCTCAGACCCGATGTGCAGCAGGAACCAGGAGGAGATAGAGGAACCAGAAGGAGAGAGAGGTAACGGGGATTGTGCCCGAGGTGGGGGTTAATTTTTTAGGGTAAAAGGAGGTCGGTGGGGGTTGTGTGTAGTGCCGGGTACTGTTTTAGGTTAGGGTGGGGGTGTTGTGCAGGGTCGTGTCTAAGGGTAGGGAGAGGACTGGGGGTAGGGGGAGAGTAGTGTAGGGAGTATTGTTTTAGGGTTTAGGGTAGTGGCAGGGGTCGTGCAGGGTAGTGTTTTAGTGTAGGCAGAGGAATGGGGGTCGGGGGAGGGTCGTGCAGAGGGTAGTGTTTTAGTGTGGGGAGAGTACTGGGTCAGGGGAGGGTCATGCAAGGATACTAAATTAGGGTTTAGGGTAGAACAGGGTAGTGTAACTTACCTTTGATACTTTCATCAAGAGCAAACCTTTACCACGCATGCCTTTGCATTGTATTGGCATGCGTGATAAAGGCATATTCGTGGTAAAAGTATGCGATGTAATAGTACATCGTGGTAAATGACAACACGTAGTAATACCCACGTTGTAATGACATGCGTGGTATTAGTACTCGTAGTACCGTGTCATATTTCCCAATGTACAATCAGTGTCAAAATCCAGCATTTAGAAGTCTAAAATGGGGCAAAAAGTGGGAGGAGCATCTGCAAGGAAGCCCAGTTTCCAACATTTGTCCCCAGATATTTTCTGTGATTTGGTGAGGGAACCTGGAACTATCTTATTATAAGATGTACTGGTTCAGCAAAGATCGTAGGGTGTGTTTTTTCCATTTGATGAGGAATCTAAATTTCAGACATATAATTAGACATTTCTGTGAGTTAGTACATGAATATTAGACAGAAATAGTTGGAAACGGTGAACAGAGATTCCCACTCGCTGTTTCCAGCTTGTTTTGCCCAAAGGTCATGCATTAACTCGGAAAACTTCCAAGTTATATGTAGTAATGTTAGATGCATCAGATGCAAAAAACACTGTGCTGAACCAGCGCAACTCACCTTGATATGGCCAAAATTAATCTTGTCACACTTTGTAGGCAACAGAAGGAAGATTGTATATTTTCAGTGCTCTATGGAACAAACATTAAACCTCCCTCTTATCATTTAAGGTTTGCTTTAAGCTTATTGTTTTCTCAAAACACTTTCCTGGGTTAAGTGTATCAATTTGTGAGTGTCAGAAAATCCTACTTAGGGTGTGAACTCTGAAAAAATGCTAAATGGAACCTAAAGAATGAGGGCTTGATTCACTTTTGTGTAAGTTTACTTTTTCTGGTATGCATAAATTACGAGTTAATATACATTTTACAACTGTGGGGACTCCACAGTCAGGGCAGAGAACTCCTCACAGAAAAAGATAGAAGATCTAACTTTTTATCTGCAGAGTTCTCTGCCCCTACTGAGGAGTCTAGGCAGTTGTAAAGTTACTATTAACTTCTAGGTTAACAATAACAAAAAAATTGTAAACCTACACAAAGGTACATGTTTACCATTGTGAATCAGGCCCTGAATTTCTAGAACGTTGTGTTTACATTGAAAGCATCCTTATTTCTATCCTTAACCAACCAGAGTTTAGGTCTTGACAATCTATTTGGATCTTGCTTGCATCTCGCTCTATGGTGCCTTGTACATTTGACGCTTACTTTTTTTTGCTTGCTTAATTATCGCTTTTTATTTGTTTCAATATTTACTTAGCTGTTTTCAAAAATTGTTTCTCTTTACATTTATTAAAAATTATTGAAAACATGAATTGGCAAAGTGTGACCTTAGCAATGGTGTGAATTTTACAGAGGCATTTCTTTGCCAACCAATGCTTCATGCCAAAAAACACAAAAAATATAGAAACCAAATAAAGGTGCGGGCCTGCAGCCAGGCCCTCCTGCTCTGAGTCTAAATTTCACACCTTTTTAGGCGGCGGTGCACATTTGATTATGCAAAATGTTGTCACTCACAGTGTAAGTAGTCAAGGGATGAATTGGGTTGATCCAGTACTCCATGCTGTGGAGGAAGCGCAAGCAAAATATGAATGGCATTAAAGCAGACCCATAGATAAATAGGACTGATATATAAATCAGTGGATTGATAGATAAATCAATATATATATACATATATATATATATATATATATATTACCTACTGGCAGTCGCCAGTAGGTAGTTATAGTTAGGACCTATTTTCGATTGATGAACTTCGCAAAATTTTCCAAACTTTTGGCCAGCTCCGGTCCTATCCTGAAAATTTCACGGTGATTCGTCAAGCGGGGGCCGAGAAAAAAGGGGGTCCGAAATCGCATTTTCCCTATGCATTTTCCCATAGAACGAGTTGACGCAGCTACAGCCCGAAGTGCTGAACGGAATTACACCAAATTTGGCAAAGAGGTAGTCCTCAGTTCGGACTCGTGCCTTTTGCTTAAATGGTGTAAATCCGTTCAGTAGTTCCTGAGAAAATCAAAAGTAAAATCACATATATATCTGGGCGGAGCCTAACCACACATCTCATCGTGAGATCTGATTAGCTGTCAGCACTCCATCCAAGAAGTGTTGGCAGCCATCTTGGGACCAATATACATGATAGCACCTCATTAAAAAGCATTGCAGTTAATAGAAGGTTTTAAGACTTTAGTTACATTATAAAACATTTGTTGATGGTAACATACTCATTTTAGGAATTGTGTTGCGTTCTAAGGTGATTTTACCATGTGAAAAAGCATTCTGCTGTGATATCATGAATCATGTTTGAGAGAAAACTATTTTCTCATGCTTTTCCCACAGAGGTTTGGAAGGTGATCTATAAGCTAAACTGAGAGCATATTTTCTGTAAATTCACATTATCTTTCTCAGTCATGTGAGAATGAAGTCTGACAATCTCAGTAAAACATGTACATCCAACAAGGGCAGAGACTGTCAGTTGATTCCTTTGTGTTCTACTGCAGCTTCCCAGAGTGTTCTAAAGAACAACTAGAGCGCTAACAGTCCTACTTATGACAAACGTATGGCACATATGAAGCCATCTTGGTTGGAATAAAGTGGTAACTCTTAAAACATTTAATTTAAAAAGGAACAAAATGAGGGGGTTCATTTTGCCATAGAAAGTATGATTAGTGCTGCAGAAAGAAAAATTAGGGCACATTTTGAGTGACTTCTCAAATCCTCTTCTATTTCATTAAAAAAATTCTGACATGCAGACTGAAACATGCACTTTGAATACCAGCAGCAGACTTCCCTGGTGAGCAGCAGCTTTACTACAGTGATCTAATAAGCAACTAGAGTGCTAACATTCTGAATTTATGGCAAATGTGTGACACATCTGAATGCCTTCTTGATGGAATCAAAGTAAATAACTGAAAGTATTTCCTACTGAGGATACTGTAGTAAATGAGGAAATTAGGATACATCATAACAAATAAGTCTCCCAAAATGGCCACCACAGACAAAAGAGCCCAAATGTAGCCCAAATAACACCCAGATGTAGCCCAAGTATAGCCCAATGACAGAATGTCCCAGAGTGTTCTAACGAACAACTAGAGCACTAACAGTCTTACTTATGACAAAAGTATGGCACACCTGAAGCCATCTTGATTGGAATAAAGTGGTAACACTTAAAACATTTAATCTACAAAGGAACAAAATGAGGGGGTTCATTTTGCCATAGAAATTATGATTAGTGCTGCAGAAAGAAAAATTAGGGCACATTTTTACTTCTCAAATCCTCTTCTATTTCATAAACAAATTCTGACATGCAGACTAAAACAAGCACTTTGAATACCAGCAGCAGACTTTCCTGGTGAGCAGTAGCTTGACTACAGTGATCTAATGAGCAACTAGAGTGCTAACATTCAGAATTTATGGCAAATGTGTGACACATCTGAATGCCTTTTTGATGGAACCAAAGTAAAAAACTGAAAGTATTTCCTAATGAGGAGACTGCAGTAAATGAGGAAATTAGGAAACTTCATAACAAATACATCTCCCAAGATGGCCACCAGAGACAAAAGAGCCCAAATGTTGCCCAAATATCACCCAGATGTAGCCCAAGTATAGCCCAATGACAGAATGTCCCAGAGTGTTCTAACGAACAACTAGAGCGCCAACAGTCTTACTTATGACAAAAGTATGGCACACCTGAAGCCATCTTGATTGGAATAAAGTGGTAACACTTAAAACATTTAATTTACAAAGGAACAAAATAAGGGGGTTCATTTTGCCATAGAAATTATGATTAGTTCTGCAGAAAGAAAAAATAGGGCACATTTTGAGTGACTTCTCAAATCCTCTTCTATTTCATTAAAAAATTCTGATATGCAGACTGAAACATGCACTTTTAATACCAGCAGCAGACTTCCGTGGTGAGCAGTAGCTCTACTACAGTGATCTAATCAGTAACTAGAGTGCTAACATTCAGAATTTATGGCAAATGTGTGACATATCTGAATACCTTCTTGATGGAATCAAAGCAAAAAACTGAAAGCATTTCCTACTGAGGAGACTGCAGTAAATGTGGAAATTAGGAAACTTCATAACAAATAAATCTCCCAAGATGGCCACCAGAGACAAAAGATCCCAAATGCAGCACAAATATCACCCAGATGTAGCCCACATGTAGCCCAATGACAGAAGTGTACAAAACACTTATTTTTTGTGTATTTGCAGTTTTATATAGTGCAGACTTGTCAGGTATTGGAGTGCTTTACATGAGCATTGGTTACATCACACAAGATCAAATTCATTTTGGTTGTAGACATGGGGAGATTAAGTGATTTGACCAGAATCACAGAATGTTGAGCTGAAGCAGAAACTCCAACCTGGTTCCCCAGTTGCAAAGTCTGTAGCTCTGGAAGAAACACCACATCCTCTCCCCTAGGTGCAACATTTAATCAAGTGGTCAACTGGATAAAAAAACATAAAGATTACAAATAATTTAAAAGTTCTTTGTCGCTATTTGAAAACTCAGAAAATATGGCATCAGTGATGTCATGAGTGATGTCACTGACCATGTCATGAGTGATGTATTATGTGACGTCATCAGCAGTGCATTGCGGGTGCACGAGTTATAGTCAGCTGAACTAACTATAACGGGGGCATTTCAATGGTTTTATACGAGTGAAATGTTCCGCTAACTATAACGCCCCTGAAACCTATGGTTGTTTCAGTGAATTTCTAAGGTTTTTTAAATGCTAATTCCTAACAATAACGTGCCTGAAACCTATGGTTCTTTCAGTGAATGTATATACATATATATATATATTACCTCTTGGCGGTCACCAGTAGATAGTTGTAGTTAGAACCATGTTTCCATAGTAAAAGTAATGTCACTGACTATGTCAAGAGTGATGTAATATGTGAGCTCATAAGCAGTGCATTGTGGGGGCGTAAGTTATAGTTTGCTCAGGTAACTATGTCTGCTGAATTTCATTGGTTTTGTATGAGTGAAATCCAAGCCTTACTATAAGGTCGCTGTAACCTTTGGGTTTTTCCAGTGAATTTCCATGTTTTTTTATTCTGTTTCCTTACTATAACGTCCCTGTAACCTTTGATATTTCAGTGAATTTATAAGGTTTTTTAAATTCTCTTTCCTAACTATTACATGCCAGTAACATTTGTTTGTTTTTAGTGTATTTCTAAGGGTTTTCTGCTTTCTTTCATAAATGGAATATTGTAGATTAGAGGTGTATAATGATCCACTATTTCATGCATTTGTGGAAGTGTACCCTTCTCATTTGTTTTAGTTTAATAATAACTTATAGGTTATTTTTATGATTTTTCATCACCGCAAAAATGGGATGGTTTTCATAGTGTAAAACACATATATACACACATTTTACAGTATTTTGGAGACTAGGGGTTTATTACAATAATGTTTAAACTTGTGTATTTCTAGTGAGTTTCTATAAAAACCATATTTAAAGGATATTTTCAATTTTTCGCAGTGACACCAGGTATCATGACGATGTCGCTAATTACGACGAATGTCTTTTTTTTAAAGTAGAAAGCATACACATACACACATTTTACAGTATGTTTAACACTAGGTGTTTATTAGTGTACTGTTTAAACTAATGTTTTCTAGTTATTTTACTGAAAACTAATCTTGTATTTTGCAGCGATGCCGGTCGGTGCAACAATACCAATATTCATGACAAGAGTGTTTTTCAAAGGTGTTAAAAAGATATATACCCATATTCTATGGTAGGTATGACAGTAGTTGCTTATAAGGAAGACGTCTGAAGATATGTTTCTGTATTTACTTTAGTGAAAGTTAGTTCTATATTAATTTCTGGTGTTCGCAATGATGTTCGTGTTGTGAAGATCACATGGCCTGGAAGGAAAGTGATGCGATTTGATAAAATACTTTTCAACTATTTTAATAGGAAGTCCCCAACCTTATTTTTTCTTAAATGCTCCATTCATTGTTGAATCATTCTAAGCAGGTGTGTGTGCAGTGGTATAGTGCTATTGGAGATCTTCATTTTGGAAACTAAAAATGGCAACAGGAGGTACAGATGGCAGCCAGCTGCAGCAGGAGGCAGACCAGGGTATTGAGGAAGTGGAAGGAGAAGAGCAAATAAATAAAGAGACCCAGCAGAAGAAGGTCAACATAACATGGGAGTTCTTTACCATACCGTTTGGGGGAGTCTAAGACGGTTCCCAAGTTTGTGACATGTTCCCTGTGCAGCAAAACATTATCTAGAGGTTCAAACAAGAAGTACTCGTGTGGTACTACCTCTATGCTATAGCACCTTCAAACATACCATAATCATGATTTAAAAAGGGCAAAGAGAGCCAGAGAGCCATCATCATCAATGACTGCTCCGCCTGTACCAGGCCAAAAAGTCCCACAAGACAAATGGCTATGTACTGCATGGACTTTACAACCAAAGTGACTGCTGGAGAGCAGTCAGTTGCAGCGTTTAGAAAGACAGCACAAGTGTTAATTTTTATTCAAGTTCTACTTTGTGCAGCTTGATTCTCCTGCTTATTTTAGTTTTTCCTACCCTGTTTGCTGTTTCTTTCAATGAAAAACACACAAACAATATAAAATCTTCAAAAAACAGTTCTGGAAAAACAACAACAAAATGTTCTTTTTAGAACTGCCTTTCATGCTTAAAAAAGATAAAGTATGCTCTATGAATGTGTGATTTCATATATGGGTGAGTGAATAGGTGCACAAATTCCTGTATGGGTGAGTGAATGGCTGCATGCGAGCCTGTATGGGTGAGTGAATGGGTTCATCAGTGCCTGTGTGAGTATATGAATTGGTGCATTAGTGCTTGTATGAGTGAGTGAGTGGGTGCATGAGTGGTGTATGTGTGGTTCAATGAGTGCATGAGTAGTGCATGGATGAATCAAGTCAAGATATGCTTTATTCGATTTAAAATGTCAAATCTTAAAAGCAGAGTACACAATAAGCATAAGAAAATTAATTCATGTGTTCACAATTTGACAGACATATAAAATACAACATTGGAAAGTTAAAAATGAGTATTTTAAAAAGAAATCAGCTAGCTACATTTTACAAAAAGCAAAGACTAAAACCAGATTTCAGTGTTGCCTTAACCTGGATTAAAACCTAAGTCAAATTGTACAAAAGATGGGGTTTGCATTGTTTTCCTTGTTCTTATCGCCACTTTCAGGTATTTTACGATATGAACATTAAAAGTTTTGTCATCTAAAAATTGCAACTCAAAAAAAGCGGGTCGACATTGTCTCAGGCCTTGCAGCTTCAAATAAGGAAGAATCCATCTTTTCCTGAGAAGGGTATACAACTTACAGAAAAATAGTATGTGAGTTGTGGACTGTGCTTATGATTTGTCACAGGGGCATGGACAAAGAATGTGTGACCAATCATTTACCTGGGTAAATGTTACCAGGTTATGGAAATTGCCAAGATGTAGACGTATCGGTAGCATCCTGTCGTAATTTCCATGAGTTGTTAGTAGGTAGGGTTGGATTCCTGGCTGAGTCAAGAGCAGTTGATGGGCTCTGACTGACATTTTCATGATATTAGATGACAATCTCATCGTCTCCAGGTGGTTAATACATAAGACCTTGAGGTCCTTCCTTGAGATATGAGACAGGGTGTCAGGTTTGGCAAAATAATCTGAGCAATCTAGGTCATGCATAAAGATTTTGATGTAGGCGAGCCAGGGAATGCGTTGGGCCCATTGCAGGTTCAGACAGTCTTTGATCATATCCCGATTGAGGCCGGTAGTAACACCTGTCCAGACCTTATGCCATAATTAAATTGTCTGGATTTTAATAAGATCTGGCAGGTATGACCGTCCTAAATGAACATGGCAGATGTCGTTGCCGTGGAATTTGGGACAGCTAACAAAAATCTTAAGAACCTGTTCTCAACTTGCTGGTGGGACTCTACATTCGCATAACCCCAAATGCCAGCTCCATATAGGGCAACTGAAATACATTTAGCTTTATATATTATCAGCAATTCCTCGATGGAGCGCCTTCCTAACTTCCTGGTAAAATTAATCAAGGCACCCGTGGCTTTGGCAAAAAGCAGTTTTTCCACAGTTAATAGCTTTTGGGCATGAGCCCCTGTTGTCAAAGACAATCCCCAGGTAGAAAAAGTGATTAGTAAATTCAAGTTTATTAGAGTTAATACAAATATTGTGGCACTTCACACTGGGCTTACTACATTTCAATATAAACGTTTTACTTTAATGCATGGATGATTGAATGAGTACATGAGTGCAGCATGGATGATTGAATGAGTGCATGGATGATTAAATGAGTGCATGAGTGGTACATGGATGATTGAATGAGTGCATGAGTGCTGCATGGATGATTGCATGAGTGCATGAGTGGTGTATGGATGTTAGAATGAGTTCATGAGTGGGGTATGGATGATTAAATTAGACCATGAGTGGGGAATGCATTTTAGAATGAGTGCATGGCTGGTGCATGGATGATTACATGAGTATATGAGTGTATGGGTGATACATGGAGGATTAAATTAATGCATGAGTGGTATATGAATTATTGCATAAGTGGTGCATTGATGATTTAATGAGTATATGAGGGGTGCATGGATGATTGAATGTGTTATGTTATTTTATGTTAATGTTATTTGCTATAAAACACGTCTCAACCGGGGGCATCTCAACGCTGGTGCGGATCCTGGCAGGAGGTGCTTACCAACGAAGATTAGTATAAATAGGCTTTTAGTAATTTCCTGAATTTGCTGTATGTGGGAGTCTCTTGGAGGCTTATAGGCAATTTATTCCAGTACACTGGGGCGAGATAGGAAAAAGCCTTTCCCCGGTGCGAGTTGCACAAATTCGGGGCACACACAGAAAGGCTTGGATTCTGGATCTGAGATTGAGACTGGGGATGTAAGTCGTCAGTTTATTAGCGTGGAGATAGCGTGGGCCTTTAGCTCTTAGGGCATTGTACGTGAGGCAACAGATTTTAAAACTGGAGCACTTCTTCACAGGTAGCCATTGCAGTTCTTTCAACAGAGGCGCAGAAGGAGTGTCTGCAAGATGGTTCAGTATAAGTCCGGCCTCTGTGTTCTGGACCACCTGGAGCTTGGTGAGCAAGGTATCGCTAACTTCAGCCAGGAGAGCATTTCCATAGTCCAGTCTAATTATCACCATTGCTTGAACCAGAGTTCTGTGGACATTTGTGGGCAGGAGAGGGAAAAGTGTACACAAAAGGCGCATATTGTAGTAGCAGGAGCTAGTAGTAGCTGCAATCTGATCTTTCATTGTTAAGGCTTGATCTAGTTTTATCCCTAGATTTTTAACTATTTGTTTGGGCACAGGGTTGGCACCCAATTGGTGAGGCCACCCGTCATCCGACCAGATGGCTGTGGCTTTTCTAAGCAGCATAATCTCTGTTTTATCTGGGTTTAACTGGAGGCAGTTCTCAGTCATCCAATTGGAGATTGTTAGCATTCCTGCTTAAAAACGTTTTTTCTCCAGATCCAGATCTTGGCCCATAGTAAACATCAGCTGGGTGTCATCAGCGTATGATATGATCTCAAAACTGAAATGCTCAGTGACCTTTGCTAGCGGGCCATATAAATATTGACCAAAGTGGCACTCAGGCATGAGCCCTGTGGTACACCCTTGTCCAAGCGTGTTTTGCCCGATGAATATGGACCTAGGATGATCGTCTGCAGTCTATCTAACAGAAAATGCTGTAGCCATTTTAATGCTGTCCCCTGGACACCGATTGCTTGCAGTCTTTCCACGAGCCTTGAGTGAGAGATGGTGTCAAAGGCTGCAGACAAATCTAATAGTAACAATGCCACAGGTCTTCCGGCATCCATCTCTTGTCTCAGCGAATCGGTCACGGCCAGGAGTGCAGTCTCTGTACTGAACCCTGGTCAGAACTTAGATTGTGAGGGATCCTGGATTTGATTGAGTTCGAGGTATGATCCCAGCTGCTTATTTATTATGCCTTCCAGTTGTTTACCCAGGAGCGGTAGCAGGGAGATCTGGCGGTAGTTGCCAAGTGGTACATGGAGGATTGAATGAGTGCATGAGTAGTGCATGGATGATTGAATGATTGCATGAATGAGTACATTAATGGTGCATTGATGATTGAGTGAGGGCATCAGTGGTGCATTGATATTAGAATAAGTGCATGAGTGTTGCATGGATGAGTGAATGAGTGTATGACTGCTGGATAGATGATTGAATGAGTGCATGAGTGGTGAATAGGAGATTGAAGAGAGTACAAAGGGTGCAATTGTGTTAGAATGGGTTCATGAGTGTTGCATGGATGATTGAATGACTATGTAAGTGGTGCATGGATGATTCAATGAGGGCATAACTGGTGTATCAATGATTGAATTAGTGCATGGATAATTGAATGAGTGCATGAGTGGTGCATGGATGATTGAATGAGTGAGTGCTGTATGGATGATTTATTGAGTACATTAGTGTTGTATGAATGATTGAATGAGTGCATGAGTGGTGCATGCATGCTAGAATGAGTGCATGAGTGGTGCATGCATGTTAGAATGAACAAATGATTGGTGCATGGGTGATTGAATGAGTGCATGACTGGTGCACAGATGATTTAGTAAGTGCATAAGTGGTGCATGGATGATTGCATGCATGGTGCATGAGATGTTAGAATGATGGCATGTGTGGGGCATGGATGATTGAATGACTGTGTAAGTGGTGCATGGATGATTTAATTAGTGCATGCCTGGTGTATCAATGATTGAATGAGTGTGTGATTTATTGAATGAGTGCATGAGTGGTGAATGGATGATTGGATGAGTGTATGAATGCTGCTTGGATGATTGAATTAGTGCATTAGTGGTGTATGAATGATTGATTGAGTGCATAAGTGGTGCATGCATGTTAGAATGAGTGCATGAGTGGTATATTGATGTTAGAATGCTTGCATGATTGAATGATTCATGACCGGTGCACAGATGATTCAATGAGTGCATGAGTGATGCATCGATTGCATGTGTGGTGCATGAGATGTTAAAATGAGTGCATGAGGGGGCATGGATAATTGAATGAGTGCATGGGTGGTGCATGGATGATTTAATGAGTACATGAGTAGTGCATCAATGATTGAATGAGTGCATAAGTGTTGCATGGGTGATTGAGTAAGTGTACAAGCAGTGCATGAATTATACAATGAGTGCATGAGAGGTACATGGATGATTGAATGAGTGGGGCATAGATAATTGAATGAGGGCATAAACAGTGCATACCTTATGGAATAAGTGTATACATGATGTATGGATGATTATTTGAGTGCAATGAGAGGTGCATGGATGATTGAATTAGTCCATGAGAAGTGGATTGATGATTTAATGAGTGTATGAGTTGAGCATGCATTATTAATTAAGTGCATAAGCGGTGCATGGATGATTGAATGACTGTAGGAGAGGTGCATGGATATTAGTATGAGTACATGAGTGGTGCAATCAGGGTTAATATATGGTGCCTAGATGATTGATTAAGTGCGTGAGAAGTATATGGATATTAGTCTGAGTGCATCAGTGGTGCATGGAGATTAGAATTTGTGGAAGCATCTTGGAATGAGTGCCGGAGTGGTGCATGGATAATTGATTGAGTGGATGAGTGGTCCATGGATATAAAAATCCGTGCAGGGGTTCTGGATGAATATTAGAGTATGTGCATGCATAGAGTATACTTGATTGAATGAGTGCATGGGTGGTGCATTGATGATTGAATGAGTGCATGACAGCTGCAGACATGTTAGAATAAGTGCATGAGTGATGCATGGATCACTGAGTACAGGATAACTCCAAATACAGTTTATGCTTAAAAACACTCTTTATGGATATCAGGAAGTAATATGTGTGTGGTAGAAGAACTCTTTTGAGACATCTAACATTGTTAAACTAAAGCCACTATTGAATATGTTACCATTTAATCTTTAGAATTACAGAAACAGAGCTTTTACCAGTTTACATACTTCTTCACCCTAAACAATGGTTTGTATGAAGCATCATCCTCAAACTGTGGAGGAAAAGCAATCAATGGATTATAAAAAAAACTCATAGCTGCACAGTAGATCCCTACAAATAAGTGATACTATGCATTAAACTCCCTATAAGTTATTAATAAGTGACTTTTTCCACAGTTACTACAGTAATCTGACAAAACGTATGTTAAAAATATTATTATATCTTCACCCTAAACAATGGTGTGTATGAAGCATTATCCTTAAACAGTGGAAAAAAATAATCTATGGATTGTAAAAAAAACAACAAAAAAGCAAAGATGCACAGTAGATCACTACAAATTAGTGATAATATGAATTACACTCACTCAAGTCATTAATTAGTGATTTTTTTCCACAGTTGCTGCAGTAATTTAACAAAACGTGTGTTAAACATAGTAAATAGTTCTCATTTTATATATCAGGTACAATATCAGAAACACAGTTTTGGAGATCCTTATGAGAACATCACTCCTGGTAGGCCAAATGATGTGTAAACTACTGATGATCCATGTAGAGAAAATATAGTACTTTCTTGGCAGAAACAGGACACGGAACTTTGATAGGAAAAACAGAAAGGGAAAGGTTTTTAATTTTGAAGTCAGTGTTTGATTTCATCTTAAAGCTTAATAATTGGAGTATGTCCATCCACAGAGTGCTCTGTTTAGTTGTTATATTAACTTGTTTCTGCAATATAAAAATACTCTTCATTTTTAAAGATCTTTTCAAAAACGTTAGTAATTGGACTACATTCATTCATCTTTCTATTGTAATTAGAGAATGTAGTGTTTAGATGTTATATATAGTCCTTCGTGAAAGGTAAAACCAATGGCACATATTGATCAACTTTTAAGACATTACCCCCAATAGGTCGAATAAAGTCTAATAAACAGATTAACCACTTAATAAAAATTACCATCTAGCATTTTTTACCCACAAATTGTCCTCAGAACGTTAGTTGAAGAAAGAAGAGATATGAGTTTGGTAATTCCTAGGTAGTCTTGTTTTTGATTTTAGATTAATGTAATTGCATTCTGTCCATCCAGATTGTGATCTTAAATATACAGTGTAGTGTCCAGATGTTGTATTAACTCCTTCATGAAAGATGATAGCCAAAATAGTAAAAGTCGTTCCTGTAATTGATATTTGTCTAGCTACGAAGTTTGTAATTTCAGTTTCTAATTTTGAGCCATTTGCTCTGCATCGTTGTAACATCAGTATAATATATTTCCCAGCTGTTTGTAGAAACAACATATACATGACATCTGATTTGCAGTTTAGACAGGTAATATTTTGGTTGGTCTTTTTCAACGAATTTGTCAAAAGGCATAGTTTATTATCTGGTAATGTCAATTAGAGACATCATTCAGAATTAATTACAGTGCTAGACGTGAATCTAAAATCTTCGCAGCCATGATTCCATTTGTAACTCAATCCAAAAACACATTAATAATTACTTCCTCTTCCTCTACTACTCCTAGCATTGCCATAATAAATTCTTGTGCATCTTGTTGAATATTTAGAGAAAACACTACTGATCCGATGTATATATCTATAAGATCTCTGATTCCTGAAACATAATGTATTACAGTTCTGACTCTCATTCAATGTTGGAGTAAATTATATAGTACAGAACAGATTGTCCTATCTCTTTTTTGTTTAATTTGGTTTCCTACTTGAGGCAAATTAAACAGTACATTCTGAACAACATTGGCATAGCAGTTGACTCCTGAACTGTTTTAAATGTGGGAACCTCCAACTTCTCCATCACTTAACAGTTTTCTCTTCTTTTATTCTTGAGGATTCCCTTTCTCTCCTTCCTTTTCTTGAGCATCTATACTCTGTTTTGTAATCTTCTGCTTTGGACAGATTAACAATTTTTCATATGGCATTCCCTCTTTGAATACAGTACTTCCAAAATCCACAAAAGCTGTATCTACACCTAAACCCTGTGATTTGTGGATGGTTAAAGCATATGTTAGAGACAGTGGAAACTGCTTTCGCTGGATATATAAGTCTTTCACCAGCAAAAAAAGTACATTGCATCAACCACTCTGCTGACACAATCAACCTCATCAAATTTTATGACCAAGTATTCCACCTCATCTCAGTTCGGGTAGTTAATAACATTTATAACTTTGCCCATTGCACCATATTCTAACCCCTCTTCAACATTTAATTTCCTACAACAATTTTTGTACACATGTAACCACTTCTCTCACCCTGCAGTTTTTGATGCAGACTTTTCTGAAGAATCCAATTTTGCTTGTAGTTTCTCTTTAAGTGGTACTGTCAGTCCCTGATATTCCATTTTATCAGCAGCTGTAATTTTCAAAATATCTTCTTTATCCAGTTGTAGTAATTCTTCATTAAATTTGGAGCACTCTAGAAGGGTTGGCATTAAATACACTATAGACTTCTCTAATTTAATGAAATTATACATAGGTTTTGCTACTATAATATTAGATGAAAATGGTTTCTTGATAAGGTGACTATCCACAGCATTTTAGCCTTCTTTTGTGAGAACTCCTACACTAATGTCCTTCAGTATATTTCCATATTGCACATCTGATGCTTGACCCATATTTCTCACCAATTCTTTGTATTCATAGTTTTGCCAAATATTTACATTCCCAATACTTCCTAGAGAATTTCTTGTTTCATTCTGTAGAAGTGTTTTGAAAACAGGTTGTTCTTTTACCAGTGTAAGTTGTAGTAGGTCACCAAATACTGTTACATGTTTCCCACCAAACAGTATGTGAAAGTTTATTTTAAATAACTGCTGCAATCTTTAAATGTACGAAAGCAGGCATTCCATTTGAGACCATACTCACTTCATCAATAATTAGAAGCTTCAGTTTTTTCAAAACTCTTGCTACCTCATGACAAGCGGCACTATAATTTCTCATATTCTAGTTTGTTGTTATGTTCCACAGGAAGCATTAATAGTCGATAAAGAGTAATTACTTTAATGTTATGTACAGCTAATCTGTTGGTGCAGTAACTACACATGACAAATTTGAATCTGTTGCCTTCTGTAGATAACTGATGAGTACTTAAATTAAGAAGCTACTTCTAGTGCTCTTATATATAGTAGAACTGGTTTAAATGAAGAACATCCACACTCTTCTTATGCAGAAATCCATGCTCTATTTTATCTTTAACTCTATTAAAACTGTCTTTCTGTTTAATATTAAGTTGTTTTAATAACAGTTCAAAATCTACAGTTTCATGTCTTGCTTGCTGCATTGCATTCTGTTGAGGCTTCATTTTGAATTAATGGCTCTCCAAGAGGATCTTGACTTTCTGGTGCAAAACATTTGCCAGGTTTGAGAACTCTCGTTGACTATCTCAACAGTGATGGTTTCTTCCTGTTTAATCTCATCTCTCAACATTCACTGACAAGTTGGAAACACTGAGCATTCAATGATATCTTTTATAGCATGAAAGAAGTCTTTGTAAAAGTCATAGGGCCTCATTTACGAGAAGTGGCGCATTGCTGCGTGAAAGCAGCGATGCACCACTTCTCAGTGCACCCTCCTTGCGACACCAATGATGCGTCATATTTACAATATGATGCATCATGTCGCAAGGAAGGACAGATACGTTAGTATAACTGACGTATCTGTCAGTGCAAAAAGTGGCACCATGTGAAAGGGCCTGCATCACCCTTACGCCTGCCATGAGGCAGGCGTAAGGTTTTGACGCATTGGCGTCCTAGAAGTGGCGCAGCAAAATCTCATAGATTTCACTGCACCACTCCTACGACCCCTTCTTGCGGGGGTACGCCCACCCTGCATAGATTATACCTGGCGCAGGTATAATGTAGCGCAGAGGTTTACAAAGTGACGCATCTACTTAAATGCGTCACTTCGTAAATATGGCGCAACATGGCACATGTTTTACGTCACTGGTGCGTCACAAAAAGTGACACACCGGTGGCGCAAAAGTGAGGCAGAGGCTCATAAATGAGCCCCATAGTGTTCAAGTAATTCTGATTTGGCACGGCATGGCTTGAATACCTGTAAAAGTGCTAGTACAAAAACTCTCTTTTCTCTGGAGTTAGGCTTTTAAGTTTTCTATGGTTAATTAGATTTCCTTTGGTATGTCTCCTTAAACAACCATCACATCCTAGGACTGCATATTTCCCATGTTGCATATTTTCAGTTTCATTAGTTCAATATGTATAGTGCTGACGTACTTCATAGAGACACATTTTTTCAAGGTGAGGACTCTTTCTTGGGTACTATGTATCCAGCATGTTAGTCTTTAGAATTTCTGTAATTTTTGGTTCAAAGTCTACAAGGTATTTATTTCTGGAAAATACTTTAATATTCTATTATGACTACTTGCAAGGCCTTGGCTTAGCCACAGAATTCCTCTTGGCTTGGAAAAGACACTAGCCAAGCCTAATCTGTCTGAGCATTCATTTGAACTTATTTCTCTGGGGGAAAGCATTTTCAAGATGAAAGTGTATGATTTTTTGGTAAGACTCTTTTCTGCAGAAATCTCCTCCCACATCTCTTTTATCTCGGTCTTCTCTGATGTTGTTATATATGAAGGGTAGTGAGCAACAGTGATGGAGTTGTTTGCAACACATTGTAGACCCATATTTTGATTCAACATCTTTAGAATGACAAGTCTGTAGTCATTCATATATTTTAAAGCCTCTGTTTGCTGATTTCCGTGTGAGGTTCTGTCTGACTGCAGACAAAAAGCTTTTCACTCTTCCTTCAGAGACCACAGGTTATGAAGATCCAAAACAACTTCTTGTGCACAATTTTCCTTTGGATTTGTATTTTCAGCAACAGTATTGCACACACATATGATTTTGAAACAGTAAAACTTGTAGTTTCAAACCCTTGTCAGCAATATCCATTGGGGTGGCACATGTCACATACTGTTTAATAAAAGATAAGACATACTCATCAGTGTCTTATCCAAACTTTAGGGCATTTTGACCCATCACAGCATGTGACCATGTGGAGCACCTCTAGCTTGGTACTCTTTGCGCCCCAAGTTACATTACCGAGAGGAGGATTTGTTTTATTGCAGATGAAAATCATTATTGCTTGGAACCTATGGTTAAAATGTCTGCAAACATTAGCATGGTCTATCGAACAAAGTTCTTCGGCTGTCTTTAGATTGATGTCCTTTATGTTAGAGTTTTCTTCTGGCAGTTCAAGGAGACCATCCCATGTGTACGCTGCACAAATGAGTTTCTCAACCTGCATTTCAGCTCACCACGTGGACGATACCAATATTCATTGATGCCATGGTGGCATGCCATTAAATTAATTAAGTTGTATTCCAGGTTTTCATTTCTTGAACTTTGTCAACCAATTCCCTGCCATCATATTTTCCAGATTCTGGTCTGTTTTGAGAATGTGGTTTACTACATAAGATAGGCCTGACAAGACACTCTTAAATAGAAATTGAATTGTATAGGGAATGTAATGGCAAAATTTAGGATGCTGGTATCTTTACAGCTAGCTTCTAAACTTCTCTCCCACACACTCAAGGGAGCTCCTCTTGCTTCTTTCATTTGAAAGAGATCAATAGCATGAATAATGTAGTATTCATACATTTCTCTTGATCGGGATCAATCAACTTTTTCAATCTAGACAATCTTGACAATGATGCATCATCCTCCAAATCTGGCACATTTTGAATAATGTTTATATCTTTATAATATATATTATTTTTTGCCAGATATAATGTGCATTTTTTCCTTTACTAACATCTACTAACTCTTGCCATATCTTTTTGCTCTTTGTAGGTACACCAGTAACTGGATTTATAAGTGTTTCTTCCAAATCTCTCTCAACCTCTACATTTTCAATATCCTGCTACAAATCTAATGGCTATTATACAACTCTACCTTTAAGACCTCTCTGGAGCTCGGTTGGAGGTAACCTATGGACAATAGTTTGGAAAGGAGGTAAACATTGTATAAATATAGAGTCATACACATTCAGATCTTGAAGTACTTCTGGGATAGGTACTATATCTAATTTGTTATGCACTGTTCTAGAAAGAATTTTGTTTTCTTCTAACTTATTGTAATAGTACTTACATATAACCTGTCATGTGGACAAGTCAAACTGTTCCTCTACAATTAAGTAAACAGAAAATTCTTGCCACTTAATATTGTTCTCTTTTTCACTGTTTAAATACAAATCAACAGTCCCAGTTTGAGTCTTAAAATGAGTGTGTCGACAACAAATACAAACATAGGGACTTATTTACAAGCCCCTTGCGCAGCCGGTGCGTCACCTTTAATATGGGAAAAAGTAACACACCGGCGGCGCTAGGGTCTTCTAAATAAGCCCCGTAGTTTGGTTTCTCTGAAGAAACACTGATATCTTTCTAATCTCCTCTTCAAATGATCAACAGTAATTCCTCTTTCCTGTTCCACTGGATCTCCAGGTACAAAATCCTCATTTTACCTATAGTTTTCTTCAGGAACAAAGAAACAAAACTGCACATCATCAGATATAATTCCTACCTCTGCCAATGCACCTTGCAAAAGCGCTCTATTTATTTCTCCTAAACATAGTGCAGGAATTTTGACATAGTAAAGCCTCCTAACTAAAGTTTGCCTTTTTGAGTGGTGTACACCTGAAATTCTGAAATGACAAGTGATTTAACACACTTTCTTTGATTGACATGCTAGTGAGTGTCCTTGTAAATTAGTATGCTTCCTTGCTATGCAAGCATCTAATCCTTGTAAACTCACAATTTTCAGTTTTCAAATTCTGCTTAGAAACTTAAATAGGAAATTTCTCAATAGATCAATAGATTTCTGTTGAATATTGCAAACACTACTACAGTTTCATTTGTATACATGGGCCTGTCTCCATCTTCCCTGTACCTCTTCAGCAATCACTTCCTCTACATTTCTAACTACCATCACTTCTTTTAGAATGGGAGTACCATTTGTTACCTCATAACATTGTTCTGATTCATCAACTGCATGCACTAATGTATTGTCTTGGAGGTAGCTTTCATCTTTAAATTAAGGCTCAGTATTTGAAATATGTGTTCATTCACCCCAAAAAATTTTGCAAAAGTTACTTCTACTAACAAATATATTCTTTTGACTATGTCTCCACATGCACAATATTACTTCATCAAGTGTCTTCATTCTCTGGCAAATCAAAATAAATAACTTCCTTTTCGAAGCAAAAGCCTTGTCAACTATATTCTCAACATGTTCCTTTTGCCTGAGTGCTTCTATTCTTCTTTTACACTTCTTTATACTTCTGGTAAGATTAACAATTACTCTACTATGAAACATTGTAATTCAAATTTCCTTAAACGTTTTCTGCCTCCTTGTTAGAGTCTCAGTTTTTTTGTTAGCTTTTTCAGTCTTCTTTTCACCAACTTTTGTTTGCTCCTTTGTGCATCTCAATCTTTGCTTTTTCTTTGCTTGACTTACCACTCTTTCCAATTCAGCACATAAAATTTTAACAAAAGTCTTCATCCTCTTCGCAGCAGGTCTTTTCTCTTTTACAGGTTTTTTGACATTTTACTCCTTTTTATTCTCAGTTTTAAGGAAATACTGTTGGTGCTACTGGTCTTTATTCTCTCACTTTTTGATGGCATGGTAACTGTCTGAACTTAAATAGATATTGATACCTGTAATGAAAGCAAACAAGATACCCAGATTTACCTTTTACTAATGTAGTATCAGATTACATTTTTCAAATATTTAACTATGAACATAAACAGTTCTCTTATTGTAAAATTCCTTACATTACCCTATTAATTTTCACATAGATTTGTACAAGTATATATATCTCAGTTGAATGTCATAGTACATCCCTAACATTTTAAGCACAAAGCACCATCCCTTATGACCTACCACACCTAACTTAGAAATCACTTATACATGTTAGAAAAACAATTTGCCCAGGACTGTTAAATGTCACAGAGTGTAGGGATGTTTTGGTGTCTGTTATTTTTCTACTTAGGTATGTCATATTAAAGCCTGGGTGGCAGAGTGGATTTATAATTGGGCACATGGGAGTGCTTATAGCTCTCTGAAATCTCACAGTATATCGGTTCCATTGTATGCACATAGATCCCTATTGTATGTTCTGGCTGCAGCCCACATCAGTGGTGAATTATATTTGCTTCAAGAGCAGTTTATGCATTCTCTAGGACTTTTAAATAGGAAGATTGCCCTAGCAAAAAAGCTGCATAAAGGGCCTGAGGTGTATCAGGCCCAAAACAAGATGCAAGCGCTACTTCTCTGGATGGTAGGCTTCAAAGTGTCAGTCCTTTAGCAGATATCTGAATGACTGTCTCATTTCCCATCTGGTGCTCTCCTTACATGTTTATGTAGTTTTGTTAGTATATAACTCGCTCTCTTTGTGACATATATCTTTCTCTAAATGTGTCTGTAAGGGGCTGCATGGATTGTCTTAATGAGTAATGGGTTGTTTAAGTGTGTGTGTGTGTGAAACTGCTTGCATTAGCACTACATACATATCAGTTCTGCCTGTCTGTATGAGTGAATGTTTAAGTGCTTCTGTCACATTCTATATGGGTGTTGTAGTGTCTGTCTGCTTGTCTTCTTATGTATATCCGAATAAAACCTGGGTAGCAGGGTGGGTGTATAATTGGGCACATGCATCTCATGGAGTGGATACAGGTCACTGAAAAATAAGAGTACATGCTTTACCTTTTAAACACATAGCAGTCTGCTCTATGGCCTTGCTCCACCCTATCTCAGTGGAGAGTTATACATGGTAAAATAGTAGGTTATCCATTCCCTTGGACATTTAAATGTGAAGGTTGGCTTAGCAGTAAAACTGTATGAATGGGCTCAAATGTACCAGGCCCATGGGCTACTTCCCTGCCTGGGAGCCTTGAAAGTGTCATTTGTTTACCAGATATCTGATCTAGTGTCCCGGTTACTATCTAGAACTGTTATTGGATGTGTATGTAAGTGTGTTAGTAAATCATTGCCTCTGGTTGTGACATGAATGCTCCTTTAAATATGTCCAATAGGGATTGGATGGATTGCCTCCTGGGTGTAATAGGGAATATTGGTATATTTAAGTGTGTGTGCAATTGGCTCCATTAGCACTAGATACATGTCAGTTCTCCCTGTCTGTGTGAGTGAATGTTTATGTGCTGTACTTACTATCTCACTGGGTGTTTTAGTCTCTCTCTGTTTTCCTAGTAGGGTATGTCAGATTGAAGTCTGTGTGGCAGAGTGGATGTGTAATTGTGCACGTAGGTCTCTAGCACTGCATATAAGTCACTGTATCTTCAGTGTACATGTGTTACCTTTTACACACAAATAGCACCCTGCCCTATGGCCTAGCTACACCCTACCTTAGTGGTCATTTATAATTGGTACAAAAACAGTTTACACCTTGTAATGCAGTTTTAAGTGACACGACAGTGCTAGCAGTAAAATGACATGCCAAGTTTCAGTATAGCAGTCCCGAGACATAACTCAAGGACTACTTCAATGTAAGATAGACTTCAAAGTGTCAGTACTTTACTAGATATCGGAATCAGTTTCTCAGTCTCTATCTGGGCAGTAATTCCATGTGTATATAAGTTTGCTAGTAAATCACTGCCTCTCTTTGTAACATGTCAGCTTCTGTAAAAGTGTCTGATAGGGGCTATATGGATTGCCTAATTGGTGTATTTGTGAGTATTGGGTCATTTAAGTGTGTGTGCAACTGGCTCCATTAGAGCTAGATATATATCAGTTCTACCTGTCTGTGTGAGGGAATGCTTTGGTGCTTCTCTTACTATCTTATTGGGTGTTTTATTTTCTGCCTGTTTTTCTACTTAGGTGTCTCAGATTGAGGAATGTGTGGCAGAGTGGATGTATAATTGGCACACTGGTCACTAGGAGTGCATATAGCTCACAGAAACTTCAAAGTACATGTTTTACCTTTAAACACATACCTCCCTGATATATGGCCCAGATGCTACCTTAGTGCTCAGTTACATGTGGTACAACAGCAGTTTACTCCTTGTGAAGGTGTTTTAAGTGACAAGACAGCCTCTAGCAGTAAAACTACATGCACAAACTCAATTATAGCAGACCGGAGAAATAATCCAAGAGCTACTTCTCTGCATGGTAGACTTGAGAGTGTCAGTTCTTTAGCAGATATCTTAATGAGTGGCTCAGTTCCTATTTGGGGCTGTGGTTGCATGTGAATGTACGTTTCTTACTAAATAATTTCCCCTCTTTGTGACATGAATGCTTCTCTAAATGTGTCTGATCGGGACTGGATGGATTGCCTCTTGGGTGCATTAGTGAGTATTGGGATATTTAAGAATGAGTGCAATTGGCTCCATCAGCGCTAGATACATAGCAGTTCTCCCTGTCTGTGTGAGTGAAAGTTTGCATGCTTCTCCTACTATCTCACAGGGAGTTTTAGTGTCTCTCTGATTTTCTAGTTGCGTATGTCAGATTGAAGTCTGGGTGGCAGGTTGGATGTATAATTGAGCACATGGGTCTCTAGCAGTGCATATTGGTCACTGTATCTTCATAGTCCATGTGTCACCTTTTAAACATATAGCACCCTGCCTTTTGGCCTAGCGACAGCCTACCTTAGTGGTCATTGATAAGCGGTACAAGAACAGTTTACACCTTGTATAGGGGTTTTAAGTGAAAAAACAGCAATAGCAGTAAAACTACATTGGCAAGGTCAAGTATAGCACTCCTGAGACATAATCCAAAGACTACTCCAGTGTATGGTAGACTTCAAAGTGTCAGTACTTTACTAGATATCTGGGGCTGTGATTTCATGTGTATGTAAGTTTTTTAGTAAATCACTGCCTCTCTTTGTAAAATGCATGCTTCTCTAAATGTGTTTGATAGGGGCTGAATGTATTGCGTCCTGGGTGTATTCATGAGTATTTGATGTGTGTGCAACTGGCTCCATTAGCGCTAGATACATATCAGCTCTCTCTCTGTCTGACTGAATGTTTACTTGCTACACTTACTATATCACTGGGTGTTTCACTGTCAGACTGCTTTTCTACTTGTGTATGTCAGATTCAAATCTGGGTGGCACATTAGATGTATAATTGAACACATGGGTCTCTAAGAGTGTATATAGCTCACTCAATCTTCTGAGTAAATGTCTAACCTTTTAAACACATATTGCCCTCCACTGTGGCCTAGCTATATCCTGCCTTCATTTTTTTATATGTGGTACGAAAGCAGTCTACACCTTGTGTTCGAGTTTTAAGTGACCAAAGACATCTAGCTCTAAAACTGCAGATGCAAGATCAAGTATACAAACCTGACACATAATGCAAAGGGTATTTCTCTGCATGGTAGAAGTCAAATTGTCAATTCTTCAACAGATTTCTCAATGAATGTCTTAGTTGGTATCTCAGACTGTAATTCAATATGCATGTATGTTTCTTGGTATGTGATTGCCTATCTTTCAGACATCAATCCTTCTCTAAATCTGTCTGAAAGGATTTGAATGGATTTCCTCCTGAGTGTATTAGTGAGTATTGGGTTATTTATGTGTGTCTACAAGAACCCCCATTAGTACTAGCACACTTCAGTTCTACCTATCAGTGTGAGTAAATACTTAGATACATTTCTTACTGTCTCACTGGGTGTTTTAGTGCCTATCTGCTTTTCTACTGAGGTCTGTCAGATTAAAGCCTGGGTGGTAGAGTGGATGTATAATTGGGCACATGCGTCTTCATAACTGCATATAGCTCAGTAAAACTTCAGAGTACATGTATTACATTTTCGGCATTTTAAATGATATGCGTGACAATTTGTTACTAAAACTTTAAACAACAACTTTTTTCAGCACAAAATACCATACTTTATAACATATGTAGAGTATATTTGACAGGTCAGTAAACTCTTCATAAACAAGCTTTCAGTACTTCACACATAGATGTTACATACAAAGTCAAGCTGGCGGGGAGACTCCAAAGGAACACTCTCCACTAGTAATCCTGACCCATATTCTTACAATACATGAATAACTATGCTACCAGTCCCATACTACACATGTAACTTTGGACACAGTTAAACAACATATCTCACCATCTAACCATATACAAACCTGTAATATAATTTCAAAACAGCTACACTAAATTATGTCTAATACATAGCTGGCAACTTTCACAAGTTTCTCATTCATATGCACCTACAGTGCATTTTTACCTCTTTCAATTCTGAGTGTAATTGTCCTCTTTTACAATGGAATAAATAGGACAACAAGTCCCATAATGCAAAGGAAAATATTCTGTATCACCAGCAGATCATGTATACACATATAAAACGTTCACATCTTCAAATACACTCTTGCATATAACTTTAACAATTATACTTCAGTGTTTTTAATACTATTAAGAGAATGGAGTAAATCCGCACAAGGGAATATAGAGCTCCATGGAAACACATTGCAAACTAACTTCACAAAAACCTTGTCTATACCTGACATAAACTGTATATTAGTATCCTAGTGATAAATATATAAAAGCACTCATACTACCAGTCATAAACCTTGATACATATTTCAGACTCTTTTATTTACAATTTCACATACACATATACCATCTTAATCAACTTTTTGGGTTAAAAGGAAATGTAATCCACATACCAGAATATTGAGTTCATTGATAAAATAGACTTTGTTGCTCTTATTAGATAGCTGCAACAGTCTCAGGGTTAGTAAAAAGTAAGCACAAGAATGGCACACAAATCTCATAAAAAAGCAACCATAAATACCAACTTTTTCAACTTTGCACTGTACTGCAGAAGGCAGCAAATGAAAACATTATTTTCATATTTTAGTATTGGAAGTGTACTTCTCAATGGCTAGTATGTGTTAATCCTTTCACTCCATTTTACAAAGACTACCAAAATGGATGCTATTTGTGTATAATTGCAACTTATTCACGTTCATCGTGGTGAATTTGCTGAGAAAGTCCAAAAACATATTTCCTTCATAGTTTTATGACTTCAACACTACAGTACACTTTTTCCAAACCCTCACTAGGAAATGAACCCCTTTTTATAGTAATACAAGTCTAAACACATCACATTTATAAGAAATAGTAACTTGTGTCTTTAACACCCTTCCCCAATACACTCTTAGCACAGTCTCCATACTAACCCACTAGAACCAGTAGGTCACAAGTTCACACCACATTCTAGAAGGACCATACTTGTTACAAAATCTGCTGCAGCAGGTGGGGTTTACTGTAGACATTAAAAAGCATATCCATGCCTGTATTACATTTTGTTATACCAGAGCTCATCACAGATATAGTCAATAATCCTCTCAACACACTACCTAATTTTATTCACCTACATGTTGACAACAATATGTGCTTATTTAAACCAGCGGAAAACCTAAATTTTAACTGAGTTTCCTTTGGAAAACTGCCTCATTCAGCTCCAGCCGCCTTCTGTCTGCTACTGCTACCTCACTTTAAAATAGTTAGAGGGTGGATTGTGGGCCCAAGCTATGTCTTCTGGGCTAGAGAAGCTGTTGGAAAGAATGGTATTGACAGAGACTTGGGTTTGGCTAATGAGGACATTACATGGATGGGTCAGAGACTGGGTTAAGTATCATCAATCAATGCCTTTGGTTAAAAGCATTGTGGATTCCCAACCCCCTAACCTCATGATTGTGCACTGCAGTGACAATGACCTAGACACACTGACTAGGGTAGGACTGGAAATCCTAATGAAGGAAAACTTTTCAGAATTAATGACTCTTTTCCCTAACACTGTCTTGGTGTATTCCAACATATGCCAAAGACAGAAATGGAAGTGGTCTAATCAATTCTGTCCACAGATTGACAAAGTCAGAATATTTGTGAATAAAACTGTTTCTGCACTCCTCCGAGACCATACAAGGGCTCTGTCTGCAACAACAACCTGCGTTTTGACATGCATGGAATCTATAAAAGTTATGGAGTGCACTTTACAGACAAAGGCAACAGAGGGTTTCCAAGCAAACTGAACCTCTGCATCTGGTCTTATGTGTAACCGTCATATAAACACAATCCATACAAAGGCTCTTGTCAGAGCCACCCTAGGGCCCAAAATATTATTAATTGTCTTTATAAATATCTTTTTTTTTCAATCTTTGAAAATATTTGAGACAATGTCGCAATAATTGTGACTATGTCGCAAAAATGCAAAACAAAAGCAGACATTTAACAGCCAACAGAATATTCACAATTTGTGACTGAAAAAAATGATTCTATTATCACACTACATACATTACTATCTAAATAACTCTTAAACACATTTATAACTCTCACAATGTGTCTGTGACAGTGTGTATAAGTCTTTGACTGGCATCTGTGACTGGGTGCGTTAGTGTGTCAGTGGGTCCCTGAGTTGGTGTATCAGTCACTGATTGGCTCTCTGAGTGAATGCATAAGTATCTGAGTGGGTCTACCACTGGCTGTATCAGTGTCTGAGTATATCTGTAAGTGCATACATGAGTGCCTCAGTGGGGTGTGTCAGTGTGTGACAATATCAATTAGTCTGTCACTGAGTGCATGAGTTTTTGTATGTGTCTCTGAGTGACTCAATATGAATATGAGTTGATCTGTGACTGGGGTATTGGTGTCTGAGTAGGAGTTTGAATGGGTGCATGACTCTCTGAGTAGTTCTGTGAGAGTGTGTCTGAGTCTCCGAATGAGTCTCTGACTGGGTCTATGAGTGGGTGCATCCGTTTCTGAGTGGCTCTCTGAGTGGGTGTTTGAGTATCTCAGTGGGTCTGTGAGTGGGTGCATAAGTGTATGCATGCATCTATGATTGTGTCTAAGTCTCTGAATGAATCTGTGAGCAGGTGTATCAGTTTCTTAGTGGGTCAGTGAGTGAGAGTCTGAGTCTCTGACTGGGACTGTGAGCGGCTATGTCAGTATCTGAGTGGGTCTGTGAGTGGATGTCTAAGTCTCTCAATGGGTCTGTCAGTGGGTGCATCAGTGTCTGAGTTGGTCTGTAATTGAGTGTCTGACTCTGTGAGTGAGTCTGTCATAGGATGCATCAGTGTCTGAGTGGGTTTGTGAGTATATGTTCAAGTCTCTGAGTGGTTCTGTGAGTGGATGCATCAGTGTCTGCATGTATTTGTAAGTACGTGTCTGAGTCTCTGAATGGATCTGTGACTGGGTGCATCAGTGTCTGATTGGTGTCTGAGTCTCTCAGTGGGTCTGAGAGTTGGTGCATCAGTGTCTGCATGTATCTGTGAGTGGGTGCATCAGTCTCTGAATAGATCAGTGAGTGGGTGTGTCGGTCTCTGAGTGGATCTATGAGTGGGTGCATCAGTGTCTGAGTGGGTCTCTGAGTATATGTCTGAATCTCTGAGTGGGTCTGTCAGTGGGTGTATCAGTGTCTTAGCCGCTCTGTGAGCGGGCGTCTGAGTCGCTGAGTGGGTCTGTGGCTGGCTGCTTTTGTGTCTGAGTGGGTCTTTGAGTGGATGTTCGCATCTCTGAGTGGTCTATGATTGGGTTCAAAAGTGTCTGTGTCGGTCTGTGAGTGGATTTCTGAGTCTCTGAGTGGTCTGTGAGTGGGTGCATCAGTGTCTGTGTGGGTCTGTGAGTAGATGTTTGAGACTTTGAGTGGGTGTGTGAGTGGGGGTATGAGTCTTAGTGTGAGTCTGTCTGACTCAATGGGTCTTTCAGTGGGTGTGTTAGTATCTGAGTGGGCATATGAGTGGATGCATGAGTCTTTGAATGGGTCTGTGAGTGGGTGCATCAGTGTCTGAGTGGCTCTGACAGTGAGCACATGAGTGGCTGAATGGGTTTTTGAGTTAGTGCATGAGTAAGTCTATGAGTGGGTGCACAAGTGGGTCTGTGAGTGGGTGAAAGAGTCTCTGATAGGGTCTGTGAGTGGGTGTGTTGGTGTCAGAGTGGGACTAATGAGTAGGTGTATGAGTCTCGGAATGCGTCTGTCACTGGGTTTGTGCGTGTCTGTGAGTGGATCTGTAAGCATGTAAGTAAACTGAGGGTGGGTGTGTGACATGATATTTGCGAATTCCCCATTAAGTTGATGAGGGGCCACTCTTAGATTGGCGATGTCTTTGGGAATATCACACGGCGAAACCATTTTTTTTACACATACCTTGTCTTACTGACACCGCTATATGTCAAATATGATGTCAGGGTACCTCAACCCTGACCCCTTATACCACTTTTGTAGTGAATAGTCACCCTCGCGACGTGTGCCATTTTCTAAAATGGCGGCCGCAACTTTCTGCTCAGGTTGTGGCCAGCCAACCATGGTATTCCTGTTGGTGTGCGCATTTGAGAATGATTGCGAAACAGTCATGAATTAGCAATTGCCAGACATATCACTCTTTGCATTTTCTTGCATTTCTCAACAACTACTAAACAGATTCACACCAAATGACAAAGTGTGATCTGCATATTCAAATCTTCATTTCTGCCAGATTTTGTGTAGTTCCATCCAGTGCTTCGGGCTGCAGCTTCGACTAAAGCTCTTATAGGAATCAACATGGAAAACACACTTTTTTTACCCACCTCCTTTTTCTCGGCCCCCACTTCAAGGATTGCCCCGAAAATTTCTGTGCTCAACAAGATTTACTGAGGGACATTTTTGGTGAAATTTTGTGAAGATTTGTCAAACAGCGCCAAAGATATAAGCAGGTTAGAAAATGCTTTTCCTATGGAAATATGGTTCCAACTAGAACTACCTACTGTAGGTAATATGTATATATATATTACTTTCACCAGTTCCGCCTTGGCTCTGCAATGCTACTTGCATGATGGGTGCTGCGAGGGTGATGGCAGAATTCACCCTTATGTTTGTTTGAAGAAGAAGAAATCTAACACTCACGGGATAGTATTGCCAAAATATTTAATGAGCCACAAACAAAATGCCCTGACAAATGCCTTTCGGCTACAAACCTTCGGTTGCCAGTAGGTAGTTATAGCTAGGACCTAGTTTCCACAGGAAAATCCTTTTTTGATTTGCCAATATCTTCAGCGCTGTTTGAGGAACCTTTGCAAAAGTTTCAAAACTAATGGGGCACGCCACTTAGTTCCTGTCTTTTAAGTTTCAGGTTGTGTCGTCAAGTGGTGGCTGAGAAAAAAGGGGGGGTCCCAAACGTGTTTTCTCCATGTTAATTTCCATAGCAATTACACCAAACTTGTCAAAAAGGTAGCTCCTGGTCCAGAAAACACTCTTT
Organism: Triturus cristatus; assembly: GCF_964204655.1. Lineage (NCBI taxonomy): Eukaryota > Metazoa > Chordata > Amphibia > Caudata > Salamandridae > Triturus > Triturus cristatus. The sequence goes on along the minus strand of NC_140588.1, from coordinate 205,803,787 downwards.
TTGTTAAATGGCGTAAATCCATTCAGCGATTCCTGAGAAATACATATATAAAAAAGATATTATCAGCTGTTCACCGCGGTGGATCCGCGAACCCTCCCGTTAACTCGCTTGACTCTGATTGGCAACCAACACTTCAAACCAGGAAGTGTTTGCAGCCATCTTGTGACTTGGTTGAACCGAGTCACAAGAAAAAAGGTTCAAAAAAGTATTCAAATCAAGAAAAGGTTGCAGGGTAGAAACACCCTGACCCCTAGACCTGCTCACAGGGTCCCACAGGAACCCCGAGGGCCCCCCAATTTTTTATATATATATTTTGGGCAGGATTCACTTAGGGTCCGTGAGACCCGGCAAAAAAGTTTTTAAAAACTGAAGCACGGTCTCCCACGCTTTGTTTAACTAAAACCCCTGGGTGCGCCAGGTCCTCGAAGCATTGTAAAAATGTGATGCAGGGGCCCCGCGCAGCCCCAGGGACCGTCACCTCTCTGGAACTTTTTGTTAATAAAAAACTGCTTGGAGGGGCTCCTGCCCACCATGCTACCCCAGGGACCACAACCACCCTGAGGCATTCCTTACTTATGGGTGGGCTCGTGGCCCCCCAGCCCCGGAGACTGCCACCTCCCCAGGGCTTTATTATTTAAATGCGAGGGCCTCACACCCCCCTCATGCCCAGAAGACCGCCACCCCCCCGGGGCTTCAATTTTTAAAATGAAGTGTGGGTGGCTCCTGCCCCCCCCACACTTCCATGGGGACCACCACCTCCCCGGGGCATTCAAGGATTACATTACAGGGGTCCATAGTGCACCACCTTCATGGGGGTATAAAAGTGTTGGAGGGGGGCCACATGGCCCACTTTGTGGAGCCCTTCATAGGCCTGGGGGCCCCACCCAACCAGGGCTGGCTCCAGCAATGTCCTGGAGTGCCTAGCCCGAGACATTGCAGTTTGCTATGACAGGGTGGTAGCAACGCTCCCGCCGTGCCATAGCAAACATCTGCTTCACTTCATGGAAGCGAGAGCATAAAACTGCTCTCGCTTCCATGAAGCAAAGCAGAATTGCTTTTGGGCAAAGAAAGCTGCATGTTTGCAGCTTCCTTTGTCCAAAAGCAATGCCGGTTCCCAATTTGAGGCCAAGCCCCGGGGATGAGGTCCCCATGGCCAAAAACAGCCGGGAGGGGGGCCACTTGGCCCCCTCCCTTTTTTGATAAAAAACCTCACATAAACATAAGGACGGGCCCTGGGGGATGGGTTCCCTGGGGCCATAATTGGCCTCAGGATGGGGGCCACATGGCCCTCCTCCAAAATATAAACAAAAAAGGCAGGAAAGGCCCCAGTGGATGGGGTTACCGGGGCCAAAAGTGGTCCAGGAAAGGAGGGCCATGTGGCCCACGTTCCATAAAAAAATGTTTGCCCCGGGGGATAGGGTCCCAGGGCCAAAATCGGCCAGGGGAGGGCGGTCACACGGCCCACCTCCCCTTTATAAAAATAAATAAACAAAGGCCTAGCCCCGGGGGATGGGTCCCCGTGGCCATAATTGGCCTCGAGAAGGGGGCCACACCCCCCGTTCCTTTAAATATATATTTTTTTAATGGCCAGCTCCTGGGAGATGTGGTCCTCGGGGCCCAAAAGGTTCAGGGGAAGGGGTGCCACACAGCCCCCATTCCTAAAATAAAAATTTTAAAAACGGCAACTCACTGGAGGCCTCGCCTACTCCCTGCACCACTCTGCAAGCACACCTCCTGTTGCGCTCTGGGTAGGGGGATAAGGTTCCCTTTACTGGTGAGGGTCCTTAGGGGCCAAATAGTCTACCAGGTACCTCCATTAAGCCCCATACAGTGGGATTGCTGAGTGGTAGTAGGAGGCCACACCCCTTTTTACACCACTCCTCAATAGCACCTCTTGGTGAACTGCAGGTGGGGTAATGAGGTCTTCTTGTGTCCTGAGGACCTAAGGACTTATGTGGACTTCATCCCCCAACCAGAAGTGCACCAGAAGACACATTTGCACAGTGGTGTAAAAAGGGGGCATGGCCTCAGACCACTTTCAGCAAACCAGCTGTGTGGGGCTTATTGGAGATACCTGGTAGACTAGTTGGCCCCCAGGGACCCTCAGGAGGCAAGGGGACTTCATCCCCATCTAAGGGCACGCCAAGAGGTGTATTTGCATAGTGGAGGAGAAAGGGGGTGTTGTCTGCGTCCTCTTCTCCGCAATCCCACTGTGTGAGGCTTACTGGAGGTAACAGGTAGACTAGTTGGCCCCTAAGGTCCCCCAGCAGTGAAGGGGACTTCAATCCCCATCCAGGAGCGTACCAGGGAGCAGGCTTGCAGAGTGGTGGGCAAATGGGGCATGACCTGCTATGAGAACTTAGCAATCCTGCTGTGTGGGACTTACTGGAGGTAAAAGGAGGGGTAGTTGGCCCCCAAGGATGTCCCTGGGGGCTAACTACCCCTCCTGTTACTGACAGTAAGTCCCACACAGTGGTATTTCTAAGAGGTCTTCAGAGGCCACACACCCCCTTTCTCCACCACTCTGTAAATGCACCTCCTGGCACACTACTGGTTGGGGGAGTAAGTCCACTTTACTCCTGAGGGACTTTAGGGGCCAAGAAGCCCTCCTGGTACCTCCTGTAAGTCCTGTGCCGTGGAATTCCTGCGTGCTCGTCAGAGGCCCAGCCCACTTTCTCCACCACTCTGTAACCGCAACTACTAGTTAAAGAAGCATTTGCAATGTAATAGGTCTCGCATTTGCAAAATGTCCAACTATTAGCAATGTAAATGTACAAGTTTTTTACTAATGTTTTATGGAGTGGAGTGGATGTACGTTGTCTGTACTGGAATTATGTAGAACGTTGTGCAGTAAAATTATGTGGATAGAAAATAAATATGTGGTATTTAGTGTATAGCAATTATATAGAGTGGGATTATGTGTTATGGAAAGTAATTATATGGTATGGTAGTCTGTGTTGTAGAGTGGTAACCTCAGGTTTAGTATTCCTTATTTCCATAGAAGCTAAACTATAAACTGAATAAGACAAAAAAAGAAGGAACCACTGAGCAGCACTTCTGGACCTAGTCAGAGGTACGAGCAGGGCCACTGAAATTATGTGACTGTTCGGCTGCACCGATCTTCGCATAATTATACATTTTGGCAATTTGCCACATAATCCTTTATCTGTTACATAATCTGCAGATTTGAACAAAAAAAACCCTGTTTATAGCTCAAACAGCTTAAACTTTACCAAAAATGCAGAGACAAGAGATATAGCGTGGTGGAAGGCCCTTTGCAAACCTGGAATTGTCACCTGTTACTTATTGCTAAATGTTGGTGTTAAATTGGTACTAATGGTGCGCAAACCACTCTTGCTTCTTTCTGCACCTCTCTTGCATGTTTCTACATTTTTCTTGCTTCTTTCTGCACCTTTCTTCTTTTTTCTGCACTTTTCTTGCCTCTTTCTGAACATCTCTTCCGCTTTCTGTACCTCCCTTCTTTCTGCACCTCTCTTTCTTCTTTCTGTACCTCTCTTGCTTCTTTCTTCTGCACCTCTCTTGCCTCTTTCTGCACCTCTGTTGCTTCTTTCTGTACTTGTCCTACCTCTTTCTGCACCCTCTTCCCTTTTTCTGCTCTTCTCTTGCCTCTTTTTGCACCTCACTTGCTTCTTTCTGCACTTCCCTTGCTTCTTTCTGCACCTCTCTTGCTTCTTTCTGTACCTTTTTTGCCTATTCTGCACCTCTGTTGCTTCTTTATGTACTTATGTTGCTTCTTTATGCACCTCTCTTGCTTCTTTCTGCACCCCTTCCCTCTTTCTGCATCTCTGTTGCCTGTTTCTCTACCTCTCTTGCCTCTTTCTGCATTTCTCTTGCCTCTTTCTGCTTTTCTGTTGCTTCTTTCTGCACTTCTCGTGCCTCTTTCTGCACCCCTCTTTCTTATTTCTGCACCTCTGTTGCTTCTCTCTGCACTTCTCTTGCTTCTTTCTGTACCTCTATTACTTCTTTCGCACCTCTATTTCTTCTTTCTGCATTTCTCTTGCTTCTTTCTGCACCTTCCTTCCTTTTTCTGCACTTCTCTTGCCTCTTTCTGCACATCTCTTCCGTTTCTGCACCTCCCTTCTTCTGACACCTCTCTTGCTTCTTTCTGCACCTCTATTGCTTCTTTCTTCTGCACCTCTCTTGCTTTTTTTTGTACCTCTCTTGCTTCTTTCTTCTGCACCTCTCTTGCCTCTTTCTGAACCTCCGTTGCTTCTTTCTGCACTTGTCCTACCTCTTTCTGCACCCTCTTCCCTCTTTCTGCTTCTCTCTTGCCTCTTTCTGCACCTCACTTGCTTCTTTCTGCACTTCCCTTGCTTCTTTCTGCACCTCGATCGCTTCTTTCTGCACCCCTTTTGCCTCTATCTGTACCGCTGTTGCTTCTTTATGTACTTCTTTTGCCTGTTTCTGTAACTATCCTGCCTCTTTCTGCAGTTATCTTGCCTCCTTCTGTACTTCTGTTGCATCTTTCTGCACTCCCTTGCCCCTTTCTGCATCCCTCTTCCCTCTTTCTGCACCTCTCTTGCCTCTTTCTGCACATCTCTTGCCTCTTTCTGCCCCTCTGTTGCTTATTTCTGTACTTCTCTTGTTCCTGACTCCACCTCTCTTGCTTCTTTCTGAACTCCTCTTGCCTCGTTTTGCGCTCGTATTCCCTCTTTCTGCACCCCTCTTGCCTCTTTCTACTTCTCTGTTGCTTCTTTCTGCACTTCTCTTGCTTCTTTCTGCACCCCTCTTGCCTCTTTCTGTACACTCTTGCTTTTACTGTAATTCTCTTGCCTCGTTATGCACATTTGTACTGTTTCTGCACCTTTCTCTAACTTCCTCCCAACTGTCTTGGATGGCATACTCAGCCTGATACCCCAGCAACTTCACTTCCCCAACACTATGCAGGAACAGATTGAGACCAAGCAAGGATTCTACGCCATAGCTGGATTCCCACTGGTGTTGGAGGCAAATGACTGCACTCATGTCCCATTTGTGCCCCCTGCAGACAGTGCCCACATATACCGCAACAGAAAGCACACACACTCCATGAATGTGCAGGCAATAGTGGACCAACGGGGAATGTTCACCAACGTCATAGCCAAGTTCCCAGGGAGTGTGCATGATTCATACATCTTCCGACAGTCCATCATAAACCAGCGCTTCCAGGATGGCACATATGGAAATGCAGTCCTTGTTGGTAAGTACTAACTTAACACACCATACGCCTCAAATCCACATTCATGCAACTCACAATTCTGAGATTGGACATTTTACAAACACACATACAACATGTCAATCAACATGCCCACAAACCAGACACAACAACACCAAGAACTGTGTGTACTGTGGCTAGATATGTAGACAATCCATACCCAAATGCTCAGCCCCTGTCCCAAACATAAGCTAATGTGGTGAAAGGTGGGAACCATGTATGTGCAATGGAGGCACATGATCCATAATGAAAGTAGGAACACAAGACACAGTGCCCAAGTGTTGTGCAGGGCAGTTGGGAGTAAGCTGACTGCAGACGTGCCCATGTTGTCATATTGTGTGTCCCTGTAGCACAACCTGATGGCAATGACTGTGTGAGTCACTGTTACATCCGACAATGTGTGGATCCATGTGACAGGTGCATGGAGTATGCAGAGTCTGGTGATGCAGCTGCAGGCCACTGTGTGCACCATTAGGTACATGTAGATTGAGGAGTCAAAAATGGGGCACAGGTACATAGATTTGGTGATGGGGCCTCAGAAAGTGTTGGAACCCCAGATGATGCCACATGTCTATTGTTCTGTTACGAGGATGAAGACTCATGTCTCCCCTGGGTATAGCTTGCCCCATCTGCTGATCATACAATTTGCTAATCACAGCAAACCTACCCGGAAGAGCAGTCTGGTGTGTGGTCGTATTGTTAAAGTTTAATATGAGTATTCTGTTGGTGCTGCTGTTTACTGGTATCCCAAAGCATGCACCAGATCCACTCCGTGTGTCAGCAGCTGCATCGCCCAAATATGTGGCTGGTGCTGCCTGAGGTGGCACTCATTGCTGATCATACAATTTGCTAATCACAGCAACCCTACCCGGAAGAGCAGTCTGGTGTGTGGTCGTATTGTTAAAGTTTAATATGAGTATTCTGTATGTGTTGGTGCTGCTGTTTACTGGTATCCCAAAGCATGCACCAGATCCACTCCGTGTGTCAGCAGCTGCATCGCCCACATATATGGCTGGTGCTGCCTGAGGTGGCACTCATTGCCTGATGTATGTTTCAGTTGCATAGTGTGACAAGGGTGCATGTGCAGTTGGAGATACATGTCCTGAAAATGTGGACTTGCGCCATTGTCGATGACTGCAGTGTTGTTGTTGCAGTTGATGGTGGTGTGTAGCATCTCATCGGTGACTGATCTTCACCAACTTCGTGGGGGCCTGCATGTGGCCAATGGTGGTTTGGGGCACAACAACATGGTGGAGCATGCGTAAGTGGTCACGTAGACATGTGTGTTTAGTGGCACCAATGTACTTGAGGAAGTCTAAATATGCAACGAAGATGTCAGAGGTGTGCCCTGCCTTTTGGATGAGTGTGCAGAAGATCTGGGTCAGTCTGATGTTAGCTAATATTTCACTGAGTCAGTCAGTCAGTCATAGTACTTTATTTCGATAAATCAATATCATAAAAAGACAAGGGATAAAATTAAGTACACTCAGACAAAAGAAAATACAACTAATACAAAATAAGAACATTGCTCGTATGCAATTAATCATTATATACACATAAATAATGCTAAAATAGATACATGCTATAAAATTCAATTCTATATGTACGTTAAAAAGAGGTCAGTTAAGATAAAATGAACTATACAAAACATTTACATAGAATCGATATAAAAATCTTCCATCAAATGACCACTAGCCATGAGCAAAAAAACAGTACAACGTTTTTAAGAGCCCAAGTTTGGGGTGATATCTATCACCATCCTTTTCTTGACTCTGATCGCCCCCACTAGAAAATTAGCAACGTGAAAGGTAATCCTCGGGGTCTGTAATAACTGTAAGAATAGAAGTGCGGGCTTGACCTGTATAAACCCAGCCTCTCTAAGGATCGGGAGCAGGTATTTCCTTCTTAAGGCCATAAAGTGGTCACAGAACATCAAGAAATGCAAGGTGTTCTGTGTCGAGAAATTGTCACAGTTACAGGGTAGAGCGTTTTCGGGAGAACACCAGGTCGGGAAATGACCCAAGGATAAGTGGATTAAATTCAACCGAAAACGGGTTAAGTGAAAGCGATGATAAGGCAGGTTGACGATGGATAGATATGGTTCAAGACCAACATGAGAACTTAGATTAATCCCCGCCCTAACCATGGGTTTCTCATATTCTGTTTGTTCCCTGTCAGATCGTAACCTATCTCCCAACAATCCTTTAATTTGAACTAGATCTTGTACAGTTATTGTAGACGGAGATAAATAGAGATCACCTCTCCCTATCTTAAGGAGGCTATTTTTAATGTAGACTAGCCACGGTATTTTACAAGCTCTATCTAGCTGCATACAATCTTTTATAATGATATGGTTGAGGGGAATATCCTCAACCAAGCCAGAACAGGGGCCATTTTAATCTGGTCAGTAATATAACCCAAGCCAAGTTCAGAGTGTACGATGTAAGTAGAAGTTGACTGGGGTACGGAAAGAACAGATCTCAAAAATTTATTTTCAGTGATCTGAATACATTCCGTCAAGCAATTGCCCCAAATAGCACTGCCATATGTTGCGATCGCTAGACTTTTGGCTTTGTAGATTTTTAACAGGGTGACTATAGGTCTTGCTCCTAGTTTTTTTATAAAACTCTGGATAGCGAAAGAAGATCTAGCAAAAGCAATATTTCTGTTTTTTATGTTGGGGCCCCAAGTGCCTTTCTCATCAAACGTGATCCCAAGATATGGAAAGGTGGCTACTCTGCTGAGTTCATGGTTTCCACATGTAAAAGTTTTTATTAACCTCTTTTTCGTACCCCTCCCCATAATCATAATTTGAGATTTTTTAGCGTTAATCTTGAGGTCCAGGGTACTCATAAAGGCTTCAAATGCATTCAATAACCTTTGGAGACCTACACCGGTGCGTGAAAGCAAAACAGCGTCGTCTGCGTATAGGAGGACTGGAATACCAAGTTCCCCTATACGTGGGACATCAAGAGTTGCCGCCTTAAGGAAGGGTTCCAGAGCATTTATGTAAATGGTGAAGAGGAGGGGAGCCAAAATACAACCCTGCCTCACCCCTCTTTCTGACTTAAAGTGGCTAGTGCAACGCCCTTCCGAGGTGACTCTAACCACGGCTGTTAAGTTAGAGTGGAGGTCAGCCAGAAGATAAACTAGTGCCCTATCCAAGCCTATGTTGAGCAGGATATTCCATAATTTAGAGCGATTAACAAGATCAAAGGCTGATGAGAGGTCCATAAACCCCAGGTATAGGAACCCCTCTCTGGCCTTCGTATATTTTTCGGCCAGTAAATGGAGATTAAGGCTTTGATCAATTGTACTTCTTTTGGGTCTAAAGCCATACTGGATATTGGATAGTATCCCCTTCTCAGTGATCCAGTCATTCAACCTAGATAGAATGACCCTACCCAATATCTTCACTGATGAATCAATTAAAGATATCGGTCTGTAGCAGGATGGGTCTTGTCTGCTACCCTTTTTAAAGACCGGTACAATAATAGACTTTTTCCATGAGTCCGGAATCTTATCGGTAGTAAGGACGTTAAAGACGTTGCATAGGATTTTGGACCAGAACTTAGGTGCATATTTAAAGACGTCCCCTGGCACCCCATCAGGGCCTGGGGCTTTGTTTTTTGCAGACAATTGAATTGCCCGTTCCACTTCTTCCGGGGCAAAGATAACATTTTGCTTAACAGGGCAAGGGATCCCTTCTTCCACTAACAGGGAAACGACGTCAATATCAGTGCCAGTGGGATCCGTATAAATCTCACTAAAATGTCTAATCCAAGCCTCGTCGGGAATATTGGCCTCCAAGGGGGTATGTGAGTCCTCTAAAAAGAGTGGCTGGTTTATTGTTTTCCAAAACAGGCCACTATTTTTTAGTATTGCTGGATCCAATAACTGAGCCAAGGCATTGTCTTTTAGGGCCCTCTTTCTCTCTAAAAGTGTTTTTTTTATATATGGACCTAGCACTCGCTATATCCTCCCTATTTTTGGGGGTTGTCTTTAATACTTTTAATAGGTCCCTGTGGGCGTTAGAACATTTCTTGTCAAACCATCTGTTACCCACGCGGACCGTAGGACTAGATTTGATCTGAAGGCTGCAATCGATTTCATTACAAATGTTATTAAAGGCTACTATGACCTCGTTACATTCAATTCTATTTGATAAACAAATTGCAACTTCGTCCTCCCTCCTGTGCAACACCTCCTTTAAAAAGGTTTCGGGAACTATCTTTGCCCATTTCAACCTGCGATTTTGGTCTTTTACCACAAGGTCTGCTCCCCCTTTAATTTTTACTGATTTAAGAGAGAATACATTAACAAGCATGAATTCTATAACTACGGGATTGTGATCGCTAAAAACTGATAACTCTGTGTAATATTTAATGACATTACTTAACAAACAAGGAGACAAAAATATATAATCTATGATAGAGCCCTTGTCATTTCCTTTAAACGAGGGGATTCTGGTATTTCCATCCCCACAGGCTGATTCGTATAAATTCCAGCTAGCCAAGAAGGTTTCGAGCAAATCACCACGCCTGGTACGCTCTAAATGCACTTGGGATGAGAACGGGGGGATATCAACGTCCTGACCAGTGCATAATAAAGGGCATGGATGTATGTTAAAATCCCCTAACAATATTAATTCATAAGTGTGTACGTCAGTACTATAGGTTGACAAGAATTTGTCCAGTACTTCTAAATTGAGACTGGTACAATCATTGGCGTTAGAGTTATAAAAGTTAATAAAAAGTATGTTATTCTTTTCCTGCGATGCAAGTTCTACGATCAAACAGTTTTCAGAGCCAGATGAATGTTGACTAAGTGACCCTTTAATGTCTAGTTTAAATAGGGTTAACAGGCCCCCCTTGGGGCGTCCGGCCATACTACTGGAAGCTGGAATAAAAAAGCTGCTGTACCCATCCAGAGAAAAGTTGTTCGACAGATCCCATGTCTCTTGCATCGCGATGATATCATAGCCTCTTAATGACAATAGCCAATCCAAGTTCCCCATTTTGTTCTTTAAGCCGGCAATGTTCCAAGTGGCAATTTTGAGGAATGGTGCTGGTGACTCGGGAGGCTTCCTGGTAGTATCAGACAGTCAATCATTTTCCTCCAAGGCAGAGTATCGATTAGAAAGGGGGAGAATAAAATCCCTCTGCCTGCTAGGTGGCTGGTTTCCATGAGTGTCCCCACCATTAAAATGCATCGGGGCTCTCGGTGGCTTATTAGAAAGGCAACCAACCCCCCCCCTAGTTGTACCAAATTCATAATGCTCGTGCTGTTGGGGCCGTCGCTGTTGTGTACAATTCAAATGACTGTAAAAATAACCTAGAGGTCTAACAGAAACTAGATTATCCTGGTTGGATAATGAGGCAGCTCTTAAGAGGACGGTGGCCACATGTTGTGGATATTTGAAATTGACTATAATACAGTCCCCTCTTGTAGTTTTCCTGCCATCCCCTATCCAACCAACTCTACGAGTGGATAATATGTCGTTAGAAAATGCCAGCGGAAAGCCGCAGTTTTTGTTAAGCCAGGCAAGTGATTTATTTTTTAGAGAGTCATGGGTTTCCTGCCTGGAGTTAGACATACAAGAGTCAACCTCAGGGACATTGATCAATACCACTGTGTAAGGGGCGCACTGTGGTGGGAGGTTAACAATATGGTTTCTCTTGTATTTAGTAGGCCCAAAAACTTCTCCCTCGGCTACAGGCTTCTGGATGTTCTGAGAGCGTGTTTGTACTAAATGTGGTTTACCTGAGGAGGTGGCTACAGTAGAAGGTGAATGTACTGGTAACGTGATAGGTGAAGCGTTTATAGGCCAACGTGACTGACTACTACCCCCCGGGGCCCTAGGAACTCCCTCGCTGTAAATACCAGGCGGATGCAAAATGGGGACCGGGGCGCTATCCGTTAGACTATGGTCCACGGGGGCCGGTAGGGCCGGTTGAGGGGTTATCAGGGAAGAAGGTCGAGTTAAATAGGAATCCAGAAGGCCTTTCAATCTGTCTACTTCTGAAGAAACTGAATCTAACTTCGCCAACAAGGGGCTAATTAGAGCCTCCAGTTTGGACTGGATTGATACCAAGTGTCCTATTGAAGCTAGATGAAGAAAACCCCCCTCGACATTATCATTAGACACTAACGTTTCTTTTAATGAGTCTGGTGTAACCCCCCTGCTTGATTGGGGTAGACCTTGCTTTTTTGGCTTTCGAGTTACCACCCTCTTCACTGGAGCCTTCCTACACGCCCGCACTCTTCTCTGCATGGGAGAAGGAGTTGGGGTGATCTTTAAACAGGGTACTACAATCTGTGAGGAGGTTGAGTCATTTAGGGAATCAAGTTCAGCCATGCTTTCAGCATTTACCAAATCATGAGGTACATCAATGTTAACATCAGCAGTGTTAGAATTTGCGCTACAACTTTCAGGAAAAGGTGTTTTAGTATTAGGGGCTATTGTGTCTGATGGAGCTGCTTCAGGGCTCAGTCTACCCAAGGAAAGTCTCCTATCTTTGTTGATCTTGTTGACGACTTTAACGAGATAATTATCCATCGTCCTCTTTTCACTTGAGCCAGATAAATTAGATGACCTGGACTTCGACATCAGGATTGACAATTGCGACAACTTGCAGGACAGGGGTATGACAATGGAACTGGTTACTTACAAGTCCGTGAAATACAAGATCCTGGGCCCGGCCCGGCCTCGGACGGCCACAGACGGTCCCGCCCTTGTCCCGGGCTTAACCCGGCGCCACCCGCGCGCGATCCCGCGTCGCGGGGGCTGCAGCGATGATTTATGCGCCTCCTGGCGCGAAACTGATCGTCAGCTGGTCTCTAGCCGCTAGGGCTGCTGGGGTGTGTAGTCCCGTCTTCCTACCGCGGCCGCGATGGTTGATGACGCGGCGGCGGGAGACTGGGACAGCCTTGGCGCTGCGAGGCTACGGGAGCTGGTGAGAGGGTCCGCAGGTCCGCACAACTGGGAGACAAGATGCTGCCTGGTAGGAAATAGAGCCCGCTCTGCCGGGGCTGCAGCGATGATTTATGCGCCTCCTGGCGCGAAACTGATCGTCAGCTGGTCTCTAGCCGCTAGGGCTGCTGGGGTGTGTAGTCCCGTCTTCCTACCGCAGCCGCGATGGTTGATGACGCGGCGGCGGGAGACTGGGACAGCCTTGGCGCTGCGAGGCTACGGGAGCTGGTGAGAGGGTCCGCAGGTCCGCACAACCGGGAGACAAGATGCTGCCTGGTAGGAAATAGAGCCCGCTCTGCCGGGGCTGCAGCGATGATTTATGCGCCTCCTGGCACGAAACTGATCGTCAGCTGGTCTCTAGCCGCTAGGGCTGCTGGGGTGTGTAGTCCCGTCTTCCTACCACGGCCGCGATGGTTGATGACGCGGCGGTGGGAGACTGGGACAGCCTTGGCGCTGCGAGGCTACGGGAGCTGGTGAGAGGGTCCGCAGGTCCGCACAACCGGGAGACAAGATGCTGCCTGGTAGGAAATAGAGCCCCACTGAGTCAAATGTAATATGATTAGCCGTGACATGTGACTTGGAGGCCCTCATGAATGAGTACGTAGTCCACAGAGTGTACAGTGTTGCGTCTGATGATGCTGATGGAATGGGTGAAGTGTTCATGCATGAAAATGGTCCCTGCATGCAAGGGGGCTGATGACTGGTGATATATGGCTGCTCGTGACAGAAAACCACATATGTTGTGCATTGGGTCATGTCCTGCAGCAGTGACAGCAGCACAACTGAATGTGAACCGTGTCTGTTGTGGCCCATTGCCATTTCAACCTTCACATGGCATTGACCATGAGGAGGGGAGAAGAGCCAGTCATGCAACCGCACAGCGCACACAACTGATGACGTCCGGGGGAGGGAGTATCAACAGTGAATCAACCCAAATAGCAGTGATGCATCTAACCATCCTAAGCAACACATGGCTAACATGATTTCCAACATAACACAAATGACACAACACAAAACCAACTACACCAACAACACAGCCGGCACAACCAATAATGTCAATTTCTTTCTATTAAATGTCACAGGTGACCAAGGATATGCACTATGCCCGTGGATGATGACACCCATCTGAAACCCCACCACCCAGGCCCAGAGGCAGTATAATGCAGCCCACAGACGCACCCGGTGCATCGTTGAGTGCACATTTGGTGTACTAAAGTCACGTTTCCGCTGCCTGGACATCACAGGTGGCAGACTGCTGTACAGCCCTGAAATGGTCAACAAAATCATCCTTGCATGATGTGTATTGCACAACATATGTGTGCGCACAAATGCCCCATGGATCGAAGTGCCTGCTGCATCAGACGACAACCAGGATGTAGCTGAAGCTGAGGCACGTGGTGCACACCCCACAGTAAATGCAGCAGGAACTGCACGAAGGGACCGAATCATAAACAACTACTTCAACTGAGCACGTCACATTGTGACGTTCACCCTCCAATGTATACCATTGAAAAATGACCGCAATCATGCTGTGTGCCAATAATAAATCATACACACATACCCTGTCTGCTTGTTGTTGTCCAGCATGGGTACATCATTATGAAAAGGGTAAGTTGCCCAAAAAGAGCAATCTAAAGCAAAAAAGGCCTCCATGCAGGAAAGGTCTCCTCGTAAAAGAGATGTTTTCCAGTGTGTCAAATGTGTAAGACTAGAGTCTACATGGTGCTAATTGTCCTACACAATCCATAATTAATCCAGTGTCCTTTGTGCAAATCAGTTGATATTTGTTTTTGCCAGTGAATAAGAGCAAATTTGTACTCTGTTGCCAGTGGTCATAAATTCATTTGGGTGTGTATGTTCAATCCATCAAGAAATCAGGGGGTTCATATAGCTCGCTACTCACCCGTGATTGGCTCAAGGCGCTGGGGGGAGGAGGGGTGCAGCTTCACCTCAGCTGAAGAGCCTACTTTTGAGCTTCTTCATTAAGGTGTGCAGGGTCATGGAGCCTGTGACCTTAGCGGGTAGCCCATTACATGTCTTGCCTGTGATGTAGGAGAAGGCTCTTCAACCTGCTCCAGCTCTGCGTATGCAAGGGGTCTCTGCCCACCCTCGTTTAGCGGAGCGGAGTCTCCTGTTGGGTGCGTGGAAGGAGACACTCTCGTAGAGCACTTTGGGTCTGATGTTGTAGAAGTATTTGTAGGCATGGGTGAGGAGTATGAAGGTTACTCCCCTCCTGACGGGGAACCTGTGGAGGTCCCGTAGGTGTCGGTCCATGTGTTTGTGCCGTGGGGTCCAGAGGATGAGTCTGTCTGTGGCATTCTGTATGGTATTGAGTTTGCGTAGAAGAGTCATGTTGATTCCGGCATAGAGGGCGTGTCCGCTGTTGAGTCTGCTGGGAATGAGTGTGTGGCTGAGGGTCTTTCAGCATTCGGGGTTCAACCATTTGCAGGTCTTATGTAGGATATGAAGGGAGTTGAAACTGGTGTAGGCAACGGATTTGATGTGGCGGGTCATGGTGAGGGAGGAGTCAAGGATGATGTTGAGGTTCTGTGCGTGGTCTGTAGGGGTGGGTGGCATCCCGAGAGTGGAGGCCCAACAGGTGTTGGCCCAGGCTGAGGAGGAGGGTCCGTGGATGAGGACCACAGTCTACTCAGAGTTGAGCTCCAGCCAGCTATCACTCAAACAGTCTGCAATGTACTTCTTCCCCTCATGGGAGCAGCATCTTGTGCCTTCCTGTTTCTTTGGGAGGGAGAGGATGAGCTGGGTGTCGTTGGAGTAAGACATAATGCTGAGCACAAGCTGTCGGATGCTGGTGGCGATGGGGTCCATGTAGATGTAGAAGAGCTTGGGCGGAGCGATGATCCTAGGGGTACTCTGCAGTTAGTGTCCGTGGGTCCTGAGAGCAAGGGAGGCAGTCTGACCCTCGGTGTTCTCCCTGAGAGAAAGGATTGGATCCAGTTGAGTGTGGTCCTTCGGATCCCTGCATTTTGAACCCGGGATGCAAGAGTGTAATGTGAGACGTTGTCGTAAACTGCGGAGAGGTCTAGTTGGATGAGTGGCGCAGTGTGCCCCTGGTCATGTTGAATACGTATGTCATCAGTGGCGGCCAGGAGGGTGGTCTCAGTGCTGTGGATGCTATGGAATCCTGACTGGGAGGAGTCTAGGATGGAGTTCACTTTGATGAAGGTGGTCAGCTGAGCATTCACGAGTCTCTCTGCGACCTTGGCAGCCAAGGGGAAGAGAGAGATGTGCTGGTTGAATTTCAGGCTTTGTCCGGTTGCATGGTGCCTCCATGTGGATGTGTTTGAGCACTGCACGCTTCAAGCTGTCTGGGAAGATGCCGGATTTGAAGGAGGCGCTGATGGTCCGTCATAGTTAGTGGGCAATGGCAGCGGTGGACCTGTGGTAGATGTGTGGTGGGAAGGGCTCCGGGGGGGTCATGAGTGGGTGCTCTTCATGGCCACTGTGATGTGTTGAAAGTTGCCGGGGTTCCAGGTCGTGAGTTCGGCATGTTGGTGGTGGTGGGTAGTGGGCTGGTGTCTGGAAGCTGTTTGCTGCAGTTGTCGATGTGGAAGTTCAGCTTACCAAGTAGGATGTAGCCCGTAGAGGAGATGGCATGGTGTGCGACGATGTTGGGAATGGTGTCTGCGGCCTGGCTGCGAGGTCCCGGAGGTCTGTAGACAAGGGGACTGTGAAGTGTGGTCCTGGGGTTGCTCTGGGTCAGGAAGTGGAGGTGTTATGTTTTGGAGAGGGGGTCGTTCAGGCTGGGGTTGGAGAGTTGGAGGGGGGGAATGTGTGCTCTGTTGAGTCCTCCTCCTGGGCGATTTCGGGGCAATCCTGTCTCGGAATCTTGCATCCGGGGGGATTGCGGTGGCAATGTCAGGGCCGGATGTGGTGTCGTTCCTGGTTCCTGTGAAGAATGCGAGGTCTGGTGTGAGGCTGTTGACAAGCTCCCAGATATATATGGCGTGCCTGTGTATGTAGTGCACGTTGAGGAGGATGCATGTCAGGGCTACGGTGCTGCGGTTGTACCGTGGCCCTTCTATGTTCGTGGGTGCACTGTCGATGGTGAAGGATCGCTGGCAGTGTCTGCAGGAGACCTGTCCGTGGGTTGTGTTGAGCGTGTATAGTTGTCCACCGGTGTGTCTCCCGGGGTTGAGTGCCTGGAAGGCGGTGTAGTCATGTTTGTGGTTCATGGCCGATCCACGGCTCCTTGCGCTGCTCGGGTCGCGGATGGGCACAGACAGGCTTGCCTCATGCACACCTTTGAAGCGCCTGCATCACGCATGCTGTGCGCGTCCACTGTGCGACTGTGCAGCGGACGCCACAAGTAGGGGAGGGCTGAGTGAGGATTGGCTGTGCTGCGGCATCGGCTGTGGAGGGTGCGTGGCTGCAGGGCCACCAGCGGCATGATAAAGGATGAGGGCGGACTAACAACCAACAGACAGCTAGTGATCCAGACACTACACTGAAAGCCCAAAGGATACCAATTCTGATTTAGCACAATGAAGTGATGGATCACATACAAAGATGGCAAGTATACAATCAGGCAGAGGTAATTGGCCTAGGCTCCAGCTGGGGGCTTCAACACCTCCCAGGAGAAGGCAAGACACAACGGCGGTGTATTATGTGTGGAGTTGCTGGGGAGAGAGTGTGGCCTTGACCACAGTCAGGGGACTCACTGACTATGTAGTGTAAATTATGAAATATGGGCTTGCACTGGGGTCAAAAATGAAATATGGGAGTGCAATGGGGTCAAAAATGAAATATGAGCGTGCACTGGGGGCGAATCATCTTTGCAGTGTCTCAACTACGATCTCACTCTCAGAGCCCAAGCAAGGAAAACCGCCGCCACTTGCTACGGTCTGCTCAGAACAACCCGAAAAATATGCCCTCTCTTATCCTGCCACTCAAGAAAGCTTTTGATCCAGGCCCTAATCCTCGCCAGGTTAGATTAAGGCAATGCTCTTCACTTGGGTGCCCCCAACTCAGTGATTGCCAAACTACACACTGTAAAAGATTTGGCAGCTAGACTTCTTACGGGCACAAAAAAACGTTGCTCAGCAAAGCCTGCCTTACGTTCCCTTCATTGGCTCCCGGTACAGGAGAGAATACATATTAAGTCCCTCTGCATCGCGCATAAGGGCTGTAGGAGAGTAGGATCTGCTTCACATGGGTACCACCACTTTTTGCTGGTGTTTCACTGTTTTTCGACCTTAGTCTGGCTGTGGCCCTGCTAATCAGGACCACAGCCTAGCTGCTTCCTCTCTAAAATGGTTTCCATGTACATTAGATACATATCTAATTGGATTCTGGAGTGCCTTATAAGCCCCTAGTGTATGGTATACTATGTACATAGGGCATAGGTACCTCAGAGGCCTACCACGGGCTGAAGCATTTATTATGCCACCCCTGAGAAGCACTCCGAAATGGCACCACAGGTCTGCTACTGCAGCCTGGGTAAGCGTGTGCTTGCACCCCTTACTGTGGTGTAGGCTACCTATATCACTACCCTATACAGACACATATAAGCCTATAAGCCACTCCTACGGCAGGCCTTGACAATCCTGAAGGCAGAGTGCTTGGTTTTGTGTGAGAGGGTGCCCAAGCATGAGCTGAGCCCCTCTGCAGCTTTCAGAATACTTCCTTATGGCTGTTCTGTGATACAGCCATACCATATACTCTTAAGTACATTATAAACTCGCGGTAAATGCTAACTTTGGGATTGCTGCATCAAAACATGTCGTGTTTGGTGTCAAACGCTTTGGAATACTACCCCCCGCCAATTCTGGTGGCGGGGGTAGCATTCCACCCTTCTAGAGGGAGAGACATGTTCACACTGGCTAAACCAGGTAGGACTTTCCTGAGCCCTGGCATCACAAAAAGGATGCCTCTGCCACAGACACGGGTCTGGCCTCCTGCTGCTAACCGAAACTCCAGCAGGGGAGGCCTGGACAATAGCTTTCCTGTCGAGGGGAGGTGTCCCCACCTCCCCAGACAGGCTGATGTGTATTGGGGCTGGGCGGGGGCACTCTCTGGTGCTTTGAAAGTCCTGCACTGGGGGCACACTTGGTGTCCCTGTGCATACTCCAGTTCAAACCGGTTGCAGGGGCTTCCTGCCCCTGCTCTGGTGTAAAACTGGACAAAGGAAATGCTTATAACCACCCCTATTTCCTGGCCCACCCATAGGTGGGGCCTTAGAGTTAGTCCATCCCCTAAACTTAGTATAAGTATAGGAATCCAGTCCCTTTAGAATTTAGATTATCCTGGACAAAACTCTGTAATGTACATCCTGGACCTTCGACTTTCTATCACGACTAGAAGATGGAAGAAATATCCCTTGGGGTCAAGGAGTGACTCCCCTGCTTGGCAGACACCAAAGAAGCAACTGACCGGTCTGCAATTCTGAAGCTCCCGCCAGACGCCAAAGTCTCTGCATCCCCAGATGTCGATTTTCAGACTTCCCAGAGGCTACCGTGAGTCCACAGCAAAGCTGATGCCCGTGGCTATCGTGGGTGACGTGGAACCTTGACCCCTGGACAACATGAACTTTTGCAGCAACATATCGTCCTGGTCCTCCTCGAAGTTGGGCTTTGGGATCCGAGTAGCCCCAGCCTTGAGCACCTCCTGTACCGAAGATTGTTGGCCTCCACTCCACGAGTGACCCGTGGGCCAGCTTCAAGTGCGACTGCTTGAGGCTCCTTTGCAATCACTAGCCCGTTGGCTAGCAGGTCCCCAACGAAGGTGACTCCTTTTCTGATTGGGCTTACCTAGTTGCTCCAGACATGCCCCGACTTACCCTCGCTGGGTGAGTCCCTCAGACCTTGCTGGACTGCACCGCAGTCCTTTCTCTGAATTCCAGTGACTTGCCGTTGCCAAGGCTTGTTGGGTCCATTCTGATTGCCGACACTGCAGCACTCGACAGACTTCGTGGGACAGCTCAAATCCGGCTCGTGGACTTCGTCAACGCCTCCTGGACCTTGTGGCTGAAGAGTCAAGACACCCATCAACTCACGTGAAGCACCCGACATCTGTGGGCATTGGTCCATCCTGCCCTAGGTCACTGGCTAGTGGCCCAGACTCTGTCCCCTCTGCTCAGGTTCCTTACATCCTAGATCCAGGCTTGGATCTCATCGTACACTTCTCCTCTTCATGGCAGCAGCAGTTCTTGCAGGCTTCCATTGAAATCGACGACACGACCCGACACCAAAAGACACCTATGCACCCGGCTTCCCTGGGTGAGGTAACTCGAGTACTCCAGTGCTCTCGTGGGTGCTAGCCCTAGAACTTCTTAAGTCCAAAAGGGTTTGGTCCAGACTCGATTTGAAGTGTCCCTAATCTTTAAATTTCCAACCGCGACATTGCCCATAGAAGAAAATAGGAAACTGCGGTTGTGTTTACACACTGCATACAGTCCCCGTGGGTCCCCTGTTGGGTGGTTCCTTGGGGTCCCAGCGATCCTAGAGGCAATATGCCTAGTGCCTTTCCAGTCGTGGTTCTTATACCACTTTTGTGGTATATGGTTTGGTACGCCCCTAGGGCCCAAACGTGTATTTGTGCTTTTACTGATGATTGCTATCTTGTAACTGAAGTACTTCGAACTCCAGTCTCATAAAGAGTCTAGAGGGGTGTGTGTTAACCTAAATACATATATTATAAATATATACCTGGTGTGGTTGTCCTTTCATTTGATCATTCAAGAGATTATAGACTGGTAAAACAAGCTGCTTTACATTCCTTCAAGACTGAGCCTGAAGGCTGCTCTCCATAGCTACCACTAGGATAGCTTTCTTATAAGGTTGTCTTTAACCATTCACCATAAGGGGTTGTTTGGACTGATACAAGGTGCCCACTAGAACTAGTGGACAGCATATATCAGGCCACCTTCTCAGAAGGGCTTGCAAGGCAAAGGCCCAACTAGCACCAAAAATGTGGTCAGACCATACAAGACTACTCGAAGTCTTCGTTCGGATGAGCTTTACCTGGCAGGGGATCCCAGAATTAAGAAGGCCGGAACAGGCGGCTGCCTCTTCTCTTACAATGCTTCGAAGCACTGGAACTCCCCACCTCTCCCTATCCGCAATGAAGCCAATCATCTGATATTTCACAAACATCTGAAAACTTGGCTATTTCCTTAAACCTCCCCTCCCCCATAGCTTTCGCTGCAGTGCTGAGATGCCTCCGGGTAGCCATGCGCTATACAAAAGCCGCAAAAAAAAAAATCAGTGTGTCAAGATCAACTATCCTTCATTGCACAACCAACTCAAGACCAACAAGCACTTCAACAATTATGTGGATCACAGACATTACGCAGCAGACGGACAAGCCGCATCCCTGATCCAACAACCAGACCGTCATCTCCAAATGGACTGCACGTTCGGATGAATACGCTTCCTCTGCAAGGAAAGGCAACAATTTGTGGGGCAACACAGACCCCTTGGCCCCTGCACACGTAACAGCACGCAACCTCATCATCACCGACAACACATGCATGTACACATACAACTTGAAGGCAGAAGAAAGTAATGTCCCTACCAATTGTGACCCGCACGGGTGAGCAGCACACTTTAAAAACCCATGCTTCATTGAAGCTCCTCTCGTTGGATATGCAAATGTGGTGTGACCTGTGTTGCATGCTGCAAGTTAGGGTGTCTGGTGTTGTGAAACCTCTTTTGCATGCCGTCATTTGAGTGCCAACTAACCACTACATGTTGATACATGGCTCTGAAATACTATCTGCAGTTAGACTGTAAACCAGTGCATCTAGACCCTCTTAGCGTGCAGTTCTTGACGCTAACCAGTAGAGCAACATTTTTTCCCCCATACGCCCAATGTTAAAATCATCGTGCAACAGTTTTTCCCATTAATAGTACACTCAATTGACCATTAGCGTGCAAATTTTAGCCGCAAACCCAAAAATGGGCCCCTAAGAGACAGGCAGTGATGCATGCATGCTTCCTGTCTAATGGAGTAGTGTTCTTCAGTTTCAGTTTCTCTTTTGAGCACATTGCTGGTTAGTGTTGAGAGGGCTGGAGTTTCTGGGTGGTGTCTGCTGAAGTTTGGTGGTTTTCAGAGTTTTGCTGTGTCCTGTGTCCTGTGTTTTGTGTCAGTGAAGTGTTGTGTAGTCATTTACTGTGTGTTACTGTCCTCTGTCCTTTGTTTTGTGGGGTGTCTGTCCTGGGGTAGTGCAGTTGGATACTTGTTGTTGACATTTCTGAGGGTTTTATTATTTGGGCTGTGGGATCACAGGTGTGTGGGGAGATGCCGGCTGTGGGCAGGATGGGCAGGATGTTTGAGGGGACAGTGGGGAGGTTCCTGTGACTGATCAAATTCCACCTGCCTCTGATGTTGGAGAGGGAAGGACGCATCCTGCAAGACTACAATGTGGCAGCGCGTAAGATACGGTGGGAGCGTGTGCGTGCGCATATGCATAGCAAGTCTGTGTCACCCACTGCGCTGGAACGACTCTTAGCAAATTACTGCCCTAGCTGGCACACAGGCACAGATTGTGCTTACAGGCAGACGATTGTTTGTGTACGGCATGTGTGACTGTCCATTAACTATCCAGGGAAGGGAGTCTGTTAGCTGTGTGCTGGCCAGACGGTAGTCACAAAATAGCTGCCCTAATGGAGTGTGGGATGTTAGCTACGCTGCCCTGTGAACATAGTTGATGTGTGAAAAACATCTGTTTAGTGACAAAGGGTCTAGGAAAGTGGGCAGCTTCAGATTGTCATACACCAACAACCTCTGTGTAACAGCTTAGTGCAATGTGCAGCTACACATTTGTGCAAAGTGCACGTAGAACATCAGGATGCATGGAGTAATGTTGCCTTGTGGATGTCTCACACTATGAATATGGTCATGTCAGCTAGCATTACAGCTTTCTCTGTCCAAAATCATCTGTCACAAGCCTGGTGTGGATGTCAGTCAGAGTTGAACCAATCAGGTAGTCAACACGAGACGCCACACTAAAGTTAGGTTGCATTTGCTGTCATGGTGATGATTGGTATGAATAATAAGTTACATATGATATCACGTCTTGATCAAATACATATTTCTTGCCTTGTCTCACAGATGGATGACCGCCAATAACACAGGGGGACATTGACAGCTTCGAGGACTCACACGACACTGGTGAGTTGGGACCTAATTTATCTTCATCTTGTGTTGG
The DNA here is from genome assembly GCF_964204655.1 of Triturus cristatus. NCBI lineage: Eukaryota > Metazoa > Chordata > Amphibia > Caudata > Salamandridae > Triturus > Triturus cristatus. Next base: position 205,781,428 of record NC_140588.1, on the reverse strand, counting down.
CTTGGATGTATGGGTCACATGAGCACCGTTGCATCATGAAGTATGTATGTGTTTCCCATCTAGCCTGCCTACAGTGTGATGATGTATTTTGGTTCTCAGCGGTGTGCAACATCCGGTAAGTGACTCTGGACAAATGCATTGGTCTCACTGTTGTGACTTGGCCCATCCCCAGTCAGTGACACACATTGCAAGTGAGGTGCATATCATCAAGGCCATTTTGATAAGTGAACGTAAGTGTCCTCACATGTGGTGTAGTCAATCTGGGCCTAGCATCATTATCTGGGCAGCGTCAATACATTCCACATGCATCAACGCTTACTTGTCAAAGAGGTACAGTGTCATGCTGTGTTGAGTGTGGATGGGTCGTGCTATGGGGGTTGTGTTTTGCGTACCACGGCAACACCTATTGTATCAGAGGCTGCCCCTGTCGTCCAAGTGCATCATTCATACCTGGCAGTGCACAGCTTCCCAGGAGTAACGTCCAGGTTGTATTCAGGCCATTTTGGCAGGGATGCTTTTTTCTCCTCAGGTTTGATTAGTACATGTTAGCTTCTTTGTACAGCACACATGGGATTAGAGAGTTGACATGGTGTGTAGAATTACTGCAAGGTGACCCTTCAAGTACAGACAGTTACCGACATCATTTCCCACAAATGTATCTTTCATGTATGCTGCACAACGCTGCACACATGATACCTACACAATGGCATTTTGTGAGTGTTCATGTCCCGGGAGAAAGTCCTCCCTACACATGTGCAAACATCCCTGCTGGCAGACAGCCTTGAACTCTGGTGCATGATTGCCTGTGTTTGCACAGTCGTGAATAACAGCAAACATGTGCTGTGGGACTCACATGCCTGCACATGGACACCGTACCTATCCTGCAGTCCAGTGTCACTGTTGTGGATGAGGGTGGTGCTACACATGGAGAAGTAATGATTTAGTCATACCTTTGCTTGTACATTTCAACCTCTGCACGTGTATGTTATGGCCAAAAGTTTAGGCACAGTCAAGAAAATTAGTTGGTGACAGGGCATGTACCATGCCATGCAGTGTCATGTCAGTCTCCCCAGCATGTAGTCACTGATCAATGCTTCAACATGTCATTGTCTGTGTCAGTTGCCAACTTCACATAGTTAAGCTGTAGTGTCTGCTCCCATGTTTAAGTAAACTTGTATTACAGGTGTGTATGAAGGGAATTCACATTGGCCAAGGGACACAGATTTGCCTTTCTGTATGTTTTACAGACAACATGACGCCTGGGCAGATACATGCCTTCCAGGTTCAGAGGGCCATTTCCGGCATGCTAAGAAGGTTGCTAAGGGGTAACGCAACATGGCCAAGAAGTACCACGAGGAGTGTAGAAAAGGCACATGGAAGGCGGTGCCGGAGTATTCCATGGATGTCGCACATGCCCCCCCGGATCATCAGGTGTCAGTGGTGTGTCACAGCAGGTACAGGTTGGGCATTTACCTACGCCACGCCCCCCAACCCAAGGCTTTGTTCCACCTGCAACTGGGGATGAAGTGGTCCCATTCACAATGCGGGACAGGAGGCTGCTCCAGGACATTGTTGTCTCACTGGCCGATCTTAGGCATGAAGTGTCTGATGTAAACAGATGAGTTACGGACATTCAAAAGCACTTGGGACTGCCATGATGGGTGGACCTGTTGACCACCATCCCACTCTACTCCCTTCCGCCAACTCTTGTAATTGCTATGATGTGTTGTTAGGTTAGTTATGTATTAGTTAGGTAGTGTTGTTTTTAGTCAGTGTGAGCTAGTTAGGTAGGTATTAGAATGTAATTGGACTTCAGTATTTGGGTATACGTTTCCGTTTCCTTAGGGTGGGGGGTTGATGTTGTTTTTCTTAAAAAAATATTTAACAATCCCCTAAAAAATGTATATTTGTGTAGGTTCCATGTTTAGTCAGTTTATGTGTAGCTTCGGTGTCTATGTCCTGTCTCGTGGTGTGCCTTAAGGGTGGGAGGGGGTTAATGTCTATGATGTGTTGTTGCATGTTTAGGATTAGTTAGTGTAGGTAGTTTAGGCTGGTAAGATTGGTTGATAGTTATTTCATATTTTAGGATTAGTCATAGTGATAAGTGTTACTTTAGTTGACGTGCATATTGATACAGTTCTAGTAAAGTTTTTGATACTTCAGATATCGGCTTGTACTTATGTCCGGGGTGAGGTAGTGGTGTGTGGGTCATTCCATTGTATGCAACGTTTGCCATCACTGGACTATCCATTGGACTCGCTAAGTATGCTCATGACATGTAAGTTTGCATGATGTTTGGGGTCCGTATCCCTTAGATGTGTACACAACGAACTCGCTTAGCTGACAGGGTGTCCAATTTTGATGACGCCATAGTCTAGGCACAGTCGTCAGTGAGGTTCTACATCTTCTGTGTGACTCACAGATTTGTACTGCACATTGTGACCATTGTGCACATGAGCTAGTGAGATGGCATGGCAAGTGACTACAGTTAGCTACTGCTATCCATCATGGAGATGGATGTAGGCCCAAGGTTATAACGATTCTGTCACACACCTGCATGTCAAATACTCCTGCCACAGAGTCCATCTACATTGCACAGACCTAGCCACACTTGCTGTGTAGTGACATTGTGTCCACTTCCATTGAAAGATATGTTGCAGGACATATACGTTCACTCTCCCGGCAATGCCATAAATGTCTGTGATCTGTGTGCATTGTGTACTGGACATGAAACAGCAGTGTTCCTGCTTTACACAGGTAATGTGAGGGTAAGTGATGACTGGACATTTTAGTTTACACACGAAAGGTATTTTGGGTGTAGTGCTTTATGCTTTACAGAGTTTACAACCCCTAGATGTCTAGCATGAGTCACAGGAGCAGTCAAGTGTAGGATTCTGTCACAGCTAATGTCTGGGGTGTGTGACACTGTTCTGCTGCACAAGAGGGGGATATGTTGCATTGCTCCCTGTAGGGACAGCGTAATGTGGACTTGGCCCTGCTGTTAGTTCTGCCACTGGCTGATGTTGATGTCGCCCTTGAAATTTTGTCAGTTCATCTGACTATATGCTGTGTGCAGTGCCACACGCATAACTACACATATTGCCCGATAAGTTCGCAGTGGCCACAGCATGGGAGTGGGCATGTCTTAGGTTACATCTTTTGGCAACCGGGAGGGGCTGACTGACGGCTTGCACTTTGTGTTGAGCCACTATTTTAGGATCTACTACATTGAGGCAGACATTGTGGTACTGTATGTGTATGGTGGCCATGTGTCCTTCCGTGTCTTCATCAATGTGAATATGCAGTCCAGTATTTTGGGATGTGACATGCAATGTGCACCATCACAACAGACTTTGTCCACCACGTAGTGTGAGTGTAGATATGGCAAGAGATGTTAGTTTGCAATTGAGGAGGAGGACAGAACTCGTGACCAGAGACTGACTTGGAATTTTAAGCACACATGCCTTTTCATGGAAGGTTGTGGGGCTCGGTTGGTAGGTTGGTATATGGTTCTTTTGGAGCAATGGGGGCAATGCTAGTTCACACATACAACACCAACTCACTGCCTATCTGTATCAGGTGAAACAGTTACATTGGTCGTATTTCCCTTGCTGTACCTTCTGGCTGAATCAGTGTCCTGACACTTTTCAAATAATTCTATACTGTGGTGGTAAAGTCCCACACACATCTCTGTGAGTTAAATGATTTTATTTACATTCTGAGGATGAAGACTGGACCAGTGCTTGGACATACATGCACACATTGTATGTATACCCATTGGAGGGCCAGACACAGTAATTTGGTGGAAACAGGTCCAAGTGAAGAGGCATTGTTCAGTCCACAGGATGATAGCAGTGGCATTGACAGGTACAAAAGGGAAATGGCAGTCCAGTGGTGGTCCAAGGTGATTGTTGGAGGACAGTGGAGCCCTTTGCAAGGAGATTTTCCGTGGCATGATACAAAGCCAGGCAGCAAGGATGCAACTGGGCTTTGGGCACTGATGGCTGCTACCGCTTCCTCCTTATCAAAACAGCACATTCAAACTCATCTTCATCCTCTGATGAGTCATGTGCCTCACATGTGGGTGGTGGTATAGTGGGTGCAGCACTGTGAGGCACTGACACATCAGGTGGTGGAGCTGAGGCTGTGGAGTCAGCAGCAGCAATCCTCTGCACCAGTCCTTGTGGCAGCAATGACGTCATGAGCTGGTGCAGGGCATGATATATCCCAGCAACATAGGCCTGGTGTGCGGCCCTGGCAGCCATATCTTGTGCCTGCATCTGCATGGTGCTCTCCATTATCCGACACATGTTGTCCAAGCGCTGGCCAACATTGTTGGAGCCACTCTGAGCAGACAGTTGTTGTTCTCTCAGAAACATGACTCCAGCAATGTCAGCCATGGACCGTTGGTGGGCATCAAGCAGGCTGTGGGTGTCCGTGATCTTCTGCTTGTGGTCCCCTATGCTAATCAGACACCCACTCATGGTCTCAAGTGTGGCCGCTTGGCGCTCGAATCCCAACCGCACCTGTTCCACCATCTCACGCTGGACCCCGAGCACAGTTGGAAGGCTGAGTTTGTGTTCTCAGGGTCCGTGGAGGCTGCTGTGTTGTAAGGTGCTTGCTGCAGGTTGGTTTGTGCAGGGGTTGGGTTTGGCGCTGTGCTGCTGGGTTGCCCTGCTCCTGGAGATGGGGTGGTGAAGGAGTCTAGCGGTTCTTGCAGTACTTCATGATCGATGGTGGAGTATTCCTCCTCGTCATCAGTGAGTGTTTGGCCAGCCTGCTGTCTAGGAGGTGCTGTCTGCAATGTGACGGGGGAGATACAGTTAAACAGTGTTAGTCATGTACGGACATGCATTGGATGTGTTTACATGAAGACAGCAGGACAGTGTCCATTCATACTGTTTTTGGGGAGTTGCCTATTTGTTGCAGGATAATGATGGTTTAGCTGGCATTGCGGATGTTATTTTGTAGTTGTACATTGTCCTCTCACTGTTTCCAGCTATGACAAATGTGATTGTACAATATCTACACACAAGCGTCATTTGTTCTGTACTCTGTTCATTTGTGTGAGTCATGCTATTTGGGCCACATAGTAGTCAATGCTGATGGGTACTGATTTGTCTGTGTGTGCACTGCATTGTGGGCTGGTGTCACCTGCATCTTTGGTTTAGCTGCCCATTGTACCTTTCATATGGTGTGCCTTTGGGTTCTGTGCATTTACAATGCTGTGTTGAGCCAAACTGGGTAGGATATGGCTCTTGGTCGGAGTTGTGAGAGTTGTGCATTCTGTGATCTCAGATGTGTTGGTTACACCCGTGGTTGTATGTACATGGGGATGTGTCATAGTGTGACTTGCTTGTTTAACGATGTTGTCCAAACACAGCCACCTCAGTGAGGTGGTCTTAACCATGTGAATAGTTTGGGCCTGCAGGCATGCTAGTAATCATGCACTGTCAGTTGCCTTGTCAATGTGGCTCACGGACATGCACCATTGCAGGGTACAGCACATGTGCATGTGTTCTTGTCAAGTATGGTTATGTGTGAGTCGGGCAGACCTTAGGCACATTAGCAATTAAGGCTTACTAGCAGTATCAATATGTGCTGCACTATGTAGTACGCATGGACATCCATTTTGTTTTGTCTATTGTGATTTGTCTTGTGTGCATGTCGTAATTCCTTTGTTGGTGTAGCATACATTGCTGACTGCCCTCCATTTGGCTTACCCGTTATGAGTATGGTTATGCGTGACTTTGGATAGTTGTTGCGGTATGAACGGACAGGGGCATGTTCTAAAGGAAGTGGCTGGGTAAGGGCTTGGCCAACTTGTCTTCACGGATCTCACATACACTTTGTTGATGCCAGGTTCAAGCATGTTGTGAAGGCTGTTGTTCAGCCTGGCGTTTCACCCTGCTATGGTGGTATATTACACTGCTGTGCGCCAGTGCTGGCTGTCTTGCACCATAGTGCAAGGGTGTCTGCAGTTAGCGAGGTTTGTTCATGTGTAGGAAGTAGTTGCTTAATGCACATGGACGGAGCTGGAACATAATTTGCTAGCTTTCATGTGTGCTGCTTCATGCAGCACACATGGAAGTTAAACAAGCATTGGCATAGCCAATAGGTCTAGCCTTTGGGACCTTATAAGTATTTAGTTATGCAGCACAATATCCTTGGTGCAACAACATCAACTGTTGCAAAGCTAAACACTTATAAGGTCCCATAGGCGAGACCTATTGGCTATGCCAATGCTTGCACTGCAACTGCACGGGAGGTGCTGGTGCCGTCCAAGTACAAGCTCTGCAACTGTGCAGAGAGTTGGAGGTGCCGTCCAAGTAAAAGCACTGCAACTGTGCAGAGAGGTGGCGGTGCCCCACTATTTCAAGCACTGCAACTGCGTGGGAGGTGGTGATGCCATCCAAGTAAAAGCACTGCAACTGTGCAGAGAGGTGGTGGCACCCTCCGATTGCATGCACTGCAACTGTGTGGAGAAGTAGCAGTACTCTAATATGAGGGAAGTAGTAGTAGTACCTTCCCATTACAAGTCCTGCAATCGTACTTAGAGATGACCAGACTCTCCCACTGAATGTACTGCAGACATGCTGAGATGTGCCAGTACTCTCCCATCACAACCACTGCAACCATGCAGAGACGTGCCAGTACCACTGCACTGACGTCCTGCTCACAAGCACCGGTACTCTCCGTTTCTAATTAAGCAAGTGCAGGTACACAGCACCTGACAATGTAAATCACTGGATGGCTCAATGGGAAACACCCTTCAAGATGGATGTGCAAGGAAGAGGGTCCCTTTAAACAAAGCCATCTTAGAGCCCCCACTGCTCCATCACATCTTTGTAGCGGCTAGTGAGCTGTGACATTTCGGGGCGCTACAAAATATCACATATAACCTATATTTTTCTCCTTTTGACTTTGCTTGCAGAAATCTTGTTTAAAATGTTTTTGGATTATTGCTATTGTACTTATGAATACTTTTCTTAAGGTATGGCGATTTTCATAACTTTTATTATGGTGACATGTAAATTTTATGAACAGCATTTCACGTGTTTTTCTTTTCAAATGTAATAAAATCCTGCCACCTTAAGCAAATGGACAGCGAGGAGTGAACGTGTAGTTGACCCCCCCATCCCAGCCCCCTCTAAACACACTCATGCACCCAACTAAAAGCAAAGCCCAGCATGGTTAACACACACGCCCCAATGGCTCTAGACAACTCGCATTCCCAACAAAGGTGTGTCCTCTGCTCCTGTCAGCACCGGACTGAAAACATTACACAAGCATTGGTAAAGATGTTCCTGCAGCCTCACACTGGGACACCTTCAGTCTGGACTGGCACTTTGACTCATGCTGCTTTGCATGCTGGGACTCGAGCACAGGTGGGCAATGTTTACAGTCAAAGCGTCAAAAGCTCAGAACCATTGCACTTGCCGGTGTAAGGAGGAGATGCCAGGAGAGTTTACACTAGATGTTTTTCATGTCAGTTTTGGTAACTCATACAGATACTTGCTATCAGGATCAGTGGAGGCTTTAGCATAAAAAGTATTTTAGGTGAAAGCAAGTGGACGAGTGGGAGGATGGCGGGAGCGGAATGGGGAAAGTCACTGGGTGGTGAGGTGTCAAGCAGCGACGAGAAGACGGTGGTGGGAGGGACAGGTCAAGCAACAAAGGTATGCGTGTGGGGGTGGGAGGGGCATATTTTAAAACAAAGTGCTAAATAGGAGCTTAGACGGAAGCAATGACGGGCAGAGGTGCGAACGAGGAGGCGCGCGCGCTAAAAGGAAATAATAAAAACAAGCATTGTCCGCGCAGCCGTGAAAGTGACGAGGCCGCGTGACCCTGAAAGTGAAAGTGGCCAGATAGTGCCGGGAGCAGCAGCAGCCAGCGGGAGGGGGGGACGCGCTCTGTGGTGGGGGAGGGGGAGGAGCACTGTGATGCGACGAATGCGTGTTAATGTGCACGTAACCGCACGCTCTAGGCCAGCAAAAGCTTGTGGTGCGATTTCTAAAGCCCACTCACTAGATGTCTCGCCAGACCAGAGCATGCGCTGGCTCAGGCGAAACCTAAAAATTACATTTAGGACACATTCCTGTACATGTATATACCATGGAATTTGGATTTTCTAATGTAGGAGGCACATGACAGCACACATGATACAGGCAGTGACAAGGGGATTAAGGCTTTTCTCCTACTTTTGCTACCTTAGGTCCATAGTTTCTCTTAGGTTCAGAACAGCACTGTAGCATCTTCCCGCCTAACTTGATGCTGGATGGCAGCAGAGTCTCAATGGGTGCTGTTGTGGCACAACCACCACAGCACCCACTGCACACCCCATTTCCACACAAGCTTTAACTTGTTAGTGGACCTTTTCTCAAGTCAGCATCCAGCAAGTTGACATATCTTTCTGCCACATTGAGTGACTTTACGCTGCCTTGAAAATGGTGCACTGTGACTCTTGCAAAACCAACGTGAATAGATAAGTGATGTTGTGGATGCGATGGGGTGTTGGTAATATGCTACAATGTGTCAACACACATTACCCTCAAAGTTGACCACACGTGTGGTGTGTAAGTGGTCAGTTCTCTAATGTATGAGCATTATGCCTATTTCTGGTGCTGAAGCCTGGTCAACTCCACCATCACAAGTGATGCATATGTGCAGGTGATGTGGGTTTGTGTATGTGCCATGCAAATGTTGCCATGGATGATACCTGCTGTCATGGTTCGGTCATTCAATGCCTGGCTTGGCATGTGGGTCATGACTACCTGACTGCATATTTGTTCACTGACACAGCTGGCTTTCCAGGCTGTTTCTTTGATTTGCACATGATGGTGTGATGGACAAGTCACATCAGGACTGATGTGGAATGCTGTATTCTGTGTGTCAGATGTGTACATTTGGGGCCATTTAGTCTAGAACGTCGATGACATTATCGCCGTTCTAGCGGCATGTAACTGCTGCTGAAGCGGCAGTGACAGACTTGTTGTTGTGCCCTAGGGAAGGCTGTTAACCCTGCTTTAGCTGCAGTTTCCTGCCGCTAGGACGGCGATGATGTTATCGGCTTTCTTAATCATATGGCCCTAGGGATGTTATGTGTGCTATTTTACTTAGGGGTTGAGTGTGGCATTTGGCCAGTTTACATGATTATTTCCAATGTATCTATGCTTGCTTGTTGACATACTTTGTTAGTGAGACTGCTTTACAGGCACATTGTGGTTCAGCGAGTATGTCACAAAGACAAGGCATGCAGTACATATTGGTGTGGTACATTCCTGTTATGCATTGTTCATGTACTGTGGGGTTGTTGGCACATCACCCTGCTCATTGTCTTCCATCACCCTTTGAGTGTTGTGTGCTGTTTGTGTGCATTATTGGGGGGTGTTGGACTAGGCCCTTCTGGCAAGTTGACCCCTAAAACATTTTGCATTTATCATAGCCTTTTTCCTATGTTGTATTAGTGGTTTTAGGCCTCTAGGCTCTTTTACACTGTGTCCCAGTGGAAAGTGCGTGCACTCTGTGTATGTTTTAGTGAGACTGACCTGCCCTCCCATTGGAATGCATGGGGGATCTGAGTGACCGTGTTAAGTCCTGATGTGAGAGGAGTACAGGGTCAAGTTTGGTATGTGCGAACTCGTGAGATTGAATGCTGCGCGATGATGTGTGCGGCGTTACTGTGTCTAGTGTAGAAGTGCCACTTCTAGAAGCTGGCATGTCTGTGTAATAAATGTTTTTATGCCCCTGTGATGTATACAGGATAGGTTTTATACCTGATTCTATTGTGATACTGCTGAGGTCGTTATTGCGCCAGTAGTTACTGGTTGTGCTCTACAGTTATAATTTGTGTTACAGTTGGTATATGTTCTACATTTACAATTGGTGATTTGTGCTAACTCTGACAGTGGTCCATGTGGCCCTGTCTTGTGTAAATAGTCCCCTGTAAAATTCTGCCCAGTGCCAGTTGGCACAGTGTAAATTATGTGATTATCATCTAATGTGTTTATTATAATACAAAGGCTATTTTTTATATATAACCTTGTGTGGAGTTTCTTTTGTGGTGGGCCTAGGGTGTTGTTGCTGTGTGCGCGCGCAAATGCTTTACACATTGCCTCCGGGATAAGCCTGACTGCTCGTGCCAAGCTACCAAGGGGGTAAGCAGGGGTTATCTTTGGCGTGTAACTCCCCAGCCCTGACTTAGAGTGGTGGTCTCTGCCTGGCTTTAGCGCAAGCCTTAGCCAACCAGAGATCCCATTTCTAACATTGGTGATCAGCGGTGGGATTAGGACTTGCGTTTGCGCAGTACCACAGCGACAGCTGGCTGCACTACAAAACTCTGCATTTAGATAGTCACATGGAAAGGGATTATTGTTCTAACTTTGTTTTAAGTGTCATTTCTGTGGAAATGTGTTTCTTGTGCACTTTGAGTTGGGTGTCCTGCCAAGGATAGAAACCAGAAGCTGGAGGAGGTAACTGCCCTTGTGCAGACAGCTATTTCTTTGGTTGGCCTGCAGTAGAAGCTGGAGGAGGTAACTGCCCCTTTGCTGGTTGCTATTTCTTGGGCTTGCCTACAGTGGGGACTTAATTGGTATGGAGTCACTAGCTCGGGAGGGTAGATCATCCCCTAAGTGCAGTGTGGTTTCTGGATTCACCAGTAAGGGTGGGATCCAGTGGTGGCAGCAGATGTGTGTCCAGTGCATGTATTCCCATTCCCAGTTCCCGGAGAAATGTTACCTGTGTCACGTGGTGGTCAGGTTGAGAAATCAGGGGCGGTAGAAACTGTCTTACCAGTCTTGGGAGGGGTTTGGGGAGGAATGTGTGATGCGCTGGATGAATGTGAACGTCCCATTCCCAGTTCCCGGAGTAATGGTACCTGTGTCATGTGGTGGTCAGGTCGAGAAATCAGGGGCGGTAGAAACTGTCTTACCAGTCTTGGGAGGGGTTTGGGGATGAATGTGTGATGCGCTGGATGAATGTGAACGTCCCATTCCCAGTTCCCGGACTAATGGTACCTGTGTCACGTGGTGGTCAGGTTGAGAAATCAGGGTCGGTAGAAACTGTCTTACCAGTCTGGAGGGTGTCCCTGCAGTGCGGGCCTGCATCCGTGTTCTATTGCCCCAAGCAGGGAAGACCATCACGGTGGTGAATGGTCTGCCCTGCGTTTTGGCTGGAAGGGGATTGTGTTGGACTTGGTCCTTCTGGCAAGTTGACCCCTAAAACTTTTTGTATTTATCATAGCCTTTTTCCTATGTTGTATTAGTGGTTTAAGGCCTCTAGGCGCTTTTACACTGTGTCCCAGTGGAAAGTGCGTGCGCTCTGTGTATTTTTTAGTGAGACTGACCTGCCCTCCCATAGGAATGCATGGGGGATCTGAGTGACTGTGTTAAGTCCTGATGTGAGAGGAGTACAGGGTCGAGTTTGGTATGTGCGAACTCGTGAGATTGAATGCTGCGCGATGATGTGTGTGGCGTTACTGTGCCACTTCTAGAAGCTGGCATGTCTGTGTAATATATGTGTTTATGCCCCTGTGATGTATACAGGATAGGTTTTATACCTGATTCTATTGTGATACTGCTGAGGTCGTTATTGCGCCAGTAGTTACTGGTTGTGCTCTACAGTTATAATTTGTGTTACAGTTGGTATATGTTCTACATTTACAATTGGTGATTTGTGCTAACTCTGACAGTGGTCCATGTGGCCCTGTCTTGTGTAAATAGTCCCCTGTAAAATTCTGCCCAGTGCCAGGTGGCACAGTGTAAATTATGTGATTATCATCTAATGTGTTTATTATAATACAAAGGCTATTTTTGATATATAACCTTGTGTGGAGTTTCTTTTGTGGTGGGCCTAGGGTGCTGTTGCTGTGCGCGCGCGCAAGCGCTTTACAGATTGCCTCCGGGATAAGCCTGACTGCTCGTGCCAAGCTACCAAGGGGGTGAGCAGGGGTTATCTTTGGCGTGTAACTCCCCAGCCCTGACTTAGAGTGATGGTCTCTGCCTGGCTTTAGCGCAAGCCTTAGCCAACCAGAGATCCCATTTCTAACAGGGGGCAACTTTTATCCAGCAGTCTACATGGTCAACTTGTCACATTGCATGTGTGTCTGGTATGCAGACTCACTAGATGTTTCCTCACCTGGTGTACATGAGACTGCATCTCATAGACAGGCAAGGGGGCTCATTGCATGGTGATGCAGGTGATGTCAGATTTTGCCCCTTGCCACATCACCATACACATACAAATTGCCTGCACCGGGACACATCTCACAGTGAGGCCGTGACTACTGATGCACTGTGCATGTGACTGTTCATGTGCACAATGAGGCGTGCCACCACCAATGTCAGCACACCTGCAGCATTGTGCAAATGTGTCTGAGTTGTGTGCATGGTTGTGTCTGCACAGCAATGTCCACCTATTTGCACATGCACATTCCTGAACACCATTCATACACATGTGTAGATAGCTGCAGGTGTTCTGACATTGGTGGTGGCATGCCTTATTGTGCACATGAACAGTCACACGCACAGTGCACATGCTATTTGGCAGTTGAGGGAGATGTGTTCTTGTGCAGTGAATTTGTATATGTGTGGTAATGTGGCAAGGGGCCCATTTTGCCACCCTACTGCATGTCAGGTTGTTGTTCCACTCTGTACTTTGAGGGGGCACTTATGGCATGTTCTGACGTTGATCTCGACCTATTTAGTTAGTTATTTAGGGCTAACTTTCCTGTGCTAAGTAGGAGGTCTGTATGCTGGCCAATGTGTGTTGTGCAATGTGTTGTTTGAGAAGGGTGATATGTCCCTATGCCAACATGAACAGGGGTGTTAGGGACATACATTGCACTTCAATTAATGTAATTGGACATGAGTGCCACTGTGCCCATCACCCCCCTTCCCCCCGTCCCTGGTTGATGCTTACCCTGGTGTTGTTGTGTCTCTTCACATTCGGCACTATCCTGGCCCGCAACTCCGACCACCGTCTCCTCACTGATGACTCAGGACACTTGCTCCTCCAACTCGTCCAGCTCCTCCTGTGGCGCTGGACCCCCACCTCCAGTCTGCCACGCTGTTTTCACGTTGGCCGCAAGTTTCTCCTTTGGTTTGCCTTTTGTATCATGCCAACGCTTCTTGCAGTCATCCACTGTCCTTCTCATCTCTCCTACGGCATTCATCTTGGACACTATCTCCTCACATATTACTTTTTTCCTGGCCAATGTCACTGTGGAGGTGACAAACAGTTCTTGTTCATGTTCTGTCACCTCCGCTATCAGGACCTGGTTCTCCTGCAGGCTGAACTTTGGATTCCTCTTCCTCTTGGCCTTCCCCATGGTCTCTGGCTGGTCCTCCTGGGTATCTGTGGTGATGTTTCTGGCCTCAGCAATGGTCCCAGCTTCTTCCATAGCTCCTCTTGTATTTTCAAATTTTTTTTCAGCTTTGGGGCACATTTATAGTGTATTTTCCCGCTCTACGGGTCCAATGCAAGGTGGTACTAATAAGCGATGGGATTCTCGCACTGATTGGCCCTTCGCCACTTTTTCCACGTTAGCCTTCATTTTGTTATCGGCAGCACACAAAATCTATTGCCCTCCTTTTCCGCCGGAAAAGGTATCTATCGCCTGTCAGCAGCATCTTGCTGATACGCCGCTAAAGTGGCGATGGATTCTGGCGAAGTGCGGCGGTAAGAATATTATCACTAAAGGGGGATTAGCGATAAATATCGCCAGTTGTTGATAATATGCCCCTTTGTCCTTTTATATCTCGGACTTGGATGGTACTGTGCTAATCCCATGCTTAAATACTTTGATAGAAAAGCAGACATTTGAGGTGAGCAGATCTAGAGTGTCGCTTGTGTTGAGAGTGCTCTAACAGGAGGCACTTTCCAACTAAACTTGAGAACTACCCAGGGTTCTTTGATTTTTTTTTTGCATAATTTATTCATCACTCTATGCCAGAATGGGTATTGTTTTGACTTACACTGGGTGCTCCCTTGTGTCTGGACAAAGCTATACCTCTCTGAAGAGCTCTAATTAGAGCAAAACACTGTGTTAGGGGTTGCTTTTACTCATTTCAGGTTGGCTTGGTTGGTATTTTACCAATTCAAAGCTGTAATACTGTGCCTGGAGTGGTAAATGGCTTTTGTCATTTTACAGCTCATCATGGACAGCACTTGCTAGTCCTATGTTTAAAGACTTTGTCCTTTTCTATCTCGGCGTGGATAGCACTGTGCTAATCCCATGCTTAAATACTTTGATAGAAAAGGAGGCATTTGAGGAGAGCAGATCTACAGTGTCGCTGGTGTTGAGGGTGCTCTAACAGAAGCTGCTTTCCACCTAAACTTGAGAACTACCCAGAGTTCTCTGCTTCTTTTTTTGCATAATTTATTCTTCACTCTATGCCTGAAAGGGTATTGTTTTGACTTATACAGGGTGCTCCCTTGTGTCTGGACAAAGCTATCAATCACTGAAGAGCTTGAATTGGAGCGAAACATTGTGTTAGGGGTTGCTTTTACTCATTTCAGGTTGGCTTGGCTGCTATTTTACCAATTCAAAGCTGTAATACTGTGCTTGGAGTGATAAATGGCTTTTGTCATTTTACAGCTTAGCATGGACAGCACTTGCTAGTCCTATGCTTAAAGACTTTGCTGTAGAAATGGCAAAAGACTTTCGGGCATATTAGCAAGGGCCAGATCACTGCTTTATCGGCACTTTTTGCCAATAAAGCGGCGATTTTTTTATCGCCCAATTACCAAGCAGTTGCTAACAGCAGTTAGCGACAGCTTCCAGGCGATAGTGATCAGTTTGGGGACTGTTTTGCATGTCAGCAATATTTATTGCTAATGACATGCAAAGTGGGTGTACCCAAACTGGTAGCGACTGAAAGCAGTCGCTAACACAGCTATCGCCTATTAGCAATACCCGCGGCGCGATAAGAAAATGCGCGCTAACTGCTATTAGCGCCAGGATTTTACACCTGGTAAAAACCTGACTTAGCTATAATAGTCAATGGGAGGTGGATTCTACGGCTACGTCCCCACCTGCCTTTTAGCGAGATTTTCCTTAGCGATAGGATTTTTGTCGCTGGAATTCTCACGTTGTAGATGGGATTCGCCGCTATCACTGGATTCCTATCCCCGTGGAGATAAACGTTGGTAATACTGCATTATCTCTGCAATAGAATCCAGCGATAGAAGGCGATAAAAAAAATCGCGCTAAAAACATTTTGCGATAATTATCGCAAGTTGTTGCTAATATCCCCCTTTGTCCTTTTCTATCTTGGCGTGGATGGTACTGTGCTAATCCCATGCTTAAATACTTTGATAGAAAAGCAGACATTTGAGGTGAGCAGATCTAGAGTGTTGCTGGTGTTGAGAGTGCTCTGACAGGAGCTGCTTTCCACCTAAACTTGAGAACTACCCAGAGTTCTCTGCTTCTTTTTTTGCATAATTTATGTGCCAATATATTCCTGAAAGGGTATTGCTTTGACTTATACTGGGGGCTTCCTTGTGTATGGACAAAGCTATACCTCTCTAAAGAGCTCAAATTAGAGCGAAACATTGTGTTAGGGATGGCTTTTACTCATTTCATGTTGGCTTGGTTGGTATTTTACCAATTCCAGAAGTAATATTGTGCCTGGAGTGGTACATGGCTTTTGTCATTTTACAGCTCAGCATGGACAGCACTTGCTATTCCTATTCTTAATGACTTTGCTGTAGAAATGGCAAAAGACTTTGTCCTTTTCTATCTCAGCATGGATGGTACTGTGCTAATCCCATGTTTAATACTTTAATAGAAAAGCAGACATTTGAGGAGAGCAGATATAGAGTGTCGCTGGTGTTGATAGTGCTCTTACATGAGCTGCTTTCCACCTAAACTTGAGCACTACCCAGAGTTTTCTGCTTCTTTTTTTGCATAATTTATTTGTCACTCTATGCCTGAAAGGATATTCTTTTGACTTATACTGGGTGCTCCCTGTGTTAGGGCTTGGTTTTACTCATTTCAGGTTGGCTTGGTTGGTATTTTACCAATTCAAAGCTGTAATACTGTGCCTGGAGTGGTAAATGGCTTTTGTCATTTTACAGCTCAGCACGGACAGCACTTGCTAGTCCTATGCTTAAAGACTTTGCTGTAGAAATGGCAAAAGCATTTCGGGCATATTAGCAAGGGCCAGATCACCGCTTTATCAGCACTTTTTGCTGTTAAGCGGTGATTTTTTTATCGCCCAATTACCATGCTGTCGCTAACAGCAGTTAGCGACAGCTTCCAGGTGATAGTGATCGGTTTGGGGCCCGCTTTGCATGTCAGCGATATTTATCTCTAATGACATGCAAAGTGGGCGTACCCAAACTGGTAGTGACTGAAAGCAGTCGCTAACACAGCTATCGCCTATTAGCAATACCCGAGGCGCAATAAGAAAATGCGCGTTAACAACAATTAGCGCCAGGATTTTACACCTGGTAAAAACTTGACTTAGCCATAATAGTAAATGAGAGGTGGATTCTACGGCTAAGTCCCCACCTGCCTATTAGCGAGATTTTCCTTAGCGATAGGAATTTTGTCGCTGGCGATATTGCCAGTAAACCGTCGCTAACTGCTGTTAGCGACAGCTTGCTAATGGGGCGATGAAAATATCGCCGCTTTAGAAGCAAAAAGTGGAGTGGAGTGGTAAATGGCTTTTGTCATTTTACAGCTCAGCATGGACAGCACTTGCTAGTTCTATGCTTAAAGACTTTGCTGTAGAAATAGAAAAAAAATTGTCTTTTTCTATCTTGTCGTGGTTGGTACTGTGCTAATCCCATGGTTAAATACTTTGATAGAAAATCAGACATTTGAGGTGAGCAGATCTAGGGTGTTGCTGGTGTTGAGAGTGGTCTAACAGGAGCTGCTTTCCACCTAAACTTGAGAACTACCCAGAGTTCTTTGATTTTTTTTTTTGCATAATTTTTTCGTCACTCCATACCTGAAAGGGTATTGTTTTGATATATTCACAGAAAAAAACATAGGTTTTAGAGAAAGTTATAGTTAGCTGGACATTTCTCTCATACAAAACCCGTGAAATACCCCCGTTATAATTAGTTCAGCTAACTATAACTCGCGCCCCTGCAATGCACTGCTGATGATGTCACATATTACATTACTCAAATGACATCACTCATGACATCACTGATGACATCATCTATGTGATAAATTGATGCATCTTCTCACACCCTAATATAACCTTTGATACACACACTCAAAATTACAGACGGCCATTCTCAAAAGCATAGACACTCCAATACCAATAACTACATACCTACTCATTGATTCTTAGGTCTACACACACATCCACTCACTCACCTGTACAGTTACTCATACTTACAGTCACTCAGTACAGGACTATCATATGCACTTATACACCTATATAGACACTCACACACCACCACTCATCCATAGAGGTATTCACACACCCAGTTAGTCATGCAAATAATTAATCACACTCCCATTTACTCACCTATACAGTTATACACTCACCAGCTCACTTACTCATAAAAATACTACCACATTCTTACGCTCTTATACAATCACTGATACAAGGACACACTCATCCAGACAGCTACTCTCACAATCACACATTCTCACATATAGCCATTTATATACTATAACACACATATATACTGCCTTTCACATATGTAGTTACTCACACATGTACCACTGAGGTATACAGTCAATCACTAACACACCCATACATACACTCACCCACCCATACAGTCCATCACAGATGCACTCTTAAAACCATGCACCCAGTGAATCATCCACTCACACATCTATGCACAGAGTCATACACAACACACCTACACAAACACTCAGGCACCCATACAGATACTCAGACAACCAATCAATAACCCATATTGACACTCATGCAGCTATTCGCAAACCCATGCAGCCGCTTACAAACCAACAGACAGACGAATACAGACATTCACACAGTTTAGTCACTAACCCATGCATTCAGTAAGTTATGTTTAATCACTCACTTATAGAGTCAGTCACACACCTAGGAAATCATCTATTTAGACACCTATACACCCACTCATTCTTCAACACGCCTTTCCTTATATATATTAAAACATATTTAAACTTTAGAGAAACACACAGTCACTGGATGATGTCATCAGTGATGTCAACAGTGATGTCATTTGAGATGTCATCAGTGATGTCATCAGTGATGTCATTTGAGATGTCATCCGTGATGTCATCAGTGATGTCACTGACCATGTCATGAGTGAGCGGGGGCACAAGTTCTAGTTAGCTGAACTAACTTTGGGGCATATTAGCAAGGGCTGGTGAATACTTTGGCTGGTGAATACTCACTGCCAATGCTGAGGTGACATGGTAAGGTTCGCTGAAGACAGCACACTGTGATGTTGAGGGGCCCGTGCCCATCATGCTAACACAATGACCACACGGACACACTTGCTCAGATGCGGGTTCGGGGCGTTGGCGGTCCTGGGGTTGTTGTGATGAGTGTTGTGGTCCTCATGGGTATCCGTGTATCATGCTTATTGACTCTATGGCACCTGTGGGAGTTCTGGTTTGGCTCCTGGCTGTGTTCCGCTTCATGCTGCAGGTAGTCATCCTGCTTAACACAAGCAGAAAGCAGGTGTAAAATCCCAGGTGCTAACGAGGCTTAACACCAGAATTTGTTTCGCATCGCATTTTTTGCCTTCCTTTGTGAAGTGGTTTTTTCGTGTACAGAAAAATAAACAAACTGGGCAGTGTATCCCGTCAAGATCCAGCACCTGACCCACTATTCCCAATCAATATAATTCTTCATTGATTTTGTGTGTGCACTGAAAATGCACCCACTACCACAGTGCAATTCAATACAGGATTTTAGTATTTAGAATAAATCGCAAAGGTGCACCTAGTGTGTTTTTGCACGGGAACGCCTACTCTGCATCTCATTATCAACACTTTAATGCAACTAAAGTTGAGATAAATCTAACACACTATTCAGAAGCTGGTGCAAACTGCAGATATCACCAGTATTCCCGCGATAACTGCTCCAAAATTTAACACCATGGTGGACACCACCAAATAACAGTAATAAGAACGAGAAAGAGTCACATAGTACTTAAGTAACAATCAAAAACTTTATTGAAATTTCACAAACTCAACACAAAACAACAAGGCGGAAGACTCCTGTCGGGTCCATCAATGTCGATGACACGGTCTGGAAAATAAAGCACAAAATAAGGACGTGTGTCATATCAAAGGAGTGAGACACAGAGAAAGAGAGAAGGAAAAAAAAGCCAAAGAGCAAAAGAGATGGAAGGAAAGAAAAGGAGTGAAAAAGGAAGAAGGGAGAGAAACTGAGAGAGATAGAAGGAAAGGAAGGAAGAGAGTGAGAGAGAGAGTGAAGAGAGGGAAGTGCGAGAGAGAGACACTGCCGCCCCTGCTCATCCATGACCAAATAATTACCTGCTGCCACCGGAGTGTCTACCAGTGGGCATTCCACATGCCCGTGAAATCTCCAGGGCCCGGTCCCGCCACCATGGCTTGGTGCACATTATGTGGACCGGCTCCGCGGTCCAGCAGATCCCACACATGTCGCTGAGTCCTGAGTCATCAATGGCGGAGACCACATCAGCTTCTGGTGCTGCTAACCCTGTGCAACGCAAGTCAGCTCAACGTGGTGATAGGCTGCTGACGGCCATACAACTTAGGGTGCGACTAACCCTGTGCAACTCGATCCGCGCTATGTGGTGGTAGGCCCCTGATGGCCACGTCAGCTTCGGGTGGCACTAAACCTGTGCAACTCAAGTCCGCGCCACGTGGTAGTAGGGCCCTGATGGCCACATCATCCTCGGGTGGTACTAACCCTGTGCAACTCAAGTCCGCGCCACGTGGTGGAAGACCTGTGACGGCCATACAGCTCAGGGTGCGACTAACCCTCTGCACAACTTTTAATGGACTCTTTATGATTTAGACCCGTGGAGCGTGCGCCATCCAGTAACCACCGGCAATAAAGGATGTGACGTTGGCGATCCATTATATTTGCGTGGTCACATGGCCTGTGACGCATGTGCCGGATGGGTGTGGTGTGTGTGCAAACCTGCCGTTAGGGAGTGGTCGTGACATGTTGACACCTAGCCCACTGACCGGCACACCAACAGCAAGTACGCCTGCGACAGGTAGCTATGTGGGGCCAATGTTAGAAAGTAATCGGAGTCACATGGTGTGGCGTATGATGGAACAGGGCAGGGATAGCCACAATGACCCTGGGGCTCTGGGGCTCTGGCCGTGGTTCAGTACATGTCCGGACAAGGAAGTGACTAATGCATGTGTCCCCATTGTAGTGTTTATGGCACCAGAAACACAATAGGCTATGTAGCATACAGTGACTGGCATCCCATTAAATGAGCCATCATTGACGTAAGGTGAATCACTGTTTCTACATTCTTCCACATATTCATACATAAATTAGGTAAGACATAACACAGCAGTGCGTCACTGGATGTTTATTGCACATCCAGTGGAGTTTAGCAGCTGGTACGGTAGAGGGACAGGACAAGCGCACTTCACAATATATGCTCGTGGAGGGTGAACCAGAGTCCTTCCGGGGAGGACAGGATTCGGCAGAACTGGAAGGGTACAGTCCCCAGTGAGGTCTCCGTGTCATTTTGCATTGAAGAGGATATGGCAGGCCATGTCGCGGACCAAGGTGAGTGCATCAGAGTGCAACGTGGGACAATGGAAGGTCGTTGGGCCATGTGTGGCACCAAGGATAAACATGCCAGGTGGCGGAAATGAATGGTAGTGCCTTCTTCTGATCTCAAACCCATCCACATCCTCGTCCTCGTATGTGTGCACTGCCCCACCTGTGGCTTTTTCTGTACCAGCTGTGGGACTGTGTGCCACTGACACATGAGTGGACAAATGTGGATTGTTTTCCACACTGTGTGCCACTGACACATCAGTGGACGGTGACGGACTGTCTTCCGCACTGTGTGCCACTGATACTTATGATAGTGTTGTATTCACGAGTGACTGCATGTCTGAGGGACAGTATGGATGTATGATTTGATGTGTGTCCAGACCTAGGAATCAGTGTGTGCATATGTAGTAACTGGTATTGGTGTGTCGATGGTTTTGAAAATGATACTCTATATTTTAGAGTGGATGTATCAAACGTTATATTAGAGTGTGAGGAGATGCTTCAGATTTTCACATGGATAATGTCATCAGTGATGTCATTTGAGATGTCATTTGAGATGTCATCAGTGATGTCATGAGTGATGTCACTGACCATGTCATGAATGATGTAATATGTGACGTCATCAGCAGTGCATTGCAGGTGCGCGAGTTATAGTTAGCTGAACTAACTATAACAGGGGAATTTCTATGGTTTTGTACGAGTGAAATGTCCAACCAACTATATCATATCTGAAATGTATGATTTTTTTTTGTGAATTTCTAAGGTTTTTTAAATGCTAATTTCTAACTATAACGTGTTTGAAACCTATGTTTTTTTCAGTGAATATATATATATATACATATATATCCACCACAATTTTTCCTTGATTTGGGGTCGCGATCATTGCAGATAAGCATTCCGCTTCATTCAACCAAAGGCGTGCAGCTTCCCTTTCCTTCGTGTCGTCCCTGGCCTTACGCGTTTCGAATTCTTTTAATTCTCATCAGAGGCCCGTGCAGCGATCCTTTTCAGTCCGACCACAGTACCCAGCTTGAGTTTATATAGCGTTCATTTGGCTTCAGGTGTGCCTAATAATAATTCATTTGTTGAGCACTCTGGGAAATGTAGTCCTTTCACTTTGAATTTTTTAACCCTCCAGTGGGTGTTGATGCTGTACGCAGTATGGGACCAATTCCTCACCCTCCATTGGGTTTTAGAAAGAGACTCTGCATGTCTGTAATTCCGGATCTGCAATGCCCGATCAAAGAAAACAAAGGAGTTTGTTTCTTCCGGGTCCGGCATTGGGTACCGGTGATGCGTTATCCCACGCGGCCAGGAATTGCCGCTTATATATCCACCACAATTTTTCCTTGATTTGGGGTCGCGATCATTGCAGATAAGCATTCCGCTTCATTCAACCAAAGGCGTGCAGCTTCCCTTTCCTTCGTGTCGTCCCTGGCCTTACGCGTTTCGAATTCTTTTAATTCTCATCAGAGGCCCGTGCAGCGATCCTTTTCAGTCCGACCACAGTACCCAGCTTGAGTTTATATAGCGTTCATTTGGCTTCAGGTGTGCCTAATAATAATTCATTTGTTGAGCACTCTGGGAAATGTAGTCCTTTCACTTTGAATTTTTTAACCCTCCAGTGGGTGTTGATGCTGTACGCAGTATGGGACCAATTCCTCACCCTCCATTGGGTTTTAGAAAGAGACTCTGCATGTCTGTAATTCCGGATCTGCAATGCCCGATCAAAGAAAACAAAGGAGTTTGTTTCTTCCGGGTCCGGCATTGGGTACCGGTGATGCGTTATCCCACGCGGCCAGGAATTGCCGCTTATATATCCACCACAATTTTTCCTTGATTTGGGGTCGCGATCATTGCAGATAAGCATTCCGCTTCATTCAACCAAAGGCGTGCAGCTTCCCTTTCCTTCGTGTCGTCCCTGGCCTTACGCGTTTCGAATTCTTTTAATTCTCATCAGAGGCCCGTGCAGCGATCCTTTTCAGTCCGACCACAGTACCCAGCTTGAGTTTATATAGCGTTCATTTGGCTTCAGGTGTGCCTAATAATAATTCATTTGTTTAGCACTCTGGGAAATGTAGTCCTTTCACTTTGAATTTTTTAACCCTCCAGTGGGTGTTGATGCTGTACGCAGTATGGGACCAATTCCTCACCCTCCATTGGGTTTTAGAAAGAGACTCTGCATGTCTGTAATTCCGGATCTGCAATGCCCGATCAAAGAAAACAAAGGAGTTTGTTTCTTCCGGGTCCGGCATTGGGTACCGGTGATGCGTTATCCCACGCGGCCAGGAATTGCCGCTTATATATCCACCACAATTTTTCCTTGATTTGGGGTCGCGATCATTGCAGATAAGCATTCCGCTTCATTCAACCAAAGGCGTGCAGCTTCCCTTTCCTTCGTGTCGTCCCTGGCCTTACGCGTTTCGAATTCTTTTAATTCTCATCAGAGGCCCGTGCAGCGATCCTTTTCAGTCCGACCACAGTACCCAGCTTGAGTTTATATAGCGTTCATTTGGCTTCAGGTGTGCCTAATAATAATTCATTTGTTGAGCACTCTGGGAAATGTAGTCCTTTCACTTTGAATTTTTTAACCCTCCAGTGGGTGTTGATGCTGTACGCAGTATGGGACCAATTCCTCACCCTCCATTGGGTTTTAGAAAGAGACTCTGCATGTCTGTAATTCCGGATCTGCAATGCCCGATCAAAGAAAACAAAGGAGTTTGTTTCTTCCGGGTCCGGCATTGGGTACCGGTGATGCGTTATCCCACGCGGCCAGGAATTGCCGCTTATATATCCACCACAATTTTTCCTTGATTTGGGGTCGCGATCATTGCAGATAAGCATTCCGCTTCATTCAACCAAAGGCGTGCAGCTTCCCTTTCCTTCGTGTCGTCCCTGGCCTTACGCGTTTCGAATTCTTTTAATTCTCATCAGAGGCCCGTGCAGCGATCCTTTTCAGTCCGACCACAGTACCCAGCTTGAGTTTATATAGCGTTCATTTGGCTTCAGGTGTGCCTAATAATAATTCATTTGTTGAGCACTCTGGGAAATGTAGTCCTTTCACTTTGAATTTTTTAACCCTCCAGTGGGTGTTGATGCTGTACGCAGTATGGGACCAATTCCTCACCCTCCATTGGGTTTTAGAAAGAGACTCTGCATGTCTGTAATTCCGGATCTGCAATGCCCGATCAAAGAAAACAAAGGAGTTTGTTTCTTCCGGGTCCGGCATTGGGTACCGGTGATGCGTTATCCCACGCGGCCAGGAATTGCCGCTTATATATCCACCACAATTTTTCCTTGATTTGGGGTCGCGATCATTGCAGATAAGCATTCCGCTTCATTCAACCAAAGGCGTGCAGCTTCCCTTTCCTTCGTGTCGTCCCTGGTCTTACGCGTTTCGAATTCTTTTAATTCTCATCAGAGGCCCGTGCAGCGATCCTTTTCAGTCCGACCACAGTACCCAGCCTGAGTTTATATAGCGTTCATTTGGCTTCAGGTGTGCCTAATAATAATTCATTTGTTGAGCACTCTGGGAAATGTAGTCCTTTCACTTTGAATTTTTTAACCCTCCAGTGGGTGTTGATGCTGTACGCAGTATGGGACCAATTCCTCACCCTCCATTGGGTTTTAGAAAGAGACTCTGCATGTCTGTAATTCCGGATCTGCAATGCCCGATCAAAGAAAACAAAGGAGTTTGTTTCTTCCGGGTCCGGCATTGGGTACCGGTGATGCGTTATCCCACGCGGCCAGGAATTGCCGCTTATATATCCACCACAATTTTTCCTTGATTTGGGGTCGCGATCATTGCAGATAAGCATTCCGCTTCATTCAACCAAAGGCGTGCAGCTTCCCTTTCCTTCGTGTCGTCCCTGGCCTTACGCGTTTCGAATTCTTTTAATTCTCATCAGAGGCCCGTGCAGCGATCCTTTTCAGTCCGACCACAGTACCCAGCTTGAGTTTATATAGCGTTCATTTGGCTTCAGGTGTGCCTAATAATAATTCATTTGTTGAGCACTCTGGGAAATCTAGTCCTTTCACTTTGAATTTTTTAACCCTCCAGTGGGTGTTGATGCTGTACGCAGTATGGGACCAATTCCTCACCCTCCATTGGGTTTTAGAAAGAGACTCTGCATGTCTGTAATTCCGGATCTGCAATGCCCGATCAAAGAAAACAAAGGAGTTTGTTTCTTCCGGGTCCGGCATTGGGTACCGGTGATGCGTTATCCCACGCGGCCAGGAATTGCCGCTTATATATCCACCACAATTTTTCCTTGATTTGGGGTCGCGATCATTGCAGATAAGCATTCCGCTTCATTCAACCAAAGGCGTGCAGCTTCCCTTTCCTTCGTGTCGTCCCTGGCCTTACGCGTTTCGAATTCTTTTAATTCTCATCAGAGGCCCGTGCAGCGATCCTTTTCAGTCCGACCACAGTACCCAGCTTGAGTTTATATAGCGTTCATTTGGCTTCAGGTGTGCCTAATAATAATTCATTTGTTGAGCACTCTGGGAAATGTAGTCCTTTCACTTTGAATTTTTTAACCCTCCAGTGGGTCTTGATGCTGTACGCAGTATGGGACCAATTCCTCACCCTCCATTGGGTTTTAGAAAGAGACTCTGCATGTCTGTAATTCCGGATCTGCAATGCCCGATCAAAGAAAACAAAGGAGTTTGTTTCTTCCGGGTCCGGCATTGGGTACCGGTGATGCGTTATCCCACGCGGCCAGGAATTGCCGCTTATATATCCACCACAATTTTTCCTTGATTTGGGGTCGCGATCATTGCAGATAAGCATTCCGCTACATTCAACCAAAGGCGTGCAGCTTCCCTTTCCTTCGTGTCGTCCCTGGCCTTACGCGTTTCGAATTCTTTTAATTCTCATCAGAGGCCCGTGCAGCGATCCTTTTCAGTCCGACCACAGTACCCAGCTTGAGTTTATATAGCGTTCATTTGGCTTCAGGTGTGCCTAATAATAATTCATTTGTTGAGCACTCTGGGAAATGTAGTCCTTTCACTTTGAATTTTTTAACCCTCCAGTGGGTGTTGATGCTGTACGCAGTATGGGACCAATTCCTCACCCTCCATTGGGTTTTAGAAAGAGACTCTGCATGTCTGTAATTCCGGATCTGCAATGCCCGATCAAAGAAAACAAAGGAGTTTGTTTCTTCCGGGTCCGGCATTGGGTACCGGTGATGCGTTATCCCACGCGGCCAGGAATTGCCGCTTATATATCCACCACAATTTTTCCTTGATTTGGGGTCGCGATCATTGCAGATAAGCATTCCGCTTCATTCAACCAAAGGCGTGCAGCTTCCCTTTCCTTCGTGTCGTCCCTGGCCTTACGCGTTTCGAATTCTTTTAATTCTCATCAGAGGCCCGTGCAGCGATCCTTTTCAGTCCGACCACAGTACCCAGCTTGAGTTTATATAGCGTTCATTTGGCTTCAGGTGTGCCTAATAATAATTCATTTGTTGAGCACTCTGGGAAATGTAGTCCTTTCACTTTGAATTTTTTAACCCTCCAGTGGGTCTTGATGCTGTACGCAGTATGGGACCAATTCTTCACCCTCCATTGGGTTTTAGAAAGAGACTCTGCATGTCTGTAATTCCGGATCTGCAATGCCCGATCAAAGAAAACAAAGGAGTTTGTTTCTTCCGGGTCCGGCATTGGGTACCGGTGATGCGTTATCCCACGCGGCCAGGAATTGCCGCTTATATATCCACCACAATTTTTCCTTGATTTGGGGTCGCGATCATTGCAGATAAGCATTCCGCTTCATTCAACCAAAGGCGTGCAGCTTCCCTTTCCTTCGTGTCATCCCTGGCCTTACGCGTTTCGAATTCTTTTAATTCTCATCAGAGGCCCGTGCAGCGATCCTTTTCAGTCCGACCACAGTACCCAGCTTGAGTTTATATAGCGTTCATTTGGCTTCAGGTGTGCCTAATAATAATTCATTTGTTGAGCACTCTGGGAAATGTAGTCCTTTCACTTTGAATTTTTTAACCCTCCAGTGGGTGTTGATGCTGTACGCAGTATGGGACCAATTCCTCACCCTCCATTGGGTTTTAGAAAGAGACTCTGCATGTCTGTAATTCCGGATCTGCAATGCCCGATCAAAGAAAACAAAGGAGTTTGTTTCTTCCGGGTCCGGCATTGGGTACCGGTGATGCGTTATCCCACGCGGCCAGGAATTGCCGCTTATATATCCACCACAATTTTTCCTTGATTTGGGGTCGCGATCATTGCAGATAAGCATTCCGCTTCATTCAACCAAAGGCGTGCAGCTTCCCTTTCCTTCGTGTCGTCCCTGGCCTTACGCGTTTCGAATTCTTTTAATTCTCATCAGAGGCCCGTGCAGCGATCCTTTTCAGTCCGACCACAGTACCCAGCTTGAGTTTATATAGCGTTCATTTGGCTTCAGGTGTGCCTAATAATAATTCATTTGTTGAGCACTCTGGGAAATGTAGTCCTTTCACTTTGAATTTTTTAACCCTCCAGTGGGTGTTGATGCTGTACGCAGTATGGGACCAATTCCTCACCCTCCATTGGGTTTTAGAAAGAGACTCTGCATGTCTGTAATTCCGGATCTGCAATGCCCGATCAAAGAAAACAAAGGAGTTTGTTTCTTCCGGGTCCGGCATTGGGTACCGGTGATGCGTTATCCCACGCGGCCAGGAATTGCCGCTTATATATCCACCACAATTTTTCCTGCACGCCTTTGGTTGAATGAAGCGGAATGCTTCTCTGCAATGATCGCGACCCCAAATCAAGGAAAAATTGTGGTGGATATATAAGCGGCAATTCCTGGCCGCGTGGGATAACGCATCACCGGTACCCAATGCCGGACCCGGAAGAAACAAACTCCTTTGTTTTCTTTGATCGGGCATTGCAGATCCGGAATTACAGACATGCAGAGTCTCTTTCTAAAACCAAATGGAGGGTGAGGAATTGGTCCCATACTGCGTACAGCATCAACACCCACTGGAGGGTTAAAAAATTCAAAGTGAAAGGACTACATTTCCCAGAGTGCTCAACAAATGAATTATTATTAGGCACACCTGAAGCCAAATGAACGCTATATAAACTCAAGCTGGGTACTGTGGTCGGACTGAAAAGGATCGCTGCACGGGCCTCTGATGAGAATTAAAAGAATTCGAAACGCGTAAGGCCAGGGACGACACGAAGGAAAGGGAAGCTGCACGCCTTTGGTTGAATGAAGCGGAATGCTTATCTGCAATGATCGTGACCCCAAATCAAGGAAAAATTGTGGTGGATATATAAGCGGCAATTCCTGGCCGCGTGGGATAACGCATCACCGGTACCCAATGCCGGACCCGGAAGAAACAAACTCCTTTGTTTTCTTTGATCGGGCATTGCAGATCCGGAATTACAGACATGCAGAGTCTCTTTCTAAAACCCAATGGAGGGTGAGGAATTGGTCCCATACTGCGTACAGCATCAACACCCACTGGAGGGTTAAAAAATTCAAAGTGAAAGGACTACATTTCCCAGAGTGCTCAACAAATGAATTATTATTAGGCACACCTGAAGCCAAATGAACGCTATATAAACTCAAGCTGGGTACTGTGGTCGGACTGAAAAGGATCGCTGCACGGGCCTCTGATGAGAATTAAAAGAATTCGAAACGCGTAAGGCCAGGGACGACACGAAGGAAAGGGAAGCTGCACGCCTTTGGTTGAATGAAGCGGAATGCTTATCTGCAATGATCGCGACCCCAAATCAAGGAAAAATTGTGGTGGATATATAAGCGGCAATTCCTGGCCGCGTGGGATAACGCATCACCGGTACCCAATGCCGGACCCGGAAGAAACAAACTCCTTTGTTTTCTTTGATCGGGCATTGCAGATCCGGAATTACAGACATGCAGAGTCTCTTTCTAAAACCCAATGGAGGGTGAGGAATTGGTCCCATACTGCGTACAGCATCAACACCCACTGGAGGGTTAAAAAATTCAAAGTGAAAGGACTACATTTCCCAGAGTGCTCAACAAATGAATTATTATTAGGCACACCTGAAGCCAAATGAACGCTATATAAACTCAAGCTGGGTACTGTGGTCGGACTGAAAAGGATCGCTGCACGGGCCTCTGATGAGAATTAAAAGAATTCGAAACGCGTAAGGCCAGGGATGACACGAAGGAAAGGGAAGCTGCACGCCTTTGGTTGAATGAAGCGGAATGCTTATCTGCAATGATCGCGACCCCAAATCAAGGAAAAATTGTGGTGGATATATAAGCGGCAATTCCTGGCCGCGTGGGATAACGCATCACCGGTACCCAATGCCGGACCCGGAAGAAACAAACTCCTTTGTTTTCTTTGATCGGGCATTGCAGATCCGGAATTACAGACATGCAGAGTCTCTTTCTAAAACCCAATGGAGGGTGAGGAATTGGTCCCATACTGCGCACAGCATCAACACCCACTGGAGGGTTAAAAAATTCAAAGTGAAAGGACTACATTTCCCAGAGTGCTCAACAAATGAATTATTATTAGGCACACCTGAAGCCAAATGAACGCTATATAAACTCAAGCTGGGTACTGTGGTCGGACTGAAAAGGATCGCTGCACGGGCCTCTGATGAGAATTAAAAGAATTCGAAACGCGTAAGGCCAGGGACGACACGAAGGAAAGGGAAGCTGCACGCCTTTGGTTGAATGAAGCGGAATGCTTATCTGCAATGATCGCGACCCCAAATCAAGGAAAAATTGTGGTGGATATATAAGCGGCAATTCCTGGCCGCGTGGGATAACGCATCACCGGTACCCAATGCCGGACCCGGAAGAAACAAACTCCTTTGTTTTCTTTGATCGGGCATTGCAGATCCGGAATTACAGACATGCAGAGTCTCTTTCTAAAACCCAATGGAGGGTGAGGAATTGGTCCCATACTGCGTACAGCATCAACACCCACTGGAGGGTTAAAAAATTCAAAGTGAAAGGACTACATTTCCCAGAGTGCTCAACAAATGAATTATTATTAGGCACACCTGAAGCCAAATGAACGCTATATAAACTCAAGCTGGGTACTGTGGTCGGACTGAAAAGGATCGCTGCACGGGCCTCTGATGAGAATTAAAAGAATTCGAAACGTGTAAGGCCAGGGACGACACGAAGGAAAGGGAAGCTGCACGCCATTGGTTGAATGAAGCGGAATGCTTATCTGCAATGATCGCGACCCCAAATCAAGGAAAAATTGTGGTGGATATATAAACGGCAATTCCTGGCCGCGTGGGATAACGCATCACCGGTACCCAATGCCGGACCCGGAAGAAACAAACTCCTTTGTTTTCTTTGATCGGGCATTGCAGATCCGGAATTACAGACATGCAGAGTCTCTTTCTAAAACCCAATGGAGGGTGAGGAATTGGTCCCATACTGCGTACAGCATCAACACCCACTGGAGGGTTAAAAAATTCAAAGTGAAAGGACTACATTTCCCAGAGTGCTCAACAAATGAATTATTATTAGGCACACCTGAAGCCAAATGAACGCTATATAAACTCAAGCTGGGTACTGTGGTCGGACTGAAAAGGATCGCTGCACGGGCCTCTGATGAGAATTAAAAGAATTCGAAACGCGTAAGGCCAGGGACGACACGAAGGAAAGGGAAGCTGCACGCCTTTGGTTGAATGAAGCGGAATGCTTATCTGCAATGATCGTGACCCCAAATCAAGGAAAAATTGTGGTGGATATATAAGCGGCAATTCCTGGCCGCGTGGGATAACGCATCACCGGTACCCAATGCCGGACCCGGAAGAAACAAACTCCTTTGTTTTCTTTGATCTGGCATTGCAGATCCGGAATTACAGACATGCAGAGTCTCTTTCTAAAACCCAATGGAGGGTGAGGAATTGGTCCCATACTGCGTACAGCATCAACACCAACTGGAGGGTTAAAAAATTCAAAGTGAAAGGACTACATTTCCCAGAGTGCTCAACAAATGAATTATTATTAGGCACACCTGAAGCCAAATGAACGCTATATAAACTCAAGCTGGGTACTGTGGTCGGACTGAAAAGGATCGCTGCACGGGCCTCTGATGAGAATTAAAAGAATTCGAAACGCGTAAGGCCAGGGACGACACGAAGGAAAGGGAAGCTGCACGCCTTTGGTTGAATGAAGCGGAATGCTTATCTGCAATGATCGCGACCCCAAATCAAGGAAAAATTGTGGTGGATGTATAAGCGGCAATTCCTGCCCGCGTGGGATAACGCATCACCGGTACCCAATGCCGGACCCGGAAGAAACAGACTCCTTTGTTTTCTTTGATCGGGCATTGCAGATCCGGAATTACAGACATGCAGAGTCTCTTTCTAAAACCCAATGGAGGGTGAGGAATTGGTCCCATACTGCGTACAGCATCAACACCCACTGGAGGGTTAAAAAATTCAAAGTGAAAGGACTACATTTCCCAGAGTGCTCAACAAATGAATTATGATTAGGCACACCTGAAGCCAAATGAACGCTATATAAACTCAAGCTGGGTACTGTGGTCGGACTGAAAAGGATCGCTGCACGGGCCTCTGATGAGAATTAAAAGAATTCGAAACGCGTAAGGCCAGGGACGACACGCAGGAAAGGGAAGCTGCACGCCTTTGGTTGAATGAAGCGGAATGCTTATCTGCAATGATCGCGACCCCAAATCAAGGAAAAATTGTGGTGGATATACATATATATGCATATATATATCGATAGATAGATAGATAGATAGATAGATAGATAGATAGATAGATAGATATGCCTTTTTATTATGATATTGTGGGGAAAAATTAGGCTGGTGAGACAGCTGCCTCTAGGTCAAACCTAAAAATCAATCATATGGCAGGGAGAACCTTAGAACAAATGTATATACTGCTTTAAATGTGCCTGTGGCCTATTGCGAGGAGGCAGTGGAGCAGCTGACAAATTGCTCCTAAAACTGAAGTAGAGTACGCAGAATACTTTCAGTCCATGCACAAAAAAACAACAGAATTATTACATTGACAGTTCTATCAGCTCTTGATCAAAAGTGACTGCTACTGAAACAGCTAACTTACTTATGAAAGAACAAAAGGTAAAAAGTCACAGATTTTCTCTCACATTTTGCTTCTGACTCACACATATAAAAATAATTTCATCAGCTGTGGGAGTGTGTGAAATTTGTGGGTTTATTAGTGTGGAGGGAGCATGTGAAAGGTATCCACAGCCTAGTCAAACATCTACTGCACAGCACGTCAAGGTCGAAAGCTTCTTGATGGGTTCATGCAGACCGAGCTTTTCTGAAGCTTAACAATTTTCTTGTGTATATTTATTTCACAATATTCTTGACGCCTAAATCACATGTTCTTCTATTCAGCTATTTTCCTTGCTGCTTCTCAGATAGTTTTCCGAGAAACAAACTAGAGCACTTACTGCATTTGAAAGCAGAGAGATAATAACTAGAAACGATTTGTCTATCAATGATGCCAGAGTGATCCTTAGCGTTCCTCCTGAGATTACAAGAATTTGGGGGCATATCTACAAGCAAAGATACCAGGGGCTTATCGCCGCTTTTCGGCCGAAAAGCGGCGATAATTTTATCGCTATATCAGGAAGGTCACGCTATCGCGTGAAACCTTGCCTTAGCGCCTGAATTCCGAACGCCCATCTTTGCATTTCTAATGAGATGCAAAGTGGGCATTCCTCCCCAGGATAACAGGATAAATGTCGCTAAGCGACATTTCTCCTATTATCAAGCCTCACGCAAAGCAGCATAGCGACAAGAAAAGTATCGATAACCGCTTTTATCGCTACTTTCCTTACGCCTGCTTTGAAACTGACTTAGCCATGATATCCTATGGAAGGTGGCTATCATGGCTAAGTATGTGAGGCCCTATCAGCAATCTATCGCCAAACTTCATGGGATTATCACTGGTTTTCTAGCGATACTTTTACGTTAGGCAGTTAGCGCTATCGCTTTTGAGATAAGCGTTGCTAATAGCACGCTATCTCAGCGATAAAAATCCATGCTAGCCGGCGATAATTATCCTAGCGCAAAGTGCGCTTAGCGATAATTATCACCGGTTGTTGCTGATATGCCCCTGGTATCTTTGCTGAAAGAAGGGGTCAAATATTTTACTATTTTATGGGGCATATCAGCAAGGCGAGGCAATAAAATTATCGCCATTTTAGCATCCGTTTTCGGACGAAAAGCGCCGATAATTTTATCGCCCTATCAGCATGGACACGCTAACGCATGAATCCATGCCTTTGCATCTGTTTACTGAACGCCCAACTTTGCATCTCTAATGAGATGCAAAGTGGGCGTTCCTTCCCGAAATAACTGGAGAAATGTCGCTAACCGACATTTCTCCAATTATCAAGGGAATCGCTAAGAAGCATAGCAATAAGAAAAGTAGCGCTAACCATGGTTATCGCTACTTTCCTTACGCCTTCTTTAATTCTGATTTAGCCATGTAATCCAATGGGAGGTGGATTACATGGCTAAGACCTATCAGCAAGGTATCGCCGGTCACAGTGTGATTATCGCTGGATTTCCAGCGATAATCACACTGTTTTCCAGCTAACGCTTGCATTTCTATAGCTTTGGAGATAAGCATTGCTGATCGCACGCTATCTCCGCGATAGAAAGCAGCGATAGCTGGCGATAATTATCCTAGCGCTAAGTGCACTTAGCGATAATTATCGCCGGCCCTTGCTGATATGCCCCTAAGTTTGTAAATTCTAGAGGTACGGCTAATCATGTGGTTTCTACTGAGATGCATACAAACAGCAAAATGTCAGTAGCTTTTTCAAAAAATTTACTTAAATAAAATGCAAGTTGGCAAATATTAATTTTCTGTGACTGCTGCTGATAGCAGAAATGAATTGATTTTCCAAGGTTCTGTTTTAAATAGGTGAAAAAATTGCACCAATTACAATAATGTTGAAATTACTTGTAGGTAATCCTAATGTCACTAACCGTTTCTCTTCCTCATCATAGTACTAGCCGAATAAGAGAGAAACTTTTCCTGGAACCTACCAACCATATGCGCCTTAAAACTGTTTTTTTTTCATTCAACTTTTTAGACTATAACTGCTTTGGCTGCTTACCAGATCTTAGGGCAGCACAACAATCCACATAACAGAACAAGACTTTGTGTCAGGCCCCATTAGAAACTAGGGCAGCATAACAATCCACATAACAGAACGAGACTTTGTGTCAGGCCCCATTAGAAACTAGGGGGCATATCAGCAACAACCGGCGATAATTATCGCTAAGAGCACTTAGCGCTAGGATAATTATCGCCGGCTAGCGTGGATTTTTATCACTGAGATAGCGTGCTATTAGCAACGTTTATCTCAAAAGCGATAAAAATCCTCACGCTAACTGCCTAACGTGAGATTATCGCTGGAAACCCAGCGATAATCTCACGCAATGTGGCATTAGCTTGATGATAGGGACTCACAAACTTAGCCATGATATCCACCTTCCATAGGATATCATGGCTAAATCACTCCTGAAGCAGGCATAAGGAAAGTAGAGATAACAGGGGTTATTGGTACTTTTCCTGCCGCTATGCTTCATAGCGTGGGGCTTGATGATAGGAGAAATGTCGCCTAGTGACATTTCTCCTGTCATGTTAGGTCAGGAACGCCCACTTTGCATCTCATTACAGATGCAAAGCTGGGCGTTAAGATTTCATGCGCTAAAGCAAGGTTTCACACGTTAGTGTGACCTTGCTAATTAGGCGATAAAATTATCGCCGCTTTTCGGCCGAAAACGGCCGAAAAAGTGGCGATAATTTTTTAACGCCGCCTTGTAAATATGCCCCTAGGTTGCTTTAGCGAGCCTTCTTCAGGACTTGCCTGTTGTAAATTGTCAACCCTGGTGTGACATCAGCCAAAACATTTACATTTTTCCCATCTAAATCTGACATTAGTAATTATGTTAAAAGGAATCCGCCATAAGTATGTGTCTAATGAAATGGCATGCCATCCGCAGGTCCCTAGAATTATGTGTTACTGTGGGGGAGCTTGTCCAAGACAACTGAAGACACCAGTCATAGACCACATATATCCACTATCCTGGCAATGCAAACTGTCTTTGAATGGGATTCTCCGTTGACCACAAGGAAATACATCATGTTAAGATGATTGTACTTTTCAATTCAAGTAAGGTGTAAATCACCTTTGATCTTAATTTGGCCAATACTGCCACTTTAGAAATAACCTTTTAGGAAACTAAGTAGCAGTTTATTTAATGATTCATAAAATGTACACCAAGGAAAGTAACAAGGACAAGTGAAACCCCTGGAGAATTAGGGGCATGTATATGTTCTTCGACAAAAGAAAAAGGCAATGAACACTGAAAACCTTTCCCTGGTACTTAATGCAAGTATGAAGCATGTAAAATCCAGAGCTACTGGCTTTTTTTATGAAATCCCCACTGAATCTATGAGAGAGCCCATATTTTTGTTTGCCCTGTTACTTCAAGAAGCACTTCACACATGTGTGTCTTTTGTATATCTGGAGAAAGTGTGAGGCAGGCAATTTTATTGTGAAGCTGGAGAAAACAGATGCCCTTATCAGGAAAGTATCTGCAAATTTGCAGGTTTGTGAGTTTTAACCAACACATAAATTTTATCTCTCCCAAACAGATCCACAATCCTGCCTTTAACCTTTAGGGGCTGATTCCGATGTCGGTTGGAAAGGCTCTGAACGGCATTCTGATTATCCTAACCCATCTAGGAAACTATTGGGGATATTAGCAATAACTTGCGATAATTATCGCAAAACGCGCTTAGCGCGTTTGTTTTTATCGCCGTCTATCGCTGGATATTTTCGCGGCGATAACATGCTATTAGCAACGTTTATCTTCACTGTGATAAAATATCCAGCGATAGCGGTGAAATGCCTGAATATCACTGGAAATCCAGCGATATTCACGCATTAACGCCATGGTGGACTTAGCCTGACAATCCACCTCCCATTGATGAAACAGGTAAGTCATGTTTTCAGCAGCTTAGCGCAACTTTTTCTATCGCTTCGCCTGCATTGCTAATAGGCGATAGCTGTGTTAGTGACTGCTTTCAGTCGCTACCAGTTTGGGTACGCCCACTTTGCATGTCATTAGCGATAAATATCGCTGACATGCAAAGCGGCCCCTAAACCGGTCGCTATCGCCTGGAAGCTGTCGCTAACTGCTGTTAGCAACAGCTTGGTAATTGGGCGATAAAAAAATCGCCGCTTTATCTGCAAAAAGTGCCGCTAAAGCAGCGATGAAGCCCTTGCTAATATGCTCCTATGTTTCCAACTGACTCAAAAACATTTCCGACTGACCGATTAAAATGGAAAGGTAACCGTTCAGTCTTTCAGGCTTGGTTACGATCGGCATTCGGAGACTCTGAGTCGGTCCTGAGCCAAATCGTACAGGTCTATGGGTCGCGTTTCCAACTGACGTATTACATTGTCAGATTGGGACAGCCTTTCCAAATCGGTCCGTTCGACACAAAACAGCTGTCGGAAACTGACTTTGGGGGTGCGTAGCAGGCCCCCTTCACCCAGAGGACTCCAGTTGCGGCCCATGGGGGTATTCGTGGGAGTCCTTTTTACAACCATGCACAGTGTGGCATGCACAGTGGGGTGCCCACAACAGGGTACAAGGTTTTTCTGCAACCACCCGTTTTTTCAATGGGAGCCTTTGTTGTCAGTCGGAAGACAGGCTGCCATTGAAGTCAATAGGAGTCCGACCGAATGGTGTTCGGAAACATCGTCATCGGATGGTTGGACTCCCCGAACCCGAGTCTGTCAGAAACTAATCCGACAAGGAGTCGGTCAGAATGCTTTCCAATTGACATCGTATTGAGGCCCTAAAATTGAAAATATAAAAAATCCACCATATTGGGAGAAATTCTGCATTCTCAACGTATCCTTGCATGTGGAATAGTTCACTAGTCCGATTCTGTGATTCCGGATGGGAAACTTACATGTGCAGATTGAAATATAGCATAGCTTATTTTCGTGTATGTTCCAAAATGCTTAAAGTGTTAGGCCCTCAGTCATTTTGAAAAAGGTATTGTATTTATTTAGTTTTTGCAGATACTGCACTGGCCACACATAAAGAAACAAGATTTGTCAAAGTCAATAGGTCTGATGATTCACACAGCTGCAGTACATCATTATTAGATGTCCCTTTCCAATAAGAAGCAACAGCTTTAAGTCTTCAACACAGTTGCAGTCCCTCAAGACATTTAACTGGCTCTCCCAAATGCCATGCAACTGCTACAACTGTGTTCCACAAAATTGCATCACTCAAAATAAAAAATTTGCATTATCACTTTTGATACTATAACGATGTGTGCTTGATTTCTACAGCAAATATTCAAATGCTAATTTATGATTAGTCAATAGTATAACTTTCAATAACTGTCTTGATTATATTCGAACACTGTGATGACACCCCCTTAATATGCACAGGTACTAGCACCCACAAGTAAATTCAAGTTTCTTCAAACTGGTTCATAGCAGACTGTTTTTAATTAGAGATACTTATATGTGCTAGTAATTCACCGATATTTATATTGAGCACTGCCTATAGCTGAACCGAACTGGTGCGTTGTCCTATGCTAAACTTTTTTGGGGATCTTTTTCATTTAATATTTATCCCTCCCTCTTCCCAAGTGTGTATATATACATATATATATATATATATATATATATATATATATATATATATATATATATATATATATATATATATATATATATATATATATATATATATATATATATATATATATTATCTACTGGCGGTCGCCAGTAGATAGTCATAGTTAGGACCGTGCTTCCATAGGAAATCTCAAAATTCTATTTTGAATAACTTTGGCGCCGGTTGACGAATCTTCACGAAATTTGCAAAACTAATGGGGCGCTCCACTCAGCTCCTACCCTGAAAATCTTGGGGTGATTCGTCAAGCGGGGGCCGAGAAAAAAGGGGGGTCCCAAAACGCGTTTTCCCCATGCATTTTTCCATAGGACCTTTAGTCGAAGGTACAGCCCGAACGGCTTAACAGAATTACTTGAAATGTGGCAGAGAGGTAGTCCTCAGGTCAGGGAAGTGCCTTTTGCAGGTCTGGAGTCAATCTGTTCAGTATTTCTTGAGAAAATAGCTTTTAAAAGCATATAAATATCTATACGCGCGCACCGTGCATGCACGGTGCCGTGTGCGAGCGAAATTCTGATTGGTTGTTAGATGTCAGTCAACATTCGAATCGGTCGAAATCAGGAAGTGTCGGCCGCCATGTTGTCTCTCGCACTGAAAAGGAAAGGGGGAAAAAAGGTGGAAAATGTGAAAAGGGGGCAGGGAAGAGAGTTCCTGACCCCCTAGCCTTTGTCAGGGGGTCACAGAAGGACCCCCATGGGTGAAATAAACATTTTATTTTTTTCTAAAAAATCGCGGGGTTCGCGCAAGGTGCGCGCACGGTGCACGGTGCGCGCAGTGCACCGCGTGCCCAATGCGCGAGCACGTTGCGCGAAGCGCACCATGTGCCCAAAGCGCGCGAACGGTGCACGAAGCGCACCATACGCGCACGGTGCGCGCACGGTGAAAAACCTTAAAAAATATATATATATTAATAAATACATAACTTAGCATTAAAAAAACCGTACAAATTCACTTAAAAAAACATACGTTTCACACACGTTATAGTTAGGAATTAGCATTTAAAAAACCTTGCAAATTCACTTAAAAAACCATAGGTTTCACACAGGTTATAGTTAGGTGGACATTTCACTCGTAAAAAACCAATAAAAATTCCCCCGTTATAGTTAGTTCAGATAACTATAACTCGCGCAACCGCCACTCTATCACAAGGATGATGTCATCAGTGATGTCATGAGTGATGCCACTGACCATGTCATGAGTGATGTAATATGTGACGTCATGAGCAGTGGATTGCGGGCGCGCGAGTTATAGTTATCTGAACTAACTATAACGGGGGAATTTCATTGGTTTTTTACGAGTGAAATGTCCACCTAACTATAACCTGTGTGAAACCTATGGTTTTTTAAGTGAATATATATATATATGAAGCAGAAACTGAGACAACTATGAACCCAAATAAAAATATGAATCAGTACAAGTAACTGTCCCCAAGAATGGCAATAAGCGACGAGATACTAATCTAACACTTACAGATCACGAGTGATATGGAGTTACTTAACCTTAATGAATATGTATATGTACTATACAGAGACTTGAACTCTCAAATTGATCAAAAGGCACTAGTCAATGTGGACATATTAGCAAATGCGATTAATTTAAAATGTAGACAGCTCAAAATAATGATATTGTTGTAACTGTCATTGGAACATTGAAAAAAACTACAACTCCCAGAAGCCAATGGGGTTGTTTCCTAATTAGTGGGATTATAAAACAGATGATGAAAGTAATGTTTCCCTACCGTGACAAAGGCTGCAAAGCCGAAACGCGTCGGTTGACAGACTGGCTCTGTTTTCATAAATAAACATCAGAGAAATCAAGGATTGATGTGTGCGACGGAACTTTGTGCAAAATTGAATTTTGGCCCTGGGTCCGGCCCGTAGCCTGCACCCGCTGCTGTGTGATCTGGCGTTCTGACCCCATTGATGTGGATATATATTTATATATATACATTCACTGAAAAAACCTTAGGTTTCAGGGGCGTTATAGTTAGCTGGACATTTTACTCGTACAAAACCATTGAAATTCCCCCGTTATAGTTAGTTCAGCTAACTATAACAAGCGCCCGCAATGCACTACTGATGATGTCACATATTACATCACTCATGACATGGTCAGTGACATCACTCATGACATCACTGATAACAACTCAAATGAAATCACTGATGACATCACTGATGACATCATCCAGTGTATGTGTGTTTTTCTGAAAAATTAAATATGTTTTATATATGTAGATCACAAGGTCGATCGAGGGAGGAATAAATGGGTATATAAGTGTCAAAAAGGATGATTTTTTTCTTCGTAAAATTGATTGTATAACGGACTGAGTAAGTGTATCTTAGTGAATACATGGGTTAGTGAGTAATGTTTAAATATGTAAATATCTCTATCAGTCTCTCACTTTGTGTATAAGTGACTGCGTGGGTTGGTGACAGCTACATGAGTGTCTATATGGGTTATTACTTGGCTTTTCGAATATTAGTATGAGTGTCTGTATGATTCAATGGTGGGTATTACTTAGTACATAGATACATGAATGAGTGAGTCACTGTTTGTATGTGTTGAAGACAGTATGTGTGCAGGACTGTATGGGTGGATCAGTGTGTGTATGGGTGTGTTAGTGAGTGAATGACTGTCTCAACGGTGTCTTTATAAGTAACTATATATATTTTAAACTAGTATATGTGAGTACTGGTGTATATAAGTGAATATATGTGAGAGTGAGAGATTGGAAGAGCCTGTGGCGCATTTTAAGTTGGGGGATTATTTCCCCTTCAATCCTGAGGGTCCCTGGTGGCCAACTAGCCCACCAGGTACCTCCAGTAAGTGCCACAGGGCTGCGTTGCACAGACGTGGTCTGAGGCCACGCCCCTTTTTACACCTAACTATAACTCGCGCCCCCAAAATGCACTGCTGATAACATCACATAATACATCATTCATGATATGGTCAGTGACATCACCAATGACATCACTGATGACATCTCAAATGACATCGTTGATGACATCATCCAGTGAATGTGTGTTTTTCTGAAAATTACATATGTTTTATGTATGTATATCTCAAGGTCGATGGAAGAATAAATGGGTATATAAGTGTCTAAATGGATGATTTGTTTTTGAAAAATTGATTGTATAACTGACTGATTAAGTGTATCTTAGTGAATACATGGCTTAGTGAGTAATGTTTAAATGTGTAAATATCTGTATCAGTCTCTCACTTTGTGTATAAGTGGCTGCATGGGTTGGTGAGTAGCTACATGAGTGTCTATATAGGTTATTAGTTGGTTTTTTGAGTATCAGTATGAGTGTCTGAGTGTCTGTATGGTTCGGTGGGGGGTATTACGTAGTGCATAGGTGCATGAATGAGTGACTCACTGTTTGTGTGTGTTGAAGACAGCATGTGTGCAGGACTGTATGGGTGGATGAGTGTGTGCATGGGTGTGTTAGTGAGTGATAGACTGTCTCAATAGTGTCTTTATGAGTAACTACATATGTTTTAAACTAGTATATGTGACTATTGGTGTATATAAGTGAGTATATGTGAGAGTGAGAGATTGAAAGAGTTCCTGTATGAATAAGTATGTGTTTCTATAAGTGATTGTTTAAAAGACTAAGTATGTGTAAGTTTTGGTAGAAGTAAGTGTGGTGGTGTGTGTATAACTGTATATGAAAGTAAATGGATGTTTGATTCTTTATTAGCATGAGTGACTATGTGTGTGAGTAACTCTATGGATGAGTGGCGTTGTGTAACAGGATGTATAGGTGTGTGAGCACATATGATGAGTGAGTACATGTATGAGTGACTGTATAGGACTGTTGGTGAATGAGTGGATGTGTATGTGGATCTTAGAATTACTGAATAGGTTGTTGTAACTGGTATTGATATGTCCATTGTTTTGAACATTGTAGTTTCTATTTTTGAATGTGTGTATCAAATGTTATATTAGGGGAAGAGGAGGTCTGCCACTCTATCACAAGGATGATGTCATCAGTGATGTCATTAGTGATGTCATTTGAGATGTCATCAGTGATGTCATGAGTGATGTCACTGACCATGTCATGAGTGATGTAATATGTGACGTCATCAGCAGTGCATTGCGGGCGCGCGAATTATAGTAAGCTGAACTAACTATAACGGGGGAATTTCAATGGTTTTGTACGAGTGAAAAGTCCAGCTAACTATAACGCCCCTGAAACCTATGGTTTTTGCAGTGAATTTCTAAGGTTTTTTAAATGCTAATTCCTAACTATAACGTGCCTGAAACCTATGTTTTTTTCAGTGAATTTCAAAGATTTTTTAAATGCTAATTTCTAACTATGCCTACAGAGATAGGACATGTGAAGAA
Organism: Triturus cristatus; assembly: GCF_964204655.1. NCBI lineage: Eukaryota > Metazoa > Chordata > Amphibia > Caudata > Salamandridae > Triturus > Triturus cristatus. The sequence continues at coordinate 205,739,687 of NC_140588.1, read as the reverse complement.
AGAAGAAAAAACGCTCAGAAAGAAAAAAAAGAAATGCAGAAAGAAGCAACAGAAGTCCTCAAAGACGAAGAAAAGTGCAGGAAGAAGGATAACGTGCAGAAAGAACAAACAGAAGGGCAGAAAGAAGCCTTGTTGCTAAATCATCCTGTACCCTCAACTTTTTCAGACGGATACTGGTGGTAACTGAGTCTGACTAACCAGTCCTAGAGCTAGTGCTATGTTAAAAGACACTCAGAATACAGTGAAAACACCTACATACACTAGGGAACACTATGCGTTGGGGTCCCCCTGTGATCAGCATGACCTCCTCTGTAAGCCCCTAGTATATGATAGGGCAGGGGATTAAAACTACCTCTTAAAACGCGCCACAGGGCATGTTTGCACACGTCACCTCAGGCCCCGTCCCCTCACTTCCCCACTGTGTAAACACGCCCTGTGGCCGTTTTAAGTTGGGAGATTAAGTCCCCTTGAATCCCGAGGGTCCCTAGGGTCCAAGTAGACCACTAGGTACCTCCAGTAAGCGCCACAGAGCTGCGTTGCAGAGAGATGTAAAAAGGGGCACGGCCTAGACCACCTCTCTGCAACGCAGCTCAGTGGTGCTTACTGGAAGCACCTTTTGGGCTAGTTGGCCCCCAGGGTCCCTCAGGATTGAAGGGGAATTATTTCCCCAACTTAAAACGCGCCACAGGGCTTGTTTGCACACGTTGACTCAGGCCCCGTCCCCTCCCTTCACCACTGTGTAAACACGCCCTGTGGCCGTTTTTATTTGGGAGATTAAGTTCATTTGAATCCTGAGGGTCCCTTGGGTCCAACTAGCCCACTAGGTACCTCCAGTATGCACCACAGAGCTGCGTTGCAGAGAGGTGTAAAAAGTGGCACGGCCTGGACCACCTCTCTGCAACGCAGCTCAGTGGCGCTTACTGGAAGCACCTGGTGGGCTAATTAGCCCCCAGGGGCCCTCAGGATTGAAGAGGAATTATTTCCCCAACTTAAAATGTGCCATAGGGCGTATTTGCACACGTCACCTCAGGCCCCGTCCCCTTCCTTCCCCACTGTGTAAACATGCCCTGTGGCTGTTTTTTAAGTTGGGAGATTAAGTCCCCTTGAATCCTGAGGATCCCTTGGGGCAAAATAGCCCACTAGGTACGTCCAGTAAGCGCCATTGCAGAGAGGTGTAAAAAGGGGCTAGGCATGCACCACCTCTCTGCAACGCAGAGCAGAGGCACTTACTGGAAGCACCTGGTGGACTAGTTGGCCCCAAGGGTCCCTCAGGATTGAAAGGGAATTATTTCCCCAACTTAAAACGCGCCACAGGGCGTGTTTGCACACGTCACCTCAGGCCCCGTCCCCTCTCTTCACCACTGTGTAAACGTGCCCTGTGGCAGTTCCAAGTTGAGAGATTAAGTCCCCTTGAATCCTAAGGGTCCCTAGGGTCAAACTAGCCCACTAGGTACCTCCAGTAAGCACCACAGACCTGCGTTGCATAGAGGTGTAAAAAGGGGAGTGGCCTCAGAGCACCTGTCTGCAACGCAGCTCCCTGGCACACACTGGAGATACCTGTTGGGGTAGTTGGCCCTCAGGGACCCTCAGTATTGATGCCGGTCTTTTATTTATTTTATTTTGTTAAGAAGGAGGGCTGTGTGGCCCCCCTTCTTTTTCTAATTTACTGGCCCTGGGGACCCCATCCCCCAGGGCCTGCACCCTAATTCTTTTTGTTGAAAAAAATAAATGTGGCCCTCCCAAGGCCTTAATCGGCCCCGGGGACCCCAACCCCCGGGTCATGGCCTTTTTTTAATTTAAATTCTTTAGAAGGGGGCTGCGTTGCCCCCTTCCTCAGGCCACTTATGGCTAAGGGGACCCCATTCCCCGGGGCCGGCCTTTGTTTTTTATTATTTTAAAAATATATATATTTACAGAAACACCTAGGACATCCTGGACAAACCGTATGTACCTATCACCATGACGATTTGTGTGATATTCATTAAAAGGCGACTATGCATAGAATTAATCCACATGGAATGTATTTACACCGCTAGTGAAGCTCTGACGTGTCTGACGCCCTACCGTGCCTAATCCCGGCGCCCCCGCCGGTGGGTACTCTCCAAGTAGACACCCTTGTTGTTTATTTATACAAACATGGGTAGCTATTAACGGGCACATTTAATATACAGGCACACCAAGCCATTCAAAGGGAATTCGACAAAAATTCGACCAAACTATGCAAGAAACCCTCCTCACGGTTAATAAAAAAACACATCCACCGTCGGATGTGTAATACTTTTTATTTTACTCTCTGGAAAGGAGACGAACCTCACTTGAGAGTCACAGTGTGCTCCTGGCTGAGCCCAATGCTGTGTTACACCCACCAGTGCCCGCCGATTGCCTCACACCTCTGTGTTGTATTCCACCAGCTAGTGCGTATGCTATGACACTCTCTAGCCCATGTGCACTGTAACACCACCCCGTGAATATGTCATGCCACACTTGCCTTCGCACGGTTTATATTGCCCCATCTAACGTGCGTTCCTCGATGTATATGTGATAACGCACAGCGCTATGCCATACATATTACAATCTGGGATCCATATCTTTGTCACAGTGCATATGCAACGTTACACTCCCCAGCACATATTTTATATTACAACTTTAGAGACTAGTTATGTTACACAACACTGCCCTGTGCATATTACACTCCAAGGCGCATATCGCATAGCACGCGCTAGTGCCTGTGCTATCTCGCGCTCTCCAATGAGTCTGTCATTGCGCACAATGTATTGCATATTATATTTCACGCCCCGGTTCATCTTATATCACACTTTTTGGTGCATAGTTTATACCATATACTACATCTAGTTTTCATTTTCAATCGTGCTCTCAGGACTATGTTCTATATAACACTGCGTCCACCTACCCTTTTCACGGGCATTACATTTTGCGATGGGGGTGGAGGGTCAGGGGGTGTTTCTGCCAAGTGAGCCCGGAGTCACAGTCACAAACGTCCTCTTCTTCCTGAATAAAAGTGTGATTATGCTGCATACTTGTTCATATTTTAAGTAGTTCGCACAGAAACACATTTTAAAAACAATAAAGTTCCTAATACCCACCTTCTCTGAACAGTTAGCTTGCTGCCCCATCCACCTCCTCCCTATCCTCTGTTGTCTGAATCCATGGACTAGCCTCCTCCCTCGTGCCATGCATGGTCTGATGTGCTGCCACTGCCCTCCATTTAGCATGATGTACCAGTCCACTCCTCCTGCCCTCCATTGCCCAATTCTATGGCCCATCATTGACCTCCTGCTTAGCCTCTGTGCTTAGCTTGCTGCCCCTATTCTCCTCCCCCCTGCCCTCCGATGTCTTTGTGCATGCCCCTGCTCCATCCTTTTTGCCCACTATGTTCCATGGACCTGCCACTCCTATCTACTCTGAGTGTTCTGTTGAGCTGCCACTCCCCTCCCACCTGCCTGGCATTGTCAGATGACTGTAACCTGTCCCTGCCACCTCCACCCTGTCTGTCCACATGCCATGCCCCTATCCCCTTCCTCCTGTCCTCCATGGTCCATTTTACTGCCACACCCTTCTGCCCTCTTTGATCTGTAGTGCTGCAACTGCTCCTCCTGCCTGCCCCGCGCGGTCTGTTGTGAGGCCCCTTCCCCTGAACTCTGTCTGTGCCCAGGTCCTGACCCTCCCTTCTATCCTCCATGGTCCTTTGTGCATGCCCCTGCACCCTCCTTCTTGCCCATCATAGCCATTGTGCTGCCACTAACCCTCCCGCTTGCCATGCCTGGTCTTCTGTGCTGCCATGGCCCCTCCCACCTTCCCTCTGTGGTCAGCTAGCTGCCCCTGACCCCCTCCCACCTTCCCTCCATGGTCTGTGTGTATGCCACCATAGTCTCATTGTTGCTCTCCATGGTGTGTCTTGTTTCTAGCGCCCATCCTGCCTGACCTCCATGGTCATCTTGCTGCTCCTGCCCTGACACCTTGCCCTCAGCCCTCTGTTTCCATGTGCAGACCCCCTATTCCCTCCATCCTGGCTTGTCTGTTCCTTTGTAATGCCCCTGATCCGTCCGTCCTGCCCTTTATGGTCTGTTATGCTGCAGCTTTCTCTCCTGTCTGTCCATTATGGTCAGCTAGCTACCATTGCCTCTTTCCCATCTGTTCTCTGTTGTCCATGTACTTGGTCCTGTCCCCTCCCTATTTCTTTCTATGGATTGTTGTGCTGCACTCCCGTCCCACATGCGCTGTGTGGTGTATTGTGCTGCTGCAAACCCTGATGCCTGCCCTGTAGGGTCAGTTTGGTGCACCTCTCCATGTCCCTCCTGTCCTCTGTTATCCGAGTCCATGTCCCTACCCCAATTCCTCCTGCCTACCATGATTCAATGTACCATACTTGCGAACATTTTGAACTTGGTAAGAGGGAGATTTTGAAAAAAAAAACTGGGGTTTTGATTTTCCCCTTTGAGTTACATTGAAAAAGATGAGATTGTAGACAGGAGACAGATCAAATAAAGCCCATTTGATCTTAAAAACATTGGATGTTTCCTGGCTGAAACGGGTCTGTTGGCATGTATGGTTGTACTACCACTGCCTCTTCCTTCTGCCCACAATGGTCTATTATATTGCCACAGCCTCTCTTGCCAGTTCTGTATTGCTGGTTTGTTGCCCCTGCCCCCCTTTCCACTGCCCTCCATAGTCTGTTGTGCTGCCACTGCCCTTCCTGCCTGCCCAGTGTGGTCAAATTGTTGCCTCTGCACTCTCCTACCTGCCTTCAATTTTCAGAGTCCGTGCCCCTGGCCTCTGCCTCTCAACAGTATCCCAATGAACAACTAGATTGCTAACATTCTATATTTATTACAAAAGTGTGGAACGCCTGACGTGATCTTAATGTAATCAAAACTGTAATACGTAGAGTATTTCCTTTAGAAATTACATATATGAGAGGGTCTTATTTGCATCAAAATTATGGTTAGTGCTCTAAAAAACTAAAATGAGGACATATTTTCTGAGTTTTCAAATACCGACAAAGAACTTTTAAATTATTTGTAATCTTTATGTTTTTTTATCCAGTTGACCACTTGATTAAATGTTGCACCTTGGCGAGAGGATGTGGTGTTACTTCCAGAGCTGCAGACTTTGCAACTGGGGAACCAGGTTGGAGTTTCTGCTTCAGCTCAACATTCTGTGATTGTTGTCAAATCACTTAATCTCCCCATGTCTACATCCAAAATGAATTTGATCTTGTGTGATGTAACCAATGCTCATGTAAAGCATTCCAATACCTGACAAGTCTGCACTATATAAAACTGCAAATACACAAAAAAATAAGTGTTTTGCACACTTCTGTCATTGGGCTACATGTGGGCTACATCTGGGTGATATTTGGGCTACATTTGGGCTCTTTTGTCTCTGGTGGCAATCTTGGGAGATTTATTTGTTATGAAGTTTCCTAATTTCCTCATTTACTGCAGTCTCCTCAGTGCGAATACTTTCAGTTTTTTATTTTGGTTCCATCAAGAAGGTATTCAGATGTGTCACACATTTGCCATAAATTCTGAATGTTAGCGCTCTAGTTGCTCATTAGATCACTGTAGTAAAACTACTGCTCACCAGGGAAGTCTGCTGCTGGTATTCAAAGTGCATGTTTCAGCCTGCATGTCAGAATTTGTTTATAAAATAGAAGAGGATTTGAGAAGTCAAAATGTGCCCTAATTTTTCTTTCTGCAGAACTAATCATAATTTCTATGGCAAAATGAACCCCCTCATTTTGTTCCTTTGTAAATTAAATGTTTTAAGTGTTTCTACTTTATTCCAATCAAGATGGCTTCAGGTGTGCCATACTTTTGTCATAAGTAAGACTGTTAGCGCTCTAGTTGTTCGTTGGAACACTCTGGGACATTCTGTCATTGGGCTATACTTGGGCTACATCTGGGTGATATTTGGGCTATATTTGGGCTCTTTTGTCTCTGGTGGCCATCTTGGGAGATTTATCTGTTATAAAGTTTCCTAATTTCCCCATTTACTGCAGTCTCCTCAGTAGGGAATACTTTCAGTTTTTTACTTGGTTCCATCAAGAATGCATTCAGATGTGTCACACATTTGCCATAAATTCTGAATGTTACCACTCTAGTTGCTCATTAGATCACTGTAGTAAAGCTACTGCTCACCAGGGAAGTCTGCTGCTGGTATTGAAAGTGCATGTTTCAGTCTGCATGTCAGAATTTTTTTATGAAATAGAAGAGGATTTGAGAAGTCAAAATGTGCCCTAATTTTTCTTTCTGCAGCACTAATCATACTTTCTAGGGCAAAATGAACCCCTTCATTTTGTTCCTTTTTAAATTAAATGTTTTAAGAATTACCACTTTAATCCAACCAAGATGGCTTCAGGTGTGCCATATGTTTGTCATAAGTAGGACTGTTAGCGCTCTAGTTGTTCTTTAGAACACTCTGGGAAGCTGCAGTAGAACACAAAGGAATCAACTGACAGTCTCTGCCCTTGTTGGATGTACATGTTTTACTGAGAATGTCAGACTTCATTCTCACATGACTGAGAAAGATAATGTGAATTTACAGAAAATATGCTCTCAGTTAGCTTATAGATCACCTTCCAAACCTCTGTGGGAATAGCATGAGAAAATAGTTTTCTCTCAAACATGATTCATGATATCACAGCAGAAGGCTTTTTCACATGGTAAAATCACCTTAGAACACACCACAATTCCTAAAATGAGTATGGTACCATCAACAAATGATTTATAATGTAACTAAAGTCTTAAAACCTTCTATTAACTGCAATGCTTTTTAATGAGGTGCTATCATGTATATTGGTCCCAAGATGGCTGCCAACACTTCTTGGATGAAGTGCTGACAGCCAATCAGATCTCACGATGAGATGTGTGATTAGGCTCCGCCCAGATATATATGTGATTTTACTTTTGACTTTCTCAGGAACTACTGAACGGATTTACACCATTTAAGACCTGAGGACTACCTCTTTGCCAAATTTCAAGTAATTCTGTTCAGCCGTTCGGGCTCTACCTTCGACTAAAAGTGCTATGGGAAAATGCATGGGGAAAATGCGTTTTGGGACCCCCCTTTTTTCTCAGCCCCCGCTTGACGAATCATCCCGAGACTTTCAGGGTAGGAGCTGAGCGGAGCGCCCCATTAGTTTTGAAAATTTCACGAAGATAAGTCAACCGGCGCCAAGGTTATTCAAAATTGAATTTTCAGATTTCCTATGGGAACTCGGTCCTAACTATAACTATCTACTGGCGACCGCCAGTAGATAATATATATATATATATATATATATATATATTCAGTTCAAAAACCATAGGTTTCACACACGTTATAGTTAGGAATTAGCATTTAAAAAACCTTAGAAATTCAGTGAAAAAACCATAGGTTTCACACATGTTATAGTTAGCTGGACATTTTACTCGTAAAAAACCAATGAAATTGCCCCGTTATAGTTAGTTCAGCTAACTATAACTCGCGCGCCCGCAATGCACTGCTGATGACGTCACATATTACATCACTCATGACATGGTCAGTGACATCACTCATGACATCACTGATGACATCTCAAATGACATCACTGATGACATCACTGATGACATCATCCAGTGAATGTGTGTTTTTCTGAAAATTAAATATGTTTTATATATGTATATCTCAAGGTCGATGGAAGAATAAATGGGTATATAAGTGTCTAAATGGATGATTTGTTTTTGAAAAATTGATTGTGTAACTGACTGATTAAGTGTATCATAGTGAATACATGGCTTAGTGAGTAATGTTTAAATATGTAAATATCTGTATCAGTCTCTCACTTTGTGTATAAGTGGCTGCATGGGTTGGTGAGTAGCTACATGGGTGTCTATATAGGTTATTAGTTGGTTTTATGAGTATCAGTCTGAGTGTCTGCATGGTTCGGTGGGGGTATTACGTAGTGCATAGGTGCATGAATGAATGACTCACTCTTTGTATGTGTTGAAGACAGCATGTGTGCAGGACTCTATGGGTGGATGAGTGAGTGTATGGATGTGTTAGTGAGTGAATGACTGTCTCAATAGTGTCTTTATGAGTAACTACATATGTTTTAAACTAGTATATGTGACTATTGGTGTATATATGTGAGTATATGTGAGAGTGAGAGATTGAAAGAGTTCCTGTATGAATAAGTATGTGTTTCTATAAGTGATTGTTTAAAAGACTAAGTATGTGTAAGTTTCCGTAGAAGTAAGTGTGGTGGTGTGTGTATAACTGTATATGCAAGTAAATGTATGTTTGATTCTTTGTTAGCATGAGTGACTATGTGTGTGAGTAACTCTATGGATGAGTGGCATTGTGTAACAGGATGTATAGGTGTATGAGTACATATGATGAGTGAGTACATGTATGAGTGACTGAATTGGACTGTTGGTGAATGAGTGGATGTGTATGTGGATCTTAGAATTACTGAAAAGGTTGTTTTAACTGGTATTGGTATGTCCATTGTTTTGAACATTGTAGTTTCTATTTTTGAATGTGTGTGTCAAAGGTTATATTAGGGGAAGAGGAGGTCTGCCACTCTATCACAAGGATGATGTCATCAGTGATGTCATCAGTGATGTCATTTGAGATGTCATCAGTGATGTCATGAGTGATGTCACTGACCATGTCATGAGTGATGTAATATGTGACGTCATCAGCAGTGCATTGCGGGCGCGCGAGTTATAGTTAGCTGAACTAACTATAACGGGGCAATTTCATTGGTTTTTTACGAGTAAAATGTCCAGCTAACTATAACATGTGTGAAACCTATGGTTTTTTCACTGAATTTCTAAGGTTTTTTAAATGCTAATTCCTAACTATAACGTGTGTGAAACCTATGGTTTTTTCACTGAATTTCAAAGGTTTTTTAAATGCTAATTCCTAACTATAACGTGTGTGAAACCCATGGTTTTTTCAGTGAATTTGCAAGGTTTTTTAAATGCTAATTTTTTTTTTATTCTTCAATTTTTTCAAACATATTTTTAATTTAATTTTCTTACCTTTTATAAAGACTATGCTTTAATTTTTTAAATCCTTAAATATTTTTTTTTAATATATTTTTTAAAATAAACATGTAAAATTTATTTCCAGTTCTTTTTTTTTTTTTTATTTTTTTTTAGTACGCGTACCGTAAGCTCACGGTAAGCGTACGGTTTACGCAACGTCCGTAATCTATCTACGCTGCTTGCGTATAGTTACGCACTTTGCGTAGCCGCGCGTACTGCGCGTGGGACGCGTGCGCGCTTACGCCACACGCGCACGTTACGCGGAAGTGCCGGGGAGTGACTGTTATGCGCATGCGCGCAAGCGCTTGTCTTTTTTACGCGCACGCGTACTTTTTGTCGTAAGCGTACCGTAAGCGTACCGTAAGCGTACGGTAGGTCATGTGATCTTGAAACACAACTTTTGATTGGTTGAAACTACTTTCAGTTCTAGAACTCTCCTACACCACACCCATTCCCCTCATTTCTGCTTGTGATCCCTTGGGAGAAGGAGCTGGTTTGTCTTTGGGATACGATGGCAGAACAGCAGAGCTCTTCTGAGAGTGAGGCTAGCACTAGCAGCACTGTCTTGAGGCAGAGATCGAGGAAACAAAAGCCTTCTTATGTTTGGGATTATTTTACTTTTCCAGAAGGCCAGCAAAAGGTGAATGCACCCTTAGTTACTTGCAAGCTGTGTCAGCGTGTACTTTCTAGAGGTAATCCTAACAGGAAGTATTCCTTTGGGAATCACACCATGAAGAGACACCTCCAGGATGTACACAGAAGGACACATGGTCATCTTTTTGGAGGTAACTCTTCAGAAAGACGAGCCAGTACATCCACAGCAGCTCAGCCTGGACCATCACCTGCAGGGCTTACTCCTTCTTCTGCAGGTCAGGTGAGCCCTTCATCTGTGGGGGGAGAATCTCCTTTTGCTGGCCCTCTGGAAATGAACCCTCGATTTCGGAAGGTTGATATTCATTGCACATTTTGTAAAGATCTAATTTGCCATAGGGAGACCAGTGTTTCCCTAGTGAACAACAAAATAGATCAGCACATTTGTCGCTTTGAATAATTTTCCCATGCTTCCTTTCCTCTGTCCCTGCATGAACACAACGGTTCTTTTAAGAGCCAACCTTATCTTTCATCTTTTTTTTACATATGTTTTTAAAAACTTTTTTTTTTTTTTTTTTTACCGTACGCGTACGGTGCGCGTACTTTTTTTTTATTTTTTAAAAAAACACTAAAAATCATTTATCACATTACATTGTCCTTGAGAGACTACAATTATTATTATTGACTTACCATACTCACTGAAAAAATATTTATTCATTTCTTTTTTTAAAAAATAGTTTTAAAAATGTTTGTAGTTTTCGAAAATTTTCTATATCTATCTGGAAAAAAAGAAAAAAGTATTAATATTTTGTAAACATTTTATAATACAGTACACATATTTACATTTTTTACCAAAAAATCTTTTTGCCTTATTTTTGCTGTTTTACTCTCTGGCAATGTCAAATAAATAAACCTTTCATTATCAACAATAGAGCCACATATATTATAACAATTATCACAACTATGTTCCCATTTATAAGAGAGACCAAAAAAAATGTCAATGGGAACTCCTTCTTCTTCCACTACCTGAAGAAAATACATCAAAAATTCATGTGCATCTTGCTGTTCATTTTGAGAAAACTGTGTTCGTCCTGAACATACATCTAAAAGTTTTCTAATGTCAGTAGCACTTTCTATTTGAGTTTTATCTTTACTCAACTTTTGAAAAAGGAGACTCAGCTCTGAACAGAATCTTTTTCCCTGATTTACTATTATCTGCTCTTGCAAACTTTCCAGATAAAATGCAACATTCAGCACTACATTTGCGTAGCAGTTGACACCAGAGCTATTTTCAAAATGACATCCTACAACCTGTTCTTCATTTTCCTTTTTCTTTTTGCTTGCAATTACATCACTCCTCTTTTTTTTCCTCTTCTCTACATCTTCACTACAGATATTCTCATTTTTTCTTTTACGAGAAACTACACGTTTCTCCAACACAGGATACTGACCTAAATGAGGAGCATAGCTTCTTCTTAATCTATTATACTCCTTTACACAATTTGTATCAGCACTAACTTTTGATTCTTCAAAGTCTATCATGAATAAACCTGATAATGTTTTGACTCGTGACAAAGCAACATATGCCATACCTTCTTTGAACACAGTTGAACCAATGTTCACAAATGCACAATCTACAGTCAATCCTTGAGACTTGTGAATAGTTACAGCATATGCTAGAGAAAACGGAAACTGCTTCCTACGTACATATAAGTCTTTCACAAGCATAAAACGAACTGTACAACGACAAATATCTTTAACTTCATCTATCTGATCAAATTTTATTTTTAAACATTCAATTCCTTCTTTTTTCTGATAATTAATAAAACCCACAACTCTTCCCATCGCTCCATTAACTAAACCTTTCTCAACATCCAAATTTCTCCTTAAAAACACTCTACAGTTCATGCAAACATATAGATTTTTTTCTAATCCAGCTGTTTTGGAGATGTTCTTCTCTAGTGAGTCCAATTTATTTTTCAGTTTGCCTGTTACTGTGACAGTAATTCTTCCATCCTCAATTTTGTCCACTGCTTCCAATTTCCTGATCTCTTCCTTTTCCAATTTCAAAAGCTCCTCATTGAATATTGAGCATTCACGTAGAGTAGGCATTAAGCAGATGACACTTTTGTTTTCTGCAATGTTCTTGTATATCTTCTCTGCAACTATTTCTTCCTTTGGAAATAAATTATGTAGCAGCCGAGTCTGTAATGCTTTTTTGCCAGCTTCTGTGAGTAGTCCAATCCTGATATCTTTCAGAATACTTCCATATTCTTCATCGTTTGCTTGCCTCATATTAGTTGTAAGTTCCTTGTACTCAAAGAAGGACCAAATATTTGTATTACCGATGCTTCCCAATGACTTCTTCGTGTCTTCATGTGTCACAGTATTAAACACTGGTTGTCCTTTAACTGGAGTAAGTTGCAAAAGATCTCCAAAAACTATGACGTGTTTTCCACCAAATAACACGTCATAGTCTGTCTTCAAAATTTGCTGCATTCTTAAATGCACAAAGGCAAGCATTAAGTTTGATACCATGCTCACCTCATCAATAATGAGAACTTGCATCTTCTTCAATACTCGTGAAACTTCCAAGGATGCTTCTCCAGTTAGCTTGTTGAATTGTATTTTGTTCTCATGCTCCACTGGTAACATTAGCAAACGATGTAAGGTGATTCCTTTTATGTTATATGCTGCTAACCCAGTTGGAGCAGTAACCACACAAGACAACGTAGAATCCGTTTTTTGCTTTAGGTAGCTTCTGATGACTTTAATTAGGAAACTTTTTCCAGTGCCAGCTTGTCCGCTTACATACATCCTGATTGGATGAAATGATGTGCATGAGCACTCTTTTTTTACATGTAGAAATCCGTGATCAATTTTGTTTTTGATCTCTTCATAAATTTGTTGCTGCTCTTGATTCAGTTGTCTTTCCAAATTTTCTAAGTCTATAAATTCTTCTTGAGCTTGATTCATAGCTGTTTCCACTTCATTCATGGCTATTGATGCTTCATTTTCAACGATTGGTTGTCCTAGGGGATCTTGACTGTGTGTTCCTGAACTTTGGCTGTCCTGAGAACTGTCTCTAGCTATTTCTGCTGCAATTGTAGTTTCCTGTTCAATTTCTTCATTTAACATTTGCAGATAAGTTGTGAATGTATTGCATTGTATGCTGTCTTTGCAAGCATTAAATGAATCCTCATAGCTTTGAAATTCTCCCAGTAGTTCATCCTCTGTACGCCATGGTTTAAACAACTGTAAAAGAGCCAAGTAGTAAAATTATTTCTTGTCGGTAGTGTCGCAACTCAGCTTCCGGTGATTTATCAAACTTCCTTTGGTTTGCTTCACCAAACATCCTTCTTCACCAACAACTTTATATTTTCCAATATTAATGTCTTCTGCAGCTTTCCGTGAATAAATGTAGTTCTGCAACACTTCATAGAGACACATGTTCTCCAGATGATGACTTCTCTTGGGATAATATGTGTCCAACATGTTTGTTTTCAATATATCTGTACTTTCTGGGTCATTCTCGGCCAAATATTCAATTTCTCCAACAGATTTCAGTACCCGATTTCTCATTGCTGCAAGGCCTAAACTTGCCCAAATTATTCTTCTTGACTTTGAGTAGAGACTTGCAGAAGATAACCTATCTGAACATTCGTAGGATCCAATTTCTCGATGCGATAACATCTTCAAACTGAAACTGTACAGCTTCTTACTAACAGTCTTCTCGTGAGAAATCTCTTCCCACATTTCCTTCAATTCTGTTTTTTCTGATTTCGTAATGTAAGACGTTACATATCGTGCAACAGCAATGGAATTGTCAGCTACATACTGTATATCCATGTTAGCGTTCCACATGGATAAAATGACTGGGTTGTAGTCATTTATATTTTTTGATTCTTCTTTTCTTTTAAGGTTGTAGGTATTCTTAGGTGATTTTCTTGTGATAGTATGTCTCACAGCTGACATAAAACTGTTTACTCTTCCATTTGAAAGAACAGGTCTAGGAAATCCAAATCGACATTTAGTGTAGTATTTTTCTTTGCTCTTGTATTTCCGTCGACAGTATTTTCCACACCGATGACTTTGGAAACGTAAAACTTGCTCCTTTAACTTGTTCTCTTCTGTGCTTTTTGGTATACCACATGTTGCATATTCTTCAATGTAAGATAACACTGCTTCATCAGTATCTGTTCCAAACTTTGGGGCATCCTTGATCCACAACAGCATATGAATATGAGGAGCACCTCTTGCCTGGTACTCTTTTCTCCAAAAGAAATCCACTACTTCTCCAAGGGGTGGATTTTTTTTATTGCAGATGAAGGACATCATAGCCTCAAATCTATGATTGAAATATCTGCAAACATTAACCGGATCCAATGAGCACAGTTCTCCTGCTGTCTTGTATTCGATGTTTTTAATGTTTGAATTGGCCTCTCGTAGAAAATCCAGTAAATCATCCCAAGCGTACTCGGCACAGCTTAGGGTAAGGAACCATGTTGGTGTTCCTAAATTGCGTAACATGCATTTTAGTTCACCATGGCGTCGGTACCAATATTCATTTGTCCCCACGCTGACAAGCCATCAGATTGATCAGTTGTGTTTCCAAATGATCATCTCGGTGCTGCACTTTCTCCATAAAATCCTTAGCAGACACATTTTGTAAATGTACTCCACTTTTTAAAATGTGATTTACTGCATAAGACAGTGCAGACAAGTCGCTTTCAAATAAAAGATGGAACAAATAAGGAATACTTTGTCGAAATCTGGGATCTTCAGCATATAGTCTTGTAGTCCGATACTCTGAAGCTGGAATCTGTTCTGGACGTTCATCGTATCGTCCTCCTTTTCCCGTAGGAAACAGCTGGGGAAAACATCGAGCTTCCAAGCTCTCCTCCCATACACTCACGGGAGTTCCTTTTGCTTTCTTCATCTGAAAGAGATCAATATTGTCTCCCATAACTTCTTTCGAATGAAGAGGATGTATGCTAAAATGTTCATAAATTTCTTCTTCCTTTGTCTTGTCCACTTTTTCAATTTGTCCAGTTGGTGTTTCTGTGTCTTCTTGAAAATCTTCGTCTTCTTCTTCTTCTTCTATATAAATTGATTCATACCATTTGTTATTTTTTTTCAAATACAAATTTGCTCTTTGTACTTTCCGCACATCTACCAGCTCCTGCCAAATCTTCTTATTCTTTGTAGGTACACCATTAACCAGAATAATTAATGGTTCAGTTTCCAAAGTATCCGCATCAATAGTTTCCATATTTTTTTTCAAATCCAAGGGCAAATACACCACTCTACCTTTTAAACCTCTCAGTAAATCTGAAGGAGGTAATTTACCAGTTTTGGGCTCCATACGTACTATGGTCTGGAACGGATGAACACATTGAATGAGTATAGACTCATATGTATTTAATTCAGAAAGTTCAGCAGGAATAGCATCCAATTCTAAATTATTATGTACAGCTCTGGTCGGCATTCTATTTTCCTCTAACTTGTTGTAACAGTATTTACAAATACGCTGATCTTCACCCAATTCAAAACAATTTTCAAGAAATATATATGTGGCAAAATCCATCCACTTATAATTATCTTCATTTTCACTCTTTCTGTAGAGATCAACATTCCTAGTTTGTTTTCTATAATGAGTTCTGCGGCAACAAATACAAGTAACATTTGGTCTTTCATTAGAGACTATTGCAAATTTTGTTATGTGATCATTAAATGTCTTACTTACAGAAGGTTCTACATTCTCTTCCACTTCTTCCTCATTTACTGTGTCCTTCTCTGCACTGTTTTGTTCAGGACCAAAGTAACAAAACTGAATTTCATCAACAACCTTCTCTACATCTGATACCGTTCCTCGGAACAGAGCCCTATTCAATTCATTTAACTTTATTGCTGGACTTTTGACAAAATACAACCGTCTCACAAACTTTCTCATTTCAGTATGATGAACAGCCAGCATCCTAAAATGATGGAAAACACTATTGCACACTTTTCTAGATAGACAAGCCAGAGAATGACCCTGCAAACCAGTATTCTCTCTCACTCTGCATGGATCCAGACTTTGAAGCACCTTAATCTTCTGTTTTACACTTTTTTTACTATATTCTCTTAGAAACTCTCGAAATCTGTCAATAGATTCCTGACGCACAGTGCAAATACTACTACAATTCCAAGTGTACACTGGGGCTTTAGGACGTCTCCCCATTGCCTCATCTGCCATCACTTGTACCTCATCTCTTGGAACCATTATCTCCTTCTCCATTATGCAACCATTTTTTACTTCGTATGAACGACCTCTGGTGTCAACTGCATGCAGCAAACTATTACTTTGAAAATAGCTCTCTTCATTAAAAAAAGGTTCACTACTTGAACTATGCATCCACTTTCCTAAAAACACTTTACAAAAGTTTGTTCTGTTCACTACTCTTTTGCTTTTGCTTTGTGATTTCAGTACATTAACCATTTTATCTAATGTACGCATCCTATTCAAAATTAATATGAATAGTTTCCTTTTTAATTCTAATGCTTTTGCTGCAATGGCTTCAATTTCTTTTTTTCTCTTGTAATATTTTGCCTTTTGCTTATATTTCTTCACATCCTTTATCAAATTGGACATAACTCTTCTCTGAAACATTTTTCTACGTATCTCTTTAAACGCTGTTTTTCTGTTTATGTAAAACTTTTCAGTTGCAGAAGGTATATTTGCATTAACTAAATTCTCAATTTTTTGCTGTTCTCTTCGTTTTGTTACATTCTTCCCAGGACAGACATTTTGTACATTTTTCTTTGTTTTGAATATTTTTTTAAGAAATTGTTTTTTCTGCTTACCAGAAGATTTTTTCTTTTTCCCAACATGAGCATCTTCTACTAACTTTGGTCCTCCAGTTGTCTTCAAATATAGTTTTTTTTTTAGCGTTTTTTGAACTCGAGATTTTGTAGGCATCTTAAATTTTGTTCACTGTTCTTCAGCAATACCTGAAAAAAACTAAAAAAAAATCCTTTATTGTATTTAAATATATTACTACATTTCTTTTCACAATAGTCACAAAACAAAATTTCTTTTCCAATTTGAATGCACACAAACTGCTCTTTTTTTTGGGCAAGTGAAAATCTCTTTTACAAACTGTCACATTATGAAACCACTTTTCAGATTTTTTAAAAAGCCCATGTCCAGAGTGCTACACTCCAGCAAGGGCAACCAGCCTTAGTGAAGCTCAATGTATTTGCATTACAGACTGAAACCTGAAAACCCCACTCGCTTCTAAATACTGTGCATGACTATACACGGCAAGCACATGGGTGTGTGCTAAGACTCTGCTTCTTCCCCCAAAAATTCACTCCCCCTTTCCATCTAATGCAACTGTGAAATCACCAGAGCAAGACGCAATAAATCTCTGCCTATAATTCCTCTATGCACACAGAGTCATGTTTTCACATTAGTCCCAAAACGAAATTTCTTTGCCATTTTTAAAGCACACTTACTGCTCTTTTTTTTTTCGGGGCAAGTGAAAATCACTTTTACAGACTGACACATTATGAAACCTTTTTTTTTAATTTATTTAATTGCACTTGTCCAAGCTGTTTTTTTCAGACCACCACCATGTGTATTCGCGGTGACTGCCTACACTCCAGCAAGGGCAACCAGCCTTAGTGATGCTGAATGTATTTGCATTACAGACTTAAACCTGAAAACCCCACTCGCTTGTAAATACTGTGCATGACTATACATGGCAAGCACATGGGTGTGTGCTAAGACTCTGCTTCTTCCCCCAAAAATTCGCTCCCCCTTTCCATCTAATGCAACTGTGAAATCACCAGAGCAAGACGCAATAAATCTCTGCCTATAATTCCTCTATGCACACAGAGTCATTTTTTCACATTAGTCCCAAAACGAAATTTCTTTGCCATTTTGAAAGCACACTTACTGCTCTTTTTTTTTCGGGCCAAGTGAAAATCACTTTTTACAATTGGAAATCACTTTTACAGACTGACACATTATAAAACCACTTTTTTTGATTTATTTAAATGCACATGTCCAAGCTGTTTTTTCAGACCACCACCATGTGTATTCTCTGAGACTGCCTACACTCCAGCAAGGGCAACCAGCCTTAGTGATGCTGAATGTATTTGCATTACAGACTTAAACCTGAAAACCCCACTCGCTTCTAAATACTGTGCATGACTATACATGGCAAGCACATAGGTGTGTGCTAAGACTCTGCTTCTTCCCCCAAAAATTCGTTCCCCCTTTCCATCTAATGCAACTGTGAAATCACCAGAGCAAGACGCAATAAATCTCTGCCTATAATTCCTCTATGCACACAGAGTCATGTTTTCACATTAGTCCCAAAACGAAATTTCTTTGCCATTTTTAAAGCACACTTACTGCTCTTTTTTTTTCGGGCCAAGTGAAAATCACTTTTTACAATTGGAAATCACTTTTACAGACTGACACATTATGAAACCACTTTTTTTGATTTATTTAAATGCACATGTCCAAGCTGTTTTTTCAGACCACCACCATGTGTATTCTCTGTGACTGCCTACACTCCAGCAAGGGCAACCAGCCTTAGTGATGCTGAATGTATTTGCATTACAGACTTAAACCTGAAAACCCCACTCGCTTCTAAATACTGTGCATGACTATACATGGCAAGCACATGGGTGTGTGCATGACTATACATGGCAAGCACATGGGTGTGTGCTAAGACTCTGCTTCTTCCCCCAAAAATTCGCTCCCCCTTTCCATCTAATGCAACTGTGAAATCACCAGAGCAAGACGCAATAAATCTCTGCCTATAATTCCTCTATGCACACAGAGTCATGTTTTCACATTAGTCCCAAAACGAAATTTCTTTGCCATTTTTAAAGCACACTTACTGCTCTTTTTTTTTTCGGGGCAAGTGAAAATCACTTTTACAGACTGACACATTATGAAACCTTTTTTTTTAATTTATTTAATTGCACATGTCCAAGCTGTTTTTTCAGACCACCACCATGTGTATTCTCTGTGACTGCCTACACTCCAGCAAGGGCAACCAGCCTTAGTGATGCTGAATGTATTTGCATTACAGACTTAAACCTGAAAACCCCACTCGCTTCTAAATACTGTGCATGACTATACATGGCAAGCACATGGGTGTGTGCTAAGACTCTGCTTCTTCCCCCAAAAATTCGCCCCCCTTTCCATCTAATGCAACTGTGAAATCACCAGAGCAAGACGCAATAAATCTCTGCCTATAATTCCTCTATGCACACAGAGTCATGTTTTCACATTAGTCCCAAAACGAAATTTCTTTGCCATTTTGAAAGCACGCTTACTGCTCTTTTTTTTTCGGGCCAAGTGAAAATCACTTTTTACAATTGGAAATCACTTTTACAGACTGACACATTATGAAACCACTTTTTTTGATTTATTTAAATGCACATGTCCAAGCTGTTTTTTCAGACCACCACCATGTGTATTCTCTGTGACTGCCTACACTCCAGCAAGGGCAACCAGCCTTAGTGATGCTGAATGTATTTGCATTACAGACTTAAACCTGAAAACCCCACTCGCTTCTAAATACTGTGCATGACTATACATGGCAAGCACATGAGTGTGTGCTAAGACTCTGCTTCTTCCCCCAAAAATTCGCTCCCCCTTTCCATCTAATGCAACTGTGAAATCACCAGAGCAAGACGCAATAAATCTCTGCCTATAATTCCTCTATGCACACAGAGTCATGTTTTCACATTAGTCCCAAAACGAAATTTCTTTGCCATTTTTAAAGCACACTTACTGCTCTTTTTTTTTTCGGGGCAAGTGAAAATCACTTTTACAGACTGACACATTATGAAACCTTTTTTTTTAATTTATTTAATTGCACTTGTCCAAGCTGTTTTTTTCAGACCACCACCATGTGTATTCGCGGTGACTGCCTACACTCCAGCAAGGGCAACCAGCCTTAGTGATGCTGAATGTATTTGCATTACAGACTTAAACCTGAAAACCCCACTCGCTTCTAAATACTGTGCATGACTATACATGGCAAGCACATGGGTGTGTGCTAAGACTCTGCTTCTTCCCCCAAAAATTCGCTCCCCCTTTCCATCTAATGCAACTGTGAAATCACCAGAGCAAGACGCAATAAATCTCTGCCTATAATTCCTCTATGCACACAGAGTCATTTTTTCACATTAGTCCCAAAACGAAATTTCTTTGCCATTTTGAAAGCACACTTACTGCTCTTTTTTTTTCGGGCCAAGTGAAAATCACTTTTTACAATTGGAAATCACTTTTACAGACTGACACATTATAAAACCACTTTTTTTGATTTATTTAAATGCACATGTCCAAGCTGTTTTTTCAGACCACCACCATGTGTATTCTCTGTGACTGCCTACACTCCAGCAAGGGCAACCAGCCTTAGTGATGCTGAATGTATTTGCATTACAGACTTAAACCTGAAAACCCCACTCGCTTCTAAATACTGTGCATGACTATACATGGCAAGCACATGGGTGTGTGCTAAGACTCTGCTTCTTCCCCCAAAAATTCGCTCCCCCTTTCCATCTAATGCAACTATGAAATCACCAGAGCAAGACGCAATAAATCTCTGCCTATAATTCTTCTATGCACACAGAGTCATGTTTTCACATTAGTCCCAAAACGAAATTTCTTTGCCAATTTGAAAGCACACTTACTGCTCTTTTTTTTTTCGGGGCAAGTGTAAATCACTTTTACAGACTGACACATTATGAAACCACCATGTGTAACTACAACAAAAACAATTCCCATTTCTATTATTCATTTCTTAAGTTACCACATACATCCCCTCTCAAACTGTAAACTCACCTTTAAAATTAGTTAGTTGTGAAAGAAATGTGACACTCAAACAGCAGATTATCAGAGCCAGGATCTCTGTTGTGTTCACCTCTCTCCTCTCAGCAGAACCAGATAATGGCAAACTTTCCCTCTATTTTTCCACACATATACATGTAAGTTTCAAATCTCAGTGCTTCCCCCTTTTTTTCAAATGTAATCACACATTTCTATTGGTTGAAAACCAACCCTTTTCCAAAAGTACCCTTCCCCCAACTTGACTTCTGCCTAGTACCCTTCCCCCAACTTGACTTCTGCCTGCTACCATAGCAACAGCTCATGGAACACTGCTGTGTAGAGTTAGGTCAGAAGTTCGACACACAATGTTTCAATTCCACAGAGCAAGAGTGCTTGACTTTTCAAACCTTACAGCAAATCCATAGTACTGTTCTTTGGTTACACATTTTTTTGTACCAATACAAAACATGCTTCTATTAATTTACACATACAGCCTAGTTTTTATTCTAGAATGGTATGAAACAGCCAATCAGTTCTTTTTGTTTTGAAAAAAATATGTATGCCTCCATTTCCAAACTGTCTTTCTTTTCATATTGCCATTCTACTGAAAGACACCTCCTGAGTGCATCCAGTTCTCCTTTGAAGATGTTCACAGTGTGGATTGTAGGGCACAGCTATGTCTTCTGGAGTGAAAAGTTTGCAGAGAAAACAGGTATGGTGAGAGACCTTGCTTTGCCAAATGTAGACATTAAATGGATTGGTCAGAGAGGGTTAAAGTGGCACCAATTGATGCCATTGGTGAAATCCTTCATTCAAATCCAACACCCTGACCTCATAATAGTGCACTGTGGTGGCAATGACCTAGGCACTTTGACTGGGGTAGGTCTGGAAATGCTTATGAAGGACACCTTTGCACAACTGTTTACACTTTTCCCTAAAACTGCCTTTGTGTTTTCCAACATATGCCAAAGGCAAAAATGGAACTGGTCCAATCATTTCTGTCCGCAGATTGACAAAGCAAGAAAGCACGTCAACAAATCTGTTTCTGCTTTCCTCCGTGACTATGGTATGGGTGCCATTTACCACAACAACTTGCGTTATGACATGCAAGACATTTATAGAGGAGATGGTGTGCACTTCAATGATGAAGGGAACAGAGTCTTCCTCTTGAACCTTAGACTCTGCATCGGTACTTACTTGTAGGTACCACTAAAAAAATGACTTCATAAACACAACAGCTCTTTTTAGAGCTCCCTAATTTCTAAACTCTTTAATCTGCTTTTCATTTATTTTTTTTTATTTTTTTTACCGTACACTTACCGTAAGCTTACGGTACGCGTACCCCGTGATTTTTTTTAAAATCAATAAATGTTTTTTTTGTACTTTTCTGTCCTTCTTTGACCCCCTTACAAATGTTAGGGGGTCTGTAACTCTCCTCATTGCCCCCTTTCCTTGTTTTCTCTGTTTTTTTTCTGAGTGAAACACACAAAATGGCGGCCGCCGCTTCCTGGTTTCGGCCGATTCGAATGTTTACTAAGATCTATGGGCCAATCAGAATCTCCTTCGCGCACGCCATGTTTCTTCCGTACGCTTACCGTAAGCTTACCGTACGCGTACCCCGTGATTTTTTTTAAAAATCAATAAATGTTTGTTTTGTACTTTACAGTCCTTCTTTGACCCCCTCACAAATGTAAGGGGGTCTGTAACTCTCCTCATTGCCCCCTTTTCTTGTTTTCACTCTTTTTTTTTCAGAGTGAAACACAGAAAATGGCGGCCGCCGCTTCCTGGTTTCGGCCGATTCGAATGTTTACTAAGATCTAAGAGCCAATCAGAATCGCGCTCGCGCACGCCACCGTACGCGTACCGTAAGCTTACCGTAAGCGTACGGTAAGCGTACGGTAAGCGTACCGTAAGCGGGCTCAGATATATATATTGATTTAAAGGCTATTTTCTCAGAATCTACTGAACAGATTTACACCAAACCTACAAAAGGCACTTCCTTGACCTAGGGACTACCTCTCTGCCAAATTTTGAGTAATTCTGTTCAGCCGTTCGGGCTGTAGCTCGTTCTAAAGGTCCTATGGAAAAATGCATGGGAAAAACGCGTTTTGGGACCCCCCTTTTATCTCAGCCCCCGCTTGACGGATCCCCCCGAGACTTTCAGGGTAGGAGCGGAGCGTAGCGCCCCACCTATTTTGAGAAATTCGCGAGGATTCGTCGACCGGCGCCAAAGTTATTCAAAATAGAATGTTGAGGTTTTCCTATGGAAACGTGGTCCTAACTATAACTACCTACTGGCGACCGCCAGTAGGTAATATATATATATATATATATATATATATATATATATATATCAGCTCAGTTTGCACCCTTTCGAAACGGGAATTCACTCGCGGGTGGGTGCCCTCAATGTGGCGATGCACTCCACAGAAAATCAAAGCTCCAACTTCCTCCAGTCGCAAAGGAAATAGGCACTCACGGGAGACGCTTAGAAGATGTTTTTATTCCGGTAAAACAAACAGACGCGTTTCGGCAAATTGCCTTCCTCGGTGTTTGCTCGCACACCGGGAGACCGCCATTTTAAGTGCATGCAAAAACTGTCATCATGAAACATCAATCATAGAAAGCGGACTTGCATATTAGCAGATAGACGTCCGCCATTGCTAAATTTGCAATTTTAACTTTGTCGAATGATAAATACATATCAAATCACAACCTAAGTCATAAAATAAATTTGAAGACAAGTTATATACATGTTCACACGCACTTGGGCTATTTAACAAGATTACGCCATATATTGGCTGCGGCATCCACGTAACATCGCCACCGAAGAACGCGGCGATCAGGGTGGGGCAAGAAGAGGAAGAACGTGGACACCGCAGAGGAAGAGATACAACAAGAAATAACCAGTATGAGTAATTTCACTGTCGTCAACCTCACTCAGAGAACTTTGTCTAAGAACGAAACAAAAGTCCTATCATTAGGACTTACATTTTGTCCCACAAGCCACCTGGAATTTACACAAACTAGAATCGACTTGTTTTGTTTTGTGCGAAAACTAAAATTGCATAAATATTTTAAATTACGACCCACCATGAAAGATGTCAAAGGCACTGCTTCAAGAATCACGGCAACTGACGTTTTGACCTGCAATGATATAAATGCAGTGGAACTCTTGCAAAATTTAAATACCGCAGATTTAGAGAATACTGGATTGTCCATGACAGAAAGGGCAATGAAAGTTGGTATTGAACAAGGCATGCAAGAGAGTCCATTTAAACCCAAATCGCTGTTTGTCCCGCAAATGCCCTATGACTCTATTGACGTATTCTCTGAGGCGATCGTCAAAGATTTACTTGACTTTAGAGGCAAAAAGTACCTTGCCACTGGGAGAGACAATTTAACTAAAGAAGAGAAGCTGGCACTAACTAATTTGATGGAAGACAAAATGATCATTATAAAACCTTCAGATAAAGGTGGTAATGTAGTCCTGCAAACAAGATCACAATATCGAGAAGAAGCATTAAGACAACTCACAGATACAAAATACTACATGCCTACAACACGAGCAACATATCTGGAAAGTGTTGAAAAATATGACACTATGATCAAAATGTGGAACACCAGAGGGATGCTGGGCAAAGATGAACATTTATTCTTGAGGTGTCCTAATCCGGTGACAGCAACTTTTTATCACATCCCGAAGATACACTAGGATGCAGCCCGCCCTCCTGGAAGACCTATAGTCTCGTCACAGGGCAGTTTAACAGAACATATATCCATGTTCATTGATCATTTTCTCTTTCCATTTGTGGTGGAATTGAAATCATATATAAGAGACACCAAAGACTTTTTGGGCAAAATTTCCTTAATTAACTGGAATTCAAGTTATTTAATGATGGTGCTAGATATTACCAGCCTTTACACTTGCATTGATCATCAGGATGGTTTAAAAGCATCGCAGTACTTTTTAAACAGAAGACAGCTGAGGTTTGCTGCACACAATGAAATGATTTTACAGTTCACGGAATTCTGCTTGATGAACAATATATTTCTGTTTGAGGACAGCTATTTCAGACAAGTATCAGGGCCAGCGATGGGCACCTGCTTCGCCCCCAGCTATGCAAATCTTTTCGTAGGCTGGTGGGAGGAGCAGGTGCCAAAAACATATGACTGTGCAAATGTAACAGGGAAAGTAGTTGAATGGTATCGTTATATAGACGATCTATTTATAGTGTGGCAGGGCAGTATCGAATCTGCCAATGGTTTCATCAGGAATCTGAATGACAATCAGCTTAATTTGCAATTCTCAGGTGTAGTCAGTCCAGTGGCAGTGGACTATCTGGACCTAAAAGTATTTGTAATGGAAGAACAGTTACACACCACACTACATCGCAAAGACACCGCAGGCAACTCTACCCTGTTTGCCACAAGTAATCATCCGCCACAACTGATTCAAAGCATCCCATATGGGGAACTATTGCGTCTTAAACACAACAGCACACGTCCGTGTGATTTCAAAGTGTCAGCACAAGAATGCATACAGAGGTTCACCTTAAGGGGCTACAATCCCACACTACTGCATAATACATTGAATAAGGTGAAAAGCATTCCTAGAAAGAACCTGTTGGTCAGCAAAAAGAAGTCAGTCAATGAGTCAGGGAATGTCGATCAAGGGAAATTTAGGATGATTACCACCTACTCAGCAGAAGCGAACCAATTGAAACGCATACTGAGAAAAAACTGGCACATCTTAAAAACTGATCCAGTATTAAGTGATGATATTCCAGGATACCCACAAGTGACATTCAGAAAGGCCAGGTCTCTGAGAGATCAATTAGTGCACAGTCATCTTGAGGCAGCATCTTCTGGGGTTAGAACCCTCAAGGATATGAAAGGTTTCTTTCCCTGCGGGAAGTGCAAAGCGTGCTCTAATAGTAGACGAGTTCTCTCGTTCGATTTACCAGGCACACAGACAACTAAAATCATCAAGAAATTCATTACCTGCAGCACCCCATATGTAGTGTACTGCCTAATATGTCCCTGTAATCTATGGTACATAGGAAGTACCATACACCCATTAAAGATCAGGGTATTGGAGCATCAAAGGGCCATTGCTAACAAAGATACAGCATATCCTGTAGCAAGGCACTACGCCGAGAAACATTCCAGCAATCGAAATCTATTAAGATTTTATGGTTTGGATCTTGTACCAGACAATGTGAGAGGAGGAGATAAATTAAGACAGCTACGAAGATTAGAATCACGGTACATAGATTGCCAAACCAAATTTCCGAAAGGCCTGAACAGTGGGGAAGAACTGGCATCACATCTGGGTACATGAGAATAACAATAAGCAATAATATACAACTATAGGATCTGTACTTTTCGCCAATATTATGAGTAGAGTTATCTCCAACCAACTAACTTGACAATTGTTATGTAATTGTTATCGGACTATGAAAAGGTTTTAACTACTGTATATTATGAGCATTTAGGATGGTACATAATAGCCGATACACGGCGAATTGAAAAGTAAGATAATGTGATAGCAACTGGGTACACTAATAATTATTTATTGGTGAGGTGGCACTGTTAGCCAATACATGGCCAAATCATGGTTTACATTTTAGCCACGCATTAGATCGAGGTTCCTATGTCTATTTCTAATTGGAATTACGACACAGGGCATTCAAGCTGTAAGGTACCGTCACACAGTGTGAACATAATCTGAGCAATGATTTATAACTATAGCCTTGTCCGTCTATTTACGACGGGTTTTCTAAAATGGATTTGACAACCCGTTTGTGGCGATGTTACGTGGATGCCGCAGCCAATATATGGCGTAATCTTGTTAAATAGCCCAAGTGCGTGTGAACATGTATATAACTTGTCTTCAAATTTATTTTATGACTTAGGTTGTGATTTGATATGTATTTATCATTCGACAAAGTTAAAATTGCAAATTTAGCAATGGCGGACGTTTATCTGCTAATATGCAAGTCCGCTTTCTATGATTGATGTTTCATGATGACAGTTTTTGCATGCACTTAAAATGGCGGTCTCCCGGTGTGCGAGCAAACACCGAGGAAGGCAATTCGCCGAAACGCGTCTGTTTGTTTTACCGGAATAAAAACATCTTCTAAGCGTCTCCCGTGAGTGCCTATTTCCTTTGCGACTGGAGGAAGTTGGAGCTTTGATATATATACATATATATATATACATATTCACTGAAAAAAACATAGGTTTCAGAGATGTTATAGTTAGAAATTAGCATTTAAAAAACCTTAGAAATTCACAGAAAAAAAACATAGGTTTCAGGGGTGTTATAGTTAGCTGGCCATTTCACTCGTACAAAACCATGGAAATTCCTCTGTTATAGTTAGTTCTGCTAACTATAACTCACGTGCCCGCAATGCACTGCTGATGATGTCACATATTGCATCATTCATGACATGGTCAGTGACATCACTGATGACATCACAGATGACATCTCAAATAACATCACTGATGACATCACTGATGACATCATCCAGTGAATGTAGTTTAGTTTGAAATTTAAATATGTATAATATATATACCAATCTGTATTGAAGATTGAGTGGATATATAACTGTCTGGATGGAGGATTTAGTAGCTGTCTGACTGTCTGTTTAAGTGAGTAATTAAAAGGGTCTCGCTTAATACATGGATTAGTAACTAAACTATGTGAATGTGTGCATCACTGTCTCTGTTGTTGTATAACATGCTGCATCAGTTGATCACTAACTACATGAGTGTGTATATTAGTTATTGATTAGTTGGGTGAGTATTTGTATGGGACACTGAGTTTGTGTGTGGTTGGATGGGGTGTGTGTAACTCTATGCATAGATGTGTGAATGGTTGATTGACTAGGTGTATAGGTTTAAGAGTGCATGTGGAAACAGTTGTTTGGGTGACTAAGTGTATTTATTTGTGTGTTGGTGAGTGAATATATGTTTTAGTTGTACATCATCAACAAAGTAAAAAAATAAAAGGCATTGTATGTGAGAGTTGGTGTATATAAATAAGTATGTGTAAGAGTCAGTGATTGTGAGAGTAACTATATGAATGAATGTATAATTGTAATGGTGATTTTTTAACATTGGATAATTGTGCAAGTAAGTAAATGTTAGTGTGATTAATGTTTTTCATGAGTGAGTAGGATGACTGCACAACCAACTAAGATGACTGATGATGTGTCAATGTCTATATATGTGTATAAGTGCATTTGATAGTGTTCGAATAATTAGTGACTGCATATATACATGATTCTGTTGTTGAATGGGTAGTTGTGTGTGTATACTTAGGAATCAGTGAGAGGGTATGTAGTAACTGGCATTGGTGTGCCAATGGTTTCAAATATGGTACTCTGTATTTTACAGTGAGTGATGAATGGTTATACTAGTGTATGATGAGGTGTATCAGATTGTCACGTGGATGATGTCATCAGTGATGTCATTTGAGATGTCATCAGTGATGTCACTAACCATGTCATGAATGATGCAATATGTGACATCATCAGCAGTGCATTGCGGGCGCGTGAGTTATAGTTTGCAGAACTAACTATAACGGAGGAATTTCTATGGTTTTGTACTAGTGAAATGGCCATCTAACTATAACACCCCTGAAACTCATGGTTTTTTATGTGAATTTCTAAGGTTTTTTAAATACTAATTTCTAACTATAACGTCTCTGAAATCTATGGTTTTTTCAGTGAATTTCAAAGCTTTTTTAAATGCTAATTTTTAAGTGATAGTAGTTATACCTATTTTTTGTACTGATTTTCTACAGTTTTTTAACTGTTCATTGATAAATATTTTATTAATTAAATAACATTATATATTTTCTGAAAATTGCAAAAAAACACAAAAAATCAAACTGAAATATTGATTAATTTTTTTGTTTTCATTTTTTATTTTAATATATTTATAATATTTTCTTTAAAAAAAATGTTTATTCCAAATTTTTTTCTGAGTCGCGCTCTCAAAGCCTACATATCACGGTGGGTGCATGGATTCTAGACGCTATTTTAGAAAAGTCGTGAAGGATCCGCGTACGGTGTGCGATGGCTGTGTGTTTTTCAGTTACATCATATACATTTAATACTACGTGATGTGCGCGATCGGTATGCGACCAGTCCGCGACTCCTGCTCCCGTGCATTTGCAACACATGCGCATTACGGTACGAGATGCTTGCACGGTGGCGGGTCCTGCATGACTTCATATACGTGCTGGGGCGCGCGACTCACGCAAACAAATTTTATGTTCCAAAATGATATCTATGTATGTAAGAGTTTATCTAAGATAGTCATAAAAATAACATATTTGTACTTATAATAAACTTATATTATTTTTAAACATATTTTCGCGAAGTCGGGTGTGTGCATCGTGAGTGCAGAGAACCAGGTCAGCAGAGGTGCTGTAGAGCCAGAGAAACCAGGTCAGCAGAGCCATTGTAGAGCCAGAGAACCAGGTCAGCAGAGCTGCTCTAGAGGCTAAGAAGCAGGTCAGCAGAGCTTCTCTAGAACCAGAGACCCAGGTCAGCAGAGCTGCTCTATAGCCAGAGACCCAGGTCAGCAGAGCTCCTCTAGAGGCCGAGAACCAGGTCAGCAGAGCTACTGTAGAGCCAGAGAAACCAGGTCAGCAGAGCTGCTTTAGAGGGAGAGAACCAGGTCAGCAGAGCTGCTCTAGAGCCTAAGAAGCAGGTCAGCAGAGCTGCTCTAGAGCCAGAGAACCAGGTCAGCAGAGCTGCTCTAGAGCCAGAGAATCAGGTCAGCAGAGCAGCGTTAGAGCCAGAGAACCAGGTCAGCAGAGCTGCTCTAGAGGCAGAGAACCAGGTCAGCAGAGCTGCTCTAGATCCAGAGAACCAGGTCAGATGAGCTGCTTTAGAGCCATAGAACCAGGTCAGCAGAGCTGCTCTAGAGGCAGAGAACCAGGTCAGCAGAGCTGATTTAGAGGGAGAGAACCAGGTCAGCAGAGCTGCTTTAGAGCCACAGAACCAGGTCAGCAGAGCTGCTCTAGAGGCAGAGAACCAGGTCAGCAGAGCTGCTCTAGATCCAGAGAACCAGGTCAGAAGAGCTGCTTTAGAGCCATAGAACAAGGTCAGCAGAGCTGCTCTAGAGACAGAGAACCAGGTCAGCTGAGCTGCTTTAGAGCCATAGAACCAGGTCAGCTGAGCTGCTCTAGAGACAGAGAACCAGGTCAGCAGAACTGCTTTAGAGCCAGAGAACCAGGTTAGCAGAGCTCTTTAGAGGGAGAGAACCAGGTCAGCAGAGCTGCTTTAGAGCCAGAGAACCAGGTCAGCAGAGCTCCTCTAGAGCCAGAGAACCAGGTCAGCAGAGCTGCTTTAGAGCCAGAGAACCAGGTCAGCAGAGCTGCTCTAGAGGCAGAGAACCAGGTCAGCAGAGCTGCTCTAGATCCAGAGAACCAGGTCTGAAGAGCTGCTTTAGAGCCATAGAACCAGGTCAGCAGAGCTGCTCTAGAGGCAGAGAACCAGGTCAGCAGAGCTGATTTAGAGGGAGAGAACCAGGTCAGCAGAGCTGCTTTAGAGCCGGAGAACCAGGTCAGCAGAGCTGCTCTAGAGCCAGAGAACCAGGTCAGCAGAGCTGCTTTAGAGCCAGAGACCCAGGTCAGCGGAGCTGCTCTAGAGGCTGAGAACCAGGTCAGCAGAGCTGCTGTAGAGCCAGAGAAACCAGGTCAGCAGAGCTCCTCTAGGGCCAGAGAAACCAGGTCAGTAGACCTGCTTTAGAGTGAGAGAACCAGGTCAGCAGAGTTGCTTTAGAGGGAGGGAACCAGGTCAGCAGAGCTGCTTTAGAGCCAAGGGACCAGGTCAGCAGAGCTGCTCTAGAGCCAGAGAACCAGGTCAGCAGAACTGCTTTAGAGCCATAGAACTGGGTCAGCAGAGCTGTTTTAGAGCCAGAGAACCAGGTCAGCAGAGTTTTTATAGAGCCAGAGAACCAGGTCTGCAGAGCTGCTCTAGAGTCTAAGAACCAGGTCAGCAGAGCTGCTTTAGAGCCAGAGAACCAGGTCAGCAGAGCTGCTCTAGAGCCAGAGAACCAAGTCAGCAGAGCCGCTTTAGAGCCATAGAACCAGGTCAGAAGAGTTGCTTTAGAGCCATAGAACCAGGTCAGCAGAGCTGCTCTAGAGGCAGAGAACCAGGTCAGCAGAGCTGATTTAGAGGGAGAGAACCAGGTCAGCAGAGCTGCTTTAGAGCCAGAGAACCAGGTCAGCAGAGCTGCTCTATAGGCAGAGAACCAGGACAGCAGAGCTGCTCTAGATCCAGAGAACCAGGGCAGAAGAGCTGCTTTAGAGCCATAGAACCAGGTCAGCAGAACTGCTCTAGAGCCAGAGAACCAGGTCAGCTAAGCTGCTTTAGAGCCATAGAACCAGGTCAGCAGAGCTGCTCTAGAGGCAGAGAACCAGGTCAGTAGAACTGCTTTAGAGCCAGAGAACCAGGTTAGCAGAACTCTTTAGAGGGAGAGAACCAGGTCAGCAGAGCTGCTTTAGAGACAGAGAACCAGGTCAGCAGAGCTGCTCTAGAGCCAGAGAACCAGGTCAGGAGAGCTGCTTTAGAGCCAGAGAACCAGATCAGCAGAGCTGCTCTAGAGGCAGAGAACCAGGTCAGCAGAGCTGCTCTAGATCCAGAGAACCAGGTCAGAATAGCTGCTTTAGAGCCATAGAACCAGGTCAGCAGAGCTGCTCTAGAGGCAGAGAACCAGGTCAGCAATCTGGTTTAGAGGGAGAGAACCAGGTCAGCAGAGCTGCTGTAGAGCCAGAGAACCAGGTCAGCAGAGCTGCTCTAGTGCCAGAGAACCAGGTCAGCAGAGCTGCTTTAGAGCTAGAGGCCCAAGTCAGCAGAGCTGCTCTAGAGGCTGAGAACCAGGTCAGCAGAGCTGCTGTGGAGCCAGAGAAACCAGGTCAGCAGAGCTCCTGTAGAGCCAGAGAAACCAGGTCAGTAGAGCTGCTTTAGAGCGAGAGAACCAGGTCAGCAGAGCTGCTTTAGAGGGAGGGAACCAGATCAGCAGAGTTGCTTTATAGACAAGGGACCAGGCCAGCAGAGCTGCTCTAGAGCCAGAGAACCAGGTCAGCAGAACTGCTTTAGAGCCATAGAACTGGGTCAGCAGAGCTGTTTTAGAGCCAGAGAACCAGGTCAGCAGAGTTGTTGTAGAGCCTGAGAACCAGGTCAGCAGAGCTGCTCTAGAGTCTAAGAACAAGGTCAGCAGAGATGTTGTTGAGCCAGAGTACCAGGTCAGCAGAGCTGCTCTAGAGTCTAAGAACCAGGTCAGCAGAGCTGCTTTCGAGCCAGAGAACCAGGTCAGCAGAGCTGCTCTAGAGCCAGAGAACCAAGTCAGCATAGCTGCTTTAGAGCCATAGAACCAGGTCTGCAGAGCTGCTTTAGAGCCAGAGAACCAGGTCAGCAGAGCTGCTCTAGAGCCTAAGAACCAGGTCAGCAGAGCTTCTCTAGAGCTAGAGAACCAGGTCAGCAGAACTTCTGTAGAGCCAGAGAAACCAGGTCAGTAGAGCTGCTTTAGAGGGAGAGAACCAGGTCAGCAGAGCTGCTCTAGAGGGAGAGAACCAGGTCAGCAATCTGATTTAGAGGGAGAGAACCAGGTCAGCAGAGCTGCTTTAGAGCCAGAGGACCAGGTCAGCAGAGCTGCTCTAGTGCCAGAGAACCAGGTCAGCAGAGCTGCTTTAGAGCTAGAGACCCAGGTCAGCAGAGCTGCTCTAGA
The DNA here is from genome assembly GCF_964204655.1 of Triturus cristatus. Taxonomy (NCBI): domain Eukaryota; kingdom Metazoa; phylum Chordata; class Amphibia; order Caudata; family Salamandridae; genus Triturus; species Triturus cristatus. Next base: position 205,707,470 of record NC_140588.1, on the reverse strand, counting down.
GGCCGAGAACCAGGTCAGCAGAGCTGCTGTAGAGCCAGAGAAACCAGGTCAGCAGAGCTCCTGTAGAGCCAGAGAAACCAGGTCAGTAGAGCTGCTTTAGAGCGAGAGAACCAGGTCAGCAGAGCTGCTTTAGAGGGAGGGAACCAGGTCAGCAGAGCTGCTTTATAGCCAAGGGATCAGGTCAGCAGAGCTGCTCTAGAGCCAGAGAACCAGGTCAGCAGAACTGCTTTAGAGCCATAGAACTGGGTCAGCAGAGCTGTTTTAGAGCCAGAGAACCAGGTCAGCAGAGTTGTTGTAGAGCCTGAGAACCAGGTCAGCAGAGCTGCTCTAGAGTCTAAGAACAAGGTCAGCAGAGATGTTGTTGAGCCAGAGTACCAGGTCAGCAGAGCTGCTCTAGAGTCTAAGAACCAGGTCAGCAGAGCTGCTTTCGAGCCAGAGAACCAGGTCAGCAGAGCTGCTCTAGAGCCAGAGAACCAAGTCAGCATAGCTGCTTTAGAGCCATAGAACCAGGTCTGCAGAGCTGCTTTAGAGCCAGAGAACCAGGTCAGCAGAGCTGCTCTAGAGCCTAAGAACCAGGTCAGCAGAGCTTCTCTAGAGCTAGAGAACCAGGTCAGCAGAACTTCTGTAGAGCCAGAGAAACCAGGTCAGTAGAGCTGCTTTAGAGGGAGAGAACCAGGTCAGCAGAGCTGCTCTAGAAGGAGAGAACCAGGTCAGCAGAGCTGCTCTAAAGCCAGAGAACCATGTCAGCAGAACTGCTTTAGAGCCATAGAACCGGGTCAGCAGAGCTGCTTTAGAGCCAGAGAACCAGGTCAGCAGAGCTGTTGTAGTGCCAGAGAACCAGATCAGCAGAGCTGCTCTGTAGTCTAAGAACTAGGTCAGCAGAGCTGCTCTAGAGCCAGAGAACCAGTTCAGCAGACCTGCTGTAGAGCCAGAGAAACCAGGTCAGCATAGTTGCTTTAGAGGGAGAGAACGAGGTCAGCAGAGCAGCTTTAGAGCCAGAGAACCAGGTCAGCAGAGCTGCTCTAGCTGACACTGACTGACTGACACTGATTGACTGACACTGACAGATTGACACTGGCTGACACTGATTGACTGACACTGACACTGACTGACACAGATTGACTGACACTGACTGACTGACACTGACTGACTGACACTGACTGACACTGACACTGACTGACTGACACTGACTGACTGACTGACACTTACTGACTGACACTGACTGACTGACACTGACTGACACTGGCTCACACTGACTCACTACTCTCTACTACTCACTCTCTTCTACTCTCTACTACTCTCTCTCTACTACTCACTCTCTACTACTCAATCTCTACTACTCTACTACTCTCTACTACTCACTCTCTACTACTCTCTACTGCTCTCTACTACTCACTCTCTACTACTCACTCTCTACTACTCTCTACTATTCACTCTTTACTACTCACTCTCTATTACTCTCTACTACTCTCTCTCAACTACTCACTCTCTACTACTCACTCGCTACTACTCTCTACTACTCACTCTCTACTACTCACTCTCTACTACTCTCTACTACTCACTACTACTCTCTACTACTACTCTCTACTACTCACTCTCTACTACTCTACTACGCACTCTCTACTACTCTCTACTACTCTCTACTATTCACTCCCTACTACTCACTCTCTACTACTCTCTCTCAACTACTCACTCTCTACTACTCACTCGCTACTACTCTACTACTCACTCTCTACTACTCTCTACTACTCTCTACCACTCACTCTCTACTACTCTACTACTCACTCTATAGTACCCTCTACTACTCTCTCTCTACTACTCACTTTCTACTACTCACTCTACTACTCTCTACTTCTCACTCTCTACTACTCACTCTCTACTACCCTCTCTCTACTACTCACTCTCTACTACTCACTCTACTACTCTCTACTACTGACTGTCTACTACTCACTCTCTACTATTCACTCTCTACTACTCACTCTCTACTACTCTCTACTATTCACTCTCTACTACTCACTCTCTACTACTCGCTCTTTACTACTCTCTACTAATCTCTCTCTACTACTTACTCTCTACTACTCACTCTACTACTCTCTACTACCCACTCTCTATTTCTCGCTATCTACTACTTTATACTACTCACTCTCTACTACTCGCTCTCTACTACTCTCTACTACTCATTCTCTACTACTCACTCTCTACTACTCACTCTCTACTACTCTCTACTACTCACTCTACTACTCTCTACTACTCTCTACCACTCACTCTCTACTGCTCTACTACTCTCTCTCTACTACTCACTTTCTACTACTCACTCTACCACTCTCTACTAACCACTCTCTACTACTCACTCTCTACTACTCACTCTCTACTATTCACTCTCTACTACTCACTCTCTACTACTCGCTCTTTACTACGTTCTACTACTCTCTCTCTACTACTTACTCTCTACTACTCACTCTACTACTCTCTACTACTCACTCTCTATTTCTCGCTCTCTACTACTTTATACTACTCACTCTCTACTACTCTCTACTACTCACTCTCTACTGCTCACTCTCTACTACTCACTCTCTACTACTCTACTACTCTCTACTACTCTCTCTACTATTCACTCTCTACTACTCTCTACTGCTCATTCTACTATTCTCTACTACTCTTTACCACTCACTATCTACTAAGTATAAGTATAAGTATAAAGAAGCTTGTAAAGCGCTCGAATGCCAAATGGCGTCTTGGCACTGGAGTTATACGGTCGATGAGGGAGGAACAGTCACTAGTGAATATTAAACAGCTGAGACTTCAGGACCTTCCTAAAATATGCGAAATTCTGTTGAAGTCGCATAGCCACTGGTAACTTATTCCATAATTTAATTGCACAACTGGCAAATGAGCGAACACCCCATCTCGCTAATCTAAATCTGGGGGTGCAGATGAGGCCAAGGCTGGCCGAACGCAGGTCACGAGAGGGAGTGTAAGGCCTAAACCTATCCCTTCCGTCAGTTGCACCCCCACCGAACCGTGCCCTGTGTAGCAGACAGAGTGCCTTAAACTCAATTCTCTGCTGGCCCGGAAGCCAGTGTAATGATCTTCTTCCCTTAGAAGTGGGATGTCCCCTAGGTAAATTCAAGATGACACGAACCGCCGCGTTTTGCAGTGACTGAATCTTACCAACCTGGTATTTGTCAATACCCAGGAACATAGCATTACAATAGTCCAACCTGGACATAAAGAGAGCAGCCATTACCGTCTTCTGCAACGCCTGAGGAATGAAAGGAAAGATTTTTCTCAGTTTTTTTAGCAGAAAAAAACAAGAGGAGGTTAAACTATTGACCTGAGCTGACATATTCAGCTTATCATCAAAAATCACCCCCAAGATCCTCACCTTAGTGACCGGTAAGGGACACTGCCTGGCCTCCGGTGGCCACCACAGAGTGTTCCACAGAGGAGGGCCCCTACTGAATTCCATGACTTCTGTCTTCTCTGTATTTATCTTTAGGAAGCTCTAGCGCATCCATTCCATCACATCCGTTAGGCATGCATGAAATTTGGCCGCTACTAACTCAGGATTGTCCGTTACTGATATCACCAATTGTGAATCATCAGCGTATGACACAAGAGTAAAGCCATGTTTCCTGACTACTCTGGCTAATGGCCTGACATACCCATTGAAGAAGGTCGGGGAGAGAGCGGAACCTTGTGGGACGCCACAAGGCAAGGTAAAATTACCTGAATGTAGGCCCGCCCAGTTTAGGCTCTGCTTTCTATCGTCCAAGAATGAGGAGAGGAGGGCCAAAGCCCTCTCAGTAATCCCTACCTCTTTTAGTCGCTATACCAATACCGCATGATTGACGGTATCGAAAGCGGCATATAGGTCAAGGAGGACAAGAATTGCCCTCCCTCCTCCATCAACTGTTTCCCGAATTCCCTCCGCTGCCGTTATTAGAGCCGATTCAGTGGAGTGTTTAGGCCGGAAACCATGCTGGGACCGATCAAGCAGGCCATGTTTGTCTAGGTGGTCAGTTAGACTTCAATTTATAGCTCTCTCCGATACTTTAGCTAGCAATGGTAGGCCAGAAATAGGTCGATAGTTTTTGAAATCTGACGGCTCCAAAGAGGCTTTTTTAAGAAGAGGCTTAAAACTGGCCGTCTTCCAGGCAGCTGGATAGGTCCCCGCAGCCAGAACTTGATTGATCAGGGACGTGAGGGTGGAACCGATCCCTTCAGCCGCCAAATGCATAGTTTGCGGAGGACAGGGATCGGTAGCTGAGCCTGATTTTATAGATCTTAACAAATCCAATACCTCTTCCTTAGACAGAGGACCAAAGGAGGTGAGACTGCACGCCAGATTCTCCTCCGTACATGGTATCTGCTGCTTGCAGGAGGCAGATATTAAACTTGATGCATTGGCCAGGTCGTTATATATTGTCTGCACCTTGTTTTGGAAGAAGGCTGCCAACTGATCGCAGAAAGCCTGGTCGGGACTGAACAAATTGGCCTGCTGGGGTTTGGCCAAAAGAGACACAGATTTAAAAAGTTATTTGGCAGAATTACCTGCGTCCGCAATTCTCCGAGTAAAATAGGCTTTTTTTGTACTCAGAATGGCCTGCTTATATTTATTCAGGGCATCATTGTAGGCTGCATTGCTAACCCTACTGTACTCCACTCTCTATTGTCGCTCGCGCCTTCTGCACTCTACTTTCAACTTTTTAAGCTCTGGTCCATACCAAGGGGCACCAGGTGGACGTCTATTACGTGTGGCAACCTGAAGGGGAGCAACACAATTTATTGCTCCCAGGATCCAGTCATTAAACTGAGTTGCTGCCACCTCGTTATTGCTATTTAAAATTGGGGGGGAATGGTCCAGAGCAGCTGTTAGGTCAGCGCAGGTAATCTTATTCCATCGCCTGAACGAGATCTTAGTAAGTTTATGGGGAACACCCGCTGCCATTGACTTAACCCCAACCTTAAAGATCACCGCTCTATGATCAGTCCAGGGGAGGGGTTCAGCCCTACAGAATAATAGGTCAGGGTGGCTAGAGAACACACCATCTAAGGTGTGACCACCAATATGGGTGGGGACCGAAACCAGTTGATGCAGACCAAAAGCTGCCAGACAATCCAAGAGTCTGGTGGTATCGGTATTGTTATCAAGCTCCAGATGGTAGTTAAAGTCGCCAAGGATGGAGTAAAATTCAGAGTCAGTACAGGACTCCAGATGAGATTGAAGAGCCAGTGGAAAGGCGGCTCTGGGGCCTGGCGGCCGATAAACCAGCAGACCTTGGAAAACAGTCATGTCTTTTAGTTTAATACAAAATTGCAATGCTTCCGCATATAGGTTGGCTACAGCCTTAGCCTGAACCTTCAGTGTTTCCCTATAGATTATGGCTATAACGCCACCTCTGCTATCTGTTCTATCCTGGCTGAATAACGCATAGCCAGAGGGCAGGGCAGTATTCCAGTCGGGACTAGATGCTGCACCCGTCCAGGTCTCGGTGATAAAGACAATGTCAGGGCAATACGCGCTTAGAAACAATTCTAGTTCATGTTTATGCTTGGCCACTGAGCGGGCGTTAAGGAGAATACCCATAATGCTGTTCACTGAAATCGTCGCAGGCTCTGGGGCCGAGGCTTGCATCTCCCTAGAACAGGGGGCAGCATATGACCCAGAGCCATCTCCCTTCCCAAACCCAGCATGGGGAGGTGCAACGCTCTTCCTCCCACCGCTTCTGCCGGCATACCTACAGGTAGAAAAGTGGCAGTAGGAACAAGAGTGCATTTGTGCCTCACCATCCAGAAGGAATCGGGTGCATTCCCTGGACTGCTCCGGCCAAAGACCCAATAGCGCCAGCCGCGAGTAGCAAATAGACCCGACACTACCAGGGGTCCTGGCCCTACTCTACTAATCACTCTCTACTACTCTCTCTCTACTACTCACTCTCTACTACTCACTCTCTACTACTCACTCTCTACTACTCTCTCTCTACTACTCTCTACTACTCACTCTCTACTACTCACTCTCTACTACTCACTCTCTACAACTCACTCTCTACTACTCTACTACTCTCTACTACTCTCTCTACTACTCACTCTCTACTACTCTCTACTGCTCACTCTACTACTCTCTACTACTCTTTACCACTCACTATCTACTAAGTATAAGTATAAGTATAAAGAAGCTTGTAAAGCGCTCAAATGCCAAACGGCGCCTTGGCCCTGGAGTGTATACGGTCGATGAGGGAGGAACAGTCACTAGTGAATATTAAACAGCTGAGACTTCAGGACCTTCCCAAAATATGCGAAATTCTGGTGAAGTCGCATAGCCACTGGTAACTTATTCCATAATTTAATTGCACAACTGGCAAATGAGCGAACACCCCATCTCGCTAATCTAAATCTGGGGGTGCAGATGAGGCCAAGGCTGGCCGAATGCAGGTCACGAGAGGGAGTGTAAGGCCTAAACCTATCCCTTCCGTCAGTTGCACCCCCACCGAACCGTGCCCTGTGTAGCAGACAGAGTGCCTTAAACTCAATTCTCTGCTGGACCGGAAGCCAGTGTAATGATCTTCTTCCCTTAGAAGTGGGATGTCCCCTAGGTAAATTCAAGATGACACGAACCGCCGCGTTTTGCAGTGACTGGATCTTACCAACCTGGTATTTGTCAATACCCAGGAACATATCATTACAACAGTCCAACCTGGACATAAAGAGATCAGCCATTACCGTCTTCTGCAACGCCTGAGGAATGAAAGGAAAGATTTTTCGCAGTGTTTTTAGCAGAAAAAAACAAGAGGAGGTTAAACTAGTGACCTGAGCTGACATATTCAGCTTATCATCAAAAATCACCCCCAAGTTCCTCACCTTAGTGACCGTTAAGGGACACTGCCCGGCCTCCGGTGGCCACCACAGAGTGTTCCACAGAGGAGGGCCCCTACCGAATTCCATGACTTCTGTCTTCTCGGTATTTATCTTTAGGAAGCTCTAGCGCATCCATTCCATCACATCCGTTAGACATGCATGAAATTTGGCCGCTACTAACTCAGGATTGTCCGTTACTGATATCACCAATTGTGAATCATCAGCGTATCACACAAGAGTAAAGCCATGTTTCCTGACTACTCTGGCTAATGGCCTGACATACACATTGAAGAGGGTCGAGGAGAGAGCGGAACCTTGTGGGACGCCACAAGGCAAGGTAAAATTACCTGAATGTAGGCCCGCCCAGTTTAGGCTCTGCTTTCTATCGTCCAAGAACGAGGAGAGGAGGGCCAAGGCCCGCTCAGTAATCCCTACCTCTTTTAGTCGCTGTACCAACACCGCATGATTGACGGTATCAAAAGCGGCAGATAGGTCAAGGAGGACAAGAATTGCCCTCCCTCCTCCATCAACTGTTGCCTGAATTCCCTCCGCTGCCGTTATTAGGGCCGATTCAGTGGAGTGTTTAGGCCGGAAACCATCCTGGGACCGATCAAGCAGGCCATGTTTGTCTAGGTGGTCAGTTAGACTTCGATTTATAGCTCTCTCCGTTACTTTAGCTACCAATGGTAGGCCAGAAATAGGTCGATAGTTTTTTAAATCTGACGGCTCCAAAGAGGCTTTTTTAAGAAGAGGCTTAATACTGGCCATCTTCCAGGCAGCTGGATAGGTCCCCGCAGCCAGAACTTGATTGATCAGGGACGTGAGGGTGGAACCGATCCCTTCAGCCGCCAAATGCATAGTTTGCGGAGGACAGGGATCGGTAGCTGAGCCTGATTTTATAGATCTTAACAAATCCAATACCTCCTCCTTAGACAGAGGACCAAAGGAGGTGAGACTGCACGCCAGATTCTCCTCCGTACATGGTATCTGCTGCTTGCAGGAGGCAGATATTAAACTTGATGCATTGGCCAGGTCGTCATATATTGTCTGCACCTTGTTTTGGAAGAAGGCTGCCAACTGATCGCAGAAAGCCTGGTCGGGACTGAACAAATTGGCCTGCTGGGGTTTGGCCAAAAGAGACACAGATTTAAAAAGTTATTTGGCAGAATTACCTGCGTCCTCAATTCTCCGAGTAAAATAGGCATATTTTGTACTCAGAATGGCCTGCTTATATTTATTGAGGGCATCATTGTAGGCTGCATTGCTAACCCTACTGTACTCCACTCTCTATTGTCACTCGCGCCTTCTGCACTCTACTTTCAACTTTTTAAGCTCTGGTCCATACCAAGGGGCACCCGGTGGACGTCTATTACGTGTGGCAACCTGAAGGGGAGCAACACAATTTATTGCTCCCAGGATCCAGTCATTAAACTGAGTTGCTGCCACCTCGTTATTGCTATTTAAAATTGGGGGGGAATGGTCCAGAGCAGCTGTTAGGTCAGCGCAGGTAATCTTATTCCATCGCCTGAACGAGATCTTAGTAGGTTTATGGGGAACACCCGCTGCCATTGACTTAACCCCAACCTTAAAGAACACCGCTCTATGATCAGTCCAGGGGAGGGGTTCAGCCCTACAGAATAATAGGTCAAGGTGGCTAGAGAACACACCATCTAAGGTGTGACCACCAATATGGGTGGGGACCGAAACCAGTTGATGCAGACCAAAAGCTGCCAGACAATCCAAGAGTCTGGTGGTATCGGTATTGTTATCAAGCTCCAGATGGTAGTTAAAGTCGCCAAGGATGGAGTAAAATTCAGAGTCAGTACAGGACTCCAGATGAGATTGAAGAGCCAGTGGAAAGGCGGCTCTGGGGCCTGGCGGCCGATAAACCAGCAGACCTTGGAAAACAGTCATGTCTTTTAGTTTAATACAAAATTGCAATGCTTCCGCATGTAGGTTCGCTACAGCCCTAGCCTGAACCTTCAGTGTTTCCCTATAGATTATGGCTATACCGCCACCTCTGCTATCTGTTCTATCCTGGCTGAATAACGCATAGCCAGAGGGCAGGGCAGTATTCCAGTCGGGACTAGATGCTGCACCCGTCCAGGTCTCGGTGATAAAGACCATGTCAGGGCAATACGCGCTTAGAAACAATTCTAGTTCATGTTTATGCTTGGCCACTGAGCGGGCGTTAAGGAGAATACCTATAATGCTGTTCACTGAAATCGTCGCAGGCTCTGGGGCCGAGGCTTGCATCTCCCTAGAACAGGGGGCAGCATATGACCCAGAGCCATCTCCCTTCCCAAACCCAGCATGGGGAGGTGCACCGCCCTTCCTCCCACCGCTTCTGCCGGCATACCTAAAGGTAGAAAAGTGGCAGTAGGAACAAGAGTGCATTTGTGCCTCACCATCCAGAAGGAATCGGGTGCATTCCCTGGACTGCTCCGGCCAAAGACCCAAAAGCGCCAGCCGCGAGTAGCAAATAGATCCGACACTACCAGGGGTCCTGGCCCTACTCTACTACTCACTCTCTACTACTCTCTCTCTACTACTCACTCTCTACTACTCACTCTACTACTCTCTACTACTCACTCTCTACTACTCTCTCTCTACTACTCACTCTCTACTACTCTCTATTTCTCACTCTCTGCTACTCATTCTCTACTACTCACTCTCTACTACTCTCTACTGCTCACTCTCCACTACTCACTCTCTACTACTTGCTCTCAACTACTCTCTACTACTCACTCTATTACTCACTCTCTACTACTCTCTACTACTCTCTCTACTACTCACTCTCTACTACTCTCTACTACTCACTCTCTACTACACACTGTCTACTACTTGCTCTCTGCGTCTCGATCTCTACTACTCTCTAGTACTCACTCTTCTACTCTCTACTACTCACTCTACTACTCACTCTCTACTACTCTCTACTACTGCACTACTCTCTACTACTCACTCTCTACTACTTACTCTCTACTGCTCTACTACTCTCTACTACTCTCTCTCTACTACTCACTCTCTGCTACTCACTCTCTACTTCTCTCTACTACTCTCTACTACTCACTCTCTACTACTCACTCACTACTACTCCTCTCTACTACTCTCTCTCTGCTACTCACTCTCTACTGCTCACTCTCTACTACTCACTCTCTATTACTCACTCTCTACTACTCTCTACTACTCACTCTCTACTACTCTCTCTACTACTCTCTCTACTACTCACTCTCTACTACTCTCTACTACTCACTCTACTACTCACTCTCTACAACTTTCTACTACTCACTCTCTACTACTCACTCTCTACTATTCTCTACTACTCTCTCTCTGCTACTCACTCTCTACTACTCACTCTCTCCTACTCTCTACTACTCACTCTTTACTACTCACTCTCTACTACTCTCTACTACTCACTCTCTACTACTCTCTACTACTCTCTACTACTCACTCTACTACTCTCTAATACTCACTCTCTACTACTCACTCTCTACTACTCACTCTCTATTGGTCACTCTCTACTACTCTCTACTACTCACTCTCTACTACTCACTCTCTACTAGTCACTCTACTACTATCTACTACTCACTCTCTGCTACTCTCTTTACTACCATCTACTACTCTCTACTACTCACTCTCTACTCTCTATTACTCACTCTCTACTCTCTTCCTCTCTACCTCACTCTACCTCTCTCTCTACTACTCTCTACCTCTCTACCTCTCTAACTCTACCTCTCTACCTCCACCTCTCTACCTCTCTACCTCTCTCTACACGCACACATATGCACATATATATATGCACATATATGCATATGCATTTATATATATGTATATGTGTATATATATATATATACATACATATATAAACATAAATATAATCTGCATATCTATATAAATATAAATATAAATGCATGCATACATATACATATACAGATATGCATACATTTGCATGTTATGTACATGAAAGTTTGAAAAACACTAATAAAAGCAAAGCTAAAAAGCCACCTAATTACAAATAGAATTGCTTTAACTTAGACGAGGGTGAGACCTATTGCATTTTCAATGCTTGTTTACTTTGGTTCCATCAAGGAGGCATTCAGATGTGTCACACATTTGCCATTAATTCTGAATGTTAGCACTCTAGTTGCTCAGTAGATCACTCTAGTAAAGCTACTTCTCACCAGGGAAGTCTGCTGCTGGTATTCAAAGTGCATGTTTCAGTCTGCATGTCAGGATTTTTTAATGAAATAGAAGAGGATTTGAGAATTCAAAATGTGCCCTAATTTTTCTTTCTGCAGCACTAATCATAATTTCTATGGCAAAATGAGCCCTCTCATTTTGTTCCTTTGCAAATTAAATGTTTTAAGTGTTTCTACTTTATTCCAATCAAGATGGCTTCAGGTGTGCCATACTTTTGTCATAAGTAAGAATGTTAGCGCTCTAGTTGTTCTTTAGAACACTCTGGGACACTCTGTCATTGGGCTATACTTGGGCTACATCTGGGTGATATTTGTGCTACATTTGGGCTCTTTTGTCTCTGGCGGCCATCTTGGGAGACTTATTTGTTATGAAGTTTCCTAATTTCCTCATTTAATACTGTCTCCTCAGTAGGAAGACTTTCAGTTTTTTACTTTGATTCCATCAAGAAGGCATTCAGATGTGTCACATATTTGGCATAAATTCAGAATGTTAGCACTCTAGTTGCTCAGTAGATCACTCTAGTAAAGCTACTTCTCACCAGGGAAGTCTGCTGCTGGTATTCAAAGTGCATGTTTCAGTCTGCATGTCAGGATTTTTTAATGAAATAGAAGAGGATTTGAGAATTCAAAATGTGCCCTAATTTTTCTTTCTGCAGCACTAATCATAATTTCTATGGCAAAATGAGCCCTCTCATTTTGTTCCTTTGCAAATTAAATGTTTTAAGTGTTTCTACTTTATTCCAATCAAGATGGCTTCAGGTGTGCCATACTTTTGTCATAAGTAAGACTGTTAGCACTTTTGTTGTTCTTTAGAGCACTCTGGGACACTCTGTCATTGGGCTATACTTGGGCTACATCTGGGTGATATTTGTGCTACATTTGGGCTCTTTTGTCTCTGGCGGCCATCTTGGGAGACTTATTTGTTATGAAGTTTCCTAATTTCCTCATTTAATACTGTCTCCTCAGTAGGAAGACTTTCAGTTTTTTACTTTGATTCCATCAAGAAGGCATTCAGATGTGTCACATATTTGCCATAAATTCAGAATGTTAGCACTCTAGTTGCTCATTAGATCACTGTAGTAAAGCTACTGCTCACCAGGGAAGTCTGCTGCTGGTATTGAAATTGCATGTTTCTGTCTGCTTGTCAGAATTTTTTAATGAAATAGAAGAGGATTTGAGAAGTCACTCAAAATGTGCCCTAATGTTTCTTTCTGCAGCACTGATCATACTTTCTATGGCAAAATGAACCCTCTCATTTTGTTCCTTTTTAAATTAAATGTTTTAAGAGTTACCACTTTATTCCAATCAAGATGGCTTCAGGTGAGCCATACGTTTGTCATAAGTAGGAATGTTAGCGCTCTAGTTGTTCTTTAGAACACTCTGGGAAGCTGCAGTAGAGCACAAAGGAATCAACTGACAGTCTCTGCCCTTGTTGGATGTACAATGACACCCTACTATACATACGTATTAGCGGTCACTGTGAAATTCAAGTGTCTTAAACATTCTAACATTGAGAATGAGTTTTAGGTTGACATGTACATGATCGATATGTATTTTTTCTAAGTGAAGGTGGTTGCCCAATGACATGGAGTCACCTGTTGCTGCACATTGCAGATGAAGGAAGCATATTATTTATAAGGCTCCCTGTTTTCCGTTTTTACTGATTTTTACAGATAAATACAGACAGAAAACAATGGGGCATATCTACAACGCGGCGATAGAAAATTATCACCGCCTTTGCGGCCGTTTTCGTCCGAAAAGCGGCGATAATTTTATCGCCTAATTAGCAAGGTCAAGCTAACGCGTGAAACCTTGCATTAGCGCACGAATTCCTAAGGCCCACTTTGCATCTCTAATGAGATGCAAAGTGGGCGTTCCTGACCTGACATGACAGGAGAAATGTCGCTAAGCCACATTTCTCCTATCATGAAGCCCCACGCTATGAAGCATAGCGGCAGGAAAAGTAGCGATAACCTCTGGTATTGCTACTTTCCTTATGCCTGCTTCAGGACTGACTTAGCCATGATATCCTATGGGAGGTGGATATCATGGCTAAGTTTTAGTTTTAGTTTTATTTTTTTCGAAAAAAATGTTTATCATAAAAGTGTACACATCCTGTACAGATAAAAAAACGTAACACCAATCCAATCGTACGTACAAGCAGTACATTACATTTTTTAAAAATCATAAAAATAAAATATGCCATTAAAACAGAATACATAACCTCATAAAAGCAACGTGTCATAATTCATGTAAACATCATTGAGGGGTTTGTTTTATCCTACGCATGCGGGTCTGCCAGGCACTGCCCAGAAATTTAGCTACCCCACAAACCATAACTAGGGAGGACGTATCGGTAATAAAAACCCGCAAGGCCATCTTATGGCACATTAGACCCCACTCCCTACATATTGGTTTATGCCATAACATTCTTGCACCCCTGTAAGCTGGACAAGCAAAGAGGAAGTGAGCCACAGACTCCTTAGGGGCTGCAAACCCAGGACAAGATATAGCTATAGAGCTTAAATTATTCCACCCAGCAGTAAATTCATTCACCGGGAGGGTCCCGAACCTTAGTTTTAGATAGAGTGATCTATCCAGGGGTTTTTGTATAAAGTCAAGGAACGGTTCGAGTTTCCTTTCGGGTTTAAACTCTAAGAACCGCTCTGTAAGGTTACCCCCTTTGCCTCTACATATAGCCTCCTCCTGGACCCAATCCCAATATAGTTTCTTCATAACTTGCTTGGAGGGTGGTAATTGGCTAGCCCATATTTCATTTAGCCCTAATTTTAAAACCAGCTGTTTGAGTTTACTCAACCACTTAATCTTATTACCCGAGTTGAGTAAAATTAGTTCATCCAAGACAGCCGTGTAGTTTGAAAGTTCTGGCGACCTCCTGAGACGAACCCAAAAGAGTAACGGGTGCAGGCAAACTATATCTTTTAATGGACGCCTACCCATATCTTGACATAGTGGTTTTACCGGGGTGGAGGTAGGGAGTGAAACCAATTCTCTCAAAAACTTGTTTTCTGAGCTCACCAGATTGGTTGTATCCTCAAAACCCCACAGCTCAGATCCATAAAGCGCCGAGGGCAATGCTTGTCCTTCATACATAGAAAGAGCCGGGGCTACGGGTTTACTCGTGGACTCTCTCTGCTCCCGCAGAATCGCTCCAGATACTCGTTTATGATTTAAAAGCATTTTGGCCAAATGATCCCTCCAATTCATCAGACTATTGACCCTTACACCCAAATAGTCAAATGAATATACCAACTCCAATAGGGTATCATTAAGGGAGACATTATTCTTAAATCTCTTTGCTGGCGAAAAGGCCATAAGCTTTGTTTTGGAAGTGTTGATAGCAAGACCTCTATCCTCACAGAACGAGCTAAAGCGGTCCAGCAGTTTTTGGAGGCCAGTCGGAGTTTTAGAAATCAGGAGGGTGTCATCCGCAAAGAGCAGCGTAGGTGTTTTTTCCCCCGCCAGGAACGGGGCGTCGGCTGGGTCCTCCCTCAAGTGGTCCACCACTCCGTTCACAAAAAGGGAGAAAAGAGTTGGCGCCATTACACATCCCTGGCGGACTCCTCTCCCTACGGCCACTCTCTCTGTCAACTGGCCCTGGGTACCCCATCTAATCCTTGCATAATTCCCCTCGTGCAATTTCTTGATTAATTCAAGGAGGGTAATGGGAAAGCCCATCTTTTGGAAAACATCCCATAATCTATAACGTGGAACCAGATCAAAAGCTGTTTTGAGATCTATAAATGCCAAGTACAAGCTACCCTTCCCGATGGTCACGACCTTCCAGTAAATGGCAAAAAAATGGAAGATCTGTTCGACCGTACCCACCTTCTGCCTAAAACCCGCTTGGAAGTGGGAAAGATTATTATTTCCTTCTATCCACGACCCTACCCTGGATATGATGACCCTGCCAACCACCTTTTGGACCACGTCTATCAGGCTAATCGGTCTATAGTTGGCAGGGTCATCCCTCGCCCCCTTTTTAAACACTGTTACCACCTCAGCTCCCTTCCATGAGTCCGGGACTGGGTGGCCTCTTAAAATCAGATTCATTATTAGGGAGATCAATTTAGCCCAAGTTACTGGGTCTTTTAGAAGGAGATCCCCAGGTATCCCATCGGGACCTGCCGCCTTTCCAGGGATCAGATGTTTAATAGCCGTTTTAACCTCATTAATGGAGAAGGGGTCCTCGGGAGCCATAAATACTCTAACATCACTATCCATTATTGGAGGTGGAGAACTTGGCTCATCTGCACCACAATACAGGTCATAAACCATTGTTGTTCTGTTATATGGTTAGCGATCGGTTCCGATCTCCCTCTCCTGGCTTTGTTAATTAAATCCCAGAAAATACAGGAGTTCTTGCTCAGGGAAACGATTTTAAGATTTTGCCAATGTTGTTCTTCCCAATCCCGTTTCGCTATCACTAGTGACCTAGCATAATCCCTCCTAGCCGCTCTAACTAGACAAGGATTCTTTTTGAGCAGAGCTACAGTTATCGCCTTCCTTTTGTCCCTACATTGGACCGTATACCAGGAATTACTTGTTTTTGGCTGAGTATGGGTCTGTCTAACACTGCCTCCCTCTGTAATAAAATATTGGCCCACTTTCTCTATCACGTTTTTATAAACAAGGGTTTAGCTCTATACTTCGTAAGCTATTCCTTGCTTGCTTCTGGTAGGTGCTACTGCCACCGGTACCCGCCGATTGCCCTGTTGGCATACTCCACGCATTACCTGCTTGGGGTAAAGTGCTCTGCCACACCGAGCGTCATTCGACCTGCTCCAACCCGCTATACCTGTTTCTTAGTGGAAAGTAAGAGAGTAGAGGGGAGTATAGATGGTGAGCCTCCCGGTGTGTAGTACCCTGATAGGTTTTTAATGGCAGAATATTCTGGCTCCCCTCCTGTCGGCTAACTAAATCCTGCCCAGATCTCCGATGGGGAGTAGGGTAGAAATATGATAGGTGCAAGGGGATGATTTGGGTGTTAGACCAAGGTAGCGACCTGCTGCAGATGTATTCTACCGCCCTGGTACTCCTAAAATTGATTACAACACAGTTTCCCGTTATGGTTTTAGGCCCACTCCCGATCCAATCAACCCTTCGTACACCCAGTATTTCACCAGGAATGTTAGGAGGAAGAGGCCTGTTCTTATTAAGCCATTGGACACATTTGTTTTTTAATTCGAAGTAATCCTCACTCTTCCCCTGGCTTAAGGAGGAAACCCCCACAAGGACCACAACATATGGTAAAGATTCAGTCGGAAGGTCAAGAGTGGGCAAAGCTGTTAGGGTCCCTACCTCCAAGCTATTTCCACTTCTTCCACTAGATCGAGGTTGGCGGTGCAATGGGTCTGGTCTATTTTCAATAAATCCCCTCCGGGGTGGGGATTTTCCCTCATCTACTATGCCTGCCCTAGTCAAAAGTAAGGCGGGATCAGGTGAAGGATTTACGGGTACCGAAGCCGGTACAGCTGTTGTATTTTTACCAGCTAATGGAATTATGGGATCAGGGATAGGAGTGGATTTATCAATGCCAGAGATTCCTGGAAAGCCGAGCAATTGGGATTTCCCTGGGCCTGGGTTGTTAATCAGAGAGATCAATCTGTCAAGCCTAGATGTTAATGGCTTGAGGTATGAACCAATGATCTTTCCAATGTGTATTTCAAAATCAGATAGAAGGTGTGTGACCCAGACAGGAGTTCCCAGATTGTTCGAAGAGAGGCTATCGGCAACCTGCACTACATCCGCTGGAGGTGAAGGTAGTTTAGCCAGCTTTTTATTTTTATTTTTACCTTTCTTTCTTCTCAAGCATGGTTTAGAAACTTTTCCAATTACGGGTAGTAAAAGTGAATTAGAGACCTCAGGGAGGTCAGTACCATCATGTGCAATTTGAGCGCAGGGCAACTCTACAAAAGAGCACATGAGAGAAGAGCTAAAGTCAGGGGGGTTAACAGTGCCAGCAGAGAAATCCCCAATCGACTGAAGGGGAGGGGCAGCCGGTGTAATAGACAATCGCCTTTCTGTGTTCTCTATTGCAGATGCTACAACCCCAATTGTCTTCTGTAGCATCTTGTCAATGGCAGTAAGGCTTGGGAGAGGTTGTGCCGTAGCAGCCTTAAGCCTGGTAATACGACAAGAAGAAGCAGGCTTTGACATTTTGCCCTTATTACTCATGCTGAAGTTGAATTAACAAGACCCACATACAGCAAGCTAAATGCTGCCGCCCCAAGTAAGCAAAAAGGAACCCTTACGGATTGGACAATTCCACAAGACAAGATTTCATGGGGGTGGCCCAGCCCAGCCTCTCCCGGCCCCGGACGGCCCCAGGCGGCCCGCCCTTTGCCCGGGTTTCACCCGCGCGCGTCCTGCGCTGCGGGAGGGCTAAGCCCGGCGCTGGGCTGACGCGTTCTACAAGCGCCACACAGAGCCCGCTGGGAAATGTAGTTCCTTGTAGGCCGTTTTCCTCACGGCGTGGCCCGATGGCCTGGACTCGCGCTGGCCGTTCCCCTCACGGCGTGGGCGTGGGCAAATAGATCAGGAATGGTCTGTGCCGTTCCCCTCACGGCTTGCAAGTAAGTGAAGTGAGCGTCATGGCTAAGTTTGTGAGGCCCGATCAACAAGCTAACGCCACATTTCGTGAGATTATCGCTGGGTTTCCAGCGATAATCTCACGTTAGGCAGTTAGCGCTAGGATTTTTATCGCTTTTGAGATAAGCGTTGCTAATAGCACGCTATCTCAGCGATAAAAATCCACGTTAGCCGTCCATAATTATCCTAGCGCTAAGTGCGCTTAGAGATAATTATCGCCGGTTGTTGCTGATATGCCCCAATGTATTTTCTGTCTGCATTGATTTTTAAAAGTGGATAAATACAGAAAGTTGTGCTTCTTTGAAGTGTCTTTCCGTGCTGTCTTTCATGAATTATAAGCCAGCAGCGAGCAGATGGACAGTATGGGAAATTAACAGGAAGACATTTCTTTAAATAACGCATGTGTCAACATATATTTATGGTATAATGCTAGTATTTACCACTAGATATATCATTAAGTAATATTTGGCAGCTTAAATAGCTAAAACACAACAGACATCAAAGTATGAGTGCCCGCCGATCAGTTAAATATATGTGGAAATGTATAGTTTTACCACATCGTTTATACGCAGTACACAAAATAAATATGGATAAATACAGACGGAAATGGCCAAAAAACAAACACCATAAAACCGGATGCCCTAATTATTTATAAGTGGGTTTTTATCACATTTTGCTTGGAAACTGTGGGCTGGCAAGGCAACCAAAGCTGTCAGTAAATGCATTGATTACTATGGAACAATGTGATGACATGATAATATTCAGAGGTACTAGATGCCATTAATCTCAAGTCAAGTGCCTTCAACTTCATTCTTCGCAGATAGGGGCATATTTACAAGGGCTTTATCTCCGCTTTTTGGGCTTTTACAAGCCAAAAAAGTGGAGATAAAACTATTGCCCTATTAACAAGAGGATACTAACATGCATTAGCGCATATTAGCACCCTTTTACCCAACGTGCCCCTTTGCATCTCTAATGAGATGCAAAGTGGGCGTCACTGGGCAGGACAACCTTGTAAATATCGCTGATGTTCACATCGCGATATTTACAAGGCTGCCCCAGTATTTTAGCACATGTTAGTTATTGAAGAAAACCGCTGTTTTCTCCAAAAACTAACGTCTGCTAAAAGGCAGACTTACCTATCCCTAACATTGGGGTGGATTATGCTGATACAACCCTGTGGGTTGTATCAGCAAGGTTATCGCCGTTTTGCAGAGAACATCGCTGGAAAACCAGCGATGTTCCCTGCAAAACGTCGATTTCCCCGCTATCTCAGGAATTGTTATTGCCTTGGAGTAACGCGTTGTTAATAACGTGTTACCAGGGCGAGAAATTCCAGAGATAGACGGCGATAAATAACAAAGCGCTAAGAGCGCTTTGCGTTTATTTATCGCCGTCATAGTAGATATGCCCCATAGTTTTTTAACTGGTGCTAAATGTGTGCCAGTAAACTGCAGTTGTTTGCATAGAAGCCATCCTATTGCTGATCTGTACTAAACCGTTGTCCTATACTGTGTTCTTGGATAGAAAGAATCAAATATTCTGTATCCACTGGATAAAGAAATGTGTCCAAAAGCCCTTTTGTTTTGACATGTATATATCTATTTGTGCCATGCATTATATTTGAGAAAACCCAAGGCTTGCAAGACATTCACAAAACTGCTACCTCAATCTGTTACTAGATGTCCATCTTGAGTCTGATCCAACTGCTTGAAGTCTTTGCAAAGCCGCAGCACCTCTAGTCATTACAAGAGGTCCCCCTCGAGGCAGATGGAATTTCTTGCGTCTTCCACAAAGTTGAGAAGGAGTGGCTTCAACATATCAATTTGCACATACACTTGTTCTTTTGTAATAGTTTTTGCTTGTTTTCTATAAGATAGGGGCAAATGTTGAAGCTTACTTATAAAGATGAGTTAATACTACAGCTTTCAGTAAATGCATTGACTGGTATGGAAGTGGGTGATGAAACCGTACTGCATTAGAAGCCACTGGGAAAACTTGCCTTCAATGCTCTAATCATGCGAGGTTCGTGCAAAATTGAGATGCAGTCACTGCAGTAGCAAATGATGAAAGTGGGTCTGACTACAGTTTTTTAATACGGTGTTCTGTGGAGGAAGGAAGCATAAATTGAGTGGTTTTCTAACAACCCAAAAGGACTAAAAGGGTTTATTAAAGGTTTTTCTTTATGTATATTTTTTCTTATGATTTTTCCAAAACATGAGGTAGGCAATACAGCTAAAATGGTCAACAAATGTCTAATTACTATGGAACAATGTGGTCACACTTAATATGCAGACGTACTAGAAGTCACTGGAAAATGCACCTGCTTTCAACATTATTGTTAACAGAATGTTTTCTAACTAGTGCTACATGTGTGTGTCAGTCACCAGCATTTGCTCATAGTGAGGCCAATCTATGGCTGAACTATGCTGAGCCGCTGCCTTACACTTTGTTTTATGGTAGGTAGAAGCAAATTGTTCATGTCAGTTGAGCAAACCAGTGGATAAAGTAATTTGCCCAAAAATGCTCTTGGGTTTATGTATGTGTATTTCTGTTTGGGAGGCTCTTTTTCAGCAAACTGGAGACTAGCAAGACATTTCTAATCCTGCCCTACCTCAACTCATTGCTCAAAGTCCCTCTTGAGCCAGAAGTAACAATTAGAAACATTTTTCATAAAGCTGCAGTGCTTCAAGTGGTTTAGATGTCCCCTTAGCGTCAGAGCCAACTGCTTGAAGTTTTTACAAAGCTGCAGTACCTCAAGTTGTTACTAGATGTCCCTCTCAGGTCAGATGAAATATCTCAATTTTCAGGAGTTGTGGATTCAGCATATACATTTGCATCAATCCTGTTGCTAGTTTACTGAATTGTGCTTGTGTTCTACAGTCTAAATAAATATACCAAAGCTGACTTATGAAGAGTCAAAACTGAAGTTTTCAGTAAATGTCTTGATTGTTACGGAAGTATGTGATGTCACACTACTATATATATAGGAACAAGCAGCTACTGTGAAATACAAGTGCCTTCAACTTTCTCTGTTAGGTTGTTTTAGGTGGATGTATGTATGTGCACAAAATAAATGTAGGGGCATATCAGCAAGCAGGCGATAAAAAATTAGCGACGCTTTTGAGTCCATTTTCGGACGAAAGCAGCGATAATTTTATCGCCTTATCAGCAAGGTCACGCTATCGCGTGAAACCTTGCTTTATCGCCATTTCCCTTGACGCCCATTTTTGCATCTCTAATAAGATGCAAAGTGGGCGTTCCTCCCCAGGATAATGGGAGAAATGTTGCTAAGTGACATTTCTCCTATTATCAAGCCTCACGCAAAACAGCATAGCGACAAGAAAAGTAGCGATAACCTCTGTTATCGCTACTTTCCTTACGCCTGCTTTGAAAGTGACTTAGCCATGATATCCTATGGAAGATGGATATCATGGCTAAGTATGTGAGGCCCTATCAGTAAGCTATCTCCAAAAGTTGTGTGATTATCGCTGGATTTCCAGCGATAATCGCACATTTGGCAGCTTGCGCTCTGAATTTTATCGCTTTGGAGATAAGCGTTGCTAACAGCACGCTTTCTCCGCGATAAAATTCAGAGTTTGCAGGTGATAATTAGCCTCACGCTAAGAGCGCTGGCCGATAAAAATCGCCGGCCCTTGCTGATATGCCCCGCAGTTATTCAAAATAAAGCAGTTAATGATTTAAGTGGGCTTGTCCAATGGTATGAACTGTGGTGGAAGGAACAATAAGTTGAGTGATATTTAAGAAGCCCAGGGCCTTATTTACAAACCCCTTGCGCCACCCGTACATCACTTTTTTCATGTTAAAAATGATGCAAAAGTGGCGCAAGGGACTTTTAAATAAGCCCCCCCCAGGTAGTTAACTTGAATAACTAAAACCTCCTGCAGACATAATTATGTTTCTAATGCATTTTTGGGAAAAGTTTGTCTTCAGCCCAGATGTAAAAAGGGCCTGCAGTACAAAGCAGGGCTTGAAAGAGGTGTTCCTTCCTAAACGTGATTCAGTTTTGTGTGTTTCAACAGTTTTCAACTATAATCGCGATCACAAACCAGTGATCAGTTACTGACACCTCAAAGATGTTTTCCAAAATAGGAAACTCTTTTAATTTAAGAGCAGAAACAGTTTATTTGAGGATCACAGACTACTTTATAAAATATTTTTGTGTTTTGCAAACGCAGGGCTGCAGGTATGCAGTGCTTGCCAGCCCCCACCCTTCCCTGGCAGCTAAAGCACATGGGCTTGCACATTTTGTCCAGCCTACTTAAAAATCCTTAGGCAGGTTGTTTTGCAACCCCAAGCAAATGGGCAATTTGTGATGTGACTTATTATTATATAGGTCATATTACAAAAAATGTCATTTACATTTACAAGCCAATCAGTATGCAAATTGCACATCCCTGGTTTGCGAATGGGAATGAGACATCTGTTTCAACATTCTTTGATTTATCCTACACTATTCAGGCTTGTCTGCTGCAGAGATTAAATTACCATGGCTGGTTGAGATTAGACACAACTCTCTTTTTTAGGTTAGGATAGTTTCACATGGCTTTGGTACAGTCCTTACTGAAATGTGCTGAATTTCAGTGTTTCAACAAAAAAAAACGTTTTTCCTCTATACTATTTGTTTTAATCAAATGTAACAGAATAACGCAATTATGTGCCATTATATTTCAAATTATCGTCTAAGGTGCTGTTTACAAGGTTATCAGAAATGCTGGACTCAGATGCAACAGTGTGTCCAAACAGAGACCCTAGTTGTTGCAAGCACTCTGCTCAGCTGATTCTTGCATTCCGACAGTGACGGTGGTCATAGCTGGCCATGAGGTCTGCTTGTCAGATGGATACTCTTAAAATGCACAGCACTGTGGGGCGTGGCCAGGAAATGGTCCAAGATGATTGCCGTCAGCTAGATCTCGCCGAGACTTCACATCCCCTTGCAGTGTACAGGGCTAACTAAGGGTTTTTTCTCCCAGAATGAAGTAGACCTAGAAAGGCGAGAGATGGACAGTCTCACGGGTTGGGTATGAGAGATCGGTGGCTCCATCACTTTCGAGGATTGAGCCCGGGATCTGCCGAGCCAAGAGGACTACCAAATGACACCCACGGTGCATATCTGAGTGTCAGCTAAGTGAAGTATTGCAGCTTATCCTGAGGAGCACTATGAACTCCCAAACCGACCCCTCTCTAGAAATGGTGGTGGAGGGGATGCAAATGAAAACTTTCTGAGGACTGTAGCCGCCTCCATGCAGGATGTAGCTTGGTTCGGTGAGGTGTGTTGCGCTTCCCTGGGGACACACCCACCGCCAGAGTGGAGCCTCCTTGACCATGTAGACTTTCAAGAGCTGAACTAAGATGCTGAGAGAACCAGATCAACCTGAAAGGTGAGCAGTGCTCATGGTGGGAGAATCTGGTGAGCTCGACACTCACAAGGACTTAAAGGTTGACAGAGCTGTGATAGCGGCGGCCTGAGGTGGGTGGCCTGCTGAGATCTGCACAATAGAACTTGAGGCTAAAGAGGGCAATTTGAAGCTGGGGCAAATGCCTGGGACCAGAAGAGGGGTGAAGATCACCATGTTGGTGCCATGGAAGGATCAGTATGCTGGACCTATTCTCTATGTACAATGGTGGGTTGCAGAGGGGCTGCATGCTTAGCCTTCCTTAGCTCCAAATAAGAATATGTGGACCCTATAGAAATAAGTGATCTATATACCTATCTTAAGGAGGGTGTCTTCATTGGGGAAATTGATGAACTGGGCCCTAGATTGGGGACTCTGTAGGCTGGGGAGGCTGGCTCCCTCCCACTCTTGAAAATACAAACCCCCACAGGAGCTCAATAAGAGGCTGTTGCCACCTCATCAGGTGCAGCTGAAGAAAAACCTCAAAAAGAAGAAGAACCTGTTTGACTCATACGAGAGGAACCCTTTCCCGATCATCAGCTATGACATCTGAGAGTTCACCTCCAGGGATGATGCCAATGAAAACCGACCCTCCACATGTTCAAGTCAGAACTGCGTGAGAAAATTAAAACAACCTAGCCAGAGAGTTGACAGCTCTTCTCATTGATCTTTGTGAGAAAATCTCTATTCTATCCCCTAAAATAGACTCATCAGGCAACCAAGTATTTAAAGCAGAGGCTAAAGTTCAGCACCTGGAGCATGCCACCTACTCCCTCACTGAAAAATGACATACCCTTTAGTTACAGGCTAACACAACAATGCTAAACTTGAAGACCTGCAAAACCATTTCTGTAGGGAGAACCTTAGGATTCATGGTCTTCAAGAAGGGGAGAAGTAACACATTTACAACATTTTATGGGGGAACTGGTGTCTGCCCTTCTGAAAGGAGAATAAGGAGACACTCGACTTGAGCAAGTCCACAGAATAGACCAGTGCCCACAGGAGAATCATGGAGGTCAAAAGACATTCTAATTAAGGTTCATGAAGTTCAATAAAAAGAAAGAGTTCTTGAGGCTGCTAATAGCCTAGACTCCATCAAACACAGGAACTTTGAATTTGCTCTCTTTCAGGATATACCAGCTTCAACATTATTATGCCGCCAGCGCTTCAGCTTATCAAGGCCAAACTGTGCCATGACAGAATATGATATCAGTGGCTCTACCCATTTGGCCTGTCATTTGAATACCGTAATAAGACACACTAAATTTCAAAGGTCAAAGAAATGGCGACAATTCTTGCACTGACCCTGGAGGCGAGTGCAGATTTAGACCACGTGGCGGAATCATGAGGTAAGACTAGACCCAGCACTGCAGAGAAGTTTGAATGGAGAACGCCATGACTCCAGAGTGCAAGGGTACCAAAATCCCCAGCTAAAGATTGGTCTTCAGTAGAAGCTTCACTGCCTATCAATCTGTTAAACAATGTACATGTGTCATACCAACTTTTCTTTAGGAAGAGCCTTCTGCTCATCCTTCCACGGGGCCTAAGAACTGAATACATATTTATTATCCTTTGAATGGCCTGTGGAGGGGAGGCAAGTATTCTCATTTTTTCAAGTGCCTTATGGAGGAATGAGACACAAAAAGTGTCTTAACCTTGAACTTTTTTCCCTACTAATTCAAGGTGGGCCCTCTTTTGGAGTCTAATTGATGCCATAAGATAAGACATGCCACCCTCGGATGGTGCACCAGGTAATCACTGTGTGGTGATACAGGGTATCCTCTGGGAGGAACCCTTATCTGTACCGCATCACTATTACAACTATTTACAATGTTTGTACTGTTTCTTTGTGTTCCCTCCCTATTGGAGAGTTACTACAAGAGGAAGTTAATACCCACCACATGCACTACACAAACCATGAGGCTAACGCTCTCTTCTTCAGATAGAGTACATGAAAGAACTGCACAAGGACAATAGGTATAGAAGGGCAGACCATAACTGGTATGAACCCTTTATTAAAGGGCTTCTTGCATTTGGGATGAAGGATCTTAAAAGAGATAAGGATGGTTTGACATTACTTGTGCAAATTGTGCGGAGGGGAGCAAGGTCACTTTTGCAGTTATATATGCACCTAACTCAGAGCAAGGCTGTTTTGTTGCTTGACAGCTATATTAGAGGAATTTGCTCAGAGGGACCTAAGATTAATGGGAGATTTTAACTTGGCACGAGACAAAGCTTGTATAGAACAAACACACTGGTGTCACATACTGGGTTCTTCTCTAAAAAACGTAAAATATATATGAAAGATCTTGGGTTACAGGACATCTGGAGACTACAGAGCAAAGCTAGATACCATTTTTTTTCACACGTTTACTGTTCTCCCTTACAAATTGACAATCCGTTGATGAGCAATGCATTGATCCCCATCAGCTCAAAATGCAGATATAGGGCAAATTTACTTATCAGATCATGCTTCACCCACTCTGCATTCAGACTGGCACAGTCAACCTAAACGTTTGTCAAGAAGGATCCTTCGCCATCTCATGCTGAGAGACCTAGTCTTTAAAGACAAACTCCTCTCCTATATTAAAAACTATTTTAAAGACAACAATAATAGGGAGGATTTAATAATGAGCCTATGGGATGAATTTAAGGTGATGATAAGGGGAAACTATATAGACCCGCTTTCTGGTGTGAGGAGAATTAGGCAGCTGTGGAGGGAACAATTTGAAAACGTACTACAGAGAGCAGAGTTAAATTATGGGAAGGCACCTTCTTCGTGCATGCTCCCATTGGTCTCAGGAATCAGGGGCCAATTGAGAATGCATCATGTTACCAGGTTGGAGCTGTCCTTCCTCCAGTTGAAAAGCTCATATTATTCCAAAGAAACAAAGTGGGTAAATTTCTAACAAAGCAAATTAGGCAGAAACATGAGAATGGGTACGTTAGAGAAATTAAGAGCA
Organism: Triturus cristatus; assembly: GCF_964204655.1. Classification (NCBI taxonomy): domain Eukaryota; kingdom Metazoa; phylum Chordata; class Amphibia; order Caudata; family Salamandridae; genus Triturus; species Triturus cristatus. The sequence continues at coordinate 205,681,421 of NC_140588.1, read as the reverse complement.
ACATGAATGACCTCTTGACTCAACAGGAAAGTTAAGTCACAGCCTTTTAAAAGTTTTTTTATTCAGCCTTATATGCCGCAGGCTCATTTTCCCCTAATGTGCAAAAGGCATACCTTGATCAACTCCTTTATGCAGGGTGTTGTGGAGGTCACACTTACAATGGCAGTGGCAACAAAAACTATAGTCCATAAACTGGGAAAATATCCTAAACTCTGTACCTTCTATAAGCTGAGTGCTTTATTAAATATGGACGTTAAAATATATTTGAAAATCCTGTCCCTGCAATTAAGGAATATTCTTATAAAACTGATAAACCTGGATCAATAGGGCTTTATTAAAAAAACAACAATCTCACAATAACCTAAGAAGTCTGCTTCCCAAATGCATGCCCTACACCCACACCCAACTGCATCTACATGCTCCCGCTATATGATCCAAAAGTCACACTTGGTGCATTGTGGGAAATGTAGTACGTGACATGAACAGTGCAGATAGGGACTGACATGAGTTGTGAACATAGTACCACCACTGAGCTAGTGACTCAAAATATTTTATTTATTTCCCCTTTTGTAACATAGATACACCTCTGGGTGGAGAGCCAATGGGAGCTGTTAGTGATTCGCAGCAGGAGCAGGTCCATATGGAGGAAAGGCAGGATGAGCCAACTTGTTCTAATGTCCTGGGAAATGCTGCACAGAGTTCATCACAGACTCCAGGGCATGACGCACCAGCAACCAGCAACACAGCAGCAAGCATCATCCCATCGCACTCTGGGCAAAAGGGTCTGGGTTTAACGTCCGGCACAGCAGTCAGGAAGGAGGCTTCAGGCTCCGATGCATACTCCCACCCACACTGGAGCAGGCAATCATTCGGTATTTGGTGGATTGGAGCAGGCCATGTTGAAGGTTCAGCACCTGCAACAAAAGCAGATAAGGCTGATAAATGCAAAGCTGAGTTAGGGGTTCCTTAACATCACCCAACAAATGGCTGAAAACCAGGCCCATATTGAGGGTAAATTTGATGCCCTTACAGGGGCTAATGGGCAGCTATGTACAGAGTTGTTGGAGGAGAGAGTGCAGCACTGAAGAATGGAGCGCAGCAGAACACACGGAATGCACTCAATGACCAGGTCAATTGGTAGGCTGGCAACGGCAACAACGCAATACAGCAAGGGCACACTGGCTCTGCAAATTGAAAAGGGCCACTACAGTGGTGACGTTGCATAAGGGCTGCAACAAATTACATCTGCAGTTTAGGCAATACACATGAAAATGGTTGCTACAGGAGGAGCCACAGAGACAGCTGACAGTGAGGTGTCCAGCCGCAGCAGTGTCTCCACTGCAGATTCACCTTTAGAGTGGCGAAGCAGCAGTCGGCAGCCACCAATCCCACGTGCCAGATCACCACATGCTGGACGAAGAGGCAAAAAATTATTTTTCATGTAGAAAAGTGCCTGTTGGTTTTTTGGCTGGTGCAATAACTACATGACATTTCTAGTTTAATTTGGATTGAGATGGACAGGTTGTCCAGCATTGTCCATTGACATGCCCCTCAAATAAAGGGAAATTCATTTTGTGATGTCATTTGTTGCATGTAGACTGCAAATGTCAATGACGTACCTTGAAAAATAATGTGTGGCTATGTGTTCCCTACATCTTCTCCCCTCTGCTGCTGAGCTTCCATCGCTACTCTGTTGGGCTGGTGGGTTAGAGTCTTGATCTCCCGAGTCTGACTCAGACACCTCCACGGGCAAGCCACCTGCAGGCAATGTTGTAGAGTATGGCACAGTTTGCCATGATTTTTTAGACTGTCTCAGGCGCTTACTGCAAGGCTCCACCACTATTGTGAAGACAACGCAATTGTGATTTTAGGATGCCAAATGTGTGCTCAATGACTGATCTGGTGCATCTATGTGCCCTGTTGTACCACCTTTCAGGTGTGTTGGTGTTCAACAGATGCTGTTTGAGGATCCATGGATGCAGGGCATACGCACTGTCACCTGGGGGGGATATGTGATAGTGAGACAACATGTAGGCAGACACCATAGTGCAATTACATTTTACAGTGGACAAGAGAATTCAGTACCTAGTAGGTATCCTTCATTAAAGTCACCTCTAATTTCTGGTATATGCCACTGTGTCTGAAAATGCATGAGTCATGTGTGCTTCCTGGATATTTGGCAACAATGTCTGTGAAGATGTTGTTTGCATCACAGACAATTTGGATGTTGAGGGAATGTGTGCTTTTCCTATTATGGAATATGTATTCTATGCGTGAGGGGGGACATATGGGCACTTTGGTCCCATCTATGCAAACCATGACCAGTGGAAAACTTGCTAGTCTATAAAATTACATTTTTGTATTTTCAAGTTCCACATCATTTCTCGGCAGGTAGATGTGGTGATGGATGTGGTGTAGCATGGCATCTAGGAAATTGTGTAAGAAACTTGAAAACACACTCTGCGACACACCTCCAGCCAATACAATGACATCTTGGTAGCTATCAGTGGCCAATAGGTGAAGGGAGCGCAACACCTGCACATGTGTGGAGATTGCATTGCTGTGCAGGGTTCTGCTTTCCAATTGTGGCTTCAGGGTGTCAATGAGGTCTAGAATGACAGTGCTACGCAGCCTGTATTGTTCATATAGCTCTTCCTCTGTCTTCTCAAACAATGTCAGCCTGACTCTAAATATTCTCTCCTGTCTCCACCTTCTCTGCTGAGCAGCCAGTATCCACATCCTCATTGCCATCACATACAGGGCAGCCATTGTGGAAAGATTTCAGATGCATTCTGGGCCACTTTTTATAGTTTGGGCCTGTTTACCACCTTGTTCTGATTAGCGGTAAATTGCATGCGCAAATGGTCCAATTTGCGCAATTTGCGAATGGTCTGTACATTGTCATTTGCGACTCGCTAATTGCGAGTCGCTATTTGCGGAAAACAAACTCTGATCACAATTTTTGCGAGTCGGTCTTCGTTCGCATCACAATTTTGAGGTGTGTGAGTGCATTTCGTACATTGCGCTCGGCCATTTTTGCATGCGCAATTCGGATTGCGACCGATTTTACACTCGCAAATTGGTCGTACATCTGGCCCCAAATTTGTTTATTAATGATAATGCTTCCCATTAGATAAATGTATTAGTCGAAATTAAATTAGTTATGCAAACGGGTGATATATTCATATGTTAACTGAAGCTGTTGCTTGAAATGCAAACCCCTAACAAACTCTCACTTTAGGATTAATGTTCTGAATTTCATGTGCACTGTGTAATCTATTCTTTCCCACATTTTGCATTGCAGGTGGAGAAACATTTTTGTAGACAAGATAATGTCATTGTTTTAGCAGCTAAGCAAAAGTAGAAGAAGTTACAATTACATGGATTGGAGGTGATAAAGACCGAAGTTGGTTTCACACAGGAGAAGGCATGGGAATCAAGGACAAATTGTTGCAAAGGATGTACATGGAGAAAACCGTGGAAAAGTACGCTCATGACTATACCCATTGTGGAATCCGTGCAAGCTGTGCATCATGGGAATGCTACCAGTGGATAGGTGGTTGTTAGAATTAGGGAAAGAGCCCAACTTCTCTCTTCGGAGAGAGAGCATCTCAGAATGAGTTCTTTCTCTTGTGATAGTCTTCTTAGGAAGACTCAATGTACTGACACCTTTCCTCCTGATTCAAAATACTTATGTAGGGATGTCAGTTTAGCAATAGATCAACCCCCGATGCAGGGAAATTTGGACTCATGCTTCTTGATTGTTGGTATTCTCCTTCTTGAACTAATAGCCCTGTCTGGGTAGAATAATTCATTAAAATTGGCAATCCTACCCAAAATATTATATCCTTTCAAGGTCCTTCCAATAGAAATTTCTGAGTCGCTCTTTAAAGTTTTTAAATAGACCTTTTTGAAGTTCATTTAGGGAGGAGGACAGGCTCCTCATTGCTGACAACACATTGTGCCGGCCTACAGATAAAGGAATTTTGGTGTTACCACATCTTAATCTACATTATTATGCAACCCAATTGAGGGTGATATCTGAATGGTGCTCACAGGAGTCAGAGCCACTATGGCTCTATTTGGATAGGGTTATTACAGGTCCCTCATTATGGGCTCTCATAAGAAAACCTAAATCCGAATGCTCACCAAATGTATACTTAAGCACCACCACAGGTATCACAGTTTCAACTTGAGACGCCATAACCTGAAGAATACAAATGACTACCTTCCCGTTTCTGCACACACCTACGCATTTTAAACCTTTTTCCCCAACCCTGAGTCCAGACCCTTTTTCGAGGTGGAGGTTGCTTAATGATAGTAGACATATTTCACAATGGGGAGGTTTACATTTTTGAGTAATGTATGCATGAGTTTGAGGTGAAGACACGGCAAAATTCTGCTGCACAGTCCTATACCACAGACAGGGCCGGCTCTAGGGCGGTGCGACCGGTGCCACCGCACGGGCTGTGACTTGGGGTGGGGGCGCCCTGGTTGCAGGCATATTTTTGTTTTAATAGCACCTGCTGCCGTGCTCCTTGCTTCCTTCAATTTTCAGCCATCAATAAAAAGGTCAAGATCACTCCAGGGATTAATGTTCCTGCTGGAGAGAGACCGTAGGTTTGTCTAGTGGAAGTTTTAACTCATGGTAAGGTAGTGCAGTAGGTTAATGTGCCTATTGCAAAGAATGTGTACCATGCAGATTACAAAGTACACATAATGTAAATAGATCAATGGGTTGCTGCTTGTGTCTCAGCGATCCTTTATTACTTTTGTTACAGTTTATAGGTTAAATTCCTAATATAGCATAGTGAGCTATTAACTGTCATCAAAGAGCTGCATGCAAACTACAAGATATATATTAGCGCTATATGTTTTTTGCCCTGTCTGTCATTATCCTAAACTTGCAAAAAGTGTTTGTTTGGGTAGAAGAAATCAATTTTTATTAATAAAGAAAACCCCTAACAATGATGTTATGTTTTAAATTTTGAATTTGTGCTTTTCCACACCAAGGACTCTTAAACTATACTGTCTAGCAGTATAGATGACATGTGACTCCTAAATCCTGTAGTCCTCTGTCTTAAGTAACATTTCCTATACCCTGATTTACACATGTATGATTGTCTCTGTGCCAATGTGTGGTGATGTAAAGTGCTCTGACACCCTACACTGGTATGAGTGGTGCTACAAAACTAAATCAGTCTGAGAGAGAGTGGTGATAGAGACTTGAGGAACACTGTTAAATGGTGGAAGAGAGAGAATCTGTGGTAGATGTGCTCATTGGGGGGCGCCAACAAACGTTGTCGCACAGGGCGACACCACAGGGTAGTGCACCCTGAGCTGAAGAAGGGGGCAACGAAAGTGGTAACCCCTTTGAAACGTATGTGCAGCAACCATAAGACACTAGAGGTGTACTCTTGCAGATACATGCCCCCCTTTTGGAAGCAAAATCAAATGACAGACATCGCCAGAGACACAGATTGGGGGAACTAACTGAGGAGACACTTTCTGAAATTACATATGCTTTATCTACAGCTTATCTCCAAGAGCTGGAGGGCTATGAAGCAATAGGAGACTTGACACATAAATGGTGGGATTGTCCTCAGATTGCCTAATTTTGGTTGAAGATAACGATTACCCAAGGAAGTTCCTGGGTTACCTGATTCAACTAGAAAAATCCACTAAACTATAGGGGGTGAGTTCACCTACATTTACATTTCAGTCTAGGCATAATATAATACTTTTGTGGAAATGCTTGGGAATAGCCAAATGACAGTGGCTTCGCATTGGTAATCACTTATCTTTCAGAGGGGATTGTGGCAGCCACACTTCCGCCAAGACTGAAAAGCTTTAAGGGGCATATCAGCAACAAGGCGATAGAAAATTATCGCCGCTTTTATCGCCTAATTAGCAAGGTCACGCTGACGCGTGAAACCTTGCATTAGCGCACCTATTCTTAACGCCCAGCTTTGCATCTGTAATGCAAAGTGAGCGTTCCTGACATGACATGACAGGAGAAATGTCACTAAGCGGCATTTCTCCTATCATCAAGCCCCACGCTATGAAGCATAGCGGCAGGAAAAGTAGCGATAACCCTTTTATCGCTACTTTCCTTACTGCTTCAGGACTGACTTAGCCATGACATCCTATGGAAGGTGGATATCATGGCTAAGTTTGTGAGTCCCTATGAACAAGCTAACGCCACATTTCGTGAGATTATTGCTGGGTTTCCAGCGATAATCTCACGTTAGGCAGTTAGCGCTAGGATTGTTATCGCTTTTGAGATAAGCGTTGCTAATAGCACGCTATCTCAGCGATAAAAATCCACGCTAGCCGGCGATAATTATCCTAGCGCTAAGTGCGCTTAGCGATGATTATCGCCGGTTGTTGCTGATATGTCCCTAAATTTGCCGACTGTGTAATACTGATAAACTCAAACTTGCCAAACTATTGGTTGGGTGGGAGCGATCTGTATGGGCAATGAGACTCAGTTTCTCCTCATCCAAGGCCTCATAATGATCCATCGTATCTCCAGAAGCAAAAGAAGAAATACTGCATGTAGACATAGTGATGGGTAAACAAGTGTCATGGATGCATTCTGTAAAATTGGGTGGAGGCTAATGGGGTGGTTTATGTTTTGGTTAATTGTTATCATTATGTTGGGAATTCTGCATTTAAGTCACAAAAGGATAGAAATAAACTGTTCAGTGAGCTTCAGAGGATCTTATTGTCATTTTCTGATTTACTACTGCACATAAAGTGATGCTTTAATGTGCAGACTTTGCAAGATTCTTTTTTGTGTACTAGATACACCAATTAATATTGCTGCAGTTAAAAGAAATGCACATCGCCATCATGGCACAGCACAATGGTCAGAATAGTCATGGCAGCACACATAAATACAGACATCCTATCATTTTTCTCTTTTTCCAGCTGCGTGCAGATCCAGAGTGGCCTAGTATACCTGCTGGCCATTTTCATGAATGTCTTTGCTGCTCCAGTCCTCTGCTGTTAGAAGTCTTCATGGGAGTGCAGTGATAGGAAGAGGACTATACCAACTGATTTTCTGCTCACCCTGATTATTTCCCACTCTCTCTGCTGCTGCTGCTTGCTGTTTGTGCTCTTTGGGCCTTGCAGTGCAAGGCAATTTGATCTGCCTGAGCAGTCATCTGTGAGGGAATGATGGAGACTGTGTGGGTAATGTGTAGGAGTTTCTGCCTGCTAATATGTTGTCAATCTGGCCTCTCTCTGTAATTTTATTCTGCCTTCCATGTGCCCCTGTGCCCAATAACCAATATAGCAACTTCCCTTGCCTGTGCCTTTGCCTCCCATTGGTTTACCTCTGTGTGTTTGTTGTGAAGCAGCACATCAGTGTTCTGTCCTTGTCAACTTTAAGACAACATGCTCTGCTTAGTATCAGCTGCTATTTCTCCTGACCTCTGCTTGAGTTCTGGGCTTAAGAAGCTGTTTGGCTTCCTGGGCTTTGGGCTAACACTGTTCCATAGATGCTGGACAACATTTTGGGCCACTATTCCATACTTCAGCACCTCTTCGCTCAACGCTTTCTCACCCTTTATGTCCTTTTTCTCTATGTCCTGCACAACAACATATGCTATTTCAGAGTTGAGGTAACATAATAGGATCTGGTCCTATTTCACATCACTAGTCATCATTCACTTCCTAGTAAGAAAACTTCAGGTATAGCCAATTGCATTTATTCTCAAATATTGGACTCTTATGTTACTTTCTATGTCAAGATGGATCTCTGAAATTTTAGACCTTTTTTTAACATAAATATCACTGCATTAGATACTTTTCTCTCCCTACAGTTACAACTTTATGTTTTTGCTGAAACACTGATACGTTTGAACAACTCTACCGTCTCTGCTACATTGTCTGTGTTTGAGTCGCTTGCTTCTCACTCTCCTCAGATTGTACAGGTGGGTGCCTGGTTGGCATTCTTTATCAAATTCAAAGGATTGTTGCCATATCTACTGTACGTTTTTCTGTCTAGCTCATATTTTGAACTTCACTTCATCTCACAAGTTCACCCTTCACATTTGGACTATCTTATCTCTTATTGGCCAACTGGCCCACTAACCTCGTTTTCTGAGGCTCTGTCACTGTTCTATTTTGTACACTTTATTTTTATTTGTTTTGGACAGCTTTCATTCACAGGTCCCTGATAATGTAATCGTTTGATTTGTCCTTTTTCTTGCAATTTACTCCCATGCTTATGCTTGGTGATACAGAAAATCTTATCTTCTTTTCCACTTGTTTTCAGACTGCTTCCTCGTGATCACTACCACTAATTCCACCTTCTGCACACATTATATGAACTGTTTTATTCACTTGCTTTTATGCATTTAACCTAATGCGAAATAAAGTTTTGAATTAAATTCCACCTTCTGACCATTTCCAACTATCTACTTCCTTTAGGTGTTCCGTCCCATTGCCACCATCAAGACCTGTATCCACAATATAACATAAAATGCACTGTCTTTTACCTGACTTGTTAACAGCCTCTTTCCGGGACAATTTACCCCCTTGATCTCTTTTTGTTGTTGTTTTTAGACTGTAGTAAATGGTTTCCACCCATTTAGTCCACAAGGATTTTTTGCAATTGACTACCCGTAACTCATGGTAATATCACGATAATTGGACTGAGCGTGCTAACTGCCAATGTCTGACTTTTAAGGTAATGCCACTGCTGCACAGCTATGGTAGAAGGCACTAGACTGCTTACATGTGAACATGTGCACAAGAGTGTGCACCACGTGTACGTTCCGCATAGCATAAAGGACTCTGCAAGGACTGATGATGACCAGCAGTAGTCCTTATACCATGAGTGGGCATTCATAATGTGGGTCTACAGTGCTTACTCGAAAATATGTGGGGTCTTATTACAAATAAGGGATGCTGCATGGCACTGCAAGCTATTATGTCACTTTAAAAGTACAGGGATGTGCTATATTTTTAACAACATAGAAAGTCACCATCTTGGATTGTTCTTGAATGCTGTGCAGGGGCGTTGGGGGAGAGTGGGGGATGATGTGGCATCCTAGGAAACCCAGCAGTTTCTGGCCACTCAAACTTCCCACCCCTACTTAACCATTACTGCACAAATTAAAGAAAATTGAGAAGATCCTGGACGTGGGAGCAATGACAGCGAAAGGATGCCCAGCTGGAAGTGTAAGCCACCTGAAACCCTGCAAGGATGGACTAGGGACTTTGAATCCAGCTGATCCCCAGGATTGGAATGGCTCTCTCTAGGGCCAGTGGTGCTGTCTCCGTTATACCCTTGAAGACTAGCCTGAAAAATGACCTGGACTCTACCGCCACCAACTTGCCTTTCAAGATGCCAGGATGCTCTGGGGCCTGGGGAGTGCAGCAAGGAGGAGGGTCTTCTGGCTGGTTGTGGGGGCTGCACATGATGACACACCAACAGGAGATGAGCACCAGATCCCACTCAGATGACTGGCCTGGCAAAGTGAGACCAAGAATCCATATCCCTACAAAATGCACCATTTTAGAGGGCAGGAGACCTAAAGAATATGCTCCTAGTGTCTGGTCACCAGGAGCAAAAGGAGCCAAGGATGAAGGCAATCAGTCCAATGGGGCCAAAGATATGCAGGTTTAAAGATTTGCCTTATTAAAGGAAAGAACCACAAAATCTTGTGCATAGTGCTCCACTATATTTCACTAAATTATGCTCAATGTGGGCCACGGTCCAGGGGTCGGTACATTTCTGTTTATTTATCCTTGTGGGGAAGTGCCATGTGTGAGGCCTCTGCCACATACCATCAACTGTTCCCAGGGGCCCTCATCTCCCCTGGGGCTAGCACAGTATTGATAGAGGTCTGAGACTTCATCCCTGGGAGCCTGATATGAAAGAGTATGGGGTGAGTGCTGTCTCGCCCCACCCAGTGGTGGTGCCTTGTTCCCCCTCCTTGTGGCAGGGGGAGTAAAGCAGGTCTGTGCCTACACTCTGCATGCATAAAGCGGGTAGGGAGAATGACGTGCCGGTTCCCGTACAACAACCATCTGTGCCGGTGGGGCAGGGAGCCATCTAGGGATGGTGGGAGTAGATTCCCAGACCTCCCTCTGATGTGGTTCAGCATCTGGGTACTCAGTGGGCATGGGCACCCTGGATTTAAGAGAATAAAGGGTACATGGCGCAAGGCCGAGAAAAGCCCACCCGCTCATAAACTATGCATGAACCCGGGTGAGGAGCACTAGATAATGATACTAATTAGCTATGCTACACATTTTCTGGGGATTGTAGTGGTCCCAAGAAGGTAGTGGCCAATGGATTAAATGAATGCTTGGGAGGCCTGCAGAATTTGACCACCCACTTCCACAGAAATGTTTTACAAATTTGCCCTAAGTTTCAGGTTATACTGAATTTATGACCACGAGGAAAGGTTGGCTATTGAATCAAGTACTGCCGAAGCTGGAGCTCTTGCTCTTAACCTCTGGAGTGGAGGAATTCCTTGTGGTTAGTCCAATGGCTACATTTGGTGGTCTGTAAACTGTTGAGAAAGACTCTGACACATATGTTTTTAGAAATCAAAATGGTTTATTGGTAACCTTGATAATGAGAAATTGCATTTAAGGAAAGTTATTGTTTATTAACATTGGGCCCGATTCACAAAAGTAATCTGATACAAAATCCTAACTTTACGACTTTCAGTATTCACAAAAGGCATTTAGGAGTAGTAAAGTTAGGATTCCTAACTTTACTACTCCTAAACTAAGAGAAAATCCTAACTTTATGACTTCCGGTATTCACAAAAGTCATTTAGGAGTAGTAAAGTTAGGATTGCTAACTTTACTACTCCAAAATGCCTTTTGTGAATACGGAAAGTCGTAAAGTTATGATTTTGTCTCAGATTACTTTTGTGAATTGGGCCCATTGTTCTTTTTGATTGTAGTGATGTTATAAGTAGCAGCTTATTGAGTTTCACTCTGAGAAATTCCACAGAGTTGCATAAAAATCCAGGCAGAGTCAGAGGGATTCCACCCACAGGCAAAACATATGCATGTTGCCTTGCTCTCACTGTCATTTAGTACCTGTAGAGCGAGCAGCACTGAAAAATTAGAGCAAATGGCACCATGTGGTGCGCAAGAGGGCTCAGCCATTCAAGATGATTTTGCTGTCATTGGTGTGAAAAATCTACTTGACCAGTGGAATTCCTAGTCAGGAAACAGCTCCCAGACTCCGACTTGTCGCGACCACCAGCGACTGTCCGCATTAGAAAATCGCAGTAGAGGAGCAATTGGTGGAATCTGGCCAGAATTCTGCATTACAAGAGTATTGTTGAGTTGCCAAATTCTGCCAATTTGGCGGATGGAATAAAACATCCTACCCACCTCTAGCTATAAGGTTCAAACATGCGAATGATTCTAATAATATGATGGCACCCTCATAAAGCCAGTCTGATTGGCTTATATATATTTTTACCCTTTTCTCTCCCTTTCGTTCTATCAATCTTAACTTTGCCCTTCAACTCATATCTGTTAAAGAACACTTTTTTTTTTCAAACACTTATTTAACATTCTCATGATCCCTGCCATCTATTTATCATGTTTAATCATCTGCTCTCTCCTCTTACCATTGGTCCTTTCTCTGTCTTTTCACACTGCTATTTAGCTGGTTATGTACTTTAATTAAACAAATTCTGATATTTGCACTGCTCTCCTTGACCCCTTCAGACAGTTCTTCTGTTCTTCCTGATTCTCACTCTTCTCTTTGTGTATCTTCAATGCCCTCCTTGAGTCAAAAAAAGGCATAATTCCATCTATTTCAGAACCAGGGGCCTTATTCACAAAGGTAAACTTATACCTTTGTGTAAGTTTAGGCGTTTTCAGTATTCTCAAAACTGCACGTTAATAGTAATTTTACAAGTGCAGAGACTCCAAAGTCGGGCAGAGATTGCTGCACATAAAAAGAAAGACATGTCTTATCTTTTTATATGCGGAGTCTCCGCACTCCTAAACTTACAATTAAAATGCATTTTTGTAAATAGTGAAAACCGTAAACTTTTATAAATGTGTAAGGTTACCTTTGTAAATCAGGCCCCAGATCTACATATGATACCAACTATTTTTTTAAAACTTTGTAATCTTTGAAATCACCTCATATGTTATAGTTTTCTAATCTATGGGGCAGATTTACTACTTCTGGCGCATCTCTGCTAATCAGCAGGGATGCGCCAGAAGAGTTGCGACGCATCTGCCCACCCGTGCGCCACCACTGATGGGCCACACAGATGGGCAGATGCGTGTCGCATCCCCCCGCGGAAAGGCGGCGCATTGCTGGAGTTGCGTCGCAAGCGTGACGGAGCTCCAGCATGACTCGGGGTGCCCCTATCCCTAATATGCTGCGTCAATCCTTACGCCTGCTTCAAGCAGGCGCATGGTTTTGACGCAGCATGGCCGTAAAAGTGACTGAGTGGAATCTTGTAGATTTCACTCAGCCACTTTTAGGAGGCGTTCCTGCGTCTGAACGCCCCCCCCCCTGCAGGAATGCCCACATGTGGCGCAGGGCTTTACAACGTGACGCATCACCCTAGATGTGTCACGTTATAAATAGCCCGCAGCATGGCGCTGGCTTTGCGCCGCCGCTGCGTCTCAAAAGTGATGCAACGGCGGTGCAAATCTGGCGTAAGGGGATTGTAAATTTGCCCCTATGTATCTCTGTTCTGGACTCTTTCCATCTTCATTTAAATCTGCTTAAATTATTCCTTCACCTGAGAGGATTATTTTTGATTCTTATAATCTCTCTTATTTTTGGCCTATTTCCCTGCTCATGTTTCTCTCTAAAATACTGAAACTTTTCTTTACACCTCTCTGTTCTTCAGGCTAATAGTCTTTTTCCGCTTGTACAATCTAGTTTTCATCCTGACTATTCTATCGAGCCAGCACTTTTCACTGTGTCTACTACTCTACTTCACGGATTTTACAACAGTCTTTTTTCATATTTTACTTGATCTGGCAGCTGCTTTTAAAATGCTTGGAAGTATTTTCCTTTGTTCTTTCTCGACACTTGGAAATCTGCCACTGTTCTTTAACAGCTACAATCCTATTTTCTGATCAGTCCTTCACAGGTTCCTTCAAAAGTGCTGTATCTTCTTTCTACTCTATTTGGTATGGTGTTTCCTAAGACTCGATGCTTTGTTTTCCACTATTTCTGTCTATGTTATTCCATTGATCTCCATTATTTCCACTGTTGGCTTCACCTCACGCTTTTATGCTGATGACTCCCCGATCTAGTTTTTATTTTCTGCATTCACTCACTCCTTTAATAATCAGATCTCTTCCTGTCTTTCTACAGTTGAAAACAGGATGTTGCTGCATATCTTTAAACCTAATCCTAAGTACACTGATATTTCCTTATTTCCTATTTCTTCAGCCAAAAAATACTCCTATTCATTTCCCTTTGATTCCAAGTATGTTTTTCCTCATCAGCCAGGAATATTGGCATCACCTTTGACTCATCATTTACGTTTCCTGTACAACCTTCCTCTGTGTGCATTTTTCCAACAGAAAATGAAATTCTTACTAGCTTTTCCTCTCTTAAATTGCTTCTTCAGCACTTGGGGGCATATCAACAACGATTGGAAATAAACATCGCTAAGCGCGTTTAGCGATGTTTATCCTATCGCTGGATTTCATCGCCGTGATAGCGCTGTATCAACAACGCTATTCACAACGGCGATTAGAAATCCAGTGATAGCGAAGAAATCGCCATTTTGTAGGGAACATCGCTGGTTTTCCAGCAATGTTCCCTGCAAGACGGCAATAACCTTGCTGATACGACCCTGTGGTCGTATCAGCATAATTCACCCCCTATGTTAAGATTTTAGCAGACATTAGTTTTTGGCAAAAACCTCAGTTTTCGCCAAAATCTAACGTGTGCTAAAATCCTGTGGGCTGCCTTGTAAATATCGCGATGTGAACATCAGCGATATTGTACAAGGTAGTCCATCCGGGGTACGCCCTGTGACGCCCACTTTGCATCTCATTAGAGATGCAAAGGGAGGCGTCGGGAAAAGGGGTGCTAACATGCGATTATGCATGTTAGCACCCTCTTGTAAATAGGGCGATAATTTTATCTCTGCTTTTTCGGCTTTTTGAGCCAAAAAAGAGAGATAAAGCCCTTGTTAATATGACCCTTGGTTCTTTCTCATATCAAGGAATGCCCCCTGATTCATCGTAAGAATCTCTTTAGTCCATTAAAACTGCTGAATGATTCCCTCACCGCCTCCTCATTTTTCTCCTTTTTTGGGTTCAGTGTCAGTGGCTTCCAATCAGTTATCTCCATATTGCTTTCGAATGTTTACTCTCACTTTCTCCACCATGTCTAAGGTGTCTCATTTGTCAATATATACTCCTATGCCTTCTTTTTGTTGCATTTCACAATTTTTTCTCATTGTTTCCCGACCTCCATATGCCAGTGGCTTAGCTAGCCCTCTGGCCACCTATGATGATCCCTGCGTTTGCCGCACTGCGGCGGCTGCAGTGAAGAGCAGTGGGGGGGTGCTGGCGAGTATTCTCCGTTTGTGCGGCAAACGCATTGAGGAGCGGGGTGGACCTTGCTGTTGACACCCTGAAACGCCAGGTAATAGAGGGGATGCCGCCGCCCCCGGGACTCGTGACGCCTGGGGCGGACCACCCCTCTCCCACCCCTAGCTACACCACTGCCATGTGCTTCTTCACACCTTCTTTCTCTCTTTCGTGCTCCTTGCTCTTTTTCTCTCGATAACTTTCCTTTTTTTATTTGTCTCCTATATGATCTGTCTTCAGGCACCTAGTAAATGAACATCTGCTGACTATAGCTGGCTGAAATTAGCTTTTTGTGACTTTAGAGACTTTTTAACATAATGGTATGATCCCTTGCAGCCTGCTTGAAAAGTGCCATGAATAAAGTGCTATGTTGTTATGTTATGTCGATTTGTAGAGGGTGCTAATTTCCGGTGTGGCTTCTGATCGCTTGGGCAGAAGTTAAAAGTGAGAGACCCCGCATGGTTATTGAAATAGCCGGGCCTTCAACTTCTTGTGAAACTCAAGAGTGAGAAGGAGCCTCTGATGCATTGAGGGAGTTTGTACCAAGTTTTGGGAGCGATGAAGGAGAACAGGCGCCTTCCTGCTGTGTTTTTGCAAATGCTGGGAGTGTGTGTTAGTGGGAGTGATGCTCAGCATAGTTGTCTGTCTGGCTGGTCTGTTCAGGTATGCTGGTCTGGTGTTGTACACGTCATTGTATTGATCTGTGATGAGTTTGAATTGTCTGTACTCCAGTCTGTTTGTGATGAGTGCTTGTGTGAAGGTTAATCTGACATAAAGTATTAAGAGTTTAACAGCACATTTGCGTGCCTAATGTGTCCGTGAAGAAAATGTAACCTTCCTGTAATAGTCATTGCCTGTATGTAACTTGTTAACTCTTTTTATGTGCAAGTCTCTTTTATTTCTTAAGGTGATCGTCAGGGGTAGAGGCATCAAACGTCATAATTTATTATTTGTAACAGATTTATATATTATGTAGTTTTACATGGCATGAACACGGTCTAAAAGCATTAGAGTGCTTTGAACAAAAACATTACCAGAGACAATGAAGAGTCATAAGAAAGTGATATTCTGGAACATAAAACATCACAATAAATATCAGAGGAGAACACAAAATTGAATTCATACAATTAGGACCAAAAACCTGCAAGTCAAACATGAAGAAAAGTGATAAAACTGTGTGAAAAAAGACATGAAAGAAGATCACAGATAGTAGTGTGTTTTAGGCAAAAGATAATTCAGAAGAATCAGCTCTTGTTCTTGTGAGAAGAAAGGAGGTGAAAGAAAAGACATCAAGATACATGAAACATTAAGAAATGCAGCCTAGGATGCAGAGATGAAAACAAAAGAAAGGAAGCCTTCAATCAAGGGCTTGACTACGTCGTGCTGCAGAATGGCTGCCTTCTGAAGGGTCTCTGCAGGCCAGGCTCCAAAATCCTTCAAAAATCACAATAAAGGCACGGAATCTGCCAGTCCAACGCAACAATATCATAAGAAGCCATCGGCTACGCTGTCCGGGTGAAGTTTCACTTGGGTGGACCATCTGGAAATAGCCAAACTTGTCGGACGGTGCCGCAACAGGATCAACTATCGAAAATGGCCACCACACACCACAGCGCCCAGTAACGATGCCGACATGGCCAGAAGCACCCTAGCACTACACACGAAGGGTTCCCGTACCTCAGAGAGTTAGAAGCGACTGGCAGCTGTTGGAGGTCGGGAGTTGTGCCCTGGTCAACTGCTGCTCTCTACTCTCAAGGCGACACCAGCTGAGAGGGTGAGATGCGTGCTCCCCCGGAGCCTGTGGTTCCACCGGAGTTCGGGAGTTGTGATCCGCCTGTGCTGCTTGCTGTAAGCTGCCATCGAGGATCTGAGGCCATGGAGAAAACCGGAGGCGCCTCCCGAGGGACTGAGAGTGGGGCAGAGCAGGGAGGCTGTGTGGTGAGTGTGGGCTGGGATTGGAGTTGGTGCGGACCGGGCGAGGCCGCGCCGTTCAGGCCTAGGCCCCATCTGGCACTTCGTGCCTGTGAGGGTCGGGCTAGCGCGGAGGTCCAGTGTGCCCGAGACCCGCTTTGAGGAAGGTTCTGGATTTGCTCCCACATTGGGGCGAGGACGGTTGGGGCTGTTGTGCGAGATTGAAGTGTGCCAGGGTGGGCCTCCGCCATCTTACCCACTCCTACTTCGCTGAATTGCTGCAGTGCGGTTTTGATTGAGCTGGTGCCCATCGGGCCTCTCCCTCTCATTTGGCTGCCGATACCTTGCACTCCTCCCACCCTTTTAGCCCACGGATATTAACTCTGGTTCCCCCCTCGTATTTGGGGGTCACCCTCCACCCTTCAGGCTGCGAAACAGACATCGCTGCCGAAATGCACTAAATCACCTCAGCACCACACACAGTTGAATTATTGAACTGCCTGCGTTGCGGGCGTGCGCAGCACACACTGGATCAGAGACCCTGGAGAGGTGTGGTGATTCGGCTGAGTCGCCCTGCATTAACCCTACACCATCTGCAACCTTGGGTAAAACAGACCGTAAACAGTCAAATCTCCTCTTTGAGAACAAGCACCAAACCCGCACAACTGATGTGAGCTCAGAGACAAACACTACCCAGGGCACCAAAGACGGGGTGGAACAGTAGGAGTAAGACTTGCAGACTATCGTACTGGATGTGCACTCAAGAATTCAAAAAATAGATATCAAAATAGACACACTTACCTCCAGCCTGGAAACAGTTAAAAAAAGGGTGGATGTGGATGGGAATCGTTTAGACACCCTGGAGAATAGGCTATCAGACACTCAAGATTCTCATGCGGAATCCAGCACACAATACTAAACATGGAGAAAGTCCTGGCTGTAATTAAGGCTAAAAATGAGGATGTGGAGGCATGCTCTAGGCGCAACAACCTTAGAATTACTGACCTTCCAGAATCCATGGCAATTCTGAAAATGGAGCCATTCATAGAAACCTGCTCCGTGAACTATTTGGACCAATGGTCTCGCAAGTCATGATTGTTGAGCGCGCTCACCGTTCACTGATCCCTAGACCTCCACCTGGTGCCCCGCCACGTCCAATAATTGCACGCCTCTTGAATTATAGGGACAGAGATGTAGTCCTCAGAGAGGCCAGAGCTAACAGCCCTATATCCTACCAAGGAAATCAACTCTCCTTTTTCCCAGACTACACCCCCGCAGTTCAGGCTGCACCCAGAGAGTTCACTTCAGTGAAACACATTCTACAAAACGCCTCCATTCCGTATGCTATGCTGTATCCGGTCAAAATAAAAATCACACACAAAGGTCAAACTCAATTCTTCACGGACGCTATGTCAGCATTAAAATTCACCAAGCATATATGCTCAAGGAAGTCGCATCCTTGCTCTTCGCAACAATCCGTTCCTGAACAGAACTTTAGCGATAATGACTGAAGGGTGGCAACTTCCCTAATCCTCACAACAAACCATTTCAGAACAGTACTTAAGTGATTATAATTTGTTATGTCTCTTCAATAGCTGTGACTCTTGTCACCCACATTTGTATACATTTGCATTAGTAGTAACCGCGTTAGGTATATTGGCCATAGTAATAAGTAATACAGTGATTGTGGTTCTCGTAGGGCACTAGCCTCTTATTTGGCATATTCCGTCTCACATGCCAAAGACTGACCACCCTGCCATATGGCAGGTAAAAGCCGATGTCCCAAGCCCCACAGGAAGATCTCCCATGTGCTTGTGTTTTTGTTTTGTTAAAGGGGTATTTCAAGGGCGGGTGGGTTGTTATAAGTCACAACCTAATTGGGAGGTTGCTGTGGGATGTGGGTGGGTCAGGGAGTTCACTGCATATTCAGACACATGTTCACTAACTGCACTGCATTTGCAAAGGTTAAATAGCAACTTAGTCTTTGCAATAGGCAAAGCACTTTCTAATCTATGCAAAATGAAGAAACCGCAATGCCATCTCCTTATTCCATTTTAGATGCTCTGCAGTGCGTACTCCCCATGCATAAAACGTATCATACAATTTTCCTACTAAGACATGACTGAGACTCAATTCCTCACATGGAATCTGAGAGGACTTAATGACTTTAGAAAAGCATGGCTGATACACGCATTCTTAAAAAGACACCACATAGATGTGTGCCTCCTCCAAGAGACTCACTTGAAAAACGTTACTGATCCTAAACTGAAAAATGGATACTGGGAGAGATACACTCGGACCCATATTCCAACTTCGCCAGGGGGGTCTCAATACTGATTAGACGCGGCCTTGGTTGGTCAAACACGCACATGCAGATAGACCCAGATGAGAGTTATATCATTCTAACTGGCACCCTCATGACAAAACAGGTCACCATGGTGGCCAGCCACGGTCCAAATGTTGACAACCCACATTTCTTCCTCCTTGTATGGGCTAACGTAATGGCAACAGGCGGTGACACGACTATCTGGGGTGGGGATTTTAATGTTACTCTTAACAACGACTGGGATAGAGTCGGAGCCCCTCACAATCCACACTTCAATGCGTCCCAGCAGCTAAATAATATTATCATTGAGCACGGTCTTACTGATATCTGGCGA
The DNA here is from genome assembly GCF_964204655.1 of Triturus cristatus. Taxonomy (NCBI): domain Eukaryota; kingdom Metazoa; phylum Chordata; class Amphibia; order Caudata; family Salamandridae; genus Triturus; species Triturus cristatus. The sequence continues at coordinate 205,662,282 of NC_140588.1, read as the reverse complement.
AGCAGATATCCTAACACCAGAGAAGGCACTTGCATTACTTCCTACCACAGCGTCCAGTCCAGATTGGACTACTAGCTTGTAACATGTGATGTTGCATCTTGGACCATGGATGTGCTACATCTATCACGCACACTGTCTGACCATGCCCCGTTGTGTTGCGCTGGAGGATTACACAAACATCCCCTCGCACATTTAGTTGGCATCTTCCCCATATGCCCTCTTGGATGAAGCATTCAAGAAGAAATTAGAACTGACATCACACAATATTTTTCCAAAAATGAACGGTCCGGGGACTCTCCCTCAACTTTATGGGAGGCCTGCAAGGCTGTAATAAGAGGGGATTGCATCTCTAAGCAGTCTGGGGTGCTTAGATGTATCTGTTCTACTCTTACAAAATTGGAGCAGGAAATCCAAATCTATTGAGCTACTGTTCTTTTAATCTAGAGACTCAGGCACTTGGCATCTATCCGGAGTAAAATATCGGAATTTAAAGAGGCGGAATGGTAAACCAGATTCTTGGGGAAAAATGAAAGAGCACGTAGCTATGGGGAGGGTGACAGGTCAGGTAGGACCCTTGCTAATGCACTCAAACAACTCACGGCCCCTAACTTTATAGCCGAGCTGCTGGATGAAAACTCATCCCCCATTAGAGGGCAAGAGGCCACACATGAGTATCTAACTAGATTTTATTCTTCATTATACACAGCCACACAAAATACACCTAACCCCGAACTCGGTGAATACTTGGACGCAATTGAACTACTCTGGCTTAGCGAGCCCCACAGAGCTTATTTAGATGTACCCTTCTCAGTCGAAGACATCACACAAGCCATTAGAAGCTTACCTGGCGAAAAGGCTCCTGGGCTGGACGGGCTGATTCTATAAGTCATACGTGGAAGAGCTAGCGCCCTGACTGCTAGATGCATATCAGGAATCGTTGGAAACAGGAATCCTACCGCCAGCTATGCATGAGGCAGTTATCATTTCCCTATTAAAACCAGACAAGGAAATAAATATTTGTGACTCATATAGACCCCTTTTGTTAAATAATGTTGATGCAAAGATTCTTGTCAAACTGATTGCTAACAGATTACAGCTGCTTTTACCACTTACTGCCAGGCCCGACCAATCTGGATTTATTCCGGTCAGGTAAGCAGCACATAATCTGCGCACATTCTTTGCCATGGTCCACCATAATGACCCTCAAATACCGGCCATTGAAGTGTTTCTTGATGCAACCAAAGCGTTTGACTCCTTGGAGTGGCCTTTCTTGTTTACCATCCTACCCAGGATGGGATTCAGTCTTAATTTTATTAAATTGATTAGCTTAATATGTACCAAACCTACAGCCCAGCTCAAAGCAAATGGTCTAATATCTGAACCATTTTTCATAACCCGCGGAACTAGACAAGGATGCCCGCTTTCACCGCTACTCTTTGCGGTGGCAATGGAGCCATTGGCTGCTAGATTTTTGTCAACATCACTCCACTCGGGGACTAGGATTCACAGATAGAAGCCACATAATCTCCATGTACGCCAACAACATAACATTATACATTTGTAAGCCAGATGACAATTTAAACCCAGTACAAAGAGAAATCCTCCATTATGGAGGTATGTCTGACATCAAAATCCTCTATTCTGCCTCTAACCAAAGGCCCATTAGAAACCCAATTGGAATTTCCACTTACATGGGCTGGCGGTGCTGTTAAGTACCTTGGCGTATGGCTAACTAGAGACCTACAAGAAATATGGCATATAACTTTGGCTGGAGCGCAAGTCGAAGTTCTAGGCTGCTCTGCTTCTGACACTAGCTGGTAGAATTGCCATAACCAAAATGATATTTCTCCCTAAATTTTTATACCTATTCGCTAATATACCAATACCCTTAACTCAGGCCTTTTTTTAAATCCCTGTGGTCCATCATGATTGCCCTGGTTTGGGCCGGTGGTCAGCCCCGGATGAGTTGGGAACTATTAACACATCCACTATCGGGGGGAGTGATGGGTGCTCCTGACCTCAAACTCTATGCGTTATGTGCACAAGCCCAAAATCTTCATTTTTGGATACATCCCCTCCCATTTCAGCCACATGTGACCATTGAGAAGGACGTGGCTGACCCAACCCCCTTGCAAGTGGCTGTTTATAAACCCTATCATAGAACTGCTAACTAAATAAACACAGTCGAAACGCTACGTTGGGCTTGGGAAGGTTTGAAGAAGCGGACTGGGACCCCACTGCTCTACGCACCCTCTATTCCACTTGCCTTTTACCCACAATTTCCCTTTCTTCATGACAAGGCCTCAATAATGTGTGCCCGAAATATGGGTATCTCCACAATAGGGGACTTGTATCCACAAGACACATTTCTTGAGCCGGTAAAGAGCCAGGGAGACATGCAAATGCCAATTTTGGAATTACTTCTATATTATCAACGCTGTGCTACTTGCAAAACAATTCACCGTACTTTCCCAACTTCCCCAGCTATCATGAAACCATTAGACCACGTATTAACCACACCGTCACCTCGAAGACTGATAACTAGGCTATATAATCTCACACAAACAAATATCACATGGGCTGCCCCCGGGGCTCTGGCGCAGTGGAGACATGACTTGGAAGAACTGCCTATAGACAAACAATAGGTGTTCTGTTGCTCACAGCTGAGATATTTATCCCCAAACTACAAGCTACATTTTAAATTTACACAAGTTTTACTCCAACGTATCCAGAATGCAGCAGTGCATCTCGTTCTGATGTTACCCAAGAGAGCCCCTTCTAATAAGGCCTTAGCTTCCCTTCACTGGCTTCCAGTAAGGGAGCGAATTCTGTTTAAGGCTCTTTATGTCAGCCATCGTATCCTACAAAGAAATGGGCCCACCTACTTGCATGATCTACTAGCCCCCTATTCCCCGACCCGTCAACTAAGATCCAGCGGGAAGGGGCAGGTCAGTATTCCATCTATCAAGAGAGCAAGGATGGGTGGTCGCTCCTTTCACTTTTTAGCAGCAAAGCAATGAAATAAACTCCCCCTGGGGCTCCGGTTGGAGGTTTCGGAGACAATCTTCCGAAAGGAGCTGAAAATGTGGCTTTTTTCCCTCTGTTAGCCCTCCTGTTTAAGCTGTCTCTGCTTTCTCTGCCCTGTCCGGAATATGTGCCTCTTTGTACCGCAGCGCGGGGACACAATAGTTAGTGTAACCATGTACTTTATTCATTTTTTATTATTATTTTTTATCGCACCACCTTACAGCTACACAGACTGGGACTACGCCCAGATTTGTGTTCCTGGAATTCAGACGTGAAGCCACTACCTTTCTACATATTGCTTGGGATTGCCCAGCTATATCTGGATTTTGGGAAGAAGTATATGACACTATACAGGCTTTCACTGGACTGACACTGGAGTGTACCCCATTGGTGGCACTGCTGAGCTACGTGGAGGAAATCCCACCTGAGAAATGCCACCTAACAGGTATCATGCTACTGCTCGCAAAGCATAGACTAGCTATACTTTGGGGTGTCCCTAGAATTCCCTGTGCTGCTGCGTGGGTGCGAGACATAGCTTATTGTCAAGAGCAGTTAGCAGCATTCTGGGACCTTATGCCAATGGCGTTTCGCCCGAAAGATATATGGGAACCCTTCACTATCTGGCTCAGAGGGAATGGCGAGACCCTCCCAGACGACCCTAGACCAGAGCCAACTGCGACCCCGCCAAGATCGCCCCAATAGCTGCTTAAACACCCACCATTTTACGCAGACTACCCTGCCACATATGGAGGCCGCCTTCCCTGTAACGCACGAAGGAGTTGGAGGCTACCACTCCTCCTCCCCCTGATTAAGGCACCCAAAAACCTCTAGGCTTGCCTAGACCACACTTGCTGCCAACATGATCCAGACACTATATCTATGTAAATTGTTTTATTGTATCAGGAGTTATATTACAAACAAACAAAATGCACTTGAGCAATGTAATTGACCTTTAAAACTTATTGATGCTTCAAATGTTCATGTAATGATAAAACTTTGTAATGTGTTGTGCAGTATTTGCATACTAATCGGCTTATGCTATATTCTTGTCTGAACAAAACCTAACTTTTAAAAAAAGGAGGCCTCCAATCAAGAAAGGCTATATGTAAATATGAAGGCCCAGATGTACATAGAACTAACACAGTGCAGTGCAACAAGTAAAGTTGCTGCACTTCGTTGTGTAAAGAAGAGAGAGCAGAACAAAGATGTGACACTATCAACCTATCTCTCTGAGCTGGCACACTTTTGGCTGCCATGTGCCATAGTGAAAGGGTCCCTGCATTCAGGGGAGCAATTGTTTTGTGCTGGAAGGGGTTCCTTGCAGTCCAAAAACTATGCTCCAAGGTGCTTTCTACTTTGAATGATTGCTGTACAATGTAGTACACATGCAAAGTAGGAAAAGCAAGGATAAATATAAATATTTCTCTGTGTGATGTCTGTTTCAAGGAGGGAAGATTTTGCTTCAAATCCCTGTCTACAATTGTTTATGGATAGGAATTTGCATCAAAGCACATGTTGGTTGCATCCTAATGTCCATGCACCACCCATGGAAAGCAGCCTTGATGCAAAGTAATTCAAAGCAGTGTATTGTGCAGCTTTGGGTCACTTTAGGTCACTTTGGGTTACCATTCAACACAAATCCTGATTTGCGCTCAACTGTAAACCCCGCATTAAAACTTTGGGTCTGGTTTGCATTAAAAAAGTAATGTGAACACGACAAAATCTGTTTGTTTAACTGAGCTGAAATTTTAAGTAGCACGAGAAGAAACTGTATAAATACTGCACCACAGATGTGTAGCGTTGTGGTGATTGAATTTGTTTATAAGCACAAGATTGGACCACGAGATGTCTAACATGCATTTTAATTAGTCACAAAGGAAAATGCTTATGAAATGATTTCTACTATTGAATTGTCAGTGTCATGGAAAACTCACTGCCAATGCGTCACTTGTCTCCAGGTGCAAAAAAGTATAACGATTGCCACACAGGCATCCAGGAAAGCTGTACAGGCGCAAACCTTAGGATATATTGTTCAAAGTGGTGTGTATAAAAATGTGGTGCTCCCAGAGGGTAGGAGTGGCTACTTAGTTCTTCAAAATCACACCAAGGTTCCAGATACAATTGATTCTCTCAAGCACAGGATAATAGTCCACGGATAAGCGTTCCAATTATTTTCCAAAGTTCTGTACTTTGTCCAAATATTCTTCATTTGGTAATGTTCTTCTTAGCCATATAGTTGTGGCAATTTAGCTTATCATGCTCTACCGATAAAGGTGTGCAGGTTTAGCCAAAATTAGTTTTGTTAACAGAATTTATCAGATACAGCTTCAAACTTACCCCACTGTAGGATTTTGAGCTTCACAAAAAAGGCTAACAGCCTGATTGGGAGTTTTGTGGGTTGGTAGTCCATCACAAATGTGATGGATATCTTATTAGTCTAATTATGAGTGCATTAAGATACAATGCACCTGTAATTAGGCAGACAGGATATCCAACCTGTTTTAGACAGAGTACCTGTCCCCCAAACTTTAAATCAGGCCCTTAGCCCGAAGGTAGAAATCGATACCAGGCAAAGGATTAACATGTATTGCCCTACATGAGGACTTTAGCAGCCATTACATTTATATTTTCTTACTCAGAGATATTCCAACCAACACTTACTGTTTGAAGTGTTGACAGCCAATCAGATCTCATTTTAAGGCCAGTCAGATCCATGGAGGATTTGCTCCCCTGGATGGGGATACTGCATTTCGGAGCCCCATTTTTTCTCACGCTTGACAAATTACCACAAAATTTCCATACAGCAGCTGAAGTGACTAAGGCATTTGAGATGTCATCAATGATGTCATCAGTGATGTCACTGACCATGCTATGAGTGATGTAATATGTGAGGTCATAAGTAGTGCATTGCGGGTTGTAAGTTATAATGTGCTTAGGTAACTATAACTGCTGAATTTCAATGGTTTTAAATAAGTGAAATCTGAGCCTAACTATAACGTCCCTGTAACCTTTGGTTTTTTTCAGTATCTATACACACACACACACACACACACACATATATATATACACATATATATATACCCTCACACACACACACACACAAACACACACACACTATATGTATATATTTTAAACACCAAGGAGTTACCTCAGGACAATGTGCACTCTTCAAGTAAGATATTTATTCCAACTGAGCAGCTTCGGTTAGTTGCACAATACAGCAAAACATTACATCGCCTTTTGGAAAAACGTACTTTTTCAAAGGCTGCACGCATGAAACTGTGCACACTTTACCACCTATAAATACCCTCACTCATGACATGGTCAGTGACATCACTGATAACATCAGTGATGACTTCTCAAAAGACATCACTGATGACATCATCTAGTTGTAAAGGTTTTTGAGACGTAAAGATATATACTAAGCTACTTCAAAAGTTAAATTAGAATTATTTCTGAACTACTAATTAGTGATACTATTATATAGTGTTAATATCTAATTATATTTTCAATATATTTGGGGTCAGCAAATGCTCTGTAATTCCTCTGTTCTTCTGCATAGACATCAGGATAAATGGAGAGGTAATATTTGCTGCAGGAGGGTTAGCCAGCCTCTGGAGATTTTTGGAAAAGTTTCTCACTTGCACCTTCTCTCTGAAATGAAATATAAATAACGTGTATTTTTAAATAACATATCATGTGTATTTGTAAAGTGCACGTTCACCCAAGGGTATATTGGTGCTGAATAACAGATGTTTATTGCTACCCAACTCAATGGTACTCATTTTATCAACATGAGAAGGATAAAAGGCTGAGTGGACCCACTTGGATTTGAACTGAGACCATAAGGTTTAACACAGTCCTTTACAGTGGGCTTACTAGTTCACTAAGCCACCAGACCCAGCATGACAATGTAGTCATATTCATTCCTCTTATTGTTTATTACCCATCCTTATACTATGCCTGTGTCAATGACTCTCAGGCTGCGTCCTCGTCTGCTGAAATCAGGACTTCAAACATATAACGCAGATGAAATGATGCATGTAAGGTGTTTTTCTGAAACCTCCACCAGATAGTGGGTACTTATTCTGTTGAAATTGTTTAAGATTTAAGACATGGTTTCTCTCATGTGTTTTTTTCTTAACTACACCTTTTGTGTCATTGTAACTTCTGTAACTCCTTGTCATTTTCATCTCCAACCTTCAGTTATTTTTTTCCACATCTGTCAATCTACCTTCGAAATTGTCACATTTACAAATAAGATCAGCTAAGGAAGCCTTCATGTTCCTCACCTCCAGGCCACGACATCGGAGTGCCTAGTTGTGTGGGAGTGCTTGCTCCCTCAACTACCTGACTTTGAGGTTGCAGGCTATTTAACAATAGATTCCATGTCTCAAGATCTCTTTCAGTGTTCTCATCAGTGCTTACTATACGTAGCGGCCTCTCCTTCTCCACCCCCCCATTCCCGCATATCTGTCATCCACTTATGTGCTGTGAGTGGCGCAGCCTGCGTCCAGTGTATTGCTATGGGACATCTGGCAAGCACCAATTGTAAGTTTGCAAACCTATGCCACATTTTGTTAGTCATCTTCGGGGTCAGTAGGACCCCAGGAGACAGTGTTTAATGGTGTGTTCAATGTGGATGCCGGTCGTCCTTCTGATTGTCTTAAACACCCCCTCCCAATACCACTGAAGTCTAGGGCAATCCCATGTCATATGTGCAACTACAGCTGGTGCAATGCCGCAGAAAGGGCATTCTACAGTGCGCACTTTGTTAATACGGGCCAGCATGAGGGGTGTCATGTAGGTACGATGCAGATACTGAAATTGTACGAGCTTGAATCGGACGTTGCAGGCCACGACACACACCTGTGCAATCACTGTGTGGGTCTAGAATTGCTATCAATGTGTGGGATTCCATTGATTCTTTTGGGAATGCAGTCCATATCTCCCGAGTGGTGTAAGAGATCTTCGCATACTGCAAAAATTGCCTTTCCGGAAGGCCAAAGCAGTCCTGCGCCTTGGCGAGTGTAGGAACCGTTTAAGAAACGTCCCATTGCAATATATGTCACCCGCAGTTAGGCACCCTCCCTCAAACCATTTTGCCAAGTCCATAACGTTCTGGATATGGCAATAATTTTGCAACCATTGTAAAGGTAGTGCACGTGAATAAGGAGCTCCATGCAGAACCAATGTGACTGTTCTTTCCCAGTCTACCTCCACCTGACGCACCACAAATGGGTGTTGTGATGGTGTTCACGACCCCATCATGAGACATCTGAGTAAGTTATTTTCCCATCCCCAATCCGCCAATAGCTCCTTCTCCAGAGTGCTGCATACTGAAGGAGGGTGGCCATGTGATAGAGTTGCAGGTCTGGTAGTCCTAGTCCCCCGTGCTCGGTGTCTAATTTCAGTATCTCCAGCTTAACCCTATTACGCTGTCCATCCCAGACCAGTGATGTCAAAAGACTATTGAGGCTTTTAAAGGTGGAGCTTGGGATAATGAAGAGTGAGTTCTGTATGACATACAGGCATCTCGGTAGGAGCACCATTTGGGCCAGGGATGCCCGGCCCATGACCGAGAGAGGGAGGCGGTTCCAGGAGCAAATAGCATGCGGCTTTGACAAAAGTGTGACTACAAGCCCCTCCAACCCTGGCTTTGAAAATGATACAATAATATAGCATCTACAGAAACACAGATGAATGACTAGAACCGTATGTATACAGTGCGCATTCGGTGTGCATGATTTGTGTCCTTATTAAAAGATTCACTACAGCTCAAAACATGTTGACAAAAACACATTACTGAGACAACCAGACTCATTAAGGTCAGGTTTTTCTCAGTAAACAACCCCTGATTTTGAACCATACCAACTAGGGGTGGGATTAAAAGAGTGGCCAATTAGTTAGGTATTTTTAAATTTTCTTTCCCTTTCCACTCCACATCACTGCACTACACATAGTCTACAATAAAAAGTGTTCCTACGTAATTCGCAAGTCGCATCACGCCTCAATCCGTAGAGAATTGAGAGGAACCCCAATGATGAAGCATGCCACCTAGGGGCACCCCTGGTGGGTGAGGGGTCTCTTGAAAAAAAGTATTTTGACAAGGGGTTACCTTGTTTCGCCCACGTCTGGAATGAAGGCGAGCGTATCATTCACCAGAAGCCACCTGGACCACAGCAGCCCTCTCTACGCAGGAATAGCAAATAACTTCCTTGATCACCACAGACCATACAGATCACTACAGTATCACTTGTCCTGTATCTCCCTAGACAAACCCACAGCAGCCCCTCCCTCAGGAAACTCCACTGGCTCCCTTTACAGAAAAGTTGTCATTTCAAGCTTGTAACATATTCATATAAGGCCCTACACAACTTCGGACTTGTCTTCATGAACAACCACCTGAACTTCCATCAGTCCACCAGAAACCTCCGCTCTGCATCCCTTTCTCTAGCCCTCACCCCCACATCCAACATAGCAGATGCAGAGGTCTCTCCTTCTCCTATCTAGCAGTGAAGACATGGAACAAGCTATTCTTTCGTCTACGGACCTCTCCATCTCTTTCAGAGTTCCAAAAGTCTCTGCGGACCTGGCTATTTGGCTATCAACTTGGCGCTGCAAGCATCTGGGTAGCCTTACAGGTGAGAAGAAAACTTCTACAAATCTGCTGATTGATTTATTGACGTTACAGTTCTATTAATACATTGAAAGTTATGAAGGTACGATAAAGCTGTGATGTAAAAAAGAAAGTAGGCTTTAACACATTTATGGAATCATTTGGGGTGCACTTAAAACAGGAAAAAAGTAAGAACAAAGAAACCTCTCTTCAAACCCAAACAATACAACACGAAAACAAACAGCAACAGGCAAAGCACAAAAGGACCAGTTGGAAGAAAAAAGGGAATGACTACCTATGTGGAGTCTATGGCAATCTCATAAGGTATCATTGAAGGAAATAGTGGGCTACTCGCCTTTAAATATGGCTCCACTTAAGCGCTTCCAAAGTTCAGTACGCAAATTACAGAAACGCCATATTGCATTGCAAAAGAATAAACAATAAATGCTGGTACACGTTATAATGAACATTTAGACTTCCAGACAAGTGACTCACTGTTGGCTGCAACAATATACATTGAAAAACCTCATAAACTATGATCTCGGCTGGAGGGTGAGCATCAGCTCCCTCCGGCCTCAAGACACAGGTGTACGTCCACGCATGTATACTGACCATCCTGGTTAGGTTTCGGGTGGCTTAAGTTTAGGTCACCGTTAGGTTCAGTGCTAGCCTTATGACTAGGGCTATGAGTGCTCTCATATTTTTTGTAGGGGCTATGTATTTTACCATTACAATATCTGGACACAAATGGTATATGTACTCAATAAATATGCCATTTAATATGTGAATAGAATAGAATGCAAAGGTCATATAAAAAAAAATCCAAAGATCTGCTTATAACTACCCATGATAGGCGACATTATGGTTGGGATGGGGCTGTTCTGATAGAAATTCTGCCTTGGAAGAAACTTAGGGGCAGATTTATGAGCCCCTTGCGCCACTTTTGCGTCACTTTTAACATGGGAAAAGTGACGCAAAAGTGGCGCAAGGGGCTCATAAATCTGCCCCTTGGAGTGTTGTGAATGGGACATTTATGAAGCGTTAATTTTAATATAGATACATCAAGACTGACGATTCAAAGACTAAATGGATTACAGTCGTACAGCACCGATAAAAAAGCAAATCTGTCTTATTGAAAAAGAGATGCAGGAGCTAATGGAATGTTTTATGTGAAGTGGGCAAACTGCTGTGGATTTTTTTAGGGTCTTGATAACAAAATATTTACTTCAATGCTGTAAATAATACATTTTTTGACAAGCAGTGTACATCCAGACATTGACTGTGAATGCAGACCTTACCACATTTTTGTCAATGGCATTTATGTCCGTTCAGTTTGCGACAAAAACTAAAGTGCCAGGGTAGACGAGAACCACTAAAGTTAGAAGAATTTTATTTAAATCTGCTTTTATTTATTATTACGGTTACTGGTGTTGCTACATGTCTATAGCATAGTTCAATTAGGTCTTTTCATGCGTGAGGTGTGCAGAGAAAGACCATTCAAAGATGGTTACATCTGTATGTCACCTTCCATTATGGCTGTCACATTGACTCGTCCAGTAATGGCAGTAGCGCCAATGACATGGGGCTGATGAAATGTGTAATGGAGGCCTCAGTTGTTTATTTAAACCATTCACTTGACCTGTTACCTTCTCAAGCTTGAACCCACCTGACTGCCTACACTGTTGATCTCTACATTGCCTCTGTGGCTGAGGTGAGCACTGCTGATGAAATGCACTACTGATAAAATGCAGTGCTGTAACAAAAAATACACGCTAAGTCGTAAAGTCTATGGGGCATATCAACAAGGGGGCAATAAAAAATTTCGGCCGAAAAGCGGCAATTATTTTATCGCTATATAAGCAAGGTCACGCTATCGTGTGAATCCTTGCTTTAGCGCCCTTTCCCGTAACGCCCACCTTTGCATCTCGAATGAGATGCAAAGTGGGCGTTCCAGCTAAAAAATAACTAGAGAAGTGTCGCAAACCGACATTTCTCCAATTATCAATGGGCACACTAACAAGCATAGTGATAAGAAAAGTAGCGCTAACCTTGGTTATAGCTATTTTCCTTACGCCTGCTTTTAGTTTGACTTAGCCATGATATCCAATAGAAGGTGGATATCATGGCTGAGTCTGCCCTGACCTATCAGCAAGCTATTGCCAAACTTTATGCGATTATCGCTGTATTTCCAGCGATAATCGCACAATTGGCAGCTTGTGCATGGAATTTTATCGCTTTTGAGATACGCGTTGCTAATAGCACACTATCTCAGCGATACAATTCGGCGATAGCCGGCGATAATTATCCTAGCGCTAAGTGAGCTTAGCGATAATTATCACCGGTTGTTGCTGATATGCCCCTATGGGCCTTAATACGAGCTTGGCATTGTAGTGTTTCTTATCATGCTCTGCTATTGTATGTTTTTATTCTGCTTTTATCTGTGCCACTCTTTCTCTTTCTCGGCTGAGATGTAAAGATTATAAATAATTGAACATCAATAAACTTTACTTTATTAACACAACACAATTGTATAAACAATTTGAATACACACGAAAGCCAATTCATAAATATATAAGTACATGTGACCGATATAACATAGAGGGGCATATTTACAAGAAAAGCAATGAGCGTGGCGTTAGCCTTCTTGGGTTAACAGCGTGCTCCACCACTTCTGAAACGCAGAGCTGCACCATATTAACAACAATACGGTGCAGCCCTGTGTTTTCCATGGCGCTGGCGCCATAGTGCAAGGGTGCTTGCATTGTGGGAATGGTGGTTTATGCGCAGGAAGACGTCCCTTCCTGCACATAAACAATCTTAAATGGCGATTTGTAACTTCTATGTGTGCTGCTTTGTGCATCACACATAGAAGTTGCAACTCGTCATTTTTAAAATGATTGTTTATGTGCAGGAAGGGACACCTTCCTGCACATTAACAATCATGCAGGGCATTTTGCTGTTTCTATATATGCTGAACAATGCAGCACACATAGAAATAGCAAAAACAAGGACAAACAAAGCATCTCTCCTCGTTGCACCATGTTAAGACCATTTTTTTTGTCTTAATTTTGGCGCTGCCCCATATTTACGCCAGTCCTGTAATTATGGGGAAGCTTCAACATCAATGTGCGTTGCTACGGAACTCCCACCACAACACCCATTGCCCACCCCAGTCACGCTAAGTATAGTGTGAAAGGGTGCCTTATTTACAAGGCAGTGTTAAACCATGTTAAGTGGCTTAACACTGCGTTGTAAATAAGGTGAAGTCCCTCCCTATTGCCACAGGAACGTCGCAAAAAGTGACGTTCCTGTGGCAATGGGGGCTTGTAAATATGCCCCTGAGTTTCACTCCAGATTCGCACATGTGTGGTTGGACACTTGTGCAAGAATCATTCCACTCTTCTAATTGGCTGGATATTATGGTGGAGAGGTGTGGCTCACTAGTTAGAGGCGGCAGACCCGTAAGCAGAGAATCGGCCTGTGCGGCAGGGTCGTGGACCAGGATCAAAACGGACTCGATAATTCTCGCCTCGGTACCTACTCTAACCAGGAACACACTCGGCAACTCTGGGCATTAAGCTTGCCTCATCTCTACAACGGCCCCCCACAGACGCCGGGGATGCCTGGTTTCACCTTGGAGATACCCAGAAAGGGACAATCTCACAGGGATAGCCAGGACGGGTTCCCCAGCGGTCTACAGCGCCGGGACGCCCCTGTGTTGGGTAGCTGTGCGCTTTACAAGTCTACAACAACAACATTATTCACCATTTATAGTGAAAGGATCCAGCTCATTGAACATAAATATGAGCGATGGCTGTGTAGATGGAATGAACATTTGGCAGATGTGTTAAGCACACAGGAAAATCAATTGAAGAATGAATGTTATTGAAAATTAATTTACAGGTCAGGTAATTTGTAAATTGTAGAAACTCTTGGTTTACATCTAAAATGGATTGAGGCAAATTTTGATAAAACTTAGGAAATAGTTTTCAGAGTAAGGTGTATTGGGCACTTAAAGGATAGTAGCCAATTGCATAGAGAAACAGGAGTGAAAGTAGAGAGAAATGCTATTATAAGACAATCTCATCTGCTTGACAAAATTAGTAAAATATCAAAGTCACGAACCAGACGGTAAAGCAGAAAAGCAGCTACGTGCAACGACCAAGTGATCAGTGGGAAGCAAAATGGATGAAAAAGCAGTTCTATCAATTTGGTGGCAGGATTAACCAGCCTTCCGATGAACTAAGCCGAAAGGCTAGGCAAGGAGTTCAGGAAAGGAAATTGAGTAGAAGTAAAGCAAAGTCAATTAATTTGTGCTGAGATTGAGATCAATCAGAAAGTCAAAGGGAAATTAGTCTGAAAGAGTCAAGTTAATTGATGTACCCAGAGTAGCCACAGCTGGAAATGTATTGAGAGTCATTGAAGTTGTTAAAATCATATAGTTTTCAAGGGCGTAACATTATGCTTCTGTCTTAAGAGGGCCACGTTTCCTCTTTGTTTTCCTGTGGCAAGAATAACAAAAAATGACGCACCAAACAAAGAAGTACGACAGATACATCCTAGATTGAAAGGAAAAGAGAGGACCATATATGAACAAGTAAAACGTATTTAAAGTGTGCCGGAAAATTGAAAGTAGTCAAAAATAGGCAGTGTAACGTCCACCCCTCTTTCTTCCGCAACATGTTATAGCGCCTGGTATTTATTTGGGTAACATACCATGAAAGAATCAGCCACCGGTAATATTATTGAGCAGAGCTGCCACTGGTGGAATTCATGACAGCGTCCACTCACTCTATTTAGATTTCTCCTCAGATGCCATGTCTGCCCGATTTTTTTCCAGTCGGAGTCTATCAACTCCTGCCTGAAATTTACTTCCACCTCATCTAAGGCTACTTAAATCAGAAATTCAATTCAAGAAGGCCCTGAAGACTTGGGTATTTATTGCCCCAGACAAATTATGCCTCTCTCATATTTAGTATCTTCAAGGCCCACTCTCACCTCCAAACCAAGTCAGCGCCAGGATACTCCTTTCGGAGTGACAGACGCGCTTTACAAGTGCCAAATGACATAACATCATGTGAACCATGGTAAACAGACAAAAAATATGTTCAAATGTCTCCCCTGCACTGAACGAAACATACCTGCGGTGCCTTGTGTTCCTGGCTGGAGGGCACCTGGCCTGGAAGTTCAGGCTGGACTATTTCTATTAGACAGGAACCACAATGATTTGCATAAGGCACATCTACAGTGGAATAATATGAAAAAAATTATGGCGTGGAAAGTCCTGAGTATCACTAGTGGCTATGATTAATTCATAATTTAGAAGTTCAAACCAATAAAACAAATATGCATTAAGATTAAAAGTATCACTTTATGAAATGCAGAAGCTTGGAGTCATGCATATTTCTGCAATGGCCAGCCAAATAGCTTATTTCATGAGTTTTTATAACTTCTTCATATTTTCTTTTATACAGCCGTAGTCCGTGCAAGTAACAGCAGTGGGGTGGTTGGGCCGGGTGGGGGGTGTTTCGAGGGATGATGCAGAGGGAAAATTAATTATTTATGTAATTTTCCCTCTGAATCATCCCTCGAAATCCGCCCCCACCCGGCCCCACCACTGTTACCTGAGCAGCCTGCGGCTGCTTTTATATTGGTTCAGCCTTAAGGCCATACTCAGGTGTTAGATATTTGTTAACCTCAAACATTAAACTCTATACGGAAATTGACCTATGAAATAAAAAAGTGAGGCAAAGCGACAGTTTGTCATGTACACTCATGATTTCCTTATTTCTCAAAGCCTTGCTGTCACTGCGAGTTCAGCACAGGCCGGCAGGCCATTAGACATTCTGCAAGCTCATATTTAAGTGTCACAAAGTGGAACCTGAAACAAAGTGTATTCTACATTCCCTCCTTTGACACTTATTAGTGTCTTTCACTTAACCACAGTGGCCACCATTACCTTTTCCTCCTACTTTATGGTGGGTCCTGGTATTACCTTCCTAGGGACCTCATGAACCATGTTCATGTCAACACATTGACCAGCTAGGTTTTGAGGCCTAAACATTTTAGTTGCAGCAGAAGAAATACATTAGGGTACAACAGTTAGTATTATGGAAAGGAGCAACAAGATACCAAATCCTGCAGGGCAACCTCCAGCACGCATGTTCCCCATGCCCCAAGTCCAGAAGTCAGTGAGTACCTTAAACCCCCTTCCCACATGTTCTGTGCTTCTTTACCTATGTGGTAGATCTTATATAGTGTGGCAGATCTTGACACTTTCCAAGAATGTGAGTGAAAGGCTTCAGCCTAGTTACCTTACAGACCCCACCTTCCAAGGCCAACAAAATATTCAAGGTCAATCTATTCTGGATGACCATTGTCCTCATTGTGATTATTTTATTGGTAATGTTTTCTAATGCAGCTGTTGCTTCATCAAATAGGTTCTCAATCAATTTAGCCAATTGATTTACTGGGTGGCTGTTATGCCCCAAGAGGTGATGTTCTTATCCAAAGGCCACACAATATTTTGGTAACACAGGTGGACATTCTCTTTTGTCTCATTTTTTCTTTCGGTTTTATTTCGGCAAATGTTGGACATGAAACATCCTGAAATAACAAAGAATATAGGTTAACCGCTCCAATGCCATTCACGGTGTAGATGGAAATAAGCCCACCCTGCAAAAATGAAGAATATTCACTTGCAACTAGTGACCTCTGGGGAATATCCTGTGTTCTGTCCTTCCTCTCAAAGGGGTTGTAAATGTATGTAATACTTGCAGGGGCTAACTTCCACATATACATGTTACAGTACTGAGGTAGTTTTCCTACTTGTTGTATTAGAATGTTAATGCCATTATATTTTATAGTTGTTGTTAAAAGACAAAGGAAATACTCAATGTAAAGGGGTTCTTGCATGCATAATGGTTCAACTGTTTGCTGTTTGATTCACAAATTAGGAAACACTTGATCATTCTTTGACAACACTATGTTGCAGTTCTTAAGCACTTTCCGAGGGAACTCAATCTTTCTGGGCTTTTATGATCAGTTTTTGCTGCCTCACATCTCTGGTGATATAGGACGTGAAATTGTCTCTCCGGATTCCTTTTCTAACAGCTACATTACACACCTTCCATTAATAAGCTGTAAAATCCTGCCTCATAAAATATTTGCTGCATAACAGCTCAGCTCACTGCTAGTAAGACCACCTTTAGTGCTGCTGAGTGGATGTTGTCAAACATAACAACTTGACACATTTAAAATTGAAAAATATTTCTCCAACAATTTAGTATAATAGTATAATATATATATATATATTCACTGAAAAAACCATAGGTTTCACACATGTTATAGTTAGCTGGACATTTCTCTCGTAAAAAACCAATGAAATTCCCCCGTTATAGTTAGTTCAGCTAACTATAACTCGCGCGCCCGCAATCCACTGCTGATGACGTCACATATTACATCACTCATGACATGGTCAGTGACATCACTCATGACATCACTGATGACATCTCAAATGACATCACTGATGACATCACTGATTTTTTTTTTGTAAAATATGTTTATTAACATTTGAGATCATGCAAGCACATTACAGTCAGCAATCAACACTTACGTAAAAACTCCAAATGGACAGCTTTCCTAGTATAGCCATACCCACTGGTACCTGATGACATACTCTCTGAATTATCGCTCCCCCTATACACCTTGCAATATAGCCTCTAGTAATTCCACCATCAAATCTCCTTGCAAGGTCATGTTACAGGCATATGAATAGTAGAGCCCTCACTCAACAGGTCCAGTGCATAATCAATACAACTAATCCTAAATCGACCATCTATACCGTAAAACATCCCCTCCCCCCTCCCTCCACCCCCTTCCCACAACTCCTCCGGCATGACTCATTGGCTGACTACATATCAAGGCACTCAGTTCCTTGTAAAATACCCCATATTCTTCCCTACCACAGGACCACTGATAACCCAAGTGAGGCAGTGTCTTATCCCCCCTGCACCCCTCTAACCCGATACAGTAGAGGATTGACTCTGCACCTGCCCATTCTCCAAGGCCTCATCCCCATTAGAGTCTGCAGCTTTCAATAGTACTGCCAGTGTCCCCCAGGCATGGGCTGACTCCAATGCCCTGTCGCTATGAGCACGGGTGGCCGCCTGCAATCTAATAACCATTTCACAGTCTGCCCACCGGGTAAATTCCGCCCTCCACTTCTGTAACCTCGGCCCACGCTGCGCCTTCCAATTAGCAGTAATTTCCCGCGTGGCCAGCACCAGCCCTAGATCTATAAATGTACTGGTTATTTTAGTCTTTGAAGTGTGAGGGAACCAGTGTAACAAACACGGACCCACGCCAAATTCGATCTCCCTGTCTGTAACAGTGCAGAGCAAGGACCACACCTCCCACCAGTAATCCCTAATCCGAGGGCAGCTCCACAGCATATGGAGGAAGTCAGCTCCCTCTACTTGACATCGGGGGCAGGACGCCGTGAGCGTGTGAATGTAGCGTTGGATCTTGACTGGAGTAAGATAGGCTCTGTGCAAAATAAAAAATTGGATCTGTTGAAAACGAGCATTCCTGGAGCACTTCCAGGGACGTTCAAGCAATTCCTCCCACACTTTATCAGGGATGTCCCTTTCTATGTCCCCCTCCCAGCACTGTTTCAGCCTGTCGAGGGGAGCCAGCCCTTCGCAGGTCATTCGGCGGTATAAACATGTGACCGCTTTAATGGTGCCCGCCGCCAGCACAACATATTGGCAGACCATGGATGTCCGCGGCTCAGACAGCCCTCCCTTCCACCGCCGCTGAACAGCCGAGACCAAGGCCGCATGAAGCAGATAGTCCCCGCGAGGAAGGCCGAATCGCTCACAGATGGTTTCATAAGGCAGCAGAACATTGTCTTCGTATAAATCCCCTCTACCATCAATCCCGCATCACACCAACCCGCCAGCGCCGACCAGTTGCCCCCATGCGGCAGCTGCTGACACATTAGTAATGGGATCTCCGGCACATACGGACAGGGGATCCGCGCCCTTTGTTGACTTCTATTCCAACACAACCGAAAGGTCTGCACTTCGGCTGAGAGATCCCCCGTGCGGAGCGGTTGTTGCAGAATAATCCTGGCCAGTAGGCAGGCAGGGATTCGCCCTCCCACGCCGGCCCCTACCCTCGAAACTCACGGGCCACCGCCTGGGTCAACCACTGCAGCTGAGCGGCTAAATAAGAGGACTCCAGATCTGGAACTGCCAACTGATGACATCACTGATGACGTCATCCATTGAGTATGTGTTTCTGAACAATTTTAATATGTTTAATATATATAGGGAACAACCTGTTGAAGAATGAGTGGGTGTACAAGTGTGTAAATGGATGATTTTCTGTGGTGTGTAACTGACTCTATAAGTGAGTCATTAAATGTATCTTACTGCAGACTAGTGACTAAACTGTGTCAATGTCTGTATGTTTCTGAATGTTGGTGTATAAGTGGCTGCATGGTTTTGTGAATACCTATATGAGTGTCTATATGAGTTATTGATTGCTTGTCTCAGTATCTGTTTGGGTTCCTGAGTGTTTGTGTGGGTAGGGTGTGTGTGACTCTATGCATAGATGTGTGAGCGGGTGATTCTATGGGTGCATGGTTTTAAGAGTGCATCTGTGATGGACTGTATAGTTGAGTGAGTGTATGTATGGGTGTGTTAGAGATTGAATGTATATCTCAGTGGTACATTTGTGACTAACTACATATGTGAAAGGCAGTATATGTGCGCGTAAGAGTATATAAGTGGGTAGATGTGAGAGTGTGTGATTGTGAGAGTGACTGTATGGATGAGTGTGTGCTTGCATCAATGATTCTATAAGAGCGTAAGCATGTGATACTATTTTTATGAGTAAGTGAACTTGAGTGTGTATAACCACGTAGGTGAGTAAATGGGAGTGTGATTATTTGCATGACTGAGTAGGTGTGAGAGTACCTCTATGGATGATTGGTAGTATGTGAGTGTCTATATAGGTGTATAAATGCATATGATAGTTTTGTATGTTGTGACTGTAAGTATGAGTGACTGTACAGGTGAATGAGTGGAGGTGTATGTAGACCTAAGAGTTAATAAGTGGCTATGTAGTTATTGGTATTGCAGTATGTATGGTTTTGAGAATGGAACTCTTAAATTTTGAGTCGGTGTATCAAAGGTTATATTAGGGTGTGAGAAGATGTGGTAATTTATCACATGGATGACGTCATCAGTGATGTCATCAGTGATGTCATTTGATATGTCATCAGTGATGTCATGAGTGATGTCACTGACCATGTCATGAGTGATGTAATATGTGACGTCATCAGCAGTGGATTGCGGGCGCGCGAGTTATAGTTAGCTGAACTAACTATAACGGGGGAATTTCATTGGTTTTTTACGAGTGAAATGTCCAGCTAACTATATCATCAATCAATCAATCAAGCATTTATATAGCGCACTACTCACCCAGAGGGTCTCAAGGCGCTGGGGGAGGGGGGTCCGCTACTGCTCGAACAGCCAGGTCTTGAGCTGCTTCCTGAAGGCGAGGTGGTCCTGGGTCACAGAAGAGAAATTAGCGTGGCAGCACACAGGTGGGGAGAGCGATCCCGCTGGGGCTGCGGGGGCGGGGAAGAGGCGGCAGGCTCAGCGAGGCTGAGAGAGGCAGCGGGCAGGGGGCACACGCAGCAGCTGGTGGCCGTGCGGTGCAGGGGTGTCCTGGGAGCAGGTCACACTCACCTGCACTGCACGGTCGCCATATATATATCATGTGTGAAACCTATGGTTTTTTCAGTGAATTTGCAAGGTTTTTTAAATGCTAATTCCTAACTATAACGTGTGTGAAACCTATGTTTTTTTCAGTGAATTTGCAAGGTTTTTTAAATGCTAATTCCTAACTATAACGTGTGTGAAACCTAAGGTTTTTTAAGTGAATTTGCAAGGTTTTTTAAATGCTAATTTATGAATGTATTTTTAAATTTTTTAAATATTTATTTTACAAAAAGCTACCTATATATATAGTTATAGATTAACTTTATCCTGTAATATGGAATGGCTCAGTTTATTTATTTTTTTAAATTTGGATAGAGTTGAACAGCATAGTTAATATCTTCTATAAACTTATAAACACTATAAAAGATTTTTTTTTTTTAAGGGTTTTTGTCCGGGCGCATGTCCAGCCAACTATAACACCCCTAAAACCTATTGTTTTTTCAGTGAATTTCTAAGGTTTTTTAAATGCTAATTCCTAACTATATCAGGCCTGAAACCTATGGTTTTTTCAGTGAAATTCAAAGGTTTTTTAAATGCTAATTCCTAACTATATCAGGCCTGAAACCTATGTTTTTTTCAGTGAATTTCAAAGGTTTTGTAAATGACAATTTTTAATGTATTAATTGTTATACTGATTATTTTGATACTGATTTACTAAGTTTTTTAAACTATTTATTTTTAGATCTTTTTTTAATTACATTATAATTACATTATACATTACAATAAAAAATATACTTTCTCAGAATGAATCACTTTAGTTTAAATACTTTAAAAATAGGCAATAGACTTTTAAGTACAGTAGTTACAGTTGTTGCAATGGGCAACACAATTTCAAACACAATGCAACATTGAGCTCAATGTGAATTTCTAGTCAAATGCAATTAGTTACTTTATGGATTACTTTTATAACCACAGGACTGGATCCTAGATTCACTCCTTGGACATCTCCTGTAAACAGTTGAGTAAATGCGTTTTGGTTACAGTAGTGATTTTTAAGGAATATTATTGTATTTTAAAAGTTGACACTTGGACATTTTTTCACATAGAATCACCAATGTTATCCTATGGCAGAAAATTCACTTAGCAGGTAAGTAGTGTTATTGTTACTTTTTCTTACTCATTGTTGGATCCTGGATCCAGCACTGGTGAATCGCCTGTAAACAGTTGAAAAATTGTGTTTAAGTCATACAGACGATTTTTTAGGAATATTTTTAGTTTGTGAAAATAGACACTTAGAAACTTTTCTGGTGAAAACCACACAATGGATTCCTATGGAAGGAAATACAAGTTACTGGTAAGTACGCTTAGAATTACTTTTCAGGGTCAGTGCTGGGCTAAAAGATGCAGCCCTGGGATCTCTCCTGATAACAGGTGAGTAAATCGGAATTCGTAGTTCGGCTGATTTTAGAGTTTTAAGTTGGGGGATTAAGTCCCTTTGAATCCTGACGGTCCCTGGGGTCCAACTAGCCCACCAGATACCTCCAGTAAGCGCCACAAGGCTGCGTTGCAGAGAGGTGTAAAAAGGGAACACCTCACTGCAATGCAGCCCTGTGGCGCTTACTGGAGGTACCTGGTGGGCTAGTTGGCCCCCAGGGACCCCCAGTATTGAAGGGGAATCAATTCCCCAATTTAAAATGCGCCACAGGGCGCGTTTGCAGAGTGTGCTTGTGAGGGGCGGGGCCTAGGAATGTTCGCATCTTGTTTATTTTTTTGTTATTTTTTGAAAGGGGGGCTGTGTGGCCCCCTTCCTTTTACTTTTTTGTGGCCCTGGGGACCCCATCCCCCAGGGCCTCACCCCAAATTCAAATTTCCCCAAATAATTTACGGGAAGGGGGCCTTGTGGCCCCCCTCCCCTGGCCAATTCCGGGCCCTGGGGACCCCATCCCCCGGGGCATGGCCAACTTTTTTCATCTTTTTATGGAGGGGGGCTGCGTAGTCCCCCTCCTCTGGCCACTTAAGGCCCCGGTGACCCCATCCCCTGGGGCCTGCCATTGTTTTTAAATTATTTTTTAAATTTTTCTTTAATGGGGAGGGGGCCACGTGGCCTCCCTCCTCTGGCCACTTATGGACCCGGGAACCCCATCCCCCGGGGCCTGACTCTCATTGGGGACTGTGGGGGGTCCCCAATTCCCCTACGGTCCCAGCCCCTCCCCGCCTCCTGCGGGAGCCGGCATTGCTTTTCCACATGGGGAGAAGCTGACATGCTGCTCCACATGTGGAAAAATATCGTCTTTGCTTCATTGAAGCGAGAGCAGGTTTCCCTGCTCTCGCTTCAATGAAGCAAAGCAGTTTGCAATGGCAGGGTGGGGGTTGCGAGGCTCCCGCCCTGCCTTTCCAAGCAGCAGTGTCCTGGGGTGGGCACCCCAGGACACTGCAGGAGCTGGCCCTGGGGGGTGGCGGTCCCCAGGGCCATCATTAGCTCCAGGAGGGGGGCCACGCGGCCCCCATCCCACATTTTAAAGTTGCCCCGGGGGTGGCGGTCCCCGGGGCTGGGGGGGCCTGAGAGCCCCCCACCCATTTTAAAGTTGCCCCGGGGGTGGCGGTCCCCAGGGCTGGGGGGCCTGAGAGCCCCCCCACCCATTGTTAAGAAGCCCCAGGGGGTGGCGGTCCCCGGAGCTGCGGGGGGGCCATGAGCCCCACCGCCTATTTTATGCGTGTGCCCCGGGGGTGGTGGTCCCCGGGGCAGTGTGGGGGGGATTGGGACCCCCACGCTTAATTTTTAAACATGCCCCCGGGATTTGGCCCCCCCGGGGGCAAGTTACCATATGTAGTGCGGGAGCCCACGCTGATTTATTTTGTATCGGCAGGATGCACGCACATTTTTTGGGCCTTGGGGTTCATTGTGGGATCCCCTGAGCAGGCCTAGGGGGTCAGGGTGTTTCTACCCTGCCCCCTTTTCGCGTTTTGCGCCTTTTTTGGGGGGTTTCTTGTGCCTCGGTTCTACCAAGGCACAAGATGGCTGCCAACACTTCCTGATTCAGAGTGTTGACAGCCAATTAAAATTCAGCTTGTGATCGGGATGGTGCGCGGATCCTCTGAGGCCATAGATATATATGTACTTTTAATTCTAATTTTCTCAGGAACTACTGAACGGATTTACACCATTTAAGCAAAAGGCAAGAGTCTGAACTGAGGACTACCTCTTTGCCAAATTTAGTGTAATTCCGTTCAGCAGTTCGGGCTGTAGCTGCGGCTAAAGGTCCTATGGGAAAATACATGGGGAAAACGCGTTTTGGGACCCCCTTTTTTCTCAGCCCCTGCTTGTCAGATGACCGTGAAACTTTCAGGATAGGACGGAGCTAACCAAAAGTTTGGAATAGTTTGCGAAGATTCGTCAATCGGCGCCAAAGTTATTCCAAATAGAATGTTGCGGATTTCCTATTGAAAATAGGTCCTAACTATATCTACCTACTGGCGACCTGTACTAGTTTTCTAGTGTAAATCCGTTCAGTAGTTCCTGAGAAAATTAGAGTTAAAAAGATAGATATATCTGGGCGGAGCCTAACCACACATCCCATCGTGAGATCTGATTGGCTGTCAGCACTTCATCCAAGAAGTGTTGGCAGCCATCTTGGGACCAATATACATGATAGCACCTCATTAAAAAGCATTGCAGTTAATAGAAGGTTTTAAGACTTTAGTTACATTATAAATCATTTGTTGATGGTACCATACTCATTTTAGGAATTGTGGTGTGTTCTAAGGTGATTTTACCATGTGAAAAAGCCTTCTGCTGTGATATCATGAATCATGTTTGAGAGAAAACTATTTTCTCATGCTTTTCCCACAGAGGTTTGGAAGGTGATCTATAAGCTAAACTGAGAGCATATTTTCTGTAAATTCACATTATCTTTCTCAGTCATGTGAGAATGAAGTCTGACATTCTCAGTAAAACATGTACATCCAACAAGGGCAGATACTGTCAGTTAATTCCTTTGTGTTCTACTGTAGCTTCCCAGAGTGTTCTAAAGAACAACTAGAGCGCTAACAGTCCTACTTATGACAAACGTATGGCACACCTGAAGCCATCTTGGTTGGAATAAAGTGGTAAATCTTAAAACATTTAATTTAAAAAGGAACAAAATGAGGGGGTTCGTTTTGCCATAGAAAGTATGATTAGTGCTGCAGAAAGAAAAATTAGGGCACATTTTGAGTGACTTCTCAAATCCTCTTCTATTTCATTAAAAAATTCTGACATGCAGACTGAAACATGCACTTTCAATACCAGCAGCAGACTTCCCTGGTGAGTAGTAGCTTTACTACAGTGATCTAATAAGCAACTAGAGTGCTAACATTCTGAATTTATGTTATGTTATGTTATTGGGGTTGCTTATATAGCGCACGGCTACTCCAGGGAGTGTCCCGGCGCTTTCTGACCACAAACTGAGAAAGAAGATGGAAAAAAAACACAAACATAACAAGTTACTGCTTGTAAAGCCAAGTTTTCAGGGCCTTTCTAAAGACAAGCAGATTAGAAATACGGCGCAGATCCACAGGCAAGGAGTTCCATAGTTTTGGGGCAAGATGTGTAAAGGAACGACCACCTATCCTGACCCTTCTGATGGGAGGAACCGTTGCCAGGCCGAGACATTCAGATCGGAGAGATCTAGTGGGTCTATAGAAAAGAAGCCGTTTCTGAATGTACGAGGCCCCAACCAAATGGAGTGCCTTGTGGGCTAAAGTAAGAGCCTTGAAAGTAATCCGCTTCTGAACTGGGAGCCAATGAAGGGAAGAAAGCAGCTCTGAAGCCCGAGCTTGTCGAGGTAGGCCAAAGATCGCCCTTGCTGCGGAGTTTTGAACCACCTGAAGTCGGTGCAGGAGGTAGTCCGGTAAACCCAGGTAGAGGACATTTGAGTAATCAATCCTGGAGCAAATCAAGGCCTGTACCGTCAGCTTCCTGTGGACTAAAGGGAGCAGAGGAAGAAATTTCCGCAACATTTTTAACAGACCAAAACAGGTGCTGGAGAGACCTGTGATCTGTGTTTTCAGCGAAAGGGTGTTGTCGATTTTGATCCCCAAGTTTTTTGCAACCACAGAGGAAGAAGAAGGGGGTGACATACATACCGGCCACCATTCCTGCCATGGTGGATCAGCTTGACAGCCGAAGAAAAGCACCTCAGATTTATCAGGGTTGCATTTGAGGCTGCTTCGCTGAAACCAGTCGAAAACAGCCCCCAGGCAACCACGGATGCTCTCCCCGTCAAACTCCATGCCCTTCTTGCAGGTGAAGAGAAGCTGGGTGTCGTCAGCATATGATATGATCTGGGCACCCATGGACTCCGCAAGTACCGCCAGTGGAGTCATGAAGATGTTAAAAAGGGTCGGGCTCAGCACCGACCCTTGTGGGACTCCAACATCCATAGGCGGCACCTCTTCGGAGTAAGGCGGGGCCCAGACCACTTGTCGACGACCCGCTAAGTAAGATCTCAACCAGCTCAACACCGTTCCACGGAGACCAATCTCGTGAAGTCTTCTCAAGAGGGCCTCATGCGGGACGGTGTCGAAGGCCGCCGACAGATCCAACATCACCAGCATAGCTCTTCCCCCTGCGTCGAGAACTTCCTTAATGGCTTCATTTACTTCCAAAAGAGCGGTCTCGGTGCTCAAATTGGAGCGGAAGCCAGATTGGGTAGAGTGGAATAACCCCTGATCTTCCAAGAAGGAAGAAAGCACAGAGTGGACGTGCTTCTCGACGATCTTAGCCAGACTGGGCAGGAGAGATATGGGCCTATAGTTCGCGTGTATCTCTGGATCAAGGCCTGGTTTTTTTAGAAGGGGAACAACCATTGCCTTCTTCCATGCTGGCGGAACCATACCACTGGACAGGGATGAATTCAAGACAGGGTAGATCAGGGAATTAAGAATCTTGGCATTCCTAGCTAGAAAACTCGCCGGACAGGGGTCAAGCGGAGAGCCTGATTTAATTCTGAGTAGGAGATCCAGAGAAGTAGATTCCGATAAAGGTGGAAACTCCGATAGAGTGGGGCACGTATCAGATGGAAAAGACAACAGATTTGAATCAATCATAGGAACATTGGGGACAGCTGGAGGAAAGAATTCTTGGATGAGTTTGATTTTCATATTAAAAAAGATGGCCAGCTCCTTTACCCAAGGTTCAGAAAACTTGTGCTGGACTGAACTCGATTTAGGAGAGACAAACTCTTTGACAATGGAAAAAATTTCTTTACACGAGTTTGATGCAGCTTCAATTCTGTTGGCGAAATAATTCTTTTTGGCCTCTAGGATAGCCGCATGATAAGATTTGATAGATGCTTTGTAAGCGGACTTAGCTACCTGATCGTACTGTTTCCGCCAGAGTCTTTCGGCTAACTTACAGTTTCGCCTAGCAAGAGTCAGTGATTTAGAGAACCAAGGAGCCGAGCTACGCTTAATGGATGAGCGAGGCGTAGAAAGAGGAGCAAGATCATCAAGCCTATCCGTAAGCCATTCCTGAAAAGTTTCAAGGTCTCTTTAGAGATGGCCGGATAGGATACAAGGATGTTCTTGATACGCTTGAACAAGGCTCTCCTGAGTAATTTTATGAAAGGGTCTACTGGGGTGCCTCAGTTGGTCAGGGTTAGTACAAGAGATTTTGCTTCTACCTTGAATTAGAAAGCTGAGCAGGGAGTGGTCAGACCACAAAACAGGAGTGGGACGGGACATAATGAGGGGAATGGTGGAGAACACTTGGTCAAGAGTGTGACCCTTATCATGAGTTGCACTAAAGATGTAGGGAGTTAGACCAAGGGGAGCAGTGATGTCCGTGATTTTAATAGCTTCACTGTCCGACTCGACATCCATATGAATGTTAAAATCCCCAAGCATTATGCAGTGTTCCACCTTCAGGCATAGAGTGGAAATAGCTGATTGAAGCTCATCGAAGAAGGAACCACGCAGACCAGGAGGTCTATAAACTAGGAACCCAGAGAATGATTGGTGTGGGGAAAGTGTAATAGAGAAGGCGAGGGATTCGCACCCAGAGATCTGTGAGGAAAGAATGATTACACAAGCAAAGGATCTTTGAACTGCAAGAGCCACACCCCCACCTTTACCCAGTGCCCTATCCTGTCTATAGACTATATAGTCGGGAGGAATGGCTGCCGCAATATCAGGGTTAGAAGACTCATTGAGCCAGGTTTCTGTAAGCATTAGACAAAGTGGTTTCTCAACGGTCAATAGCTCAAAAATGTCCAGAGCGTGTCTATGCAAAGAACGGGTATTTAACAGTAAACACTTAAAATTGTTTACGGGGAGTAAGTGGGGTCCCTCAGAAACCCGGTAGATGTTAGGGTACCATCCACAAACCAGGACAGCGACATTTACCTTTGTAACGGCCTGGAAAGACAGGCCGACAGGACGTAATATTCAAGTTATAAGATAATAAATCCATTGCGGAGTAGGTAAGCCTATGGCCAGAGTCTGCCGCCGCGCCGGTCGCTGCCGTGACGCGGCGGCAGGTGGATTTAAATAGGGTACACAACAGGCCTCCCAACCGCTAGAGCGCCTCGCAAAATGGCGGCAGGTAGTGGCACGCTAGCAGGGTACCACACCCAAGATGGCGGCGCTAGAAGACAGCAAAGATCGTCACGCTAAAGCAGCGTGTGTGAGTTGGTTGGTTTATGGCAAATGTGTGACACATCTGAATGCCTTCTTGATGGAATCAAAGTAAAAAACTAAAAGTATTTCCTACTGAGGAGACTGCAGGAAATTAGGAAACTTCATAACAAATAAGTCTCCCAAAATGGCCACCAGAGACAAAAGAGCTCAAATGTAGCCCAAATATCAGCCAGATGTAGCCCAAGTATAGCCCAATGACAGAATGTCCCAGAGTGTTCTAACAAACAACTAGAGCGCTAACAGTCTTACTTATGACAAAAGTATGGCACACCTGAAGCCATCTTGATTGGAATAAAGTGGTAACACTTAAAACATTTAATTTACAAAGGAACAAAATGAGGGGGTTCATGTTGCCATAGAAATTATGATTAGTGCTGCAGAAAGAAAAATTAGGGCACATTTTGACTTCTCAAATCCTCTTCTATTTCATAAAAAAATTCTGACATGCAGACTGAAACATGCACTTTGAATACCAGCAGCAGACTTCCCTGGTGAGCAGTAGCTTTACTACATTGATCTAATGAGCAACTAGAGTGCTAACATTCAGAATTTATGGCAAATGTGTGACACATCTGAATGCCTTCTTGATGGAACCAAAGTAAAAAACTGAAAGTATTCCCACTGAGGAGACTGCAGTAAATGAGGAAATTAGGAAACTTAATAACAAATAAATCTCCCAATATGGCCACCTGAGACAAAAGAGCCCAAATGTAGCCCAAATATCACCCAACTGTAGCCCACATGTAGCCCAATGACAGAAGTGTGCAAAAAACGTATTTTTTGTGTATTTGCAGTTTTATATAGTGCAGACTTGTCAGGTATTGGAGTGCTTTACATGAGCATTGGTTACATCACACAAGATCAAATTCATTTTTGTTGTAGACATGTGGAAGATTAAGCGATTTGACCAGAATCACAGAATGTTGAGCTGAAGCAGAAACTCCAACCTGGTTCCCCAGTTGCAAAGTCTGCAGCTCTGGAAGTAACACCGCATCCTCTCCCCTAGGTGCAAACTTTAATCAAGTGGTCAACTGGATAAAAAAACATGAAGATTACAGATAATTTAAAAGTTCTTTGTCGCTATTTGAAAACTCAGAAAATATGTCCTCATTTTAGTTTTTTAGAGCACTAACCATAATTTTGATGCAAATAAGACCCTCTCATATATGTAATTTCTAAAGGAAATACTCTAGGTATTACAGTTTTGATCACATCAAGATGACGTCAGGCGTTCCACACTTTTGTAATAAATATAGAATGTTAGCAATCTAGTTGTTCATTGGGATACTGTTGAGAGGCCAGGGGCACGGACTCTGAAAATTGAAGGCAGGTAGGAGAGTGCAGATGCAACAATTTGACCACACTTGGCAGGCAGGAAGGGCAGTGGCAGCACAACAGATTATGGAGGGCAGTGGAAAGGGGGGCAGGGGCAACAAACCAACAATACAGGACTGGCAAGAGAGGCTGTGGCAATATAATAGACCATTGTGGGCAGAAGGAAGAGGCAGTGGTAGTACAACCATACATGCCAACAGACCCGTTTCAGGCAGGAAACGTCCAATGTTTTTAAGCTCAAATGGGCTTTATTTGATCTGTCTCCTACCTACAATCTCCTCTTTTTCAATGTAAGTCAAAGGGGAAAATCAATACCCCATTTCTTTTTCAAAATCTCCCTCTTACCAAGTTCAAAATGTTTGCAAGTCTGGTAAATTGGATCATGGTAGGCAATAGGAATTGGGGTAGGGACATGGACTCGGATGACAGAGGACAGGAGGGACATTTAGAGGTGCACCAAACTGACCCAACAGGGCAGGCATCAGAGTTTGCGGCAGCACAATACACCACACAGCGCATGCGGGATGGGAGTGCAGCACAACAATCCATAGAAAGCAATAGGGAGGGGACAGGACCACGCACATGGACAACAGAGAACAGAGAGGAAAGAGGCAATGGTAGCTAGCTGACCATAATGGACAAACAGGAGAGAAAGCTGCAGCATAACAGACCATAAAGGGCAGGAGGGACGGATCAGGGGCATTACAATGGAACAGACAAGCCAGGAGGGAGGGAATAGGGGTCTGCACATGGAAACAGAGGGCTGGGGGCAAGGGGGCAGGGCAGGAGCAGCAAGATGACCATGGAGGTCAGGCAGGTTGGGCACCAGAAACAAGACACACCATGGAGAGCAACAGTGAGACTATGATGGCATACACACAGACCATGGAGGGAAGGTGGGAGGTGGTCAGGGGCAGCTAGCTGACCATACAGGGAAGGTGGGAGGGGCCAAGGCAGCACAGAAGACCATGCATGGCAAGCGGGAGGGTTAGTGGCAGCACAATGGCTATGATGGGCAAGAAGGAGGGTGCAGGGGCATGCACAAAGGACCATGGAGGATAGAAGGGAGGGTCAGGACCTGGGCACAGACAAGAGAGTTCTGGGGAAGGGGCCTCACAACAGACCGCGCGGGGCAGGCAGGAGGAGCAGTTGCAGCACAACAGACCAGGGAGGGCAGAAGGGTGTGGCAGTAAAATGGACCATGGAGGACAGGAGGAAGGGGATAGGGGCATGGCATGTGGACAGGCAGGGTGGAGGTGGCAGGGACAGGTTACAGTCATCTGACAATGCTAGGCAGGTGGGAGGGGAGTGGCAGCTCAACAGAACACTCAGAGTAGATAGGAGTGGCAGGTCCATGGAACATGGTGGGCAAAAAGGATGGAGCAGGGGCATGCACAAAGACATCGGAAGGCAGGGGAAGGAAAATAGGGGCAGCAAGCTAAGCACAGAGGCTAAGCAGGAGGTCAATGATGGGCCATAGAATTGGGCAATGGAGGGCAGGAGGAGTGGACTGGTACATCATGCTAAATGGAGGGCAGTGGCAGCACATCAGACCATGCATGGCAGGAGGGAGGAGGCTAGTCCATGGATTCAGACAACAGAGGATAGGGAGGAGGTGGATGGGGCAGCAAGCTAACTGTTCAGAGAAGGTGGGTATTAGGAACTTTATTGTTTTTAAAATGTGTGTCTGTGGGAACTACTTAAAATATGAAAAAGTATGCAGCATAATCTCACTTTTATTCAGGAAGAAGAGGACGTTTGTGACTGTGACTCCGGGCTCACTTGGCAGAAACACCCCCTGACCCTCAACCCCCATCGCAAAATGTAATGCCCGTGAAAAGGGTAGGCGGACGCAGTGTTATATAGAGCATAGTCCTGAGAGCACGAATGAAAATGGAAACTAGATATAGTATATGGTATAAACTATGCACCAAAAAGTGTGATATAAGATGAACCGGGCGTGAAATATAATATGCAATACATTGTGCGCAATGACAGATTCAATGGAGAGCGCGAGATAGCACAGGCACTAGCGCGTGCTATGCGATATGCGCCTTGGAATGTAATATGCACATGACAGTGTTGTGTAACCTAACTAGTCTCTAAAGTTGTAATATACAATATGTGCTGGGGAGTGTAACGTTGCATATGCACTGTGACAAAGATATGGATCCCAGATTGTAATATGTATGGCATAGCACTGTGCGTTATAACATATGCATCGAGGAAGGCACGTTAGATGGGGCAATATAACCCGCGCGAAGGCAAGTGTGGCATGACATATTCACGGGGTGGTGTTACAGTCCTCAGCCAGGAGCACGCTGTGACTCTCAAGTGAGGTTCGTCTCATTTCCAGAGAGTAAAATCAAAAGTATTACACATCCGGCGGTGGATGTGTGTTTTATTAACCGTGAGGGGGGTTTCTTGCATAGTTTGGTTGAATTTTTGTCGAATCCCCTTTGAATGGCTTGGTGTGCATGTATATTAAATGTGCCCGTCAATAGCTACTCATGTTTGTATAAATAAACGACAAGGGTGTCTACTTGGAGAGTACCCACCGGCGGGGGCACCGGGATTAGGCACGGTAGGGCGTCAGAAACGTCACAGCTTCACTAGCGGTGTAAATACATTCCATGTGGATTCATTCTATGCATAGTCGCCTTTTAATAAATATCACGCAAATCGTCATGGTGATAGGTACATACGGTTTGTCCAGCATGTCCTAGGTGTTTCTATAAATATATATTTTTTAAAAATAATAAAAAACAAAGGCCGGCCCCGGGGGATGGGGTCCCCGGGGCCATAAGTGGCCTGAGGAGGGGGGCAACGCAGCCCCCTCCTAAAGAATTTAAAAAAAAAAAAGGCCATGACCCGGGGGTTGGGGTCCCCGGGGCCGATTAAGGCCTTGGGAGGGCCAAATTTATTTTTTTCAACAAAAAAAATTAGGGTGCAGGCCCTGGGGGATGGGGTCCCCAGGGCCAGTAAATTAGAAAAAGAAGGGGGGCCACACAGCCCTCCTTCTTAAAAAAATAAAATAAATAAAAGACCGGCATCGAGCCGGAGGCCACGCCCCCTCCTTGCAGCACTCTACAAACGCGCCCCCTGGCCAGTTGTAAGTTGGGGAATTAATTCCCCTTCAATACTGATGGTCCCTGAGGGCCAACTAGCCCAAAAGGTATCTCCAGTATGCGCCAGGGAGCTGCGTTGCAGACAGGTGTTCTGAGGCCACGCCCCTTTTTACACCTGTATGCAACGCAGCTCTGTGGCGCTTACTGGAGGTACCTAGTGGGCTAGTTTGACCCTAGGGACCCTTAGGATTCAAGGGGACTTAATCTCTCAACTTAGAACTGCCACAGGGCGCGTTTACACAGTGGTGAAGGGAGGGGACGGGGCCTGAGGTGACGTGTGCAAACACGCCCTGTGGCGCGTTTTAAGTTGGGGAAATAATTCCCTTTCAATCCTGAGGGACCCTGGGGGCCACCTAGTCCACCAGGTGCTTCCAGTAAGCGCCACTGCTCTGCGTTGCAGAGAGGTGGTGCAGGCCGTGCCTCTTTTTACACCTCTCTGCAATGGTGCTTACTGGACGTACCTAGTGGGCTATTTTGCCCCTAGGGATCCTAAGGATTCAAAGGGACTTAATCTCCCAACTTAAAAAACGGTCACAGGGTGTGTTTACACAGTGGGGAAGGGAGAGGACGGGGCCTGAGGTAACGTGTGCAAACATGCCCTATGGCGCGTTTTAGGTTGGGGAAATAATTCCCCTTCAATCCTGAGGGCCCCTGGGGGCTAACTAGCCCACCAGGTGCTTCCATTAAGCGCCACTGAGCTGCATTGCAGAGAGGTGGTCCAGGCCGTGCCACTTTTCACACCTCTCTGCAACGCAGCTCTGTGGCGCTTACTGGAGGTACCTAGTGGTCTAGTTGGACCCTAGCGACCCTCAGGATTCAAGGGGACTTAATCTCCCAACTTAAAACGGCCACAGGGTGTGTTTACACAGTGGGGAAGTGAGGGGACGGGGCCTGAGGTCACGTGTGCAAACACGCCCTGTGGCACGTTTTAAGAGGTAGTTTTAATCCCCTGCCCTATTATATACTAGGGGCTTACAGAGGAGGTCATGCTGATCACAGGGGGACCCCAACGCATAGTGTTCCCTAGTGTATGTAGGTGTTTTCACTGTATTCTGAGTGTCTTTTAACATAGCACTGGCTCTAGGACTGATTAGTCAAACTCAGTTACCACCAGTATCCGTCTGAAAAAAGTTGAGGGTACAGGATGATTTTGCAACAAGGCTTCTTTCTGCTCTTCTGTTTGTTCTTTCTGCACGTTATCCTTCTTCCTGCACTTTTCTTCGTCTTTGAGGACTTCTGTTGCTTCTTTCTGCATTTCTTTTTTTTCTTTCTGTGCGTTTTTTCTTCTTTCTTCACATGTCCTATCTCTGTAGGCATAGTTAGAAATTAGCATTTAAAAAACCTTTGCAATTCACTGAAAAAAACATAGGTTTCAGGCACGTTATAGTTAGGAATTAGCATTTAAAAAACCTTAGAAATTCACTGAAAAAACCATAGGTTTCAGGGGCGTTATAGTTAGCTGGACTTTTCACTCGTACAAAACCATTGAAATTCCCCCGTTATAGTTAGTTCAGCTAACTATAACTCGCGCGCCCGCAATGCTCTGCTGATGACGTCACATATTACATCACTCATGACATGGTCAGTGACATCACTCATGACATCACTGATGACATCTCTGATGACATCATACTTGTGATAGAGTGGCAGACCTCCTCTCCCCCTAATATAACCTTTGATACACACATTCAAAAATAGAAACTAACATTTTCAAAACAATGGACATACCAATATCAGTTATAACAACCTATTCAGTAATTCTAAGATCCACATACACATCCACTCATTCACCAACAGTCCTATACAGTCACTCATACATGTACTCACTCATCATATGTACTCATAAACCTATACATCCTGTTACACAATGCCACTCATCCATAGAGTTACTCACACACATAGTCACTCATGCTAATAAAGAATCAAACATCCATTTACTTGCATATACAGTTATACACACACCACCACACTTACTTCTACAGAAACTTACACATACTTAGTCTTTTAAACAATCACTTATAGAAACACATACTTATTCATACAGGAACTCTTTCAATCTCTCACTCTCACATATACTCACTTATATACACCAATAGTCACATATACTAGTTTAGAACATATGTAGTTACTCATAAAGACACTATTGAGACAGTCATTCACTCACTAACACACTCATCCACCCATACAGTCCTGCACACATGCTGTCTTCAACACATACAAACAGTGAGTCACTCATTCATGCACCTATGCACTACGTAATACCCCCCACCAACCCATGCAGCCACTTATACACAAAGTGAGAGACTGATACAGATATTTACATATTTAAACATTACTCACTAAGCCATGTATTCACTAAGATACACTTAATCAGTCAGTTATACAATCAATTTTCCAAAAACAAATCATCCATTTAGACACTTATATACCCATTTATTCTTCCATCGACCTTGAGATATACATATTTAAAACATATGCAATTTTCAGAAAAACACACATTCACTGGATGATGTCATCAGTGATGTCATTTGAGATGTCATCAGTGATGTCATGAGTGATGTCACTGACCATGTCATGAGTGATGTGATATGTGATGTCATCAGCAGTACATTGCGGGCGCGCGAGTTATAGTTAGCTGAACTAATTATAACGGGGGAATTTCAATGGTTTTGTAAGAGTGAAAAGTCCAGCTAACTATAACGCCCCTGAAACCTATGGTTTTTTCAGTGAATTTCTAAGGTTTTTTAAATGCTAATTCCTAACTATAACGTGCCTGAAACCTATGGTTTTTTCAGTGAATATATATATACATGTGTTCTAGTTGGTTCAGTCCTGCAATCATCTTGATTGTGGCAGAGATGTCTTTCATTATTTTGAACCATTCACTGTTCATTCTTTTCCTACAATCTCTAGAATGTTGAATGGAGCTGAAACGTCCTTTTCCCGCATTCATGAAGGCAGTGACTTCTTGTTTTGGGCTTTATGTAGATCCAATCTCTTAATTGTAGGGAATGCTCTGTCACTGTCAGTGGGTGTGGAATGATCTGCAGTGTCTCATTTCTTGTATGCTCTGCACCTGTTACTTGTGGGACATAGGCACAGTGGAAATCCTCGATCAACTTCCAAACCTTTGCAGTTGCCTAGAATTGCTTGGCAAACAAGGGTAGGTTTGTTGCCCAAGCTGAGGTGTCCTCGGACCACAAAGTATGGAATCAGTTCTTTCAAAAGGCATTAGGTAACTGTCAAGGCATCACAGTTGTTTGTAGGATATGCTGGTGTATATTTAGAAAGCATGCAAACAATCCCCTGTACATATTTGTATTTGGTGGAAGGCTGCATTTCAATGAAATCCATTTGAAAACTTTCAAATTGTCCTTGTGGTGAGGAAAGATGCCATAAAACAGTGGGCGTGTTCTCGTCAACATTGTATTATGCAAACAAAATACAGCTTTTGATCAGTCTCTGCTTACTGGGGACATTTCGTGCTATACCAACATAGAGAAAACAGTCTAGTCATGCCATCATGCCCTACATGAGAGGGACTAATAAAGAAAAAAAAACATTATTAATCGGTTTTTCCTTTAGGGCCTACCCATATCTCCTCCTCTGTTTGCATACTTCCACCTTGAGCCTAATACTGCTACGTGTGCAATGTAACTGTTGCTGCACATGATGGCTTAAAATAGGTGTCATGAAAGAAGCTGGGTTCTCGTCAGGTTTCTCAGACCCAAGATGCACAGCCGACGATTATTAAATGATACAATCAGCAGGGTCAGGTAGTTTTTTCCTTTTTAGTCCGTAGGTAATCATTATTTAAAGCATATGTATACGATTCCACAAAAAGTATTTCTTTAAAAGATGATTTATTAGATTCAGCAAGGAAATGTACATCTCTCCAGCTGTGGCTCCAGATGCAGCTGCAGCCCAATTGGAATCTCCCACAGAACCTCTATACTGAACATGGAACACATAGTGAAAATAAACAGAGCGCATGCCATGCAAGGCAAAACATGAACTGACATTTGTTAAAGTGATATATACATACAATGAGTATAAGATGCAACACATCCCCTTCATTAAGGAAAAGAAAGCCGGGAGAGGAAAGGGGGAGGAAGAACAAGGAATTAAGTAAGCTAAACGAAATCATCAAATTTCGTAGGAAATTGACTCAAACTATTAGACTCTTTCACTCTTGAGGAAACAGAATCATCTCCAGTATCATTTATGGTCATATTGGATTTCATCGCAAGATGCTCATTGTTATGATCATATTTTCCAACATCAGAATCATGTGTCTTTGCAAACATATTGTGAGGACATTGGCCAACCCTTCTTATGTTCCATATTTTACCATCTTGTGTAGCTATGGTATTCCGAAAGACTTTCTTAATTTGAATAGCCTTACCAAACTTGCTTGCACCTTTACTGATCAGACCAGGTTTCAAAATCCTGACTCAATCACCCACTTTGAGATAGGGTACTTTAATTCTCCACTTGTTGTCAAACCATGTCTTGATTTTGCATTGTTTGGTTTTGACTCTAAGAGAAGTGTCTTGGACACACTCCCTTTCCAAACAATCCTTCTTGCACCTTCCTCTGAACTACCATGGACAAATGCTAGAAGCTCGTTCTCTTCCCTTCAACATTTTGAAAGGACTAATTTCCATTGTGGTATGTGGAATGATGCGATATAACCAAAGTTTTTCCCTTACAACACTCAACCACCACTCCCTTGTCTGACTGCTTCAACAACAAAACTCTTCAAAACACGATTAAAACGTTCAACCTGACCATTTTCGTGTGGTTCATACAATGATGTGAATACATGTTTAATGCCACACTCATTAACAAATGTTTTCATTTCTGATGAGGTAAATTGCACGCCATTATCAGTGACTAATAAAATGGAAGAACAGCCTTCATGTGCAAACACTTCTTTCAAAGAATTTCTAACAACACAAATGGTGACTTGTGAGACAAACTTTACCTCAGGCCACTTTGAATGATAATCGACTAACACCAATGCAAATCGTGAATTTTCAGGTAGGATGTTAAAAGGGCCAGATATGTCAAATGCAATTTTTTGCCAAGGTTCTTTAGGCCATTCAACCATTTTCAATGGAGTAATATTAACCTTTAACATTTTTTCGCCAGAAACACATATTTCACATTCTCTGACAGTGCGATCAATAAACCTGTCCATACCAGGCCACCAGAAAAAGTTACTAAATAACAGTTTCATGGAAGAAATTCCTGGATGTGTCTTGTGTTCAATTTTAAGAATAACATTTTGCATTCCTTTTGGAGGTACACATTTGCTACCTTTAAAAAGTAAGTCACCTTCAAACTACAATTCTTCTGCTACGTTGCATAATGGTAATAACTCAGGTCTGATCTCATGTTTCTTTAGCCATCCTTCAGTTACAAATGTTTTATGTCTTCCCAATCATTATCATTGCGCACACTCTCTTCCACATACTCTCCGTGATATCATTGAACTGCACTGGGACAATGTCATTAATGTTAACCACAAAATCTGACTCCTTGACCATGCTCACTCCATTGTTAACACACGGTAACCTTGATAAAGAATCTGCTGTTACATTTTTCTTCCCGGGAACATACTCTATTTTAAAATTGTACTCTTGGAGCCTCAATGCTAGCCTGGAAATCCTTGCTGCAAAATTCCATCCTCCACCAAAAGAGAGAATGTTAACTAATGGTTTATGGTCAGTTCTTAAGGTGAATTTGCTGCCCCACACGTACAACCGGTAATGTTCAATAGCCCAAACACATGCAAGTACTTCTCTCTCAATTACTGCGTACTTTCGCTCAGTAGAGTGTCCTTGATGCAAACGCCACAATGCACTCCTCTTTTCCAATTTTTTGTGATAACACTCCTCCTATCCGTATAAACTTGCATCAACCGATGATACATTCTTTCCTCATACAAAATGGCTTCAATGTTGCAGCACTCACTATTTCTACTTAGATATCCTCAAAAGCTTTCTGTTGTTCACTAGTCCACACATACAATGTATTCTTTCTTAATCATTTACTTAAAGGCTCCATCTTGGTAGCAAAATTCTCTACAAATTTGCTATAATACTCGCACATGCCAGCAAAACGTAATAATTGATATTTGTTGATCGGTGCTGCAGCGTTCAATATGGCATCTACATTAGATTTTTTAGGAACTACTCCATCGTACGACAAAATATGTCCTAAATTTTCAGCAGATTTCTTGTATAATTTGCATTTGTGTGCCTTAAGTGTGAGCCCATGTTTTTCTAACCCCATACAAACTTCATTAAAATGTTTAGCATGTTCTTTTTCATCCTTATAGAAAATTAAAATGTCATCTTGGAAACATTTAACGCATTGGTCAATGTCTCTGAAAATTTCAAACATTACTCTTTGAAAAACTGAAGCGGCTGACGCCAAACCAAAAGGCATTGTAGTATACTGATACAAACCTTGGGGTGTGATGAAAGTCGTCAGCTTTTTAAAATCTTCCATAAGTTTGATCTGATGATATGCAGATCTTAAGTCTAATGTGGAAAAGATCTTTGCACCTTCCAGCATAGATACCACCTCATTTATATTTGGGAGAGGGTGACAATCTATGATAATATTAGAATTTTACGCTCTTCAGTCAACACATACTCTCAATTTTTAATCCATCTTGCACACTAAAACAATAGGGGAAAACCATTCGGAGGACTCAATTTCCTCAATCATTCCTTCGTTTGCTAGTTCCTTGAGCATATCTCTTAATTCTTCTCAGCTTTTTTTTTTACCGGATATGAATTTTCTTTTAAAACAATTCTATGTGAAAACATTTTGAGTTTTCCCAATTTGTCACAAAAACATTTTTATAATTATTTATAAGTTGTGCTTCTTTTCCACCACATTCTGTAATACATCTTTTCCTGTGCTAAAATCATCACTTACACAATGAACAATAACTTCCTAGACAATTGTTAAAATAAAGAATATATGCTAAATTTTGTGTCTAGTCAATGCAACCATAAGTAACCACAACAACTAATTTCTAAAATGCATGGAGTGTTTATCTTTTATTTAATGTTTATTCATGAATTACACAAAATATAAAAACTATTATTCCATACAAACATACAATAAAATCTATCACAGTTCACAGAAAATAATATCAATAAAAAAGTACAGTTAAAAAGAAAGACAATTTTGTGGCAAAATTGTCTACTTTTCGACGAGCGTTACAGCGTAAAGTACGCATTCGTCAGGAAAAAAGCCACAAATCTTTATATGTTATGGCTATGGATGAATGCCAGAGTTTGATATTATGGAAATGTTCACAGATGGCGAGAACCTTAATCTCTTATATTTTATAGTCCATCCATGATATGGGAGTATCGTCCAGTTCTGGGAATCAGTTAGGGTTCCTTAGAAGGTATTATCCTAGCTTTCCGTAATAGAGAAACAAATATTTAATAAATAGGACGCGCACTCAGGGATGTGGTAGAGGTGTCTCGCATGGATGGCGGACACACAGCCTGCGTGCTTGTTCCTCAATACGAATGTTTCTTTTTATATCGTATCCTCTTCTGATATATACCGGCATGTTGCCTAACGATGGTCCAACCGTCGCCCATCGTTAGGCAACACGCCGGTATATATCAGAAGAGGATCCGATATAAAAATAAAAATAAAAAAAACATTTGTATCGAGGACCAAGCATGTTGGCTGTATGTCCGCTATCCATGCGAGACATCTCTACTACATCCCTGAGTACGCTACCTATTTATTAAATATTTCTTTCTCTATAACAGAAAGCTACGATAATACCTTCTAAGGAACCCTAACTGATTCCCAGAACTGGCTGATACTCCCATATCATGGATGGACTATAAAATATAAGAGATAAAGGTTCTCGCCATCTGTGAACGTTTCTATAATATCAAACTCTGGCATTCATCCATAGCCATAACATATAAAGATTTGTGGCTTTTTTCTTGACAAAGGCGTACTTTACGCCGAAACGCGCGTCGAAAAGTAAACAATTTTGCCACAGAATTTCCTTTATTTTTAACTGTACTTTTTTATTGATAATATTTTCTGTGAACCGTAATAGATTTTATTGTATGTTTGTATGGAATAATAGTTTTTATATTTTGTGAAATTCATGAATAAAAATTAAATAAAAGATAAATACTCCATGCATTTTAGAAATTAGTTGTTGTGGTTACTTATGGTTGCATTGACTAGACAAAAAATTTAGCATATGTTCTTTATTTTAACAATTGTCTAGGAAGTTATTGTTCATTGTGTTTTTGCCCTGTCCTAGAAATTCCATTTCTAATTCATCAGGGGGTCCTTGTTGCTCACATCTAAAATCATCACTTAACATTACTCGTGGATTTGATTGTGGATTTAAAATGATTCCCAATTTCCACTGGTCACGGCAGCCTAGTACATTCACTCCTTTCACAGCAATATACAGTTTAACTTCTGCACATCTTCCTTTGAAAATTAGTGGCACATCAAAATAACCTTCCATAATAATTCTAGAACCATCAAAACTTTCAACTGTGATGTCACTCACTTGTAATTGTCGTCCTCTGCATACCTCACTCATTTTTTCTTCAAAGTACTGTTGAGTAATTATGGTTCATGGAGAACCAGAATCAACCATGAGTTCTAATCCTGCTCCTAACACATGTACCACACATGTTGGTGTACTCAAAAATGTCCCCTGATTGGCATCTACACTTTTAATGACAATGGATACAACAAAACCCTTCTCACATTCAGGAATTTGTTTGTTGTCACAACAATTATCCTCTTTCTTGGTTTCAGATATGCTTGAAACCGAACCCCTTGTTTGTGCAAAACTTCTTCTATTGTCCTTACACACATTACCAAAATGACCAAGTCTTCCACACTTCCTGTGCTCTCTCTTAATGGCAGGACAACCCAGGAACGATGTCAAATGAGTTCTGCTGCCACACTTGTAGCATGAATTTTGATTTACATAATTATCGTTGCGTCTGAAAGAATTGCTATTATAATATCTTCCTGCAACAGATTTGGGTTGTGTAGCTTCACTTTTGTGTTCAACTTTGTTTTTTACAGCACAAACATCTTCTACCCCTTCTGTCTTAACCAAATTCTGTCTTACCGTTTGCATCCATTTTTCTGATTGCGCTAATGCTTTGGCTGTAGTTATAGCTTCAGATAATTTCTGGATCACCCATAATCCAAAGATTTTCTTGTATTTTTTTGTTCCTTACATGCACAATAATCTGATCTCTAATAATTTCATCTGCCATTACACCAAAATTACAATGCATACATAATGATCTCTAAGCTGTTAAAAAACTCATCAAACGATTCTTCCTCTTTTTGTGCCCTTGTATAAAATTTAAATCTGTTCAGTGCAATGCTAGTCATAGGTTTAAACCTCTTCTCCATTCTTAACATCGCTTCAGTATAAACGTTTATGTTTTCTTCACCATTTTGTGGTATCACTTGTGGTAATGCTCTAAACAATAACTGTCCTTCTGACCCTAAACAGTGTACGAAAATGCTGTTCTTCCTCTCTGCTCCCATGCGTTCACCATTGATTGCCTTCATATATGTTATGAATTCTT
Organism: Triturus cristatus; assembly: GCF_964204655.1. Taxonomy (NCBI): domain Eukaryota; kingdom Metazoa; phylum Chordata; class Amphibia; order Caudata; family Salamandridae; genus Triturus; species Triturus cristatus. The sequence goes on along the minus strand of NC_140588.1, from coordinate 205,620,128 downwards.
CCTTCCACCTAATCCAAGGTATGGGTGGATCACCTTTATTTTTCAAAAAGTTTGCTGTAGGGTCGAATTGCATTGTGAATTACTTGTAACTTCTATTTTTTTAAATACAATCCCAAACTTCTTTTTCTCCTTTAGTGCAGTCTTTTTTTAAAATTAATATCAATCTGTCATAGGGACTTCTCTTGCTTTTCACCTTTAATATATGGATTCAGTTATTGTCACACTTTAAAATATCCAATATGCTTAAAATCCTTCCTTAATGATAAATAAAATACTCACCCACTTTGAAGTACTTGTCAATAAAGGCGCTTAACTGTTAAACTGTAGAAGCGCTCGCCAACATTGATTATTTAACAGCTTCTTTTCCGCTCTTGTTATCGTTTCCGATGCGTTTTTTTGTTGCTGTGGTAACCACAAAATTGCCACCACGTCGCGTTGCACGTATTCAGGCGTGCGTCTTGATGTCAGGGATGACTCGCCTGTTACATGTTTGTTGATTCTCTTCCGAATGTAGAAGACACCTCTGCTTTCCAATGTGTCAGTGCTTGGTTACGCGTTGAACCTTTGACACCGACGTTCTTCTCCATTGCAGCATTCCACGCTGATCAGCATAATCCGGTAATTGTTTACTTTCAAACTTTCTTCATGGATCCTTTTAATTTAATTGCTGAGTGCTTTTCCTTACTTCGATGCGACTGGGGTGCTATTCCTATTAATCCTGCCTGCTTCTCTCATGGTAACACTTTCTCCTTTTAAAATCCAACGATGCTTCTTAAATTATTTTATTTAAAAAATCCTTTTCTTGGGTTCTGGAAACACTCCGTGCCCGTGCTGTGGTGATGACAGAAGTGCTTCTTTATCTCGTCACCATTATAAGATTCCACAAAACGTATTTCCTTAAAAGATGATTTATTAGGTTCAGCACGGCAATGTACATCTCTCCAGCTGTGGCTCCAGATGCAACTGCAGCCCAACTGGAATTCCCACAGAACCTCTATACAGAACATAGAACATATAGTGAAAATAAACAGAGCGCATGCCATGCAAGGCAAAACATGAACTGACATTTGTTAAAGTGATATATACATAAAATGAGTATAGGATGCAACAATATGCCTTCATCATTTCAAGTTTAAACATATAAGTTTCATGGATATGCCTTTCCAGGCTTTTCTCAAATATATGGCGGTTCACCATTTTTCATAATTCAAAGTAGTACATATATGGACCCAATGAATTTCAGACAAACTGTTCTTCCTCAGGGGTAACTATGGTAAAAAAAAAGATCACATATGAAAGAACAGTGACAGAAAACATTTTCAAACATGCTCAAACAATCTGCTGTGTCAATTGTATCACTGCATGGGAAACATAAAACTAGCAGAATCTTGAAACCGACCCACCAGATACATACAATAAATATAACTGCTACTTAAACAATTGCATATATGAAAAACTGAAAATTTCAAGCTGTCATTAAAACTAACCTACATGATTTATACAAAGAGATTGTAGTGCACATGAATTGCAGCAGATGATAAATGGTGTGTCCTTGTTAAACTGACTACCGTGCTCAAATGAGAAAACCCACAACAGAGTCATGCACCAAGGGCCTCATTACGATGAGACTCGGAGCTTTAGTCTCACACAGTGAGTTTCACTTTCAACTGCCGCATTACGATGCAGGCGGTCGAAAGTGAAACCGGACAGTAATTCTGGCTGCATTCCGACAGGCTCAAGGAGCTAGTTGGCCTATCAGAGGCTTCACCGTAATCCTCATGGACGGCGATTCCCCTTTTGGGATTATGATATCGGTTTCCGACAGGCTTTTCATGTTGGGCTTTCTGACATGGAAAGCCTGTCAGAAAGTGACTTTGGGGGCCCATAGCAGGGCCCCCTTCTCCCTGAGGCCTCCGGTTGGGAGACGAGGGGAATCTATGGTGCCCCCCTGTTAATCCCTGCACCATGTGGCAGGCACCTTGAGGTGCCTGTCAGGTGGTGCAGTGATGAACAGATTCTCCCATTTATAGAGAAATGGGAGTATGTGACCACACCATGTGCGGTCGCATTGTAATGCTCCGGTCAGGATCACCGACTGAAGGTCGGTCACTTACGATTCCACAATGGTTTCTGGTGGACGTGAGTCCACCTGACATCATAATAAGGCCCTAATTGTGTATGTAAACACCATTGTGTGCAACTGACAGCCAGAGCATTTTAGAACTAATGTTCACCAGTAACTGAATAAACTGAGTGTACCTGCAACATTTAACCAAACAGCAATATTCCAATCCGTTGGTGAATGTTCTGTTTAGCAAGTACATGTGAGTCTAATGCTTTAAATTATACCATGTGATGAAACCATATCACGTGTCCCCTCACCCCCCCCCCCCCAGACAAGCGTGTTGCACAAATTTGGGCTTCATTTGCCCGTCTGTGCTCGAAGTATGTAAATGCAGCACTGTCACCAGTGAAAACGTGGCATCATTCAGTGATAGCTCGAAAGTGCTACCTCACCTCCCTGCTTTATGCTGCTGGCTTGCCCCCAGAGTGTCTGGACCATTGTTTTCATGAGGGGCAGGCCAGCTATTCATCTTGTTTTGTTATGATTGGCCCAGCTGTGGTATAGGGCGGTGCTGCAAGGCACTCCATTCGGGATTAGGAGCAAGGACGAGCGGACTGCTTTTACCTGGACTGCCTGCTGGAGTACAGCCAGTTTAGCAATGCTGCAGGCATGGGATGTGCAGCAGAGAGGGTGCTTTTGGCAGCTCCAGATGTGGGCAGGATCCCAGAAGTCAGTTAAGGTGCCAGTAGAACAATCCAGACCTCCAGATAGAGCTGTTGTTTAGGCTAAAAGTGAGGAGCACGTCCCTCCATAACCCTGGAGGAGCCTCGATCTTGCTTTAACTTGCCCGGGCTGCTCAGCGGCACAAGAGAAGAGTCATAGCTGAAAAGTTTACAGATTGCCTATGTGTGACATTTCCAAGTTTTAAGGGTACTTATGAGTGATAGTCTACTACCAAATGTGTGACAGAGTGAAGCTTTCTCATGTGTTAAACCAAGCAATAAGGTCGACACATTTGCAAGAACATTACTATAGAATGGTGTGAGAACTCACTGTCAGTTACAAGCAGCACATTTTCCATTGTAATGGCCACTAACTTTGTAAAAACAGTTTTAATGGTAAACATACGTAGTGTGCAAATGATAATGTGGGGAAATCTAGTTTCACTGAATATTTGATTTATACTTATTTTGATCTAACTAAAATGTGTGTTTCCGTCACACTTCAAAAATATTTTAAAATGTGTTTCACTTGTGCTTTTCTAATGTTTTAACAAAATTGCATTCATTTACATGTTTTTAAATGTTGTTGTGTGTTATGGAAAATATGGCATTTTACAGCATTTGCTTTCCCACTGATTGTACAAGACAAGCATACTGTAGAGTTCACCTAAGAAAAATCTTTAATTTTTCGGTTTGAGAAAGAAAAATACACAACAAACTGTCTTTTAAGTAAATAAGCAGCTGTTAGTCATAAGCCATAGCTGTACATTTGGCCTCTGTCTTTGAATGTGCAGCAAAGTTGATAGATATAAAAAACTTTGAAGGCATCTTTATTCTTCTACATTTTCTAAACTCCACCATTATTATTTTGGAGGTGATGCTGGGGCTATCCCCTAATTAGAAAAGGAAGCATACACACAGATGTACTGGCAACCAATCCCCTAGGAAGAAATGTTACCAAAGTGGGGAAAATGCTGCACCTGCCACAGGCCTTGCAGTGCATTACTATGCAACAGCTGGGCTAGAGCACTGCATTCTGGTGCTGAGGTCGTGCTGGGAGGCAGTCTCTCTAACCTCACACTACGAGATTCTGTTCTCTAAGTAATTTCTGTACAACCACAGTGGAGGAGTCCTCTGACAGAGGTGTGTCACAGCTGGAAAACAGTATGGAAGGAACCACAGGCCTCGTGACCTTAGTAATGCCTCTGATGCAGCCATGGCGGGGTCTCAGCTGTTTACAATACAGTCAGCTGAGCCCAGCCCGGCACAGCACGGCACCCGAGGTGTATATAATGTCTACCCGTTACAGATGATATTTGGCTCCTTTACCTCCTATCCCTCATTGCCTTATGTAAAAACTCCATATACATTGATTTACACACTTGTATGATTCATTGTCTCTGTAGAATATGTTTCTGTAATGTAAAGCTCTCTGATAACCTGTAGTAGAAGAAATAGCGCTATAAAAAAATAATTAGAAAAGTAAATTAGTAAGTGGTGTTTACATCATTAGTGTAATTATTCATACAGACATACAACACTCCTTGCCCTCTACAGATTGCTGCTATGAACGTAAAGCGGACAAATATCCCAGGAACAAATTCAATTCAATGTATGGCGCTGATGCTGACCATGATCCAGCTCAATATTAGCTGCCTGAACCTTTCATTACCTGCCCTGTCTAAAGGAAATATGTGCAGAAGAAGAGAATGGAAACTGGTGCTGAAGACTAAATGGGTGACTTGAGATATGCAAATGGAGGATTTAAAAAGATGTAGGAATGAAAGAGGTCTACTGTCCTTGCCTCACGCTGCTTAGATGGGCATGCAAAACTGGCCATGACCCAGTTTCCTGCTGCATATGTGCAGTACGTCTTTCATTTGCAATTGGCATATATGCGACCATCACTCTGCAGAGAGGCCCAGGATTGCATGTGCATTTAGTATGAACACCATGAAAACCCACTGGCGGGCACAGTGAGAAACTTGTACAGCTTTCAGCCTGAGGGCTCTCAATCATGCCACGCATTAAATGCCCATCTGTAATCTGAACTTACCAAGATGCTACTCAGTTCTTAATATGTACTACACAAGTCACATGTTGCATGAAAAAAACCCACAAAAACACAGCATCTGGAAAAAAACAAATATTCATATGAGTGAAGTAAAGCACGTGAAATGTAAACAGGGACTGCTTTTCTGACATGGATTATTTTAGGGCTTTTCCAGTCTTTGTTCAGAAGACAATCAATGTTTTTCTCTTTAAAGTTAAGAACATGAATACAGGGATCTATTTCAAAGTCCCTTTTAGGACCTGTCACACTTAAAGTCTATAAAGGAGCTGCACAACCTCATGAGATTGTCCAGGTCAGTGCTGGTAAGGTAGCAGGACAGTGCTAATGATGAAGTGGGATGGGACAAGAAGAGTGATGACAGTGTCTGCAGAGTTAATGGAGCGTCACAGTTGAAAAGTTGGGAAAAAGGTTTCGCCAAAAGTTCTGGGAAAATGCATCTTTTTCCTTTCTACTCCAATAGCCTTTCTTTAATTTAGAATCAGATCCAACCCATCTGCTTCTTGCTAGCCTGGAAGCTTTAATATAGTTATTGCCTCCACATGAAGGCAAAGACACAGGTCCTATATAACATTTATTTCGAGATCATGTGCTCATGTTGAAGGACTTTGGAGTGGAGGGCAGGGGGTTCAACAAAGTAAGTTACTATCACCTTTCTGGCCTTCTTACATTTTAACTAGAGGAAATGGGACTCTTGTTGTACTGTGATGACTAGGCCTGGGTGGAGTTTGTTGAGGTCAGCTATGCAAAACTCTGTGAAGTGACAAAAAAACTCTGCCTAGCTACCTCGGCCGTTTGCACTGGTTTTTAGCGCCAGGTGTTCATTCCAGGCTGTAACATCAGCACGAACAGCATCACCCGCAGCGCACGAGGGCATTGCTTCATTTGTTCTACTCAAGCGGCAGCTTCCTCAATGCGAACGGAAGGTTTCTCAATGCGAGCGCCTGCAATGAGAAGCGGGAAGCGGTCTAGCTTTGGATTTTACTCATGAGAAAAAAACTCTGCTCCGCATAATGAAGCAGAGTTTTTCTGAACTCTGCGGGCTCCGGGAAGCGTGTAGTGAGCAAAACTCTGCAAACTCCTGGAAATGGAGTGGAGTTCACCTCCCACGTCTAGTGATGACCCTACCAGCTTGCCAAACCAGTCGTGCTGGAATTGCTTGAACTCCAGGGTGGTTTCTTCATATGTGTATCGTTGGGTGGTGTTCATTCTGTGAGATCAATTAAATATACTAGTTAAATATGCTGTTTTAGAAGCTGCATTACTTGGAGAGTTTCAACATTTCTGCACTTGAGCTTAAATAAGATGAGTTATAGTCTGCTCTTGTAAAGTTCATTCATCAATACCAAGTTCAGATTTGTGGTGATAGAAGTGCCAGTTGGAAGGTTATACAGGCGCTTAATCGTCAACATTAGTAATTGTTAATAGAATGTTAATAGAATTTAGACATGATTGCAGATGTGCATAGGTGCCCATTGAAACTCCTCCCATATATGCATATTGAACTGAAATTAGAATAATGGTCAGAATGTTTCCTGAAGGGTGTTTTTGCATACTTGCAACATTTGGCTGGTTTTTGGGCTGATGCTAGTCTACGTTGGACTGAATTTGGGCTTAAACCTGGACATCTTTGGCCTTTAGATGGGTCTCAAAATCTGGCACCACTGACTGTAAATACCATGCCGAAGTCAATGAAATATGGTTGAACAGGCCAGATTTAAGAAAACAAAAAAAAACACATTAAATCAGTTACTGCAATATCGTGAAGAAGAATAAATAAAACAAAACACAAATGGAAAGAAAAGGGAAATGAAAGACTTATACATAATTAAAAGTTACAGCAATATCATAAGTCAAAAAATAGTGAATCAACCGAACACGAATAATACATAGATTAACATAAATAAATCTAATATTTACAATTATGAAACATTAACAGTCCTTTGTAAATGTACTCAAATATTTGGAAATGGCACCCTGATGTTCTTATTTATTGAACTGTGATAAGAGAGTGAACCTCCAGTGTTGCATCCTCTATTCCACCAACAGTCTTGTCAAAATAGGTGCCAACCATTTTTTCATCAAATGCCATCAAATGCCATGGCATTTTTACATGCAAGTAAAACACAACCTGTGCTAGTCAGCTCCTTTGACAGAATTCCTTGATGACATATGATTTGGACATTTCATTATAGCTGCTTTAAATGGTACCAACACAGCTTGCAGAAGGTCATCTGTTCGACTTGGCCCTCTCTCAAGGGTCACTCGCAAAGTTTTGCCTTTACTCACCACTTTATTTCTGGTTTTATTTTGTTGGCTTTAGGACTATGCACTTTCCCACTGATAACCAATGCTAAAGTGCTTGTGCTCACTCCCCTAAACACGGTTACATTAGTTTACACCTGATTGGCATATTTAATTTGATTATAAATCCCCTGCAGAATGGTATACCATATACCCAGGGCCTATAAATTAAATGTTACTAGTGGGCCTGCAGCACATGTTCTGCCACCGAAATGAAGTAGCTCTTTAAAACATGCCCCGGGTCTGCCATTGAAGTCTGCATGCAGTTTTAAACTACCAATTCGACTTGTCAATATAACCCATTTGCTGTGCCTTAAACTCCCCTTTCATTGCACTGAAGTCACACAGATGGTAAGCACTACATAGCCCAGAGGCCAGGGTACATTGTAATTAGAAGAAAAGGTTGAACATGTACGTTTAAGTTTAACATGCCCTGGTAGTGAAAAACTACAAACTTAATTTGTTATCATTGTGAGGCCGACCTGTCCCAAAGGATAATATTGGGTTGGTTGCCTCATTACATTTAGGAAGTGCTAACGTTTGATTGGGGACAGAGAAGTATTTAATGGTTCTCACATCTGGAATTTTAATTAAAATTCCTCTATAACGGTAAAGTCTGAATTTAAATTACAAATTTGAGAATGACACTTTTAGAAAGTTAAGTATGTAAGACATGGATGCAGTGCTCACTGTGCCACTAGATTCAAGCTAGCCTGGCTGGTGAGGGGTGATACCCCGAAACTGGTCCCAGGATGTTTGTTTCTGGTCCATGGAGGACCTGGCCTGGCAGTTTGGGCTGGGCTGTTCTCATGGGGAGCAGGGTCAAAAGTGATTTGCATATAGCTATGCCCAAACTTAGGTGGGGTGGCAAGAAAAAAAAGTTGGATGTAACCCATATCTGTGACTGGGGGGGTGGAGGGTGAATGCTTGATTTGTTCAGCATTCTGTCAATCATCTGTTCTTTTTGCACATTTAGAAAGTTGGCATTTACCTGCGCTTTCCCTTTTGGTGTCTGCAGCCTGTCTTACGTCACATGTCTGGGTACAACTGGCAGTTAGAGTTTGTGAATTCCTCCCAGACAGTAACACAAAAGAGGGATAAGGTGTACCTGAATACTCATCTGCTGGCAAGTATGAGCGGGTGGAGCTGGGCACAGCCCACTTGCAACTGAATAGGCTATGCTCTGCCATCACAGAAGAGCTTGTCACCACTGTATTGTTTCTGAAGCCAGCTTGGAGCCAGGTCAGGGGAGTTGAGAAATCCAAGCTCTTCAGAGGGCAACCTCTAAAGACTTCTCGCAATTTCAAAAAAGGCACCAGGTATGAAAATAGTGCCCTCAGATTCACTCTTCAACTCACTTTCTGGACCTGTCGAAGGACTCTCAGAGGACTGCCTGCTGACACTGTTGCCTGCTGCATACTCCACATGGCTGCTTTGCTGCACCTGGAAGCACTGATGTGCTACCTGTAACCTGCCTTGAACCCACAAAGGCCTGTCTTGCTGATTGAGTCCTGCTCTCTTCCTGAACTCAGGCCTACTAGAGTGACTCCAAGGGCTAGTTTGCTGTCCTCCTGTTCAGAGCCAAATGGACATAATAGGCTCCCAGCATCTTGAAACCGCACCTGGACCCAGCCTTATTGTGTCCTATTCCCCCCCAGTTGTGCCCCTTAAGTCCTGGACCCTCAGTGATAGTGCAAAAGGTGACCAGAGCCCAGATAACCAAAATCCCAAACTTGGGACATAGAAACATTTTCTCTAAAAACTGCTATGAGAACTCAGTGAAGCCTTGGATCAACATGCTCATCGATCTGCCCAAGGTGTATCACAGGTCAGCCTGACATTTTGGCTGCTCCTACTACATTATGAGCTAAAGCAGATCCTGTTTAGCGGTCCTTCTCTAAAGGGGTATCTGGCCTCCTGGAACTCTTGTTATCTACAGCCTCCTACCCCACCCCACATAGCTATCTTCAACCTTTGTCCAGAGGTTCTCCAACAATAACTTTCCCTCCTCAAACACCTGCAGCCTTTACCTGCTGAACCATACCTCATCAGAACTTTTTCACCAGAATTTCATCTATGTCCGAATGTAACTGCTGACCAGGCCCAATCCACTTCTTGTATCTAACCTGCAACCCACTGCGGTCAGCTATATTTTTTTTACTTTGATGTGGTTTTGCTCTACTAGATATCTACTTAAAAAATTCATAACTCTGGCTCTGCTGATTCAAATTTTCTCAATTGTCAACAAATAATTTATTAAAATGTACTCTTTTTCTAAATTGTGTGTGATTTTTCTTGTTTAATGTTTTAACTGTATTGCTGTTGTGTGCTGCATAGATATTTTAAACATTGCCTATAAGCTAAGCCTGACTGCATTTGTGTGCTAAGTTACTCAGGGTTAAGCACAAGTTCATTAAGTGACACCCCAGTCAAATAACAACCCAATTTTTCACATCATCTATTAAGTACATTGTATCTCTTTTCCTGCTAAGGTGAAATCTTCTCAAAGTTCCACAACTGATCAAAGTAATGGACCACCCCAAAAGTACATTGACTGTCGTATTAAATGTGGACTATCACACTGTGTGTGATAAGGCAAGTCCGAATTAGTACCACCCTCTCTGCTGCCTGGGCACTTTCCACACTCTCCAGACATGCACACTTCACCAATTTCCATGTAGTACAGATATAGTAAGTTGAGTGTTAAATTGCAAAGTGGTCTCACAAACATGAACCATCCAAAAACAAAACAAATTTGGTATTATGAAATTGTTTATCTTGGAATTCAGGTCGGACCTTAGCATGGCAACCAGAAAATTCCTCATCATCCAACAATTGATCTTAAACACTAGGCAACAATATGGCAATATTCAATTTAGTAAATTTGTTATGACAATTTGTGAGGCGAACTGGATCAGTGCATATTTCGTTAACCTGGAATTAAATGTCTTCATTGCTTTTAATTGTAGTAATAATAATTACTACAAATAATACTTCTACTGCATGCTACAGATGTAAAGTCAATTAGGGCCTCACTTGGATGTCGGTGGGAAAGCCTCCAACCACTGGTCAGAGGCTTTCTGACTGATATCCATGGTTTAAACTCCGACCGCCTTATTACAAAGAAAGCAGTCGAAGTTTAACCAGCCAGTCAATCTGACTGGTTTCCGACGGGCTCAAGGAGCCTGTCGGCTAGTCGGAAACCAATCATAATCCCTTACGGACAGCGTTTATGCCGTGGGGATTATGATGTCAGTTTCCCACAGGCTTTCCATGTCGGGCTTTCCGAGATGGAAAGCCTGTCAGAAAGCCACTTTGGTGGCCCCTAGTGGGGGTTCCTTCTCTTTTCGGCCTACAGATGTTGGTATGTAATTCCCAGCGTCGTGTGGCTGGCATTATGGACAAATTTGATACCCACAGTTCATTCACAGTATTTTGTGCCAGCTGATGTAAAAGTAACCCCTGTAAGTCCACAGTTGCCCAAAATCAGAACACCTTCAAAGGGACACCTGTTATCTGTGTAAATAGATGTTACTTTCTCTGTACCTAAAACCCATGCCATGATTAAAATAATTAGTTTGGCGACTTACAAAGAACACATTGGGGCATATGTACAAGGAAGTTAACCTTCTTGGCCTAATGCCACGCTCCGCCACTTCTGAAATTTAGGGCTGCACCGTATTTACAACAATACAGTGCAGCCCTGCATGTAGCCCTGCGCAGGCGCTAAATTTAACTGCCTAGCGCCAATGCAGGCACCCTTGCACAAGAATGTAAGGGTGCCTGAGTTGTGGGGAATGCTGTTTTATTTGCAAGAAGGTGTTTAAATGGTGATTTGCAACTTCTATGAATGCTGCTTCGTGCAGCACACATAGAAGTTGCAACTCGTCATTTTTAAAATGATTGTTTATGTGCAGGAAGGGACACCTTTCTGCACATAAACAATCATGCATGACATTTTGCTGTTTTTATGTGTGCTGCACAATGCAGCACATAAAAAAACAGTGAAAACAAGGAGAAATAATGCATTTCTCTGTATTGCTGCCTGTTAAGACCTGGTTTTCCCTGGTCTTTATTTTGGTGCTGCCCTATATTTACGCCACCCTTGTAAATATGGTTCAGCATCAAAAACAATGGATGTTGCAGCAGAACACCCACCGCAACACCCATTGCCCACCCCTTTCATGCTAAATATAGTGTGAAAGACAGCCTTATTTACAATGCAGCGTTAAACCATGATAAGTGGCTTATGCTGGCTTGTTAATAAGGCGCAGCTCATATCGCCACCACAAAGACAAAAAGGTGATGGTATGGTGGTGATAGGTGCTTGTAAGTATGCCCTGTTGTTTTCAAGAAAGTTGCTTTCACAACTTAAACAACATAGGATGCAATCAGATAGCCTTGCTCAAATTGCAGTCAAGAATCATCTCTAAAGATAAGAAAAATAACTTATTAAAAAATAGTTTAACGACCTGGTGCAATCACTTAAAACAGCTTGTGATCCAGAATAGTCACTTTCAGTCCCTAACATTAGGCATTAAAAAACTGAAAGGAACAAAAATACTCTGAATTAGAAAACAGAGCAAATTGTTGTACAATTTACCATGGATGTATATCTGTGTTGCCATAAAAAATGTAATCCTGAAATCAAAGGTTAGTGTGCAACTCCAATTTACAGCAGCACAGATAAAAATGTACATTGTGAAATAATATGAAAAATATTTTTATAAAGCATGCCCTGCACAAGATCACACTGTGCACTAACACAATCTCTAAAGACATAATAGGAACCAGGCATGTGCTTTCTCGTATAGATGATATTGAATTAACCAAGCACAACACATCCATATCTATGTTTGTTGTAACAATGACAGAGAGCTTTCTTTTTCATATATCACCAGAGAACGTTCAGGACTTGAGAAGAATATACAACATTAACACTCGACTATTCAACATTATTCATGTATATTCTTAATGCATATTCCACCTCAATCGATCAGTTTTCAGAAATTTACCACCATTCAAAAGCATTTATCAAACAATAACACATTCAGGCATGTTTTAAACAAATATGTATACATACATTGACACATATGTGCATACACCTATACATACACCAATAGAAATCCATATCAGCACATTGTTAAATGTCAAATCAGCCATCAAAGAAAAGGTTAAATCTGGAGACTAAATGGAAGCTCCGTTCCCCACCTAACTTCGTTCATCTGTTCCCTTTTCACCTATTGTTCCTTGCACGTACTGTTAGCTTACTCTAATCTTTACTTTTCACTTACTTTTCTCTCACTTACTTCCTACTTACTGCCTCCTATCATACCCGGGGACTTTGGTCAGAAAGCAGACAGTGGGTCTGGGGATGTTATATTACAGTAATGATGTTCCTATTCCACATCTTTCTTAATGGAGAGTTTTGTAGGTAGAACCAGAATTGGAGACAGTGTTGCATCTGTCCCTCTTAATTTCTACTCCTATAGGGAGATAAGTGTAGACAAAATAGAGATTTTTGGTGATGATGTGTCCACATATTTTTGCTCTATCTGCTTTTGCTGGCTAGAACTCTTTACCCCTTTAACCAGTGGGAAAGTACCCATGCTACTCCTTTCAGAGTAACGAAATTGGTATACGCCTGACTTGCAAAATTAACTCATCTCTAAAGCCATACTATAATGTAGGAAATGAGACCAGGGCCTGTAAGTTAAATGTCACTAATGCAGTCCAACACCCATTGTAACTACAATGACAGTGTGAAACACGACTTCAGGTCTACCATTGTATCGTGACTAAAGCAGCTTTTAACCTGCAACACGACCTGTCAAAATAAACCACTTTGACAGGTCTAAATCTTCCATTTAAACATTACGTTACCCAGAGTAAGCCTTCTTGCCTATAAAGGAGACTGCATGGTATTTAAAGGTAGTACTTGTAGAAATTGTATATTAAACATGACCTTACAGTGACAAGGCCGCAAACATTATTTTCATTGTAGCACAGATGGCTGTTCTAGAGGAAAGCGCTGGAAAGCAATATTGAATTTAATCAAGCTATCTCTGGCTAGAAAATAACTAAAAACTTCATTCTTGCACTCTTTGAAATAATTATTAAAAACTTACTGGTAGAGTCAGTTTGTTAATACATATTAAGGAAAAGTTAATTTCAGAAAGGTACATTTTCTCTACCCACAGACTCTGAAGGCTAATTTGCATTAACTTCTAGCTGCAGCCCTCTAAATGCTCAACCCTGAATGAGGTATGAAAATTGCTTCCAGAACAGAGAACAAAGACCTCCGTGTCGGGAGGCGAATCTGTTCCTCTAATAGGATGACCATTTGGGCAGGGCACAGGAACTTAATTAACTTCAAAGGGGCCTACCCTATCACAATACAGGTCCCTACTTTGTTCCCTGAGTCAGCCAGGCCCATTCACAGCTGGAAGGGTGTTGCACTCAAAACTTGTTTAAAGAGACCACAGAGAAGAAGGTGGCTCATTTCTCATGGTCACACCTCTGGAGTGGGCACACAGCCTCTGCACAAGGGAAAAAAAGTTTCCACCCCCTTAGATTTAGGCAGCGAGGGGCACTGTGAGGTTGCATGCAGTAAGGCACACAGGGAGTACTGCAAAAGTGTGAAGGGTAATCCCACTGAATTTTTCCCATTGGTTAGGGAGGAGCCAGAAGTCACCCACACCCACAGGCTGGAGCCATAAATGCGACATCCCCAGTACCCTCTTCAGACCACCACTGGAAATGAACACAATCAGAAGAAGTCTGAAGCCAATGTCTGAGACTTCAGAGGAGCTCGGAAGGACTGGACCTGCTTTCTTCTGTACCGAGGACAAAAATGTGTACATCAAGTATCATAAGTAGGGGTGAGCAGGATGTTTCATTCCGCCCAAAGAATTGGCAGAATTTAGTGACTCTGCCTTACTCTTGCAATGTAGTTGCATCCAAATTCTGCAAATCGTTGCATGGCAGACTTTTTTCCCACTAGTGTTCAGAAATGCAAGCTAAACATTTTCTTATGTGGACAGTTGTGGGCGGTCATGAAAGGTCACGGTCAGAAAGCTGCTTCTCAAGTAGATTTGCTGCCGCTCAAGTAGATATTCTACTCAATCATCAGCAAATTTTCCATGAATGGCCGTGCGCTCTTGCACACCACATGGTTCAGTTCACTCAGATATTTCAGTGCTGATCGCGCCAAATTGAAGTGCGAGCAGTGCGGCATGCATATTTACACCAGTTGGCAGATCTCCACACAATCTCATAGAGTTTTTATGTAACTCCATGGAACTCCGCAGTGTGAAAGTTCACGAGATCCACCCCCCCCCCACAAGACTGACCTCCTGTTCAAATCGAATATATACCTTTACAACACAAATTTTACTCAGCAATACAATCACCATACGGTCATTATAACGACTGCGTTGTAACCACGCAATACCATTACTAAGCAAGTCATTACATCGACTTGCAGTAGATGGCGCTGTAACATTGGACATGTATAATTTACTATTCCAACTCCAGCCTACGTAACAGTAGGGAAGGGGTTGGAATAGTAAACTATACTATTCCTTATAATAGAGTGCCATCTACTGCAAGTCAATGTAATGACTTGAGTAGTAATGGCACTACGTGGTTACAACGCGGTCATTGTAACGACTGCGTTGTGATTGTATTGCGGAGTAAAATCCGCGAAGTAAAGGTCCACAAGGACACAACAAACTACAAAAGACCTTTCCTTCAACTGTACAGTTGACCAGTTCCAACTGGACATGCCCTGGATAATGATGTTTGTTTTTGCTGGAGTTAATGTTGTCCCCCAGTTGATGTTCCCTAGGTCCTGGAACCATGGGCACTGTCAAAGCATACTCCTCCTAACATCCTGCAACACCTGGGACATAGAACCTTTTGAGCTCCAAAGACTTCCGGAGTACTGAGACAAACCTTCCTAGCTGATCTGACCATGATGCGTTGCAGCCAAGCTGAAGATTCAGGTTACCCTACTCAGTGTTTCCACAGCAGCAAATCCAAATCAGTGGGACATCACGGAGAAGGTATTCAGCCTCGTGGAGCTCTCTTCAGCTAGAGCATGCAGCCTTGCCCTGCTGGAGGAATTCTAACTCCAAAAAAGAGACTAAGTGTGAATATACAACTCTTCACCTGAAAAGGCACCAAAAGTATTCAGATATCAAGGGACCATCTTTGGGCACAAAGTTTGAATTTCTCCCACTCAGTGCTTTCCCATCAAGTCAATGGCTCCACTGGGACCTCGTTGGACAGCTATCCGACCTTGTAGAGTCCTCCTCACCAACAGTGTCCTATCTTTGTCCCAGTGAAGAATTTTGACAACAATTTCATGGACTAAGTCCCAAGGTAAATCCTCTAACTGGGTCGGATCTGGTTGCTGTAGCTGACCTGTGCTGCATCGTGGTCAACTCAAATCACGTTTAGCTCCCTCTACCACAACCAGTTGCCCACATTTGCACTTAGTACTTCTGGATGCTATTTTTATATAAAAAGTAAAAAAAATCATATCTTTTGATCCCCTTATTGGATTTTGGGCATTTTTTATTTCATAATATTTAATATAATATGGTCCATTTTTCTTTTTGAGGCCCATAGCTAATCTGGCCAACTAGAAGTCAAGGGGCAAAAAGTTCACTTGGGATTAAGGGAAAGTGTGCTAAACAAGTACACGCCAGACAATAGCCAGTCATCGTCCCTGAGAGTTGTGTAAGAAAAAATCACATTGGGTGAGCCCAAACAACCTTAACGTGGCAAAACAATATTTGGTCACTAATCCTGATAACTTTGCGAGTTCATTCTTTCATTACAGCCACATCAGAAGCTCTCTGGGTATTTTCTTGTGTATTGTGACTGGCAGGCACTGTAGCTTGAAGAATCAAGTTCACCGAAGCTTCTCATTGAAGGTCAGTGTGGGTGGCCAGATCTTGGCAAGAGAAGGCCTATTCACGGTCACAAGCAGCCCAAAACTTCAGGATTTCTCCTTTACATCTAGGAGGAGCTCAACTGATGCCACACCAAGGATTCAGGATCTGGGCAGCACCTTTTGGGGATCAAGAACTCACTCCAGCTGATGCTAGCAGGGATCAGGCAGGTCCAGATGCAGCAGCTATGCTGGGCAGTTGCATGGAGGCCTCTGGAGCTTTTTTTTTTACTTGTAGATCAGAACAGGAGGTCAGTCAGCTGACCCTTTGGATTCACTTCCCCCTTGGATGAAGGCTGCAGGTCCAGACTTCCTTCTCAGGCAGCAGGGCAGGACTTAAGCAGCAGGAGAGTCCTATGGCAGCAGGTCACTTCTTTTCCAATAGCATCCACTGGTCCAAGAGTGTTCTGAATAGTGGGGCCGAGGGTCCCCTCTTTATACCTGGTGCCTACTTTCAAGTGGAAAAAACTTCGGCAGCCTGGCCCGTGCAGAAATTTCTAGAATTTCCTGCCTCCCGACACTGGTTCCAGTCTGTCTGCAGGTACAACAGTCTAGTGTGAAGTCCTATGTGTGTAAGCTGAGGTAGTGTATTTGAAGTGCAGGTGTGACAGGTGACAGCTCTGCACCTCTAGGCCCATCATGCTAACACCCAGGCCCTTTATTGTGTGGCTGTCTGGGAGGAATAGAGAACCCAAAAAAAAGTATTTCTTATTAAACTTAATAATGTAAGTCAATGTCATCCTTTGGGAGAGGTGAGCCTTGCAATAGTGAACAACAAACTTGAGAGTTTTTCACTACCAGGACATGAAGAACTACTTGTCCAACTTTTTAAATGCAATACACCCTGCCCTATGAGCTATTTAGGGCCTACCTCAGGGTGACTTATATGTATTAAAAAAGGAAGGTTTAGGCCTGGCAAAATATTTATATTGCAAGGTCAAAATGATAGTTGAAAATTGCATTCACAGGCTGCAATGGGAGGCCTGTGACAAGCTTTAACGGTTTACTCAAGTGGGTGGCACAATAAGCGTTGGAGGCCCATGAATAGCATTTAATTTACTAGGCCTGGGGCTATGGCACACCATTTTACTAGGGGCATTAAATATGTCAATTGGGTGTAGGAAAATTTACCATGTTTACAGGAGTGAGCACAAGTGCTTTAGCACTTGTTAGCAATGGTAAAGTGTGCAGTGTCCTAGAACCAAGAAACAAATTCAGCATAGCAAGGGGCGTGAATTTTGGAGGAAACCACACCAAGGATGTCATGTCTAAAATATCTGTCCTGGCAGTGGAAAACATCAAAAGTTATTTTTCACTTTAGAAAGGTTGGCTTTCCAATAGGCTAATGCTTGGTTGGACCATTACGCTGAATAAGTGCTAAATTGAGTTTGGGATCAGCTAGAAAAATTAACACAAGGACTTATTTTAATAGTAATTTAAAATTCAATTTAATGGTAAGATCGGATTTTGTAACACTATTTTGGAAAAGACACTGTCTAAAACCAAAAGATCTATGTGCCAATGTCCAGTGGTCACCTGACTCCTGCAGGTTCCCGAATGGTGAGATGTGTATTGATCCAAGACAGTGGCCAAAGGCCCTGAATGTAGGGATGGAGTTTCCTCTTTAACAGGATGGCCTGGTGGGGCTGTGCTCAGTCCTTTTCTGAGCATTAAAAGATTGCTAGCCTGTCACTGTTACTAGTCAGGCTCTCTCCAAACCCAGTGGGAGGGTGGGGCTGCCCCCAAAACTGGTTTAGAGAGTGGAAAATGGATTGCCCTCCAACCACAGGCTGGCATTGGGCATACAGGTAGCATCCACAGAACTCTCCTCAGAACACTCCTGGGCCTGAGGAAAATCAAAAGAAGTACTTCCCCACTGTCTGAAGGACCTGAAGAAAGATTGGACCTACTTGCTGTGACTCCAGCACCCCAGACCTGTCTCCAAGGGCCAGTGAGCTGACCTGCTGTTTGTAAATTTGATACTTGTATAGCGCACTACTCACCCGCAAGGGTCTCAAGGCGCTTGTACGAATACCGCTGTGGAACCCATCCTGGCTTTCCCTGTGAGGCGTCCACTCCTGGGCACCCCCAAGGTGGAGGCCAGGCATCCTTAGCGTTGTGGGGGCCGTTGTGGAGATTAAGCAAGCTATTGCCCAGAGTTGCAGAGTGGGACTCCATGATTGGAATAGGCACCGAGGCGAGAATTATCAGGTCCGTGGAATTTTTGAGCCCAAGACCCGCCGAGGCGGGGAATTGAACCCTGGTCCCGGGCTAGACCTCTGCATCAGGGTCTGCCACTCTAATCATTGAGCCACACTTCTCCACTTCTCTTTGAGCTATAGGTCTACATCAAGCTTCTAGAGGCCTTTTCCTGCTGACCTGATGCCCTCCGCTGGCCTCTGTGGGATTGAGGACCAACTAATCTGAACCTGGATTGGGTGTGTTTGTCCTCCTGCTTAGAAGGGGTGTGGTCTGACCGTTCTGGCTGGACTATTTCCTAAGCTGTGAAGCTCATTGGTAGGTTGGGTGCTGCAACATTTCACAGTACGATGGAACACCATCCAGGGTCCCACCACACCACTGCTGATGGTCTTGCCAGGTTTTTCTGCCTTAGTGGAGAGAACTTTCAAGGGCTTGGGAAGCTCTTCCCACTTTCAGCTGAGGGAACATGTGCTAGACCTGGCAGCCTTAGGATGGCCTTCCCCCAACTTTTTGCCTTCCTCACCCACTTCTCTGACTTTATTTGTGCTGGTTTTAAGACTCTGTGCACTTGACCATTACTAAACAGTCCCAAGCAGCTTGTGTTCTCTCCACTAAACATGGTAATATTGGCTCCTCCCCAATCGGCTGATTTAATTTAATTATGAGTTTCTAGTAAAGTGCACAATATGTCTCCAGGGTCTGTAAATTAAATGCTACTAATGGGCTTGCCGCACTTCTTGTGCCACCCACTTAAGCAGCCCTCTAACCTTGGCTCAGGCTTGCCATTGCAGAGAATGTGTGCGCTGTTTACACTGCCATTTCGAAATCTTCCCTTTCTATAAATATACTTCACCCCTATGGTGGGCCATGGAAAACCCAGAGGGCAGGTTGCAATGTATTTAAAAAGCTGTCATGTACTGCTAAGTTTTATATGCTTTGGTAGTGAAAAACACTCACATTCGTTGTTCACTACTGCAAAACCTATCTCTCCAATGGGTTTAACATTGGAATGACCTTATAACATTTTTAAGTGTAATTCCCAATTGTGATGAGATAGACTTTTCAAGTTTATTTGTCTCTAGGATCACAATGTAAAATCACAATTTATGGTAAAGTCAATTTTAAATTGCAATCCTGAAAAGGCCAAAAGTTGACATTTTTCTAATTTATCCATTTGGTGTGTGCTGCCTGTCTCTGTAGATACATGTCTGGGGAGGGTGACCGCTATTCTTTATGTATTCACCCTAGGTAGCTACATACAATGGAAGATTAGTTGTGATTTGATGGGACACCTTGGTCGGATGGGAGGGAGGAGGTGGACCAAGCCTCACTTGCACCTGAATAGGCTTTGCCCTATCCCCAATCAAATGGCTGCGTACCCACCTGTAGTGAATCTGGAAAGCAGGAAGGGAGGACCTTTGTGCATTTCAAAGACCAGTCTTCGACGTCTCCCCTACTTCAAATGCACAACTGGGTGTAAGTACTGGACCTCGGACACCACCACTTCAGTACACTTCTGGACCTGTGTAGACTCGGGCAGGAAGAACGACTGATGTGTTGCTGAATGACTCACACTGTGCTGGCCTGCGGCTTTGTCTGACTGTGCTGCCCTGCTGCCTGTTGTTCCCCTGCCTGCAATGGTGGACCGCATGGTTTGCAGGTTGCGGAGTGGGCGCACCCGTGTGGGGGGTTGCAGGGGTGGGTTGCGAGGGGCTGGTGGAAACGGTAAAAAATAGAAGAAACACTTACCTTGCCATGCCGGTCCCGCATCTCTTCTCCTGCTCTCCGGACCTGGGCTTTTTCTGCACACAGGCTGTGATGCAGCCTGCATGGGGAACAGAGAAAGTGTGCAAGACTGGTTGGACAGGCAGAGAGGGCCGACCAAACAGTCACAGCACACTAAGGAGTGGGCAAACAAGTTCACCCCTGCCCTGCTCCTAGAGCAGAGCAGCCCTGCCCACCTGCAAAGCAGCAGGAAACATAAAATGATAACTCGATAAGTTATTATCATTTTATGTTTCCTTTGCAGTGCACTGCTTAAAAGCAGTAGGGCGACACTCCTGCGCCATAGCGGAGGAGCCGCCCCTGCATGCCTGGTTGAGAAGGACTGGATCTGGATCATTTGAACCCAGATTGATTCCAAGGGCTAGTTGGCTAGTTGGCTAGTTGGCTAGCCTTGTTATATGAAGTCTCAATGACACAAAAGTCTTCCAACTTATCTGCTCCTGCACCTGCACTATGCAATCTGTGAGTCTTCCCTACTGGGTGGTGCCACCCCATTACTGGACTCCTGGAAATGAGGCCTAAGGTGCTTGTCCCAGCAAAATCCATGCATTCTCTGCAGAACTGGCACATTGGTGCCATTGCGTGGATTAGAGCCTGTGCATCACGCTTGTTGCATGGATGGGAACAGGGGTATCGCTCCTGTTACATGGATGGGAACCAGCACATCGCTCCTGTTGATTGACCAGAACATGTGCATTGTGGCTGCAGCATGGATTGACTCCGACGCATCACCTTCGGAACCACCATTGTACAATGTCTCTGCATCTCCGTCTTTTATATTCATGAGTTAGGCCCATGTAGCAAGGCAGCTTACACTGTCCTAGAAAATACAATTTCAGCTGTAACCTTTTGCACACATTTGCATGCACAACGATGTTGGATTAGTTTCTCTGAAACTACTTTGTTTATGCATCCAGCTTCGCACAATATTGTCACGATACCCTGGACATCATGTACTAGGCCTCTCTATGCACTAGGTAAAAACATCATCCTATCTTCATCCACGGGGCGACAGCACTATCCACATATCCATAGCATGTAGCTTGCAAATCACGGAGGCTGCTTTTTATAATAAATAATAGGCATCATGATAGATTGGTAGAGGAGGCACTTCTGCTGACATGGAAGGTTCCTGCCTGCTGGGAAATCACCACGCAAGGGTCTGACAGTCCCTGAGGGGTGTCCAACTCGAGACCAAGACGGGGTACTTCACTCTCTCCCATCAGGTAATGAGGTTGGCTCGTCCCTAGGGGGGATTCTTGGGTCTACAACTACACACACTCTGGGTACAGTTGGAGTAGGGTTTGCATCGTAGGAGTACGGTCTGTATATATTCACTGCTTCATTGTTTCAGCATCATGGTAGAAATATATATCTACTGTTCACCCTTTTGGTGCTAGTAATCTCCTTCATTTGCTTCTTCCTCCTAATCATTGCAGCACATCTTTTTTATGCAAGTATAACGTTGGTTCTATAAATATTATTGAAAACGTCCCACTGTGTATTCTCTGTAAATTTCTCTGAGACAAGTGAGCACGAGTAACTGAGCGAAAGGTTCTGTACTGTTTCCATGATTCCTGAGGAATCAGGGTGTCATGTACAGTGGTTGCCAGAAACTGTTCGCTCCTTGGTAAATTAGGGGGGCTTGCAGTGGCACTGTGAGCTAGCTGGTCTATAGGCCAACATATCCTGTGGGTGTGACCAGAACTTCTTCACACCAAGCCCTTAGTTTATGTTGTCCAAAAATGTGCAGATCCCACGGATCAGTAGGAACTACATGAGAAATCAATGGCATACTCGATGACGAATCTCCATATCGCAATTCTTCGCTCGTCGGAGCCGACGCATTGTCACTGCTGTGTGGATCAGGACCGGCGCATCGACCTCACTGCGTGGATCGACACCAACGCATTGCTCCAGCTGCATCCCTTATCTTTAATGTTGATGCAGCCAGGATCACGTTCTCTTGCTCAGGAGGCCTTAATGAGTCCCTGTATGTGCCCCATGGTCCATTGCAGTCAGCTTGAACTTTTGAGTTTGTCCTGGTCCGATGGGACCAGATATGCCAAGGAAGTTCATATTGCTTCTAAGCATTATTTTACTGTTTATTCTTTAAAAAATCATATTTCTACTTATTTGATTTTGTCATTTTGGTCTTATTTTATTTATTAAATCAAGTTCTATTATACTGACATAGTAAGAAATCTTTTTCAATGATGTGTTCAGAGTTTTACTGTTTGAAGTATTGCACAAATAATTTACACATTGCCTCTAAGTTAAGCCTAACTGCTCTGTGCCAAGCTACCAGATGGTGACCACAGGTTAATTTGGGATTTGATTGTGCTTTATCCTCACTAGGTTTGTAGCTACTGCTTGACCAGGGCACATACCTGAATCACCCACCAACCCAATTTCTAACTCAAATCTTTTGTAAGTAGTTTCTTTTTCTAAATGCACAGTGGCCTTGAGGAGGTAAGTTACAGTCGGTTGTGAAATCATCCTTATTTCAATAACACAAGTGCAAGGTGTTCTTTTACTCATGAGTCTGATCTGTCACAACTACACACAAAAATGGAAACTTAACCCCTTCGCTGCTGCGGACATTCCGCTGCAGCGCTGGGGGGGGCAGGGGGGCAGCGCGGCGGGCCTGTGCTCATGACGGAGCCGCTCCGTCATGAGCCACAGTTGAGCTGTGCTCATGACGGAACGGTTCCGTCATGACTCCGCCCATTTGCGTTGTCGCCCCGCACAGGCGGGGAAACAGCGCCGCGCAGGCGGAGCGGCCGCCGACAGGATTGTCATGACGGAACCGTTCCGTCATGAGCACACGGCAGCCGTGGCTCATGACGGAACGGTTCCGTCATGAGCAGGGAAGGGGTTAAAAGCACAGACGGTTGTTGACATATTTTGCTGACATTATGGCAAACTTTATTGCAAATTACACAAATAGCTTTCACCACAACGTCCGCAAGAACTTGTAGTTCTGCCTAGCTGACTGGTAAATTTATATTCTGAAGGACACTTTTTACTCCATCAGGTCAACGGAGTACTCCGTTGACCTGACAGAGTAACCACCTGCGAAATTATGAAATGTCCATCAGCTCGACATGCATTTTTAACTATTAACAGGAACTGATGTCAAGGCGGTTCCTGCAAATGTATTGGAAGTTTGCCATCTGGCCCCGTCAAACATAATTGAGCCGTACAGCAAAATTTCAAAAGTTTTTGGGTTTTCAAAAACAAAAAACCCAAAGTGGGTTTTTGTTTTTAAAAGTAAAAAAAAACAATTCCCCCCCCTTTGTCTTCATGACAAGGGGGCATTGTTAGTTTTTTAATGCCCCTTACTGCCTGGGTTTTCCTGGCGGTGACGGACAGTAAAAAACAGCTATATGTCTGCCCATATAAATTGGGCTGGAAGTCATATAACCATTTCTTCGATAATCCTCACTCCATCTGGCCATCAGAGAAATTTGGCCATGGCAGAGACAGAGTGGTCTCTGCTGTTGCCAAATTATGATCCACCTGCATCTAAATTTGGTTGGTGGATTATGCTGCAGGTAAGCATACTCGGTTGGCATTCTGATGGGTATGCTTGTTGTCTACATATAAATCAAGCCCAAAATGTGTACATTCTGATTCTGTCAAGAGGCGTGCTGGATATCTGTGTAGAATAGTTGATGGATGGCTCTGTAAAACTGTGGATTACAATGGATTGAAAGTCCACAAAATGGTTGCCAGGTGGTAAAGATTTGGTAACTGGCTATAAGGAAGAAAGGGCTCCTGCAAAACACCCTCCCCTGCACTGTAAATGAGACAGGAAGCAGGAAGTGGCATACTTCCCATTTTGTATGTCATTTTGTGAGTCAATTTTTATTGTTTTATCAAACTTATTTTGCATTGATGTATTTCATACATTTGCTGCATATCAATGACATAATTCTTACCACTCACCATTAAGAAACAAAGCTACATCCGTCAACATGACAACCAAAATCTGTTATATTTGAATAAAAGTAATGTAAGTGAATTTACTATGCTAGCAGATTCTTACCATTTCAATAATGCAATAAAGTCTCCTGAAGTTGGAAATTGTGCTGGGCTTGGGGATAAACCCATTTTGGCCAGGGTGGCTAAGTCTTCTCACTCTGAGAAGAAGTTTATTCATCAATATATTGCTCAGTATGTTATAGTCAATGTAGAGCATTGACAGTGGTCTATAAGAGGGCTTCTGTGTTGCGTCCCTATCCTTTTTAAGAAGGCATACGATAATCAGCTTATATAGCAAGCATCCTGAATTTCTGTACTCATTAAAGCCATAGGTCCGTTGGGAAGCAAGCACATTACTATAATATCAAATTCAATTGGGAAGCCATCTGACCCAGGTACTTTTCCTTTAGCCAGTTCTTTTATGGCAGCTTGCACTTTCTGAACCACTAAGGTCGCATCCTCCTGTGGGAGTTTTGCGGGTGAAGCATTCATCATTTAATTAGCTAACTCTAGATCATCCACAACATCCCGGAATGCATAACGCCTATCATAGTATGCTTTGTAAGTCGAATTTATCTCAGATTGAGAACACACCAATCAGCCTTCAACAGTGCAGATATTGAGAATCAGGGAGTTTGTCTGTTCTTGGTTAACTAGCTTTAGGTAAGAATAGTCTCCCAATCTTGTCCCTTTCATCATGCACCTTCGAAATGTAGGACCTATAGTCATAACCTTTCAATCGATCCACCAAAGACATTAAATTCTCTTTTTCCTCCTGTAGGTGTTCACTACATAAGATACTGCATGTTGGAAATGTGGTTCACTAGATGGCAATGGTATGCACATTGTCCAAGTAGCATACTTCCTTCTAGTCAGGATATGGGAGTTACATACCTAGATAACCCCTGCTCACTCCCTTGGTAGCTTGGCACAAGCAGACAGGCTTATCCCAGAGGCAATATGTAAAGCATTGTTTATTACACACACAGTGAAAACACTACAAATGGACACCACAACAGTTCAGAAAAATAAAGTATCTTTGTCTAAATCAAACAAGATTGAAACTACAAAATCCAATATACATAACTAAAATAAGACTTTTAAAAGGTTTCAAGCAATTCTGTCCATATAACTCTATGCATGATTTTTACACAAAGTACCTCAGAGGCATAATAATCCACAATGCAAAACAGCCGCAGGGGAGGGAAGTGTTGGAAAACACAGCAATGCATCAGTTCCTGGGTCCTTTTTTGCACACAGTAGAATGTATGTGTCAAATCCGGACTGTATGGGGAAGTAGTATGTTGATTCCAATACGGTTAAGGTCTGCGGGTGCTGTGATGGAAATGCGTGGTACACAGACACGATGACTGGAAATCGAGGGCATGCTGGAGGTTGATGCAGGGGTGGCAAAAAAGGGGTGCATCGATTTCTTCAGTCGCGGCTTATGATGTGTCGGTTCTCGTAGCCGCCCAACTGGGCCTGCTGGGTGCAGTGATCTTGGACTTCAGTGCACTGTACTTGACGTGCAGCGATTCTGTGTGCCCAACGCAGGTGCTGCATGGAATTTCTCAGCCGCACAGGGCTTTATGTCTGGAATTTCTCCCGCATGGCGGTGCTGCATCAGAAAATTCAGCCGCAGATAGGGCGAAGCATTGGTTTTGTAGATTTCCTCAGTTCTTCACAGCTTTCTGTGGCCGAAACAACCTCCAAAATCCCAGAACTGTAATAGGAACCCTCTGCAGGTCAGAACTCCCAACAGTGGACTTCAAGAAGGCTGTAGGTGAAGTATTTGGGTCCCTGCGACTTCAGAACAGGAGGCAAGCACACACAAGCCCTTGGAGATTCTCCTCAAGCAGGTTTCACAGCAGAGTCCTGTCTTTGTCCTCTTGTTGGCAGAAGCAGCAACTGCAGGCCAACCCAGCAAAGCAACACACAGCAAAGGGGCAGTGTCCTCCTCACAGTTCTTGTCCTTGGCAGAGGTTCCTCTTTTTTTAACTTTTTTATTTTATTTTATTTTTAGAGTTTCATATAGCACGAACTAGACCCGGGACATCGGGTATCAGAACGCTTTACATGAGTACCATTTTCATTACTGATGGACATATTCGTTTTTGGTAGGCACAGGGAGATTAATTGATTTGCCCAGAATCACTGGATGTTGAGCGTTGTTGCAGAGACTCTATCCTGGTTCCCCAGCTTCAAAGTCGACCACTCTAGCAATAAGGCTACATCCTCTCCCCTATTGATTCTTTACTAGGGACTTACCAGTAAATCAGATGTGGCAATCTTGATTTCAGAAGTTATCTAAAGTTCTGGGGTTTTAGGTCTAATACTTATATCCCTTATTCCATTTAAATGTCTTTGTTCAGAAAGTCTCTCCTGAGCAGTAAAATCAGTTCTGTCCTCACTGGTCCAGTTTCACTACAGGAGGTGGAGACAGCATTGTGCAGACCTGCCACAGCCAATTCAGGTGTCAATGACAACTCCTCCCACCACTCTAGCCCAAAATGGCCCATCAGCATATGCAGGGCACACCTCAGCTCCCTTTGAGTGAGTGCCTGGAGTGAATGTACAAACAACCCCTGTTAGTCTAAAACCAGACGGTGAATCCACAAGCAGGCAGAGGCACACAGGATATTTAAACAGGAAAACGCATGCTTGCTAAAAGTGGCTTTTTAAAACACACAATTCAAAAAACACCTTTACTAAAAGGTGGGTTTTTAAATTCTGACTTCAGAGACACCAAACTCCAAATCTCAAGCTGTTCCTAATTGTTGTAAGGCTACTCCAATTATAGCCTATGGGAGAGCTAGTCCTTGCAATAGTATAAAACAAATTTGGCAGTATTTTCCTATCAGGATATGTAAAACTAATATAGCATGTTACAACGCATGCTATTACATCACGTTCTATTACAATGCAGTTGTTACAACGACCGCGTTGTTAGAACGCAACACCTTTACAACGCAAGTCATTAGATCGACTTGCTGTAGGGGTCGCGCTGGACTTAGGAATAGTACAGTTTACTATTGCAACTCCAGCCTGTGCAACAGTAGGGAAGGTGTTGGAATAGTAAATTATACTATTCCTTAGGTTAGAGCGCCCCCTACAGCAAGTTGATCTAATGACTTGCGATGTAAAGGTATAGCGTTCTCACAATGCGGTCGTTGTAACAACAGCGTTGTAAAAGTAACAGGATGTAATGGTAGCATTCTAAATGCTGTTTCCCATGTAAAACACACTAGAATATGTCCTACCTTTCACCTACACTGCAAGCTGCCTATCGGGGTACCATGGTCCTACGTTAGGGGTGACTTTCATGTAAGAAAAGGGAAGGTTAGGGGCAGGCAAGTGGGTGCACTTGTCAGTTTGACATGGCAGTTAAAAACTGTGTGCACGGACACTGCAGTGATAGGTCTGAGACACATTTGAAAGGCTACTGGTGTGGATGGCACAATCAGTGCTGCAGGCCCACTAGAAGCATTTAATTTACAGACCCTGGGCACAAGCAGTGCACTTTACTAGGAACCTACCAGCAAATCAGATATGCCAATCATGAATAACCAAACAGAATTACCATTTACATAAGGAGCACTAGCACTTTGGCACAGATCAGCAGTGGCAAAGTCCCAAGAGCAAATCCAGCACACAGTAAAACATACAGGAGGTAGAGACAAACAGCCAGGGGAAAACAAAACAAGGATGCCAGTTCTAATACTGCACATGAGATTTTTGTCTAGGATATTTTTTAGTGGGAGTTGCTTTTGCTTAGTAATGTCGACGTGTAGCTGTGCTATTACCATAACTCTATTGGCTATGCAATGACCCTGCACCACTGTCTTGAAAGCCTCCCATTAAACCAACACTGAGAATGCTGTTCTTGCATTTTCAATGAATTATTTATTTATCACCTCTTCCAGAGTGGCTTTAAAGGCAGCGTAAACTACTAAGTCTGTTTTAAGGATCCAAATCATTTCCAAGTAGCTGTTCTGGGGTGCCCTTGTGTAGGGATAAGAACAAAGAGCTGTGGTTCAAGTCGTTTTTTGCCACATACTCAGTGTATGAAGCTGCCAGCAAAATAAACATGTATCCAACCTGACATGCAGGTCATGCGGGCTCGAATAAAAGGAGGATTTCCTCCCCAGTGGACACAGGTTCAGATCCTGGTGGGTCCACTCAGCCTTTCATCCTTCTGAGGTCGATAAAATGAGTACCACTCACTTAGGTAACAATAAACATCAGTTATTCAGCGCCATCATGCCCTTATGATTTAACGTGCACTTTGTTATGTTATGTTATTTTATGGGCTGTATGCTCACCAAATGTCTATCACTTCCCATAGTGAGATCCAACAACTAAAGATACAGGCAGGTCTGTGTATTCCTGAGGTGAGGAGGGGATGATGAGATCTATCTAGTTCAACATCTGCAAATAATATCTTCTCTGATTACATTTGGCTAATATAGGACAGCCGTTTGGTTTGGCGATAGACCATCCATGAATGTAGTTTGGTCCAAATTCGGGGCATAAATATTTGCCAATGGTATGGTTCTCTCTTCACGTCTACCTCCCAAATGCGTATATCTCCTCAGAGTCAAATATTTACATCAAAGTTTAGAGATGTATCCCAGGCCTGACCAAAGCACCTCAATCTTTGTGAGATGGATTTCTTGGAAGAATGCAATCTGAACCCCCGCCTCTTAATGAAAGCTTGCACATTATAGTGTTTGTTAGGAGAATTCCACATTAGTTTCTTAACCTGCTCTACTGTCTGTAGCGTGCAGGCATAAATCAATGTCTTATGCTGGATGTAGTCACACCATCCCCGCGTTTGATGCTCGTTCCGCTGTCATGGTAATCATCCCCACTGGAGAACGAACAACCTACAATGAACATGACTGAGTATCAAAAGCAACATCTTATTTACCCAATATTCCCAGCCCAGGACAGAAACGATGAAGCATAAAGTACGTCCTTCTCCGCACTCCCAGCGTACCCCATGAGGAGACCCTAACAGTGGGTGCTATAGGGAAAGTAAGTGCTAGAAGACCAGCAGGCCCCCAGCTGCCCTGTGTTACCTCAGAAGAACATAAAAAGGACACTAAACTATCCGGGGCATCCACAACAATGCTAAAAGCAAATGTCATCTGCAAGGAGTGAGTGACTGTACAGTACATGATTTTGTCCTTGGTGCTAGGAGTTAGTTTAGGTATTGGCCACAGTCATCTGATTCTCCCACACTCTCTACCCGAGACAAAGTCTTCCTCAATGACCAGTGTTTTTTCCAAGCTTTCCATTGGGGTTTCCCAACATTGCAGCAGCAACAACCACCTGTACCCTCCCTGTTGTCTAGTGGGGCAAGCGCCCCTCCTCTGTCTAGAACGGTGTCTTTAACATGTTCGAGGCCGGATGGGGGTCTCTCCTCTGTCTAGAACGGTGTCTTTAACATGTTCGAGGCCGGATGGGGGTCTCTCCTCTGTCTAGAACGGTGTCTTTAACATGTTCGAGGCCTGTTGGGGGTCTCTTTGTAGTCGGCGTTCTATCCCTCATAACAGGGCTCTACGGTACAATGTTGCACCTTTACAAAGGGCGGTGGGGGGTATAGTTAAAAGGCGAGTGGACGCGGAGGTTCACTCGGCAAACCGGCAATCAGCCCCCCCCCCCCCCCCCCCATCCCCTGCCCACCCCCCTAATCACAACCCTGGTGTCCTACAAACTATTACAGATCACATTCGTTTCTCATTGTATCAATTCAGAATATAGTATACAAGTAGTAGAAAAAATAGTAAACCAAGTAAATGAAACCATAACCCCTTGGACATTAAGAAATCCTCTTTAAAATGTTGTTCTTTATGAATGCGTGACCAATCTGTTATAGTTGTTCAAAAGGGGTAATTTTCACTCGTTCCCTTACAAGGACACCTACCTAAGCAAGCTCAGCGGGGCGTCTTCAAACGGCTATGTTTTTCCTTCAAGCATTTGAATTATGAGCTGCTTTACCGACCCTGATTGCTTTACATTTGGTGCCGGCCTTGTCCCATTTTCTCTCAGAGAATAATACGAACAGCAAATCAGGAGAAGCCGCTTCACTTCAGCTTCTTTCTTATTATCACAAAAACCGAATCTGTCCTTGCAAATTATCGATTTCCATGTGCCTGTACCGGCGGATAGACGCAGCTTTCTTTTTAACACTCGGCTAAGCAAATACGTCCTCCTGGGCCTGGTGCGCAACATAACAAGGTGACTCGTTTTACCGACGTGCCTGACGTATCAACTAAATGCTGTTCACCTGCGTTACAAAGTACGGAATATGTATTCAACCCCAGTGATATAGTTCTATTATGAATTTCCCATTTTATACTAGGCTTTTATATTTCATTTACACACAATTGCCCTTCAGAAGGCCCAAAAAACGAGAGTTGTGACATTGTGACTAACATATATTATATTATATTATAATATATTATATTATATTATATTATATTGTATTGTATTGTATTATGCATATTATATTATTTCATATTATATTACATATGTCGTTATATTCTATTACAGTTACATTATATTCTATTATGTATGTTATATGCTAATATGTATGTGATATACTATTATAATTACATTACATTGTATTATATTATATTATATTATATTATGTTATGTTATGTTATGTTATGTTATATTATAATATATTATATTATACTGACTTGTATGTGCTCCGAGCCTTCATTGAGGTGGCTTCTAGGTACTGATACGAAAATGCATCTGAGGGCGAACGCTGGTACAGCAGTAAATGGGTTTTTAAACAGGTTTTGAGGAATCTTAGATAATAGTTGTGTTGTTAAATCTGGTTAAGGGAAAGGTGTAAGCATTTCCAGGCGAGGCCTTCAGCAGTGACTGAAGATTACTGATGAGTAATTGAATCATTCCCTTCTGCTGACTATATAGGCTTGTGGCACCTCAATGGAGGAGTTATGGTGACGACCGTAGAGAGTAGGGGCTAGGGGGAGATACTCCTAAATGCATTGTGAAGAGGAAGGCTTTGGTCTACAGTGCTCAGTGGGAGATGCAGGGGTGCTTAAATTAAACCTCTTTTGCTTCACAATCACAGACAAGAGGACATGAGTTATGTGGTCTTGATGGTCTCTATACGTGAGCACCAGATAGCTGTGTTGTGGACCTGCTGACTTGAAATAGGCAGACATGCAGCGGGGCATGCATATGCTTGCATTCAACTATCTCATAAGAATTGGGGAACATTGAAGAGGGAGATATTAATTATATGCATACAGAGAGCTATCAGCAATTATACTTTCATGCCTGGGTTGGCTCAAATACATTCAAGGCTTTTGCTGAAACAGAGAGAAAACATTTCTATGGAAACTAAAATGTAAGTGCTCCTTATTTGACTCCCTGCTCATCTTCTACTGAATGGATCCGAGTGAAACTGAAATGACAAAAAAGTCACAACACTTTACCACACCAAAAATTACACTTCATTGGAAAGTGCATGTAAGCCTTAATAAAAGCCATTATTTCTGACTATACAATGAATATAAGGTTAAGATGTACTGACCCTAGATGAAGTGGTGACCTTCACGTTGTGCTGTCGAATTAATGACCAAGAAATCTGGTTTTGTTATTGTGGTTGGGGTGAAATGCATCACAGTATCAATTAATTAAGATGTGTCTAATAGGTGGCTAAACGGTAATTAATTAAGAATTGTTATGTTATTGATATTTCTATTTCATTCACCAAAGTAATTATGTTGTTGTGGTGGATTTGAACTCAATGCCAGCAAGCAGGTAGAAAGTCTACTGAGGGAGATAGACAACTAGTAAATAGGCATTTGATCACTTAATTGAGAAGGAAGAGGGAGAGAGTTAAGCAGATTGAACAGACATGTCCCTCTTGTGACCCTTGTGAGGTTACCATCTTATCAGTAACAATTATGAGTTCATTATTGCTGTGTCTGTCTTTAAACTAGATGATTTAGGCCCTGAATACAAGTTGGTCAGTATATTCCGACCCGAGCAAAAGATCCCTGTTTACACACAGGTCGGAATTGCAAGTTGCTGGGTGTTTAACGCATCCGCTAGTTATCAGATGCGTTAAGTATCTCAACCTTCGTCAAATTTGGCAGGTCAATCCTGCCAAACTTTTGGGCATATCATCAAGGACCGGCGATAATTATCGCTAAGCGCACTTAGCGCTAGGATAATTATCGCCAGGTAACGTGGAATTTTATCGCTGAGATAGCGTGCTATTAGCAACGCTTATCTCAAAAGTAATAAAATTCCAAGTGCTAACTGCCAAATGTGAGATTATTGCTGGAAATCCAGCGATAATCTCACAAAGTTTGGCGATAGTTTGCTGATAGGGCAATGCAAACTTAGCCATGATATCCACCTTACATAGGATATTATGGCTAAGTCAGTCTTGAAGCAGGCGTAAGGAAAGTAGTGATAACAGAGGTTATCGCTACCTTGCTTGCCGCTCTGCAGGTTAGCGTGCCCATTGATAATTGGAGAAATTTCGGTTAGCGACATTTATCCAGTTATGTCAGGGCAGGAACACCCACATTGCATTTCATTAGAGATGCAAAGCTGGGCGTTCAGTAAACAGGCGATAATGCAAGGATTCACGCGATAGCGTGACCTTGCTGATTAGGCGATAAAATTATCGCCGCTTTTCATCCGAAAACGGACGTAAAAGCGGCGATAATTTTATATCGCCTCCTTGATGATATGCCCCTTTATTAGGGAAACGCATGTTTATTCCCCACCAACTTGTAATAGGTGTTATTTATCGCACCCAATACATAACATAGCCATTTGTATCATAATTTATCATTTGCAATAAATAGCACCTAAACTTGCAATAAATAGCACCTAAACTTGTAATCAATGCCTTAGTCTCTTGGTCACATATAATGTATTTGATGCCTCTATTTTACTCTTATTTCTATTGGAAGGTTAAAGTAACATCTGCAGAGTTATCTGTTGAGCCTGCTTAATGAACAGAAATAGTCATAATTAAGAAAAGCGTTGGAACGCCTTTTCTGAGGCTTTTTAATAATTATGTTTATCCTAAAATTAATCATGAGTGCCCAACATGCCCCGAGCACCTTATTGGTGTTAATTGGGACTATTACCAGCACACTCCCATTCGAGAACTTATTTCATTGTTGGTGAAAGTGTTTCTCTTCTTGCGAGACTCATGAGAACAGCAGCCATTTTGTCTATATAAGCCATGGCCAAGCTTAAACACATCCTTTTGAGTCAGAGATACTCTGACACCAATAGGGCGAGTATTTAGACTGTTCCAGCAGTGGTGTGCAAGGCTATTAAATGGTTTGAGGTCATTAGTAAGTACCCTTGATATCCCCCGGCTGTATTTGAGGAGACTAAACTCATACACTGTACTAAAATGCTTCTATGAGGTATACTTTATTTGCAAATGATAATTTATAGTTTAATTCCAGGCATATAATAAATTACCAAATATTGTACACAATATCACACGCAGGGTCGTCTCAAAGAAACAAAACTGTTAACCCAGTAGGCATTACAAATGTATTGAGAAATCTGGTAAAGACTGTTGTCAACAGCGGGACCCCACTCAAACGATCTACTCAAGTCTATTCCATTAGTGTTAATTTGACTTGCTAGTGATTCCCATTTGTTTAATTCGGAGAGCAGTTGTAGTGAATAATGTGAACGTTTCGGTGTCTATTGCCAACATGAAGTACATGAGACCATCCTTGGGACAGAAGAACTGTTCACAATTGACCTGCACATTCAAAATGTACTGTAGGAATCAAACAAGCATTGGCATAGCTAATAGGTCTCGCTTTTGGGACCTTATACGAATTTAGTTATGCAGCACAATATCCTTGGTGCAACAACATCAACTGTTGCATGGCTAAACACTTATAAGGTCCCAAAGGCGAGACCTATTGGCTATGCCAATGCTTGTTTATCATATGGGTTGTTCTAAAACGTCTTTAACTCAATATGCTGATTGAATTATCTTTTTATTGTTGATGAATGATGTGTTTATTTTGAACCTTGATGATTTATCTTTTTATAAATCAAATAAATGGTTTAGAAATAATACTTTCCCCGTTTGCTGAAAGTACGGCAAGGCTCATAAACACGTCTTCCCAAATATTTGAGTCCTGGAGTTAGATTAGTAATTTACCCTCTCATTGAAAAGTTGGGGTGCGTGTCATCCTCTCCTCCGAGTCCTCTGGGGGGAAACACTGAAATAGAGGTACTTCCAAGAGGCATTGATCGGGGGGCTGGTGGGAAATGTCCCTTAGATGGGTGGAGCATCAGCTGCAAGGTGGGAGAAGGGACTGTAACTGAGGGAGGAGACTTCCCCAGACTGCCGAAGTGGAACTAGTGCCTAAGGTGTTGAACCTCTGTCAATAAGTATTAGGTCTAACAAAGTGCCTCATAAATGTACGCTGTCGTTGATATGCAGCATGTAAACAGAAATAGTTCAGTATCCTAGCGACTCCAGTTCAAAACAGCAAAGCATTTTTAGCTTATTAATTCTAAGACCGAGATGTGGGGTATATAACTCACTTTCCATGACGAAAATTTCATGTGGGAAAAACAAAAACGGTAATGAAAGTGAGACTCGGGGCCCATTAATAGTGAAAAATAATATCCAGTATGCAGTTGTTATATTTTAATACAAAAGGTATAAATATGCTTTTCAAGGTAGTGGTAAGTACATCAGTAAACGTAAAAGGGCGTAATATCAGCAACTTGTTTTCTATGTAGTTCTAAATGTCACACTTCTGCCATAACTAAGCTCGTAAATAGGAGCTGTGACAAATATTCCGTGTAAGGCCCTCATAGGAATAGGAAGCTTAGCTTATGAAAACGCGAAAGTAGTTAGGTTTTAAACGCCAACAGTTTTTAAAAAAGTATAAATCTTGAAATTGCCAACCTTGCATTTTACAACAACACATCTTCATGGGATGCGTGGAATGACTTTCAATAAAAATAATAAAATAACCAAGTGCCAGAAGATGCCAGCAACAGCCCACACAAATTAATGCTGGAACTCAACCAAAGTGAAGCAACTGTCGTTTTTTGCATGAGAGAATCTTGGTTACGAGTGGAACAGAAGACATTGCTAATATATCATCATCATCATTTGACTTTATTTCGGCTGTTAAAAAACATATATAGCCGCATAAGTTTAAAAACTTGGCAGAATAAAACGATTCAACTAGCAGCACTAAACTAGAATTCAGTTTCCAACAACCAGGAAGCTTGGTTGGGACTTCAGACAAAACCGTATTATCTAGCAGCTGTTCTTATACAAAAGCATAAGAGTGCGCAAGCAAAAAGGAGATGGAGAGGGCGGAGCGAGTGAGTGGCCGGGACGTGTGGGCGAGGAGAGAGAGGGAGATAAGGTAGGGAGCAGAAGGTGAGCCTGCGAGTGGTGCGCTCGCGCACGCGCACCTGGGAGAGCAGTCTTCACTTTTCAAGCACTGCACTCGTGCTTGTGACGCACCGCTGCTCGCTCCTGAAAGGTGGATGCCGCCACAAGCATGAGTGCAGTGCTTGAAAAATGAAGACTGATGGCTAAAGGCCCTCCTAGAGCAGCGCATGCGCGCTGCCTAGGCGAGACCTAGAAAAGGAATCATAATTTTAAACCAAAACCTAATTATTAGAAATTCTAGCACTCCTCATGTGAACACATGCTGCAAACTGACCACGAAAGGCCACACGCCAGCATACTGAGTGATTCACAGTGAGTCCGAAATCTTTGTAAAATCTTTCTGATATCAGATTACTCAGAAAAAATAAATTTGAACCTATGTACATTTATCACACTAAAATGAGGCTCATCGCTGTGATCATTGAGTCAAGACAGAAAACCTACAGGTTCCAGACTTAGCAAAAATTATTAACTATGGAAAATCTTTGACTTCAATTTCCAGAATTCCTACGTTCTCACTACAAAGACCCTAATTACTATCACCCTCGGCAATGAGGAGTCACTGGTCCCTTCAGGATTGGAATTTGTGTTTTTTCACGTGGAGAATACTGCTGCACAAAATAGCTGAAACATCTGTGTGAAACACCAGGGGTAATAAGCCGAAATTCTTAGTGGCAATATTGACTTCCACATGGTATTCCCCGAAAATGTTTAATCTCAGTTCCAATACTTTATTTCGGTCGTACAAACATTAAAGTGCATCGCAATAAAACACATAAAATACATAGAAAATGTAGCAACCTTGATAAAACATTAATATGCAGAATAAAAATTCATACAGTACATAGACATATATCTTTGGAAATATATACAGAATGCCAAGTTAAGTAGAGTAATAAGATTATCATATACAATGACCTTTCAACAGTGAGTGAGCTCAAGGCAACTTGTACCTTCACATTTCAGGTCAGCATAATCAATTTGCATCAGAAGATGACTGTTTTAACATTATTAAGATTCTGCCACTTAATTTACAACATACATGATAGATGTACAATGGCGTCAAAAGTAAAATAAAAGCTCAAATTATACAACCAAGACAAAAATATAAAACCTACTTTGGATAAAACATATCAATGATAAACTGTCATGTCTGGTAAAATGCTGGATACCTCAAAAAATCAGCAATCCCTGCTAATAAATAATATTACAATAAGAATTTATCTGACTATGATTGCAACTCATAACCATAAGGTGCTCGGTGTCTCAGATCGTCAAGCAATCCTAGGTAGCAATTACCGGGGTGGCAACTGTTTATTCCTGGCTATACTGGCAATTCAATAAAGGCTGAAACCTCTCGGGGAACTTTGGACATGAACTTCTGGAGCCTGACCAGACATTCATGAGAAACATGCATAGAGCAAATACAATAAATGTTGTGGTGTCAGATTTTAATATCCTCAGTGCCACCCTATAATTTCTGATTCCCATTCTACAACAGACAGGGCAAATCCATTTTTTGTGAAGAAAGTGATATTCTTTACAAAACAAAACGTGTTTGACTGTCTCCAGTGCATAGCCACAGGCTGGGTATGTTTTTATATCTGTATTTGTTACCCATACATTGAATGTCTTAGGGGTAAACAGCCTAATCTGAATCTCACATAGAGACTTTTCGCCATAGGTGGTGAGATCAGGACATGAAAAAGATCAAACTCGGGAAAGAGTTTGAAATTTTGAAACTCAGTAGTTAGGCACCCAGCAGTTCTACTTGTAACATGCCATTCTTCTACAAAGGCCCAATATTTAGCCTTCACAGTGACAATATAATTTTTACTAATGCATTCTCGACAGTCCGACAAGCGAATCAGCCCCAGTGATTTGCACCAGAAT
Source organism: Triturus cristatus (assembly GCF_964204655.1). Classification (NCBI taxonomy): domain Eukaryota; kingdom Metazoa; phylum Chordata; class Amphibia; order Caudata; family Salamandridae; genus Triturus; species Triturus cristatus. The sequence goes on along the minus strand of NC_140588.1, from coordinate 205,582,676 downwards.
TTACCATGGCATAGCCAAGGAATCCATTTAGCCCCACTTAGGTTTAAAACTTCTTTCAAATAATCACATTATTTACCCAGCTCCGGAGTGGACCAGATTCGTAGCCAGTAGATCAGTGGTTTAATTGTGGTCACATGACCAATTCTAGTCAACCCTAGATAAAAAAAACAGCGGAATCAGCGAAGTGCTGGCTGGGACAGCAAATATATTTTCGCTCACCACTAGTTTGTGCAAGTCAGCATGACCCCAAAGCACTACACCATATAGTGCAGCATTTGGGCTTTCATCCAATAAACCTCCAGAGTGGGAGTAATTGACCGGGACCAAGCCTGCTTGTGGAATCGCAATATAGATTTGGATTTGTAACATAGGGTTAGATAGCTTTTCTCTAGTTGGAGATCCCAGCTCAGGGCTTTGGTTAGCCTTACTCACAGATTATCAAACTTGGACACCCTCTCAAGGGGTTTACCCATTATCTTCACTGGTCTACATTTTCCCTTGTTCTGACCACATACCATGTATTTTGTTTTCTCCACATTTAACTTCAGGCCCCTTGTCTCACAGAATATCAGAACATTGTCAATTAGCCTCTGAAATCCCATTAGGGTCCTGGATATGAGTAATGAGTCTTCTGCGAACAGCAGGATAGATGTGTTTTTTTACAATTTAACATTGGGGAGTCATTTTGCCAATCCTGCAGTTCGTTGACTACCTCATTTACATAAAGGTAAAACAGTGTGTGTGCAAGCACACAGCCTTGGCATACTCCTGGCCGGATAGGGATCTTAGCAGTTAATACACCAGATTTCACCCACCTAACCTGCGCATAATTAACCTCATGCAGTCTCACAAGCAGATTCACCAGATGTACCGGATCTCAGATCCATTTTAAAACTAACCAGAGCATTTCCCACGGCACCAGGTCAAAGGTGGCACAAAGATCAACAAAAACTACGTATAATTTTTGCTTCTTTAGTTTTACGTATTTCCAAATAAGTAAGATAAACCTGAACACCTGGTCATATGTACTAGTTTGGGTGCAGAAGCCTGCTTGATACGATGACAGAATCTCATTTTCATCCATTCAGGTAAATATTTTGTACAGGACCTATCTAATGATTTTTTTTGCATGTTGTCTAATAGACTAATCTGTCTAAAATATGATGGGATGATCATCTTTTTTGTGTATAGGTATTATTTCCACCCCTCTCCAGGTCTCAGGTAATTCTCCCCCATCAGCAACTGTATTAGACATAAGATTTAGGTAAAGAGCCCAAACTAACGGCTCCGACTTACACAAATCACCTGGTATCTTATCTAGGCCTGGGCCAAAATTCCGTTCCGTTCGCGGAAATTGCGATATTTTGGCATTCTCGCGTTCCGCGGAAAGCGCGAAAATGTCAAAATGTCCGCATTCCGCAGCTTAGCGATAATTTTTTTCTTGCTCGCGCTGTAAAACAATACATTCTCGCGCGCGCGCGATCGCCTTACCTGAATCCCTGCGTTCTCCGACAAGTTTTCTTGACCCGGTCGCGTTCTCCACGAGATGTTGGATTTTGGTAGCCATTTTGCGCTGTCTCGCGAGAGTTCGCGGCCGCATTCAAGTCATTTTTCACGCGATCACGTCATTTGTCGCGCGATCAGGTCTTTCTTCTCGCGATCATGCACCGCGCGAGTATGAGAAGATTGAGATCTCGAACATGTCATTCTACATCGCGAGCCAGAGAATGAGGACGCGGGCACATGAAATCGAACGCGAACAGGAGAAAGAGACCGCGAACACGTCATATCCAACGCGACAGGGACAAAGAAGAGAACGCGATCATATCGTTTTCGACACGCCGGCGGAAGTAATGTGAAGCTGGAGAACTCAACAACGTAAAATTTACAATTTGGAGAGGAATATCGGCTCTAGCAGCATGAAACCATCTGCAAATACTGATTTTGGATGAAAAGAACTCCTTACATTCACATTTGGCTTTCCTTTTTTGTGCAAGGACTCCAGGAGTCATTTTTTTTTTACAAGGTGGAGAGAGGGAGGAAGTGACACAGATTCTCCAACTTCCTGTTCCTGTCCAGCAGGCTCCTCCCAGTGCTTTGTCCATCTCCTGCTCATTCTGCCTTTGGATTTGGAGCTGGAAAGATCACTCTTTTTGTCTGCTGCATCATTGCAATTGGATTTCAGGATTTTTGGAATAGGATATTTTACAAGTAAGTGGTTGTTGTGTTTGATTGTGGGCATTGCAGTTGTTGTGTAACTACAATTTATTTTTGATAATTAATTATCATCATTCCTTTTTTTTTTTAAATTTATTTTAATTTTGTGGGTTGTAGTAGTAGGCCCGAGCTAGCCATGGGCATGGCCTCATGGGTGTGTGTGTGCATGATGAAGCAACTGTTCCTTTTGTTTTTTGAATATATTTCATTTTCAATCACATTTAGGGCATGGATGGCATTGGATTGAGTTGGGGAAGTGTGTTTTTTGGGGTGGCCTTGCTGATGTTGTTGGGCCTGGACATGTGGCTGGTGGCCATTTTGAGGCCTAGGCCTGCAAGCTTGCCTGGCCTTGTCTGCCAGCAGGCCTGCTTTCATCCACTGCTACCAGAGCAGGTAGCCACAGCTTTAGTAATCTACTGTTTTCTGTGTGCTCTGTTGAATTTAGACATCATTTAGGGCATGGATGGCATTGGATTGAGTTGGGGAAGAGTGTATTTTGGGGTGGCCTTGCTGATGTTGTTGGGGCTCGCCATGTGGCTGGTGGCCATTTTGACTTTTGAGGCCTAGGCCTGCAAGCTTGCCTGGCCTTGTCTGCCAACAGGCCTGCTTTCATCCACTGCTACCAGAGCAGGTAGCCACAGCTTTAGTAATCTACTGTTTTCTGTGTGCTCTGTTGAATTTAGACATCATTTTGGGCATGGATGGCATTGGATTGAGTTGGGGAAGTGTGTTTTTTGGGGTGGCCTTGCTGATGTTGTTGGGGCTCGCCATGTGGCTGGTGGCCATTTTGAGGCCTAGGCCTGCAAGCTTGCCTGGCCTTGTCTGCCAACAGGCCTGCTTTCATCCACTGCTACCAGAGCAGGTAGCCACAGCTTTAGTAATCTACTGTTTTCTGTGTGTTCTGTTGAATTTAGACATCATTTTGGGCATGGATGGCATTGGATTGAGTTGGGGAAGTGTGTTTTTTGGGGTGGCCTTGCTGATGTTGTTGGGGCTCGCCATGTGGCTGGTGGCCATTTTGAGGCCTAGGCCTGCAAGCTTGCCTGGCCTTGTCTGCCAACAGGCCTGCTTTCATCCACTGCTACCAGAGCAGGTAGCCACAGCTTTAGTAATCTACTGTTTTCTGTGTGCTCTGTTGAATTTAGACATCATTTAGGGCATGGATGGCATTGGATTGAGTTGGGGAAGTGTGTTTTTTGGGGTGGCCTTGCTGATGTTGTTGGGGCTCGCCATGTGGCTGGTGGCCATTTTGAGGCCTAGGCCTGCAAGCTTGCCTGGCCTTGTCTGCCAACAGGCCTGCTTTCATCCACTGCTACCAGAGCAGGTAGCCACAGCTTTAGTAATCTACTGTTTTCTGTGTGTTCTGTTGAATTTAGACATCATTTTGGGCATGGATGGCATTGGATTGAGTTGGGGAAGTGTGTTTTTTGGGGTGGCCTTGCTGATGTTGTTGGGGCTCGCCATGTGGCTGGTGGCCATTTTGAGGCCTAGGCCTGCAAGCTTGCCTGGCCTTGTCTGCCAACAGGCCTGCTTTCATCCACTGCTACCAGAGCAGGTAGCCACAGCTTTAGTAATCTACTGTTTTCTGTGTGTTCTGTTGAATTTAGACATCATTTTGGGCATGGATGGCATTGGATTGAGTTGGGGAAGTGTGTTTTTTGGGGTGGCCTTGCTGATGTTGTTGGGGCTCGCCATGTGGCTGGTGGCCATTTTGAGGCCTAGGCCTGCAAGCTTGCCTCGCCTTGTCTGCCAACAGGCCTGCTTTCATCCACTGCTACCAGAGCAGGTAGCCACAGCTTTAGTAATCTACTGTTTTCTGTGTGTTCTGTTGAATTTAGACATCATTTTGGGCATGGATGGCATTGGATTGAGTTGGGGAAGTGTGTTTTTTGGGGTGGCCTTGCTGATGTTGTTGGGGCTCGCCATGTGGCTGGTGGCCATTTTGAGGCCTAGGCCTGCAAGCTTGCCTGGCCTTGTCTGCCAACAGGCCTGCTTTCATCCACTGCTACCAGAGCAGGTAGCCACAGCTTTAGTAATCTACTGTTTTCTGTGTGCTCTGTTGAATTTAGACATCATTTAGGGCATGGATGGCATTGGATTGAGTTGGGGAAGTGTGTTTTTTGGGGTGGCCTTGCTGATGTTGTTGGGGCTCGCCATGTGGCTGGTGGCCATTTTGAGGCCTAGGCCTGCAAGCTTGCCTGGCCTTGTCTGCCAACAGGCCTGCTTTCATCCACTGCTACCAGAGCAGGTAGCCACAGCTTTAGTAATCTACTGTTTTCTGTGTGTTCTGTTGAATTTAGACATCATTTTGGGCATGGATGGCATTGGATTGAGTTGGGGAAGTGTGTTTTTTGGGGTGGCCTTGCTGATGTTGTTGGGGCTCGCCATGTGGCTGGTGGCCATTTTGAGGCCTAGGCCTGCAAGCTTGCCTGGCCTTGTCTGCCAGCAGGCCTGCTTTCATCCACTGCTACCAGAGCAGGTAGCCACAGCTTTATTGATCAAGTGTTTTCTATGTGATCTGTTGAATTTTTAGACATCACCTTCCTGAGAGTGTAGTGTGGCTGTACACAGTACTAGTAGTATAACATAGCTCTAGTTAAAAAAAATTCATAAATGGCTAGACTATCTTTTGTTTGCACTAGTACAGTACTAAGTAACTGAACCACAAAAACAAATGCAACATTTCACTGATGTTCTTCTCCTGTCTTCTTTGCTTTTAGGTGCACAAAAGACAGAGTAGGAGGTGTCATCGGCATCACCTGGCTACCCGTTGTACTGCCAGCCAGACAGAAGTCCTGCTGCGCATCACGCCCACGTGTGACCAGAACTTGTTGTGCATCTGCCTCCTGCCTGACGTCGGAATAAGATGGCCCCAAAGAAAGGTACCAGGTCCAGTACCAAGAAAGTTGCTGGTGAGAAGAAGGAACAGAAAAAGGAAGTGCCATTAACCACGACTGGTGGTGTGCCGGCCAAGGTTTTTTTTGGCACCAAAGCGTTGTCCGGGAACCAAGCTGGGAGCAGCACAGCGGTCCAGCAACCCCACCAACCTAGGCCCAAGGGCTTTACTGTCGCAGAGGTAGCCAGTCTACTAACGGGCAGCGATGTTGAAGAAATGTCATTACCGCAAAGTAGTACACAATCAAGTTCAACGCAGGCGCAAACTCAGCAGATCAGTGTGCAGCCGCCGCAACAAGAACAGCAGCAGCAGCCGCCGCAACCAGAACAGCAGCAGCAGCCGCCGCCGCAACCAGAACAGCAGCAGCAGCCGCCGCAACCAGAACAGCAGCAGCAGCCGCCGCAACCAGAACAGCAGCAGCAGCCGCCGCAACCAGAACAGCAGCAGCAGCCGCCGCAACCAGAACAGCAGCAGCAGCCGCCGCAACCAGAACAGCAGCAGCAGCCGCCGCAACCAGAACAGCAGCAGCAGCCGCCGCAACCAGAACAGCAGCAGCCGCCACAACAGCCCACCATAGTAGTTGTTGCTCCTGACGTAGGGGCATTTCAGGAAATCGAGCTTCCTGCAGACAAAGCGGAGCGAAGTCAAACCACTGTTTCAGAACATCTATTGTCTTCCAGACCACCAGCAAGGAAAAGGAGGCTTAGTCCATCATCTTCTTCTTCAAGCCCCGCTTCTGATGATCGTGATGACACTTGGGTCCCACCATCTCGGTCTGAGAGTGAAGTACGCCACAAGACATTGCTTCTGAAAAGGAAGGTCCCAGAAAAACTTAGAGTTATGGAGGTAGATGTAGAAGAGGGGGGTGATGATGTTGATGAAGACGAGCCAGTCATCACGCACATTACTCCCGCCCCAAAGGGATTGGAGACCGACATTCTAACCCTATCCAGAAAGGCTGCTACTGAGCGGGATGTAGCACGGATCTCACCAACACAGGTTACACCACCACTACCTCCAGCTGCCATATTTTCCAAGGCCCGGCAGGGACCTACATCCAGCTCAACCACCTCAGTAGGAAGTGGTAGTAAAAGTCACAGTGTAGGTGGACAGGGTCACATATTTTCAAGGACCCCCTCAAGTTCATCTGGTGTTGAAAGTGGCACATCCAGCAGTGCCAGAAAGTTCTCCTCCCCAGTTTGGGACTTCTTTTCTGTTAGCGCCAAGGAGGAGAACATTGCTATATGCGCAATTTGTCGGCAAGGTGTTCGGCGTGGTAAGCTTGGTACAAACTATGGTACCGGAGGACAAGCAAGTCATCTCAGAATACACCACACTATTGTGTGGGAGGATCACCTACTTAAGTTAAAAGAAAGTAGGAAAACTAAACCCTTTGAAGTTGGTCAGGAATCAGGGAGCGATATTATTGTGGTGGCAGGTGAAGAACAGGGAGGCATTTCTAGCCCTGTCTCCAGTAGTGCAGTCACTGCAGTGGTAACGCCCACATCCTCCTCAGTAACATCAGAGTGGCACCGCAGTAAGAGCCATACTCAGAGTGTGGGTGAGACACCAAGGCGACCGGCGGCGAGTACATCAATGAGACAATCTGTGTCGTTGAGCCTTAGTGGGTTAATGGCACCACTAAGGAAAGTAAGCCAGCCTACCATTGACAGCATGTTTAGGTTGGAGGGGCAGTTCCAACACAACCACCCAACGGCACGATTGTACAATGCGAAGCTGGCTAAAATGTTAGCGCTGGACCTTCTTCCTTTTTCATTTGTGGAAGGGGTGGGTTTCCTTGAATTTGTGTCTGCCATCTGCCCGAAATGGAAAGTTCCAAGCCGGTCCTATTTCGCAAGAATTGCTGTCCCGGCACTACATCATGATGTGCTGGAATTGGTTGGACAAGCTTTGCAGAAGAGTGCTGTGCACAATATCCACCTGACAACAGACATGTGGACCAGTTGCCAAGCCACAGATTACATGTGTATCACTGCACACTGGATCTCTTTTGTGGGGGTTAAAGATCAACTATCTGCACGAGGTGTTGTTGACACAGCTGCGATTTTTGAAGGTACTCGGAAACATGCAACTGTAGCCATGTTCGCCATGGAGAAATCTCATACGGCTGAAAACATTTTAGAAGAGTTTCGCACCAAGGTTTTGGAATGGCTGCAGCCCAGAGGGCTTGGTATTGGTTTTGTTGCCACAGACAATGGCAGTAATGTACTTAAGGCCATGGAACTTGGTTCCTATTTCAGGGTTCCGTGTTTGGCACACTGCATAAACATTATAGTGCAAGACTTTCTGAAAAAAGAACCCATAGTAAGCAATTTACTGTCCATCTGCCGAAGAATATGCACTCATTTCAGCCATTCTTTTAAAGCTCGGAAGCAGCTGAGGATCATCCAACGTGACCGTAGGGTGCCAGTCAAGGCACTCATCCAGGAGGTGGCAACACGTTGGAACTCAACGTATTACATGCTTGATCGTCTGTACAAACAGCACAGGTCACTCAATGATTATGTCTGGTACAGAAGCAGTGATGCTAGTGTTAAAGGCATGACCCTTCAGAGGGAGCAATGGACCCTAATTCAATGCCTGACTGAGATGCTGTCTGCTTTTGAGGTCTTCACACGTGAAGTCAGCAAGGAGGACTGTACAATGGGCCAAGCTATCCCATTGTTGCAAATGCTAGAGCATGAGCTGAATAATGTGTCTGAATCCTACAAAGGTGTAGAGGACAGAAGGCAAGCCCATGACTTGGTGGAGAGCTTATCCAGGCGCTTATCAGAAAATGTAAGGATACAAAATAAAATTTTGTCACAAGACCATTACATTTGTGCCACAATTCTGGATCCACGTGCAAAATTAGGACTATTCCGTTCTTTTTCCGACACTGATGTTGCCCGCTACAAAAGTTGTATAGCTGAAGCAGCCATCAAGTTTGAAAACGAAAGGCTGCTAATTAAAAGCCCGCCACATCAACCCACAACAAGTACTGATACTGAAGCAGGCCATGCAGAATCAAGTGCAACTTCGTCGGCTGAGGGCAGTGCGGTTGGCTCACAATCGCAACACTCACCATCACCATCGACTACAAAAACAATAACTGGATCATTCTGCCGAGTACAATCATTATCAGATTGGTATGTAAAGATGGGCCTTAAGCACAGTGCTGATGCACAGAAAAAACAGCACAAAAGCTTACCAGCAGCAACCCTGAACATTGAGCGGATGGTCCAGGCCTATCTGGACGACCCAACAGAGGTGTACGTTGATCAAAACCCAGTGCAGTATTGGCATAGGAAAAGGTCTGAATGGCCACAGCTCAGCAGGCTGGCGATAAGCTATCTGGCTTGCCCTGTCGCAAGTGTCATTTCCGAACGTGTTTTCAGTGCTGCAGGTTCCATTGTAACCTTGAGAAGGACCAGTCTATCTCCCAAAAACGTGGAGAGGTTAACAATGATCAAAATGAATCAGCACTTCATACCACCGAATTACACAATGCATGAATCAACAGAGGAAGATGAGGACAGCGGCTCAGGTGACGGAAGTATTGTGTCAGATGATTACCTACTACTGGAAGATCCCCCAGAGTTTGAGGACGAGCTATACTTCCCTGACAATTAGGCTCGCACTTACTGTCTTCCTCCCTTTTTTCCCCCTTTGTTTGTGTCTGTTGTTCCGGTTATAAACTTGTGAATCGCAACCAATGCATTATCACCGTCTTCTAATCTTCTAATTTAAGATACAAGTTTCAGGTGTCTGCCATTTGACACTACAGTCCTCAGAATCCAGCTCCTCCGCTCGATCATACTGCATCTCCTGGTCAATTCCATTTCCCTCATGAATGATGATTGGATGATGGTAACAACAAATTCAAACTTTCCTCGTCCTTCCAAAACAAGTGGACCATGAATCTGATGACTTCTATAGCTATCCTCCTTCAGAGCCGAGAGAGACTGGCCATTAACTGAAAATAAGATGCAACAGGTAATGATTGATGCCATGCATTGTCCGCAGAAAAGCAGACTGAGTGATGTAGATTTTGTTGTGTGTGTTGCGCATGAATGAATTGATGTAATTGTGCACTGCCACTAATCAACATTCTACAGAACACACTAATTTTCCTCTTCTGGCAAACAAGAAATGTGTACTTCTCCTGCATCTTGGTGATACATTGCTTTTAATTCAATACAGGAAGGGGACTCACTACATCTGCGCAATGCAAATGACTGTGACTTAACAGCACCGTCCATCATGATGATGGCGAAAGAGACGGCCTGCAGCGTTAACGAGATGAGATGCAACAGGTAATGATTGATGCCATGCATTGGCCGCAGAATACCAGACTGAATGATGTAGATTTTGTGGTGTGTTGCGCATGAATTGATGTAATTGTGCACTGCCACTAATCAACTTTCTACAGAACACACTAGTAATTACTAATTTTCCCCTTCTGGCAAACAAGAAATGTGTACTTCTCTCCTGCATCTTGGTGATACATTGCTTTTAATTCAATACAGGAAGGGGACTCACTCAATCTGCGCAATGCAAATGACTGTGACTTAACAGCACCGTCCATCATGATGATGGCGAAAGAGACGGCCTGCAGCGTTAACGAGATGAGATGCAACAGGTAATGATTGATGCCATGCATTGGCCGCAGAATAGCAGACTGAATGATGTAGATTTTGTGGTGTTGCGCATGAATTGATGTAATTGTGCACTGCCACTAATCAACTTTCTACAGAACACACTAGTAATTACTAATTTTCCTCTTCTGGCAAACAAGAAATGTGTACTTCTCTCCTGCATCTTGGTGATACATTGCTTTTAATTCAATACAGGAAGGGGACTCACTCAATCTGCGCAATGCAAATGACTGTGACTTAACAGCACCGTCCGTCATGATGATGGCGAAAGAGACGGCCCGTTAACTTAAGATGAGAAGTAACAGGTAATAAATGATGATAATTAATGGCATGCATTGGACACCTGACTCTGAGCTATTGGTCTTTGTGTTTGCGTTGTTTGTTGTGCACAAAGTGATGTCAAAGTGTACTAGTGTTAATCTATCTTTCTGTACACAATAAAGAATGACTCAAGTCAGTAATATTTATATTTCTACTCTTGTTGTGTTATAAAAATTACACTTGTACTGCAGGCCGATCTTCAGTCAGTAGAAGTATCAGAGCTGATGATGAAGTCAGGAGGATGTTTCATGAGTGGCATAAAACGGAAAAGCCTAAAGGTAAACACGTGAACCACAACCACAGCACACCCAAATGTCTGTGTAGAAGTTGAATAGAGTGTAGCGGTGGGATGACTGCAGTGCATTGATTTTACTAACTTTAACTGTAAAATGCTATGTCTGGAATGGATAATGTGCTTTGCGTTTGTCCAACTCTTTGAGAGAAAAAAAAAAAGGACTCTAAAGTGTTAACGTAGGATGTGCTAATGGTAAGCACTGTGGGCCTGATCTCTCCTGTTACTGTTGAAGGTCTATGCTGGAAACAGACTACAGTAGAGATGATGCATATGCATACATGCCACCTCGGAAAGTGTTCTTGTTGCACTACACCATCACTTGTGCATTTGTTTTCACTTTCTTTCTGAATATCCCCTTTGGTTTTCAATCTAAAATTACAGGCCGGGCCTTGTCCAAAACTTTGTAAAACATTACAATGCATATTAATTACCTTACCAATCAATCACCTTTTTATTCCAGCCGGGCAGTGGCGAGTGGTGAGGCGACACACCCAAGATTGATGGACGAGAGGAGCAAGAGGAATGCCGAGATGCAAAAAACCAGTCCACATTTTTGACCAGGATAAGACAGTAACAGTATCCACTTTTCACTTCTTTTAAATAATTTGATTAATATCTTGTATACATTCTTTACAACAGTGTGTTCTTGGAGTTGTTGTTATCAATCATCATTACGTTTGCTCTGTGTTTACGATTCTTCACTACCAATATTTTAAATTTCTATTTGCTATCTGTTAAAGTATTAAGGCCGGAACAGAACAAGAAATAGAAGTGTATGTAATCCGGGTCTCATCATGCATGCATTTCCTTTTTTATACCTTAACATATGGAATGGATATGGTATGGTAGTCTTCAATGATTGTCGTTTGTTTGTCTATGTATGCATACTGTTTTTCTATGTCAAACCTTTCCCAAAATCCCCCTTCCCATCCAATCAACGGACCCTAACCCTCTTCCCCCGGGCTGTGTGACTTATTGTCGAGGTGTAACTAAATTAAATGTACACCAATACTTAATCACACACTTGCTGGGGCGGATGTGGTGAAAGCAACACTACTTCAATTTCAATGCAGAGCGATGAACTTCTTCTGCTTGCCCACCCATGAGTAGGATATTTCACAGGTTATTTTATTTAACAAAGGAACATATACCTCAGCATGAATTGCCGGCATTGATTGGATTTGTTTGTTGTCATTCCTCATATACAGCACTAACTGTTAGACTGTAGGCATAGCCAAGTCGACAAAACTATAGTTTGTAACTCTGTCTAGTAGGCTATCCTCATAATAACCAGCATTCAGTTTTTTTGGCAAATATTTGAGCATATAATTGTTGCTCGGTAAATTCTGTGATGTACTTCATTCAACTACTCCTCTAACAGTCTCTCAAAGGCGATTGACTATCTCCTTTTCTTTTTTTGGAAATGCTGCCACCCTGCCAGTGTATACTACTACTACTATACTACCACCACCACCCCAATCATGGCATGTATGAAAAAGGAAACCATCTTCACCATGCAGCCAGTGCTGTGCCACAGTTGGACATAAACATCAAGCACCGGTAAGAGAGAAGTTTGGGGGAGGCAGAATCAATAATGGACATGTTGTCAATGATGTCAGTTTCAAACACCACTCCAAAGAATGCATAGTTGGACCAGTCAATGAGTGAGGTGTGTCGCATCTATCTGTTTGTGTCTTATACAGTCAGCAAATTATTGAAATCAAACACACGCTATGGGCAGCCATGCACCAGCAAAGAAACAGTGTGATGTAAAACAGTTACCCCACCTACAAAACATTAACAACATTGCATGTAACATAGAAAAATATATTTAATTGACCCTAACAAATAAACTAAACCCACAAAAGCTAACCCACCCACCTCCCTAACCCCAACGACTGTCCATAGAAATAGAGAACGCCCAAACGAGTCAAGAACGAACAGGAATTAAAAAAGGGGCAGTGACAGGGACTAACTGGTGGGGCGGGACTGGAGGAGGACACGAATCTGGTCCTCTAAATGGGCGACGCGGCGTCTAAGGCCGCGGCAGTTGCAGCCACAGTGGGGGGGGGCACCGGAGATGGCACGGTGGCGGCGGGCAGCCGCCAGACGGTGGCGCCGTACCGCTGGAGGGCGGTGGCTGGGGCCCGGGGCACTGGAGGAGGCTTGAATTGCTGCTGCAGTCTCCTCCTCCTCCTCGGCTAGGACCACCAGCCGCCGGTATTCATGCTGGATTGCCTCCAGCTTCTGGCGCCGTGCCTTGGCGGCCAACTCCTTCCGGTTGATTTTTGGAGTAGCTGTGTATCAAAAAGAAAAAGCAAGACAATTGTAAAATATAGTCTTAATAAAACAGTAGGACAAGGTAATTATTTACACACATAGTGGCATGGTAGAGTAGCACTATAAAATAAAGCACAGTAGTACATAACATTTTAAATGTCGCCCGTCCTTCTTCCTTCCACCTGTCTTACACTTTTTAGTTGAACAGTGCACCAGGTGCTCTTCTCCATAAAACTTTCAAAGCGGAGTTGAAATCAGATAGATGAGGCCATTGGTTACTCAATACTCTGGCTCCTAGTCCTATACCAATTAAAGGGAATTCTAGTCTTCTAGTTCACTCTTCAAACGTCCCCAAGAACTCATACTTACTTACGACATCGGATAGCGGGCGGACTTTGTCCGCCCGCCATCCGACTGCTAAAAAAGGGTGGGGTTCCCGTGGGGACAATTAATTAGGATGATGCGCCCGGCACAGTGGCGGGCGCACCCTGTTATTTTAAATTTAAATTCTGGTTGGCTTTGCTGAAAGCAATGCTAAAATGTTGTGCTGCTTTTCCAAGCACAACATGACGGGCCTCGCACGGAGCCTGTCACGTTTTGCTTTGAAAGTCGGGGGGGTACCATAGCATCGGTAGGTACCCTCCATGGGGGCCCCCAAGCATACTCTGCAATGTGTGCATGCCTTTCCGTGGCGGACGGTAATGCCGCCACGCAAAGGCATTCCAAAATGCAGATTATATGGCTGCCGGTGTGGTGAGAGAGACACCACCGCCATATTGAACCCTTTTCCGCCTAGACATGTCTGAATATTTTCTACAGGGATGGCGGGAGGTTTGCCCCTGCTGTGACGGCAGTGAATTCCAGCCAGCCCGGCGGGGGCAATACGCCCACCATCCTAATGGGGCCCTAATTCACAACTTTACAGTATACATATACATACAGTACACCTTTGCAGTGAGTGTGCTGTCAAGTTAAACAATAGTTAAAGATTATGAATCTAACTTACCACCGCCTGCCACTGGTGCTGCCACTCCCCCTCCGTTGCTATCTGCAACTGCCGCATCCTCGCCCTCTGCGTCGCCTTCGCTGGCCCCAGCAATGGTGGTCGGTAGTGCGCCTAGAAAACATTACACATTTATTAGGCAACATATACACCTCCCCCCTATTGATCAGTAGCAAGGTTGAAAAATGAGTTAATACTAACATAAATCACTAGTACAAATCAGGTAGTAGTAGAGTAGACACTAAGTTATATGATCATTGTAGCATTTGCTTGATTAGCCCTAGCCATGCACATGTGACGTTACCTTTACCTTGCAGCTTCTTAAGACACCTTTGAGCCCACATGACCTGCCTCACACTGCTACTGTCTAGTCTACGCGCTGCGTACAGGCGGTCAACAAACATTAACAAGCCACTTTTTTAGGAAGAACTGGTGTACTACTGTTACTGTTAGTCCATATTGCTTATCCATAGATGCTACACTTTTTGGCACGGCTGAGAAATGCTTGCAAGTTGCAATATACTAACGCACACCATTTCTTTTTTCGCATTACAGACGCAAGATTCGCTTCTACGAACCAGAGCTTCTGAACGATGCACCAACTACCAGTACTAGGTTCTTCTGAGGTGAGGGGTCCCTTCACTCACATCTTCATTTATAAATGTATATAAACTAAATTGCTATGGGATGGTGGTGCTGCCTTCCACCACTTCAGTTATCATGATTTAATTCCCAACTGTATAAGTGTAACAATGTATATTGTTTTAATGTTATTGATTTGCCGGTTGGTGCTGCTAAGAAAACAGTGTACAGACCTTCTCAAATCGAAATAAAAATTTGAAACTTTCATAGACTTTGTGGTATTTGGTGTGGAGTGGACTAACTTACACGATTGAGCAAATTAAAGTAAGGGTGTGCATGTGAATAGCTTCCACGACAGAGGTTGCGTGTGTTAATGTTCTGGGTTGTCTACTTGTTGGTTATCTTGGGGGGAGGGTTCCGAGACCTAATAGGTATGACAAGACAGTACTATAGTCAAGCAGTGGAATTGTGGTGGGTGCGGAATTTCTGATTGAGGTGTGCAAGGAAGGTCCAACCTACCATCACCAACATCCTATTTTCTGGTGCAAATGTATGTGCAAGATCCCTACAACAGTTGTATGACCTATAGGGTATCATATCAAAATATTAAGAAATCTGGTAGGGCTGTTGCTATGAATTTTCAAAGCCTAAACATCAACAAGAGTAAAAAGTAGTACAAGACAACAACCCAACGGATTGTATGAGCTACTGGTGAATATGAGTTTTATATTACAACCTTTCACAAAGAGTGGCACTGGCCAACTGGGCAAGACTAGCTACTACAGTACAGACAGACAGACTGATAGTATGTAGTGGTACTCAGTCATCATAGCGGAGGCAGAGATAAGCTTTTTGAAACCGTACAGATCGAAGGATAATTGGTGGTAAAAGAATAGCATTTGGAAACACACTATAGTTCGGGAGAAATGGGGCAGTAAAAGTTATGGAATAAGAAATATTATTAAAAACAAGAAGACTTACTGGGGCCAGCAGAGGAGCCCTTAGCGGTGTCCTCCTCGTGGTGTTCCTGTCCCGCCGACTGCCCAGTCCCTGCCCGTCTGCCCCTGGGTGCTGATGAACAGGAAAGATATAAGAAAGAGACAAACATTGATGGATGGTGTCAACTTAAGCAAATACAATATTTTTCAACAACGGTCAAAAAACACTTATGTAAACAATTGCAATAACTACATTGACCGATCTCATCTGGTCAACATGTAATATCGGGGGATTCGCAGTTCGACTACTTAAGTTACTATTTATCAACAGTAATCCATTCTTCCATTCTGATTCCAGAAAACTAAGTTACAAGTAAGCCTAAGAATTAGTACAACGTACCACCCAACCTAGCCCACCTATTCCAGGCATGCCAATTGTACATTAAGTATGCATTTCGACTGTATTCCTCAACAATGTGTATGATCCAATCATGGAGGACACATGAACATGACTACATTTTTTGTATACACCAAATTTTGGTTTGATTGATGCTGATCTGCTACTGCTAAGTAACTGCAAAGCCTACCTCCACTCATTGAACAAACTAGAAAGGTTCTAAAGACTGGCGTACTAGCAGCACGTCACGTAACTGAGTGAGGGGGGCATCACGCATACCACTAACCAATTAGAAGCTCATACAAAGTACCTAAACCTATGTATCAATCCGCCCCTATCTATTAGTGACAGGACAAAGTAAGGAGTGGACGTGAGTCACTGTAGCATTACGTAACTTAATTTCTCTAAAATAAACTCGTAAAGAATCACGCTAAGCAAGCGCAAACGGAAAGCTGCAAACAAGTAAGATTAGTAGTAGCGCAGAAGAGCACCTGTGTCATAATCACAGAAGACTTTTAAACGTTATTAACCTGGAATGTATTACAAGCAGCAACATTCTAGCTGGTTGGAAGGAAAAAAAGATATTCGCAATATATAACATAGAGCAGAAGAACAGACACAAAGTTGTAATAATTAAATAGGTACTCACCAAGCCCCGGGACCTCCACTCCTAGCAGGTCCAGCAGGTCCTGCTCACGGTCCAGGATGTCAGACCACCGGTGCGTCAGCTGTGCCTGGGTGCGCCGGACCCCAGAGATGCGCGACACTGCCCGGCGCACCTTCCCCCACCGCTGCCGACGCTCCCGGAGGCCGTACCCGGACCCAGGCCTGCCACCTGCTGCCAGGGTTGAGGGGAGGTGGCGCTGCACAAAGAAAATTAGTGCAGCCAACTCCGCCTCCCCAAATAAGGCCCGTGCATGCACCCCTTGTGGGCGCCGCCTTCCGCAAGGAAGGCGGTCGCGGCTCTGGCTGCGCCGGCGAACAGCCCTGCCCTTGGACATGGTTCTGGGGACGGAGCGGGAAAGAAAAGGTAAAATAAATAAAGGAGTAAAGGAAATAAATAGCGGGCAATACAAAGAGAAAAAGTAGCTAAAAAACTAAAAAAAAGTACACAAAAACCAAAAATATAGAGGCAGGAAAATAGTTAGAGAAATAATAAGTAATAAAGATCCAAAAAAAGTGGCTATAAACAAAGGATTGAAAAGATTTAGGGAGGATTGAAAATCAGGCCCCAGAACCATGCAATAGAGTGGAAAACAAGATGGCCGCGCCCGTTGCGACCACGTGCGCAAGTTCGCGCGATATTTTCTCCCTGAGCAAGCAAAAAGCAACGCGATCAAGTAAAAGCGATCGCGAACAGGAAATATCGACCGCGAACATGCATTGCGCGACCCGGAACAGGAAGTAAACAACGCCAGAGGGCGGGACAAGTGAAAACAAGATGGCCGCGCCCGTGAGCGACCGCATGGGTAAGTTGGCGACCCACGAACACGCAAAAAATACCGCGAACAGGCGGCAAAAAAACTTCCGCATCTTCGCGATATTTCCGGCATGTTTGCGGAGATTTTCTGCATTCTCGCGATAATTTGCGGAGGTTAATTCCGCAAATTCCGCCCACCCCTAATCTTATCAGGCCCATGGGCTTTCTCATATTTCATTCTCTCAATAGCCCTAAGAGTATTGTCCAGGCTAAAGAGAGATCCGTCACTGGTGACACCCACCCTTGTCTCGTTAGGTTCACATTCAAACAAACTATTAGACCCATCCACTGGGAGGATAACTTCCCTCTTATCATAAAGTGAGGTGAAATGGTCAACCCACTTCTCGGGTTGAATAAAGTAACCTGGTGTAGTAAACCCTTCTAGACTCCTGTGTGCTATAATATGCCACAATGTACGGTTGTCATTGCACCTGGCAGCGGCCTGTACATTCTGCTAATTCTTATCAGCCCAATCACACTTGGACTTTCCTAGAGGTGTTTTGTACCCATTGCGCGATTTGGCAACAGCGATAGTGTGACCCTCCTGGATTGCTAGTTTTAAATTAAGTTTTGCCTGTTTGCACTTGTGATTGAACCGTGAATATGTCTTCCCCTCACTGGGTTTCTTCCCAGCGGATTGTGATAAAAATAAACCTTTCAGCTCCTTGAAGAAGCCTAGATGGCGGTTATTATTTTATTAGGCAATAATATAGCTGTATCAAGGCTAGAGAAATGGTGCACAAATAGTTTGTAGATATATACAGTTTTAAATGTAGATCTCTCAAGACAGAAAAACAAGATGATGTGAAGGGATAACCTCTGACACAGAGAATGTTTAGTGATATGCAATACTGGTCGTCGTTGTCATCAAAAACAGTGTGTCTACGAGTTAGGGAACCATGATAAGGCCCTGGGAAAAAGAATCCAAATCGTAACGGACGGCGGGGCATTATTGGTCGGGTACGATTTGGATTATTTTTCCCAGGGCCTTATCGTGGTTCCCTAACTCGTGGACACACTGTTTTTGATGACAACGACGACCAGTATTGCATATCACTAAACGTTTACTTCTTAACAATATGGGATCTCTGAATTGATTTCCATCCAACCTTGACTCAAGATCTTGTGAAACATAGGATAAAAAAAAAAAGGTCTAGCATATTGAAAATACAAACGCAGCACGCTAAACGTTTAGAAAGAACTTTCTTATTATACCAAAGCCATATTTCAAATCGTAACAAGTAAAGACAAAGATTCAACGCTGTCATCATAAGTTTTTTACTAGTCGGTTCAAAAATATTGGAACGCTACATCGGGGAATCTGTAGTCAACTAGGATATTCGAGTCAACAGGGGAGTAAAGACTTTGAAGCCCCCCTATGTGAGCTCCAGAACAAAGCCTTGAGGAAGTCACGGAGGTGATGAAACGCGCGTTGGCTGTTTCTCATGCTCTACATAACAAGAACTGGACTTTCAAGAACTTCATGGAACTAATCATTTTTATGAACATTTTTTGATATTTGATGTAACGATGCGATTCATGTCTTTGGTTATTTTACCATTGAATAAATTAGTGTTTGAACATTCTCTGTGTCAGGGGTTATCCCTTCACATCATCTTGTTTTTCTGTCTTGAGAGATCTACATTTAAAACTGTATATGTACACAATCAGAGTGCCAGGGTTTCTATTTTTGTATATGTCTTACAAGTCATTGGTGACTTGTGTGATTGATACTCTTGGTAGTGGGGTATCTTACTCCGAGTTGGCACCTGTCATACATTTGATTCCTATATGACTGTGTTAAATTGATGTGAATACCCGAATATCTGCTAAAACTTCTTTGAATGTGCGACAACGTATCCACCACTACTTTCTGTGATTTTTTAAATAGTTTGTAGATATTTGCTTGACATCTGCTATCATTCTGAATTCTAGGCCAAGAAACACGTCTGAGATTATCAGACATTAAGGATTCCCATTGTGTTGCGCCGCTACCAGACACACCCATGCTAAAGGTAGTACCAGCCTTGGAAAATAGGAGGGGATTGTGGTCACTGTTGAGCTAAGCTGTGATCATCATATCACAGTTATTTTCCCTGCGCTTCCCACCATGCCCCAACTGGATTTACCAGGACTCCAGGTATCAGTAACTCTTAGTAAAACACATAAATTAAAGAGAGTGGACTTAGTTCACAAATATTTAGCTGTGGGTAGGACAGACTTACTGCTGTAGTTCTCCAGGCTAATTTCTGAATTCCAGGCGCTCTCCAAAAGTAAGTGGAAGAAATTGGGTTACTGGTTGAGGGGTGGTGAAACCCTACTCAAGCAGCAACCACAATCCTTGTCGGGGTGAAGTCCAAAGCAAACCCAAAATTCACCTGTGCTCAACCCTTCGGTAGGTTGGCACAGAGCAATCAGGCTTAACTTAGAGGCAATTATGAAGCACTTCAAACAGTAATAATGTGAAAACACCACACAAAAAAATCCTACACCAATTTAGTAAAATAAAGTAAACCTTAATAAAAAAAATAAAAATTAAAACAACAATAATCGAATGAGTAGAACTGGAGATAAGTAATTTTAAAGATTTAATTGAAAATAGCACCCAAAAGCACAAAGCGCGAACTGTGGTTATCTGATCATGCCATACCAGGACAAGCTCACAAGTTCAGGTCTACTGTGATGGAGTACCGGCAAGCTACAGGGAACCAGTTAGGCCCACTGAACAAAAGTACCTTAAATCCTGGTTACGAAGAGTCGCAGAGTCCCATGTCAGGTATGCGTCACGCAGCATCGGTTACGAAGAGCTGCGAGGCCTCAATGCCAGGTCCTGCATCATCTTCAATGTGGCCGTTGACTAGGGGGGCTTCTGATTAGGGGACCTGCATCAGAGATTTGCCACACAGCGGCTGTTCCTATGAGGCTGCAGCCTGTGAGGTTGATGCAAAGTCCTGGCAATGGAAGGTCCACACAGCAGAGACGATACATCAGTTATGCTCTGGGCTGTGCCATGCAGCAGAGGAGATCCCAAAATCAACAAAGTTGCACTGGGTTTGCCAAAGCGAGGCTCACCTGCGCAAGTTAGGCTCAAGTTTCACCTAATAAAACAATCATGGGTTGGAAACTGCTCATGTTTAATCTTTTCCCACAAACTCCACCTCACCCAGGCTGATTCCATGAATGGCCTACTCTGGCAAGACTTAAACAGCTCAGAAGGGTCCTTCAAGTACCATCTTCAAAACAAGTTAAACGATCTTTCGCTCACTGAAACCATCGAACAGGCTATCAGGGCTGGATGACTTACCAGTGCTAAGCAAGCGTTCACACGCTTGGGCAGTGGCCATCTCCTACACTCCTTGGATCCAGCTGAAGTATATTGCTTGCACTGATATGCTTTGGATCAAAGCCAGAATTGTAGCTCTCAGACTAGGAGAGTGGAACATGGGTGGAAGACAGCTGGAATGGAAGTAATCGGCAGTTCAAAGCATAAAGTATCACTTCTGTGGCCATGGAGAGGAAACCATCTTTCATATTCCATGCATCTGCCCTACGTTGCTTCACCTGAGGAAAAATCTGCCTGGTAGTGTTAAATGGTAGCGGCAGTCGTGGTCGGTAACCTTTCAAGTATTGCCCGGCGGTAATCGCCTATTATACCATTCGATGCTAAACCAACAAAGAGGCAGGCGCCGGAGACTGGAAGGCAGGAAACAAGGTTTTATTCTCTCCGGAGGAGAACACATCAGGTCAGACAGCAAGGTATCGTCATGAGGTGCTCTAACTGCATCTCTGAGGCCTGGCTTCTTATACACAGGTTTATGACTTTATTGCAGGTTTATCATACATGGCACATTTTTGAGATCGCTTTGATACATGAAAGAACATCCTCAGAATCCCCACTTCAAGCTCGTTCCCACACATATCTACAATGGAAGTCCCCACCCCACCCACAGTAGGAGATGGCTATCACACAGCTGGACATTCCGCCAATTCCCGGGGGTGTGTGCGACCGGTCGGGTCTCAGGGGGTGGGGAGCCTTGATCTACTGTAATCCCTTTGATGTGGGGTGTTTCCCTTACAGTAGGGGCAATAAACTGCATCCGCAGGGCTAGGTGATGGCCTGGGACCGGTTCGGACAATGGGGCGCAGAGGAAGGGGGTTATCAAAGAGATGCATGACCATGTATGGGATGTCGGTCAGGCGTGGGATGTGGTTCCATGGCAGGGTCGCGCAGAAGGAGAGGGTTTATGGCCCGTGTATGAGAGAACGGGGGTGGCCGGCGCGCGGGGGAATGCTTGCAGCGCCAGGGGGACGCGCTGGCGATCGGCAATGAGCAGGGAGAGACCAGGGTGCCTAAAATGGCTGCCGTGCTCTTTCCTGTGTGTCGCGCTGGGGAGAGACAAGATGGCGCAGATAATGTTCAGTTGCAAACTAAATTTCCACAGTCCTCCCTTTTAACATATCTCGCCAGCTTGTCTGACCGACATTCACCGTCGTTAACCTTTTAGCCATAATATCGCAAATGTTTTCATGCGTTCTTGTTTTTAAAAGTACAGAATCTTAGGACAGGCGGGAGCAATCTGACACAATTGTACATAGTTACATGTGGTTAACGTGACAGTCGAGGAGGTAGCGTATACAGAATTACATTAGCTGCATCATATATCAGACACGGAGATAGGTGGAGGGAAACTTGCTTGAACACAAACTCGATACTTGAAAAAGGTTCAGTAAAACAAGGGATAACTACACTCATTTACTTAAGGCCTAGACTTCGCGTCGATTAAGCTAAACAGCATAGTCATGTGTACGGTTGATGCTATACAATTGTCATTTATAATAAGCTAATGTTTCCTCATTTATTTAGTGTGTAGCTGGAAGCGACCGATAAAAAGATCTTGGAAACTTGATTGGGAGGTAGTCAAATCAAAAAGTGGTTGGGAGAGGAATACAACTCAACATGAGTTACAGTCAGGGGGGGGGGTTTCTTCTTTCCAGTGTCTTATTGCAGTGAGCCATCACTGGTAAGCTCTCTCTTCTTCTTACGTTGGCACTGTTGAGCACCGGCGGTGGAGCTAAGGTCCAGCTCAAATCCAGATTTTTCGCGTTGCAGGGTGTGATCATCCTTTGCTCTTGGATTACAGTCCTGTTCTGTCCTGTCCCTTGACTGGTCTTATCGTAGGTACCTTGAGACGGGGTACCCGCTTCTCATTGTTCTTTTGTAAGGTCAATGTCAAAAATAGGGGTGCTTTGGGAGGCCGAGGGAAGAGGGGGTGGAGTGGGATCGGATCAAAAAGCGGACCAAGGAGAGCAGAATCTTTCAGCACTGGGCCCATCAATCGGGCCCGACGGGTTGGGACTTCAGGCACGTTGGTCAGCGAGCAGGGGGCTTCGGGATAGCTTTTCGTTCTATTGCTTTCCATGCCGTGAATGGTGCCTCGTCCTGCATCCCTTTGCTTTGTTGCTCCCCCTTGGTCGATGCCATAGATGTTCCATGGTGCGTAGCCAGGCTGTGCGTCACGTCCGACCCCTCTCTTCCGATGGCCGCAGGTTATCTTGGAATGAGTACAAGAAACAAAATCTTAGAGAGTTGGCAGGGAAGACATTTACACACTTCATCCTCTCTCCCAACCACCGAGTAGTTGGGGAAATGCTTTTATCGGTCGCTGTATGATTCATGTCTATTAACTCTTACGTCGGCGTGTGTTACTAATTTATTAATCATTGCTGTGGTGCAGGTTTCTGTGGGTGTTCCTGTCCATCGTCTGGCCTGCTAGGTGTTGATTCCTGTGTCCTATAATCGTTGTAGGAAGCCTGATATCTGTCAACTTTCTGGTCTATCAAAAATTCGAACCGGCTTCTCCGGTAGACACTCGTTCTTCTTTACACAAGTTCTGTTAATACACATTTTCCTCCGAGGACTGCTAAGTTTATGAAAAAGTGCGAGGTGCTACTGTCATGGATTCACAGATATCTATTTCGGGGAGGGACACAAGCCAAACATTTTTCTTGCTGGAGACAATATGTAACCCTCATCAGCTTAGGCGATGTACCTTTAGAAAATAAAGTCATCAGCTGTTTTGTTCGAAATACTCTGGGACGGCTAGTACAGAGCTGGGGTGATTCTGGAGGACGGGGATGGTGTCGTTAGAGCTCTAAAATGAAAACCACTGACATATAGTCCCCGTGATGAGGGCCAGATTGGGAGACATCAGTCGTCTTACCTGTCCTTTCTTTCTCAGCCAGTTAAGTCCAACATTTTACAGAAAGGAGAGGTAGTAACGTGGTAAAGTACGGTCGTTTTTGTTTCTGTCAATTTGTTCGAACACCACCGTGTTTTAGGCCAATTATACACATACTGAGGAGGTATAGTGTCGTTAATTTATTCAAAAAGAAAGAGGGCAAGAGAGCCTTCAGCGAGGGAGGGAGAGAGAGTAAGAGAGAGAGAGAGAGAGAGAGAGAGAGAGAGAGAGAGAGAGAGAGAGAGAGAGAGAGAGAGAGAGACGTGCGCATCAAGCAGGCTATTTGGCATACGTACGACACAAAACGAGAGAGAGAGAGAGACATGCGTACGATAATAGGCTACTTGGTGCACACACAACATGGAGTAGCACGGGTCAGTTCTATGTAAGAAAACACAAGCGGGGGAAAGACATAAAGTCGGTGATCACGTATACACAAATACCGGATAGGGCGTGACAGTACATACATCAAGCGCAGAAACTTAAGACGGAGACACAGGGCTACGTTGAGTATGGGGACCTCTCCTTTCCTGTCCTCTTTCCTATGCACGCTGCGTATTTTCAGTATTTTTGTAATTTATTTTGGGGGGGGGGTGTCGGACCTTTTACTCCCCTCCCTTTGATCGATAGACAAGCACTTCAATTATACGATGACGTTCTCTTCAAGCGACCCAAGTATATGAAATGCATACACATTCATACCGTATAACCGTAGCACACACGCACAGTCATACCATACAGTTTTTCACGTTCCCAATGGTGGTCTGCACTTCGCGCACTATCCCACAACGTTTGTCTATGTTTTTCCCTATATTGAGCACGGTGCGGCCCATGTCCACTCCATTCTTCAGTCGGAACTTCGTTGTGACCTATAGAGAGGGAAAAGAGGGTGGGGGGGTGTGCAGTATTCAAAGTACATTAGCGCGCATAGACACGAAAAAGTTCTACTTACCACGTACCAGGTTAGCCGCAGGAGTGGGTAATACCACAGACCTATTATGCTTTTCTTCCGACATACAAAGATGCTCTATTTCATTCATCTCCTAAATTTGGGTTTCCTGGTCGTACATGTATTTCTCGATCGGTCGTATATTATGGTGCAAGATACCATACCTTGCATTCGGCATATACCTTAAGCTATAGTCGACCATTTTCTGACAACTCTTGGAAAAAGACAGGTGTGACGGATACAAATTCTGTTAATTCAAAAAAAGATTCAGGCAAATGGGGTCTGCATTATCTGCTTTCTATTGCTTGGGAGTAACAATCATTTATTCAAAAACCTTTACCAACCTAGATGATTTGTCATGACACTGATTCCGTAATTCCTTTAAGAAGCCCTTTATTTAAAACAATGTCAGTATACAAATACGGGCCTACAACCGTTCGGGCCGGCCACGGTGTGAGAGGCGTCTCGGCGCCATTTTGGGGCGAGGTCGGGTGGGTCCAGTGCACAGTCTAAGTCTTCGCACTAACTAGCTGCCGGACCAGAAGCCCTTTCGGTAGTTCGAGAACTTTCGTTAGCGTCAGCTTGCGTCAGCATGGCGTCACCGTGATCTGGTAGCAATGCTGTGGTTCGTTCGTGGGGCGGGGCAGCAGGCGGGTTCTTCCGCCGATGCCTTGAATCAGTCTTTCTTTTACGGCACCAAACGTAGGCAAGATGGCTGCCGCCCGGAGCAAAGACAAGTTAATGTGGAATAAGCAAGCAAATAGCGGCGGTTGCCCCCACCGGAAGCCCACGGGAGTCGAATGCCAATGACTCCCGCAGAATCTGCAAAGCTGAGAGGGTGTTTTTCAAGGGTGGGGCCCACGCCCGAGCAGACAAGCTTCCGAGTCCAGGGCCGCCTTTCGGTGGGCCAGGCCTGGATCTGAAGAACCGACAGCCAGAGTCCAGAGGCAGCAGCAGCAGCAGCTCTTCGTTACAGCCACTGGGGTGGGTCCCCCGATCACTCGGCTGCGGGGGCCCATTTCTTGAGTGAAACGCTAATGGCAATCTTAGTGGATCCGCGCCTGAGTGGTTACCCGGCAGGCAAGACTTGAATGGCTGTCCTGCTGCAGCTGGCCGGTGAGTGCAGGGGCGCCTACTCATCTGGACGGCGAGTGAAACGGCTGGGTGCAACTCAGCTGGCCAGCGAAAGAAATGGCAGGGTGCAACTCAGCTGGCCGGCGAGTGAAATGGCAGGGTGCAACTCAGCTGGCCGGCGAGTGAAACGGCAGGGGTGCCCTCTCTGCTGGCGAGCCTCCACCTGGGGAGGCGGGGGAGGCCCGTCCGTGTCGCTTCCCCCCTGCCAGGGCACCTTTCGCTGCCGGTCGAAGCGGGGAATGGAAAGGCCAGTACAACGTGGTGGACTCCACCTTGGCGCTGCCAGAGCCTCGGCGCTGCGTGTAGCCTCCGGCCTATTCGCACAATCGTCCGCCACTGATGTCGATGGATTTTTGCATGGCTTTTATAGCCCAAAGCCGACTAAAAGGACAGCCCAAAGCAGGTCAATGTTGCTATTTCGAAGAAGGAGGGGCGAGGACTGTCATGTAAATAGTTGTTTAAAAACGTGTTTTAATGTGTTTACCCTGTTGGCGTGTTTGTTATACCTATAAGTTATTAAAATGTTATAACTATACTACTTTGTTGGAGTGTTTGTACATATTTTCAATCTGGTAACGAGGACAAGGATGTTACTACGTAATCAGAAAAATGACATAGCCCAATTGTGCGCGATCTAGCCCAGTTCGGTGACGTCGATGGTGGGTATCAGCAGGCTTCCGTTTGTGCAGGATTTTGTCGTGTTTACTGGGCGGGGTGGGCAGTAGGGCAGACATGTTTGGACTGCGAGAGCGACGGAGTCGAGCTACCTCGTGGCTACCTCGACCGTGGGCTTGGCTCCTCCTCCTAGTTCCATATTCCTCGTAAAGGGCTATTTCCTAACGTTTCTTATTTTTGCGGGGTCAAAAGGATCCCGTTATCGGTCTACTGGTCTCGCTTGACTATTTTTGTTTCTATACAGCGATTCTTTTATGCCCTAATTTGCTGTAAGCTACAGCGACTAATCCATATTTAGTAAATATGTCCTTATTAGGGGTGTCTTCCAGTGGAGCTGGATGGTTCGTCTCTAATAAGCGGTCCGGGCAGAACCAACTACCAATCAGTGGGGAGAAGATAGGCATGACGGGTTACAACGGGGACAAAAGTCAGCACTACCTATCTTTTCACTGCTTGCAAAGACTAGATAGAATATCTCTATTCCACGTTATTTGTAAGCAGAGAATACCTCCAAAGAACCAATATCGAACAACTAGTGTTCGGACAATCAATCAATCAATGGTGAGAAAGAGATAGGCACGACGGGTTACAATGGGGACAAAAGTCTGCGTTACCTACCCTTCACTATTTGCAAAGACTAGACAGAATATTTCTATTCTACGTTATTTGCAAACAGAGAATATCTCAGAGAGCACTATCCTTCAAAACAGTCAATATTCGGACAATCAATCAGTGGGGAGATAAAAATAGGCACGACGGGTTACAATGGGGACAAAAGTCTGCGTTACCTACCCTTCACTATCTGCAAAGGGAGAGAGAGAGTATTTCTACTCCTCCCCGTTTGCAGACAGCGAATATCTCAAAGAGAACAATCAATAAACAATACTAGTATTTCAATCAATCAATCAATCGCTTCGCAATTTGTCGTGTTTCACGACCTTACCCGGACCGCGTGGACAGTTTCTCGTCTTCCGCCTCCAGCGCCCGATCGTCCTCTACTCTCCGTATTTGCCGCGGCACTCCTGATGGTTCCCAGTCAGGACCGTAGATCACTCGAGAGAGGTCTGCTCGGAACCAGTGAAGTTCGGATGATCGGCTGCCAGACGAGGGTCTATCGGGCAGGAGCTCTCCCGATCGTTGCAGTCGTTCACTCTGTCGTCGGGACCTCTCCCACTGGATCCACGTGTCGCTGATGGGCCCCACGCTTGGGACGCCAATTGTTAAATGGTAGCGGCAGTCGTGGTCGGTAACCTTTCAAGTATTGCCCGGCGGTAATCGCCTCTTATACCATTCGATGCTAAACCAACAAAGAGGCAGGCGCCGGAGACTGGAAGGCAGGAAACAAGGTTTTATTCTCTCCGGAGGAAAACACATCAGGTCAGACAGCAAGGTATCGTCATGAGGTGCTCTAACTGCATCTCTGAGGCCTGGCCTCTTATACACAGGTTTATGACTTTATTGCAGGTTTATCATACATGGCACATTTTTGAGATCGCTTTGATACATGAAAGAACATCCTCAGAATCCCCATTTCAAGCTCGTTCCCACACATATCTACAGTGGAAGTCCCCACCCCACCCACAGTAGGAGATGGCTATCACACAGCTGGACATTCCGCCAATTCCCGGGGGTGTGTGCGACCGGTCGGGTCTCAGGGGGTGGGGAGCCTTGATCTACTGTAATCCCTTTGATGTGGGGTGTTTCCCTTACAGTAGGGGCAATAAACTGCATCCGCAGGGCTAGGTGATGGCCTGGGACTGGTTCGGACAATGGGGCGCAGAGGAAGGGGGTTATCAAAGAGATGCATGACCATGTATGGGATGTCGGTCAGGCGTGGGATGTGGTTCCATGGCATGGTCGCGCAGAAGGAGAGGGTTTATGGCCCGTGTATGAGAGAACGGGGGTGGCCGGCGCGCGGGGGAATGCTTGCAGCGCCAGGGGGACGCGCTGGCGATCGGCAATGAGCAGGGAGAGACCAGGGTGCCTAAAATGGCTGCCGTGCGCTTTCCTGTGTGTCGCGCTGGGGAGAGACAAGATAGCGCAGATAATGTTCAGTTGCAAACTAAATTTCCACAGTAGTGCATACCTGCCTCCAAGCTGCAATTGCTTGCCTGAACCCAGTGAATACCAATACACATCAAAACCAGAACCTTTTTCCAGGTGGAAGTATCAAAACTGGGGTCATCACGTTTCATCGATGACTAAGAGCCAGGCCAGAAAATGTGCACCAATACGATACAACTGCCCGAAAACATCTGAAGACCGCTATAGGCACCACTCGGTTGCTGCTGCTACATGCACAGACTGAATTCACCAGCTTGAGCTCCCTCAGGTCTTATCACTGTACTGCAGCTAATTAAAGTATCTGAACCATTTTTGGGATCCACCAGCGTCCCCATTTTCGCCGGTCTTTGCACTCTGCACTTTTAGCTCTTTTGTCAAACTTGAGCACCAACTGGAAGCACTGGGGTTGCCTGACTGCTGTGCCAGTGCCCGCAACTACATTCAATTTTGCACTTTTCACTTTTTGCTCCGCTGCCACACTCAAGCACTTCATTTAATCTAACTCTTCGGAGCCACCTGTGTTGCCTGGCTGCTGCTTCAGTCTGCCTGATCCTGTACATTCACCGTGGCTAGAAGTAAAAAAACAAATAATCAATAACACATGAATGCTTTGCAGACAGATCCGAGCAACGAGATGGTGCACTCTGGGACTAATTTGCATCTATTCTTTACAGAACATCACTGATCAAATTAAGGTAGTGGTTCCAAGGGCTTAAATTTGACTCTATGCCCTGTCCCATAGCCTTTTTACCCCTTTACTTCAGAACCCACAGACCAATTGTATTCATTGCTCTCTATGTTAACGTTTTAAGTGTCTCGAATTACATCTTTTGATGACATTTAATGATACTAAAAATGCATTCTGTGCTTTTCTGCCTTTTTAAAGGTTGTGACTAACTGTATAATACAATTTACTTACTACTTACAGATGAGATGCGTTGGTTCTGCTGGGTCCACAGGTGGAATGGCAGAGCACCTTCAGGCCCATCTTCCAATGGCACAAGACTGGGTTGGCACCACTTGGCAGGGTAAGACTCTCAGATGGTATAGTGCTGGTTTCAAGGTTATTGAAAGTCTGTTATGTTCCTGAGGCTTCTGAACAGGAGGCCAGACAAGTAGCCTTTGGAGTCACACTAGAGTCCTGTGTTTAGAGATGCAAGTACAGTCCTTCTCACCAAGGCAAGAGGGCAGCAGTGCAGAACATCAGGGCAGCAGTCCTTCAGCACAACAGTCCACCAGATTGGCATTCATTCAGCAGCACAGCAGTCCTTCTTCTTGGTAGAGTCCACAGATCTAGAGTTGGTATCTGAGGTTCAATATTTATACCTGGTGCCCACTTTTAAGCGCGAGAGACTTTCAAGGGATTCCACTCACAAGAGGTGCTTGGAATTTTCTCTTCAGAGTCTAGTGTAAAACCCCTTTAAGAGAGTGCCCAGGGAGGGCATTTGAGATGTGCAAGAGTGGTAGGT
Organism: Triturus cristatus; assembly: GCF_964204655.1. NCBI lineage: Eukaryota > Metazoa > Chordata > Amphibia > Caudata > Salamandridae > Triturus > Triturus cristatus. Next base: position 205,553,079 of record NC_140588.1, on the reverse strand, counting down.
GACAGCTCCTCCCCCTCCTTAACTCAGAGTAACCAATCCTACCAACACATAGCTCCCCTTTGCCTCACTGCCTGAGAGCAATAAACAAAGACCAATTACCATCTATACCTAGTTGTGTGACCCAGGATACAGGCAGCAGACACCAAATGTTTGGGACAAGATAATGTCACCCTTCTAAAAGTGGCATTTTTAGAATTGTCACTAAAAATCTAACTATACCATTAAAGAGCGGACTAAGTATCGCTACACTCTCTTGAGGTAACTTCCAGGCAAATATTAGCAGTATATTTTAAACGCTTATTGCGCTGTGGTTGTGTTTTTGACCTTTGAAACTTTTTAAATGGTCTGCTTTTAAACTCCCTGTCTGCTGAATTCACAGAGTCACAGCTTTCCTTTCCGCTGCTGCTTTATATCTGTTTACTGCGGAGAAAGCCCTTGTGACTCACTTCCAACAGGGCTGCTGTTTGCGCTTTAGTGTACACGGCTTAAAAGCCGATGCCGGGCCGGACGCACAGGCGTGTCTGCGCCGGTCCGCGCCTGGACGTCGCCATGACCCATGGCTCACCTAGGAAAAAGGATAACAGACCCCGCCATTATTATTCATTGGTCACTCTTCACCAGCTGAGATCTCTGCACAAGTTAACTGCCCCTGAACAACTCTTTTGCATGAACAGCTTCCCCCATATCCTAGAGGGCCGGATGACCTTTTACAAATGCCATTTCCAAAACTCTCTTGAATTAGGGAGCTTTACTGGGTCCAAACCTGGCCTAAAATACATTAAGAAAGATTTTAAAAGCCTCCTTTGTGATGTAGGATCGCTAGCCAAACATGCCACCGAAATATGGGATTTAATTACTACTCAATTACCATATATCTGTTTTATGACGGAAACTTGACTGAATCCCTCCAATTTCCCCGCAATCACATTGGCCATTCCAGATAACTATAAACTAGTTAAACTAGATAGAGGCTAAAAAACAGGAAGATGCATTGCCATAGCCTTTAAAAACACAATTAATGTGACATGGATCATGACCATTAACACCAATGCAATGGAATTAGGCATTTTCAAAATGAATATCTACAATACAGAAAGCTGGAACAGAACCTTGATTTACCGTCACCCTTCTTATAAGGCATGTTTCAGTCAACAGCTGGTAGAGACAATGACCGCCCATGTTCTAGCCACTTGGGGCCAGATGTAGGTAATCCTGAAATACCGAGTCCTTAATAGCGATTTTTACCGAATCGCTATTAAGGACTCGGTATTACAGATGTACGTAAAAAATCAGTTAAAAATACCGAATCGGTAATAAGTGGTAAAAATTAGCGATTCGGAAAGAATCGGTAAAAATAAATACCGATTCCTTAATACCGAATCGGTAATTAAAAAAATCGGTAATTCTCGAATCAGCCAATCCTGTGCATCCTCATTACCTCCCAAACAGGAAGTGGCCACGCCCATGCAGATGCACTGATCCTGAAGCTGTTTGTGAGGCAGGGAGCACAGCAAACAAGTCTGGACCAACTCAACAAACTATTTCCTGACAACACTGTGCAACCATGGACAACTAGGAGAGGGAGAAAGATGCAGCTGAAAGAAAGAGGAAGCAGAAATTCAGCGAGCGGGAGCTGGAGGTCCTTATTGAGGATGTCACTAAGGACCACAACAAACTTTTTGGGAAACAGTCTCTGCATGTGCCTGAATCCCAGAAAAGGCAGATTTGGCTTGTCATACAAGCAAAAATAAATGCCATTGGAGTAACCCAGCGCTTCATCGAGGAACTCAAAAAACGGTGGTATGACCTGAGGAAGCGTGCTAAGCAGAGGCTGGCAGAGAGGCAGAAGCAAGCCAACTGCACAGGTGGAGGGAGAAACACAGCACCTGCCCCAAATGCCCTGGATCTCCTGGTTAAGTCCACCCTCCAGCCGGCGAGTGTGAGTGGGATTGGGGATGCAGACAGCTCAGCCAGAGCTGGCAACAAACAAGATAAGATGCATGCACTGCTTGCTGTTCCTCCCACTCTCTAACCCCAAACCCTAATGAGGCATTGTGAATCCCACTCCAGTACATGTTTTACTAAAAACCAGCAATGCATTATGGGAGATGTAGTCAGAAGTAACACATGTCAGAACAGTCAGTCCACTGAATCCAAAGGCATGTGACACACATCAGCAATTAGCAAGCAGTGGACAGTCAGTTTGATTGGCAGGCATGACATTTATTATTAGACAAATGCTGCCAGATAAGTGAGCAAATGTACATTCAGTCTTCACAGGCGAGCCATCGCGCAGGGCTGCAGAGGGGAGCAAAGGAAAGGCAGCCAGGACAGAGAAGACACAAGAGGAGGAGGTCCTGTCACCCGCAGGGCACACCACCCCACCACCATCACCTTCACCACCGCCACCATCAACGCCACCAGCACTGAGAGCCAGGAGGTCTGCAGTGCCCAGCCTCCAGCAGATGGAGGTGTCTGAGGAGGACAGCATAGGAGAACAACAGTCCACAGTGGATGAGGATGCCAACGGTGCAGGCTCACAGTCCCCAACAGAGTGCACCCACACACGTGCCAGACTCCGCAGGGCAAGGACTGCTAGTCCAGCTTCACAGGGCTATGATGAGAGTGTGTTCGCCGGTCTTGAGTGGAACATGCTAAAGGTGCAGCGCCTGCAAGGCAAAGCCATAAGGTCAGTCCAGCGGCAGATGGTACAGATGAATGGGCACATGCTGCGAATAGAGAAGGGCATCTGTTCCATGAACGATACTGTGGCTGAGGGCATGAGGGACATCTCCGAGGCAGTGAGGCTGCTGTGCAGCAAATTCAATGAGGACCATCTGGCAAGGCGCAGGGAGAGGCAGAAACTTGAGAACTACACCAAGGCGGTGAACCGCCTCTCCACTGCCACCTCTCTGTTCTGCAGGCACTCGGTGACCATGCAGGAGGAGAAGGCCCACTGCAGCCGCGATGTGGCAAGGGGGCTGGTCACAGTGACCAGTGCACTAGAAGTGCTACAGACCAACCAGGTAGCCACTACAGGTGATGGGGGGATAGTGAAGAGGCTGCTAGCCGCAGTAGCATCACAACACCTATCACAGAGTCCAGGAGGCACAGCGAACAGCACAGCGCTGCCCCAGGACAGACTGGCAGTGAGGACAGTGTGCCCAAGGAATGCAGCAGTGCAGCACGTGGGCGCAGGAAGTAATGCCAGCCATCACATGGTTTACCGAAATGGGTGGTGTAACCCGTTTTGGTTATGTAAACTGCATTTATAGTAGGCCTGGCATGTGACGCCCTTCATGTTGTGGTGGTGTGCTATGATAATTAAACACCGTCACTCATTTACAGTAACTGGCTGGTTCTCCTTACTTACTCAGAAATAGTTGCGTTTTATCTCAGCCCATCTGTGTCTCCCATCTGGTGCTGCTGCCACACCTGCTGCGCTGTGCTCTGGCTCTGGACAGTCCTCACCCTCGTCCTCAGAGTCAGTTAGTTCCACTGCCGTTCCTTTCTTTGTGGCAAGGTTATGCAGCATGGCACATGTTGCTATTATTTTGCAGCAGATGATGGGGCGGTACTGACGTGCACCTCCACTTTTGTGGAGGCAACAGAACCTGCTTTTTAGAAGTCTAAAGGTGCGCTCCACAACGTTGCGCGTGCTTTTATGTGCCACATTGTATCGTCTCTCACTTGGGTCGGAAGGGTTGAGGTATGGAGTTAGGATAAATGCCCGCACGGCATACGCGCTGTCACCTAAATGGGAAAGGAAGTGCCATTAATAAGAGTCACCAACACATTTATCCAAGGTATACATCAGGGTGTGTCACATTGATTTCCCTAGCAGGTATCCTTCTCCAAATTCACCCCCAGCAAGACATATGTAGATCCCACTGTTCCTGAATATGTAGGAGTCACGGGTACTCTCTGGACATTTGGCCATGATGTCAGTGATGATGTTGTCTGCATCGCTTATCACCTGTACGTTGTTGGAATGCGTAGATTTGCGGTTCCGGTATATGTATTCTGTAGCTGCAGGTGGGCAGATTGGTATGTGGGTCCCATCAATGCACCCTATTACATGTGGGAACTGTGCCTTTCAGTAGAAATCAAGCTTCGTCTTCTGGAGTTCCGCCTGTGTGCTGGGAAAGCGTCTGTAGTGATGCATTCTCTGCATCATGGCATCCAAGAAAGAGTTGAAGAAACGGGACAGGCAACTCTGTGACACACCACCTTCCACAGCTATCACCCCCTGGTAACTTCCTGATGCAAGTAGGTGCAGGCTACAGAGCACCTGAACATGTGTTGGTATGGTGTGTGCCTTTGGTGTCTGATGCTCCAGGAGTGGGTGCAGGTCCCGTATCAGTTCTAGGATGGTTTGGGGTGTAGCCTGTACCTCTCATGTATTTCAGCCTCAGTCATTTGGAACAGTGTAACACGCAGTCTGTACACGCGCTCCTCCCGTCTCCAGATCTTCAGTCCTGCTGCTCGCAAACGTAGCCGCCTTGACATCACGTAGAGGGCCGCCATTGTGTTCACACTGTTGCATTTTGGGGCTGTTTATATGCAGTGAACCTGATTACCACCTGCTTTGAGTCAGTGGTAATGTCAGGAACCCTTTTGTTTGCCTCAGTACCACTCACACTCACAAACTGTACCCTCGTTGGAGGAAAACGAATCCTGGCTGGAGAGCTGTTTTGCGTGCAATTTTGCAGGTGTTGAAGCATTGCCGCCGACCGCCTTCATTTCCTATTTGAGTTTGCGGTCTAGTTGTTTTCGACTACAGACTTAGACTTAGACTGCGCGGCGCACTTCAACCGAAGAAAAATCCTGTCATGAGCGCTTTCCTTAGGCACTCCAGTTTTGAGGAAGAAAACGGTGTTTTTGGAGACTTTTGACATTATTTCAAAGGAAACTAAAACATATCTTGTTTTTTGTATGTCTACTAACCAAAAACGAATTTACAGTTTACAGACTCGACAATTTTACCACATCGGAGTTTTGGTTGCTGGGAATACGCAGAGAGAGAGAGAAGAGGAATTAAGTTCGGAGCGACAAGGGCATACTAAGAAGTAGCTTCTGAGAAGAGAGGCGCTCAAAGGCATATAAAGGAAGTTGCTTCTGTGAAGAGAAGCGCTTCGAATCCAAAGTAAGCGTATCCTAAGCAGTTCTTGATGAAAAGTTAATTCTGCAGATTATTTCAAGGTCCTGAAGGAGGAAAAGTTTTTGTTATTCATTTCTTGTACTCTAGCTATCTGGAATATTCCTTTGCTTTTGAACGTGAGGTAATTGGCGTTTCCAAATTCCAGATAAAGTAACCTATTTAGCAGACCGTACAAGTGCGCCTAAGAACACTATTCAGAAGTAACATTTTGGTGCACAAAATTAATGAACTCTTCATAAAAGAAAGAGACATTCCTTAGGAAGAATCCAGAGAACAGATTCTGAAAAGACTAATGCCCTCAATCTATAAGCAAGAAATATAAAGTTTGTTTGCTTAGTAAAAGATTGTAATTAGATCTACGTGCATTATAACCAGGGGTTCTTCCAATGGATCAGATAGAATATCTACTATCAGACAAAACATTCAGGAGAGTAGCTAATCCTTAGACAAACGCAGGTAATAACAATTCATTAGGAGAGATAATAGAATTGAGCATTACATTACAGAAAAGGTGAATGCTTATGTTTCTTTTGCAGGTCTCTTCCCATTCCTTGGGCGAAGAATAGGAGAAGAGCCAGCGTCAGGGAGCAGTCTCTCTTGTTTTGTCTTCCACTTCCCCTTTCCCCCCGGCTGAAGTTAGAGATAGAAATTAATCACCTGTCTCTGGCTTCGGCTGGAGGGATCTGGGGTATAGTCATCTGCTTCCGAGGGGATCGCACTTTTTAGTAGAGAGTTTCTGACAGATTGAAGTGCCAAAACCTCTTAATTGAGGATTACAGATCCCCTCTCGGGCAGTATGACGGAAGATTTTGATTTAACGTCTTTGACAACTATTTTGAGCAATATGCAGGAACAATTAAGTACTGCATTGGGAGAAAACAAGTCTTTGAGGGAGGAAGTTAGAAGGGCCAGGGAGGAGTCCATTCAGACAAAACAAAAATTGGAGGAGCTGGTAGCGTCAGGGTCAGTTTTTAAAGGACCTCAACCTTTGTCTAGTAATTCGTCCACAGCAGACATTTCCACTCAGGTTAAACATGCAATTTCACCCATTATTCCTTTGGCACCTCCAGAAAGGTTTGGTGGAGACCCACAGAGAGCCCAAATATTTTGACACAGTGTTCATTACACTTTTTGTGTTGTCCTGTGATTTTTGTGGTGGATCAATCTAAAGTGGCATTTATTCTGTCGTATCTGAATGGTGACGCAGCAGCCTGATCTATGTCTTTGGTCACCAGGAATGATCCAGTGTTGTACAATTTTGCAAACTTCAAGACTTAATATTTTTAAGGATATTTGACAGACGATCAGCCTCTCAGGCAACGGACAATGAGTTATTAAAGCTCAAGCAAGGAACTAAAAATTTAGTAGGATATTTGGCACAATTTAACAAATTAATTGTAGAAACAAATTGGCCGGAGGATAAAAGATCTGCCATTTTTTATAGAGGATTAAAAGACGAACTCAAGGATGCCTTGGCCCAAATTCCTCATAGACCTACAGAGGTTTCGGAGCTAATTGATTTGGTGTTACAAATAGATCACAGGTTAAGCGAACGTCGCAGTGAGAAGAGAAAGGATTTTCGTCCTCCACCTCCTCGTTTTGATCGTGTAAAATCTGAAGGTCACAAGGTAACAGAGAGTGTTTCCAAAGAAGAGCCAATGCAAATTGGGTAAGTCAGGGGCCCATTGACTAAAGAGGAAAAAGAGCGCAGGAGCAAATTAACAGTTATGTCTTTATTGTGGATCAGCTGGGCACTTTGTGAGAGAGTGTCCTAAGAAGCCAAAATCTTCCCAGCAGGGAAAAGGTCGGCTTCACCCGTAGGAGGAGCTGCACGGGTGGAAGCAACAGTCAAGTCGGCTCCGGAGACACAACAGATAGTTAATACGTTACAATCTGCAGCGCCTCATTTGGTGGTCTCTTTCACAGTAAGATTTCGCAGTATAGAAATAAAAAAGGTCTCTGTGATGATCGATTCTGGGGCCACTGGGAACCACTGTGATATTAAGTATGCACAGCGAATTGGAATACAATTTATAAAAAAACAATTTTTGGAGGCAGTCCGAGCTGTGGACGGAACTAATCTGTCTTCCGGACCCATCACCCATGAGACTGAGTGGGTGCAGCTAATGGGTTTAAATGGTCACACTGAACAAATAACCTTCAATTTAATTGATGCCCCTCAGTTTCACTTAATTTTGGGTCTCCCTTGGTTGACTGAACACAACCCACGCATTGATTGGAGTAGGAGAACTGTAGTTATGGACTCCGCTTTTTGTGCAGAGAATTGTTTCAAGGAAAGATCAGAATCTACTCTAGAATCACCAGTGCATGGTTTGGTACTTCATCTTTCCGCACCGATTTGTACTGTGAAAACAAAAGAAATTCCGTTGGAATATCAGGATCTATCTTCAGTGTTTGACAAAAAAGAAGCTGAAAAGCTCCCCCCTCATCGCCCTTATGACTGTAAGATTGAAATTGAGCCGGGCGCGGTTTTGCACTGCAGTAGAATATATGCCCTCACAGAAACGAAAAATAAATTTTTAAAGGCCTACCTAGATCAGCATTTAGCGAATGGATTTATCCGCCCCTCTCAGTCTCCGGTTTCGTCTCCTCTATTTTTCATCCCTAAGAAGGATGGCGAACTTCGCACTTGTATAGACTACAGAGCACTGAATCAAGTAACAGTTAAGAATCGCTATCCACTCCCTTTGATCTCTGTTGTTAGATCAAGTCAAAGATGCCAAAGTGTATACAAAGTTGGATTTGTGGGGAGCCTATCATTTAATCAGAGTGGCCCCAGGAGATGAATGGAAGACAGCATTTCAAACTCGTTATGGCTTATTTGAGTATCAAGTAATGCCATACGGGTTATGCAATGCTCCAGCTGCCTTTCAACATTTCGTGAATGACGTTCTAGGAGAATTTTTAGATAGAGTGGCGGTTGTATACATAGACGACATTTTGATTTTTTCAAAAGATGTAAAAGAACATGTACAACATGTGAGAGCCATCCTCACGAAGTTGCTCGAGAATCATCTCTATGTCAAGTTGGAGAAATGCGCATTTCATGTTCAGAGAGTAGAATTTTGGGGATATATTCTTTCTCCAGAAGGAGTCAGCATGGATACCACTAAGGTGAAAGCAGTGCAAGATTGTCCGTCACCAAGAAATGTAAAGGAGATCCAAAGTTTTCTGGGATTTTCGAATTTCTACAGGAGATTCATTCCAGATTTCTCTCACAAGGTGACCCCTATTACTCGTCTTTTAAAGAAAGGAGTGAAGTTTCTGTGGGGCACAGAGGCTGAAGAGGCTTTTCAATTCTTAAAGGAATCTTTTACTCAGGCTCCTGTCCTTTTGCACCCAAGATCGGAAGATCCATTCTATGTCGAAGCAGATGCCTCAGATGTTGCAATTGGAGGAATTTTATCACAACATCACCCGAATACAGGCCAGTTGCATCCGGTGACTTACTATTCCAGAAAAATGACCCCACCAGAGTGTAATTACTCAATTGCAGATAAAGAGTTGCTAGCTGTCAAATGTGCATTTTTGGAATGGCGACATTATTTGTTGGGGGCCAAGCACAAAGTCACTGTGTTTACAGACCATCGAAATTTGCAGTTTCTCAAGTCGGCTCGCACGCTAACAGCCAGACAATTACGGTGGTCTTTGTTTTTTGCTGACTTTAATTTTGTAATCACTTTTCAGCCCAGAACAAGTAACGCCAGAGCAGATGCGCTCTCCAGAATCAATTCAGACTCTCAAGAAAGAACTAAAGAGCTGCAACCAATTATACCAGAAGAAAAGATAATATCAGCAATTAGTAAGTCAGATTTTTCAGTAGAAATTCATGAAGTGATGACTGATCAGGAGATGATTCAATGGGCTCAAGAGGAGAAAGATCGAGAAATCAAGAAAGGTCCACCTTATCTAGGCAATCGTCTGTTTCTTCCCACAAAGACACTCCAAGAAAAGGCCTTAAAATCTTGTCATGACAATTTACTTGCAGGGCACAAAGGAATTCATAAAACCATAGAATTAGTGGAAAGAAATTTTGGGTGACCGGGAATGAGACCACAGATACGACAGTTTGTGTCCACTTGTGAGCGATGCCTTAAAGGAAAATCAGACCGAATGGCTCCACAAGGGCTGTTAATGCCAATGCCCACTCAGCTGCATCCATGGCATACAGTTTCCATGGATCTGATTGTTGATCTTCCCCCAAGTCAAGGATTTAATGCCATTCTAGTTATGGTTGATGTTTTTTCCAAGATGGCCTATTTCGTTCCACTCAAAAGAATTCCAAATGCTCCTCAATTGGCCCAGTTATTTTCCCAACATATAGTACGGTTACATGGAATTCCAAAAGTTTTGGTTTCCGACCGCGGCTCCCAATTTATTTCACACTTTTGGAGAGCCTTCACTAAAAGGTTAGGAATAGATTCTCGGTATTCCACTAGTTTTCATCCGGAAACAGATGGCCAAACAGAGAGAGGCAACCAAGAATTAGAACAGTATCTTCGACTCTACCTACTAGATCAAAAGGCAGAATGGTCCGAGTTAGTTTGGGCAGCAGAGTTTGCTTATAATAATGCTAAACATTCCTCCACTGGGAATTCTCCTTTCTATTTAAATTATGGTAGGCACCCGAGTTTAATTTTAGAAAAAGAAGAGAGCCCAGTGCCAGCTGTAGAAGAATACGTAAAAGAGGTACAGAGAACTGTAGTGCAAGTAAAAGAGAATTTAATTAAGGCAAAGGCCTCATACAAAATTCAAGCTGATAAGAAGAGAAGAGTGGGTCCAGTTTTCTCCCCAGGAGACAAGGTATGGCTTTCTACCAAACATCTTAGATTAAAAGAGAGTCGTAAATTTCAACCTCGCTTTATTGGTCCCTTTCAGGTTGAAAGAATGTTAAACCCAGTGACAGTAAAGATCCACTTGCCACCTTATTTAAAAGTGCATCCAACATTCCATGTTTCTTTACTCAAGAAAAGTCCACCTGATTTGAGAGTTCAGGCACCACCTAAACCAGTAATAGTTGATGCTACTGAAGAATTTGAGGTATACAAAATTTTAGATTCAACCTTTAGAAAAGGTAAATTGTTTTATCTGATTGATTGGAAGAACTTTGGTCCAGAGGAGAGATCATGGGAACCGTATACTAACATTCATGCCCCAAGGCTTATTCGAGAGTTTCACAAAGCCAACCCAAAAAAACCAAGGTTGGAGAAACATTTTTTGGTGGGGGGTACTGTCAGGAACCCTTTTGTTTGCCTCAGTACCACTCACACTCACAAACTGTACCCTCATTGGAGGAAAACGAATCCTGGCTGGAGAGCTGTTTTGCGCGCAATTTTGCAGGTGTTGAAGCATTGCCGCCGACCGCCTTCATTTCTTATTTGAGTTTACGGTCTAGTTGTTTTCGGCTACAGACTTAGACCGTGTTTATTGCGCATGCGCGAGTAGCGCACGGCGCACTTCAACAGTAGAAAAATCCTGTCAGGAGCGCTTTCCTTACGCGCTCCAGTTTTGAGGAAGAAAACGGTGTTTTTGGAGACTTTTGACATTATTTCAAAGGAAAGTAAAGAAGGCTAAAGCATATCTTGTTTTTTGTATGTATACTAACCAAAAACGAATTTACAGTTTACAGACTCGACAATTTTACCACTTCGGAGTTTTGGTTGCTGGGAATACGCAGAGAGAGAGAGAGAGAAGAGGAATTAAGTTTGGAGCGACAAGGGCATACTAAGAAGTAGCGTCTGAGAAGAGAGGCGCTCAAAGGCATATAAAGGAAGTTGCTTCTGTGAAGAGAAGCGCTTCGAATCCAAAGTAAGCGCATCCTAAGCAGTGCTTGATGAAAAGTTAATTCTGCAGAATATTTCAAGGTCCTGAAGGAGGAAACGTTTTTGTTATTCATTTCTTGTACTCTAGCTATCTGGAAATTTCCTTGGCCTTTCAACGTGAGGTAATTGGTGTTTCCAAATTCCAGATAAAGTAACTTATTTAGCAGACCGTACAAGTGCACCTAAGAACACTATTCAGAAGTAACATTTTGGCGCACAAAATTAACGAACTCTTCATAAAAGAAAGAGACATTCCTTAGGAAGAATCCAGAGAACAGATTCTGAAAAGACTTATGCCCTCAATCTATAAGCAAGAAATATAAAGTTTGTTTGCTTAGTAAAAGATTGTAATTAGATCTACGTGCATTATAACCAGGGGTTCTTCCAATGGATCAGATAGAATAACTACTATCAGACAAAACATTCAGAAGAGTAGCTAATCCTTAGACAAATGCAGGTAAAAAAAATTCATTAGGAGAGATAATAGAATTGAGCATTACATTACAGAAAAGGTGAATGCTTATGTTTCTTTTGCAGGTCTCTTCCCATTCCTTGGGCGAAGAATAGGAGAAGAGCCAGCGTCAGGGAGCAGTCTCTCTTGTTTTGTCTTCCACTTCCCCTTTCCCCCCGGGCTGAAGTTAGAGATAGAAATTAATCGCCTGTCTCTGGCTGCGGCTGGAGGGATCTGGGGTATAGTCATCTGCTTCCGAGGGGATCGCACTTTTTAGTAGAGAGTTTCTGACAGGTAATTAGCAACTCTTAAATACCGAAAAATCGCAAATTCGGTATTACCGATTTTTGGTACATCGCATTTGCGATTATTTAAGGATTTCTTATTTACCGATTCAGTATTTAGGGGTTTCAGTGTCTGCTAATCGCTAAATAAGAAATCGGTAACTGGTTTCCCTTATTTTTACTGATTCCTTATTTGCGATGGCGTTCGGTATTCCCTACATCGCACATGGCTAAATACCGGTCGGTAACGCAGATGTTTAACGAATTTCGGCGTTACCGACCGGTATTTAGCCACATACATCTGGCCCTAAATCTAAATCTTTTCTTCTCCTTGACCTACTATCTTCCAATTCTGATCTCCTTGAATGTGAGGCTCCAATCCCTCTCACATGGACTGATCATTTTCTAATCTCTTTTTATGTTCAGACTCCTCCATCACCCGACTCAATGAAAAATAATAGAGCAGCAATAAACTCTTGTGGGCCTGTGCACAAACTTACTCCTGAAGATTTTAGTAAATCATTCCACTTCTATGTGTAGGGGGAGCAATCCTGAGGTTACTGACATTCTGAACACTTTTAACATGCCACTAACAGAAGTCCTGGATCTAACAGTACCCTATAAAATCTATAGCTTCACCATGCGACGACCCTCTACTCTCTGGTTTACCAACTAGCTAAAACTAGATAAATTGGTGTGTAAGAAGTTAGAGAGACGTTTGCGCAGAACTAAAACATCGCTTCACAAGAACCTTTACAAACAAGCATTATCTCGTTATCACCACAATATCAAAATCTCAAGACGAAATTCCGTTATTAATCAAATTGAATTGACAGGTAACTCCGCCAAAGCACTTTTTAATATTGTTCAAGACTTCACCACCCCACGAGCATGTGTCCAATCTCCTACAGGTTCCCAAGAGCTTTGTGATTCATTGGCTGATTTTTTCACCCTCCAGTAGTGGGACTTTCTGGTTCAGTAGCAGATCGGAATGCAAAGAAATCGTATATATTAGGCAGCTGTGTACCTTTTACCCTAGAGGAAATCCGTAGCTCCCTGCTGTTCGCCAAATCGGGCTCTCCTCTGGACATCTGCCCTCTGAAAATAATGTCGCTGCTGTCTAACCACCATGCCCCGAGTGGAATGCAGCATGTGTTTGACCCATTTAAAAAAAAAAAAATCTGGCCCATATGCTTGCTTCCTCTTTTGGGCAAACTGCTTGAAGGTTTAATCAACAAACAATTAGTTGCCTCCCTAAAAGCCAATCATATCCTGGATCCCTCGCAATCTGGCTTTCGATCTGGCCATAGAACAGAAATGCCGCACGTAGCTGTGACCCATTCTCTGTGACTTGCTCTGGACGCAGGAAACCCAGTCATGTTTGTGCTACTGGATCTCTTAGCGGCTTTCGATACTGTACCTCACGTCAGGCTACTGGAGAGGCTACAAGAGATTGGTATTCAAGGCCCTGCGTTCAAATGGCTCTACCGTTTTTTGAAAGACAGACTTTGAACCGTCATCCTGGGCCCATATTCCTCTCGGTAAATGCAACTAGACAAGGGTGTCCCACAGGGCTCCGGTTCAAGCCCTACTTTGTTCAATATCTATAGGGCTCTCCTTGCAAAGATCGTTGAACCTTATGGCTTCAAAATAATTTCATATGCATACGACACCCAGTTGGTGTTTACACTGGAGTCCAACCAGGGGGCCACTAAAAAGCGCTGTGCCCTGGGTATGTTAGCCATCTCCAACTGGATGAATGAGAATTGTCTCTATTTGAATGTAGACAAGACAGTGATTATGCAATTGGGATGGGCCTCCACTCTCTGGACTGATGAATGGTGGCCCTACCAATTGGGCTCAGCATCTATGACCAAGAAGTCTGTTAAGGACATGCAACTACTGCATAAAATATCCCCCCACATCAGCCAGAAGAATCCTAGTACAAGCCTTAGTAACATGTAGGCTGGACTATGTCATGGCTCTCTTCACAGCGTATGGTGCGATGCACTGATAAAGGCAGGTTCATCTTGACCAATGTGTGACAACAGGGGGCCGTCCACACTCCAACGCCCTTTGGAGCACATACTGCGGTGAAACCCGATCGTATCCAGAGTGTGGATACAAGACCCATACGTAAGTACAGGGTTAGTCTTAGACCCTCTAATATAGAGGCCAGGACAACAGGGATCATTCAGTCCTGAAGAAAGCTGGGGAAGACACAAATAGCCAGCTGAAACATGTTGACTAATCTGCAGAGGGGAGGGGCGAAGGGTGCATAACGGACCATGCTCACCACCATCCTCTAGGTCATTAGACCTTTTTAACCTTGGCCAGGGAGTCCAGGAATAAAATAGGCGTTGGGACATCCCTGAGCTAGTTTGAACAATAATTTCTGCACTCATTATACACTTGATCCCTATTATTCTTTGTGTTTGTTTTGTCTCCCCCAACTTATTACTCCACCCCAGGCATTGGTCTGCGCAGGATGTGTTCAGCAGCCCTATGATGAAGCATGCCATATTCGTGTGGGTGAGGGCAGTTTTACAAACATGTTGGCTTTGTCTATTTTTACTCTTTAAGCGTTTTTCTTTACACTCCTACTTCCTTTTGTGTGTTGAGTCGGTTATTGAGGAGGTCGAAGCACGAGTAGTCCATCCTCCCCCTCCTTATTGTGTGAAAGGCTCTCTTAGCGGCAGCAAATGAGATGCTGGTAGTCAAACTACAGGTAGTCCAAAACACTGCAGCCAGGCTTGTTCTCAATTGTCCTCCCAGCACCACTTCGGCCCCCGCTGCTCAAGGAGCTCTACTGACTGACAGTGAAAAGTGAATCTGTTTTGAGATCTGCTGCCTTACCCACAATGCATTAAAAGGCAAAAGACTGTATATCTACCCAAAAAAATGTTAAACCGTACACACCGAGCTGAATGCTAAGACCGCGTGATAAAGCCTTATTATGTGTTCCCCGCATTTGGCTGATGCGTTGCGGGGGAAAAAGCCTTCTCTTAACTTGCACCCAACTACTGGAACAAACTACCTCTGCACGTTCACACTTGTACTAACTATTATAAATTTAGAAAACTACTTAAAGCCCATCAATTTTAATTTCCTCCCCTCTCACTGATACTTATGATCTGCTACAGTGCCGAGATGCCCCTGGGTGAGTCGTGCGCTCTATTACATTTAAATAACATAACAAAAATAACAAAGAGGGATTTTAGTTACAATTCTTTAGAAACCACACTCAACCTGTCTACCTGCTCTCAATTTAAAGCTATCGCTTATTAAATGTAATAAGGTAACCCTATGTTATCCTATGGTAGAGATAAGCTAACAGTAGTGAAAAATGAATTCAAGAGTTTTCCACTACCAGGACACTTCAAACCTAAAAGTGCATGTCCAACTTTTTATGTCCTCTGGGCTGTTTAGAGCCTACCTTAGGGCATGGGTGAACTATATGTATTAAAAAGGAAGGTTTGAGCCTTGGGAGAGGTTTATCTGGCCAGCTTTAAATGGCAGTTTGAAACTGCACACACAGACTTCAATGGCAGGCCTGAGACATGTTTAGAAGGGCTACTTAAGTGGGTGGCACAACCAGAGCTGCAGGCCCACCAGTAGCATTTCATTTACAGGCCCTGGATAATTGTGGTACCACTCTACTAGGAGCTTACAAGTAAATTAAATGTGCCACTTGGGTATAAGCCACTCCCATCATGTTTTAAGGGGAGAGCAAAAGCAATTAGCACTGGTTAGCAGTGGTAAAGTATGAAGATCTGAGCCCAGCAAAAACGAGATAAGCAAAAATAGGAGGGGTGAAGGCAAAACATTTGGGGGAAGATCACCTTAAGGTTGACAGGTTAATAGTAATCCACAACAATTTCTTTGTGAGTCAGAGCCTGTAGATTTTTTCCATTTGGGTGTGACTAAAATGGTACGTTTGCCTTTTACAAAAATGCCCATGAAATTTCTAAACAAACACAGAACTTTAAGAAGAATTGGAAACCAAATTTTGATGAGAATTGCATTGCAATTTTACCTATGGCTGGATATCTAATTACTAAATCAAAGTTTTCAATTCATGAGATATTTAACACTGTTTTGAGATTTTGATTTAACCAATGTCTTTTTTCAATGGAAAATGTTCTCAAATATTTTACGTTATGAATCAAAGTAATAAAAGATTTGTGCTCCTATTATGGAACAACATTGCTCTGTTGCATAGACATTGATTTAGCTTTACATGTATTTGTCTAACCCAGCCATGGGTTTTATCGTACTAAGAACTTTTAAACACCCTTGCCACATGAAGCTCAATCTAGCTTAAGCCAATCTTGGGTCTTTCATGTAGCAGGGTCCTGCCACCATATTCAAGGGCCTCACAGATGCCGAACTGTTGAATTGGCAATATCTGGATGCCATTTTTTATGAAATCTCATTCCAGAATTCTTCTGTATCTATCTTCTCTGTCTTTGTAATGTTTGATGCCACATTCCTGGCTATGTCAACAGCATTTTCTGCCACAATTGTGCATGGTAAAAATGACTAAGTTGCAGTCATAAATGTATTTGGAAGGTGTATACTGTATGCTTTCTTTAGGGACTTACCAGTCATTACATGTCAGACTGCAGACATGTAACTAATTGTTTGTCTTCCCTATTTAAAACTGGTCTGGGAAACCAAGACCTGCACAGTACTTATGTTTCAGTCAACAGCGTTGACACAATCATTAGCACACTTTTGTTTTTGGAACTCTATGTATTTTCCTGCAGTACTTTGTTTTCCAAATCTGTTGTGACAGTACAAGTCATGTGTTCCTCAATAAAGACTATAACTACATCTTCACTGTCCCTTCCAAATTTTGCTGTACCCTTCTTCTACAGTAGAACTTGTATATGTTGTGCACCTCCAGCCTCATACTCCTTGTGTCAAAACAAATGTCAAAGTCGTCAAAAGGAGGGTTCTTTTGTTGCAGAAGAAACACTGCATTTCCCTGAACTGCCAGTAGAAGTACCTTGCCACATTCTCGAGGCAGATGGAACAGATCTCTCCTATCGTTTTCTTCTCCATTCCAGAAATGTAGGCTTTGGCTGTCCTCAAGAAATCATGTAGATCATCCCAAGCCTGTACAGTACAGTTCAGAGTGACAATCCATGCTGATTAACCCCCGTTTCTTAATGTGCACTTTAAATTTCCATGGACTTGATACCAATACATTTTGGGGACTCTGTGAGTTTCAAAACTGTGGATTATGCTACTTGTGTATTTGCTCAGTAGAACACGTTCCTAAAATGAATTACAACATCTTCCAATGCATTCCAGAGTAACTGAGATGTATATTACCTCAAAAGTAAACATGGTACAAACATGAGTTCCTATCTATAGCAGTGTAACTTAGATTTACCATCTAACACTTGAAAGACAAGATGGAAAACATATTCCATGTTCCGATGTATTGTGGTTCTTCAGAATACAAGTGGCTCGCCAAGTACTTTGTTCCTCAAATTGACACTGGACATTCATCATATTTCCCTTCTGTACCTGAATCGAATAATGTAAGATAACTCCATGCCTCTACGCTTTCCTTTTAGACACGTACAAGCTCTGTTGCATTTGGTACATCTAACTAGCATCTACCATTGCTTCCCTAGCTCGTTATGGGTGAATGGTGTAAAGTTCAAATATTTCTCACTGATTTCCTTCCATTCTGTTTTACACTTTACCTCTTCTTGTGTTACTCCTGTTCCTACTGCAGACAACATAAATGTTTTGTTGTAACTGTGTATTTTTTAGGTCCTAGGCAGCGCAAATGCTGCCTCTTCAAGATATGCTGTATATAGACTGTAGACTTTACGCACCACATATTTTTCTAATTGGCGCCTTTTGCCGTTCTTCATAAAGGACTGCTTTTCATTGGTTGATATGATCAGTAGTCCCTCCTTTTTTCCTTTTGTAAGTTCCCACGAGGACTGCCTCTGTTACATGTGGTCTTACTTGTCATGTTGTTTCATACTTTCAGCAATTTATTTTTCTTTTATGCTTGTTTAGGCTCCGGAACACGCTTGCGCCAACACTTGCTCCCTCTCCTCTTTATTCTGAACAATGTTCCTCCCATTTGCAAATGCTCGCTCCCCCTCCTTGCCTACAGCAACCTCCTCCTCCCCCCTGCTTGTTTCATATTAACAACAAGCATTGGCATAGCCAATAGGTCTCGCCTTTGGGACCTTATAAGTGTTTAGCCATGCAACAGTTGATGTTGTTGCACCATGGATATTGTGCTACATACCTAAATACTTATAAGGTCCCAAAAGCGAGACCTATTGGCTATGCCAATGCTTGTTTTTCTTTTTGTACGACCATTTCTGACTGATGAAAATGGGAAATACATTTTTATTGTTGCCTGAAAATTGCTGGAGGCCCAGAACGCAGCAGTAGGTGCTTTAAAACCCATAATATACTTGCTAACACGGCACCCAGACAAGCTATGGGAGGGGCAGAGAGTGTACTTGCACCATATTAGGGGGTATGAGAGCAGCAGTCCACAGCTGGGCACCTAGTTGACAAATTCCTGGGGGCAGAACAGCGGAATGGTGTGGGACAGTTAGGAAACGCTAAAGAAACGGAAATTGCAATCTGAGAAATGTTATTTAGAAATGCCAAGGAAAGGGTAGAAAAGAAGAAAGTCTGTACAGAACAGGGAAAGGCAGTTGGGAAAATATGGAAACGTGTACGTTTCTCTTTGAAAAACAGCAGTGTTTCACCGTGATGCTGTGAAACAGTAAAGCAAGGCAGACCGGATAGAACAGTGCTTAATTTTCGCAGTCAAGTCAGACCCTAGTCTTCATTGGACGGACTGACGCTTCTTGGCCTTCTCTGCTCCGAAGAGAGTGATCGTCCTTTCAGTGCTTGGTTTTAAAACGCAGCACTGACAACGAGTGGTTTAACACTCTAGCGTGATGCTGGAAGCGACGTGGCAGAAAAGTGCTGGCTTGACACTAGTGTCCAGCTTTAGAGCGTCTGTACGAGGTGAACAAAAAATCTTCAAATAGATTTAAGCGAGGGATTATATGTGCTCCAAGCATGGATAGAGTATAATATAGGGTCGTATCATTGGTGTGGAAATGAGCCACTGATGGAAGGGCGAAAAGAAACGGAGGGCCAAAGAGCAGGGTACAGCAGCAAAAAGAGAAGCCTTGCTCAGTAATAGAGTGTGGATGGAACAGGAGTTGTTTATTTCTGTTGAAGAAGAAGAACAAGCAGGAAGTGGGATAAGGGAGGGGGTGGCAAATGGTGATCACTTTCGTGGCCGCTTTGATGTTCTCAGTGGCCGCGCGGCTCACTGAGAACATCAAAGTGGCCGCGAAAGTGATCAGGCAGGCTGCCAAATGGTGCGCGCGCCCGGCGCACATGCACTGCATTTGGAGGCCTGAAAAGCACTCATTAGCACTTCCAAATCCCCCATTTACAAAAGCTCTCGCCAGAGCAGCGCTAAAGCGCTGGCTCAGGCGAGACCTAAAAAGCACTTTAAGTGTTGCACGATGCCATGTCCCACCTTATCTTTAAATATGGTGACAGCGCCTCTTAAAAAACTTACTATGGGCACTTCTGTGGGTGAGTGTGGTGCTGCAAGCCTTTTATTAGCACGCGCCCACTTCACGGCCATCACGCTTCATGTTTCAAGTCAAGCGAGCGCCATCTTGGTAAAGGAATGCACATCGCTGCTGCTACAACAGCCCTCAAAATATTTTGTTTAATCTAAACATTTCCGCTGTGATACGCCTCTTCTGTTTATAGGTACATGTGGGCTGTGTAGGAGGCGCCTCAGGCTACAATTTGTTTTTTAGCTCTTCCGTGTGAGCAGCCACAGAGCACAGCCTATATATAATCAGGGGGCTCTGCCTCAAGCTCATCACTGTCTGTTAGTTTGATTTGATTTGATTTGATTTTATGTTTTCTTAAGCGCGCAGCTACCCTGGGGCATCCCGGCGCTGAAAAAGACTACGGAACTGAGGGAAGGAAGGGTCAGGAGGTGAACTCAGGGGAACAGTAGAGTTTTTAGGCGTTTCCTAAACCTGAGGTAGTTGTGTTCTTGCCTCAGGGAAAGGGGGAGGGCGTTCCACAATCTAGGAGCATTATAGGAGAACAGGCGACCTCCTGATCTGGCCTTCCTGATTCTGGGGACATTGGCGAGGGAAAGAGAGTTGGACCTCAGATGGCGACTCGACTGTTGTTGAGTCACCAGTGTCCTGAGTATGGGAGGGCCCTCATTGTGCAGAATTCTGTGGGTGATGCACAGGGTCTTAAAATTGACCCTCTCCTTCACTGGCAGCCAGTGCAGACTTCTGAGAGCTGGTTTAGCTGAGTTCCTCGTTGAAGTTCCTGTGAGGATTCTCGCCGCTGCGTTCTGAGCGCATTGGAGTCTATGGGTCACCGATGCTGGGGCTCCCAGATACAGGACGTTTCCGTAGTCCAGTCTGGAGTTCACGAGCCCTTGCAGCAAGAGTTTCCTGGACTGGAGTGGCAGTAAATGTAAGATCTTCCGAGCCATCTTTATCAGGCCGAGGCAAGTTCCCGCCGTTTTTCTCGCCTGAGTTTTGAAGCTTAGATCCTGATCAAGCCAAATCCCTAAGCTCTTGACTTCGGACTTGGGGATGGGTGGTGTTCCCATGCACGGAGGCCAAGGAAGGGAAGTGGGAATTTTGTTGGAGGTCCCTAAAAGGAGAATTTCCGATTTTTCCCCGTTTAATTTTAGCCTTGATTCGCACATCCATTGATGCACCCCCTCTAGACAGCTGCTCAGGTTGGACAGGGCATTGTCCGCCTGGTTAAGGGAGACGATCAGCTGGGTGTCATCAGCATACATTATTGATTTAATGCCATACGGCTTTACAACATCCTCAAGGGGAGCCATGTAGGCGTTAAAGAGTGTGGGGCTCAGGGAAGATCCCTGAGGCACACCACACCCAAGAGGCTGAGCAGAGGAGACGGAGTACCCGTCCGCTACTTGGAAGGACCTGTTTTTGAGGAAGGATGATATCCAGGCCAGGGCGGAGTCGGCCACTCCCCTTAGGCCAAGGCGCTGGACAAGGGTTGCATGGTCCACCGTGTCGAAGGCGGCACTCAGGTCGAGGAGGATCACTGCCACTGATCCTCCTGCGTCCAGTATGCCTCTGGCTTCCTCGACAACGGCTAACAAAGCGGTGTCAGTCCCCTGTCCTGGTCTAAAGCCTGTCTGGGACATGCGAAGAAGATGGTTGGACTCTAAAAAATCCGAAAGTTGCCGATTTGCTACTCGTTCGGCTATTTTACTCATAGCTGGAAGCAACGAGATTGGTCTGAAATTGGAGGGGTCTGAGGGATCCAAGTGTGGTTTCTTTATGAGGGCCTTGACCGTGGCTTTTTTCCAGTTCTCCGGGACTATACCGTTTTCAAAGGAAGCATTGATCAGTTTAGTAAATAGGGGAGCAATAGTGGAAGCAACTAGCTTCAATTTACTAATTGGGGCTGGGTCTGATGGGGAGCCACTTTTGACTTTCTGTAAAACGTTGAGGAACGTTTCGATGGAGATTTGGGAGAAAGAGGTTAGTCTCGGGGTGTCTTGGAGAGGGGAGGGGCCTGGTAGTGCTTGGATTGGCAATGGGGTTGGAAGGGAGGTTAGGATTTTGGTAATTTTTGCCGAGAAGAACTCTGCCATTTTATTGCAATTTGCACCGTCCACGTCAGGGGGGGATGGAGGGTCTTGTATTTTGGTGAGGAGTTTCACAATTCTATAGGTCTCTCTCGCGGAGTTAGCGGCTGAAGCTATTTTCTCCTCAAAGAAGTTGGCCTGTGCAGTTTTTAATGCGTTTTTGTACAGTCTAATATGGGTTCTATAGTCGCTTTTATCGTTTGTATTCCAGTTTTTTCTCCAACGGCGTTCGAGCTTTTTTCCCTTTCTTCTTAATTCGTGAAGTTCCTCTGTGAACCAAGGCAGTTTGGACGATTTCCTACTGGATGGGAGAGTTTTAAGAGGTAAGACTGAGTCGAGGGAGTCTTTTATCCAGTTATGAAGTTGGATTTCAGCTGACGAGGGGTTAGGGTCTACTAAGGGGGTCGTAGCCGTCAGTGCTTGATCCCACAAGGTTGTGTCCAGTTTTTTCCAGGGCCGAGAAGGGGCTCGGGGAAGGGGAATGTCAGGCAATTTGCCTGGAAGTTGCAGTTTAAAAGGAACCAGGAAGTGGTCTGACCAGGGGAGGGGAAGAGGAGTTTGTACAGTGAGGGTGGAGAGGTTGGAAAAGATTGGGTCAAGTAGTCAACCTTTCGTATGGGTGGGTTCTTTGTTAAGGAGGTGAAGATTGAGGGAAGCCAGATCGGCTTTTAAGTCAGTTGCAAGTTTGTTGCTTTGATCGTTGAAGTGGAGATTTAAGTCTCCAAGGATTGTAAAATTAGGGGTAACACAAGCCCGAGAGGAGAGGGCGTCTGTGAGTGAGTCTATGAAACCCCCTACCTGTCCCGGAGGGCGGTAGATTAGGGCACCAGAGAGTGTCGTAGATGGTGGCAGGTGAAGGGAGAACAGAATGTTTTCACTATCCAGAATGGGGCTATCTTTAAGTTGGCATGAAAGATTATCCCGGTAGATGATCGCAATCCCTCCACCAATACCCTTCGGTCTATTTAGAGATTTGATAAGGTATCCGGGGGGGACTGCTTGAATGATGTCTGGATCTGTGCTAGGGGAAAGCCACGTTTCTGTTAAGAACAGAGCGTCTAAGCCAAGCTCTGCTAGTAGTAAGTGGATTTCAGTCTGGTGCTTTGGGAGTGACCTACAATTCAACAGGGCCATTTCGAGATGTGCCGGTTCGGGTTGGGGGGATGGGGATAACCTGTATTCGCAGTTTGGGCAGCCCAAAGGGTCGGTTTCTGGCATGATAGTTTCCTTACATCCAGTGGTCACTGATTCCCTGAGCTGGTACAGGGTGTCGAGTGTATATATTAATCTAGGGCCATTGTAACTAGCCTGGGGTCTTGGCTCTGGGCTCGGTCTGGCGCGGACGGGCGCAGACGGGCTTACCTTAGGCGCGCCTTCGGCGCGCAATCGTCGCGCCCGCTGCGCTCGTCCGCTGCGCTTCCTGGCGAGGCACATGGTTTATAGTCAGGGGAGGAGTGGTCAAGGGGGCGTGGCCGCCTGAGGTGGGCGTGTCTCTAGTCGCGCCTCGCCCTCGAGAATGGCGGTGGGAGTGACAAGCGTTGCAGCGAGGAGCTCGCTGTTCGTGAAATTGCTAAGTGCAAATGAAGGTGATCGTTTTAAAAATACAGAGTATCACACACAAGCGTTTTAAAAATAAGATTTTTGTCTCAATCTCTCCCGGCTTCCGCCTCAGGAGTCTCGTAGGTCTTAGTGTCGCGCTTTCCAGCTGCGCGCACTATTTATAGTGTGGTCAAGGGGGCGTGGCCGCCTGAGGTGGGCGTGTCTCTAGTCGCGCCTCGCCCTCGAGAATGGCGGTGGGAGTGACAAGCGTTGCAGCGAGGAGCTCGCTGTTCGTGAAATTGCTAAGTGCAAATGAAGGTGATCGTTTTAAAAATACAGAGTATCACACACAAGCGTTTTAAAAATAAGATTTTTGTCTCAATCTCTCCCGGCTTCCGCCTCAGGAGTCTCGTAGGTCTTAGTGTCGCGCTTTCCAGCTGCGCGCACTATTTATAGTGTGGTCAAGGGGGCGTGGCCGCCTGAGGTGGGCGTGTCTCTAGTCGCGCCTCGCCCTCGAGAATGGCGGTGGGAGTGGCAAGCGTTGCAGCGAGGAGCTCGCTGTTCGTGAAATTGCTAAGTGCAAATGAAGGTGATCGTTTTAAAAATACAGAGTATCACACACAAGCGTTTTAAAAATAAGATTTTTGTCTCAATCTCTCCCGGCTTCCGCCTCAGGAGTCTCGTAGGTCTTAGTGTCGCGCTTTCCAGCTGCGCGCACTATTTATAGTGTGGTCAAGGGGGCGTGGCCGCCTGAGGTGGGCGTGTCTCTAGTCGCGCCTCGCCCTCGAGAATGGCGGTGGGAGTGACAAGCGTTGCAGCGAGGAGCTCGCTGTTCGTGAAATTGCTAAGTGCAAATGAAGGTGATCGTTTTAAAAATACAGAGTATCACACACAAGCGTTTTAAAAATAAGATTTTTGTCTCAATCTCTCCCGGCTTCCGCCTCA
Source organism: Triturus cristatus (assembly GCF_964204655.1). NCBI lineage: Eukaryota > Metazoa > Chordata > Amphibia > Caudata > Salamandridae > Triturus > Triturus cristatus. The sequence continues at coordinate 205,529,171 of NC_140588.1, read as the reverse complement.
GGAGTCTCGTAGGTCTCGTAGGTTAGTTATAGTGCTTTAGAGCCCGCCGCGTTCACTTTGTTTAATTTAAACATTTCCAATGTAATGAGCTTCACATTTGCTAATGCTCGACTCCCTCTTTGGCTGCAGCTGCCTCCTCCTGCTTGTTTTAAATTAGCACAAAGCACTACCAGTGGGGCACACCGTGATGTTGCGCATTATGTTTCAATATGGCGGTGCGAGCAGGCACAGAGCACAGTCTATGATCGGTGGCTCTGCCTCCCCTCATCACACTCTCTGTGTGTTAGTTAAAGTGCTTCTGCACCCTTCACTTCATTTATTTTAAACAGTTGCACTTTTTTAGGTCTCGCCTTGCTATCGCGTAAGCGATCGCAAAGCAAGACTATAGTAAGGGCATTTAAAAGTGCTCCGAAAAGCGGATTGCATGGCGAGCACGCGCACAATCACGCGCATCGTGCCGCCATGCAATCCGTTTGGCAGCGCACTTCAAAGGGTCCGCTCCCCCGCCTGGAATGCGCTCCCCCGCCCCGCCAAACGCACACGCCACGCTCCGCCGGGCTTGTCTTGTTTTCTTTTCACTCCAGTCCATGCAGTAGACTATAGACTTCGGCCTTAAATACTCCACTTATAAAATTAAACCCTTCTGTTTGCAGAAGTTGCTTAATTGTTGATGAACTAATGCTGAAAGGGCTCGGTGCCTCTTGTGGGCTCCTGGAAGCGCCTCAACCCTCTGCTCCAAATTCACTCGTCTTTTATTTGTCTTAAGCTTTCGATGAGGACTGGAGACATCCTGCCTGCTCAGCGCTCCCTTCTGACTCGACACCACAAACGGTCCTTTGTCTCCAGTTAAAGAGTTGATCTCATGGTTGCTCCGGCCCCTCATGCTTTTTAAGTCTCGCCTTGCTATCGCGTAAGCGATCGCAAAGCGAGACTATAGTAAGGGGCATTTAAACGTGCTCCGAAAAGCGGATTGCATGGCGAGCACGCGCACAATCACGCGCATCGTGCCGCCATGCAATCCGTTTGGCATCGCACTTCAGAGGGTTCATTCCCCCGCCTGGAATGAGCTCCCCCGCCCCCGCCAAGCGCGCGTGCCACGCTCCGCCGGGCTTGTCTTGTTTTCTTTTCACTCCAGTCCTTGCAGTAGACTACAGACTTCGGCCTTAAATACTCCACTTATAAAATGAAACCCTTCTGTTTGCAGAAGTTGCTTAATTGTTGATGAACTAATGCTGAAAGGGCTCGGTGCCTCTTGTGGGCTCCTGGAAGCGCCTCATCCCTCTGCTCTAAATTCACTCGTCTTTTATTTGTCTTAAGCTTTCGATGAGGACTGGAGACATCCTGCCTGCCCAGCACTCCCTTCTGACTCCACACCACAAACGTTCCTTTGTCTCCAGTTAAAGAGTTGATCTCGCATTGCTGTCGTCCCAGGCTTTCTTTAATCCATTACATTATTTTGAACCCTTCTTCTTCTGTTGAGTGCTTGCTACACTCCTTTACTTCCTCTCTTTTAAAGAATGTTTTCCGAGCCCATTTCTGAGCATCCCTTGTGGCAAGACTGCTGCAGTCCCTTCAATCTCATATTGCCTCTTCCAGGGTGGATGCTGTCTTCCCATCTCCACCCAGGATTTATATTCTATTAATTTCTATTCTTTTACTTCAGGATTTATATTCTTTACATGCACTCATTCCTAAGTCTTACCTACAGCAACATTTGAGCTTGGAGTATTTTACTCAGATTTTTTTTATATCTGTGCATTAATGCAGGTTCAAAGGCTTTAAAAATGCCTAATGTTGAACACTGCCCATGCTTAAAACTAATTCAAACATGTACAGTATTAAGCATCATGCACTTTAAATCTGTTTAGCAGTGTTAATAACGATTTTAAACTAGAACTGTATACTGGTGTACATACTTAAAATTGTAAGGAACAGTATAGTTACATAAATGACAGGCAAGTGAATTAAACCAATGCCCATTTGAATGTGTAAACAGTCCCACACTCCAATAATCTAGTAGGCTAGTTATCTAGTGTTTGTAGAGTGTCTGGCGTGGCATTGCACCATTGGGTGTAGTAATTTTCATAACTTTCAATTTGTTTCAGCGAAAAACATATATTTTTTTTAATCTGCAATGTTTACAACAGACAATGTATTTTTTGACAAATTCATGTTCATGCAGAAAATACTGCAGCCACACAACTGTGTCTTTTCTTATAGCCTGTGATGTACCGTCTCACGCCTTTTCTTGCTGTTGTCCATAGAATTTTTGCTTTCATCCCGTACTTTCAACAGTATTTCCTTGTGCGCAGTCCGTTATATCTTTGCATCCATTAGTTTGACTCTTAGTTACTAGTGCCCAGCCACTCTTCTCGCTTTAAGCCACTGCTCCTCATTTTCACTCTCTCAGGAGGCATCCACTTTAAATTATGCAGCGCCTCGATGCCAGATATACATGCATCGACGGGACTCTACATTGGTTAAAAGATCGATCCCTCTGCTCACCCTTTGTCCTTTGTTAGTGGTGACTCTATTCCTCAGCACCCCTTTGCGGCCTGGCACCAAACGCGTTCTGTGTATGATAAACTATTTACGTTACTATGTTTTTACGTCGAGCCTGGGCAGCGCTTGCGCTGCTCTGCGGGGCATGCAGTATTGGAGTAGGGACTTGATGCCCCGCCCACTCTCCACCCATATTTGTCATTGGCTTGTGTCATTATCCTTTGTAAATTCTGGCTTCTGATTAGTTAATAGGATTGTTAGTCCCTCCTCAGTACCGCCTTGTTTTCCTTTGTAGCATCCCATGAGGATGAACCTTTATCTTCAGTTGTTACGTGGTACGTCTTATTTTGTCTGTAAGCACTATTTTCTTTAATGAGTTTCTCCGACTGCAGGCACTACATGCTCTCTTGCAACATTCAGTGTGCCATGCGCGCTTTCACGGGGCATTTTTACAAAAAAATCATTTGTTTGTTAACTTGTCAAACAAATGCTTTTGTTGGTAAAAGCGCCCATACCGCCCTTTCACTTTAATAGTGGCCGCGGACCTTTCCTTAGACACGGCTCGTCTGAAGAAATGGGTGTGGCCTCTATTAACGTGAAAGCGCAGCATGGTGCGCGTGTAAACAACAAGCATTGCAATGCAATAGGACCTTTCTTTAGATAAGGCTCGTCTAAAGAAAGGGTGTGGCCTCTATTAACGTGAAAGCGCAGCATGGGGCGCTTGTAAACAACAAGCATTGCAATGCAATAGGACCTTTCTTTAGATACGGCTCGTCTAAAGAAAGGGTGTGGCCTCTATTAACGTGAAAGCGCAGCATGGTGCGCGTGTAAACAACAAGCATTGCAATGCAATAGGACCTTTCTTTAGATAAGGCTCGTCTAAAGAAAGGGTGTGGCCTCTATTAACGTGAAATGCGCAGCATGGGGCGCTTGTAAACAACAAGCATTTGCAATGCAATAGGTCTCGCATTTTAGAAACTTTGACCTATTGCTATTGTAAATGACAATGCCTTTTATTATTGCAGGTTTTTTAAACACATAATTAAAAGGCATTGTCAGTTACAATGCCAATAGCTCAAAATCTCGCAATTGCGAGACCTATTGCATTGCAAATGCTTGTTCTGTTTGCAGGTATGTACTATGTGGGCTGCGGCAGAGATTAGCCCAACAGACTCCTGAAAATTTGCTGGAGTCATTGCACCCTGGATCACATACTCTTTAAACAAGCGCCAGGCCTGGGCTGTGAAGGAATTGCCTCGGTCTCCAAGTCATTTCTTAGCTCTTCCATGTGAGCAGGCACGAAGCATAGCCCGTCACTGCCTGTTATTTAGAGTGCCATGATGCCCGCTGCCGTTATTTTATTATCTTGTGCCCTGTTGTTCCTTCTCACCCCCGCCTGATGCTAGCATCGTTAGCCTATCCTCTCTTCACGCCTCTCTTACTTCCTTTCACTCTTTTCTTCCTTTTTCCACACTTCCTCTCCCTCTTTCTTTAACAAATCTGTTTTCCCTTTCTTTCCTTTTCCCCTCACGCTGCCACCCATTAAACTTCACCCCACATTTCCCACCCCACTCCTTTCACTCCTTTTCTCCCTCCCTCATAACTCCCCCAGATCCAGTGGATATACCATTTTAGCTCGAGGGGATCTCCAGCCCCTCGAGCTACAAGAAGCTGAGACTGAGGGGCCGGGAAGCCCCCTTTACCCCGTCAGTAGCGTTAGCAGCATCACCACCCCCACCTCCAATTCCAAGCGCATCCCTTTCTTTGAAAAGGTAATTCCCAGGCAGGCATGGGCACTTTTGCAAGCACCGGGGGAGGAGTAGCATCTCCCAGCAGGCACCATGCAGGACACAGTGGTGTGTAGAAATGTTTGAACCATTTAGTGTACTGTGTCCCTGGAAAACATCTTTTACAAAAACTCGAAAACAGACCTTGCATAAATATCTCTGCACAAAAAGTCAACCTGCACTTAAATCCCTTCCAAGCAGATATCCCAAAATATAAGTATAGATCATCCACAAATATAGTGTGCATTCATGTATTAATTTATTGATACAGTGCATCATAATAAAGACAGATAACTTCTCTGTGCACACAATTGCATTATTTCCAACTATCATCTGCTTCACTTCGTGGCCAAAGGCTTACATACCTATTTTGTTTTTACCTTAGCTTTTTTAGGTTAAAGTGATAGGTTATAACCAACTATAAATATTACTTTTGAAAAAATACATACATTCATGCCTTTGTTGTGCTACACTTAATTGTGGTAGGCTGTTTTAAGTTGTTTTATTCCAGCATGGATAAATGCTTTCCATACCGCCCAAATCTCTTTGGGTAGAGTTGAAGTGATAAGAGGGTTATGTTCCAAACATCCTGCACACAACCGTAACAGTATTTTCTAAAATTCTTTAAAAAAAATGTTTCCGTTAGAATCTAACAGTTACCTAAAATATGAAGATAGTTCATAACTAAAATTTTGTTATTATGCGTTAGGGTTTCTCAATTAGTCTTGTACACACTAACTCTTAAATAACAATGTTATATGTGCATTTAATTATTTGCAATAATGCGCACTTTTTTGTTCTCCCTTAAAAACGTATTTATAGCCCCCACCACAGTAAGCAGCAGCACTCCCAACAGATGGCCTCCTTTTATGGTGTTTACCAGACAACACAGGGAAAGGCAAATGTATGTTTTATTATTTTATAGCCTCTCCAGACGGGCAAGGAGCCAAAGGAGTCACATTTCAGTCGACATCAAGGGTCCTTATTTAAAATGGAGACAGGGTAATTCAGTTACATTTGTTTAAGACTGCAAAACAATGCAGTGAACGGTGGCAGTCGATGAACTCAGAGCATGGTTTATGGACTGCTCAAAGAATTGTGCTTCTAAATCTCCAACGGGTGACCATAACAAGGGAAATGGCGCTCAGCAAGCATATTATTGTTTGTGACAAATAATTTCTCTACACTGCTCAGAGGTAGGGAGATCAGTACAAAAGCCTTTTAGACTCATGCACACGTATAAATATAATACACTTTGGTCATTCAAAATTAGTGTTCAAAGAAAAGTTTTTTCACAAATGAATTGTTTTTTTTTTCCTGTATGTTGTCCAGTTCTTTTATTCTTGGCTGCAAAGCCTTCTTAGCCACAAAGCCAACACGTGTTTCGTCGCTGTCTGGGATACACCTGCGACTACTGCATGGCTAAAAAATACAGAAAATATTCCCCACTGTAATTTTGAATTTTATCGGCAAATTAGTTTGCCCCCGTTATGATGACATCAGTGCCAAAATATTACTTGTGTTTTACTCTTCTTATTGGTGACTTTCATGTGCTAACCCATGCACAAGTTGTGACATTAACACTCCAATATCTAATGAGAAACGTTGCATTCTCTGTAATGGTTTAAAATATATTACTGTTTCATAACATATGCAATTCCAAATCCAGAGTGACACCTCGAGGATAGTGTACCACCATCATTAGATTCACAAACTGTACCTATAAGTATCATTGTTTATGACAGCACCAGATTCTTGGTTATGTAATTCATCGGTAAACACTTATGAGGTCCCAAAGGCCACTGCACTCCAAACCAAAATACATACGTAAAAGACATTGGGGTATATTCACAAGAACGTGTGATAACTACCGCAAGAGTAGCGTAACACAACTTTCAATATCGCAGCCCATCGCAGGAAAATAACCCAGAGTCAACGTGGAATTCACAACAAGGCGGTAGCATGCGATAGACACCAGACAAAGCGTCAAATGTCAGCGTCAAAATCGACGCCACGACGCAAAAATGCGAAACGTGAAAAATCATGCGATGAGGACAATCGCGGTACACAAATCAGCGAAGACCATCCACAGGCCTGCAAATCCCATGCATCTGCTGGGAAAAAGCAACATAAAAGAAAGAAAAAATAAAAGCCAAAAAAAGTCAAACTGCGTAGCAACACGGATGCACCCGGACCAAGTGCAGAGGACAAGCAGGCCACCACAAGCCCCACGGAGGACCAGCCAGGAACCTCGCGTTCTTGGAAGGGTAAGGACAAGAGGAAGAAGATGGGGTTCAGTCCGCAGGAAGGCCGGATCCTCGTCACGGAGGTGACCGAACACCATCAATAACTGTTCAGCACCTCCACTGCAGCACTAGCAATCCAAACCGAAATATCGCAGGTCATCGCCACCAACGTCAATGCAGTCGGAGTGTCGAGGAGGTCACTGGAGGAAGTCAAGAGGTGCTGGCATGATCTGAAAAGGCAGACCAAACATAAGATTGCCGACAACAGGGAGGCAGCAACAGCGACTGGAGGTGGGCCTCCTGCGACACAGGACGAGCTGGATGAGCTGGAGCAAATGGTGGCCACAGTCAGCAGTGAGGAGACAGTGGCAGGATTGGGAGGCCTGGACACAGCACGATCTGACCTGACCCAACAGCAACAGGGTAAGTAACGACCAGGGATAGGGCGGACGGGGTGGCATACATGCACAAGTATACGTAGCACACTGCACACATAGAAACGTCAAGTAGGCCCCCATCCACAATGTGCACAGAGTGGCCCCCCCATCACCAATATCACAACCGACACATACACATGTGCCGATTCCAGCAAAGCAGCGGCTCTGTGACCCACACTGACTTTGCAAGTAACACTGCGGGCCCGATTCACAGAACAAACTTAAGACTAAATCCTAAACTTAGTACCATTCTGGTATTCACAGAATGCACTTAGTACTTCTGGTATTCACAGAATGAACTTACTACTTTTGCTATTCACAGAATGAACTTAGTACTTTTGCTATTCACAGAATGGATTTACGACTCCTAAACTTACGTCCGCACTCGGGCCGGAAATTCCGGCCCGGAGGCGGAGCTTCCGGCCCGGAGGCGGGGCTTCCGGGCCGGAGGCGGAGCTTCCGGCCGGAGGTGGGGATTCCAGCCGATTTAGCTATGGCTGAAATCTCCACCTCCGGGCCGGAAGCTCCGCCTCCGGGCCGGAAGCTCCGCCTCCGGGCCGGAATTTCCGGCCCGAGTGCGGACGTAAGTTTAGGAGTCATAAATCCATTCTGTGAATAGCAAAAGTACTAAGTTCATTCTGTGAATAGCAAAAGTAGTAAGTTCATTCTGTGAATACCAGAAGTACTAGGTGCATTCTGTGAATACCAGAATGGTACTAAGTTTAGGATTTAGTCTTAAGTTTGTTCTGTGAATCGGGCCCTGCATGTCCGATAGCATGGCAGTAGCAGAAACAAATGACATGGACCACGAATCGACATGGAGGTAGCCCAGTGCGGATCACATACGTAAAGGAGCAGGTCACACCCTGACATGTCCACGTGTACCCACAATCCATGCCTTACAGAACACGCAACAGACGAACAATGCACCAGGCCACAAAATCTGTCCGAGAGCACATATGACCCAAGTCAAAAGCAAATCAGGCCTCCTTGTGAATATGCCCCATTTTCATTTACAACGTCAATAGCTCTAACTCTCGCAAATGTGAGGCCTATGCATTGCATATGCTTGTTTTCCATTATTTGCAATAAACATATAGGGCATAGGTACAAATCTTGCATTATCTTGTTCAGCACAAAACAATTAAAAGGTTACTTCAGATTGATTCAAGAGTAAAGTGACTTCATAGAGTGATCAGTGCAGGCTAAAAGCCACTCCATGTCGGACCCATTGCTGCCTTCCTTAGTCTTATCAGTTGGTTGTAACACTATATTGCCCATTTGATTATTCAAGCTAATAATAATATTCTTGAATGCCACAGCAAATGTCAACATATCATTCTGTAAGTGTCAGTGCCTCTGTTGATTTCCAATGGCACAAAATACAAATCTTGCCAACCGTCAATATTCATAGATTTGATCTGGGTGGCTTGAGCTTGACCTCCATAGGATTTTGGCCTTTTGAAGTCTGATGGGATACTTGTCCTTGAGTTAAGAGTGGGGCAAAGGTGACATGGGGCTGTTTAGCTTGTATTTGCGGACAACCCGTTGTATTAATTAGCTGTTAGGTTCTGGCCATCATGTTTTTTAAGAGGCATTGTTGCAGGAGTAGATAGGCCGCGTACATCTGAGACTTTCGTAAGGTGTTAGTTACACATATGATTTTCATGCTTGTTGACCTGTGAACAGCTAAGTAAAATAATCCACAAAACACTTTTTTCACCCTGAGCCAGCTCAAGCCGCACTGATGAGCACAACACAGGCTTAAGATGATGCTGCAGTAGTGGAGTATGTGCTAAGTAAAACTATCTTAATATTTGCCGCAGCCGAAGGGCTTCGACCTACTGTCCTGTAATTCATGAGGAGGTCTTCGTAACCTCTCTGTTATACTTCCATTGTGTTTTTAAAAATGTCCGCAAGGTTCATAGTTTGCTTTGCATCTGTAGTATGTTCTCAGAGCCTTTTATTTGAAACAAGCGCATCCATGACCCCCTACAGCTGGTGATCACTTGGATAATATTCACTGTATAGAATTTACAAAAATTCATTTTTCAAGGGGCGCAGGGCCACTTTACTAGCTTAAAGTAGCATTCTCACCATGCATAGTGTTTCTTTGAGTTGCAGATTCTGAAACAGTCATTTCCATTGGCTGGATGCTTGGATGGGTTAATACAAATGCAAAAGATCGAAATCGTGGTTTAAAAAGCTTTCCCTATGGGCATCCATTCACCCAAATTGTAAGAGTAGTGGAAGTAAAATCATGCAGTTTTTGAGGAACTGGTGGCATCAAAGGTTTGACATTTGGACCACCCTTCAGTGATTTAGATTTGCTTCTGAAGCATGTAGATGAAGGAGCTAAGCCACTGCCTATGTGACTCCTGGGTGCAGAAGTAGCAATTGGAGTGCAAGACATACCAAACTGCAAGCAGCTGCTCCCCCTAGTTAACTTTTAATTGACGTGCATGGGTCTACTATTAATATTTTTAAAGCAAAAAAACTCTTGACTTGTGATTGCTAGAGCTATATTGTGGTTTAGCCTTTTTCCAAAGCCTTGCCTTCACGCACCTTCTCTTCAGAATAGAAGCAAGCATGGCAAAATTCTAAGCAAGCATGGCTAAATTCCAAGCAAGCATGGAAGTGCAAAAATCTTCTTCAGAGTCGTTTTTCTCTTTAAAGTAAAATTGCTTGGAATGCACATATTTTTCTGTTAACAAAAGGTTCCCACCAGTGGCACCAAATTGATGCGATGTCCAGTTAAGGACAATGATTTTTGCTCGGGAGGAGAAATGAGGAGTTGGCATTCTTAACATTAGGCAATTGTAAGGATTGATTCATTGTGGAAGTCCAGAGCCTGGTTCAACAGTGAAATAAAGCATTGCCCACCAGTCTGATACTCCCTACCCAGGGTTACCCAGGCTAGCATCTAGACCAAACCTATTTGACTTGGTTTTGAATTTCTTGATAGGGAAGCCCAACCCCCTGTAGCCAAAAACTTTCTATTGAATTCTGGAGTGTGCTTTCATCCTCTATACAACAATAAGATCACGAGCCACTAAAATCTATGTCCTAGGTTCTTATTGGATGGAAACCTCCCTTTCCCGAAGTTATATGAATGTATCACACGGTATGACTAGTATATGCCTGCAAGTTGGACTATGTTATTATCACATGGTATGGACCATCTCTGCTTTAATCCAGCAGATATTTTAGTCAGATCCTACTTAGCTGGGATATCCATTTTTAGGTCTCGCGCCTGCATTGCCGTGCACAGCACTGGTCGCGCAGCGAGAGACCTCTTGTAATGGGTTTGAAAATGGACCTAGGAATCGCACACGCTTGTGCGTGTGCTTTTCCTTTTGGCCCACGCTATTGGCCTTTGCGTGCGTCTTTTTATGAAAGACAGCACGCCACTGGCCAAAGGCGGGCGCATTGCTCCGCCCATGGCCTATTGGTGTCTATTACGCGCACTGGCCGTCATGTGGTTTCAATTATTGTGCCCAGACACGGGCGCGATAATTGAAACCACCGGTCTCGCTGTGGCGCGCGCGCACCACTCGCGGGATTGTTCTTTTTAGGATCCATTTCACAGGGAAGCAACTAAATGAAAGAAGGAAAGAGAGGTGGGCATATATATTTTTAATTTCTAGTTCGTATTTTGTGACAGGACAATTTGATATTCGTCGCAACTCACACTCTACTGTATTAAAAACAGGCTGTACATGTTCTTCGTTAAAAATGTGTCTGTTTTGTGGCAAACAACGTTTTTTGTTGTTTTTTTGGGTATGATCTCGTTAGTAGGTGCTTTGAGAATGCTGCATTCCGCTGCTTGTGTGCACATATAAAAACTATCGCTAGTGCACAAACAACATATGCATATATCATACATGGAGCCTGGCAGCCCCAAGCTGCTTCCAGGGATCGCTGAAGGCTGGCGTTGTGCTGTCCCAGGCTGCCCTGGCACGGGCTGGTGCTGTGCTGCAATGGGCTTTCCTGGCACGGGCTGGCACTGTGCTGCCCCAGGCTGCCCTGGCACGGGCTGGCGCTGTGCTGCCCCGGGTTGACCTGGCACGGGCTGGCGCTGTGCTGCACCGGGCTGCCCTGGCGGGGTGTGGCGACAGCTCCAGAGGACCTTTTAAATTTCGCAGGACGAGTTACTTGGAGGACGGTTGCATTCTTTGGCGGTTTTCGGTGTGTACTGGGGGCCCCTGCGGGGGCAGGCAACGCCCACAGGCAGCAACATCACAGGAATCTCATGGACTTGGCTTCAGTGAAGGGGGCATTCCTGCGCGAGGGCTGTGGCACCAGCCAAGGTCAGTGATTGGCTGTGTGTCTGTGCGCAGTGGTGCCAGCCGAGACCACCCCTGCCTGTGCCTGGATACACACTGTGGGGCCCCATGCTGTGGTGCCAGCCGAGACCACACGTGCCCGTGTCTGGACACACACTGCTGCGGTCGCATGATGTGGTGCCAGCTTAGACCCCTAACCCTGCCCGTACTTGGGCACACACTGAGGGACCTCAGTCTGTGGTGCCAGCTGAGACCACTAACCTTGCCCATGCCTGGCACACACTGAGGGACCTAAGATAGTCTGTGGTGCCAGCAGGGCTCACTCACTGACACTGTGCCCCTGCTCGGGCACCGACTGCAGGACCTCAGGCTGTGGCATCTGTGGAAACAGCTAAAAATATGTGAGAAAAGCGAAACCTTCCCAGGCTGTGGCACCAACAGGAGAGGCAGATCCTCGCCATGTTTGCGCACAAGCTTCAGGCCCTCATGCTGTGGTGCCAGGAGAGAGAGCCCCGTACCCCTGTGTCAAGGCACACAGGGGAAGAGATTTTTTTTCATAGTGCGGGGATGAGCCAAAGGACAGGAAACTATCCCTAGGCCCCCTCATGCTGTGGTGCCACCAGAGGTAGATTAAACTCTCAGCATGGGCACAGACTGCAGCTGATCATGCTGTGGTACAACCAGAGGTAGATTAAACTCTCTGTTTGAGTACAGGCCGCAGCTGATCATGCAGTGGTACCAGCGGAGGGACAGTACTCTCTCAGCATGGGCAAATGCTGCAGCTCCTCATGCTGTGGTACCAGCGGATGGGCAGTACTCTCTCAGCATGGGCACAGACTGCAGCTCCTTGTGCTGTGTTGCCACCAGGGGGACAACAAACTCTCAGCATGGACACAGACTGCAGCTCCTCATGCTGTTGTGCCAGGAGAGGTAGAGTAATCTCTCCTCTTTGGCACAGAGTGAGGCTTCTCATGCTGCGGTATCAGTGCTTTAAGTGTAAATATAGATGAGGCATTCACTATCCACAGTGACTGTTTGCTCTTTAGAAGTTCCAGTACTCTCCAGTTAAATGTATTGCACCAGGGCTGAGAAGTGCAGGTACTCTCCCCTTCAAGTGAAAAAATTAAGTTTGTTGCCGCTTATGCACTTATTTGTAACACTAAAGACATTTACTGTGACGTATATATTTCAAATATATCTAATATTTCTTAAAGAGCGACGAAAAGTATCTTAGCAGGTGAAACGCGCAGTGTTGAGGGGTGATCGTGCAAGGTTGATTTGTGTGTTACATGGTATAGCGCTACAACCAAGGAACCGGCATTCAAGCGCTTGCTCGCTGGCAACATATCTAGCAGCTTAAACAATGCGCGCTGGCTTTTAATCTTCTCCCTTCCCTTCCTTCTAACATACTGTTTACATCTCTAGCGCTCACAAGCGGTCAGTCCATGGAGTATTGGCGCTATACCGATAAATAAATACATGTGAATCCAGCCTTCAGGTCTCGAGACCGAATCATGGAAGTGTCATTTTAGGTTTCTTTTTTTCTGAGATCATTTACGCCCTCACCCTCCATGAAATGATACATCATAACTCTGCGGCAGTGTCACTGCTCACTGCCTTTAAGATAACTTCTAAGAGACTTGTTATAGTTCTTTCACAGTCTCATAATTTGAAAATGGAAGCATTTTCAATATTCTGTATGCAACGAAGCCATAGTTGCTGCTTATTTATCTTATGCAGTTAACAACCATTGGTAAAGCCAATAGTCCTGGCTTGTTGTAGGTGTAATGTTACTTGCTGTAGTATATATCTGGATGCAAGGATAGAAACAGCAAAATGCCCAACGGGCGGCACACTATGATAAGCACAGATTTTTTGCGTGGGTATGTTTAAGCCACGGCCTTGATTACATCGGTCACACCCCAGAGACCCTCCACAGTTTTTTCTTCCCACTTAAAAAACTTTGTAAAGCTCTCCAATACTTTCGGGTCGAGTTCACGCTGTATTAAACTGCAAAAAAATAATAATAATTGTGCATATATACTGCTTGCTGACAAGGCCTGGTTCTAAGTGCTGTTGTAGCAGATGCCGCATCTGAGATATGGCTATTTACACAAATCATTTGTACGGTGGAAGTGAAAGGTTGAGCCAGCCGTGGCAGAGCCTGAGACCTGTACTATAAGCGCACACCACTGCAGCATGTGCACAAACCCTCTGAAGGTCCTTACTCCATATCAGTATGTTAGTATGGGGGCTAAAAAAAAAAAATTGCAATGCAATAGGTCTAGCATTACTGAATGTTTGAGCTATTGGTGTTGCATTATTATTAGCAATGCCAACAGCTCACACTTTAATAATGCGAGACCTTTTGCATTGCAATTGCTTGTTAATGCCATAGAGATGAACCTATGTAATAACCATTGAGTCGCAGTTCTTAAGAACTAAGTTCCTATCTCCCAGGATCCATACATAAGTCAAAACACATCATAAAGTGACAGTAACAACGTGAGCTATGATGAAAAAGGCGACTCGCAATCCATTGATATTCTGTGGTCTTCTAAGGGGCAAGAGGGAGAAGTGATAAAAACCAGGGGTCTTTTAGACTCCTGGCTACCCAAATCCCCTTCTCTGCTGCACACCTCTCTGGCCTTTTAGTACATAAAAATCGATTTCGTATACTTGAACATTAGTTTTGCCTTACCATATTTTAATGTTGAAAATAGTTTGCATGATTTCATGGGAAACGTTAAACAAGCATTGGTATAGCCAATAGGTCTCGCCTTTGGGACCTTATAAGTGCTTAGCCATGCAACAGTTGATGTTGTTGCACAAAGGATATTGTGCTGCATAACTAAGGGGCATATCAACAACAACCAACGATAAATATCGCTAACCGCACTTAGCGCTAGGATAATTATCGCCGGCTAGTGTGGATTTTTATCGCTGAGATAGCGTGCTATTAGCAACGCTTATCTCAAAAGCGATAAAAATCCTAGCGCTAACTGCCTAACGTGAGATTATCGCTGGAAACCCAGCGATAATCTCACGAAATGTGGCGTTAGCTTGTTGATAGGGCCTCACAAACTTAGCCATGATATCCACCCTCCATAGGATATCATGGCTAAGTCAGTCCTGAAGCAGGTGTAAGGAAAGTAGCGATAACAGGGGTTATCGCTACGTTTCTTGCCGCTATGCTTCATAGCGTGGGGCTTGATGATAGGAGAAATGTCGCTTAGCGACATTTCTCCTGTCATGTTAGGTCAGGAATGCCCACTTTGCATCTCATTAGAGATGCAAAGCTGGGCGTTAAGACTTTGTGTGCTAAAACAAGGTTTCACGCGTTAGCGTGACCTTGCTAATTAGGCGATACATTTGGATAATTTTCTATCGCCTCGTTGCTGATATGCCCCTAAATACTTATAAGGTCCCAAAAGCAAGACCTATTGACTATGCCAATGCTTGTTTAGTCTGTGAGCACTATTTACTTTATTGAGTTTCTCTTACTGCAGGCAAGACGTGTTTGAATGTAAGCAAAGCTTGTCCTGCCTGCAGTAAGCAGCCGGGACAAGGGCGTCCGCCTCTTTCCAGTGCCATAGTTCTCGCATTTAAATGCAAGACCTATTGCATTGCAAATATTTTTTTTTACTTTTTTTAATGATTTGTGCGACCTGACAGACAGGGGAGACGGTGTCATTTCCCCAAGATCACACATTGCTATAAATCGTGTTTAAAAAGAAGCTGCTGGGCTTCATGGTAAGTGAGGCAAGGAGATGATAGGTAACATACCGGCATACAATAAATATCCTCTGAGGAGAAACAAGAGCCTCAGGGAACCGTAACGGTCCGAAGCTAGACTAGTGTGCTGGTTGCAGGACGAGAAAAGGTGACTGGGTCTGTTTCTTTTCAAGAAGATTCTCTGTAGATATGTCTAGAGTCACGCATGTGTGTGTTTAAGCAGTAACTGGCAAAAATAATATTTACTTAAAAAATGATGTAATTCCTGCTTTGTTTTCCTAACACAAAATAAAGGGCCCCTTTTCTTAAAGTTTGGAACACTGAAAATGCAAAAAATAAAAAGTGCCAGCCAAACATAGGGGCATATTAACAAGGGCCGGCGATAAATATTGCAAAGCGCGCTTAGCGCTTGCATATTTATCGCCGGCTATCTCTGGAATTTATCGCCCGGTTTGCGCGCTATTAACAACGCGCATCGCTGAGGCGATAAAAATTCCAGGGATAGTTGGGATATCGCCGTTTTCCATGGTGGAAACGGCGATATCCTAGATGATAGGGCCTGTGGTCTTAGCCACAAAATTCACCCCCCATGTTAAGTATGCCTTAGTCAGGAATTTAACAGACGTTAAATTCGTGCGTTAAAGCATACTTAACACGATTTTAAAAACGCTACCCTCCCTTGTTAATATCGCGAAGCTGCCTTTGCGATATATTCCCAAGGGAGTCTTGTCAGGCACGCCTCCTTTGCATCTCATTAGCGATGCGATCGGAGGCGTGCTGCAAACGGGCGCTAAGTCAGCAAGACACACGATAGCGTGTCTTTGCTGATAAGGCGATGAAATTATCGCCGCTTTTCGCCCAAAAACGGACGCAAAAGCAGCGATAATTTCATATCGCCGCCTTGTTAATATGCCCCATAGAGATTTTTCACAATTTGAAGTTGTGCTTTTTTGCGAACGTCACAGGAGAAAATAACGTTAATTTTCACATCAAAAGGTTCCCTCCCTCCCTCTACTTTTATACACTGCGGCCAGAAAAGTGTTTCTTTTCTTAAGTGGTTCGAAAATAGACTTCTGTTTATTCTTCATATTAAATTCCAGCAAGAGTTGCGAGGGTATAAAAATATTTTTCATGAAGAAAGTGCCCTGACCGAACAGGCGATGCTATTGGCAATCACAGTGCACAAGGCGAGGGGACCTGATGTGTACACTTTCAGCCACCATTCATCTTGCCTTGCATTGGGCAAATTCGTTTGAACAAGCATTTGCAATGCAATAGGTCTAGCATTTGAGAGAGGTTGAGTTTTTGGCATTGTAAATGACAATGCCTTTTACTTATCTGTTTTGAAAACCTGCAAGCAGTGCGTAAACACGCACTTTGTACTTACAGTCCGTGCTTAAGAAAAGCAAGGCTGGCTATTATATACTATTAGTGGTCCTGCAGCACTGATTATGCCACCCAATCAGTAGCCCTGTGAACATGGTTCGGGTCTGCCATTAAAGAGCCTGTGTGTACAGTTTTAATCTGCAATTTTCACCTGGCAAGTTAACCAGCTTATGTATGTGTTTATTGTGACATTGTCTATGGCGCGTTCTCCACAGTCTAACTGACCAAAATAAGTGCATGATGGGACTTGGTGCCACCACAGGCTTAGGCCTTTCTCTGTTCTTTTTCCTCTTTTTGGTCATTTTTCGTGCCTCATAGAGTACATTAGATACTTGTGCCTCAGGATTCACTTAGCACATCAATTTCTCAGTTTTTTCATCGTTGCAGTTGATATCACATTCACACAATTTTACCATCAGGTCTGTTGTTAGCGTTTGAATCTGCGTAGTCTTTCTAAATAACTATTAATTTATCCTAAACTCATTTCAATCACTGTTACCTCGGATGAAGAGCGTTTCTTCCCCTGAAATGCATTGGGTCGTGTGTTGCAGTTAGGAATATGTCGTTTACTGAAGATGGTATTCCCCGGTCATCTACAAGTGTGATGTAACATTTTGTCATCAAGACACCAAGCCGACAAGCAACTAATGAAATCTCTTCAGCAGAAGCAACAATTATTGTTTGTAAGTTCTTTTGAAAAGACTATATGTATATATATATATTTGTTTTTACAGATTTGTGACTAGTTGTGATATATTCATTTTAAGATTGTGTACTTGGAAGCCTGAGGGCACCAGCAGACATGCTGCACCTTGCCCACTTCGGTGATCTAGCTTTTCCTTCAGATATTCATATGGGCTTAGGCGGGGCCCGCTACAACACTGCATGCTAAATTTGTAGATATTTTGTGTACATTTGAACAGTTTGAATAATTGAGTGTATTACAGCCATCATTCCTTTATGCTATAGTTTCCTGCCTAAGCAGTTGTTTTTGACCATTAATCCAGTCATTTGAAAATATTTCACACATCACTGAGAACAAGGTAGAGACCAAGGTGTACACATTGGTAGAGACCTCTGACATTTATGCGCTTATATGGGAGGTTAGATCTTTTGGGAAATCACCAGGTTTAACCTCACAACAGATCAGATAACTTGAATACCTTATGATAGAGGAAAACAACCAACATCTACATGCAGCAACTTGGGTTCAATACCATAAAGTTAAAAGGATTCCGCTGGAATTAAGTTGGCGATTAAACCCATGTTGTTTAAAATCAACAAAAAGAGTTTATGGTAAAATGGTATATCATCTTAAACAAGTTTTTATTAGACCTCATCCTGCTGATTGTCGAAGAATTGTGTTTTACAAGAACTTGAAGTGGAAATTCATAAACTAAAAAGCACTTTGAAGATGAGTGGAAGCTGATACTTGGCAAATCACTTTGAATGACAGTAATTCCAAACTAGATGCATGTGCTAACGAGATTCATGAACTCAAGATTTGCAAGTTTAAGCGTGATACTATTGACTATGAGCTTGATAAGGTGTACACTTGGGCAGAGGTGTATGCGCAGAAATGGGCGTTCAGAAAATCCACTACCACTTCATCAGAGGAGAGCATCGCTATCAACAGTGATACCTTACCCAAGCACCCACCTATCACTTCCATTATGTAGCCAGTAGAATGCCTGTATCCGGGACGAATGGACTCTCTAAAATCTAGAACTCCGCAGACACTGAATGGAAACTGAATAGCTGTTTCTGTATTCTCGTATTATAGCGAGAGTGGAGTAATTGGGACCCTGTTGGAATATTGTTATCATAGGGTATCCCAATTGGAATCAGAACTTTTAACGTTTTTCGGACTGCATTAAGAAACAGCGGTTGGAATCCTCCAAAGTTGTACTTGGATTTTAGGAGGATCCCTTGAGAGATCATTGGAATTTAGCAGCCCTGAGGAAGTCGCAAGGGGTGATTCCCCCACTGCATCGAAACGCGTTGGCGTATGGGTAAAAAGAATAAAAGAACACACCCTAGGAGAAACAAGAATTCCAGCATTTTTCTTTGCAATGAAATAATTGTCTAATATAGCTGTGAATGCATTGTTATGTGCTTTGAACTTGGTAAAAATATTGTTTCAATCATTCTGATTGATAAACGTGGGGGTTGGGGGTTGGGTGATCTCTCCCTCTTTCAAGAGCACCACATTGATTTATTATTTTTCAGAAAACATAAAAGTGTATTCCATGTAGAGCGCCTGAGACTCTGACACCCACATCAGTAGAATAAAAAAAAAAATTATGCCAACTTCAAATACAACTGTGGCCAATATTTCTTTTTTGTCGACAAGTTCAGCGTCCAATCATCAGTCAGCGCCTTTCACCAGTCATGACGATCTAAATTTGACAAAATCTGCAGGGGATATGATAACAGAAAGGGAAGGGATGACAACCAGGAGCCAGACGAGACACTAGTGATTAATATGTATTCAACTAGACTTACTACTTTACAGGCAGGAGTCCTCAACAAGGGCATGTCGTTTGTACTGACACACCAATCTAACAAGCTGGAAACTCAAGTGGCATCCTTTAATTTTATGCAAAAATTACGATTACACTATTTCTTTGACATTGGAGTCCCCTACTCCTATAAGCCAGGAATCTGAGTACCTTGAGTTTAAGCTCAATTTCCCATAAAACCCTTGACATGTTCAAGGCACTGATGAGAAAGGATTTTCAGTAAATAAACTTCTGTGATTCTACAGTGAAGAATGTATCCAAACCAGAACATGATGCATTGATTACGCTCACCCAAAACAAGGATCTGATATTCCAATTGGCAGATAAAGAAGGAGCTTTAGTGGTCATGGACCATGCTTTTTATGAGAACAAAGTAACTTTACATGTTTTTGACAAACATATCTATATTCCACTGGAAAATGATGCAACCAACATATTCATCGCCACTTTGAAGCAGATACTTGACAAATCCTTCAAATTTGAATGAATCAATAAGAACACCAGGTGTTATCTTATGACAGGCTTTCCATGGAAACCATGTCTTTATATGTTACCAAGATCCACAAAAGCACCACTTAGACCTATTGTATCTGGGTGCATGTCTATTCATGAAGCCCCTCGGGATATATCTCAATAACTTTTTGCAGCCCTTTGGGAAAAAGTGGTGCTCACATGTCAATGATACTGCAGACATTTTGAAGCACCTGGCACTTCTACAAGTAGGTGATACAGAGCAATGGCGACTCTGTACTATAGATGTTGCTTCACTATATTAATCTCTACAACATGACAAAGGCATTAAGGCAGTGGAATGGGCAGTGATCAACTCAGATGAGGTTCAAGCTAATAAAGTTTTTTTGTTAGAAATTCCACTTATCTTTGTTCCACAGCCATTTTGTATGGAAGCACACCTTCTACCTGCAGAAGAGTGACACTTGCATTATGCCAACATCTTCATGTCGAAATTTGAAGATAGTTTCATCTACAATTCTCTGATTTTTGTCATACACATCTCATCATGCATCTAAGATGCATTGAGGATATTTGTGTGATTTGGCATCTTAGCAGGGATAAGCTGGAACCATAAATATCAGAGCTTAAATTGAAGAACCCCAAATTAAGTTCACACGTCATTCACCAGAATGACATTACTGTTTTGGATATCCAGCTCGAGCTTAAACCATATGGTCTCTCCACAAGGTCTTTAGCAAACCAACTTACACGCTTCTGTATAGCAGCTTTCATCCTCTGTCATTGAAGCGGCACTTACCATTCTCACAATTCCTAGGAGTGAAAAGAATTTCATCTGATCAGTACACAGACACTTACAGAGTTAAAAAAATCGATTCATCAAAAGGGGGAATCCCGAAGACGTGTTGGAAACTACATTACATTGCATGTCCACTCTGGATCGTTCAACTCAATCATACAAAAAACAGGCCGTGAAACCAGCACAAGAGGTTTTTGTGTTCAGGTTTTCTACTCAATCCAATAATATCAAGCGGAATATTTGTCATCGATGGGAACTACTGCAAACAGATTTTAAAGGTCTTTTTTTGAATAAACCTCTTTTTGTGTAGACACACGGACTTAAAATGTGAAAGGAGTACTATCATCACCATCACAGAAGGAGGTTACTTCTCATAAAGGGATGAAGAGGTGCCACAGTTGCATACATTGTGGAAATGTCATCATGGGCACAACTATCGCTCACCCACAAACCGGAAAACGAATCCAACTGAAACACTTTGTAGATTGCAATTTCCAACAAGTAGTTTACGCCAATCAGTGCCCGCGTGGACCAATCTATATCAGTAAAACTGAAAGACGCATTGAGCTGCGCATTACTGAGCTCAAAAGCATGACTAGATATAAGAACAGAAACTCATCTCATGTGGTTCATTGGATAGATAAACATCAAAACATTGCACAACTCCGAATCCAGTGTTAGAAACCATAGAGGTGAATTTAGAAGTCAACACTCAAAAAACAGAATTCACAACATGAGACGTACTGGACTAAATATCTGAATTGTCTTATCCCCAATAGGGTGGGATTTTCTTGCTTTCACTGATTTCTTGCTGAAAATATATGTACCTTTACATTTGTTTAGTCACCAGAGTAATTTTGTAGTCATGCATTTTAGACATTTGGCACTGTGCAATACCGCATGCACACATTATGATTGTTGAGCACTTTTCATGTTGTTTTCTTTCCTGTTATGTATGTAACCCCTTTACAGCACAGATTGGTTAATAAGTGTGTCAGCTAACGTGTTACCATTGAGGATTGTTTGCTGCCTATACATTAGCACATTACACATTGCTTTATTTAAGAATAAATACAGTTGTTTACTATTTACTGTTATGCTGTTCCTATGCTGGATCACATATAATGACTGTAGTATAATAGTGTTTTCCTGTGTTACATGAGGTGTCCTAAATATATGACAGAACAAAGTGCGCTGGCAATGTAAAACTCTCAGGGCATCATTTACGAGAAGTGACGCATCTCTGCGTGAAAGTAGCGATGCGTCACTTCTCAGCGCCCTCCTTGCGACATGATGGATGCGTCATATTTACTGTATGACGCATCATGTCGCAAGAAGTTACAGATACATCAGTATTTCTGACGTATCTGTAGGCGCAAAAGTGACGCATTGCTGGAGCGTGGCACAAAAGTGATGCAACTCCAGCAATGTGTCCTTTCACATAGGGCAAGCCCCATGTGAAAGGACCTGCATCAGTCTTACGCCTGCTGTGAGGCAGGCGTAAGATATTGACGCATTTGCACCCAAGAAGAGGCACAGTGAAATCTCGTAGATTTCACTGCGTCACTTCTACAAGGCTTACTTGCGTGGGAACACCCACCCAGCATACATTATACCTGACGGAGGAATAATGGAGCCCAGGGGTTTGCAAAGTGACGCATCTGCTTAGATGCGTCACTTTGTAAATAGAGCACAACAGGAGGCATGTTTTACGCTGCCGATGCGTCACAAAAAGTGTTGCAACGGAAGCGCAAACCTGTCACAAGGCCTCATAAATAAGGCCCTCAGTATACATTTATCATATGAATATAAATATTTTGATATGCAATGTACATGGCAACTTCACCATGTGGTGACCCTATTTTCAGCCGCGGCCGTGCAGGTAAGTACTGTGGGGCTGGGTGGGGGGGTCTCGACATATGACAACAAGGGGATATTAAATAAATAATTAATTTTCGCTCACCGTAGTCTGTCAAAATCCCCCCCACCTGGCCCCAACGCTCTTACCTGCACGGGCTATGGCTGGCTATTTTCTAAATGAGACTGACTTAAAGTGTGTCTTTGAGTAAATCATACATTGTATCCCTTGTCACTTGCGACTTCTCTTGAGGCATTTTCCTTGAAGCGAATTCATAAATATTCACATTAATGCAACTTCACATTGGTTTACTTTTGTGTGCACTGTTCATTACACATGAAATTGTTATTTAAACCCTGCTTTTGGCCGCTCAGTCTTTCATTTATTTCGGAGCACACTGCGTGTACGTCAAATATATTGTCCATTGAAATTATGGCTCGTTAGTTTTAAGCCAGCTTTGTTCCCCACCTGGGACTCTTGTCTATGTTGATGCTAGCTTCGGAGCTCAGTGAAGCATTTGTTACATCAAGAAGTATTTGTCGCTAACCAATTTGGAGATAGTTAGAGCATGGCCATTTACCCTCTACTACACTTTTTCCATTTCTAAGGCCACGGGTTTTCTACCGCGTGGTCAGGTGGGGGCTACAGCTGTCCATTTTAAGGTACTAGTGGGCAGATTTACAAGCCCCTTGCAACACTTTTACGCCGCTGTTGCGTCACTTTTGTGAAGCAGTGGCAGCGTAAACCATGCGCCACGTTGCGATTTATTTACAACGTGACGCATCTAGGCAGATGCGTCATGTTGTAAAGCCCTGCGCACATGAAACCTGCGTCAGGTTTCATGTGGGCATTCTGTCACTGGGTGGGCGTTCCCTCGCAGGAAAGCCACGTAAAACTGACGCAGTGAAATCTACAAGATTTCACTGAGTCCGTTTTACGACGCTGCTGCATCAAATCCGTATGCCTGCGTGAAGCAGGCGTAAGGAGTGAAGCACCATGTTAAGTATGGGCGGCCCCTGTGCATTGCAGGAGTTGCATCGTGCTTGCGACGCGACTCCAGCAATGCACCGCCCGTACGCCACAAGATGCGTCACGCATCTTCCCTCCTTGCACCATGGTGCACCGCATTGTAAATGCGACGCATCCGTGGTGGCGCATGGGGGGATTACGTGACACATCTGTTCTGGTGCATCCCTGCTGATTTGCAGAGATGCTCCAGAAGTTGTAAATCTGCCCCATGTTGTTTACTTTATCACGTGCATGCATTGGCTCACTGTCACATTCAGGTGATGTTAATTTCCACACTGCGATTTTTATAGAGCGTTTTTATCCTTTGAAGTCTAGCCCTTATTGTGTACAGCGTGAATCTTTTGATTCCATGTATCACGCGCCATTCACAACATTTCATGGTAAGAGTGCATAGCACACCATTCAGTTTACTCATAATTGTCTCATTTCACTTATTCACAGATACATCTCCACAAATGCATGCTGGGATTTGGTGTTTTTGGGTGTGTTACTCTTTCGACCGTTATCTTTTTTTTTCCCTCACCATAGCGCATGCCTCATACAGCATTAGACTGTTTGTTACATCTCATGGTTTGCTTGGGGCATGTTGCACATTTTTAGGTCCACACTGCTTATGTATGTGTTTATGGGGACATTGTATATGGCACGTTCCCCACAGTCTGTCTGTCCAATCAGCATAATTGCATGATTGGACTTGGTGCCACCTCGGTCTTCTGGTTTTTTCTGTTCTTTCACCCCTTTTTGGTTATTTTTCGTGCCTCAGAGTACATTGGATGCTTATGCATCAGGAATCACTTAGAACACCTAATTATCAGTCTTTTCCACAATCCAGTTGATGTCACATTCACACACATTTACCATCAGGTCAGTTGTTAGTACCTGCATAGTCTTTATAAATTACTACTCTTTCTAATTGACCAAACATTTTTCAATTACAGTTACCCTTGGGTCGTGTTTTACAGTTAAGAATATATTGTTTACTGAAGCTATTATTTCTGTGTCATCTACAAGTGTGATGTAAGATTTGTTAACAAGACACCAGCTGAGAAGAAACTTATTAAATCACTCCAACAGTAGCAACAATTATTGTTTCTTTTGAAAAGACTGTATATATTTGTCTTTTGGATACAACTTTTTGACTATTTGTGATATATTCAGTTTAAGATTGTGTACTTGGAAGCCGAAGGGCACCAGTAGTGCGTTCTGCGCCTAGTCAACTTCAGTGATCTAGCTTTTCTTTAAGTTAACCTAATTGTCAGGCCCAAACTATCCCTTTTATTACATATATGTCACCCCTAAGGTAGGTCATAAGCAGCCCCAAGGGCAGGCTGCAGTGTATTTAAAGAGTAGGATATGCACTTTTGAGTTATCGATGTCCTGATAGTGAAAAACTACTACATTTGTTTTTCACTACTGCAAGGCCTTTCTTTGCCAGAGGTGAACATGGAGATTGCCTTAAAACATATTTTAAGTTGTATTTCCGGTCAACAAAGGGGTACGGCAGGGGTGCATGCTCGCACCTACATTATTTTGCTTATTTATTAATGCACTGTTCGACCAACTCAAAAAGGTTAAGGATAATGACGCCCCCAAGATAGCGTGTAGTAAGGTTCCAGCAATGATGTTTGCTGACGACACTCTTTTACTTCCAAAGTGGCATATAGGAATCCAGCAAATCCTCAATAGCAGGGGTTTGGAGATTAATACACAGAAGACCAAATTTATGGTCTTCAATACTGCCAACAAGTGTTGCTCTAACCCCCCTGTTTGAATGGCTATGCCTGAAAGAGTGTTGGTCTTTGACTACTTAGGTGTCACCTTGACAGAAAACCTGAAGTGGGGCCACAAATGGCTAAAGCAAGCCTTAAGCTTGCTCAGACCGTAGGAGGAATTGCAAAATTGTACAGAACTTCCATCCACAAACCAGCCGGGCCAATAGCTGAGATTTACAACGTACAAGCAAGTGGTGATACATATTATGGAGCAGAATTATGGGGGCACTGCACTGCTAGTAGCCTGAACCAGGTAGAGAACAACTTTATGAGGCAGTTGTTAGATCTTCCCACCTGCACTCCCCTCACCCCCCTATGCCAGGACCTGGGCATTAGGCCCATTGGGTAAGAGATCGGCCATAGACCCATAACTTTCTGGCGTAGATTGTGGGTGACCCTGGAACTGGCCGCCCAGCGGTCTGAGCTCAAAGAGCTACTGAGTTTTCCGGGTATTAGTAAAATACCTTGATTTGTATACATAAAGGACGTCTGTAACAGGTTGGGCAAAGCAAGCTTATGGAGTAATCCTGAAGAATTGTGCCTTTTAATTTCGCGGTCAGAATTGGTAAAATCCGTTAGAAGGCACAAATTTGCCGACATCAAGGAAAGCTTGTCCTCCTGTTTGACAGGCCAATTCTCAAACATCAAGGACTAGTACATTTTAGAATCCTTCCTGGATGATATCCAACCAACTCTGGCAAAAAAATTATATGTACAGTTCAGATTTGGGACTCTACCTCTCCATGCCTTTTCGAACAAATGGTCCAAAACTCTACCTGGAGGGTGCCTTGCCTGTAATTATAAGGAAGAGACAGATTTACATGTCTTTTTATTCTGCCCTGGGTATAAATTGCCACGACGGTGTTGGCTTATTCATTTCTGCAGGAATCTAGGTTTCGTACACTGTGCAGAGGAATTCAGAGTCCTAAAGTACGACAATCATGCCACCATTGTCTTTGCTGTATTTCGTTTTTTAACTTCAATGTGGTGTGTACATTAGATTTTTTTAAACCAGTCATTACGGCCCTAGAAACTCGCATTGTCGTATTCTTTTATCACCTCTGTATCTATTCCCTCCTTTTTAAAGCTTTAATGATAATATCTTTTGATGAAATACATTTTTAAACCTCTGACTGCACCGTACGATGCATGCTCCTGTTCTAGTGATTCACAGGCAATTTGATTTGGATGGGTTGATGTATAACTAGCTTAGGCTTAGCCCCTGAAAGGTCCCAAAATGCCCTTTATTATTGCCAAATGTGTCAAACTGTATAGTTATTTATTGGGACACTTTTTAGCATACTCTGTTTTGTATGAACTAATTTTATGGTTTGTATTATTTATGGTTCCATTGTGTATACCTCCTCTGGAGAAATTGTATAACTATGTACGTTTATGGTCCACAAGACCGAAATAAAGATATGGAATGGAATGGTAATTTCACATTGGGAGCAAATAGGAAGTTGGAGTTTGGTGTCTCTGCAACTCACAATTTAAAAACACATCTTTTAGTGCAGATGGTTTTTAAATTTCAGGTGTGAAAATGCCACTTTTATAAATTTAGCAACGAAAAGAGGTTAGGCCCAAAAGACCAACACCAGGTAGGGTCGTATAACATAATCCCGAAGCCCTAATGAGAGCCCCTGGAGTTTCACCGGGACTCGAAACACGTTGGCACTGAACATTGTACACTGAGGATTTGTAACTTGTGTAGAGCTTATGTACAGTTTGTTAAGGTTTAGAAATGATCATTTCCACAGTTTTACATAACTTGATCCCAGTGTGTGACATTCCCTTCACTTTGAATGATATATAAGTAGGGTTTTGTCAGTTGTTGAATATAAATTGGTGTATTGATGTATTCACGTTTTGTTTTTGTATATTGTTATATATCTATAATTGTCTGAATGTTTTTTTAATGTTTGTTTAATCAGAGTTTGTGATTCTGAAATGAAAAGTTGTTTATTTCTATCTATGCTTTTAAGAATGTACATACATTTATAAATTTGTCTAAGAAACAGGTTAAATAAATAACCGGATCAAATTAAAAAGTTGACTTTTTGGTCTTGCTGTAAAGAGGAAGCTAAAGGATTTACAACAACCAGGTTTCCCCCTCTTTTTGCAATCATTTTATAAATTTGGCATTTCCCTAAGTAAACGACCAGGTGCCTCTGCCTGTCTCTGAATGCACGGAAAGAGAAACAAGGGAACCCTACTCACTTGGAGACTGGGCAGTTTATCTAAAAAGAAAACAATGGCTCCTATGGAAAAATCTTGTAACAACTTATTTGATACAAAAAGGCACAATGGCGATATATAAGGTTCAGTTTGATGTCAAAAAGAAAGTTTGCTATACATATCAGAGAAAACAATGCATGATAATGTTCTTTTATATTTTTAAATAAGCAACAGATACACAGTGTATAAATACACAATTAAGTACAATGACAAACTTAACAATTCATATATTAAAGATCATAAAAAGGTGTCCCAGTGAAAAAGTGATTGAACCTAAACTAAAAGTGACATTTACTGTAACATATATACAAGGTTTCAATTATTAAACTTAAGAGCGACCATCTGGAATACTATTAGTGGTCCTGCAGCACTGATTCTGCCACCCAATCAGTAGCCCTGT
Source organism: Triturus cristatus (assembly GCF_964204655.1). Taxonomy (NCBI): domain Eukaryota; kingdom Metazoa; phylum Chordata; class Amphibia; order Caudata; family Salamandridae; genus Triturus; species Triturus cristatus. The sequence goes on along the minus strand of NC_140588.1, from coordinate 205,501,703 downwards.
GAACATGGTTCTGGTCTGCCATTAAAGAGCCTGTGTGTACAGTTTTAATCTGCAATTTGGACCTGGCAAGTTAACCTGCTTATGTATGTGTTTATTGTGACATTGTCTATGGCGCGTTCTCCACAGTCTAACTGACCAAAATAAGTGCATGATGGGACTTGGTGCCACCACAGGCTTAGGCCTTTCTCTGTTCTTTTTCCTCTTTTTGGTCATTTTTTGTGCCTCATAGAGTACATTAGATACTTGTGCCTCAGGATTCACTTAGCACATCAATTTCTCAGTTTTTTCATCGTTGCAGTTGACATCACATTCACACAATTTTACCATCAGGTCTGTTGTTAGCGTTTGAATCTGCGTAGTCTTTCTAAATAACTAGTAATTTATCCTAAACTCATTTCAATCACTGTTACCTCGGATGAAGGGCGTTTCTTCACCTGAAATGCATTCGGTCGTGTGTTGCAGTTAGGAATATGTTGTGTACTGAAGATGGTATTCCCTGTCATCTACACGTGTGATGTAACATTTGTCATCAAGACACCAGGCCGACAAGCAACTAATGAAATCTCTTCAGCATAAGCAACAATTATTGTTTGGAAGTTCTTTTGAAAAGACTATATATATATATATATATATTCACTGAAAAAACCATAGGTTTCAGGGGTGTTATAGTTAGCTGGACTTTTCACTTGTACAAAACCATTGAAATTCCCCCGTTATAGTTAGTTCAGCTAACTATAACTCGCGCGCCCGCAATGCACTGCTGATGACGTCACATATTACATCACTCATGACATGGTCAGTGACATCACTCATGACATCACTGATGACATCTCAAATGACATCACTGATGACATCACTGATGACATCATCCAGTGAATGTGTGTTATTCTGAAAATTAAATATGTTTTATATATGTATATCTCAAGGTCGATGGAAGAATAAATGGGTATATAAGTGTCTAAATGGATTTGTTTTTGAAAAATTGATTGCGTAACTGACTGATTAAGTGTATCATAGTGAATACATGGCTTAGTGAGTAATGTTTAAATATGTAAATATCTGTATCAGTCTCTCACTTTGTGTATAAGTGGCTGCATGGGTTGGTGAGTAGCTACATGGGTGTCTATATAGGTTATTAGTTGTTTTTTTGAGTATCAGTCTGAGTGTCTGCATGGTTCGGTGGGGGTATTACGTAGTGCATAGGTGCATGAATGAGTGACTCACTGTTTGTATGTGTTGAACACAGTATGTGTGCAGGACTGTATGGGTGGATGAGTGTGTGTATGGGTGTGTTAGTGAGTGAATGACTGTCTCAATAGTGTCTTTATGAGTAACTACATATGTTTTAAACTAGTATATGTGACTATTGGTGTATATATGTGAGTATATGTGAGAGTGAGAGATTGAAAGAGTTCCTGTATGAATAAGTATGTGTTTCTATAAGTGATTGTTTAAAAGACTAAGTATGTGTAAGTTTCCGTAGAAGTAAGTGTGGTGGTGTGTGTATAACTGTATATGCAAGTAAATGTATGTTTGATTCTTTATTAGCATGAGTGACTATGTGTGTGAGTAACTATGGATGAGTGGCATTGTGTAACAGGATGTATAGGTGTATGAGTACATATGATGAGTGAGTACATGTATGAGTGACTGTATTGGACTGTTGGTGAATGAGTGGATGTGTATGTGGATCTTAGAATTACTGAAGAGGTTGTTGTAACTGGTATTGGTATGTCCATTGTTTTGAAAATTTTAGTCTCTATTTTTGAATGTGTGTATCAAAGGTTATATTAGGGTGAGAGGAGGTCTGCCACTCTATCACAAGGATGATGTCATCAGTGATGTCATCAGTGATGTCATTTGAGATGTCATCAGTGATGTCATGAGTGATGTCACTGACCATGTCATGAGTGATGTAATATGTGACGTCATCAGCAGTGCATTGCGGGCACGCGAGTTATAGTTAGCTGAACTAACTATAACGGGGGAATTTCAATGGTTTTGTACAAGTGAAAAGTCCAGCTAACTATAACACCCCTGAAACCTATGGTTTTTTCAGTGAATTTCTGAGGTTTTTTAAATGCTAATTCCTAACTATAACGTGCCTGAAACCTATGGTTTTTTCTGTTAATTTCAAAGGTTTTTTAAATGCTAATTTCTAACTATGCCTACAGAGATAGGACATGTGAAGAAAGAAGAAAAAATGCACAGAAAGAAACAAAAGAAGTGCAGAAAGAAGCAACAGAAGTCCTCAAATACGAAGATAAGTGCAGGAAGAAGGATAACGTGCAGAAAGAACAAAAAGAAGAGCAGAAAGAAGCCTTGTTGCAAAATCATCCTGTACCCTCAACTTTTTCAGACGGATACTGGTGGTAACTGAGTCTGACTAACCAGTCCTAGAGCCAGTGCTATGTTAAAAGACACTTAGAATACAGTGAAAACACCTACATACACTAGGGAACATTATGCGTTGGGGTCCCCCTGTGATTAGCCTTACCTCCTCTATAAGCCCCTAGTATATAATAGGGCATGGGGATTAAAACTACCTCTTAAAACAGGCCACAGGGCGTTTTTGCACACGTTAACTCAGGCCCCGTCCCCTCCTTTCACCATTGTGTAAACACGCCCTGTGTCCGTTTTTAGTTGGGAGATTAAGTTCATTTGAGTCCTGAGGGTCCCTAGGGTCCAACTAGCCCACTAGGTACCTCCAGTAAGTGCCACAGAGCTGCGTTGCAGAGAGGTGTAAAAAGTGGCACGGCCTGGACCACCTCTCTGCAATGCAGCTCAGTGGCGCTTACTGGAAGCACTTGGTGGGCTAGTTAGCCCCCAGGGGCCTACAGTATTGAAGGGAAATTATATCCCCAATTTAAAACGTGCCATGGTGCGTGTTTGCACACGTCACCTCAGGCCCCGTCCCCTCCCTTCACCACTGTGTAAACGCGCCCTGTGGCTGTTCTAAGTTGAGAGATTAAGTCCCCTTGAATCCTAAGGGTCCCTAGGGTCACACTAGACCACTAGGTACCTCCAGTAAGCGCCACAGAGCTGCGTTGCAGAGAGGTGTAAAAAGGGGCTTGGCCTCAGAACACCTGTCTGCAGCGCAGCTCCCTGGCGCATACTGGAGATGCCTGTTGGGGGCGCGTTTGCAGAGTGCTGCATGGAGGGGGCATGGCCTCCGGCACGATGCCAGTCTTTTATTTATTTTATTTTTTTAAGAAGGGGGGCTGTGTGGTTCCCCTTCTTATTCTAATTTATTGGCCCTGATGACCCCATCCCCCAGGGCCTGTCTCCTAATTATATTTTTTTGACCCCAATCCCCAGGGCCGGCCACTGTTTTTTATTATTTTTAAAAAATATATATTTATAGACACACCTAGGACATGCTGGACAAACCGTACGTACCTATCACCATGACGATTTGCGTGATATCCATTAAAAGGCGACTATGCATGCAATTAATCCACGTGGAATGTATTTACACCACTAGTGAAGCTCTGACATGTCTGATGCTCTACCGTGCCTAATCCCGGTAGACACCCTTGTCGTTTATTTATACAAACATGGGTAGCTATTGACGGGCACATTTAATACACATGCACACCAAGCCATTCAAAGGGGATTCGACAAAAATTCGACCAAAACTATGCAAGAAACCCCCCTCACAGTTAATAAAACACACATCCACTGCCGGATGTGTAATACTTTTTATTTTACTCTCTGGAAAGGGGACGAACATCACTTGCGAGTCACAGCGCGCTCCTGACAGAGCCCAATGCTGTGTTACACCCACCATTGCCTGCCGAGTGCCACACACCTCTGTATTGTATTCCACTAGCTAGTGCATATGCTATGACACTCTCTAGCCCATGTGCACTGTAACACCACCCCGTGAAAATGTCATGCCACACTTGTCTTCGCACGGGTTATATTGCCCCATCTAACGTGCCTTCCTCGATGCCTATGTTATAACGCACAGTGCTATGCCATACATATTACAATTTGGGATCCATATCTTTGTCACAGTGCATATGCAACGTTACACTCCCCAGCACATATTTTATATTACAACTTTAGAGACTAGTTAGGTTACACAACACTGCCCTGTGCATATTACACTCCAAGGCGCATATCGCATAGCACACGCTAGTGCCTGTGCTATCTCGCGCTCTCCAATGAATCTGTCATTGCGCACAATGTATTGCATATTATATTTCACGCCTGGTTCATCTTATATCACACTTTTTGGTGCATAGTTTATACCATACACTATATCTAGTTTTCATTTTCAATCGTGCTCTCAGGACTATGTTCTATATAACACTGTGTTCACCTACCCTTTTCACGGGCATTACATTTTGCGATAGGGGGTGGAGGGTCAGGGGGTGTTTTTGCCAAGTGAGCCCGGAGTCACAGTCACTAACGTCTTCTTCTTCCTGAATAAAAGTGAGATTATGCTGCATACTTGTTCATATTTTAAGTAGTTTGCACAGACAAAATGTTTTAAAAACAATAAAGTTTCTAATACCCGCCTTCTCTGAACAGTTAGCTTGCTGCCCCATCCCCCTCCTCCCTATCCTCTGTTGTGTGAATCCATGGTCTAGCCTCCTCCCTCCTGCCATGCATGGTCTGATGTGCTGCCACTGCCCTCAATTTAGTATGATGTACCAGTCCACTCCTCCTGCCCTCCATTGCCCAATTCTATGCCCCATCATTGACCTCCTGCTTAAACTCTGTGCTTAGCTTGCTGCCCCTATTCTCCTTCCCCCTGCCCTCCGATGTCTTTGTGCATGCCCCTGCTCTATCCTTTTTGCCCACCATGTCCCATGGACCTGCCACTCCTATCTACTCTGAGTGTTCTGTTGAGCTGCCACTCCCCTCCCACCTGCCTAGCATTGTCAGATGACTGTAACCTGTCCCTGCCACCTCCACCCTGCCTGTCCACATGCCATGCCTCTATCCTCTTCCTCCTGTCCTACATGGTCCATTGTTCTGCCACACCCTTCTGCCCTCCCTGGTCTGTTGTGCTGCAACTGCTCCTCCTGCCTGCCCCGTGTGGTCTGTTGTGAGGCCCCTTCCCCTGAACTTTCTTGTCTGTGCACAGGTCCTGACCCTCCCTTCTATCCTCCATCGTCCTTTGTGCATGCCCCTGCACCCTCCTTCTTGCCCATCATAGCCATTGTGCTGCCACTAACCCTCCCACTTGCCATGCATGGTATTCTGTGCTGCCATGGCCCCTCCCACCTTCCCTGTGTGGTCAGTTAGCTGCCCCTGACCCCCTCCCACCTTCCCTCCATGGTCTGTGTGTATGCCATCACAGTCTCACTATTGCTCTTCATGTTGTGTCTTGCTTCTAGTGCCCATCCTGCCTGACCTCCATGGCCATCTTGCTGCTCCTGCCCTGCCCCCTTGCCCCCAGCCCTCTGTTTACATGTGCAGACCCCTACTCCCTCCCTCCTGGCTTGTCTGTTCCATTGTAATGCCCCTGATCCGTCCCTCCTGCCCTTTATGGTCTGTTATGCTGCAGCCTTCTCTCCTGTCTGTCCATTATGGTCAGCTAGCTACCATTGCCTCTTGCCCCTCTGTTCTCTGTTGTCCATGTGCATGGTCCTGTCCCCTCCCTCTTGCTTTCTATGGATTGTTGTGCTGCACTCCCGTCCTGCATGCCCTGTGTGGTGTATTGTGCTGCTGCAAACCCTGATGCCTGCCCTGCAGGGTCAGTTTGGTGCACCTCTCCATGTCTCTCCTGTCCTCTGTTATCCAAGTCCATGTCCCTATCCCATTTCCTTCCATGATCCAATGTACCATACTTGCGAACATTTTGAACTTGGTAAGAGGGAGATTTTGAAAAAAAACTGGGGTATTGATTTTCCCCTTTGAGTTACATTGAAAAAGAGGATATTGTAGACAGGAGACAGATCAAATAAAGCCCATTTGAGCTTAAAAACATTGGACGTTTCCTGGCTGAATCGGGTCTGTTGGCATGTATGGTTGTACTACCATTGCCTTTTCCTTCTGCCCACAATGGTCTATTACATTGCCACAGCCTTGAAGGAGGGTACATTTTGTATCACAGGGGGCCCCTGGCCCGTTCTGTCCACACCTAAAGTATGAGACCCTTGTCCTTGCCCTGCCAGCCGCATTTGTAAGCCGTATTAAATTGACCAGCGGGTCCTGTGTTGCTATATAATTATCCTGAGACATCCTTACCACTCAGCCAGCATAAAACCCCTGTGTAGGCCCTTCTGTTCAATATGTAGGCCTCTTTGTTAAATTGACCATAGCTCTGCAATTTGAGTGTATAGCAGTCTGAAGGCAGGTCTGCGAGGCCTTCTGCTCCAAACTAGTAGCCCCCACCCTACCCGAGTGCTCCGTGCTCGGTATCAAAGTTCAACATCCCCCTGAAGCTGTCGACATACAGTAGGCTGCATCCTGGACTGGTACTTGCTTCCTGGGCAGGTTTCCCGCTTTTAAGGAAGTGGCAACCGCAGAGCGTCAAGTTAGGAGAACTGAGGAGATTTTATACATGAATATATTGAATTCCTGTACAATACCCATTATTTTCTGCTTGCTCTATGGAACTTACGATAAGCGATTGGCCTGAGAGACTGACCTTTTCACCCAGTCCATTGTCAGCATTAAGTGGGTAAATGACGAAATGTCTGGTAAAATCTGCAGACGAAGCTTTTGGGTAGCATACGTAGGTAGATGTAGCGTGCAAAGGAGCCCACAAAATGATATAAAAAGGGAGCACCCACAGATATCGACGGACAACCTCGCCGTCTGTATGTAGGTTAACAGGCTGTGCAGGTTTTCCCCAAGAACTGGGAGCTCTTGTCTTCCTTTGCTTAAAATGTCTTTCTCGGCTTTGCTTGAAGTATCTTATTCTATTTTACCTATATGAAATGTCATGTTATGTTTAACCATTGTTCTCTTTACTTTTGCATTTAAAAGATGTTGTATTGTAATTGCAGGAATGCTTGCTCTAAGAGTAAATGTGAGTGTCCCTAGGTAACATTTTCCTTGGTGTAACTTGTTTCTCATGATGCATTTATAGATGTGTTTTCTCTCTCTCTCTGTCAGTCCATTAATTGAGATACAGAGAATATCATGACAGCTGTATGATTATCTGGATTCTGTATTTTGTACTTTAGGTCTCTATTCTGCGGTTTCTTTGAAGTTGCATCTTCTCATTAAACTGCCATTGTATTCTGCCTCCAATTCCATGTCTCATATGTCTGTTTTCTTCATTTTTGGAGCAAGCGTTCCTAGGCACCCCGGCTCAAATTAAGGTGCCCCTTTTGTCCCTGACTCACTCTCCTGCTCAGTTCTGTGGTGGCTCCCGGGGCTCTGGGGACCGCCCCTAGCTTCCTTGACCCGTAATAGATCTTCCCTCCAACAGCCTCTCTTGCAAGTCCTGTATTGTTGGTTTGTTGCCCCTGCCCCCCTTTCCACTGCCCTCCATAGTCTGTTGTGCTTCCACGGCCCTTCCTGCCTGCTCAGTGTGGTTAAATTGTTGCCTTTGCACCCTCCTACCTGCCTTCAATTTTCAGAGTCCGTGCCCCTGGGCTCTGCCTCTCAACAGTATCCTAATGAACAACTAGATTGCTAACATTCTATATTTATTACAAAAGTGTGGAGCGCCTGACATCATCTTGATGTAATCAAAACTGTAATACCTAGAGCATTCCTTTAGAAATTACATATATGAGAGGGTCTTATTGGCATCAAAATTATGGTTAGTGCTCTAAAAGACTAAAATAAGGACATATTTTCTGAGTTTTCAAATAGCGACAAAGCACTTTTAAATTATTTGTTATCTTTATGTTTTTTTATCTAGTTGACAACTTGATTAAATGTTGCACTTAGGGGAGAGGATGTGGTGTTACTTCCAGAACTGCAGACTTTGCAACTGGGGAACCAGGTTGAAGTTTCTGCTTCAGCTCGACATTCTGTGATTCTGGTCAAATCACTTAGTCTCCCCATGTCTACAACCAAAATGAATTTGTTCTTGTGTGATGTAACCAATGCTCATGTAAAGCACTCCAATACCTGACAAGTCTGCACTATATAACACTGCAAAAACACAAAATAATAAGTGTTTTGCACACTTCTGTCATTGGGCTATATCTGGGTGATTTTGGGCTACATTTGGGCTCTTTTGTCTCCGGTGGCCATCTTGGGAGATTTATTTGTTATGAAGTTTCCTAATTTCCTCATGTACTGCAGTCTCCTCAGTCGGAAATGCTTTCAGTTTTTTACTTTGATTCCATCATGAAGGTATTCAGATATGTCACACATTTGCCATGAATTCTGAATGTTAGCACTCTAGTTGCTCATTAGATCACTGTAGTAAAACTACTGCTCACCATGGAAGTCTGCTCCTGGTATTAAAAGTGCATGTTTCAGTCTGCATGTCAGAATTTTTTAATGAAATAGAAGAGGATTTGAGAAGTCACTCAAAATGTGCCCTCATTTTCGTTCTTCAGCATTAATCATAATTTCTATGGCAAAATGAACCCCCTCATTGTGTTCCTTTTTAAATTAAATGTTTTAAGTGTTACCAGTTTATTCCAATCAAGATGGCTTCAGGTGTGCCATACTTTTGTCATAATGAAGACAGTAAGTGCTCTAGTTGTTTTTAAGAACATTCTTGGACATTCTGTCATTGGGCTATACTTGGGCTACATCTGGGTGATATTTGGGCTACATTTGGGCTCTTTTGTCTCTGGTGGCCATCTTGGGAGACTTATTTGTTATGAAGTTTCCTAATTTCCTCATTTACTGCAGTCTCCTCAGTAGGAAATACTTTCAGTTTTTTACTTTGATTCCATCAAGAAGGCATTCAAATGTGTCACACATTTGCCATAAAATCAGAATGTTAGCACTCTTTTTGCTCATTAGATCACTGTAGTAAAGCTACTGCTCACCAGGGAAAACTGCTGCTGGTATTGAAAGTGCATGTTTCAGTCTGCATGCCAGTATTTGAGAAGTCACTCAAAATGTGCCCAAATTTTTCTTTATGCAGCACTAATCATACTTTTTATGGAAAAATGAACCACCTCATTTTGTTCCTTTTTAAATTAAATGTTTTAAGAGTTACCACTTTAATCCAAGCAAGATGGCTTCAGGTGTGCCATACATTTATCATAAGTAGGACGGTTAGCGCTCTAGTAGTTCTTTGGAACACTCTGGAAAGCTGCAGTAGAACACAAAGGAATCAACTGACAGTCTCTGCCCTTGTTGGATGTACATGTTTTACTGAGAATGTCAGACTTCATTCTCACATGACTGAGAAAGATAATGTGAATTTACAGAAAATAAGCTCTCAGTTTAGCTTATAGATCACCTTCCAAACCTCTGTGGTAAAAGCATGAGAAAATATTTTTCTCTCAATCATGATATCCCAGCAGAAGGCTTTTTCACATGGTGAAATCACCTTAGAACATACCACAATTCCTAAAATGAGTATGGTACCATCAACAAATGATTTATAATGTAACTAAAGTCTTAAAATCTTCTATTAACTGCAATGCTTTTTAATGAGGTGCTATCATGTATATTGGTCCCAAGATGGCTGCCAACACTTCTTGGATGAAGTGCTGACAGCCAATCAGATCTCAGGATGAGATGTGTGGTTAGGCTCCGCCCACATATATATATTGATTTAAATGCTATTTTCTCAGGAACTACTGAACAGATTTACACCAGACCTACAAAAGGCACTTCCTTGACCTGAGGACTACCTCTCTGCCAAATTTCAAGTAACTCTGTTCAGCCGTTCGGGCTGTAGCTGTGTCTAAAGGTCCTATGGAAAAATGCATGGGAAAAACGCGTTTTGGGACCCCCCTTTTTTCTCAGCCCCCGCTTGACGAATCCCCCCGAGACTTTCAAGGTAGGAGCGGAGCGTAGCGCCCCACCTATTTTGAAAATTTCGCGAGGATTCATCGACCGGCGCCAAAGTTATTCCAAATAGAATGTTGCGGATTTCCTATGGAAACAGGGTCCTAACTATAACTATCTACTGGCGACCGCCAGTAGATAATATATATATATATATATATATATATATATATATATATATATATATATATATATATATATATATATATATATATATGTTTTTACAGATTTGTGACTAGTTGTGATATATTCAGTTCAAGATTGTGTACTTGGAAGCCAGCACCAGCACACATGCTGCACCTTGCCCACTTCGGTGATCTAGCTTTTCCTTCAGATATTCATATGGGCTTAGGCGGGGCCCGCTACAACACTGCTGCTAAATTTGTAGATATTTTGTGTACATTTGAACAGTTTGTATAATTGAGTGTATTACAGCCATCATTCTTTTATTCTATAGTTTCCTGCCTAAGCAGTTGTTTTTGACCATTAATCAAGTAATTTGAAAATATTTCACACATCACTGAGAACTAGGTAGAGACCAAGGTGTACACTTTGGTAGAGACCTCTGACATTTATGCGCTTATATGGGAGGTTAGATCTTTTGGGAAATCACCAGGTTTAACCTCACGACAGATCAGATAACTTGAATACCTTATGATAAAGGAAAGCAACCAACATCTACATGCAGCAACTTGGGTTCAATACCATAAAGTTAAAAGGATTCCGCTGGAATTAAGTTGGCAATTAAACCCATCTTGTTTAAAATCAACAAAAAGAGTTTATGGTAAAATGGTATATCATCTTAAACAAGTTTTTATTAGACCTCACCCTGCTGATTGTCGAAGAATTGTGTTTTACAAGAACTTGAAGTGGAAATTCATGAACTAAAAAGCACTTTGAAGATGAGTGGAAGCTGATACTTGGCAAATCACTTTGAATGACAGTAATTCCATTCTTGATGCATGTGCTAACGAGATTCATGAACTCAATATTTGCAAGTTTAAGCGTGATACTATTGACTTATGAGCTAGATAAGGTGTACACTTGGGCAGAGGTGTATGCGCAGAAATGGGCGTTCAGAAAATCCACTACCACTTTGTCAGAGGAGAGCATCGCTATCAGCAGTGATACCTTACCCAAGCACCCACCTATCACTTCCAGTATGTAGCCAGTACAATGCCTGTATCTGGGACGAATGGACTCTCTAAAATCTCGAACTCCGCAGACACTGAAAGGAAACTGAATAGCTGTTTCTGTATTCTCCCATTATAGCGAGAGTGGAGTAATTGGGACACTGTTGGAAGATTGTTATCATAGGGTATCCCAATTGGAATCAGAACTTTTAACGTTTTTTGGACTGCATTAAGAAACAGCAGTTGGAATCCTCCAAAGTTGTACTTGGATTTTAGGAGGATCCCTTGAGAGATCATTGGAATTTAGCAGCCCTGAGGAAGTCGCAAGGGGTGATTCCCCCACTGCATCGAAACGCGTTGGCGTATGGCTAAAATGAATAAAAGAACACACCCTAGGAGAAACAAGAATTCCAGCATTTTTCTTTGCAATGAAATAATTGTCTAATATAGCTGTGAATGCATTGTTGTGTGCTTTGAACTTGGTAAAAATATTGTTTCAATCATTCTGATTGATAAACGGTGGGGTTGGGGGTTGGGTGATCTCTCCCTCTTTCAAGAGCACCACATTGATTTATTATTTTTCAGAAAACTTAAAAGTGTATTCCATGTAGAGCGCCTGAGACTCAGACACCCACATCAGTAGAATAAAAAAAAAATGATGCCAACTTCAAATACAACTGTGGCCAATATTTCTTTTTTGTCGACAAGTTCAGCGTCCAATCATCAGTCAGCTCCTTTCACCAGTCATGACGATCTAAATTTGACAAAATCTGCAGGGGATATGATAACAGAAAGGGAAGGGATGACAACCAGGAGCCAGACGAGACACTAGTGATTAATATGTATTCAGCTAGACTTACTACTTTACAGGCAGGAGTCCTCAACAAGGGCATGTCGTTTGTACTGACACACCAATCTAACAAGCTGGAAACTCAAGTGGCATCCTTTAATTTTATGCAAAAATTACGATTACACTATTTCTTTGACATTGGAGTCCCCTACTCCTATAAGCCAGGAATCTGAGTACCTTGAGTTTAAGCTCAATTTCCCATAAAACCCTTGACATGTTCAAGGCACTGGTGAGAAAGGATTTTCAGTTAATTAACTTCTGTGATTCTACAGTGAAGAATGTATCCAAACCAGAACATGATGCATTGATTACGCTAACCCAAAACAAGGATCTGATATTCAAATTGGCAGATAAAGAAGGAGCTTTAGTGGTCATGGACCATGCTTTTTATGAGAACAAAGTAACTTTACATGTTTTTGACAAACATATCTATATTCCACTGGAAAATGATGCAACCAACATATTCATCGCCACTTTGAAGCAGATACTTGACAAATCCTTCAAATTTGAATGAATCAATGAGAACACCAGGTGTTATCTTATGACAGGCTTTCCATGGAAACCATGTTTTTATATGTTACCAAGATCCACAAAAGCCCCACTTAGACCTATTGTATCTGGGTGCATGTCTATTCATGAACCCCCTCGGGATATATCTCAATAAGTTTTTGCAGCCCTTTGGGAAAAAGTGGTGCTCACATGTCAATGATACTGCAGACATTTTGAAGCACCTGGCACTTCTACAAGTAGGTGATACAGATCAATAGTGACTCTGTACTATAGATGTTGCTTCACTATATACATCTCTACCACATGACAAAGGCATTAAGGCAGTGGAATGGGCAGTGATCAACTCAGATGAGGTTCAAGCTAATAAAGTTTTTCTGTTAGAAAATCCACTTATCTTTGTTCCACAGCCATTTTGTATGGAAGCACACTTTCTACCTGCAGAAGAGTGACGCTTGCATTATGCCAACATCTTCATGTCGAAATTTGAAGATAGTTTCATCTACAATTCTCTGATTTTTGTCATACACATCTCATCATGTATCTAAGATGCATTGAGGATATTTTTGTGATTTGGCATCTCAGCAGGGATAATCTGGAACAAAAAATATCAGAGCTTAATTTGAAGAACCCCAAATTCAGTTCATACGTCATTCACCAGAATGACATTACTCTTTTGGATATCCAGCTCGAGCTTACACCAACAAGGTCTTTAGCAAACCAACTTACATGCTTCTGTATAGCAGTTTTCATCCTCTGTCATTGAAGTGGCACTTACCATTCTCACAATTCCTAGGAGTGAAAAGAATTTCATCAGATCAGTACACAGACACTTACAGAGTTAAAAAAATCGATTAATCAAAAGGGGGAATCCCGAAGACGTGTTGGAAACTACATTACACTGCATGTCCACTCTGGATCGTTCAACTCTATTATGCAAAAAAACAGGCCGTGAAACCAGCACAAGAGGTTTTTGTGTTCAGGTTTTCTACTCAATCCAATCATATCAAGCAGAATATTTTTCATCAATGAGAACTACTGCAAACAGATTTTAAAGGTCTTTTTTTGAATAAACCTCTTTTTGTGTAGACACACGGACTTAAAATGTGAAAGGAGTACTATCATCACCATCACAGAAGGAGGTTACTTCTCATAAAGGGATGAAGAGGTGCCACAGTTGCATACATTGTGGAAACGTCATCATGGGCACAACTATCGCTCACCCACAAACCGGAAAACGAATCCAACTGCAACCCTTTGTAGATTGCAATTTCCAACAAGTAGTTTACGCCAATCAGTGCCCGCGTGGACCAATCTATATCAGTAAAACTGAAAGACGCATTGAGCTGCGCATTACTGAGCACAAAAGCATGACTAGATATAAGAACAGAAACTCATCTCATGTGGTTCATTGGATAGATAAACATCAAAACATTGCACAACTCCGAATCCAGTGTTAGAAACCATAGAGGTGAATTTAGAAGTCAACACTCAAAAAACAGAATTCACAACATGAGACGTACTGGACTAAATATCTGAATTGTCTTATCCCCAATAGGTTGGGATTTTCTTGCTTTCACTGATTTCTTGCTGAAAATATATGTACCTTTACATTTGTTTAGTCACCAGAGTAATTTTGTAGTCATGCATTTTAGTCATTTGGCACTGTGCAATACCGCATGCACACATTATGATTGTTGAGCACTTTTCATGTTGTTTTCTTTCCTGTTATGTATGTAACCCCTTTACAGCACAGATTGGTTAATAAGTGTGTCAGCTAACGTGTTACCATTGAGGATTGTTTGCTGCCTATACATTAGCACATTACACATTGCTTTATTTAAGAATAAATACAGTTGTTTACTATTTACTGTTATGCTGTTCCTATGCTGGATCACATATAATGACTGTAGTATAATAGTGTTTTCCTGTGTTACATGAGGTGTCCTAAATATATGACAGAACAAAGTGCGCTGGCAATGTAAAACTCTCAGGGCATCATTTACGAGAAGTGACGCATCACTGCGTGAAAGTAGCGATGCGTCACTTCTCAGCGCCCTCCTTGCGACATGATGGATGCGTCATATTTACTGTATGACGCATCATGTCGCAAGAAGTTACAGATACATCAGTATTTCTGACGTATCTGTAGGCGCAAAAGTGACGCATTGCTGGAGTGTGGCACAAAAGTGACGCAACTCCAGCAATGTGTCCTTTCACATAGGGCAAGCCCTATGTGAAAGGACCTGCATCAGTCTTACGCCTGCTGTGAGGCAGGCGTAAGATATTGACGCATTTGCACCCAAGAAGAGGTACAGTGAAATCTCGTAGATTTCACTGCTTCACTTCTACAAGGCTTACTTGCGTGGGAACACCCACCCAGCATACATTATACCTGACAAAGGAATAATGGAGCCCAGGGGTTTGCAAAGTGACGCATCTGCTTAGATGCGTCACTTTGTAAATAGAGCACAACAGGAGGCATGTTTTACGCTGCCGATGCGTCACAAAAAGTGTTGCAACGGAAGCGCAAACCTGTCACAAGGCCTCATAAATAAGGCCCTCAGTATACATTTATCATATGAATATAAATATTTTGATATGCAATGTACATGGCAACTTCACCATGTGGTGACCCTATTTTCAGCCGCGGCCGTGCAGGTAAGTACTGTGGGGCCGGGTGGGGGGGTCTCGACATATGACAACAAGGGGATATTAAATAAATAATTAATTTTCGCTCACCGTAGTCTGTCAAAATCCCCCCCACCTGGCCCCAACGCTCTTACCTGCACGGGCTATGGCTGGCTATTTTCTAAATGAGACTGACTTAAAGTGTGTCTTTGAGTAAATCATACATTGTATCCCTTGTCACTTGCGACTTCTCTTGAGGCATTTTCCTTGAAGCGGATTCATAAATATTCACATTAATGCAACTTCACATTGGTTTACTTTTGTGTGCACTGTTCATTACACATGAAATTGTTATTTAAACCCTGCTTTTGGCCGCTCAGTCTTTCATTTATTTCGGAGCACACTGCGTGTACGTCAACCATATTGTCCATTGAAATTATGGCTCGTTAGTTTTAAGCCAGCTTTGTTCACCACCTGGGACTCTTGTCTATGTTGATGCTAGCTTCGGAGCTCAGTGAAGCATTTGTTACATCAAGAAGTATTTGTCGCTAACCAATTTGGAGATAGTTAGAGCATGGCCATTTACCCTCTACTACACTTTTTCCATTTCTAAAGCCACGGGTTTTCTACCGCGTGGTCAGGTGGGGGCTACAGCTGTCCATTTTAAGGTACTAGTGGGCAGATTTACAAGCCCCTTGCGACACTTTTATGCCGCTGTTGCGTCACTTTTGTGAAGCAGTGGCAGCGTAAACCATGCGCCACGTTGCGATTTATTTACAACGTGACGCATCTAGGCAGATGCGTCATGTTGTAAAGCCCTGCGCCACATGAAACCAGCCCTGGGTGTTGTAGCCCTCTTCCCTCCCGCCGCCGCACCGCCAAACCACCGCGGCCACAGTGTGGAGGGACTTCACCTCCCAGGCTCCTCAGCATTTGAGGGCGGAACCAGGAAACGCAGCCTACACGCCTGGAGGCGCTTTAAACACAGCCTTCCTCCCGCGTCGCGGGACAGCGCACAGGCCACGCCGGGCTAAGCCCGGGCAAAGGGCGGGCCGTCTGTGGCCGTCAGGGGCCGAGGGAGGCCGGGCTGGGCCACGTTCCGTGCATCCATCCCTGGTCTTAGCCATCGATTGATCCGCCCATCCCGAAGGCGTGGACACGAGTGGCCCTACTGTACATGCTGCTACTCAGGTGACTTGAATATATGTTGTACGCTTCTCTGACCTGCCCTACTGTACATTGTGTTGAGGTAGACTGCCTAAATACTGCGGGTCCCGAGTACAGCCGGTTTTGTTTTTGTTGTAATATTGCTAGCTGTCACAGACCTGTGTATTTTAGACATCAGGGTTTGCGATAGGGACGCTCAGTATTGTTTCACCTGATTATGGTTAAAAATAAGATCACCAAGCCGAGGGAGGGGTCAAAGGGACTTTGATGCTTTTATTACAAGAGCTGAATCGCTCTTAGCACACGAGATTCAATTGACTGAGCATAGACTCTCCTTGGACTCCCAAATAGCTAAGAAGCGATCCTCTTTGGGTAACATAGCCTCCTGCCTAACGCCCTGCGGAGGGGTGCATTCAATTGAACTTAATCTGGCCTACGAGACTAATGCTGACATTTCTGACGCACCGTTATCTGCCGATCTAAGTCTACAGGGGGATATTACGACAGTGGGCTCATCAGGGCTGCCTAACGGCAGTCAAAATGCAGCATTGGGTTCGCATGGCATAGGGGACACTCAGATGATTACCCAACAGAGAGTAGCCCAGGGGATGCCTCAAGAGAGGGGTTTAGTACACTCCCAGTACCAAGAGACGCTAACCATACACGGAGTCCTAGTAGAGAGGTAGTTACACGCTCTAAAAGACCACAAGTCTCACCGGGGCTCCCAGAGTCGGGCAGATTAAAACACTCTACCCGGAACAGCTCCTACGCCAATATTTAATGCCAGTAATGGCGAAAATCTCTAACATGGAAGGGATTATAAATAGCCTCGTGGCCAATAACAGGGGGCAATCCACTAGGGATATACCGCAAGAGAGTAAGGAGGGGATGACAGCGGTTGACTGTAGAAACAAGGTAGTAATCAACGTGGAGAAAGCCCAGAGCGAGCACAGGATGCCACCCCCGGAGACAGACATAACTAGCAATAAGGACTCGAGCGGGGAGGCCCCAGACAACCCAGGCATCCCACACGTGATTGGGGATAGTGGTCTGGCACAAAAGAAGTCCAAGAGGTCCTCTAAGAATAACAGCACGGACTGTATCCAGGGCACTTCAGCTCTCCAGACATTAGATTTACCCCTGGCCTCCTGTCCCTACTCATTAGTGCTAGTAGGAGTACCAGGAATTAATAATGGCAGTGAGGAACCGGTCAGTACCCTGATTAATAAGGCCGCACACTGGATTCATAATAATATACCAATAAGGAGATTCCAGTATGAACAAATTCTCATGGCCAGGAGGGTGGCATGGATTGGGGGCGGAGAGAAAATATGTGCAGGTGACTGTATTATTGTTAATTTTAGAAATCCGGAGATAGTCAAAGAACTTCTAGATAATAGGTATGTGGAGAGTGAGAGAGGGTCATGTATTAGGATGCTCCCATTGTATTTTTTCTATAGGGATAGCGCCCTTGACCCTGGGCAGAATTTACAATGGCCAAGAATATTTAAGAAAAGCAGAGGCGATATCACGCGCTTGGCTTCAAATAGATTTGCACCTCTCGCCAGTTTTTCTGCTCTGGATGAACAAGATTGACTGGGGAGCTTGGGAAGCATTGAGGTTGAGAGAGAACTAGATACCCAAGGGAACCTGGAAATCATAACCCTAATAGGAAACAATGCCCAGGATCCAAAAGTTGGTACACCCGTAGAGCTGGTGAGGGCTGTGGAAGATACGCCCCTGAAAGTAATCTGTCCAGAGATAAACCCCTCGCAAAGGAAGTTCAAGGGAGGAACCAGCGGTCGGGTTCAAACAACCTCGGAGTTGAGGTTGATATCCTGGAATATTGCTGGACTTGCAACTAAAATCTCTAATATCGAATGGCAAGTCGCAATTAAAGGGTATAAAGTCATCTGTCTGCAGGAAACTTGGGAAACAGATTAAAGTGGGTTATTTCTGGAGGGATACAAACTGTTTTTCGTCCCGGCCCGCAAATCCCCAATGGGTCGAGCCAAGGGAGGTTTAATTACGTATGTGGCATTGACGCTGCAAGGGAGTTGGCAAGACCTGGGGTGGGACTCTGATTGTCTCCAGGGCATAAGATACCTCACAAAGGGCCTGAAGGTTATTTTTATAAATTTTTATAACGCAGGACAAACTATGTCAAATTTGGCAGAGCTAGATGAGAGATTAATGGGGCTAAATGACATGGGGGATTCAAGTACCCAGTTAATCCTGATTGGCAATTTTAACACCCACCAGTGCCCCTACTTGAAATGGGAAGGAGGTATATGGGACGCTTGCCCCTCCATAAAGGGATGGCACACAGAGCACTCTAGAGAGGGCATGGCACTGGCCACAATCTTGGGTAAGTTTGCCCTAACACATACGATGGACCTAGTCGATGGTGGATCACCAAATACAATGACTCCCTCGTTCAAGGGACGCGGTTGTAACTCTATCATCGACTATATCTTTGTTTCTAACGTACTAATTGGTAGGGTCAATCACTTTTTGATAGTTCCTTGTGCATTCAGTGACCACAATCCCTTAGAACTGATAATAGGGATTTTAGATCCTTGTATTAAAGCAGATAAAAGGACCACTGAGGGACAATATAAGGCAAAGGACCAGGGCAGGAGAATTAAATGGAGCAAGATTGATGGGTTAGCATTACATAGAGCGCTCCTCGCAGACAGTGATAGCTAGACCTGGAGATGCCTGGATAGCACGGAAGAGAGGGAGCGACCTGATTGCAGCATTTGAGGGCACTGCCCAGCACATCGATAGTCTTTTGAGGTGTAAATCAAATAAGCAGACCGACCTCTGCCCTAGGTGGTTTGATAAGGAATGTTCTAAGGCTCTTAGAAATTTGAAGCAGGCACTTAAAACAGCCCCAAGGGACAGAGGTGTGATTGCTGATTGCAGGAATCGGTACAAAAAGGCTATCAACAGGCGAAAAAATTGCCTTCAATCTCAGGCCTGGGAGTCACTAAGAGAAGCCGCGGAGCGCCGCGATATGACCAGCTTCTGGAGGTTAATAAACGACCCGTGCTTTCAAGCCCCGAACAAGCCTCAAGTGGCGTCCAATATTTTGCCAGTAGCTTGTGTAGCGCATTTCACAAATGTATATAATCGGGGCAATCAAGAGATGCAGCAATCTCAAGTCATAGAACTACCTGAGGGTGAGTGGATACCTTTCAAGGTTGCAGAAGTAAAATTAGGAATAGACGGCCTGGCACTGAGAAAGGCGCCAGGGCCCGATGGGATTCCCCCAGATTTACTGAACAGTCAAGTAGACCTCTGGGCTCCAATACTGACCAGGGTACTAAACGCAGCCAGAGAGGTGGGTTTGCCAAGATCGTGGTCCACTGCTGTTATTGTGCCAATATTCAAAAAGGGAAATAGAAATGACCCACAATGCTATCATCCGATATCCCTTATAGATGTCACGGCGAAAGTCATGGGGAGAGTCATTTTAAATCGACTTTTGGATTGGGCCGAAGAACATAGCATTATTACCGATCTCCAGTATGCGTTCCGAAATGGGCGTTCTACCACAGATCAGTGCCTCAATCTCTATCACCTAGTGGCCAAATACACTCTGGCTAGGGAAGGCACTGTGTATCTGGCATTTATGGACCTCTCAGCAGCTTTTGACTGTGTTAACAGAAGAAAGCTGTGGGAGATGTTGGTAGTCATGGGTATTGAACCAGGACTGATACAAGTCTTACAAAGGCTTCATCTCGACACAACGGCACGGGTAAGATTCACTGATGATGGTGACCTTACAGAAGATTTCCAATGCCGGGGAGGGGTGCGGGAAGGCTGTATCTTAGCGCCCTTTCTGTTCACGCTTTATATAAACGGCTAGATAAGGCGTTGGAAGCACTGGAGGCTGACTGTCCCTGCATAGGGAGGAGAAGCATACCAGTCCTCCTATATGCAGACGACGCAGTCCTTCTGGCACGTACAGGAAGGAGTTTACAGGCACTTATTAGTGGTTTTGTCAGATTCATGGCGGACTTGGACTTAGTGCCCAACCTTTCAAAATCATATATCATGGAAGTGGGCAAAACACCAGGCAAGAATTGTAGCTTTAAAATAGGAACCCATAAACTTGAAAAAGTAACATTTTTTAATTATCTGGGGATCGTTTTTGATCAAGAGCTTAATTTTAAGCCACTAGTAAGTCATAAATGTAGCCAACATCCTAGCACTGCGCGGTCAATTATGAACTATGCGACTCGATTGGGTCGCTGGTCCCCGCATGAAATTGCTCAATTATATAGTTCGGTATGTTGTGCAAAGACCTTGAATGGGAGTGAGGTTTGGGGTTTCACAAACGTGGGGAACATTCAACGTGAAGAAGACAAGTTTTTAAAAAGGCTTTTGCAAGTGCCAAAAGGCATTTCTTCGTTTCTTGCCCATGAGGAGCTAGGTATAGATTATCTCACTGACAAGGCTGGCCTCAAACCAATTTCGTGCTGGATAAAAATTTGGACAAACCCAGAGGCAAGCCTAAGCGGATTGATTTTAGAAGAATGTATGAAAGGGGACAAGTGGCCCCGAATACCATGGCTCAAATACGTAAGGGATGTTCTGACCAGCCTGGGTCACGAAAACTTTTTCCATGAACCACGCACGTTGACTAGCAGAGACAAGGGTGTTATAAAGATAGATTACATGCAGCATTTAGTAAGGGCCAGAGAAGCTAGAGAAGGGCTGGAAAGTACAGTAAGGTCATACCAGCTTATTAAAGTTAACCCGGGTATGGAATTCTATCTTGCCAATATGTATAACAGACAGGACAGATTTTTAATGTCCAGATTTAGACTGGATCTTTTGCACCATATCCTGTCTGTTCCAGCGGGTTTTGTACATGATGTAAGTTTAAAAGGGTGTTGCGGCTGCGATCTTAGATCTCCGCAAGACACACTTCGCTTCGTCCTAATTTGCCCCTTTTATGCTTACCCACGATCACTGTTTTTAAAAACAATCCTAAAACGCTGCAATATAAGACAGGCTAAAGTGGCCTTTTTATTCCTTAAACTCGCCTCTGAACCCTTTACTCTATTCAGTATAGTACATTTTTTACGTCTGGCAGTTAAATTAAGGAAGACCAGGGGAGAGGACTAATCAGGCTGTCTCTATCATAGGGAGTAGAAATGAAAGAATTAAAACCTAGACTGGTGCCCCATGATCCTTCTCTTCAGGGAGGGTCGAAATTTTATATGACCAAATGAACAGAGTATTTTTGTCCCGGTTTTTAATGTTTATATTGATGGATTTTTAACATGATTGTTTTAATGTGAATTATGTATAGGTGATTGAAAAATGTTGTATTAGAAGAAGGCCCTATTATATTATATGTATCTTTTATGGTTATTTTTAATATCCGAATAAAGATTATTTGAAATTTGAAAATTTGTTTAATAATTGAAACCTTGTATATATGTTACAGTAAATGCCACTTTTAGTTTAGGTTCAATCACTTTTTCACTGGGACACCTTTTTATGATCTTTAATATATGAATTGTTAAGTTTGTTATTGTAATAAATTGTGTATTTATACACTGTGTATCTGTTGCTTATTTAAAAATATAAAAGAACATTATCATGCATTGTTTTGTCTGATATGTATAGCAAACTTTCTTTTTGACATCAAACTGAACCTTATATATCGCCATTGTGCCTTTTTGTATCAAATAAGTTGTTACAACATTTTTCCATAGGAGCCATTGTTTTCTTTTTAGATGTCTCTGAATGCATGTCGGGTCAGGGTGACAGCTGGGCTTTGTGCATTTCCTCTAGACATTCACACAAAGGGAGCTGGGGTGTGGAATTTGCATCCTGATGGCTCATAAGCAGGTTTATGGGCATTCCTGAGGTAGATTGGGAAGTAGGAGCTGCCATTTGCACCTGAACACGGCTGTGCCTGTCCCCACACAAACAGCAGCATGCTTCCCTGTAGTGCCTCTGGAGCCAGTGAAGGAAGGGCAGGGACCATGTGGGTTACAAAGGCCTCTTTGATGTCTCCCCCACTTCATTTTGGTAAAAGTACTGGACCCCTGACACTTCCATTTTAGTTCACATTGGGGTCCTGAGTAGACTCTGCAACTAAGAGGAGATGTGTTCCAGTGGGGACTGCCACTTTGCCACTTGTTTGCTGTCTTGGCCTGCTGCATGTTGATTATTGTGCTGCCAAGAGGGACTGCCACTTTGCACTTTGCTCTGCTGTGTTGCCTGCTGCCTGATACCTCTTCCGGGGGGGAGAATTGAACCTGCTCTCTACATCCTTTACTTCACAGGGCTAGTTTGGCTTGCCCCCAGTTACAGAGTCTCAGGGCCAGAAAAGACTTCCACCCCCTTCAAAATGCCAAAGGGGTCTACAAGGGGTGAGCAATCTGCTGTGTGACCTCAAACATTAAGTCCAAAAATGATTGCACCAAACCTCTGATCAAAATCTCCCTCCCAGTGAGCCTAAAAATGCCACAGTATGGTGAGAAGCCTGAGGATGTGACCGCTGATTTGTCTGGTTGATCATGGGCTTCCCCTCTGACATAGTGACCAGGCCCCATTACGTGGTCCTGTGCGCCGAGGTTGGCATTGCCGAGACCTTTCTAGACAACAGGATCGGCCAAAAGTCAAGACTGTCACACCCAGAGTCCCCGGGGTGTTGCCACAACCTGCACCAATGCCGCAGGACTGCCTCCCCACTCGGTAATCCTCTGTGTTGTGGGGCACGCAGAAGGAAAATGACATCTCAGCTGAAAGAGTGAGGTACGGTGGACAGCGAGCCAAGCCAATCGACGGGGCGATTTGCTGGACCTCCTGGTCCTGAGTGTGCCGCACTCACTCACTATTTCAATTTCCAACTCAGTGTTGCCACGCCATGACATACCACTTCTAGCATTTGGCTCATTGTTGTTGGCTGATGACATGTTTACTCCTTAAGGAAGCACACAAATACTTACTCTTTCACTCATTGGACATGCACTAGCTCTGCTAGCACTTTGCTCACTATTTTGCTGCTGACAAAGTGCTACTTCGTAAGGAAGAGCGTAAACCTTTCCATTTCGCTTATTGGAAATGCACTAGTGGTGCTAACACTGGATATTGTTTGAACTGACAAGACAACATGCATGCCTTCTGAAGGAGTGACAGGATACTGACCATTTTTCAGTGAATAATTAAGAGGTAGTAATTGGATTTTTGTTATATTTGATTCAGATACAGATTATCTATTTTTCTAAACTGGTGTGGAGTTGTTTTGTGGTGTTTTCACTGTGTTACTCTAATCCTTGTATTGCAATAATACTTTACACATTACCTATTTTGATAAGCCTGTCTACTCTTCACTAAGCTAACAGAGGGTGAGCACAGGTTTCCTTTGGTGTGTATCTGACTGACTCTGACTAGAGTGGTTGTTTCTGCCTCACTCAGGTGCCTACCCTAGGAAACCTGTAGCCCCATTTCTAACAGTTGGTTTGTCTAACTTGTGGAATTCTTCCAGTTATCTGCCTTCCTTCAGATATTTGTTGCTGGTATGTGTTTTATAAATGCAGACATTTTGACTGTAGAAATTTCAACTTAAAGAGGGGTTCGTAGTGATTAGAATGTTCAAGTAGATTCAGGGTTAACATAAGTCATTATTCTGCTCTTATTGTATCTGATTGTTTAGATTTGTACAGATATTAGAAAAAAGAGATGAAGGCTTCAACCATGATGAGTGAGTTAGTGCATAGTTCACCCTGCTAATTTTATATTGCCAAGATGGTTGATTGATTTTCTCTCTACTGGAGTTGCACCGCAAAACATTGAACATATTTTTTCCAGGATCCATAATGGTGGTGTTTTAGTTTTAAGAGCACATAATCTGTAGGATGTTTTTTGTATTTCTCTGTGTGAGATTTCAATACTCTCTCTATGTGACTTAGTTCAGCTACATTTTTCCTTTCAATTAAGCTATATTTCTCATCATTGTCTTTGTCACTGTGTTTTACTTTTATAAGTTTTGATATAAGGCTTGAGAGTCTTTTACTCTGTGGTAGTTTTGTATTTTATCATGTTCTTATGGTATAACTTGGGTGAGGGTGTGCTGGGCCCAAAACAAAACAGTCTAAAAAGACTGGTGAGTGGTCACTTAATGAATCTCATAGAATGGTGCAGGTATTCACGAAATACAGGAAAGAAACATTTGTAAATCAATTCTGGAGCTTGAACAATGCACGGATGATGTGAATGTATATTGTTTGCCTTAGCAATATGTCTGCTCCATATGTGAATCAGTCCATAGTCATTTACAAAAGCTCTGTCATTTGAACAGTGTTTGCCTTACGGGCCTGATAAGTAAATGAGTAAATCTATGATAAGGTTCTAAAAAATTTATTGAAATATTCGCAAACTATGCTTTCATAGTGAAATGCAATGTGTCAGTATCTTACATCACTTCTTTTACACACACACCTCAGATAACAATTCTTCCGAAGTACTGTCAGGAGACTGGTTTAAGCAGAAAATGTTTCTCAGAAAGAATTTTCTGTGCAAAACAGTCTCCAAATAGTTTCTCACAAGACATTTTAACATGAGAAAAGCGCACAGATTAATAACAATATGTAAAACCATGTAATTTCAAGAAATTCCATGAAATTACCGTAACTCGAAATTCAGGAATTTCTCACATTTTTCCAGCGTATTTGAAATTTCACTGCTACCTAATCAATTTCTGTGTGTCACTGAATTCATGTATAAGTCTGTATAAAAAATAAAATGTGGATTTTTTAGGAGTTGGCGCATAAATAGAGTCTATGGCTATGGTGTTGTGCTTTATGTAGAGTCTAGAAAAATAATAATTATCCTTCTGGATGGGTTCAAGTTTGCAGCACCTTCAAAGTTAAGGATTTCTTGATGAGTGTGGCTATCATGCATTTTTGGAGGTGTTTGTGAAGGGAGAGCCTGTAGACATGGCTCGAGTCATTCCGCTACTGTATAGCACCGTAACCACCAAACCTTTTTAAACTGTTCTGATTCTGAAGGTGTGCAATTACACACATAATGATCGGAGTAGCACTTACTCATTTTTATAGTGAGACAACGTTTCATATATGTAATTCTATGTACAGGAAATGTTCCATACGACAATGAGGGTTATAAGTTTCAGGATTAATACATCATTCAGAATGGTAGGCTGACCACACAGAAGATGGCCATTTCCACCAGATAGTAATATCAGGAGACACAGTCAGCATTATCTAACGACAGAAGGTCATCATTTTTCATCAGTATGGTTTGTTCTTAAATGTTTAAAAAAAACATCCACAGTAGAAGAAAATGTGTGAGACAGCAGTCCATAATGGTAAAAAAAAGTCTATGAGATATTATTGGAGGAACAAAATAAGGGATGGTGAGTTCACATATGTCCACAGTTTGTAGAAATAGACACACTGGCAGATGTTTTACCAGGTGCCACCATCCGTCCACAGTTGAGACATGCCTTTCGAAAGTACTGGAACTCCGGTAACCTATCACCAGAGCTCTCTGCACTGCAGGCACAGGAGAGGCTCCCAGGAGTGAGGGTGGTGCCACTGGTTGCGCAGTTGCTGAGAAGATAGCCTGCCATGGGGCAGCAGATGTTCGAAACAGTGAATCTTAACCAGATGGATGGCCAAGGTGGAAGTAGTGCAGCAATTTGCCTGACTGACCACACATTCAAGGTAAGAGAATATGGGACCACACCTAGGGCTAACAACAATCTGTGGATGTTGGGGCAGAAGATGCCATGGTTCCTCTTTCTTTTCTTCTTTTTCTGAGGGTAAATAAAAGAAAGGTGAGCCAGACAGAAACCCAAATGGAAAAAATGACATGGTACAGCTAAACAAATAGGTAAATGTATCTTAGTGGTTGGATTATGTAAAAAATACAGAGAAAAAGGAACTATAAATGAATCATACAACAAGAAAGAGAGGAAACAAAAGTGAGTTAATGCAAAAATGTTTGAGAGGCAAGAGCTGATAAAAAATAAGGAAACTAAAAAAGAGGAGATAAAATAGAGATTGTAATAAGTAATATAACTTGCCTTTATTGGGCATAAGAATCCCTAATCCGAGTAGCCTCATCCATATTTTAAAAAAAGAGAGAATTCCAAAAACTCTCCTTAACCAAATTAGGTGTCTGGCGGATCATGGCTGCCAATAAAAACAAACAAGTGACTTGCTCTTGTTGATGGTGATATGCTAAAATAATTTTATTTGGCTCACTATTACGACATGAACAGAAAAAAGTTACAAACACACACTCTAGTAAAAATGTGAAAAGGAATCATGTGATGGTGGTTGCAAACAAAAATGCAGTTGTACTGTGTAATTTAAAAGGTCACAGCTTTGCAAATTTCGATTTATGGTCAAATGCAAGGCTGGAAATTAAATAAAAAGGTGGAATGGAATGAAAAATCATGATTTTACATGGATTTTTGTATAAAGAAATGAAACATGGGAAAAGGAAAAAAAGAAACACAAGCGTAGAACACAAAGGTGCTCTTGAGAAGTGCCTTTGTGTATGAAAGTAGCTCATCCTGGGTTGGTTACACAATTATAAATTCCAGTTATATCGCTGAGAAAGTTATGTGGTGACAATTATTAGCAGGCTAGCTGCTGGTTGCTTTTAAAATCCATTACTGCATGTAGTCTTCCATCTTAATAAAAGTTCTGTTTCCTGACATCGGGAGGAGATCAGGTAATACACAGTAGGTGATTTAGGGAAAGTGACCTTTGACAAAAGTGTGACTATAAGGTACCTCACCGCTCCTTTATAAGGTTGGAAAATAGCCATCTGATATTGTATGCATGAAGCTAGTGTATAGGGACTAGGGAAACATAACAAGGTCCTATAGGGCTCAATTTGGTCCTGAAGAAGGCCCCGGACACTGCTGCAGGCCAGCTAAGTGCTGAAACATGTCGACCTGACCTGATGTGGACATGAGCATCATAATAGGGTCTCAACTGTCCCATTTTTCTTTTTTTGAGTTTAGAATGCTTTATTAAGATTATAGAAGTACAGCAATTAAACTAAATATACAAGCACTTCAGTCCAAGCAGAATGAATGAAATAATGATAGAAGAACAGTCATTAGTTCCATTAACCAGAAATGAGCAAATAACAAAATGTAAAACCAGCAAAGGTTAACAATGCATACACTGGTGTATTAAAAAAGCACAGAGCTTGAATTGAAAAGTATAAGCATTTTACCAAACCAAATGCATTTTAAATCTTCATAAGAAGAAGAAGAAAGATAAGAGGCAGAAAGAGAAGGGTTAAGGGAAGGGAAAAGAGGGAAAGCATATAATAAGCAACAGCACCATTACCTAGAAAACAGTGTTAACCTGCTAAACGTTTACAACATTTATGATGGTTTGTAATTGGTAGCAATGAATATGGATTGAGCAGATTGTCTGGATGAGAAGGAAGTAAGTGGTGATCATAATAATTCCTTTTTAATTAATACAGGAATAGAGGTAGCATATGTATGGTTCAATCTATGGTGATGGCATAATAGATTCCACCAACCAGTAAAAGGAATTTTAGTGGAGTCTTTCCAATTCGTGGTGATGATCTGTAGGGCTATGGGCTATGGCTATATTCAAGTCTATGAACTTTCCTTTCGCACCCTGGGAGTGCCATGTAGAGGAAGAACCTCCTATGAAAATATACAAAATATTTAAAAAAAAGGTTGTGGACAAAATGTCATTCAACTTTTCCCATATGAGCATCCAAAGTTTCTTAACCAGAGGGCAAAGAAAAAACAAATGTAAAAAATCACTCTTATCACACCAACAAGAATAGCATTTTGCATTATTAGTCAACTTAAATCTGTGAAGATCCATAGGGGTGAGGAATAGCCTATTGTGAAAATAGTATGATGTTTGTGTTATGCTTGCTGAGTGAGATGAAGTGTGAATTTTAGCCCAGATGGATTCCCATGTCTGAAGAGAAAACTCTTGCTTAAGGTCTGCTTCCCACAAGAGTTCCACCTTGGATTTAGTTCTCAAATCGAAAGGGCAAGACAAAATCGTGTATATATCAGAAGCTTTCATATGAGAGGAAAAGTATAAATTGAGGGACAGGGGATGATCCGGGGATGGAAGCCTGAGAAAGAAGAGGAAGCAGAAGAGTCTTGAGATGAAGGTAATGTGTAGCATGATAAGAAGATGTGTCATAAGTTTCCTGAATCTCAGAAAAATCCATAAGAGAGCCATCACATTAAGTATATGGCCCATGGTAACAATACCTTTGTTAATCCACTCTCTCCAAGAGAGAACTCTGGTATTTAGTTTTAGGTGCTTATTGTAACAAACAGGAGTTTGTAAAATAGTAGCCGTACAATAATTAGAAGAAACAATTAAAGGTTTAGCAACAGCTATGGAATGGGTAAGTATTGGGGGGGGAAAGGCCTTATGAAGTTTAAGATAAGAACCGTCTTGCTCAAAGAATATAGTGTACATTGGGCCTGATCAAGTTGACCCCAGGTAGTCAATTCTGCTTGAGGGGTTAACGAAAGAGAAGTCCAAATTTGTTTCAATGTAAAGGCAGAATGGTATCATCTAAGATTGGGAAAATTGACCCCTCCAGTTTCCTTTGATTGTTGAAGATGTACTCATAAGATGGTGGGCTTACGACTGTTCCATAATAATTTCATGAGGGAGCGATTAATAGTTTTAAAAAAAGAAAGTGGGAGATATACAGTCAACATAGATGAGTAAAAATTAACTATCTGTAGCAACATAATTTTGATAGTTGCCAGTCTACCCCACTGTAGTGAAGATCGTTATCTATATATGTACAATGCTAAGTTAGCACAACCGCGTAAGATGTTAGAAAGCCATCTTGACGCTTTTGCACACGACACTGTAGTCACATGTTATTAAATTGAGAAATGCTTGCTCGACTTTGCTTCACATGAGAACTGTCTGTTGTTCACATCCCAAACAGTGAGCAAAGAGCTTGGTCTGCACATCATGTAAAGAAACAGTCAGGGTCGCTAGACAGTGCATGTTGTTGGGTTCAGGTTGATCGGCCCACTATTTAGCCATAACACGCACGCAGCTGCAAATACCTGAAAGTCGGGTGCTTTTAATATTGCAGTGTTACATGTTTTCATTACATTCGGAAGAAGAGCTTTCCCAGGAGCAGAGCCTAGCTGATCCTGTGATGTGATCTCACTGAGCTGATCTTTACGGTATGGGGTTCCCCATTCAAGCCTAGAGACCTTTTACTAGTCTAATGATAATAATATTAGTTTGCTAGCGAAAGGAAGGTGGCTGAGATCCACTGTCATTTTAGTATGATTACTCCTTTCATTTTCTATGGTATTGTAACTATGCTGATGGTTTTGATTTTAATCATTTATCTGCTTATGTTATCCAAAGTACTGCATCTTAGGACACGAGGTTTATAAAATAAACTCTTTAAACTTTACCTTGTCTCTGTTTATTCTGTTGTGGACTGATATGAGAATAATTACGAACAGGTATTGCTGATTCCCACCATTCCTGAGAAATACACTAAGTCGCTTGTTCTGGGTTGTCTATACATTGGGACCGCCGAGATAAACCTCGGATAACGAATGGGACACTGATGCTGGTCGGATAAGGGGTTCTGGGTTCTGAGGTGAGTTTTTGGTACACCACAATTCACTGAGGTCCTGGTTTCCTGTGCATAGTTCTGTGCATAAGCAGAATCCCTGCAACATGGCGCACCTAAGGTTTGGTCTATTGATTTGAAACGCCTTAGTAGTGCTTATATTAGTCCACAACTCCCTCACTCTGGTTTCCGGTTGACGGGAGTGACGGTTTAACCTACCTGTGTTTCGACTAATAGGTTCCTTCAAGCTTGATCATTAAAAAGGTTATTTTTACTGAACCCCAGTGCTACTGTTGATATCGTTGATACTCTTTAGTGTGTCCTAATGGCGGTTGAGATCGCCGCGCATAGTCGTGCAGCTCTACGCCATCATTTGATGACGTATGGGGTGCCGGATGATGGGATGGCTAATATTTTTGTGGTGAGCGCTGATGCGTCTTACCCATATGAGTTGTTTTATTCTTGCGTGACTTTTCGGGCAGTGGATGACGATGATACGTTTCATTCCTTTACTCCCACACAGCTACCTGAGGTCTATACCCCGTATAGGACACAAGAAATTCCAATCTCTGCCTGGCAGCAGACTATTTGGTTTAATGGCGCCCTTCCCCATTCGGTTGCACCGGCGAGAATGGGCCCGTTGTCTATTGCAGGGGCCACATGGCTGGTGCTGGCCGGTTTTACGCCTCATCCCCGTTATCTCACGGTGGCGGTGGCTGAGTTGCGGGTGTTGCACACAGCCCTAATTACCGTTCATAGGGCTTTGGTGCAGTACGTGTCACGCAACGTGTAGTGGGGGCACCTGCTGTTGCGGGACAACCAACGGACCACCACGCGGTGGGTATTAGTCCTGTTATGGTTAATTCGGTAGACGGCAAGCGCCCCCAAAATAAGGATGAATTTCCTTACTGGCTTGCTGAGAAATTTGACCAACTGGAGGCAGTTTTTCCGCATACCACTCCTGTGGAGAAACACAGGATCCTCACCACTAGTTTGCCGAAAGACCTGGTCCCGGATATGGCCGATTGCACTAACTGGGGTAAGGTCTTTGCCGCGACCTATTCGAAGTGCTATGGCACTCCGTCTATGTCTGTACTGCCATCCGTCATCAAAAAGGTTCAAGAGAATCACGGTGCGGAGGCTGCTATTGAATTGGGAATGAGGCTTGTCGACAGCTTCGATGTGGTATGCTCCATGGTAATGGGCAACCTCAAAGGAGATGCCATGCAGTTCCAAGTTGCAAATATGATGGACCCCGTGGATGAACTCGACAAGCCCAAGGAGTTCGCTAAAATAATTGCGAAAGCATACAGGACCGTGGGCCGCAGTGCTTTGGGTGTAAAACCAACTGTAATCATTCCTGATATAGTACAGCAAACTAAGGTGAGCTTGTCTACTAAAGACGAACGCCCCAATTTTCCTGAACAAAGTTGGAGAGCAAAGAAACAGGGGAAGCAGCAACAGAAACAGGGGTCTCGTCCTGCCTCACCCGTACAGTCGTCTAGCGAACGCACATATGATCTGCGCGATCGATCTCGTATTAAGTCACCTGATAGATTTCAGGTTTCTGAACAACACTCTCCTCGTTCTTCACAGGAAACATCGGCTTCACAATCCGGTGGCGGAGACCGTGGGAAAGGAAGGGGTGCCCAAGGTCGTGAGCAACCCCGCCAGACTGATGGCAAAGGCAAGCAGGACGAGTCTGCGCGTCAACGACCCCCATTTCAGAAGAAGAAAGTTGCTGCACTAACAGCGAGGTATGCCACAGATGGTGCGGACGCAGCTTCTGAACCTGACATGGGCACTAACGCTGCTCGACAGCGCGGCGGAAGTTACAGTAGTGCGACAAGCACTGCGTCCATATCTGGTGGCGACAGCAACTGATACGTTCATAACTGTAGAAACTGCTGACACTAGAGTGGCTCCCCCTGACAGACTATATAACATAGTCCTTTTAATTGAAGGTGACATACAACGCACGATTAAAGGGATTTTTTGGGATCATCTGACCACTTCATATGATATTCTATTAGCAGAGGCAGATTGACCCCGGCTTTCATTTTAGAGGCTCCTAGAGGGGAGGAGGTAATCCTCCCGTCCTTTGCGCACACAGTGCCAAAGTTCCAAGCTAAGAAGTTCGCCGAGGAGTGGGCTCTGGTGCTTGCACCTGCTCTGTATCGTAATCAGGTAGGCTGGGATAAATTGTCCCCCAGCCATGAAATTCCGTTGCGGTCCACACCCCAGTCACAACCCCAATATCCCATGCGTCGCGAAGCAAGAACTCATCTCCGTCGCGTTGATCGTATTATTGTTTTGTTTGCAGACTTTGGTTACAAATTCAACTTTGCGAAGTCTCACATTGCGGAATATACAGTGTTGTTCTTGGGGTACGAACTCAACAATGAAGGTCGAGGATTGGCTCCGCACTTCCTAGAGAAATGTGCATGCCTACGTGCTCCCACGACACTGAAGAAATTACAATCTCTGCTGGGTTTTCTGAATTTCGGTCGAACTTACATTCCGGATTATGCCCAGCGTATCAAGCCGCTTTATGCCTTGATACAACCTACTTTTTCCAAATCATGTTGGCTGCCAGAGCATTCAGCTATATTGCAGTCATTGCAAGCTGATCTTCTTGCTTCAAAATACTTACTGACGCGTGATAACCACACTAACCTGGTCATAAGAATTGTGCCAGGCGCAGTGGGTTTCACACACTTAACATTCAATGAGGGCGACACCATCCCCATTGCCTACAAATCTCACTTGTACACTTCGGCTGAACTGCGATTTTCCGCTGTCGAGAAAGTTCTGACGGCAGTGCAGATGGCGATTCTGAAAGAACGAGCGCTATCGCAAGGTAAACGCATGTTGGTGGTAACACCATATCCTGCCCTTGAGGGGGTGACGAAGGCTAGTGTACCAAATTCTAAGGCTTTGCATCCAAGGTGGATACAATAGGCCACTTCCTTGACATCGCCTGACGTCACATATATCTTTGACGCGGCACTTCAGACTCAGGAGTTTTTGCAGTATGAATTTGTTCATCCAGCTCCTCTGTCTTTGCGCCCGCTCGAGGATTCCCATTGTGTCATTTACACTGACGGTTCTGCGCAACCGGCAACTGGATCAAAGCACGCATATTCAGCGGCCTGCGCAATTGTGGTCTGTACTTTCGTAAATGGTGATTTCCAATCCGATGTCGTGCATACGCAGTCATTGGGTGATTGTACCGCGCAGTTGGCGGATCTTCGTGCTCTGGTACTAGTGCTAGAGTTTGCTGATCCCAGAGTCACTACTCTTATAGTGAGTGACTCATTTTATTGTGTCCAATCATACAACGACAATCTACATTTTTGGTCTCAGAATGACTACCATGATTCTAAAGGTAGCACGATTAAGCACAAAACGCTTTGGGTTCGAGTGGCAGAACTTAAAGAACATCTGCCTCTCGTGAATGTTATTCACACTCTTGGTCACCAACGAGTTGGTGTCCATGCTGTCAGCACCAGCCTGGCTGACGAGGCAGCAAAAACAGCAGTGGCGACATACTTAGTAGCAGCAGTTACAAGATCCAAAAGTAAGATCGATGATGACATATTGGCAGCTATTGCTGCTACAGAGAAGGGAACGAAATTTCCAAGAGGTTTCCCTTCTTGTTACCATTATCGCTTAAGTCCTGATAACGTCCCATTAGTGAGGATTAATGACGTTGGTGACAGATTGATTCCCAACGCGGACTGCAGACCATCTTTGATATTAGCAGCTCACGAGGGCATGGTGTCCGCGCATGCCGGCGTTGCTGCTACTGTATCTCTGTTACAACAACGTTACTGGTGGTGCGGTTTATATAAACAAGCCCAAGCTAATGTTCTTAATTGTGACATTTGCCAGCAGATAAAAC
Organism: Triturus cristatus; assembly: GCF_964204655.1. Lineage (NCBI taxonomy): Eukaryota > Metazoa > Chordata > Amphibia > Caudata > Salamandridae > Triturus > Triturus cristatus. The sequence continues at coordinate 205,467,976 of NC_140588.1, read as the reverse complement.
CTTCAACTGCGGCGCGCCCACCACAGACTCAGTTTTACATATCTAATAAACCACTAGGTTGTGTTTATTTAGATCATTGCAGTCCATTTACCTCTGATACTGTGTACAAATACATCTTGGTTGCAGTAGATTTGTGCACACGTTTTCTGTGGGTGTGGCCACAAAGGAGTACTGATGCCCGTACTGTCATAAAGGATTTGCGTGTCTTTGTTGGAAGTTTTGCATGTGGTACCTTTCATTCTGATCAGGGCCCTGCGTTCGCCTCTTAGGCATACAAAGAAGCCATGAGACATTTGGGGGTCCAAGTCAAATTTTCGTCTCCATACCGACCTGAGGGTAATAGTGTAGTGGAGCGAATGAACCGTGACTTAAAACAATCTTTGACAGCCAGGGTTTTAGGTACTGGCCGGAACTGGCTAGCCCACTTATATGACGTGCAACGTGCACTTAATAATCTCCCTAGAAGGTCTCTGGGTGGACCCCATACATGATGCTCTTTGGCATACGAATGTTTGTCCCGGACCTTGATGGTCTAGACATGGCGGCGTCAGCCTCACCCTTTGAAGTAGATGATCACTGAGCTGTATTGCAGAATCTTCAAGAAGCCAGAGACAGTCTAGCAAAGGAACACGTACCCTCCTCATCTGATGCTGCGCTTCAGGTTCCGGTAGTCAGCTGGCTACCTCGAGTTGGTGATCTGGTCCGTGAGAAGGTGGAGAACAAGAAGGAGTTTGGCCCCTCTTATCGTGCACCAGTTCCAGTGCTTGGAGTACAGGGTACATGAACAGTCATTTTACCTCCACTTCCTGGTCGAAAGGATAACAGGTACATCTCTATTGACAATGTCAAGCTACAGCGAGTGGCCGATTCTTCTTAGTATGACACCGGCAGTTTCTTGCCCTTCGATGCTGAGATATTCTGTTGTGGCCCAAGCATCTAACACCGTGCCTGATGTTGCCGTCGAGATGCATACAGTTACTGGTCCTTTATTGCCACCGACACCTGGTGGTCTGCCTGAAGATGTTGAGTATGCTTATCCTGCGGATGTTACATTGCCTGTTTTACAATCCACCACAGTTGCCCACTCACAAGACTCTTTTGACTCTAATTCAATGACTTCCATTGCCCCGTCCAAAGTTTCGATTTTTGTGGCCTGGTTCAAAAGACATTTTTTAATTCCCCCTTGGACTTACATTTGGCTGGTGCTCATATGTATTGTTTTGTTTATGTCCATTGGCTTTGTGGTAGTGTTTTTTAGACTTATCAATGGACACTACCTAAAAGAAAGATCTACAATTCGACTAATTGATGGAACTTTGGCCCCCCACTCCTCATCACATATCATGAAAAGGGACCAGACTTTTGTGAACATAACTGCCTGGCCTGTACGTGATGGGATCGCTTGGGATGCTGTAAAATTTCAAATTCATGGCCCCACTGAAGTAATTAATGTGCCAAATGTATTTCGTGTTTCTATGGGTGATGTAGTTAAGCAGAACATTGGATGACTGGGATGTTCAAGCCATAGAAGCACTGGTGTCTGATTTGAAATATTATGCTGCATTTGAGGCTGAGGATTTGTATTTAGATACTGCTAATTATGAGGAGCAATTCTGCTATCAACATTATGGCACGCATTTCCTACACAAAGCAAATACGTTTCGAAATTTTGTAAATTTTACACAATGGGAACACTGTCCCGCCCCTAGGCTGGGCAGCTCCACCACGTTAGTGGACAAATTCCCTTATTTTTCTGATTTCAGTGTGTAAGGTTGCGCCTGAGTCTGCTTCTAAAGTTAGACTGACACACACCAAATTGTTGTATTCCAAGTCCTTTATGGACGAGTTGGAAATTGGGGGATATGATCTGTGGAAAGCTACTATCGATCTTAAATCGGTTTGGGGTTCTAAACCGTGGCAGGTACAGGGAACAGAAGCTTTGCATCATGCCTGTCTTATGCCGAATCACATGTTATTTTTAAATTCGTCCATTTTTTAGACCACCTGTTTTGGATTGGCTACTTCTAAAAAATTAAATTTTCCCTCCATTACGGGTCTGGGTGCTTATCCAAATTGGGGTAATCATACGGATCTGTCCCTTGCTACGTTGCAGACATACGTTTCCAACACATCCTTCAATATTTCTGAATTGAATCCAGAAGGGTGGTTGGTGTGGCAGACGAGTTCGGATTCCTATCAACATCGGTTTCTTGGTTTAGCGCAGGGGTATACACAAGTACGTGTAGACCCCCGTTTTGAATCTTCTCACACTGTAACTACCTACTCAGTAGGGAAGTTATGCCAATCTTGGCTGCAACATTCCACTTTAGCATCTGTTAAACTTAATTTAGCACGATTAAACGACAAAATAGATTTGAATGATTTTGTTAAGGGTCCTGCGGTTGGCAGTTCCAAAAGATGGGTATATGCTGTTTATAACGAAGTTTGGAAGTTGTCACAAATTGAGGCTGCATCCAGATTACGTGCTATTGATCAAGCCAATATGGAAAAGGTATTGGCTGTCATAGATAATAGCATTAACACCCTGTCTTCCAGAATTTATACCTTAGATAATATTGTTTCATCTGTGGTAGACATTGTGCAGGATGATTTGTCTGTATTGTATCATGGTCAAAATCAATTGCGTTCTATTATGCAGTTTGCATGGACGTTGCAAACGTTAAAGGCTGGGAAAGTCCCTTGGAATTACATGAACACTTCATCTTTGTTCCTTCCTTTTAATTTAACTGCAAAACAACAGTTCATGTCCATGAAAGATGCTACATACTCATTACTGCACATTGAAAAATTGGAACCTTTACCTTTCTCTGTTGCTGAATTAAATTCCGCTGTGTGGCTTATACATGGGTTGATCACATTACCGTTCCCTCTGTTTAAGTTCAGTTTGTGCATGAAACATTATGCCCTTGGCAGATATGAACAACTTGGTACTGCCTTCCTGCACAAAGTTTGGTCACTCCCATTCACGTATAGAAGTGTGAGAGACGGCAAAGAAGTATACTTAAAAGGTGAAGAGTGCACTTCCACTCCGGATCACTCTGTAGTGTGTAGGCACATTCAATTGCATGGTGCATGTAATGTGCACGCCCCCAATTTAGCTTGTGTCCTGAAAGGGATCCCTGTGCCAGTTATAACACCGTCTTTTACGCTGCTTGCTATCGGTAGTTATTTGCTATTGAATAATAAAGCTTGCTGTGGGATGTTAGTGGGAATTCCCTACATAGTGACTGTATCACAGAGAGTAGTCTGCTGTAATAACGTCCTTTTCCCACCCCTGCATGGACGGCTCAATGTATCCATCTGGCCTTCCATTCCAACCTTGAAAGCAGAGTTCAATAAGATGAGCAGAATAAGGGTTCTATTGTCTCAAAAAGAAGTCCTGTTGACTTCATCCCGGGAAACATTTGTCCTTCACGTAGCAAACACGCGCACTGAGGTGCAAGCGCTTTTGAATACTGATCTCCCACTTCATTTTGGGACCCTGATTCAGACTATCTTTAATGCCTCGTCAACAAATGGCCTGGCTCATTTTTCAATTGTGGGCTCCGGCCTCGTGACCTCCTTTCAAACTATTTTTGGTGTGATCCCGGCATTTTTTCATTCTATCTTTTCCAGCATCTTCGGAGGTCTCCCTTTACTTCTTGCCCACGTAGCTGGGGTTCTTTTGTTGATCTGCTCACTACGCTATGTATGTACAACTTGCGTCTCGCGACAGCAGGTCCCAGCTGTTACATCTTCGTAACCGGATGCTTGAATACTATGGCACCTTACCACTGGCGACCTTAAGCATACCCTTTGGATTGTCCTTCCGGTTTCCCTACTTTACTTGTGTACAGCCCGTCTTTCATTGCCTAGATTGTCCATTCCAATGGGCTCTGGATTTGTGTCTGTTGAACTCGGTGTCTCCTGCCCCGGAATACGATTGGCTGATGAGCCCCTTAGTGGCTCATGAGTTGGACTGTTCTGGCGTTGGGATTATGGCCTGAGGAGCAGCACATGGAGTCCTTGGGAATTCGGACATTGGAACGGCTGCAACTGAATTCTTAGCGAGAAGCTATCTTGAAGAGCACACCAGTTGTCCTCGAATGGTGCTGGAGGCTCCGGTGGTCGAGGAGCATGTATGTTCCTTCCCCGTGCTGAACTGGATGGCAGATCATTTTGCAGAACGTTCCAATGATTTCCTCTTGGAAGCTGTTGCAACTTATTGTGCTTATACATTGATGGATTGACTTTTTTGCACTTTCATTTCGTCAGATGTCCTTCAATGATGTTTTTTTTATCCTTTATATGGTTTTTTTCAATCCTTTTTAATTTTTTTTCTTTGTTTTTTTTCTTTGAACATTTTCACTTACCTTATATGGACTTATAGTTCATGCCCTTGGTTCCGTTCTATCAAACTGGAACTCTGCGTTCTTACAAGTGCGCCCCTACTGGTTAGTGGTCCGATCAAGGGGGGGTGTAGTGAAGATCGTTATCTATATATGTACAATGCTAAGTTAGCACAACCGCGTTAGATGTTAGAAAGCCATCTTGCCGCTTTTGCTGCTTTTGCAAACAACACTGTAGTCACATGTTATTAAATTGAGAAATGCTTGCTCGACTTTGCTTCACATGAGAACTGTCTGTTGTTCACATCCCAAACAGTGAGCAGCGACCTTGGTCTGCACATCGTGTAAAGAAACAGTCTGGGTCGCTAGACGGGGCATGTTGTTGGGTTCAGGTTGATCGGCCCACTATTTAGCCATAACACGCATGCAGCTGCAAATACCTGAAAGTCGGATGCTTTTAATATTGCAGTGTTACATGTTTTCATTACATTCGGAAGAAGAGCTTTCCCAGGAGCAGAGCCTAGCTGATCCTGTGATGTGATCTCACTGAGCTGATCTTTACGGTATGGGGTTCCCCATTCAAGCCTAGAGACCTTTTACTAGTCTAATAATAATAATATTCGTTTGCTAGCGAAAGGAAGGTGGCTGAGATCCACTGTCATTTTAGTATGATTACTCCTTTCATTTCCTATGGTATTGTAACTGCTGATGGTTTTGATTTTAATCATTTGTCTGCTTATGTTAGCCAAAGTACTGCATCTTAGGACACGAGGTTTATAAAATAAACTCTTTAAACTTTACCGTGTCTCTGTTTATTCTGTTGCGGACTGATATGAGAAAAATTACGAACAGGTATTTCTGATTCCCACCATTCCTGAAAAATACACTAAGTCGCTTGTTCTGGGTTGTCTATACATTGGGACCGCCGAGATAAACCTCGGATAACGAATGGGACACTGATGCTGGTCGGATAAGGGGTTCTGGGTTCTGAGGTGAGTTTTTGGTACACCACAATTCACTGAGGTCCTGGTTTCCTGTGCATAGTTCTGTGCATAAGCAGAATCCCTGCAACATCACCAGGGCAAAAATAATTGGGACCAAGCCTCTATCAAAGCCGACATTTTTGTATTAATTTCATTTAGGTTAATTTTAATTGTTTATTTAATGTTGGTTGTAAATAAAATACCTGAACATTTTTATATATTTTTTTAATTCCATGTTAAGCCTGTGTCCTTAAACATATCCTATATACCCAGAAACTGTAATAATGAAAAATAATACGTTACTGATGTGCTTGGGTTAGTAAGGTATAGGAAAATATTATCCACTTAATCCGTAAATGTAATGTCTATATCTTTAAATTAGAAACCTGTGAATTGTGAAGAACGGCAATATTTTTCCAGAAAGGGCTCTAGAGGCCAAGGGGCATATTTACAAGCTGGCGATGAAAAATTATCGCCGCTTTTGCAGTCATTTTCAGCCGAAATGCGGCGATAATTTTATCGCCTAATTAGCAAGGCCACGCTAACGCGTGAAACCTTGCTTTAGCGTGGGGATTCCTAACGCCTAGCTTTGCATCTCTAATGAGATGCAAAGTGGGCGTTCCTGACCTAACATGACAGGAGAAATGTCGCTAAGCGACATTTCTCCTATCATCAAGCCCCACTCTATGAAGCATAGCGGCAGGAAAAGTAGCGATAACCCCTGTTATCGCTACTTTCCTAACGCCTGCTTCAGGACTGACTTAGCCATGATATCCTCTTGAAGGTGGATATCATGGCTAAGTTTGTGAGTCCCTATCAGCAAGCTAACACCACATTGTGTGAGATTATCGCTGGGTTTCCAGCGATAATCTCACGTTAGGCAGTTAGCGTGAGGATTTTTATCGCTGAGGAGATAAGCGTTGCTAATAGCACGCTATCTCAGCGATAAAAATCCACTTTACCCGGCGATAATTATCCTCATGCTAAGAGCGCTGAGCGATAATTATCGCCGGGTGTTGCTGATATGCCCACAAATAAACAATAGTGAGGATAAAGGAAAACCTTGTCTAGTTCCTCTGTGGAGGGAAAAATAGCTGGATTGATGAACATTGCCCAAATAGAGGTGGAGGGATCAGAATAGAGTAACTTGATATATTGAAGGATATGAGGACTTAAGCCATGCCATTTCAATGCTCCAAAAATGAACTCCCAATTCACACAATCAAATTCTCTTTCTGCTTTTAGTGTTATGGTGGCCAAGGGGAGTTCAACTTGGAAGCCAAATGAATTATGTTAAGAATCGTTCTAGAATTGTCCGTGATGGTGCGATCCTTCACGAACCCCAATTGATGTATATCAACCAAGTCAGGGATAAATTGCTTAATACGGAGTGACAATAATTTAGCAAAAATCTTACAGTCTGTGTTAATTAGTAAAATAGGTCTATAATTACTGTGCTGAGAGAGATCCTTGCCTTTCTTTGGGGTCAAACAAAGCATGGCTTGAGTAAAAGAGCCACGAGTCCTTCCCATGGGTAAAAATGGGTAATAACAAGCAACAGGCTTAGGAACCAGCAGTTGTTTGAAATATAGAAAAAAGTGCACGGAAAATCCATCAGGCCCAGTGGTTTTATCTTTTCGAAGGTGAATCATGGCATTTGAAATTTCTTGCCCCAAAATTGGAATATCTAAAGAGGATAGATCCATATTATTTTCAGCTGATTTAGGAATAGATTGAAAGAAAGCATCTATCTGATCCTCTGAAGGGGAGGACTCTTAGGGCCTCACTTACAAGAAGAGGCACATCGCTGCGTGAAAGCAACGCTGCGCCATTTTTCAGTGCACCCTCCTTGCGACACCAATGATGCATCATATTTACAATATGACAGATCATGTCACAAGGAAGAACAGGTACGTCAGTATAACTGACGTATCTGTCAGCGCACAAAGTGGTGCATTGCTGGAGTTTTGTCGGATGCCTGACGCAACTCCAGCAATGTTCCTTTCACATGGAGCGAGCCCCATGTGAAAGGGCCTGCATCACCCTTACGCTTGCCAAGAGGCAGGCGTAAGGTTGTGATGCATTGGCGTCCTAGAAGTGGTGCGGCAGAATCTCATAGATTTTGCTGCGCCACTACTACAACCCTTTCTTGCGGGGGAACACCCACCCTGCATACAACATACCTGACGCAGGTATAATGTAGCGCAGGGGCTTACGAAGTGACGCATCTGCCTTGATGCGTCACTTCGTAAATATGGCGCAACATGGCGCATTATTTATGCCACCACTGCGTCACTACAAGTGACGCAACGGCGGCTCACAACTGGCGCAAGGGGCTCATAAATAAGCCCCTAAATCCTTTGCTTTTTAATTTTAAGGTAGTTGGCTGGAGATTTTCCAGCCTTATTCCAACCTCCGTACAATTTAGCATTAAACTTAAGCAAACTATCACAAGCATCATCCCAAGACTATTTATTATATTGTATTTTTGCCTTGATGAGTATAGACAGTGTCATTGTGATTTGAAGAAAAGTATTTCTGTTCTAAGGATTTAGTTTGTTTAATAAGTAGTGTTGATTCCTTAAGATTCTTTTTCTTTGCAACAAAATCTATTATGAGTCCCCTGGCCATTGTTTTAAATGCGTCTCAAACAAAATTCATCTGTGAGTCTGAGGGAAGATTATTCTCAAAACATTCTTGTGCAAATTATATAAACTGCTCTGTAAATTTATTATCCAGCAAAAGGGTATTAATAAATCTCCATCTACGTAAAGTGGGCGTAGGAGTAGGGTAATCCAGAAGTACTATGACTGGGGCGTAATCTGAAATAAGTATTGAGCCCATCTTTGCGTGTGTCAAAAGATGAAGAGTAGGTTGTGTGCAAAATATGTAATCTATTCTAGAGTGGGATCTATGCACATGAGAGAAGAAGGAGCATTCTAGAACATCAGAGTGAGAGATTCTCCAAAAATCTATGAGCCCTCTAGAAGAGGTGGTTCTGTGAAAGGTCTTCTGCATTTTGTTTGGAATAAACTCGATTTGAGATTTCCAATCTAAAAAGGGGTGGATAAACTGATTGCAGTCACCACCCACTATGAGATTTTTGGATGCATGAGAAGAAAGGATAGTGGAAAATGCCTTCCAAAATACTAAATCCACACCACTAGGACCATAAACATCGCAAATAGAAAACTGGGTATTATTTATCTTAATCTCTAATAGAAGCCATCTACCATTGTCATCTTTGGCCTTACTTAGAAATTGAAAACATAGCGATTAAAGAAATAATATTACATTACAAAAACATTTTTTTTATTAACAGCTGGGGAGCAAAAAATGCTCTAGACCAATTGCTTATGCAAAGAGTTTAAATCCTGTTCTTTAAGATATGCTTCTTGTAATAAGGCTACTTGACACTTCAGTCTTGATAAATGAGACAAAGCTCTTTGCTTTTTGACTGGGTTACAAATTCCTTTGACGAGCCAGGAAACAATTCGTAAACCACTCATCAGAAAGATAAGTAAGAAGCTATTAAAGAGCACGTGAGAAACCAGTAAGAACTATAAAACATAACCAATCAGAACAATTTTGAGAAAAAGTAGTTGAGATCCGAATGTACAAGATTACCTAAAGACAGAAAAGTTGTTAAAAAAAAGGTTATAAGAGGAAATTTAAGATTAAACATAGAGGGCAGTTTGAAAAAGTATAAATACCTTGCCATCCATTTTTAACCGGTTAATAAGTAATAGAGAACCAGAAAACAGAAAGTGAAGTAAAACATGAAGTAGAGATGAGAAAGGCATGGGGAGAACATGAACTCCACAGTTAAACATATAAAAGAGAGTTGACAAAAAGCAAAAAAAGCTTTAGCCAGGAGAGTAAAGAACAAATAGAGAGAATGTCAAAGAGATGGGGGAACAAGAAAAACAAAAGCCGCTCAAAATGGGAACATCAAGATAAAAGAAATATGGTTACAATAAGTAGTGGAAAGACATTGTAAAAGAATAGAAAAACATAACCAACACGGCACCATAAGGACTTTCCATACAATACGGAGACAGCACATCTGAACAAAATGTGGACATTGGATATGAGGACAATAATAAACAAATACATCTTCATCGATACAAGAGGGAGTTGGGGTCCTGCAACGAAAAAAAAGGGAGGAACCCCTTATTAGATTCTTAATAATAAAACATTCAATGTTTAGTTAGTTCCATCTCTTCTCCTTTATGCACATGTATAAATTTCTTAAGCTCTACAGGATCCTCAAATGTATTTGTCCTGTCTTTAGATATAACTTTTAAAAAACAAGGGTGGCTAAGGCCATAACGAGCGTTCATGGATCGAAGCACTGGTCTGAGTTCTAAAAACTTCTTCCTGCGATTAGCAGTAGTCTTTGAAACATCTTGACTGAAAAAAATCTTCTGGCCAGACAATAACATTCGTTAATGCTGCTCAGCCACAGTGAGAATCATCATTAAGTCAGAATACTGAAGAAAATAAGCAATAATCCCCCGTGGTTTTTTTTAGGACGATGCCTTGAGAGGGTCAATTGTGTGTGCCCTCTGGATGTTGAGATTCACAGGTTTCAGCATGCCAACTGTTTTTGGTATGTGAGTCTCCAAGAAGTTGATCATGTTGGAGCCCTCAAAACCCTTCAGAATGCCATATGTGTGTAAATTACTACGCCTGTTGCGATTCTCCCAATCCTCTGTTAACTTCTTAAGATGAGTGACTTTTTGGATAAGATATCCACATTAGCAACAACATCCTGAGCATCACTAATCCTTTGTTCAACCTCTCAGAGATTTGCGTCCAGATGAGACCACTTATCCTCAATTCTTTGGAGTGTCGCAGTAGCGTCAACCATAAAAGATCTTATATTCCTCAGCTAATCCATGATATCCTCTAATGTCAAAGGTAACAGTGATTTGTTCGGAGAGGAAGGGTCCATTTTAACCCATTGATCAGCATTACCTCCAGAAGAGGCAGAAGAATTGATAGAGGCCAAAGATTTAGTTGAGTGCGCAGACTCCATATTTGTAAAAGACAGGGAACCAGCAAAATACCTTATATATTCCCTCAGTAACCACCAAGGCAATGGATATATTTGATGCGCAGCTACGGACAAAGAGAATCTACCAGAAAAGACTTCTATCATGACTAGGGGGCTCATTGCGATGGCGGGAGGACTTCAGTCAATCCGCCATCATCTCGGGGAGTGGGTCCGCCCACTTACAAGGCAGCGGTCCCAAAGGGGGTAGTAGGATGCATCCACCACCGTGGCAGTTGCACTCGCCATACTTTGGATTTGGGCAGGTGCTGCTGGCTGCAGCACCCGCCTCAATGCAAAAAAGGCACTATTTACATTTCCCAGCACTGCGTGGCAGGCACCATCCGATGCCTGTCACATGTTGCAGGGAAAAGTAGGGGGCACCATAAGTGCCCCCCAAACACCAGACAAAAGTGTCTGTGATGAAGCGGTGCCCGCTACGGGACACCAAAGTTCATCCCCACCAGCCTTTCCATGGCGGGCCAACCGCCATAGAAAGGCTGGCATGGATGGACCATCATAATCTCAATGACGGTGCCTGGTAGGCACCACCGCTATGTATGGGATTGTGAGGACCTTCGCAGCACCGGCAGGGTCAAGGAGCCCATCGGATGAATGGCGGTCAGAGTTTCTGATGCCATGGACCCGCTCGCTATTATCATATTGCGGGCGGAAAATGAACTCACGATGGCGGGATTGCAGGTTTACCGTCGGCATAATAAATAATAAAAGACAAAAAAGGTATGGATGGTAGGTGGTAGGGATTTTTGTTGAACACTCCTTGGTTCCCCTTTAACGATGCCCTCTTTGCCCTGAATGAGGGGCTTGCTTGTCATTAGAGAAGTCTTAGGCGAATGCTCATAGAACTAGATGAGTGTTATTGCCAGTAAGTTTAGGTTCACCCTTATTGAGGGAATTCCTATATAGTAGGGTGATTGAGTCCAGAATTAGGGCTTGTTTGAGAAGGATGCATTTGTGTTTTTTTGTTGTGTGTATGTATCTTGATGGGAGAGCACAAACGGTCAGCCCAATATATAAATCTCTCCTCTTTCCCCGGCCCCAGTATGTGTAGGGGCTATCGTGATGGACAACTTCACTATTTTCACTTTAAACTTCAAAAACTCCTAACTTTGGATCCACAGACAGCATTTTTGTTTTTTTTGTTTTAGTATCATTTTATTTATAAATAACCTCTATTAATTTAATCTGATTTGGGTTTATTTTTATTCTGTGTTTTCACTTCGTGTTTGAGTACTGCATACATACTTTACACGTTACCTCTGAGTTAAGCCTTATTGCTTTTGTACTAAGCTTCCAGAGGCTTAAGCAACAGTCAGCCTTATGGTTTTCGCCCTGACACAGATTGTGATTATTATTTAAAATGGGTTCTCACTCCTTCAACAAATAATTCAATTTCTTATACCGGCCCTCTCAGCTGCCTTCAATCTTGTCTACCATCCCACCTTCATTCACATCCTAAAGCCTTCAATGGGGTTCACAGGAAACATCCTTCACTGGTTCTCCTTCTTCTGAGCCATCTTACACCAGTGTTCACGGACTGAAAACTGAGACGGTCTGTTGAAAACCCTTTTATTTTAGAGGAAAAGGTGACTCCTCCAAGTATCTACAGCACCTTTCTGCACAGAATATTACACATGAACATACACATATGTATTAAACAGGAACTGACTTCACTGTAAAAGACTGAAAAGTCTTGGATTGGAAAAGTCAGGCATCCTCCAAAACACAGGCCCTCATCTTGGAAACAGTTATTTATAATGTTTGTTTTTGCCCCAGATGAGGAGATAGCAGAGTTTGCTAGACTATGAATAAAAAATAAACTTCGATATCCTGCATTCTACGCATAATTCTGGTGCTCTGCCCTTGCCTGTCTCACTTCACACAGCTTGAGGGAAATCCGTCCAGGTTAATGTGAGCACAGAAGCACTGGTATGACACAGGCTGCAAAAATACTCCGCAGCGGGCTGAATGTGCTATCTCACAATGTGCTGTTGGAGAGCACATGAAATGCTTTTTCTCCACTTAAACCTATGCTGTCTCTGGTAAGCTCTTGGCACTGTCCTTTGCAAAGATCTTGGTATGAATATTTACATGTGCACATCTAGATCCTAAAAGATCGTGATTACCAGCCGAGTTCTTGAGGAGCCATTTCATAGTTGTCTTGTCATCTTTAACCTCAACATGGATTCCCTTGAGAATCTACTTACATATATCAACATCAAAATTCACCAAGAACCTGCTGGGGCACACACCTTTACTTTAATGCCTCCTCTGCTCCATACATCTGATGCCTCAAACACTGCTTGCACCACATGCAGACCATGATGTCCAGCAATTACCTTCAGCTTATCACAGCAAAAACAAAGTTTCGGCTCTTCAGCAAGAGCAACAAGCAGCAATTAGTCCAACCTGGTTCAATGACATGAACCCACATTAATTCAACCACCAACTTTCACCGAATGTCAAGTCTTTCGGATTCAATCTTGACACCAATCTCACCTTCAAGAAACACATCGCCACAAAAACTATGACGGCCTAGTGGCAACTCTCTCAGTTAATGGAAGTGAAAGCATTCCTTTCCGAAAGCAACTTCAGAACTGTTGTTCAAGTCCTTCTGCTAGCGCATCTGGATGATGACAATGTCCTGCTTCACAGGTTCCCAATCCAAACATTGGCCTCACCACAATGCTTCAAGGGCCTAAAGAAGCATAAACACATCACCCACACACTGATGGACTTCGATTGACTGCCCTTGCCATCTTGCACATCATGAAAACCAGCAGAATCATCTACAAAACCATCCTGACCGGAACCATTGCCATTCTGGCTGACATAAGGATCGAGGGTGCGCGTGCCCCTAACTTTTTTTATTGGTTTGTGCCATGGGGATGGGATCCCTGATGCCTAATAAGGATCTGGAAGGGGGTTGTGTGGCCTCCTACCTTCATTTATTAAATTAGGCCCTTGGGGATTGTGGTCCCTGGGCCCTAATAAGGCTTGGGAAGGGGTCAGCTTGGCCCCCTCCCCTTTTTTATCTAATTCAGCCTCAGGAGATGGTCTCTCCAGCGACTCATAAGGCTTGTGGGGTAGGCACATGGGTAGGCACATGGCCTTCCTCTCCTTTTTATTGGAGTTCAATATTGCTATAATACAAACAAACCCCAAAGGTGAAGCAAGCTGGTTTTATGTACCATACACTTCGTGGATAGCCAAGTTCATGTTGACTATCAACCACAGATAGAAGGGTAACCTCTACTGCACATGGTGTTCAATCTGCATGCAATTGTTCAGAGAAATCCAAGTTATTCCACATACTCAAGCCCTGTTATATACTACATACCTCACTATGGACAGCCTTTACTTGTGTCAAACCCCTAACAGTCACCAAACATACAGTAAGAAATGAAGTGGATATGAACAGAAAGGTGGATACTGTAAACAGTGTTTACTCCATGGAGAGCCATTACTCTTAAACACTGTTTACAGAAAGTGACACTCTCATGAGAAATAAACCACAGAGTATTAAAACGTATCTAAGAACAGTGTTCACTTTAGGAAAAATGTCTCTAAAGAGACACTATTAACTAAACAATCCCAAGGTCTGAAGGTGCTAAAGGTAATACTACCTGCAGCCTTCATACTGTGGGGAAAACTTTGCAAACAGTCTATCTTCTGAAGCAAATCAGTCACATGTACATAGTTTAGTATCTCGTGCACACAGCATACTGTCTTATGTACAAATTGTCATGCTGAGCCAATCTTGTCTAAATAGTCAAGGCTTCTTGCAATACTTATTATCTACTATGTAGAGTCTTTGCCCAGTTGGAATTTTTTTCTACAGAACCAAAAACGTTGTGCGGAACATTTTGGACACAAGTTGTCAACTGTTACCTCCAAGCAGAGTCACTCAGAAATACACAGATTTATAAAGTGTTCAGTACCTCTACACACCTATGATGCATTGGGAGCACACGTTTTATAAACACTTACATCCCTTAGCTGGATATAGGCTGTACAAAATTAGACAGAGAAATAATGTCATAGCTACTCTCCCTACTTAAACTATAAAACAAACTAGGACACTCATTGGATAATGTCATCAGTGATGTGAGCAGTGAATTCATCAATGATATCATTTGAGGTGTCTTCAGTGATGTCATAAATGATGCTATAGAACATCATTTATGAGTGATGTAATATGTGAGGTCATGCATAGTGCATGGTGGGGGCTCAAGATACAGTTAGCTTTGTTGTGTCTCTTTATACAGAAAATACAGCTTACAGCCAACACGTTTCACACACATTGCACTTCTTCAGGGCTGTTGCACATTACAGAAATTATACATGTTCTAGTGTTATAAATTTTGTTTTTCTTTTTCGCGATATGCCAAATTTATGATGATTTTGATTCTGTTTTTTTTGTTTTTATGTATAATTTTTGTATTTTGTAACAGCCCTGAAGAAGCATTTTGGCCACACCATGCACCATGCTCACATACACGAGGAGCCATTGATTGTACATTTTAATAGTGTCACATGACCCATCCTCATACAGAAAAGACTTCATGCCCTTGTAACTTTTCTTTTCTTTTTAGACAAGGTTATTCACACTCATACCAGCATTGAAACAAATCACAATCTGTAAAATTCATTATGCAATGCTATGCCGATTGGGATTATGCGTGCAAACAAAATTCATGTTACATTTCATGTACAAATTGCATTCTTGTGCCTAACAATGTGACCTGCTGTTCCACTTAGGGACATGGTCTAGTATTATTGCATTTCTTCAAATTGGCGCTATACACCTGATTTGTTCTTTCCAGGGCCAGAGCTTAAAAAAAAATCAATAGCAACCTTACTCTTGCTTGCAGCTTTGGTCAGCCGTGAGGGGAAGACTCAGGAGCAGCCTTGGCAGACTTTGTAGCGGACTCGCTAATTTCTCACACAATCCAGGCTACACACTGCCGTGAGGGGAACGGCCTACAACTCCCAGCACCCTCAGCGCTCGCGCATGCCAGTGACGCTACGCGGCAGCGCTGGGCCAGGATAAAGACCACCAGGTCTCCCCGCAGCGCGGGACGCCTTACTCTTGCTTGCAGCTTTGGTCAGCCGTGAGGGGAACGGCTCAGCAGCAGCCTCGGCAGACTTTGTAGCGGACTCGCTAATTTCTCGCACAATCCAGGCTACACACCGCCGTGAGGGGAACGGCCTACAACTCCCAGCACCCTCAGCGCTCGCGCATGCCAGTGACGCTACGCGGCAGCGCCGGGCCAGGATAAAGACCGCCAGGTCTCCCCGCAGCGCGGGACGCGCGCGGGCAGCGCCCGGGCTAAGCCCCGGCAAAGGGCGGGCCCGTCCTTGCCCGTCCCTGACTGAACCTGACTGGGCTGGGCCATCCCCCTAACATTGTTACATGTGTCCCAGCGTTTAAGGTAGAACTGTGGTCTTACGCTGTTTAGGATATATGACAAGTGCTTATTGTGCATGCTATTGAGATCTGTGGTGTCCTCTATGTGATTTTAAGGTTTATTGTGATTTTTATTTGTTTGTTTGTTTTTTCGTATTGTTGATACCACTGTGAGACCACATTCCCACTGGTGCGCTCCCAGCATATGATGGCGGGCAAGGGGAAGCGCACAGGAGGGGGTGGGTCTGTGTCTGGCACCCTTGATCATTTTATTACCAGAGCTGTTTCGGTCTTGGAGCATGAATTGGCTATCACTGAGCGCCGTTTATCCTCAGAGCTAACTCAAGCAAAACGTTCATCTTTGGGTACACTAGCTTTAGCGAAATCCCCTAAGAATTTAGCAGTGCAGGTTTTGGGTGATCAAGCGCAGCGGGGCATTACCGGGGATAGTAATATCACATCACCTGCTCGAAATGACTCGATTGATGCCCCGGGAGAAGTTGTCCCTATATTTGGTAGCGCTCCTAACATCTTTAAACCTGTCCCCTCCTACCCTCAGACAAGAGCTAGTAGAAAAGTTACTAAACCTGCTATTCTTAAGAGGAAAAGAGATGGGATGATTCATGGAGGGAGACAGCCAAAGCACCCTAATATTGCGACAAATTTACTATTGGTGACAGGTGAAGCTCAAGCTGTTGATAACTCACTCTTGGGTGAGACTATCAATAGATCTTCGGACCTGCCTCAATATAGCGATCTGATTTTTCAGATCGGACAAATGGTCCGTTCCTTGTTACTGCCACTCCTGGAAAGGGTAAAAGTGGTTAATGATAAGGTTGAACGACTTGAGCAAACTATTTTAGATAACTTTTGTTCATTGAAAAATGTTAGCAAATTAGTCACTAAGGACAGTGATAATCCTATTAGGGTTAACCCCACTCTTTCTGTCCCACCATCTTCTCCCCCTGCTCCTGATGTGTCATCTAAAGCTAATTCTAGGGTTGCACCCCCCAGATCTCTGCCAAAAGATAATGCCACTTATCAAGGTGGCACTCAGGATAGGGTTAGCATAAGGGCTCTATCTGGTTCTAACACTGTAAGCAAGGGTATGCAAAAAGGGGTGAATAAGGATTCTGGGGATATAATTAATAAACCTTCTAATACCTACATTCATCTCCCCCCAGATTCCACTCCTTACGTTGTCGTTTTGACTGGTGTCCCTGAACTCAAAGATGGTACAGTGGAATCCTACCATCAACTCAAAAATAAAGTTATTTTCTGGTTAAGCAAGAATAGATCCTTTTTGCCAGAAGAGTTAGTTGGGTGGGCCCTAGACCTAAAGATGTCCCAGGGGATTCCATCATTATTAACTTTGAGGATAGACGCGTGGTGCGTTTTATTTGTGACCATTCATCCACATGTGATCGCTCAGAAATAAGGGTACATGATTTGCGGTACTTTTATAATTTTAACTCTAATATATCTACAAGATTTGTTCATGACCAGGCAAGATGGGGAATCAACCCAATGCCCGCTATATACTCCCCCGATCTCACCAACAACGCATGTTATCCGGTAGCCTTAGCTTGACCGGTATTAGAGGGGTTGCCTTCCACTATGTCCCCTATACCAAATAGCCCTACAGGAGGGCCCAAGGGTAGAAGAGAGGCAGATACAGTAGCATACGAGTCTTGTACTAAGACTACATGTAAAATTTTAAGTTGGAACATTGCGGGCATTAGATCCAAAAGCCAAAACGAGTTATGGGCGGGATATGTCATATCACACAATATCATTGCTTTACAAGAGACCTGGAATACAACGAATAGCTTTTTCCTGGATGGTTATGTCCATTTTTATATCCCAGCCACACCCAGCTTGGCGGGCAGGGCGAGGGGGGGCCTTGTACTCCTGGTCTCATTGAATTTGAAAGGATCTGCTAAACAGTTAGAATCTGGTTCCCGACACTGCCTAGTCGTAGAACTAGCGGTTGCAAATTCTCCAACCCTGCTTCTTATTAATTTTTATATTTCTCCAGACAGTGTCAGTCTAATCCAGCACCTAGAATCTTTGGGGGAGGTTCTGGATAAATTCAGAGCGTCACATGATAGCTTCGAGGTTATCTTGATGGGTGACTTTAACATTCATCCATGCAGTCTGGGTTGCATTGTGGATGATGAAGAGGGATTTCCCTATTCATCTCCCACACACTTTGAACACACTAAACAAGGTGAGGCTTTGGAGAGCCTTTTGGCTTCCTCAAACCTCTTTGAATCCGGTTGCTGCACGAAAAGGCAGAGGTCCTTTACATTTAAAGGTATAGATTCAGGATCAATCATCGATTACATATTTGTTTCGACTTCAATTTCGTCTTTGGTTTTAAATTACAGGGTTGAAGACTCTGTACTTAGCGACCATAACCCCGTGATAGTTGAGGCTGTTCCGGGAGGGTCACTGGCTTTTAAAGATATAAGAATTTCAGGAACCATAGACCTTGTCTTAAAAGACCAGGGTAGGAGACTGAAATGGGCTAAAGTGACTCCGAGCACTTTCCTATAAGAGGTTTTGTCCAAGGTTGAACCGGAGGTGGGCATTTGTTTAGACCACGCTAATGCCAACTCAAGGATAGTTGAGGCCTTTAATACTATTTGCCTACAAGTAGATAAAGCCCTTTTGGTAAAAACTAATTCAGGGGGTCAAATGGGCAAAAAATGGTTTGATACTAATTGTACTAAGGCTCACTCTGCTCTCTTAAGGGCATTAAAGGAAACACTGAGAAACAGACCATTGATTGCATCCTTGAGGAAACAATATAAACAGGTCATCACAGTTCGTAAAAATGAGATTAAGGAAGATGCTTGGAATAACTTACAGTCAAAAGAAACCCTCCAGGACAGTTCAAAATTCTGGGGAGTGATTAATCATCCATATTTTTCCGGTAGTGAGATCCAGGCTATGGAATGTAGTATTCCTGACGAGCAGTGGTTAGCTCATTTCGAAAAGATTTATAGCTCATATTTACCTGGGCATTCAGAAGGGTCTTCACCTCTTAAACAGGTTGGTTTGGTTTCGGTCTTTAGGGAGGAGGATGTGGAAAAAGCCATTCATGAGACATCCAAAAATAAGGCTCTGGGACCAGATGGTGTCCCTGCAGACCTATATAAGTCTGCCCCTAAATTCTGGGCCAAAATACTAACAAATGTTTTCAATGCCGCCAGAGACAAGAATATCCCTGACTCCTGGGCTAAGTCTATCATTATCCCAATTTTTAAAAAAGGTCAGAGGGGTGATCCGGCCTGTTATAGGCCTATTTCCTTAATTGACTCTGCTGTTAAAATCTTAGGCAGAGTCATCTTGGGTAGGTTGACCACATGGCTTGAGGGCAGTAGCATACTATCAAATGCTCAATATGGTTTCGGGGCTAACAGGAGTACGCTGGATCAATGTTTAAACCTTCATTTACTTATTTGTAAATATACCATCGCAAAGGAGGGGTCCTTGTATATGGCCTTTATGGACCTCTCCTCAGCTTTTGACCTGGTTAACAGGTCAAAGCTGTGGAGAATCCTATTGGACATGGGGGTTGATCCCCCTTTGGTTGGCTTCTTGGCGGACCTTCATCACGGCTTATTAGCATCGGTGAGGGTTACCCAAGGAGGAAGGTGTACCAGCTGTTTTAGGTCAGAGAGGGGCGTTAGGCAGGGGTGCATATTGGCACCCCTCCTTTTTACACTGTATATAAATGCTTTGGACCCTGCTTTGGCCAATTCATTGGCGGACGTTCCTCGCGCAGGAGAAACTAAGATCCCAGTTCTCCTATACGCGGACGACGCCGTGCTCTTGGCACGTTCAGGTGTGGCCCTTGACAGATTACTGGCCTCCTTTGGTGATTTCATGACATCCCTAGATCTTAAAATTAACACCCAAAAGTCTCAGGTCATGATCACCGGTCAGGCCAGTAGGAAAAGGAAATCCAAATCATTTTATTGCCTTGGTCACGAGGTAAAAAGGGTCCCCATTTTTACTTATTTAGGGGTTATTTTTGACGAGAAAGGAACATGGGGTCCGCAACATAAACAAAAAGGCAATTCTGTGGCAAGATCGGCCGCAGCAATACTTGGATTTGCCAAACGGTTGGGAGCTCGCCCCTTGGAGGCTATTTTGAAAGTTTATAAAGCCAAATCTTTGGCCATAGCCGCCTATGGTTCTGCCATTTGGGGCTACACTAACACCAATATTATTCAGAGGGTGGAGAACATGTTTTTAAAAACTTTGCTGTCCGTCCCTCAGTCCACACCCACTTTTACAATACATTCAGAGTTGGGTGTGGGGTATGTTGCAGACCTAATTAAAGTGGCACCCGTCATTTGTTGGTTAAAAACCTGGCTTAACCAGGAAATTTCTTTAACCCACTTGATTCTTAAGAATTGTCTTGCCTTGGACAGAGCCCATAGAATCCCCTGGCTGGCATATGTTAAAAAGATGCTGGCAATAGCGGGTAGATTAGAGTTATTCAATTCCCCTGATTGTATTAACAAGAAGGATGTTATGGGGATTAGGACCGCTCTTGTTATTCGACTTACGGCTGAGAGGGAGGACCTGGAACTAAAAAAGCCATTAGTTAGAAAGAACTATGCACTTATAACTGTTCCCGGCCTTGAACCCTACCTGACCTTTGTAACCAGTCCATTTCACAGGTCTCTCCTAATCAAATTCCGCTTAAATTTGATACATTTTGTGCTTGGTTTTTATCCCACATGGGCTACCCCTGAAAATGCAACCCCATGTGATTGTGATAATTTTTCTACTCAGGACACATTACATTTTATTATGTTCTGCGAGCACTATGTACAGATTAGGGAAAAATACCTGTTACCTGTTCTTAAAGGGGCTGGTTTTTTACAAGTACGGCCAGCTCTCTTGTTCCTGCAACTTTTACCTAGCATCACTATTGCCTTTTATGTAGCAAGTTTTTTAGTTGCGGCTGTCCGCATAAACAAGAAGCGTGTCAGTGCACGGCCAAGACCCAATATGATAGATTTGGTATGAAGGGTTAGTGGTTTCTATTTATGAAGTTTCAATTCCTGTTAGATTTTTTAGTGAATTTACATTATTGTATTTTATTTATTTCTTTTTTAACTTTGAATTGAACTTATGAAATATGTTCACTTCAATTCTTTTTAATCTTGACAATGTCATTATATATTGTAACTGATGAACTTTTTGCCCTGTATTTTATGTGATTATCTGTTTGTAATGTCTTTTTTTGATTTTTATTAATCGAATAAAAGTACTTGACTGACTGACAATAGCAACCATGGAATTAGGCCCCGGTGGGCAAATACCTTTTCTTACCAACAAAATTAACTAATAACCACACAAAGCTACAGGTATAGATCAATTACAATTAGGCCTACAAACTTTGATCACAATTAGGCCCAAGTGGGCATGTGCATTACGCTATTCATAACTCAATAAAACTAATCTCATCATCCCAATGCCTTCTTTTAGCATTAATATAATTAATCAAAGGAAACATAACAAACCATGTCACTATCTAATTTCCTGGCATTTCCTGTTTACGTCACATATGTCTACGATATATATCTAAGAAAACTAGAGGAATTAGTAGCCAACTCCACAATGAAAAGTGTGCAATTCTTCCTCTGAGTTACCCCCCCACTACCCTGCCCATAGGTTAGAGTCAAAGAGTCCCATCCATTATTATACTATATTAAGGCTGGAGTCACACTTATTCAGGGTCCAGAGGAACAGACTGAAATAACTATCAGGGCAATCAGGTAACAATCCGGAAAAGAGGTAAAACGTCTGGTGAGCGATGATCCTGGTCGCTTCAGACAATCCAGTTCTAATCAACCTACGTCGGGTTCACTGTACCTCCCTGGAAATGGGGCACAACATCTGGTGCACAATGATCCGAGTCGCACAAGACAATCCGATTAAAATCAACCCACAGTCGGTTTTGTAGTAACTCCCAGTAATGAGGCACAATGTCTGGTGTGCGATGATTCAAGTCACACCAGACAATCTGGTTACACTCAATTTACAGTCAGGTTCGCCGTACCTCCCTGGAATGAGGAACAATGTCTGGTGCGCAATGATGCAAGTCACACCAGGCAATCATTTTCCACACACACAGTCGCAAGTTCAATAGTAATGCCCAAGGTAGAATGAGGAACTACTATGGATGCGCCCTCCCTCTGAAGGGTGCAACCTGTGAATTGAACACCTCAAGCAATGTGCATGCACTTGGCATGTCACACGAGAGAGATGTGGCACAGGCGATGAAGCTGGCCATGCTGAGCCCCGCATCCGTGAATCCACTCACCACCAACGAGACGCTTGTGAGTTCTGAGGTCCACAATGCAGGGGCCACACTCCATAGATGCGAGCACAGTTTGGTGGCTCTGCACAAGGCAATCTGGTCTCCAGGCAAAATACTTAGTTCCACGCTCACAACGTGCTGCAGTCAGGATCCAACAGATGAAGTAGTCACTTGAGAGGACACCGCTCTCCAGGTGAAGCACATAGATGATGTAGATCCCTCATGGGAGGGATTTGATGTCCCTCAGACCTCTAGAAAGAACAGGGGATAAACCAACAAGCCCTTGGACCGCACACATCTGGGTGCCACACATCAGTCGGTGGTTTGCCTAGGCCAGTCACTATTCAGGCAGGGTGCACGGTCCCTTCTAATGGCAGTCTCCTCCTTGGGCGCAACAGATTCTTCAGGCAGTGTGCACCACAGCATCCATCCAGGATGTCTGGTCCCACGGCTCCACAATTATATCTCTGTCCTGCTGAAGTGTGGCACCAGTGGTTACACTGTAGTGTGCCTTTGAAGTAGGGGGTCATTCAGAGGATTCATTTTGAACCACAGGTGTCTTCCCTAAATTTCAGTCCTGTCTGCCATGAGACCTTGGAATGCAGATCCTAATCTTTAGTGGGGCCATGCTCTGGCTTCCCAGAGGCAAAGTGTCAAAACCTCTTCCCAATCTATCCAGCCAAGTCCCCTAATGGCAGAGGTCTGTCATTCCAGTTGCACGCCCAATGTTTATGGCTGCTTCTGGGGAATGCACAGATGTGCTCCCCCACACTCCAGTGTGGACTGGAGTAAAAATAAAAGGTACGCAAAAGAGTTTAGCTCAGAGAAATGCTACTTTCTAGAAGTGGCATTTTTAAGCTCATAATAACAAATCCACCGTTACCACACGGGGAAGATTTGTATTTGTGAATCCAATTATTGTAAACAACATGAGGCTGTTCCACTGTAAGCCACCACTGCATCTTAAAGTAATCTCAGCCATTCCCCCATGTTAGCCTACGGGGGGAGAGCAGATCTCATAGGTAGTAAAAACACACACGGGGTCCTTCGCTACCTGGGCAGGGAACACACATGTTTACCTGTCTTGCCGTTCACCTATCACTTGATCCACCCACTGAGGGCATATCCTAGGGGTGAGCTAGTGTTAGAGAAAGGCACCCTCAGCATTTGCCAATGGTTTAGCTAGGCCAACCTGAGCAAAGTACACATGCACACACAGGCCTGCAATGGCAGGCATGAGAAATGTTTAAAAACACCATGCAAGCACCACTTCCTAACAAGTGTAGGACGGGCATGCACACTCTCACACTGCATTACAGTGAGAAAGTGATCAGAGTGCCATGGCCTAAAAAAGAGAATCAACAAAACTCAGGAGAAAAAGCAAAAAGTTTAGGGAAATGCAACCTCAAGAGTATTAAGTCTTACAATACTGTTAACTGCTCTTATTGCAAACAGGTGTTGGAAGCCCATCACTATAACATTGTTGGTTGTACTTCCAATGCATTTCTTTCAACATGGAAATTCCTAAACATAAACGACATAATCAGTATTGCATGGGATTCTTTAATTTATCTTTCTCTTTTTCCCTTTTAACGTTGTATATTCTTTTATGTTGTTGCCATGGTCATGAGCTTTCCATATTCACATTTCCTGAAGCTGTTACTGTTATCTATTAACCCATTCTGTATTGTGTTTTTTCTTGTTGGAGCCAAGTTGCTCCTGGTCAAAGTATATCCAAGTGATGGTGTTTTTTTTATAAGTCACATTTTGATTGAGGCCAGCAACTGTTTTAGATTTTCAGCTAACTTCAATATTCTCCAGTTTATCTGTATAATGTTCTTGATCTTTGAGTTCTCAGTATTGCATCCCATAAAGAGTCTACATCCATTGGTTTCTACTTCCTTGTGCTTCATAGATTCAAATTAAACGTCTTCACTTTGCTAACTGTGCACTAGTTATTGATTGGTGAAGTCCTGATACAGGGTACCCTCTTTTGTAGAACCTCTTTGTCATGTTCTTGGCCTCTTGATCAAATGTTCATCTGTGGAGCAGATTATTAGTGCTCGTAGCATTTCTTCAGATGGTACGCTCCCAATAAGGGCCTTTGGATGGCTACTGTTGGCATTTAGGATGCCTATTATCAGCAGTTAGTTTCTAGTAAATTTTGCGGTGCAGTTCTCCATCTATGAGGTACAGTGTGACATCCAAGCAATCAATTTTACTGTTGTTTATAGTTGTGGTTAATCTGATGTTATATTTGATTTTATTAAATTTATTGATGAAAGATTCCAGAATTGATTGCTCGCCACCCTAGGTGAGGAACAGATCATCTATAAACCTTGTCCACAGGACTATGCAGGTCAGGATGTCCTGATTTTCATCCACAAAGGCAATTTCTTTTTCCCACCAACCGATGAAAACCTTGGCATATTTTGAAGACCATTAACTCCCCATAGCAGTTCCCTGCTTCTGCATATATCGGGACCCATTGACGGTGAAAATATTATGTGTCAAACAGTATTTGAGCATTTCTTATTACACACTGGTAGGTTGTAGATTACTGATTGAATATACCTTTAAGAAGTATCTGCATGCATCCAAACTTTTCTCATGATTCAAGGAAGTGTAAAAGGTCACCTCATTTAAAGTCACCATAATGTCACGGCTCTTACTTCAAATTTCATTCATTTATAGAAGAAAGTCTGAGAAAATCTGATGTGACCCTGACTCTCTATTGCTTCCACTGCCCCTTGTTCTCTGTGTGCATGACGCTTGCCACCTCCATTGTGCTCCCACCGCCTCTGTGCTGCCACTGCACTCAGTTGGTGCCCTGCCTACCTTCCCCTTGTCCCCCATGTGAATGTTCATGCCCCCTCCCTCCTAGTCATTTATGCTGCCACTACCTCTGTGCTGCCAGTGTCCTCTTTTGCAGCCTCTGTCCCCTCCTTTCACTCTCATTCTCTGTGTGCATGTCACTGTCGACTCCCTCCCTGTTCTTTTATGCCACCACTGATCCTCTACACCAACTGCACTCCATTAGGGCCCCTGCCGCCCTCCCACTCATGGTCCATGTGCATGCCTCTGCCCCCTCCCTCCCTGGAATGCTATGCCACTGCCTCTCTGCTGGCACTGTCCTCCGTTGCTGTCTGCTATCTCCTCCTCCCATCCCCGTTCTCCTGTGCATGCCTCTGTTGGCTCCTACCCTGGACCATTGTGCCTCCACTTCCTCTCTATGGAAACTACACTCCATGTTTATGTTATTTTATGGTATGTTAGCTAGACTTATATAGCGCGCAGCTGCCTCACCAAAGAGGGGTCCCGGCGCTAACAGCAGAGAAATATAGAGGTTTAGAAACTGGACATCTAGGCGCGGAAAGTAGAGCAAGAGAATAGGGGAACTAGACCAAGGGGAAGAGGAAAGTCTTAATGGCTTTTTGGAAGGCCAATAGGTTATCAAAACTATGAATCATAAAAGGCAAGGAGTTCCATGGTTTGGCTGCCAAACAACGGAAGGACCGTCCCCCAGCACGGAGACGGTTCACTCGAGGGACCACAACCAAATGTTGCTCCAGAGCGCAGTTGACGGCTAGGAGCATAAGGTACCAGCAGGTTGGCCAGAAGCCCGGGAGACGTGAGCTTCAATATTTTAAAGGACAGACAGAGAGCCTTGAATTCGACCCACTTGGCCATGGGCAACCAATGCAACCGCCGGATAGCACCAGTTATTGAACAGCTACGCGGGAGCCCCAACAAGGCGCTGGCGGCTGCATTTTGGACTCGCTGCAAACGCACTACCTCGGCCTGGTTAGCCCCTAGGAGGAATGAGCTAGCATAGTACAGTCTAGATAAGATGGCCGCTTGAACAATCAAATGACGGGTAGATGGATCAAAAAACCCCAGCAAGGGCCTAAGTCCCCGCAGGAGGCCGAAACAGGTGCCGGCCACTTTCTTGGTGTGATCCTGGAAGCTAAGAGTGGAATCCATCCATACCCCCAAGTATTTTACCACCGTCTTAGGGGTGGTTACACAATCAAGAGTGGTGGGCCACCATTGCTCACTCCATAAATTCTTGTCTCGTCCCACCAGCAACACCTCAGTTTTATTGGCGTTAAGCTGGAGGCAATTGGTGGTCATCCACTCCGCGACAGCAGCCACGCCGCTCCTAAAAGTGGAAGCGTCCCACGTGGATTCGTTGGAGAGGGCCACCACCAACTGCGTATCATCAGCATGAGACCATAGTGAGGCCATTTTCCCTAGATACCGTAGCAAGAGGTTTAATGTACAGATTAAATAGTACGGGACTCAGAGCGGAGCCCTGGGGCACACCCTGCCCAATGGGCTGGACACGTGAAAGGAACGGGGGGCAGTCACTTGGAATATTCTCCCTGACAAGAAGGATCTAAACCATTCTAGAGCTAGCCCAACGACACCCGCCTACTTCAGACAATGTAAAAGAATCTTGTGCGAGACCGTGTCAAATGCGGCACTGAGATCAAGCAATATCAGTGCATCAGTATGCCCTGTGTCGAGAATGGTCCGCAGATGTTCGGTCACAGCCAAGAGAGCAGTCTCTGTACTGGAAAGCTGTGCTGCCACTGCCTCTGTGCTGCCACTGCCCTCCATTGCTGCCTTTGCTCCTGCGGCACAGGGTCAAGACTGATTTGCATATGGCCATGTCTGAACTGGGGTGGCGTGGTGAGCAAAATAATGATGGATTAAACCCAGATCTGTGACTGGGGTGAATGTTTTGGCAATGTGCAACATTCCGTCCATCATCTTGTGTATTTTGCTGTTCGCCTTATGTGGGAAGGGTATGCCCAGACGTGGGTCCCGTGCTCACTACGCCACTGGAGTCAAGCTATCCTGGCTGAAGAGGGGTGAAACCCCGAAACCGGTCCTAGGATGCTTGAATCCGGTCCAGGGAAGACATGGCTTGTCAGTTCGGGCTGGGCAGTTCCCATGCGGCACAGGGTCAAGACTGATTTGCATATGGCCATGTCTGAACTGGGGTGGCGTGGTGAGCAAAATAATGATGGATTAAACCCAGATCTGTGACTGGGGGTGAATGTTTTGCCAATGTGCAAGAAATGTATTGTACTGCTGCAGTTGCAGTGCCGCGTCATTGCAAATAGCCATGCTGGGTATTGTGGTACCAGCTATTTGGTACTGTTACCTGCTGCGCAACATTTTTTGTGTGGGGTGGTTTAATGGAACAGTGGTCCCACAAACATCCCTCATGGACCTGTGTGGCAGGTGTGCCCACCCTGCCAGCTTAAAATTCTGAACTCAGAGACCGATAGATCGATACATAGATAGACGGACGGACGGACGGACAGATGGACAGACGGACAGACAGACAGACAGACAGACGGACAGACAGACAGACAGACAGACAGACAGACAGACAGACTGACTGACTGTGACTGACTGACTGACTGATAAAAGTAATTCATTCCTATTTTGTGTTATTTCAATTTACTGTCAACATTGTTTTCTATGGGAGTTTATTTTAGGCCTGGGCCAAATGCGTGGAGTTCCATTTTATGGAATTCTGCCGTGTTGCAAAAAAACTTGGTGAAATTCTGGAGAATTCCATGAACGGGAGGAAATAGGCACGTCATGCTTCTGGTGCTGTAATTTAGCACCAGGAGCTCGGTGTGTGCTGAAAAATCAGCACGAACAGCACCATGTGGTACGCCAAAGGAAGCAGCTTCTCAAGTTGATTTTGCAGCTGACGGTGAGATGTTGCGACCACCCATGTTGGAGAATTCTCTCTGGGTACCCTCCTAGTGACCGTAAAAACATACTAGGTGATGTCAATACTCACTCGTGCTTGCCAAGTCACCCTTTGCACGTTGCGAATAAAAATAAACTCCACCACGCTGTGGTTGGCAAAATTTGTCCTGAACTGTGTAGCCAGCATTCTCATGTTTCTACCAGCGAAACACAATATATCACCCACCCCTAGTTTATTGCAGTATAAATAGTTGGCTATGAGTGGTGCTAGACTTTTTTCAAGGCTATGCTGGGGTACATTTTGGACTGTTTTCAAACTTTAAGGGCTGCAGGCCCATCAGAAATACATTTTATGAATTGGAATGGTCTTACACTTTTGTGGGCGCTATTTGTGCATTAACAACTCCTTAATTTTCCCTTAACCTCTCCCATTTTTGAGTAACTGTTCCCCATTTTCCCACCACTCACTTTGGTTTTTCCCCACACTTACAACAAAGTAGTATACTTAAATGTACAAACATCTCCACACAGAAAAGGTAGGGGAGGCACAGGTCTACTACAGTAAGTTTGTGAATTTTATTTTACAAAACATGAGTAATACTACTGCAGTACTACTTTTCATTCTTTATAAGCTACAAAATGTACCCCGTTATTAGGGACCCATGGCCACTATTGCAATCGGTTTGTGGAATTTACTGCTTGATAATGCAAGAACCAACGGTCAGCTCCTTCTGTTTCGGAAAGTGCTAAACTTCTCACCTGTTTTAGGAGCTAGCACTGTCTTGGCTCCTCGTTGACATATGTACATTTTCAAACATTCACCCTGAACCTGTTTACCAATTCATTGACATATTTTTCAGTGATTCACAGAACGCAATAACCTTAAGTTGAAAGTAAGAAATGCACGTACTTTTGACCTTTTATCTGTCATTGGACATTGCCATAATTGTCAAGGATGTTGAAAATCGGTTGTTAGCATTGCCATTTTAGGAATATATATGTAAACAGTGCTATAACAGAAGCTTGTTTCTTTACAGCTATTTGACTAAAGCATGCTTTACTTGTTAGCAACTCTTAATCACTTTTTTTTACATACTTTGTATATTGAAATCAATAATTGTTACTAGCTCACCGACTAGTTATTAGTAACCGGACGAGCTCACAAGGCCTCTGAAAGGTGTCTTTCATTTTTAGGTTTAATGTGGCTCTTGCACTGTGCATGGCAAACATAATGTAAGTTATGAGTACTTTAAGGGGTTTTGAGTCAACTCCTTAAAGCATTAGCTTCATTTGCTCCAGAACAATCAGCCATTGCCTTGCTTCATTGTCATCACATCAGTCCACAGGAAAAGGCCAGCAGGCGGGCAACTACAGCCAAATTTCGGGAGGGGGGCTGAAAAATTTTTTGGGGGGGCTAATTCTTTCAGCCATAGGCAGAGTGGCTCTAAGAAGGGGTGAAAACACAACAAAAGCCTCATTAACCCTTTTGGTGCTCATGATGGAATGGTTCCGTCATGAGAACCGGTGCTCCATTGCTCATGACGGAACCATTCCGTCATGAGGACAGGGGCAGGAAATCCCTCTGCTGTAAACAGAGCCTGTGTAAATTGTGCCTCGGGAGGTGGGGAAGATCTTCCCCAACCTCCTGAGGACAATCCCTGGTTTTCAAAGTAATGACGTTCACGCAAATGGCGCGCCGGTGTCATTACATTGAAAATGAAACTGAAACTGAGTTTCAGTGTTCCAGTGCTCGTGGGGCTATCTCAGCCCCCCGAGCACCAAAACACTTGGGAGAGGTATCGTCTCCCCTTTCCAATGGTACCCTTCCCTAGTGGATCCCTGCTTCGGGATCACCCCAGGAGGGCGATCCCCAAGCAGTGATCCACCCACTAGCGCCAGGGAGGGGGGAGCGGCCCCTTGGGCAAGGGCCTTTACTCCCCCCCATTGTGTGTTGTGCATATCAGTCTTTTTGCCCACCCTTGGGGGCAGATGGGGCTAGAGAGCCCACTAGCACCAGGGATTTTTTTACTTAGGGTGGGGGTTGCCCAAAAAAGGCATGCCAATGCCCCCACCCCCTCACAAAAATTACAGTTGTTCTGCCCCCCTGGGGGGCAGATGGGGACAGTAGCCCCCCATCTACCCCCCCGGGGGGGCAAGAAGCCCACTAGATGCCAGGGATTTCTTTCAGGCAAAAGGAAACTAGGGTGGGGAATGCCCAAAACGGGGATACCAATGCCCCCCACCCTACCAAAATTGCAGCCTTTCTGCCCCCTGGGGCAGATGCGGGCAGCAGACCCCAATCTGCCCCACTGGGGGGGCAAATAGCCCACTAGACGCCAGGGATTTATTTTGGGCAATTGAAATTAGGGTGGGGGCTGCCCAAAACGGGCAGGTCAATGCCTCCACCCCCCAAAAAATGTTTTTATTTCTGCCCACCCTGGGGTGCAGATGGGGGCAGTAGCCCCTAATCTGCCACCCCGGGGGGGGCAGAAAGCCCACAATATGCAAGGGATTTTTTTGGGCAATTTTACTTAGGGTGGGGGCTGCCCAAAACGGGCATGCCAATGCCTCCACCCACCCATCAAAATTATAGACTTTTTGCCCCCTGGGAGGCAGATGGGGGCATTAGCCCCTAATCTGCCCTCCCGGGGGGGGCAAGAAGCCCACTAGATACCAGGGATTTATTTTGGGCAATTGAAATTAGGGTGGGGGCTGCCCAAAACAGGCATGTCAATGCCCCCACCCACCGAAAAAAACTACAGTCTTTCTGCCCCCCCTGGAGGGCAGATGGGGGCAGTAGACCCTAATCTGCCTCCCCGGGAGGGCAGAAAGCCCACTAGATGCCAGGGATTTTTTTGGGCAATTTTACTTAGGGTGGGGGCTGCCCAAAACAGGCATGCCAATGCCTCCAACCCCCACCAAAATTACAGCCTTTTTGCCCCCTGGGGGGGCAGATGGGGAGAGTAGCCCCTAATATGCTCCCCGGGGGGGCAAAAAGCCAACTAGACACCAGGGATTTATTTTGGCCAATTGAAATTAGGGTTGGGGCTCCCCAAAACAGGCATGTCAATGCCCCCACCCCCCAAACAAAATTACAGTGTTTCTGCCCACCCTGGATGGCAGATGGGGGCA
Organism: Triturus cristatus; assembly: GCF_964204655.1. Lineage (NCBI taxonomy): Eukaryota > Metazoa > Chordata > Amphibia > Caudata > Salamandridae > Triturus > Triturus cristatus. Next base: position 205,436,943 of record NC_140588.1, on the reverse strand, counting down.
GTAGCCCCAGGCAGAAAGCCCACAAGAAACCATGGATTATTTTTTTGTATTCATGTAGGGGTGGGGGCTGCCCAAAATGGGCATGACAATACCCCCCCCCAGAGAAATTCCAGTCTTTCTTCCTCCCCAGGGGGGCAGATGGGGGCAGTGGCCCCTCAGAAAGCTTACTAGGCGATTATGCCGGCTTTTTTTATGCATGGGGGTGGGGGCTGCACAGAATGGGCATCCCAATGCCCCAACCCCCAAATAAATAGCCACAGTCTTTCTGCCCCCCTTGGGCCATATCGGGGCAAACTCCCCTCCCCCCTGATTCCTCCCCAGGGCAGCAGAAAGCCCACAAGGCACAGACTTATTTTTAGCAATGTGCCTACCTGTGGATTTATGGCCCTAGCGCAGCCAGCACATAGGGAAACCTAGCAAAATGTCCAGTTTTTAAAACTAGACACCCAAGGAAATCCAGAATGGGGTGACTTGCCTGGCTCTGCCCAGGTTCTGTTACCCAGAATCCCTTGCAAACCTCAAAAATGTGTCCAAAAAACCCACATTTTCCTCACATTTCTATGATGGAAAGTTCTGAAATCTGTGTGGATCCACAAACTTCCACCAAGCCCGCATTCCCCAACGTCTTCCGAGAAAAATGGTACCTCACTTGTGTTGGTGGGTCAACTAGTCACGACAGGCAAGGGCCCAAAACCTATTGAGGCGACTTCAAAATGACCGATCCCAAAACAAGCTGGTTTTGCAAGGGGAGGGTCCCATGAGTTTTTGGCCCTGGGCTCGGCGGCCATCTAGGGAAACCTACCAAACCCACACATTTCTGAAAACTAGACACCCTGGGGAGTCCAGCAAGGTATGGCTTGCGTGGGTCCCCCAACATTTCCCTACCCAGAATCCCCCGCAAACCTCAAATTTAAATGAAAAAATCACTTTTTTCTCAAATTTCTGTGTGGTAAAGTTCTGAAATCTGCTTGTATCCATAAATTTCCTTCTACACAGCATTCCCCCAGGTCTCCCGATGCAAATGGTACCTCACTCACATGGGTGGGTCAAGTACCCGCAACAGGCAAGCGTCCAAAACCTAATGAGGCGACATCAAAATTACCTATCTCAAACCAACATGGTTCTCAAGGGGGGTCCCGTGAGTTTTTGGCCCTGGGCTCAGTGGCCATCTAGGGAAACCTACCAAACCCATACATTTCTGAAAACTAGACACCTGGGGGATTCCAGGGAGGTATGACTTGCGTGGATCCCCCAACGTTTTCTTACACAGAATCCCCTGCAAACCTCAAATTTAGCTGAAAAAAATCACTTTTTTCACACATTTTTGTTTGGGAAAGTTGTGGCATCACCGGGCTGACAAACATTTCTTAACACCCAGTGTTCCCCCAGATCTCCCAATAAAATGGTGCCTCACTCGGGTGGTAGGCCCAAGTACCCGCGACAAGGCAGCCTAAAACGTATTGAGGTGACATCAAAATTGCCCATCACAAAACAACCTGGTTTTGCAAGGGGGTCACCTGGGTTTTTGGCCCCGTGCTCGGCGGCCAGCTAGTTTGCAGAGTAAGAAAACGTTGGGGGGCCATACTTCCCTGGAATCCCCCGGGTGTCTAGTTTGTGAAAATGTGGTGTGTCCACATTGTGTTTTGGGCCGTTTCCTGTCGCGGGCACTAGGCCTACCCACACAAGTGAGGTACCATTGTTCTCAGAAGACTTTGGGGAATGCGGGGTGGGTGGAATTTTGTGGATCCATGGAGATTCCAGAACTTTCCACCATAGAAATTTGAGGAAAATGTGGTATTTTTGGACACATTTTGAGGTTTGCAAGGGATTCTGGGTAACAGAACCTGGGGAGAGCCAGTCAAGTCACCCCATCCTGGGTTCCCCTGGGTGTCTACTTTTCAAAAATGTATAGGTTTGCTAGGTTTCCCTAGGTGCCAGCAGAGCTAGGGTTCAAAATCTACAGCTAGGGAGTTTGTAAAAAAAGGGTCATTTTTCACTGTGAAAATGTGGTGTGTCCACGTTGCGTTTTGGGACTTTTCCTGTTGCGAGCACTAGGCCTACCCACACAAGTGAGGTACAGTTTTTCTCGGAAGACTTTGGGGAACGCGGCGTGTGTGGAACTTTGTGGGTCCACGCAGATTCCAGAACTTTCCACCGCAGAAATGTGAGGAAAATGTGTGTTTTTTTACAGATTATGAGGTTTGCAAGGGATTCTGGGTAACAGAACCTGGTGAGACCCAGTCAAGACACCCCATCCTAGATTCCCCTGGGTGTCTAGTTTAAAAAATGTATAGGTTTTCTAGGTTTCACTTGGTGCCGGCAGAGCTAGGATTCAAAATCTACAGCTAGGCACTTTGCAAAAAAAGGGTCATTTTTCACTGTGAAAATATGCTGTGTCCATGTTGCGTTTTGGGCCGTTTCCTATTGCGGGCACTAGGCCTACCCACACAAGTGAGGTACTATTTTTCTCTGAATTCTTTGGGGAACGCGGGGTGGGTGGAATTTTGTGGATCCACGCAGATTCCAGAACTTTCCACCACAGAAATGTGAGGAAAATGTGTTTTGTTTGCCAAATTTTGAGGTTTGCAAGGGATTCTGGGTAACGGAACATGGTGAGAGCCAGTCTAGTCCCCACATCCTGGATTACCCTGGGTGTCTAGTTTTAAAAAATGCATAGGTTTGCTAGGTTTCCGTAGGTGCCGGCAGAGCTAGGGTTAAAAATCTACAGCAAGGCACTTTGCAAAAAAAGGGTCAGTTTTCACTGTGAAAATGTGGTGTGTCCACGTTGCGTTTGGGCCATTTTCTGTCGCGGGCACTAGGCCTACCCACACAAGTGAGGGACCGTTTTTCTTGGAAGACTTCGGGAAATGTGGGGTGGGTAGAATTTTGTGGATCCACGCAGATTCTAGAACTTTCCACCACAGAAATGTGAGGAAAATGTGGTTTTTTTGGACACATTTTCAGGTTTGCGAGGGAGTCTGGGTAACAGAACCTGGTGAGAGCCACACAAGTCACCCCATCCTGAATTCCCCTGGGTGTCTACTTTTCAAAAATGTATAGGTTTGCTAGGTTGCCCTAAGTGCCAGCAGAGCTTGGGTTCAAAATCTACAGGAGGCACTTTGCAAAAAAAGGGTTCGTTTTCACTGTAAAAATAAGTGTGTCCACGTTGCATTTTGGACTGTTTCCTTTCGCAGGCACTAGGCCTACCTACACAAGTGAGGTACCATTTTTATCGGGAGACTTAGGGTAATACAGGATTGTAGAGCAACTGTTATTACCTATTGACTTTTGATGCATTTCTGCCTTCCAAATGAAAGACAATATGTAAAAAAGAAGGCATTTTGAAAAATGACCTATAAGTCTCATGCTAGTATGAGTACTCACAATTTTGGAAATGTGCAAATATCTACTGTTTCTAAACTCTATTTTGTTCCAATTTCAGAAATACATAGGTGTCTTTCATACCGATTTTTCCATGTATATATTTTCCCAAATTAATTGCTATATACCCGGAACATAATGAAAAACCATTGCAAGACCCTGCTCAGTTATTAGCTCTGTGTTCGTCGGGTTCTTGGTTAACCTACAAGTCCTATATATCCCCACAACCAGAAAGGTCTAGCAAATGTAATGGTATATTGCTGTCAAACAGCTGTCACAATTAGAAGAAGTTACAAGTGAAAACATTGGCACAAATGGCTATTTTTTCAACTAATTTTCAATTTTTCTTATAGTCAACGGTTAGTTTCTATAAAGAAACCTTGAAGGATCTACACAAACGACCCCTTGCTGAATTCAGAATTTTGTCTACTTTTCTAAAATGTATAGCTTTCCAGGATTCATTATTGCTTTCATACCCATTTCTACCATTAACTGGAAAGAGGTTGAAAGCACAAAAAATAGCAAAAATAGGCTATGTCCCAGAAAAATGCCAAAACTGTGTAAAACATGTAGGTTTTCTGCCAAACGTCTGCTTGTCCCTGAAAGCTGGAAAGATGGTGATTTCAGCAGCACAACCCCTTTTTTATACCATTTGCAGAGAAAAAAATAGATGCTTTCATCTGTAGCACTTTTTTCCCATTTTTACAAAAATAAACTAAATTTACCTGTATTTTGGCTAATTTCTGGGTCCCCTCCAGGGGAATCCACAAAACCTGGGTACCTTTCGAATCCCCATAATGTTGGAAAAAAAAGGACGAAAATTTGGCGTGGATACCTTATGTGGTTAAAAAGTTACAGGTGGCCTAAGCGCGAACTACCCCAAATAGCCAATAAAACGCTTAGCACAGGGGAAAAAGGCCTAGCAGCGAATGGTTTTTTAAAGACATGTGAAGTACTCGGGTGCGGCTGTAATTAGACGGTCGCCAGCCACAAAGCTGTCTCAGCCTGGGCTGACACACACAACGGGGGGCTGAAGCCCGGTGAGCCCAATGGGTGGTGCAGGCCTGCAGGCCAGTGCTTAGTTTTTTTCTGTTGGCTGTTTCAGTGGATCTTTCCACCTCCTTTCCAATTCCTGAGGGATTGTTTTAGCAGAGATGCGGTGCTAGTAGTGACAAAGGTATCTGAAAAAGCAATGGGCAGGAAAAAAGGTTTGCTTTATTTTGTGTGATATTCATTTTTCAGATACAGTTCTCTGCGCTCTCTCCCTAAATCATTAACAACCTTTTGCAAAGGACACTGCCAACGTCAACCCTCTTGGTTTTACCAATGCTTGTTTAATCCCGATTAAATTCTGAAGTGAATATGTTAGGCGTAAGCCTCGGTACAGTGTAGTTTGCGTACGCAGGGACTTTTCCTTGTGAGGCTTGTGTAATGTACGCTTGCCATTGCATACATTATTTATAATACATCAGGTATGTATACCTAATTTATTTGCCTTCGATTTGGATAAGCTATGCAGTGTATACCTGTGCTTAAGACTTGGTTCCGTTTTTGTTTTGTGACATATATTACACTTTTTAATACTATTCAACTACTAAAAACTGGACAGACTAGAGTGGACTTAATGACTTTTTACACTCCGCTCAGCCGGACAAAGGGGCATATCATCAAGCCCCGGAGATAAAATTATCGCCGCTTTAGCGTCCGTTTTCGGACGGAAAGCGGCAATAATTTTATCACCTAATCAGCAAGGTCACGCTTTCGCGTGAATCCTTGCATTATCGCCCTTTCCCCCAACGCCCATCTTTGCATGTCTAATGAGATGCAAAGTGGGCGTCCCTGCCCTGACATAACTGGAGAAATGTCGCTAGGAGACACTTCTCCAATTATCAATGGGCACGCTAACCTGCAGAGCGACAAGCAAAGTAGCGATAACCTCTGTTATCGCTACTTTCCTTACGCCTGCTTCAAGACTGACTTAGCCATGATATCCTATGGAAGGTGGATATCATGGCTAAGTATGCCTTGCCCTATCAGCAAGCTTTTGCCAAACCTTGTGCGATTATCGCTGTATTTCTAGCGATAATCGCAGAATTGGTAGCTTGCGCTCTGAATTTTATCGCTTTGGAGATAAGCGTTGCTGATAGCATGCTATGTCCGCGATAAAATTCAGAGTTGGCCAGCAATAATTATCCTCGCACTAAGAGCGCTGAGCGATAATTATCGCATGGCCTTGATGATATGCCCCCAGCATTGTTAATCAACAGTTTGATTACTTGTGTCAAAAGTGATGGAGTAAACGTTGTGTTCACATGCACTACCGAGGATATCACATCTATGAAAGTCACTCTACTAATTAATAATTGTCAGTCTTCAGCGAGCTGAGAGGCTGTGTTCAGAGAGTCCTGTTTCCTCTCTGACAGTTTCCAAAGCTGTGTCAGTGGTGAGCCGTCTGTGATCCACGCACAAAGTGTCGGCCAGATTTGTATGCTGTGTCTGCAGGCAAGGTTATTCTGCACTCTCCATTTGTACTCTCCCTCCTTTCAGCTTATCAAGAACCTCTATTTTAATTGGCACCAATTATTAGATGGCTTTGTTCTGTCGCCGAGTGCCTGACTTTGCATTGACATTCCTTCTCATTGGAATGGATCAGAGCGCGTCGCCTTCAGGACTGCCGCCTCTTCTGGCCTCGTCTCCAGTGGCACAAATCCACTGCGGTGACAGCCCTGGGAGGCGTGAAGAGTATTAGCAAACGGCGCGGCGTGTTATCAGTGGGAAGTTGTTCTTTGCTAATGAGGAATGCGTAGTCTCTGTGCAAATGTTTACCTGTGTGCCTCATGTCACGCCACAATGTTGGGGGCCGAAAAACACGACGCACAAAAATATTCCAATCTCCATAGGGACTATCACTATAGCTAGGGAGGCACAGCCATTATCGTGGTCTTCGATAATTAATTGTGGATGGAATATTTTTGCCAATCGATGCTTTGACCCCCCATCTTATGTCCCTGACCCTTCATGATTGTTTCTCTAGCATTTGTTCCAAATTGCGTCTTTTTCTTTCAGGTTATCCCTTCCCTTTCTTTGAAGATTGCTGAATGAGTACTTCATTCAGCTGTTTTTTTTTAAACACAAATGCTTTTGTTGTTTGCTGCTTTCGGTAGAACGTCTTTTTAGATAGGCGTGCTTATGCGCATGCGTGCACCATTCAGTCCGCGTGCTAAACTTAGCCGTGGTGATATTCTCTCTCTGCAATCTGTCATTAGTGGTGTTTAAGCTTTGGGAGGTCTCGTTTCCTATAATTGACAACAATGGTTTCCCTTCTAGTGGTTGTTGCTTACCTTTTCTGACAACCACTGAAAATGCCCACTTCTTTCTTTCTGATGGCTTTTACTGTGCGAGTAAGTGAACTGCTTGCTAACATATGGAGAGGCACGTAACAAGCGACTGTTGCTCAGTGGTGCCAGTCAGGTTTTATACTTGAATTATAACCACGGGGCATACCAGCAACAACCGGCGATAATTATCGCTAAGCGCACTTAGCGCTAGGATAATTATCGCCGGCTAATGTGGATTTTTATCGCTGAGATAGCGTGCTATTAGCAACGCTTATCTCAAAAGTGATACAAATCCTAGCGCTAACTGCCTAACGTGAGATTATCGCTGGAAACCCAGCGATAATCTCACGAAATGTGGTGTTAGCTTGTTGATAGGGCCCCACAAACTTAGCCATGATATCCACCTTCCATAGGATATCATGGCTAAGTCAGTCCTGAAGCAGGCATAAGGAAAGTAGCGAGAACAGGGGTTATCACTACTTTTCTTGCTTCATAGCGTGGGGCTTGATGAGAGGAGAAATGTCGCTTAGCAACATGTCTCCTGTCATATCAGGTCAGGAACGCCCACTTTGCATCTCATTAGAGATGCAAAGCTGGGCGATAAAAATTTGTGCGCTAATGCAAGGTTTCACGCGTTAGCGTGACCTTGCTAATTAGGCGATAAAATTATCGCCGCTTTTCGGCCAAAAACGGCTGCAAAAGCGGCGATAATTTTCTATCGCCGCCTTGTAAATATGCCCCCAAGTATTTAACGTATTGGTTCTTAGTTAAAGCAATATTTTGAACATTTAAAGATACATGGGAGTTCATTCACACAAGGTTTCAAGTTTAGCTGAATATTAGAGCATTTAAATATTACAGCAATATTAAAATGTATGTTTTTTTAGTGTTATTGTTGACATTTTTTCAACAATTTAGTCGACGCAAAGGATCTGCTAGAAGCATAAGAAAATACATTTATGTGTTTTTTGTATAATTGTTTTTAAAATTTTACACGGACACCCTTTTCAGGATCTCTTCTGCTAAAAAGATAATCTGTGAATTTATAGAGCCTCACTCAATGTAATGACGTCGGATATTTTTAACATTTAACGAAAGAAAACAAAACTAATTCCCAATTAGTGAGAAAATTCCTGATCCTCCATCCGAGGAGCACCACATAGGTCCTTGCAGGCCTATTCTGTTTGTTGTCAGTATCCGATTGTGTGGTCAAGGGCTAGTCTAAGGCAATTTAACATTTGTATCAGTAAATCTTGATGAGACCATGCAAACCAATATCGACCGAAAGTTCAACATTGATAATGCTCTATTCATAATAAAATATAGCAAAATACATAGGGCCTCATTTATGAAAAGTGACGCATTGCTGCCAGAAAACAGTGATGCGTCACTTTTTATTGCGCCCTCCTTGCGACACCAATGATGCGTCATATTTACAGTATGACGCATCATGGCGCAAGGAGTTACCGATACGTCAGAAATACTGACTTATCTGTAGGCGCAAAATTGATGCATTTCTTGGATTGTGTCACAAAAGTGACGCAACTCCAGCAATAGGTCATTACACATGGGCAAGTCCCATGTTAAATGTGCATGTGTCAGTCTTACGCCTTCTAAGAGGCAGGCGTAAGATATTGACGCATTTGCGTCCTAGAAGTGGCGCAGTGAAATCTCCCAGATTCCACTGCGTCACTTCTATGACCCTTTCTTGCGTGGGAATGCCCCCCTGGATACATTATACCTGGCGCAGGTATAATGTGGCGCAGGGGTTTACAAAGTGACGCATCTACCTAGATGCGTCACTTTGTAAATATGACGCAACATGGGGCATTTTTTACATTGCTGATGGGTCACAAAAAGTGACGCACCGGAGGCGTAAAAGTGAGGCAAAGGGCTCATAAATGAGGCTCATAGTTTAGTGAAAGGAGGAAATCATATGGTGTGAGAATGCAAACGAAATACATCATATGGTGTGAAGAAGCAAAAGAACAGCACATTTTGAAGTGATGAACGATTTTACAGTTAGAGGAGAATGTCAGCAGTTTCTGAAAGACATCTTATTCCAATGTCGAGCAGAAGTCGCCAAAATATTTTTCATGCCTAGTCGTAGTAACACATTAGATATGAGAGCCTGCTACTTATGTAAGCAGCACGTTCAAAAAGCATCTCCTCCTATGGTTAAAGCTACGTTATTTATTTATCACATTTTAAAGACTAATTTTCTATTTTTTCCATTTTCTCCTCTACAGACACGATTAAAGTTAATGCATTTTCTAATGTCAGGCCCAATTCTGTACTTCCCTATATGCACTTATGTCCTAGAAAATTTGGTCCTCAGTGTTTTAACAAGGATATTATGTTACCACAATATTCCCTACTCTATATTCTGGACTGTAACCTTGTTGGGGAAGGATGAATTGCATATTGATGCTTCTCGCACAGCCTCATCTGCACCACTATCATCAATACGGAGTGGCAGCACAGCAGCCCTTGCAGAAGAACCTGTGCGCGCCATCATCATGAACAGAAGGTAGAGAATGGCTGAAATAATGAGGTGGAAGTAGAGAGCTGACAGCAAAGTACACACTTACCACATAAGACAATGTGTGGTAACGTGAAAGACAAATCAGCACACACAGGGTACCCTGCTTGTGCTTATTACAGTGCTGAAGACCAGCATGACGCAGGCTTTCATTTTGAAAACCTACATTTACATCTATGCTGCTATATTGGACATATAGGTTCTACCCTGGGGAACCCTCTGCTTCCATCACGGGACTGATCTTAGACTTTTTGCAATAAACAAGGTGCATGGATGGTCTGCATTAATTTTATTTGTGACAGTTGGAAGTTCCACTACGTCCAGTGCTTTAAGTAGGCAGGTATTGTCCGGTACTGAGTACCTGCAGTTCTTTAATTCGAAAGTGGTAATGCCTGCACTTCTCAGCACTGCTGAAATTCATTACATGGGGGAGTTCCCCCACTTATCTGGAGCAAACAAGTACTCAAAACAGGGAGTGCCAGTAGTTCGGTATCTCCACTTAAAGCATTGACTACCACAAAGGGTGTTTTGGAAATAATGTGACAGGTAATAAATGTAAAGCTCCGTTTTGAACTATATCTTGATTTGAACATGTACTAGAAAGTTGTCACTAATATATTTGGTCCGATTAAACAAGAAGTTGATTTACTGTGAGGAGGCAATTAGGTGATCGCAAAAGCCCGGCTGCCTTTTAATTGACAATCAGATCCAGGCATACACAGACATTGAACATGCGCAAAGACAGATTGCGAATGCCAGTAATTAATAGTGGTTTTAAAAAAAACGGGAGAAAATAATTGGAGCATGTCAAATCCACGTATTCATCTCCATGGAGGCCTCGTGTGAAGAGACTGTCTCTCTGTAGGCTCTTCTTTGAGGGATAGTGTTTCATAGTTATAAAGTGAGTTGTCATTCGCAGCACATCTTCTGAGGTGTCCAGTCTGTATATGCATGTAAAAAAGCATAAAATACAGAGACATGTCATGCCTGCACTAAATATATCAACAGTGAACTATACACAAAATTCTCCAAGCACTCCAATTTACCTTTGAAAGCCATACAATTGCAGAGAGTTTGCCGCTTGTCTTGCTTTGTGTAAAATATATATTATTGGAACAGCATACATTATTTTACCATGCTCAGAAATCTGATGCCAAAGTGCTTTGTAGAGATATATGAATTAATAGAAAATGATCTTTTTGTATCTCACTCTTGGACTATAATCATTAAATAGCCCCCTTTATTTGTCAAATGGACCTTTTCTCGTCAACAAGGAGAATTCAAAAGGATCAATCATTTATATCAATGACCATGAACAATTAAGTACATTTGGGGATCCACAAGTGTCACTAGAGAGAGATGGGAAGAATTAAAGGGTTATATTAATAAATTATTTCAAATTGATTTATTTATTCAGTAAATATTAATCTGTAGTCGTCATCAGTGCAAGTTCAAATCATCCATAAGTTTATATTTCAAAACAAGATAAAATACCACATTAGTAAGAGTTACAAATACAATTGAGAAAATGCTACAGATGTGTTCCATAAAGGAAATCCTTAATCAAAATTAATAAAGGTTTTAGGCATATATGGTCAGTTTCTTTAACAGAATGGTAAAATGTCTGTTTCCGAAACCCAAATGAAGAGCTTTGATGAGAGAAAAGTAAATACTTAGGCATGAAGCCTTCATACTTAAGCAAAAGAATAAAGGAATATTTGGAAAGCTGGAAAGTAGTCCCAGCTATAGAAACAGGAGGCATATCCAGTCTCTGGGTAAGAAATGGAAGGGCTCAAAGGTGTCTCTTCTATCTGGTGCGGCTCTGCTCTGAAAACTAAGGAACACACACAAATATAATTCTGCCAAAGCACCATTGGAAATAAATATAAAATTCTCTGTATACAGCAACCAATCACTTCTCTGCTAACTTCTGGAAGCAGATGAATTCCCTAGCTTCTCATGTCTTTACAATGAAGCACAGAGTTGAATCCTTGAAATGATACGCTAGGAACATCTTGCAGTTCAGACAGTTTGTCCCACAAGTCGGGTTTCCTGCCATCTTCTTTCCTACCAGTGAGAACCTCACTATCAGTTGTCTAGCAGATAACAAATGGCTATTCAGTAGCTCAGAGAAGGTTTCCAGAACTTTGCAACATCTGCAGTGGAAGAGAAAAACATCTTGTGCAAGACAACAGTTTAATGCGAAAACTGGTCTTTTAACCCAAACATGTAAAATCAATGTTAATATGGGCATCAGTAGTCAGGCTAACTTAAATCAGTACATTATGCTACTTCATTTGTGTGCATGTCATGCCTAAATATGGCTATCTACTATGACATTTCTATTTATCACATGTGTTATTCAGCTTCACATGTTGAAATCATGATTTCCAAAATTTAAGGGTCTTCTTATGCTTGATAAGCCAAGTGTGCCGTTTTAATTGTTTATTGCTCCAATGTAATCATACATAGAACAGCCGACACGTGTTTTGCCCAGATTCAAGGCAATCCTAGTGCACCAGGGACCGCAGTTATTTTCTACTCGCAGACTTCTTAAATTATAGGACCACATTATAGATTGTCCTGCCAGTTGGCCAAATGGGCGAAACACGTGTCGGCTGTTCTTTATATGATTATATTGGAGCAATAAACAATTAAAACGGCACACTTGGCTTATCAAGCATAAGAAGATCCTCGAATTTTGGAAATCATTATTTCAGATCATAATTGGTCAACGGGCACAGACCTCCTTCTAGATCTACAACAATCTTCCAAAACCAATGGGCTTTGGGTGTAGCCATTTGTGAGGCACGCGCCAATCAAAATATTGGGTCGTGAATACCTTAGCGTGAATTCCAGACTTATTCACCCAGTGGCAAACAAACGTAGCTTAAAATGTTGCACTTTGCAGATAAATGCCTTTTGTTTGCAAAATGATGTAATTTGCTCCATCACTGTGCTCAGATATCATAATCAAAAGTGCTATGTAGAGATATTAACTAACAGAAAATGATTACGAGAAAAGTGATAAATAGTAAATTACTTTTTGTTTGACATGGTAATTTCATGAATAACATGTTATATATTTATGAATATACCTATACAAGGTGCCTAATAGAGATACAGGTTTTTTCAGGCTTGCAGCACTTGTCACTTTCTATTACACATGGATATATGAAGTTGATTCCGCACGCCATTTCATGTTTGGTCAGCTTGTGGTTTCATTTTACACAGAGTATAAATGTACATCAGGTGTATGCGAACATCACATACTTAATTCAAGATACACTCCCGCACGCCACACTACTTTGAGTCAACTGGCGGTTTCATTTGCACAGAGCTTGAGTGATACATTTTACAGGCGTATACTAACATCACATACTCATTTCGAGATACAGTCATTTCGTGAAAATGAGCAGATGATTACAGGCCACTCCCTAAATTGTATATATAATTAACATACAGGTTGTAGTGGCAATCAAAGGAATCAAATGATGTAAAGCACTAAAGGATGTTAAAATATATACTGTTTTGCGACACCAGTTGTAGTATAAGACAGAGCATGCTTCCACCACTACACGTTCAAAAACCAAACGGGTGATCCAATTTGGAATGTATAGTTTAAAGGGTACAATTGTGGTGTGTATGTAAGATGGGTCTAAATTTTTTTTTTAAGCCTGGCAGATGAGCCAAAATCAAAATTAAAGAAAGGCTGACAGATGAATCATATTCAAAATTAATGAAAAAACTGAAGAGCCTAAGGATGATTGAAAGACTGATTTGTGCTGATGACTTTACGAGTGCTAAGAGATTTGTCTTAATTATCTAAGGTCTTGGTTTACAGAGGCAGGGATGACCTTCCTTATCTTTTCAGCACCACATTTGATGTTTATTTGTTTTAATATTTGTGTACAGTGCCCGAGTGCAGAGGTCCCTAATCTCCCCCCAAGTCTACAATAACATTAGATCATACAGTCAGTAAATATTCTGGTCCTCCTCTGGTGTTCTTTACAGAGACAGTGACCACCATCCACCAAAGGATTATACTGATTTAGGCTTGGATTAGACAAGACAAGAGGCAAAGAGAGATTTGTCTCTTTATAAAACATTAACCTCCACGTCTGGTTTCAGCCATTGTGTCTATGCAACTGTCCCCTGCAGAGATAAAGTTCATCCTGCCAGATATGATCATCACACAATCCCCAAGTGACTATAATCCCTCCTTTATGATAAATTAAATAATTCCCATACTGGCACAATGTTCAACCAAAATGCATGCAGCTCGCTATTGAAGAAAAAAGGGGCACAGGTGAGATGGTTAATAAAAATAATCTCTTTCTAAACCCAGACGTCTCAGCCAGTTATATCCTATTATAAGAACTACTTTTCTGGAAAAGATCTTGGAAAAGGTGCTTAGAAGCCAAAGTATGCTGCCTCTAGAAGATTATCACAGGCGGGGGCCTATCAGTCAGAGTAATCATAGTGTGAGGATCGGGTAGACTTTCCACAGTACCTTAGACTGATGATGAGGATTGCCTCCACTATTAGTGCTTCTCGACTTCTCGGTTGCTTTTCATAGCATCAGTCTTAGCACAGTCTTAGAATGTACTCATTGGACCTGGGATGACCTCTGCAGCTGCTTATCCTATGGCCTCATTCAAATCTTTTCCATTGAATAAGACATTTCAAGTTGTAAAGGATGGTGTACATGCACCACTTATGGTACTGCACTTAAGGTGTTGCAAAGTGACATACCACATGTCTGCACACTACTGCTGCTGATTGTTCAGATGAAAAAAGTATGGGTCTTATTCACAAAGTTAAACTTACACTTCTAATGTAAGCGTACCATTTAATTGCTATTCCCAAACTGAGAGTGTAGTTTTACTTGTAGTGCTACCTGTCACAACCTTCCACTTTTGGTATTTTGTTACCCACTATGGGTTGGCAATGGTTCCAATGTGTTGTCTGCTATTCTGCTGGTTGAGCTTCAGGAAGTTCTGTTTTTTTCATTAAACTGTTCAAGTGGTTGGACCTTGGTTTGTTCTGGTAGTTTGCATATTTTGTCAGCACATACGCCTTCTTGAGTATATATTCAATTCATAGGGAATAGACGAAGAAAGGGATGAAGAGGTAATATTTCAATTACTTATTGATAATACCATTACTCCAACCCCATCAACTATCTTCTTTTCATATCTTTATATGCTAGCCTCCTCATAACCGTAGATTTAATGCTTCCTTTCCTCAGTGGCTGTTGAGTGCACTGTCAAGGGGTTTTGTTGGTAGCATTCTAGGTTCCACCGCCGAATATTGGAAGGCTTCCTAGAATAGATGCATTTGATAGGGCAGACAGAGTCCAAAATGTATTTCCAGTACAATTATACCTGTAACTTACAACAATGAATTCCAAATCACTGTCATATCTTCTAGGCAACAGATCTTTGCCACCATTTTTGAATGAAGCTAAATCAAATCTCAATTGAGACATTCTAGTAAATAGATTAGTAAAAGATTATTGTATCTTTATTCAATTAGTACATCGGTTTAAAGAAATTCATCAAGAAAAATATATGGTTAGAGTTATTAATAATGCCAAATGACAGGTGTGTTCCATAAAGGATGATTAGTACCTATCTTAAGTGAAGTCCAACATCATAGGTTAATGGAACCCATAAATATTTTGTGGAGAACAGTGAGATCAAAGGAGTGTTAGGTTCAAAATCAAACTAATTAGTCAAACTCCCCATAAAGAGCAGTTCATGAAACTCAGCCAGATCCTAATATCCCAAAAGCATCAGCATACAGTAGCAGTAGCAAACTGTACAAATTAAGACTCAACAGGGTAATTAAAGGGCAACATGGAAATTAAGGGGAAACAGATGCAGCAGTAGCTACCTCCGTCAAGTATAGGAGTAAGAAGGTGGAAATCTCGGAGCATCACCATCTAAAGGCAGCAGCAGTAGCCATCAACAGAGTCTCTACAGCAGTGGTCCAAAGCAGATAGACCAGCATATAAATGTTCCTGACTAACTAGGAAAAACACACTATTACAAAAGACAAGAGCACATGTGAAGCCTTTGTTGCAGGTTAGATCACCACAGTCCAATGGAAATACATGTTTTAATGATGAGCAGTCTTCTTTCTTCCTTTCTCATGGAAAACACTTGAAATCGACATTCAACTATCAAATATGTAGCAGACATCACCAAACATTTGTGTTTCTGGAAACATTAGCCTTGGTTTTCATGAGAGTTTAACGCAAAGTCTGTTCTACCATTTTTTAAATGTTTCACTTCATAACAATCAGCTATACTAAAGACAGAAAGATTTGCTGGCAGATTTCTAGTTAGGTAATGCTTTTTTTTCATGTACTTGAGAGTAGCCCTCAACTCCAAGATCTTACTCTCTGCTCCCCCATTGCAGATCCCTGTACAGCAGAGTCACCGTCCCAGTCCTCCAGCTACTATTAAACCACTGTTTGAACCTATGTCCCTCCCTTTGTGTGCTCACTTTTAGTAATGACGCAATTTTGCTGGTCTGCTGTGCGAAAGTAACATTGGGTAAAAGCTGATTTTTTTGTTGTTTGGCTGCTTCAAATTGTGTGTGACACTGTTTGGTTGCTTGAAATTGCATGTTTCACTGCGTTTTCTGTTATACTACTGTGTGCTCACTCGATAAATACTGCTTGGCAGTATCTCCCTTGTCAAAGACTGTTTTCTGTGCTTGTTTTTTGCTGTTGTTTT
This sequence comes from Triturus cristatus, assembly GCF_964204655.1. NCBI lineage: Eukaryota > Metazoa > Chordata > Amphibia > Caudata > Salamandridae > Triturus > Triturus cristatus. Next base: position 205,420,936 of record NC_140588.1, on the reverse strand, counting down.
CTTTCCTGGTTTCCTGTATTTTTTTCACTGTGCCGTTCATTTATGCCACCGAATCCATCTGCCCTCCCACCCCCTGGACATCCCCTACCACCTCCCGGTACTACTTAATGGACGCCACTGCACAGCTCCAGTGAGTAGCCCTCAACTTCCTTGGTCTTGCTCTCCAATCCCACTCTGCAGATCCCCGTAGTGCAGGGGCAATGTCTCAGTCTTCCACCTATTTTCAAAGCTCTTTGAGTCTCAGTCCCTCCCTTGGTGTGCTCATTTTCGGTAATAGTGCAATTTTGGTCTGCTGTATAAAAGTAACGCTGGGTGAAAGCAGAATGGTTCGTTGTTTGGCTGTTTGAAATTGTGTGTGACACGGCTTGGTTGCTTGAAATTGTGTGTGACTCTATGTTTTACTACAATATGCCCCCTCTGTAAATACTGTGTAGTAATGATGTCCAAGCAGGTAGGATGTAGTTTAAGTTGATTTATTGAGGTAAGTTACATGTAGATAAGTTCATGTGAAGCAGGCCCACCAGGAGCAGCCTGCCTGTTGCTCAGCCTATTCTCCAACTGTCACACTTCACCTCACAGGCACCCAACATTCCAATACGTATCATCACTCCAACATTCCATGCAGCACACAGTACATTCACACTGGATGAGCAGGGAGGGAGAGGATAGCAGGATTCTAACATGAACAGGATACTACATACCGCTTGGCATTATCTCCCTCATCAAAGTCTGCTTTCTTTGCTTGTTTTTGCTGTTGTGCTTTTTCCTGGTTTCTTCTTTGTTCCGGTTTTTCCCACTGCGCCATTCTTTCCCACCACCCAAGCCCCCTGCCCTCCCACCTCCCAGACAGCCCATACTACTTCCCTTTGCTACTTAATGGAGGCAGCAGCATAGCGCACACAGTGGACGTACTGCCTGTGTGCTGAAGACATGCCAAAGGTGCACCCGTCTGCGACCGTTCACACCTAAACCTCTCCCACTGATGTAAACCCTGGCCACCCACACATCCACAGGTACTCCACCGCAAAACTCTGTGCCCTGGACCCCTCAACGAACAACAACTGCTACCTCGCATCACCACGCTCCACAGCAGGATCTTTCACCTGAATCCACTACCAATTCACCGCCACCCCAACAGCATCGAATAATGCCACGCCAACCTACGATGTTAACATCCACCAAGATCAATTCAAGTGCCTCATGTTCAACGCCAGATCCCTCTACAAACATAGAACCGAATTCTGGGACACCATCTCCACCATCACCCCTGATGTGACCTTCATCATGGAGACCTGGCTCACCCCATATCGACCCCAGACATCACCACGGCAACTCCCAAGGGTTACAAGATGAAGCAACCCGACCACACCAACAGACATGGACATCCCCATCGTATGCCAAGAATCAATCACCTGCATCATCACCAATGACAACACCACATTGATAATAGAACACACGAATTTCCAGCTTCGCGCCAATGCCAAAACCACCATCAAAGGCACCCTTGCATACAGACCTCCAGGACCACGAAGGCGTCCTTAGCAATGCCATCGCCGAGATCATCAACCCACTTGCCATCGCATCTGAACACTACAGCTTCCTGGTAGACCTCAACTTCCACCTGGATGATTCCATCAACACCAAATCCACCAGCATCCTGGAAAGACTAGACAACATCGTGCTCAAGTAGGTAGTGTATGACCCCAAAAGGAAAGCAAGATACATGCTAGGCCCCATGTTCACGGCCAGCAACAAACTCAGATACAGCCACACCTTGGAACTCACCTAGACGGACCACTCTATTGTACATTTCACCCTCACCACGGCCCACCCCCAAACAGCACAGGCTCCTTACCATAGCTGGAACAAGGTAACTTAGCAGCAATGTACCGACACCCTCAGCACTGTTCAGCACTACCAATCTGGGCCAGACAATAGAGATTTCCAGTGCATGGATCACCTGCACTGTCAATCAAGTGCCACACCAAACCAGACAAAATGCACAGACTCACCAAACAAGCCAGTTGATACACTGCAGAACTCAGCGCATCAAAAAGCAGGTGTACACAACTGGAAAGAAAATGATGCATCAACTTTCCGGTTCTTGTGTGGTCCGAAGTGCGATTTAGTATATAAAATATAAAACATAAAAATTCCAATCATTTGGATTGTCTTATCTTAAATAAAATATTTTTTCAGTTGGATTCAAGATGTAGCAGGGTTAGTGGTTTTTAAAGATTCTCATTAGTCCGGTGGTTCTGTGAATTCGCAGGAACCATTTAGGGCTACCCGTTCTAAGCTGGCGGGCCCATCAAACAGACCTTACAAGTGTGCCGTTTATCATGAAGCGTGCATTGAGGCTAATTAACCATCGGCTTAGCGTGGTGTCTGTGATTTACTCCCACGAATATAGCAGGCCGGACGTATAGCAGTGCCAATCTCTGAAGATTGTGGTAACTTCATTTCACGGACTGCCTGAGGAGCTGAGTAATTATTTTTAATAGTGTGGTCGGTATCAGAGGTTAGTTATGAAGAGCCAATTTGGGCGTATATTAAGGATAGTTTAATGAGTACTGCGGGTGTTTTTTTGTACAGACCAAAGTTTTCATTACCTTTCCTTTCAAGCAAATTCTTTTCAAAACAATTTTTGGAACAGGTACCTGATTTCATATTGAAGTGGGTTTTCTCTGATTTTTTATTGAGGGTCTTAGTCATGAGGGACGAATTTGAGGGATACTAGAACAAGCACCGTGGGTAGCTCTTGCACATACATACATTCGTTTGTAAGTAATGTCTTTGACAGTTACCTGATCTCGTAATGAAACTGATCTTTTCTGTTCATTATATATTTTCTTTTAGGCCCAATTGATGAAGGGCAAGATTTTGAACCCATTACGGAAAGTTCTTTTGTTTTTAACAGAAATGAATACCAATTGATGATATATATCATACTCTCAGTCTTCAATTGAAGGACAGTTTTAAAGGTACGTTAGTGCCTCTTCTTTAACATCAATAGATTATGATGAATATAGACAGTCATGCGCATGTAGGGTCTTGCACTAAAAGAAATACATTGTTTTTTCCTCAGATTGAACAATTTTATGGGTTTACCTCACTGGGAGAAAATCCAGGTACTGTGAATCAGTGTATCCCTTAGGAGATATCCTCGGGCGTATTCTAGAAAGTTTAGAAGTACAGCCTAGAAGGTGAGATTTGGTTCCACTCACTAGTCATTTTGGTGAGAGATCTTGTTCTCGCTCATGTTATGACTCCACCACTCAGATATTTCAGAATCTAATTTGGGTAAGGAGGAGATTTCATTTGTCTGTGGATGCATGTATGTATACGATGTGATGGTGCCCACAAATATTTGCTATGTGGTGATGCCCCAACGCATGATGTTGGACTCTAATTTTTATGTCAATATCTTGTATTTATTAAATACAAAAAATGGCTTTCTATTTCCTTGAAATATGTACAGATGGTTAAAACATATTTAGAAATGTTATGTATGTTTTGGTAATATCTTACACGTCTAGATAGCCAATTATATGTTTCATAACATCTATAGATCCTCTTAATATTTTGTGGTAATTATATTTTTTTAATATACAGTTGTATAACATTGGTTGCTTTTACATATGCACTATGAGAGTTAACATTACATTCTTGATAAAGATGGTTTGGACGATACCATCGAAACACATCATCACCTTGACTCCTAATCTATGTTGTTGGCTGGCACAACAGATGAAATATTTTTCAACATATCGAGTTCCAGCCTTAACGTAATCTCGTCACAGGTTTGTTTTACTGATGACAAAGTGTATTGTCTTTTAGATATTCTCTCTTTTTTCTATTTTTTTCTCAATTCTCTTCCTCTTATTTTGTTTTGTTTCCTGTATATGTAATCCGTGTAGGACATTATTTTGTATTTATATGCAATATATGGAATTGGATTCCCTTTGACATTGGTTTTGATTGTATTGAACTGACAAAAAGTTTTTTAATGATTTTAATAAATCTATTTGTATAATCCTATTATTACATCTGCCTAGTTGTCATCCTTCCTTTGGTGTATTTTTTGTATGAAGCGACATGTGTGGTTTTAATGACTGTGAAGGGTAGTGTGTATTGTATGGTCCGCTAAAGGATACATTGACATTTATTGAGCCTAAAACGGAACCCTATTCCTTTGGTGTAAATGGGGTCCCTCTCACTTGTTTTTTGAGCATCAACAGGAACCACCGCGACTGAGCCACCTACAAATCAGCCCTCAATGACTACCACAGTCAGCTCAAAGCCACAAGAAAGGGGGCCCTGGTACATCAAATCGAGACCAGCACCAACCAAACCAGGGCACTCTTCACCATCATCACAGAGTTCACCTGCCCGTCAGCCACAGAAAACTCACTCACTTGGAGGTCAGACCCCTCCTCAAGACACCTTTGACAGACCTCAGCAAGCTCCGGAAACATCATCTCATCTCCTTTCTTCCGGTCACCCCAAAGTCCTGAAATAGGCCATCAACCTCCAACTCACCGATCTTCTGGAAAGAAACAAACTGCTGGACCCGTCCCAATCATGTTTGAAAGCCAACCACAGCACTGAGACAGCCCTGGTTGCTGCAACATATGACATCCGAGCCCTACTCGACAGAGGAGAATCATCCGCCCTCATCCTACTCGACCTCTCTGCAGCTTTCAGCACTGTCTCCCACCACACACTCATCAATCGACTATGCTAAATTGGAATCATAGACGATAAACTCAGATGGATGAAACCCTTCCTCACAGGACACACCCAAGGAATCTGCATCCCTCCCTTCACCTCACAACCCAAGCAAACCAACTGCGGAGTACCTCAAGACTCAGCCCTCAGCCCAACCCACTTCAACCTCTACATGTCATCACACGCAGACATTGTCAGATTGCACAACATCAACATCATCTGCTACACTGACGACACACAGCTTGTCCTCTCACTCTCAACAAACCCCACCTAAATGAAGACCAACTTCCACAACTGCACGAAGAGTGTCACAACATGGATCAAAGACAACTGCCTGAAACTGATCACAGACAAAACGGAAGTTCTGATCTTCAACAGACACACCTCCCTTTGGAACAACTCCGGGTGACAAGCAGAGCTTGGACCTAGCCTCATGCCAAAAGACCATGCCCGCAACCATGGCATCATCCTAGACAGCGAACTCTCCATGAAACGTCAGGTCAATTCTGTTTCCCCAGCCTGCTTTCACATGATCCACATGTTCTACAAAATCTTCAGATGGCTCCCCATTAGGACAATGAAAACTGTGACGCAGGCCCTCATCACCAGCCAGCCTGACTACGACCATGCACTCTATGCAGGCACCACCACTGATCTCATGCACAGACTCCAGACAATCCAGAATGCAGCAGCCAGTCTAATCCTCAACCTGCCCAAGAGGACATACATCATCGAGCACCTAAAAGACATCTACTGGCCCCCCGTCCAGAAGAGATGCCATTTCAAGCTCCTGACCCATGCCTACGAAGCCCTCTACAACAAAGGACCAGCCTACATGAACCACCGCCTGATCTTCTACCATCCAATGAGAAACCTTAGCTACACACACCTTGCCCTCGCACAGACATTGAGTATCCACTGCAGCCACTCCGGAGGGCACTCTTTCTCCCACCTAGCCGCCAGATCCTGGAACACCCTCCACCTCCACACGGCGCCATTGTTGACCCACATCAGGAATGGTCTTAAGACGTGGCTCTTAGACTGAGACCTGCAACAAAGTGTCTGAATACCCCCCAGTTTGATTAGTCGTGCTATACAAATACTACTTGATTGATCGATTGAGAATTATTGTCAAAATATGCAATTCTCCATTCAGCATTATGTAACCAGAGATAGAAAGTTAAATCTTGGTGCAACAAGAATATATAGCTTAAAGAAATTAATACATTTATAACCTCGGCACATACTGCGGTTATGACAAACATTCTAAACAAGTCACATTAAAGTCCAGCTATAAAATACATGTGTGCATGGTTCAGCAATTTTAAAAACTTCTGGTTGTTAAGGGAAAATCTAACAGCGGCCTAAAAGTGAATATGTTAGTATCTAGAGCAAATTGTCAATTTTGTTAATTATTTTAGATTTCATTTTCATCTTTATCACATTTATAAGGGCAAAACTAGGTTTTCTGACTACAAACAGTGGTTTTGCACTTCTAAATGAATATTCGTGCCAGCAAGTTTAAGAATGAAGCCTTAATTTCTTTCTGTGAAGTGAATATGTCTGTCTTTTCTTGACACAGCCATGTATGTCACCCTATTAATGAGCAGTTTTAAGAAAAAGTATTAGGAATTCTTTAGAGACCATTTTCTGGTCGACAATTTTTTTTTTACTCATTTGGCCATTACTTAAGTATTGCTACAAAAGAGGTTTGCAGGTGCAGAATTTAATGCTGTTTGGGTTGTAAACCCCGGAATCCACTCCACTGAGATCAGAAATTAAATATGTCACTCTCCTGCTGAAAATAAAAGGTTCTTTCCCACTTTACTACAAGTGGCATTGTTTAAGAAGTTAGGGAGATTGTCTGTATTAACTACTTTTTAATGTGTTTATCATCAAACTTGTCAACCTCTCAGCATAGTCTCTATGGCTACGGAGTGGTTGCTTAGCTACTTCCTTTCAGTTCATGTGTACTCAGCAATAGTCATCTTGTCATAAGCACTTTCATGCAAGAAGGGATGTTATGGGGGCATGTGAATCTGAAAGTGTGCCTGCAGCCCCCTTCTATTGAAGTACCATGAACTCCTCAACCTCTGCCTTCTCAAAGGCAATGCAGACTTCTGTAAAATCAACTATGGCATGAATAGCACGAAATAAATTCACATCTGCAAGCAAACATGGTAATTTAATATACACTGTACAAAATATTTTCTGTTGGAATATGTTGACTTTAATTTACTTGGTGTACCCCAGATTTTTGCCTTGGCTGTTTTTGCTGGCTGTAGAACCCTGTGCACATTACTCCGCTAACTAGTGGGCCTGTAAGTTAAATGTCAGCAGTGGGATGCAGCACTCATTGTCCAAACCACTGCAGTCACAGGGCAAATGTGGCTGCAGGCCTGCCCTCTGTAGCACAGCTATGAAGGTTCTAACTGCAAATTCAACCTTTCAAATTTACCCTTTTTGGTAGTTCTAAACCTACCTTTTAAATATGACTAAATCATCCATCTGTAGGCCTTACTGCCAATAAGACATAGTGCATTGTATTTAAAATTAGCATATACAACAAAAAGGCTTAAAATGGTATTTTAACTGTAGCAGGATTGGGTGTTCAATAGGGAAGCACAGGGATACAAGATCACCTGTCGGAATGTTATCTCCAGCTAGAAGACACCAACAAATGTAATTCTTGGACTTTTTGAAATATTTATTGCAAGGCCAGTTCACTTGTGAAATTAGATTTTTAACCCTTCCTTTCCTAAAGCGCTGGAGACCCATTTGCATGAGCTCCCATTATCACCTGGCAGCTGGATAGCCCCTTGATGAGGAATGAAAACTGCTTCCAGAGCAGGACAAAGGATTGGGTGTGAGGAGTTTCTTTTTCTCTTACTCTAATAAGATGACCATATAGGATGTGCCCAGGAACTTGATTAACTTCAAAGATGCCAACTCTATCACAGGGAAATGTTAGCTGACACATGTGGATGGTTCTTTTTCGCACCCCCATTCAGCCATGCACCAGTCCCAGTGGGTGAACAAAAACCCTCAGAACTGGTTCAGAGTGACCACAGAAGAGGGGTTCCTCAATTCCCTGGTTATAACTCTGGAGTGTGCTCAGGAGCTTTGCCATCTTGGTTTTAAGTAGAGACGGGTTTGTGGGAATGTTTGCAGTAGGGCACACAAAAAATGCTGCAAAAGTGAGTAGGGTCGCCCCAGGGAACTTTTATATTGTTGGTTTGGGAGTGCCCAGGACTTCTCCTGACACACAGCCTGGTACCAGACATAAATGTGGCATACCCGGTACCCTCCTCAGAACTCATTATGTACCTGCAGCAGAATAGAAGAGGATTGGACCTGCAGTGTGTGACCTGCGAAGACCCTTGAAGACTGGACCTGCTCTCCTTCTTGTACCCAGGGAAAACCAATAAACTCAAAGGGTCATAAGGCTGACCTTTTGTTTCAGCTACAGGGACAGAAAAAGACACAAGAGGTATTTTTATGCAACTGCTCAGCTGTCCAGTCGCAACTGGATCTGCCCTGGAGACTGCAACTGGCCTCTACTGAGTGAACCTTGACCCCCATGTGCTGTCCCCAAAGTCCTGGGCCCTTGGATGATATCAAAGTGTACTCCTCCTAACTTTTCCAGACACCTGGGACTTAGAAACCATTTGCCTTTGAAGACCTCCGGAAAATCAACCAACCTGACAAGCCAATCTTACATAGGTGCATTGTCCCTGGGTCAAAGATTTAGGTTGCTCTGAGATTTTCGTAGTAGCAAGTCTGATTCAACAGGACCTCACAGAGGATGTACCCGGCCTTGTCATCTTTGGTTATAGCCAGCAGCCTTGTCCCTATGGAAGAATATGAGCTCCAAAAAAGTGTCTAAACCCATATGTAGAAATCTTCACCTGGTGAAGGTAGCAAAAGTATACAGTTAACAAGTGACCTTCCAAATTTTTCCACTCAGAGCTTCCCAGCCAAAAGCACCAGCTCCACCAGGACCTCATCCAATGACTATCAGACATTGTGGAGCCCTCTACTGCCATAAACTGCTGCTTTGCCATGGTATGGATTTTTGACTTTGTTTCAGAGATTAAGGGCCAGATTTACAAACATTATACGCTGTGTTCACAAAAGTGCCACAAATAAGTAAAAAATGTTTTTTTTGTTATTTACTTTCGAGCGCAAATCTTGTTTTGTTCTGGAAAGTTGACTTAACGTAACGCAAAGCACTGCCTTGCATTACTTAGCATCAAGGTGGTGTTACATGGGATGCACATGGGCATTCCCATGCAACCACCCATGCTTTTGACCTAAAAACCTATTTACCAAAAATGTGAGACAGGGTTTAGCATCAAAAATTGATGCCACTTAAAAACTGGTAGAAAAAGGAGAAAAGTTTTAATTTCTCCTTTCTTTTCTAAATTTGCAAATGTGCTGCACTGTGCAGCACACATGCAAAGCAGGAAACATTCTAAAAGTTATCAAGGGATAATATTTTGTACTGGAAGGAAACCCTAATATTTAAAATGGGTTTATTCGGAAAGAGAGAGAAACAACTCTCTAACGGGAAAAGCCTGGGCCAACTGATTCTCACTGGAATCTGGGTTAATGCAAGGTTCTAGTCCCAGAATCCACTGATCATCATTGGCCAGAATACAACACATCCCCTATTGTTAACACATTAACAATTAAGGTAAATAGTAAAAAATTACAAAAAGAATGTACAAGTGAAGATATAATAACATTTGCAAAACCATCAATTGACATATGTAAAATGCAGTTTAAAATGGTAACATATATACAGTATCACAATAGAGTGAAACAACCGGAAGCAGTGGAGTTTTTACTCCACAGCTATGACATGACATAATCTTTGCACCAAACTGATTTAGATTTCAACCTTGAAACAGTGGCCTTATTTGGCACATCACCGTTATGTTGTTTAACTACAAAATCTCTTGGTCCAGAAAATATGTCTTCCATAGTCTATAATCATTTAGGCACTTTAACAACCTTACTCATGCTCCACACATTTCCATCAGATAGCTCTACAACTTGATGTCCCACTCTGACTATTTTCATGGGAGCAGAAAACTTGGGATTCTCCATATTTAATCAATCTTCCCTTCTTCAGACGAGCCCATTCGCCAATATCAAATCTAAGCATGGGACTATGCATCTGAGAAGATTCTTGTTTATCACTTGATCGCCAATGGCGATCAAACTTTGACACTTTGGAATTACCTGTTACTTTGGAACGGTCAACTCTATTTCTCATTTCCATCATCCACATCTGGTTTAAATCACACACAGCTTTTCTTCCCCTAATTTTCTCAAACGCAACATATCTCGTACTGTTCTAGGAGTAATTCTATAATTCCATAATAGATCTGTGAGTGCTTGAGAACAATTTTTTCCACTGGCTAAAGCCAACTGTATACCTTCCTTCAAAACTCTTATCCATCGTTCCACAATTTCGTTGCTTTGTGGATAATATAAAGATGTTCGTAAATGACTAATGCCATGTTTATCCAAATAATCCTTCATCTCAGTTGACAGTAACTGCACACCATTGTCAGTAACCAAACATTTGGGAAATCCTTCCTTTTCAAACACTTCATTTAAAAATTGAATTACTGTGTGTGAATCGACTTGATAAACTAATTTAATTTCTGGCCACTGGGATAATCGATCAATGAGAACAATGACATACACCTGACTTTTAGACAAACACATGGGAACGGCAATGTCAAGAGAAATTCTCTCCCATACCTTTTCAGGTCTAGACACTGGAGCTTTCTCATAGTTGATAACTGTTTGTGATTTATCACTGATGGCACACTCAACACAAACTCTAACCTTTGTTTCAATACATCTGCCAATGGCCGGCCACAACAACTCAGAACATAGTCTGTTTTTCATACTAGACATGCCACGGTGACCTACATGAGCCATGTCTAACACTTGTTGCCTCATATCTTTAGGTACCACCAACTGTACACCACGAAGAAATATATCATCTGTGACTGATAACTCATTTGCAACATAGAAATAAGGTAATAATTCCTTATCCAAATCTTTCTTATTTGGGCATTGTGAATGGTTATATTTGATAACCTCTTGGATTTCCTCATCATTATTACAGGCATTCTTCCATTCATCTTCGTTAATACATCCATTCGATACTTCACAAATGGATATAACTCCCTCCATGTCCTCATCGATAACAGACTGATCACATTCCTCCTTAAAAGGTAAACGAGATAGGCAATCTGCTAAAATGTTCCTGGCACCTGGAATGTATTCCACACTGAAATGAAAATCTTGCAATTTGTACTGCCATCTAGCAATCCTTGGTGTTGCTTTACCACATCCTTTAGTAGTAAATACCTCTACCAATGGATGATGATCTGATCTAACGTTAAATAGAGTACCATACACATGTTTACGAAAGTGTTCTATGCCCCACCAGCTTGCCAGTGTTTCTTTTTCCAGAGTTGAATATTTAACCTCAGCATCTCTAAGTGGTCTTGATGCAAATGCAATGGTGACACGTTTTCCATCCTGATTCTTCATCAAAACTGCACCAATACCAACATTACTGGCATCAGTAACAATGACAGAACTACAACGCGTGTCAAATGTTGCCAAAGCAGAAGTGGAAGATAATGCTTTCTTAAGATTTATAAACACTGTGGCACATTCCTTACACCAAATGAATTGTTGATTTTTTTTCATTAAATTTCTCATGTAATTGGTCTTATCAGAAAACAACGGAATAAATTTGGCATAATATTCCGCCAAGCCCAGGAAAGATCTAAGCTGGTCTTTAGATTGGGGTTCTGGAGCTTCCTCAATTGCCTTTACCAAATTCTGCTTTGGTGATATTCCTTTACAACTGATATTATGACCTAAATAGTCCACAGATTCCATTTCAAATTTGCATTTTACTTTGGTCAATGTCATTCCATAGTTTTGCAAAATGTTAAGAACTTTGCACAAAGTCTCTGCATGCTCTTGCTTATTGTTGCCAAACACTAATATATAATCTTAAAAATATAAAGTATTTTTAACATCTTTAAACAATTTATGCATGCCTCTCTGAAATACCGCAGAGGCTGATATCAAACCAAAAGGCATCCTCTTGTATCTAAAAGCCCATTCAGGAGTTATAAAGGAGGTGTAAGGTTTGCTATTATCATGCAAAGAAATTTGATGATATGCAATGGATAGATCTAACGTTGAAAGCACATCTGCCCCTTTTAAGGCTGAAAACATTTAATTTATACTTGGCAATGGGTACCGATCTACCCACACACATTTGTTTAGGTCGCTCAAATCAACGCAGAGTCTAATTTTTCCATTAGGCTTGTGGACCACTACCACAGGTGACAACCACTCAGATGACTTAATTACTTCAATTATATCTTGCTTACATAATCTATCTTGTTCTTCTAGCTTGCCTCATAGATAAAGGAACATTCCTAACTTTGTGAACTTTGGGAAAGGTGTTGCATTTAAAAATTATTTTATGATCAAAATTCTTCAACAATCCTAGTTCAGATGAAAAGAGATTGGGAAATAAGTTCTCCCAATCAGTTGTTTTATCTTCCTCAACTTGAGCTATGAAATCACTGTATCCTAGTACCTGTTCTGGATGATTGGGATTTAGAGTAATGAGCAAATCCCTTTGTTGTGGCCACCCTAATAAACAAGATCCTTCTTTAGCTACATACACATTGGCAGTTATGGTCTTACCTTTAAAACTGTTTTTTGCAACAAAATATCCAAAAACATCAATTGGTCTATTACCGTATCCAACCAATTTTATGTCAGATGGTAACAACTGCATGCTGGGAATTTTGTTTTAGAAACTGATCACCAATAAAAGTATGACGGGCTCCAAAGTCAGCCATAGCTTCAATGTCCTTACCATCAATGGTAACCACACAGAATGGAGAATCTTTTTTCTTATCGTTGACCTCAGAGATGCAAAGCATAAATTCCTCAACTAAATCATCTGACTGTTGACATATTTCCTTGATATGTGCAGGTTTGTTCACACTTTTGTTTTTATTCCTACACATTCTGGAGTAGTAACCTTTATTTTTGCAACACCTACACATCTGTCCAGTAGCTGGACAAGATCTGCCATTTGCTAAATGACCAGGTATCCCACATTTGAAACAAATATAAATGTTTCCTTTTACATTTTGAGTACCATTTTTTGTTTTTATCCTTAGAACTATCTTTTGATGATTTATCATATGATTTATCATCAATCACCTTTTTTTTTATAACTTGAACTTCAGAAGTAGGTTTAGAGGCTAATTCTTTCATACCTAACTTCAGATCTTCAAATCTATGACTAAAGTAAGGTCTTCCGCAGCTAATAATTTCATTTTCAATTTTGTGTCCCCAATTTTGTGTACCATTTGACCACGCAACATTTGATCATGAAATTCTCCATACTTACATTTCACAGCAAGGTCTCTTAAACCACTGACAAATGAATCAATAGATTCATTGGGCAATCGGGCTCTATTAAAAAAATGTATGCATAGCAACCACTTCATTGACTTTTTTGATATATAATGTATCTAATTGTGAATATGCCATGTCATATACATCAACATCATCATCCTCATCTTCATCTAGCAGAATAGGTGTTAAAAGACTTAAGACACGTCTACCTTCTGCACCTAAACAATGTTTGAGAATAGCCAGTTTACGCTTATCAGTGTACACTTCTCCTCCAATAGCCTCTAAATATGCTTCAAAACCATCTTTCCATTGTTTCGATTCTAAAACAGGATCACCTGGATTGGGTAAGAAAGACAATGGTGCAACAATGCCCTCCATTCTATACTTATACTATATAATATGTTGTATAAGGTGTGTGAATCACCGTCAGGCGTTCACTTATTCATACAAATCAACAATGTTGGGCGTCTGCAATAGAGTTCATTCAAATATATGAATCCACGATATTGGGTGTCTGCAATACAAAGTCAGAAGAACAAGTGATTTATAAAAAATATATATATGCTCTGTGAGCAAGGTCATTCTGTTCGAAACGCGCCAGATTCCAGCTCTGTGAGTAAATTTCATCAGTGCCAAATGCCTGGGATTCGTGTTGTCTCTGTGCGCGAGGAAGTGCGGAGACGGCGTGTTTTGTGTATGTATATATATATATATATATATATATATATATATATATATATATATATATATACATATGTGTGTGTGTGTGTGTGTGTGTGAAAACTTGAATTGGTGTGCAGCTCACCACAAAAATTATTCCCTTTCTAGAAATGGATGATCACAAATGGTGGCTTTGTGGCTTTATAGTCTGTTGGTTGAAGATATCGGAGCAAAAATCACTTTAAAATAACATCTTTTGGCTTGTTTCCATGGCAGATGGGTCTTGTTGAGCCGGTCAAGACTCCAAGACACACCAGCCAATCAGGTAATTGTACACAGAGCATGCACAAAGTAAACACCTCTTTCTACAGATGTACTTCGTAGTCTTGTTGAGCCGGTCAAGACTCCAAGACACACCAGCCAATCTGGTAATTGTACACAGAGCATGCACAAAGTAAACACCTCTTTCTACAGATGTACTTCGTAGAACACAGAAAATGTAATTGAGCATGTATGCAGCGTATCATGATGAGTATGGCGTGTGTAGGCAAGAATTGAACACAGACACACGCTGACTGTCTCAGAGCACTGGCGCAGGAACAAACACAGGTGAGTGCTCGATCTTCAATTTGAGCATGTACACGCAGTAATTTGTTGAGGGTGCAAGGCAAAGTATGACACACAACAATGAAGCTAAGCCAGGCATACAAATGCTAAGTTGGACGCCCGAGAATGTGCACAAGAGAATACTCGTGAAGGAGTCATCCCGCACCATTAAAATACCAAAGCTTCACTGATAAAAATTAAAACTATGCTTGTGCGGTACTCACGACCGGTACCGGAGATCAAGTCCACCATAACATAGTCTCTCAACAGCAGAGACACGCTTCCTTGTGCAGTTCATGAATTTATGATCTGTCACGAGGTCTTCACTTCTCATCGGCAGTGATCCAGGCCTCCTTCCCGTAATGTGAACCTGCTCGTCGCCAGTGTAGTCTTCTTCTTTATTGACAGCAGACTGTGATAATATTTAAGATGGGTTTATTCGGAAAGAGAGAGAAACAACTCTCTAACGGGAAAAAGCCTGGGCCAACTGATTCTCGCTGGAATCTGGGTTAATACAAGGTTCTATTCCCAGATTCCACCAATCATCATTGGCCAGAATACAACACCTGTCTGCTCTGTGCCTAGCTACCAGGGAGTACAACGCAAGCTAATTAAGTGTGTTTAAGGCTTCACTCTGGCAAAGTTGTGGGTATTTCTTTATGTGGGTACTTACCTAACCTCAATTAATATCCCAGTTTCTTACAGGTGTTCCCCCCACATGCTTGCATTTGCCCCACTTCTACGACAGGATATTCTGCAGCTCAGCTTGCTAGTGGTGCAGGTGCTGATGTGCTGAGGTGGTGGGTGGGGGAACAGGCTGTGCCAATTGTTGCAAGTCTGCAGTAGCAGTAAACTGATCTGCAGGGAGGGGACAACACAAGTAAGGGATCTTGACCAGGTGGTTGGCCATAGTGTTTTTTGAGAAGGAGTATCTACCTGCATACACATGACTGATGGTTGCCTCGCAGTGCTTGCACTGCACTGCCCTCCTTTGGGAAGCCTTCATTTCAGTAAGAGAGTGCAATGAACACTCTTAGAAATGGGGGTCTCTAGTTGGCAGAGTTAGGTACTTTTGTCTAAATAGGGACCCTTGCTTCTAGTCAGGGTAAGAGGGATACACACTTTTTATAACCCCTGCTCACCCCCTTGGTAGCTTGGCACGAGCATACAGGCTTATCCCAAATGCGATGTGTAAAGTATTTGTACCAGCAATCACAGTAACACAGTGAAAACACCACAAAAGGACACCACACCAGTTTAGAAAAATAAAATATCTTTATCTAAACTAAACAAGACCAAAACAACAAAAATCCCACATACACAGTTGAAAATATGACTTGTACCATAGAAAACTATGGATGCGGGACTTTTCACCAAAGTACCTGCAGTTGCGTCGCAGTTCACCAAGCCAAACAGCCTCAGCGTTGGAAAACAAAGAGATACAAAACTCCTGAGACTCTGAGGTGGCATGCAACAGTCTGGCTGCATGTAGAGGAAGGGTTGCATCGATTCCGGTCTGTATCGGGAGTGATGTATCGGTTCTTCATGCCAGTTCCGGCCCGCAGGTGATGCGTCGGAAGAACAATCCACAGTGCATGGATCGCGAGCCTTCTCCGACACTGCAGTGAACAGATACCCGGACGGCGGAAGAACTTGCTGCACAGGTACGATGCGTGGAAATCGGGTGTGTGACAGCGATTTATGCGGCGGCATTGCACAGTGCTACGTCGGTCCTCTTCAGTCGCAATCCTTCAATGCGTTGATCCTTAGAGCAATGACAGGCGCTGTGATGGTTTTCGCAGTGGCGCGGCGATGCGTGGAAATTCTTCTCGCACCATGAAGATGCATCGGAAAAACAGCCGCAAGAAGAGCGATGCGTTGACTTCTGTAGTTCATTGAATTTCTTCTCTTTTCCAGCTTCCAAACAGCAGCAACAACCTCCAGAGGACCAAAACTGTAACAGGCACCTCTTGGCAGGCTAGAACTCACAGCAGCAGAGTTCAGGGGAGCTGGGGGTGAAGTATTTGTGTCCCTGAGACTTCAGAAAAGGAGGCCAGCTCACTTCAGGCCCTTGGAGATCTCCTTCAAGCAGGCGACACAGCACAAAGCAAAGTCCTTCTCCTTTACTTGGCAAAAATAGCAACTGCAGGCCAACCCCAGCCACACAGCAAGGGCAGTACTTCTCCTCGGTCTCTCCAGCTCTTCTCCTTGGCAAAGGTTCCTCTTGAATTCCAGGAATGATCTAAAGTCTGGGGTTTTGGGTCTGATAGTTATACCCCAAAATATTGTTGTTCTCTTTGTGCAAACCAGTTCTGGGGGGCACTTTGCAAGTGCACAAAAACATCCATTGTCAGTGTGAGTATTAGCTCCAGACACACCACAGGGGGGGTAGAGCCGGTATTGTGGAAGGCAGGCACAGCCCTATTCAGGTGCATGTGCTACTCCTGCCACCACTCCAAATGCAGATCAGGCCTATTCAGCCTAGTGCTGACTCATCCAGATTCCTGGAGCCACTACACCTTCCCAGCCCCTGGCACTCCAAAGCCAGACAGTCAATCCACAAACAGGCTGAGGCACCCAGGAAGGTTGAACAAGAAAATAGCCACTTTCCAAAAAAACACACAATTTAAAAACCATCTTTACTAAAATATGTGTTATTAAAAAATCCTGAGTTCAGGGATACCAAACTCCATTTTTTCATCTTACCTCTATGGTAAGATATGCTTGTAAAATGTTACAAAGCATTCCCCAGTCTGAAATATGGGGCAAGATAGCCTTTCAATAGTGAAAAACTAAAGTGGCAGTATTTCACTATCAGGACATGTTGCACACACCTGTACATGTCCTACCTTTCACATGCACTGCACCCTGCCCAGGGGGGTACCTTGGGCCTACCAGAGGGGTGTCTTATGTGTAAGAAAAGGGAAGGACAGGGCCTGGCAAGTGGGTGCACTTGCCAAGTCAACATGGCAGTTAACAAACTGCGCACAGGCACTGCAGTGGCATTTCGGAGACCTCTTTTCAGAGGCACAATCAGTGCTGCAAGCCCACTAGTAGCATTTGATTTACCAGCCCTGGCACACTCAGTGCACTTTACTGGGGACCTACTGGTAAAACAAATATCAGGGAGAACCAATCACAATAACAATTTACACAGAGAGGATATGCACTTTAGCACTGATCAGCAGGGGTAAAGTGTCCAGCGTCCTATAACCTACAAACACAGGTCAGGAAAAAATAGGAGGAAGAAGCAAAAAGTTTGGGGATAACCCTGCAAAAGGGGCCATTTCCAACAAACACCCTCCCAAGAAGACAGTTACTGTCAGTCCTTTGGTGGAGGTTAAGTGAGTCAATCTTCCTCCTTGTTCTTATATACAGATGATTCAGCCTCAGCTAACCCAGGTGCTGCAGGTGTTAGAACTGGTGACACAGCAGTGGATGCTATGACTGCAGAAGCACCCATAGAAGTGCTGAAAAAACATATCCAAAGAACCAAAATGATTAGCATATCGCATCACAAAAGAAGAAAATGAAAACTGTAGAATATGTTGCATGTAAGCTTACACCACTTAGAACTATCTGTGCAGTCTCAAAAGTACAAGCTTCCCCCACTATGAGCATGTAAATGAGATGCATCTGTGCAATCTTCTCTCACACGGAATAGTAAACACACAATAGTGCAAGCCTCCCTTACATAGAACTTCCTTAGAACAGTCTATGTCCTGTACCTAGCCCTCAAAGCCCTGTGTACAAGAGTAGATATAGTGAAGAGGATGGTGCAAGGCCTGGCTGCAGGGGGTTGGATGAGAGAATATAAGGCATTGGATGTGCTCACAGCCCAGCACTTGCTCTAAAATTGCACTATATATGAGGAAAAGTTAACTCAATTACACACCTATAAGTTCAAAGGCACAGTGGCGCAACTTGAATCACATTCTTAGTCCTGGATATTCTGTGACCTCACTAAGACCATTATGCATGAGCACACTAAGTGACCTGACGATACACATAAGACTAGTATCTCTCCAATGTAGGCAAAGTCACAATGATGTACTAAGTGTTCTATCCGGGACATGTATCTAAACACTTCCACTCTCACAGACACACACTCAGGGGCACATTGACAGGCCTGAACATCCATACCATCAAAGTCTTAGTGTCACTCCAATGGATACAAAGGTACATTAAACATATTCAGAGTCAGGCACAGAGACACATGTCAGCACTCCTCTACTTCCCCAAGCACATGCTCAGCTGCTCAGTCTGGGACTAGAACCTGCAAACTGTCTCTGACTCAGTTTCAATCCATTGGATGCAAAAACACTATTCCATGGTGAGACTCACAGCCAGTGGTGACGTGTCATCACTCTGCCACCAATCCTGACCCACACTCAGGGTCACTCTCAGGTAGCATAACATTGATTTATGGACCTGTCAGCACGTGACAAATGTCAACACCTTCTGGATGCCGGTGTTACCACACACTGATTGTGTTTTGATTTTGGAGGGTGCCCCTCATTCCCCGGCTGCCCTCACCATTATGACCACAGGCATTTCGCCACCTACAACTGCAGCACTGTTTAATCAAGTGCTGCAATGCAGGTGGGGAAATTGTCTGTTGTCATAATTAACGTGGGACAAAGACAGCTTTCTTAGAACATTCACACCACCACTTAATTGTTGTCACTCCAATGGATGTAAAGGCACCAGGCTGTAGTCACAGTCACACCCAGGGCCATATGTCCGTACACAACTACTCATCCAGACACACAATTAAAGGCACACTCAGGGTTCTGAACACGCTCATCATATCTGATACATAAAACACCAATGGATAAAATTGCACTGTGACATAGTCATACTTACACCGATATATGTGTTTCAGCACACCACCAGTTTCCCAGAAATACAGTCAGGTAGAAGAGCATGCACCATCTCTATCTCAGTATCACTCCATTGAAAGCAATGGCACAGTCATTTACTCAGAGTTACCACATGTGACCGAGGTTATTACACTGCCGCTCACCCAGACATGTACTTAGGGACACACAAACTGGTACATGACCAGGTCATGTACACTATAATTGACTCATTGTGACTCCAGTGAGGAAAAAAGATCATTGGCTTACTCAAATTTATACACTTAAACCATCATTCACCAAAACACAAACACATTCCGGGAGTCAGTCATAAACAAAATCAAAGGTGTAGAAACAGAGGGCCAGATTTACAAAGCATTTTTGTAGTTGCAAATAACTGAATTCACAGAATTGGGCCTTTTCCGACTGAAAAAAAGCTCTTCACAATGTACAAAAGGCAAATTGCAATTTAGAAACTTGTTACAGCATTGCAATTTGCGCTTGCTATCAAATACGGATTCAGTATTTGGAAAGGGCTTTCCTTCCAAATACTGAATCAGAATAGTATTCATTAATGTTTTGTGCCTAAATTCCGGGTGCAAAACATTAATAATTTACCCCCAATTTCAAACTGGTGGCAACCCATTCGGGACCCCTTCTTCTTTGAGAATGTTAAAAAACAAAACAAATAAATGGCAGCTGTGGTGCCACGGACCACTACCTTCTCTTAAAAAATGTAACTGCAAAGTTTTCTTTTTTTATTTTAAATGCATCCCATTTTTCTTTAAGGAAAACGGGCTGCATTTAAAAATAAGATTGCTTCTTTAAAAAGCAAACACAGACATGGTGGCCTGCTTGCGTCATTAAAAAGCAATCACAGACATGATGGTCTGCTGACCTCAGCAGGCCACCATCCTTGTGATGGCTGCAATTCCTGAAGGGTCGCAAATTGTGACCTACCTCATTAATATGCATGAGGTAGGTCCTATTTGCGACACACTAGGAACAGCTAATGACAAATCAAAAGAGTTTCATACATTAGGAATACCGATTTCCGAATTGCAATTCAAAGAGAATGCTCCATGTATGAATGTAAAGAATTGCGATTACCTAATTACAAATTTCTGCAAATCACAATTAGGAAATCAAAATTCTTGATGTACATACAATCTGAGGACCAAAATTGCGGCTCGCTATTAAGGTGCAGCGCAATTTTTGAAATTGCTATTAGAGATTTCAAAAATTGTGATTTGTAGTAGCAAATTGTAAACACAACCTCAAATTGAAACAAAAACACTTCCTGGTCATGGGTAATCACCTCTGAACCAAGAAGTTCCTCACAGTATCTGCCTGGACACCAGCCTGAGTGGCTATGTAGTAGAGGTGGAGTTCAGCTGCAATTTCCAAACAGCAATACCAACCCCCAAAAAAGTCCATCCCAAACAATGGCGAGTCAAAGTGGAGAAAAGGATTCAGGAGGAAGAAAAAGAAAATTACAATTTTCAAAAAAGGAGTTGTAGACCCTGACAGAAAAGTGCTGAGAGAACCATGAGGTGCTGTTTGGAAGGGCATCCATGACAATCCCAGACTCTCCAAAAACAAAACCTGACAAAAAATGCAAAAAAATAGATAAATGCCGTTGGAGTCACCCACCACTCCATAGATGAGATCAGTAGGAAGTGGTATGACTTCAGATCGCGTACTAAAGAAAAAGTGACAACACAACTGTCAAAATCCCTGGCAACAGGAGGTGGCCCCACCAACTGTTCCCCCACCCACTGCACTGGAGACCATGGTTGAGACCACCCTGGAGCCTGAGACTGTTGTGTGAATTGGGAACATTGACACCTCAGCACCTGGAACCTCACAAAGTAAATGTGAATTCTTTACTATTTTCACATATCAGACTTTACAGCCATGTCCAAGCCCACATAGAACTGTACCATACATCAGTTGGTTGTTCTTCATGTTAGTCAAAAAATACCTTATGTGACAAAAAGTCGGCAATGGAGTCACATGTATACGTTTATTAGGGTACTGCTATCAAACCATACACATTGAAAACTCATCAGATCAGCAAGTAAACAAAATTTCATTATTTCCCTCAGGTCTCCCTGAGGTACATAGTGATGCTACCAATGTCGAGAGAGTGGAGGACGCAAACATGGAATATGAGGAGCCCATCCCCATTGCCAGTCACCCAAGCACAACACCATCGCAATGTAGTACTGCCTCATTGTCACCATGACAGCATTTTCGGAGGGTGACAAAGTGACTCTGCCAACCAATCCCATCCAGAACCCATGTGTGAGGCAATAGCAGCAGCATCCTCCAGGGTGTGGGTGCAGTCAGCTCCGTGAGCAGATCATGCTGTAGAACCTGAAGCCAAAGCACAGTTGTTTGGAGGCTTTTAGGCATCCATGATTCAAATTCAATGTCTGGAAGATGCAGAACATGCAGCAATGCATTTCATTTGGATTTTATATTTCTGGAATACAATTGGCAACCATGAACACCAATGTGGTCAGCCTCGCCACTGCATACAGGAATTATGCCAGCACACGTAGGCTAACCGTGCCTATCAAAGGCACACATATTGTGGTACTGGGACTAGAATGGATGGCCTAACCATTCCATTTGTCGTTTGCCCAATGCCACTTTCACCCTATCAAGGAGTACAGTTACCATGCAGGTGGAAATGGGACACTTAAGTAGTGACGTTGCCAGGGGCCTAGGGCAGATCACACCTGCAGTTTAAGTGCTACAAAACACACATATACCAGATGGTGTTGGAGATGTCCCTCAGGATAGGGAGGACATCTCAAATGTTAACAGTGTGTCTGCTAGTGATGCAAGTCCCCTACGACACAGCAGCAGCTGTACTCCTAGTGGAAAATTAGTTGGGGCAGGCCAAGTTGGACGTACCCGCAGACAGCTTTGATGTACAAATTTCTCGATCATATTGACATGGTTGTACTTGTTTTGGTGATGTAACCAATATTTGTTTGTACTTTACGGACCACTTGGTTATCATACAGTTTACAACTTAAACAATGGATATAGTACCCTGACATTAAAGGTTGTTTTACTTTGCTGCATCAACTCTGCTTTAATCATTTCAGTGAGTGTATTCACACATAGAACTTACCTTGAGAAGTATGTCTCCCCTCCACTGCTGTACTCTGCTCTCTAGGCTGCTGAAGAGGTAGTTCAGGATCCTCATCTTCTGAATCAGTATCCGTCAAAGTGATGGGTAGTCCGCACCTGGTAGCTATGCTGTGCAACATGGCATAGGTTGCCACAATTTCGCAGGCTGTCTAAGGAGAATATTGTTGTGCACCTCCAGTCTTGTGCAGGCACCGAAATCTCGATTTTAGCAAGCCAAATCAGCATTCAATCGCTGCTCTAGTGCATCTTAGAGCAATGTTGTAAACCCTTCATTTTGGTTTCTAGGACTAGGTATGAGGTCAGTATTCAAGGCCTTAACGCCTATGCACTGTCACCTGGAAGAAACAATATATCTGTGAGCATAACAGAACCAGAGATTTGATGGTCACATTCATATGTGGTATGAAGCAGCATCAGATTACCTAATAAATAGCCTTCCTCAAAATTCCCTCTTTCCAGGCATTGGTGTAATCACCTGTGCCTGAAGATGTATGAGTCATGGGTGCTCCCTGGACATTCTGCCACTATATCTATAATTACATTATGTGCATCACATACTACTTGGATATTGAGGCAATGTGCAGTTTTCCTGTTCCAAAACATATATTCTATATATTGGCTGGAGGACAAACAGGGTCTTGAGTTCCATCTACACACCCGCAGACATGGAGCAATAAGGCCACACTGTCAAAGTTTAAGTTGGTGCTTTGAATTTCTTCTGAATTCCTACGTAGGTATACGTACCTGTTGATGTTTAGGAGCATGGCATCTTGTAACTTACAAGTAAAATGCAACAGCGCGCTTTGTGACACCCCAACAGCAACAGCAAGCATGCCCTGGTAGCTGCCGAGGTTAAAAGGTGCAGTGGAAACAACACCTATATGTGGGTGGGATGGAACTGCAGTGCAGCGTACTGATTTCAAGGTGTGGTTTGAGATATACAATCAAATCTAATATCACTGCACTACTTAGCATGTATTTTTCAAACATTTCCTCCTCTGTCTGTTGGAAAAAAGAAAGCCTGGTTCTAAAGATACTCTCCTGCCTCCTCCTCCTCCTTCTCTTCTGTTGAGCAGCCAATAGTCACGTCCTCCTCACAATCATAAACAATGCAGCCATTGTGATGCATTCTTGACCACCTTTTATAGTTTGCACATAGTTACCACCTGAAATAAATCAGTGTAAAATTACATGTGCAAACAGGCTTTTTTGCGACTAGTCGCTAATTGCTATAGCCTCGAACATACGGCAATAAAAAATAGCGATTTGCAAATCAGTCACATCGCTATTTTTGGCTAGCAAATACTGTTCGTAACTACAAAAAAAAGCCTTAAGAACTTATGTCATAACACCAACAGCAAGTTATTTTGATATTTGGTCACAAATTGTGACTAAGGGCCTGATAATGATCTTGGCGGATGGGATACTGTGTCACAAATGTGGCTGATATCCTGTCTGCCATTATATCCATTGGAAATTATATTATCCATCATGTTTGGGACAGACTATCTCATCCGCCAAGATCATAATCAGGCCCTTAGTCATTTTGGACCCTCTGTTTGTTGGTCGGAGCTGGATTTTGGATATGTTGATTAACAATTCGCCCTGACTAGGCAAGTGGTGATGTTATTTCTCCTGCTGTTTTAAAGGATGCTGCTGTAATCTAGAGAATACTCTCCAAGTTTATCCTGTCTGCCCTGTTACCCACATAGCATGTAACACATGCCACCAGCCCATGTTGATAACTGTTCCTACTGATGATGGCAACTTTCAAAAAGCCCCAATATCATCATTCCACTCTATCCTGGTTTTGGGACAGGTCTTGAATATTTACTGTGCCATATTGTTCAAATAAGTGCCCATCTATTGAATGACAAAAGCCAGTCTGGCCACAGTGGCAATTCCAATTGCACTAGCCTTTTGCAACACATTAATACATCAGTCAACCTATTTATGTGTCCTAGCACAATTTCAGACTACATGCATCTTATGGTACAGGGGGCTGTGCAATTATTCTTCAAAACATATTTTATTAATTGTCCAAAAGAAAAAAATATCAGAGGTTCACATGTATCCTCACATGACCATAAACAATGGCACTGGAATTAGGGGTGTGGGAGAAGTCGGGTGGTGAATGACCAATATAGAGGGCTTTGATTTGTTGTTTAAACTTTTCTGAGGCCAAAGACAAGCTAGCTGACTTCTTCTGATAAAAGGTTTGGTAATTATTTTAACATGTGAGATCTACATTTGCTTTTACTTTCTTGCACTGCAAATAAACTGATAATAGACTGTTACAGCATGTTTTAGTCACAACCGTTTGAAAATACACAATAGATTGCATCATTTGTCTCCCAGCAATGTTGATGACCAACACCCCCTCCGTGAAAATTGTTCCAGCAGGCCTTGCTCTTAAGGGTTCATTACCATATTTTCCATGTCCCAGTTATTTTCCTTGCAACCTCACCAGAGACGGTTCCTGAGGTGGTTGTGATCAACACCCTGTCTTGCTCAACAATCTTCACACATCATTTAGGAGCGCCATTCAAAGGCCCCACTGAGGTTTTTTGAATTTCTGTAGGCACCCCATGTCTTTTACCTGGTTTATTTGACCAGCATACACCTCTCCATGTTTATGCCCAATTATTCAAGAAAAAGAATGGACATCCTTCCATAGAGACTCACTATGCCTCTTCTTGCCACCACCAATGCTACATTGCGCAGCAGTTGGATATGCTTAGGTAAGTCCTGTCATCTCCAGCATTTCTAAATGTGTGTGTAAATGTAGATTCTCGCCTATTTCTGTTGTGATGTAGAGACCAACTCAGAACTTGTGTATTAGTGGAAAACACCCACAGGGTGTGAACGAGTGTACTTGCCCGGTTACATTACATCCCCTGAGACACTTATCAATTTCTGTTCTCCCCACCTACAGAATCAGGGTCCTTGTATTGCTCGTTTGAAGCAATGTCCTGAGCTGAACTAGCTAAAACCCAGCCCTTATTACAAACTTTAATTTGTGTCTACAACTCTCCCCCAATCTTTCTCCTCCAACACTCTAATATTCTTTTCCCATTTAGTTTTAAGGGCTGTAGAGGCCTATGGCTGGTATTAGGAAGTGCACTGTATATAAGCAAGAATAATGTTTATCAAAGGATAACACCAAGACTCTGTACTCTATCAGAGATCCATTCTGAACATCCTGGAGTTTGTTCTTGTACTTGGTCAGTGCATGTCTAACCTGAAAGTATTTATGTCTTTAATTATCCACCAGCTCAAACTATTTCTATAACTCCTCAAATGTCATAATGCCCTGCATCTCCCATATATGTCCCCTAAGTTTGGAGAGTCCCAAGGAAACCCATTTATTGAAACCCTCCAGTTATCCCCAATATTTTAGTATAGCAGAGTCCCAGAGTAGCATCTCCAGGGTGAGTTTTCCTCTCATTCTATTATCTGAAAGGCTGCTTGCCATATCTTGATCACTAAGGTCCAGATTTATATCTGGGCGGACTGGCCCACCATTCTGCCATTGGGACAGAATAAATTACTGTTTCCAAATGGTGGAGGGGCCACCAGGATCATTTATAAATGACCACCAAGCAAACAGTTATTAATTAAAGCAGTACCAGGAATCGCAGCCTGGGGAGTCCCTGTCAATGCATCTCACTCTGTAGTACGGGGTTGCTTCATCAGGACTCAGCCCTGTAGCACAGAGTATTTGTTTTTCTATAAAAGGAAAATCTGATACAGGATTTTCTTTCTGTAAAGAAAACAAGTATTGCTTCCCTTCTTGTGGTAGTCTTCTCCCATGTTTGGGGGGGGCAAAGTTACGATTTTACTGTCCTTCCCCCCCAGGTTTTGCCTGGTAGTGAAAAAAAGCAAAATATGGCTATATGTGCGTCCATCTAAATTGGACAGGCAGCCATTTCTCTGATGGCCTTTACGCTGCAGGGCCATTGTAGAAGGTTTGCCGCGGCAGAGGGAGTAGTCTCCACTGTGGCAAAGCTAAAGGTGTGCCCAAAATTAAATTAGACGGGGGACCCCTGTGTTGGCGCGGAGGGAACTCCATCACTGTCGCAATGGAGTTCCCTTCCTGCCAACATATAAACCAGGCCCTTAGTCTGAGAGCGACCTCCATGGGAGTTCCCCACTGTACAGTGCCCTTAGGGATTCCATGGGTTCCATTACTTCCCTATCGGCTCAAACTGATGCTTCTTGTTGGGACAGTAAAGCCCATCCTTTAATTACATAGTTTAAGTTCTGGGAGGATAATGATTAAGGGACTTAATAGTATACTGTGAGGTCTGAGAGTTTGATTCCTCCTTTGTGCAGACCTATGGATTGAGGTGCCTTTGCTATTATGGATGGTACTACAGTCCCTTGTCACGCTATCTACTTTCTCAGAAAAGGTATCAAGTTCAACATATGGAGTTTTTGAAGCATGTACAATAATTTTGGAAATGTAATTATTTTATATATTGCTGCTCTGCCTAACTATGAGATTATGAGTCTCTTTCAGTGAACCACACTCCCTTTCTATGCATGCAAGATTATCATTAAATGTTTCTACATGAACTCATTCTTATCTTTTGCAATGTGTATTCCCAGGTACCGTATTCTTCTTGTATAAGCCTCAGGAGGCCCACTTAGTCTATTGGTGACTGCCAGGCCATGAAAGGAAACATAATTAATTTATACCAGTTAATATACAAAACAGAGTATTCCCTAAACCTGACTACTACCTCTAGAATTCTAGGGATTGAACAATCGGAATTGGCTAAGTAAAGAAGAAGAATGCCTATGTATAAGGAGGTAATACCCTCCAGGTCTGGATCTAATCTAAGCTCTCTGATCAGTGTATCCTTTCTCACCCAGTTTGCCAATGGTTTCACAGCAAATGCAACCAGCAGGGGTTATTGAGGACATCCCTGCCTCATACCCGAGTGTAATGGAAATCCTTTGATATAGTGCTGTTGACTCAGACTATTGCAATTAGTTTGGTACACAGAAGAAATTCCCAGGATAGGAATTCTGGGCCTAAGTCCATTGTTTCAAAAACAGATTGTGATATAAAGTATATAAGGTCTGACTTCATTTTGAGTGGGCCCTGACACCATCTTAGCTAACAGGAGTCATCATATTTCCAATTTTATTCAGAATCATTGTCGTGTCTGCCACTGTCACAGATGTCACCTGACCTTATCTTTCCAAGAACTGTGAAAGTGTATAGTCACTTGGGTAATGACATAGATGTTCACCTGATGCAACATCTATTTGGGACAAGTGTCAACTTATCACCTTGTCAAGGTCAAATAAGAACAATCTCAGGCATACAGCCGAAATAGTGTAGTTTGAATTGGCGTCCTTTCCCCTTATTTTTTCAGAAGAAAACGTCTGAGCACCTTTATGCAAGTAATCTTTGTCAGACTTAAACTTATATCAGCGATTCCAATCTCTGATCAAATTTAGTATATAAGAGCTGTCACTTGACTACTTGTCAGGAGAGGTCCTTAAGCAAGATTATCACACATGATTCTACCAGAGACGATTTCACCTACTGACAGTACACTTTGAAGATGCTGCATCTTACCAAAGTCGAGTCCCAGAGTAAGATCCCTATCATGTGTTTCCCCTTGGAAGGGAGCACTGCCTTCACACCTCCTCTGATAACGACAGGTCTTTTTGTAAACCAGGTATGCAGTGCGTTGCTTCTCCCTGATGAATTCTAGAATGCAAGTTCTACTCTCCAAGTATTTTCAAGGTGATTAGGTTTTTGATGACATTTTAAACCATGTTAGAAATATTATTTTTATTCTTGTTTTTCACAACATGCCTTCTTGCTGTTTTTATGATGTCCTGTGTAGATATATGTTAGGTGTGCTAAAAAACAGGTTTGCCCTGTTGTAATGAATGCCGTTAGTTAAATGTATCTATTCTTTTTAGTGCAGTGTGTGTGTGATACTGTGAATAATGAAATAGGTTTGTTTCTGTTACCATTGTGCCCCTGATCCCTTTGCAGGGATTGTTAGTAACCCAAAGCAATAACTCTACTTAATCAATAAATTGGGTTGGGTTCTGTAGGGCTATAATAACCTTTCACATTCAGCTTTGGTGCATTGAACCTAGTTTACCTGTGTCATCTGTTGATGGGAAAGCAAACCTTGTAGAACTACGCCAAAGTCATAGTTTATGCAACAGTTGGTGTCCAACGTGAAACCTGTACCTTACGGTTACACCTTGAGTAGTTCTCTTACTATCACATGCACTTGAACCATTATTATATCATTACAGAGATGTCTGCAGTAATCATGGATACCTCCTAATGGGTATAAGGGAGCACCTGTTCCTGTAGGATTGTCAAGCTTGACTCATTAAAGGTTATTCCCTATTCTGTGGGTTTTTTAATTCTTTGATTTAAGTTTCAATTGAATATCCATGGCAGCACCTATTTTGATAGGGGCCAATTACAGGAAGCAGTCACTCAGCACCTCAAAGCTCGAGGTGTACCTGATGAAGGGGGGGCAGTTACTTTTGTAACAGCATCACACACAGCATATGCCTTTGAGACATTTTACTCAGGGGTGGAGTTTGAGAATATTGAGGCTGCATCAGGGCAGTTTTATGCCTACACAGTGGTAGACCTGTTAGCACACTATAGGGCTTACCAAGATCTGGAAATCTCTTTGACTTGCCGGAAACACCAGACAGCTGCAGCCGGTTCATTGGGGCTGAGGAGCCACATCCCCCACCTTTTGGTCCACAGGAACAGTGTCTGTCAGGCTGAACAAAGGTCAGCCTGACAGAGAATGTTCATTTTCAGGTCAGGCAGCCAGGAGCCAGACATGCGCAAAATGCGCAGGCTTCTGGCCACCCGAGCTGAGCTTTGCAGGGCTGAGGAAGTCACAGCTCCCATGGGCATGACCTCCTCAGCTCAGCAAAGGTCCCTGAGGTCCTCCACTCAGTGACGAGGGGTAGCGACACTGATTGCCTCGCACCTGTGTGCTTCACTTCATCACAGAGTGGGGTGGGTTCAGCAGTCTTACTGACCCCATCCCACTCTGTAATGACTTTGGGACTGCTGCCTTCCCTCATTGGTTGACTTTGGGTCAACCAATGAGGGAAGGCAACAGTCCCAAGTCTCCTAGAACCTCCAAGGCAGAGCTGCAAGTAAGTGTGTCTGTGTGTGTTTTTCTAATTAATGTTTGGTGCATGCGTGTATGTGTGAATATTTGGTAATGAGTGTTGTGAATCGATCTGTTTGTTTGTGTGTGCGCACGTTTGAATGCATGGATGTGAATGTGAATGTGTATGCGTGCGAGTGTGTCCCATCCGCCCCCTCCCTCCTAATTATTTCCAGCTGCCACTGACACCAGAACTGATTTGCTGGTCAATTGCCACATATGTATACAAATGTCTTTTTGGGGCCTTTAAGCAATTAAGGCTTTGTGGCCGTTCTTGACTGGCTACACACCAGTTTCTTGCCTCGACAACTTGGCACCTGCTGAGGCGATTGGGATTTTGAACAATACAGGGGCCTTATATAGAAAACTCATACAGTTTGCACTTTGAGGTACAGGCCTGCTCTCGCAGCGGGACCAGCCGCTTTTATACAAGTACAAACTGATAGTCCAAAGACTATTAAAGCTATGATGGGAAAAGCCCCCATGTAGAGCGACGAAATGACCTTCTGGAGTGATGGCAAGGCCAATTAGTTAGAAGCAGATTATCCATACACTACATCCCAAGACTTTCTCTTGGGATGGTGCCACTCGTAGAGGAGTCTAACACCTGGGGGAGTATCTTTGCATGCATTTACACAGGCACGCATCACACGTCTTCATTGGCAGTTCTACCGGACATACTTAAGCAGGTACAGAATGAGCATGGAACTTCACCAGCTCTGGATTAAGGAATGAAGTTAATGGGGAACTGTTCTATAGTTTCCTCTATCATCCTAAGCAATATTAAGGGAGAAGCTTTGGTTCTGTCTATTCATAAGAGCCTGGAAGTGGTTCCAGTTCAAGACCATGAACGGGAACTACCGGAAATAATTGTGGAAGTCTATACCTGTGTGGGTCTAAAAATCTTGGGTCCATGACCTGTTAAGCCACATTTAAAAAGCTGAAAGTGGCACCGAGGGTTCAGTTAAAGAGAAATCTGCAATGGAAGGGAAAATGAAACAGAGGGACAAAGAGAAAATCCAGTAGGGGTGGTTATAACTTAAGAGACTGCGGAAAAAATTAAAAACCTGAGAATACGAGTTATCCAGCAAGGACAAGGGTCTAGCTCTGGACTCCCTTCAGAAGTTTGCTACCTTGCAGCCTCCCGATATATTGAAAAAGTTGCAATCCCTGTTGGGGTTTCTTAACTTTGGATGCACTTACTTGCCTCACTATGCTGAGTGAGTGAAACCCTTGTATGACCTGATTTCTCCTACGTTCTTAGCCAAACAGGGGACAAACGAGCACACTGTTATCTTGCATGTTTTACATTCGGACATGCTTGAGACTAAATATTTACAGGCTAGGGACAATAAGAGCAACTTACTTATCCCAAACACACCCTTCGATCACATGAAAAAGTACTATGTGGCCAGTTCTCTACAGAAGACCTTCGCAGACACCAAAAAGATTTCAGAGTAGTGTGTCTCAACCTCTCCCTACTCTGAATACACTATCCATTGTACAAAGCAGTCATATTACTACCTCAGGTTTCCAGCTAGGGATATTTGAAAGCAGCACTCTATGCAGAATACCGAGTTCCACAAACACCTAATGTTGACCTCAAAACTGTTGCTACTGTTTAACACCACTCTAAGACTTATTATGAACTACCACATCATTTGAACTAGTACCCTTTCGAGAGCCTCAAGAGACAAATGATATTGAGAATGAGTCTAGATATTTTACAGAGGACTTTTCAACACAATCTACTGACACTCACCGTCAGAGACTGCTTTGACCTTATCAATGGTTTTGTGTCAAGTACCTGACTCCACCATGGTCCTATGCCTGGATCACTTTGGGAATGTGTGTTTTCATTTTGTGCTGTCAACAATTTTACTGGCGCTCAATGGACATTTTCTCCAAGAAAGAACAATTGCATCACCTGTGGTTCATGAACTTAATCCCACAGTGCCTGAGTAGGTCTCTAAGCTGTGAACACCACAGCTTATCCTGTACTTCCAGGCATAGCATGGGAGAAAGTTATACATCAAATTATGGGACCTACTGAGACATTACAAGTACCACATGTGCTAAAAGTTTCAATGAATGATATAGTCATACCTGTACTATTCAGACTGTTAAAGTATGATATCTGATCTACAGGCATATGCTGCTTTGAATTATGAAGATCCATATTTGAATTCAGCTAATTATAAAGAAATGGATTGTTACCATCACCATTCACATTATTACATACCTTATACTAGTTATTCTAAAGGCAATTGCAATTACTTACATAGGAAACATGTGAGGCTCTGCCTTGTAATAGTCACCCTAATTTCTTAAATACATTTTCTTATTTTTAGAGTGCTGACAGATCACACTCTATAGTTTTCTATTTTTTTTCAGAAGCCACAACTGCTTCCAAAGAATCTAATCAGTACAAAGAAACTGATTTACTCTACTGAGTTTAGTCAAACTTTAGCCATGCATGGATATGAGTATTGGAAAGCAATTATTGATAATTAAAGTATTTGGAGAACCAAATCTTGAAAGATCCAATGCAAAGAAGCCTTATTTCAGGCATCCATAATACAGAAAAAAAATATTTCATTGAACAAAACTGCCAAGCAGACTACCTGTCTGGGATTTGGAACAATGAGGGACTTCAAGAAAGCTTCTATACCAAAAGTCAATTTAACTCTGTTCAATAATTGGCCATTCTGTATAAATATGTCAGACTCCAATATAAATGACATTATGAAAAATGGAACTTGTGATTCAACTGAGTTATCTACCGAAGGTTTAGCCCTATGGTCGTATGTTTCTGACATGTATGCATTGTTTCCTTTCCAACGCTCCTGGGCCTAAAGCTAATCGTCCTGACCCACGTTATAAAACACAGACAAATAAAGTAGTTACCACATGTACGTTCGGTAAACTATGCCAACAATGGTTGCAACATTCTAGTTTTTCAGCTGTGAAAGAACAATGTTCTTTAATTACTGAAAACATGACTTTTTCTGACTAACTTCTGGGGCCACAAACTAAAACAATAAAACATTCCTGGCCACAATCTAATTAATAATTAATTGAATACATATTTAGAGAGAGAAGCTGCAGAAAGAATTATGCAAATAGATCAAGAAAACCAGCAAGAAGTTTTTAAAGCT
Source organism: Triturus cristatus (assembly GCF_964204655.1). NCBI lineage: Eukaryota > Metazoa > Chordata > Amphibia > Caudata > Salamandridae > Triturus > Triturus cristatus. The sequence goes on along the minus strand of NC_140588.1, from coordinate 205,388,083 downwards.
ATTGACAATGGAATGCACACACTTTCTAAAAGGGCATACTCCTTAGATCACATTCTGTCCTCAGCCTTAGTCCCCATAAAAGGAGACCTGGGCTTGCTACAGCATAGGCAGGCTCAATTAAGAACAATTATACAATTAAATAGAGCATTACAAACACTCAGATCAGTTTGGGTGCCTTAGCAACTTCTCAATGAAATATCCATGTTTGGACCATATAATTTGAAGATTACCCAAAAAACAATGGCAAAGAAAGAATCCACATACACACTGTTATGTATAGGACAAACAGAAGACACACTATTTGTGTTCAGTTGCACTCCACCTATTACCTGGTGGATAAACAGTATTGTTTCTTTACGCATTACAAAAAATTATTTTCATGACTGCCAGAAATATAAATCCATTGGCTAGTATGTAACTATACACAATTCACAATTGTTTCATTCATGAAAACTTCTTTTTTCCTACATGTGTCCTAACCAAAATGAAGATGAACCTGTGTATATTAGTACAGTGAATTGCAGGAATCCCCGGGACCCTCCCTTCTGTGTGATACTATATTGTTGCATGGAATGTGTATCGCTTTCATTCTGGGGTGAAGTTGTGTTTTATCTGTTTTCTCTACTGCATCCATCCCGACACATCACGAACAACTGAATAACAGTCCCCCTTATTTTCTAACAAACGTTACTTGCTGTTGGTTGGAACCTGGCCAGCTATACCTGATAACGATTTATGAAACAATACAACGGTATGGAAGGGCCTTGTACCCGCCACCTCGAAATATACTTAGAAACGCCCCTTGGCCTGATATAGATATGAAATCTATGTGTTTTGATGAACTAAACAAGCTATTGTTTGTTTTATTACAAAAAGAAGACCCTTTGACTCCAGCAGAAAAAAAACATAATCTGCAGACACACAGAACTGCTTTAGAAATACAGAGACTACTGCACACGCAATACCCAACACACTTTGTGGATACTGTGAAAACGATATTTAACCTCATCTTTGGCGACTGGTGTTGTGCATCTTTTTAAAAACATTGGATCTGGTCTGGTGGCTGCATTTACAGCAGTATTTGGACTGATGTTATAATTTTTCTACTCTTTGTTCTCCATCCTTTTTCGTAGGAATCCCTGTCATCCTACCGCTAATCGGCTGTGGTATAATCATCTTTGTTCCAATAAGAAAATCAACAGCTTGAAGTACACGTATGCTGACTTTCCTCATAAGTCTGAGTAATCATTGGTCTCCCAATGTTTCAAATCAACATTATATCCCTGTACACAAAATGATCAGATACTATTAATGTAGGACCTGATATGGTAGCTTTTCTGCAAGTCAAGAGGAGTGCATTTAATTCTGAAATCTGTACGGGTGAGTCATCTAAGGGTTTAGTATGTATGTTTTTGATTTTAAATTCAGAAAACTCAGATCTCACTTGCACTGCTGCAGAAGCTTCAGAGTATAATTGTTTCATGCCAGTTGCAGGCTGTGATGAACCATCAATATGAAACATAATATGTTATTCATGCAATTGTTTTGTAGAAAGGACCTCAGGGATTGCCTGCCAAAATTGCATGAAGTCTTGTGTCTTTAATGTAGGGTCATTTTCAAATGGTACCTCAGTGATGGACTGGCTAGCATGTCAATGTTACTATGATTAGCTAAGTTCCTTGGACTGTGGCTCCTTCTTTGATAATTGCAGTCTGTACCACATTAAGTGACCTTTATAAATATGACATATGTAATAATTAGGGTTTGTCCTTTATTGTATACAAAATGTGTATATTCTGAAATACTGATTGACTAGGCACTACTCTAACCCCCAAATTGAGTGTGTTATCTTGTGTTTGCAAATGTGCCATGGTAATCATGGCTCTCTGTACCTCTCTGGGTATTTGTGTATGTTCCTGCTGCCATTTTATTCTGGAAAATGTAGGTGTAATTAGCTGATATTGGATTTTCACACTCTCAGCATAATGAGACAAATATGATCGCCAAAAACTTGGGAAACCACTAATGCTTGTAATACCCCGAGGTTATTGGAGGGGGGGCTCAAGTGTCTCACATTTCTCCAAGAACTAAGGTTTGAGTCTTATTCCTTCATGGACAATTCATATCCTAGAAATATTACCTGTTAAAAAAGCATACTTTGGATTTGAATGTATAGCCTACCTTAGCTAGCATGGTAACTATGGGCCTGATTACGATGGCAGCCTACCGGTGGCGGGTTTACCGCCATTGTGAGGCCAATTACCGCCCGCTAGATCAGGATGGTGGGTGTGTTGCTTGTGGACAGGAAGTCTGATTGCCTGTCAGACCTACCCTGCATCCACAAAATGGTGGCAGTGCCTAGCAGGCACCGTCCGCCAGATTAGGACGCTGCATCCCCACCAGCCTGTGTTTAGGGGTTCAACCGCCATTCACAGGCTTGTGGGAAGGTACTTTGGAGGCCCGTAGTGGGCCCCCCTTCATCAGGAGCACTCAAGTATTTTACTTGGGGACACCTATGGTGCCCCCCAACATTTCCCTGCACCATGTGGCAGGTACCTGTGGTTCCTGCCACATAGTGCAGGGTAATGCAAAACATGCATTTTTACCATTGTAGCGGGTGCCGCATCCAGCAGCAACCGCCGCAATCGTAAAAATGCACAATGCGACTGCCACAGTGGCGGTCGCATTGTGATTGGACTTGGGGGACCGCCGCCATATTAGTGGCTGGTCCCAATCCCCGTGGCGATGTCCATCCTCCATCGTAATCAGGTCCTATGTCATATGCGTGTTGCAAATGTTCTTCCAAATCATCTGTATATATCATTGACACAGGAAACTACACTTAGATCACATTGTAATATTTCAATTACTCTTGGGGAGACATCTTGAAGGCAAAGCTGAATTGAAGGGTAAAGGTGTTTTATTAATATGATTCTGGTGCTAAACGTTTTGTGAAAAATCTGATTGCTCTGTCTAGAATGGCTTTAGATTTTTCGCATATTAGCTGCATTATTAACCCTATGCTATGAACATTTTATTTTGCATATGTTTTGCTATGTGAATTTAAATTCTAATAATCTTAAATAAAATCTCCAAGACATTTCTGGCATCAAAATCAGGTAAACAAGAGAGTTATTTTTTAATGGGCATGGGACTACTATTCCTTGATACTGCATTTTATCTGTGATTCATTTGCAATCATTTTGGACTTTTATTAAATATTGATTTAAAAACTGTGGTTCATCTCTCATAGGAATTTTGAGAGGCATTGCACCTTTAATCCAAACTGATTGAGTTATGTATAGCGCAAGATTCCATTGTAATGCTCATTTTGTGGTATACCTGTATTGAGTGACTGGGGTACGAGCAAGGAAAATGGTCCCATTAAAACTTTCTCCCCTAATGGCGCCTCAGTTAAAACTTGAAAGGGCCAATCTTCCTCCACTATTAGTATTATGTCATAGGACTCAATTAAGTGAGTTCAGAAAATCACTGCAATTGCTCATTCAATGTCGCCTTTATTTTCTATTCAAAGTTTGTGGATTACATCTGATTCATGTAGATGCCAGACAGGTGTTTCTATGTATACATAATTACAAGTCTCCTACATAATTATGTGGAGTTTGAGTTTCTGACAGGCTAAAGTTAGTTCTGCTGCTCTAATTTTGCCACTGCCTATGTCCCATTCGCCAGTATAACTTTCTTTCTGTGTGAAATCTTGTTTCCTTGCTGCAGCTACCCTATTCTTCTGCAAAGGTGATTTTAAAGGTACTGGACCTCGACAGTCTCCTTTTCCCTGCTTCTAAGTTAATCACTTATTAGGTCCTGGGGAAGAGTGGATGCCTTTATTAGACTCTGCCTTTTTATCTCCATGATCGTATGACCAATAGTACTCATCATAGGATTGATAGCCTCCTGGATCCCTTACTTCTCTTATATCTCTCAGAGTATTCCCTCCCTTTTCTTCATCTTTGCAATAACATGTTGGTTTCTTTTTAGATCCACCCCAGAGTTTCATACTCTCCCCTCGGAATGGTTGTGCCTCTGGCTTTCTTTGCTTTGGAAGATTTGTATTCACTGCCCTACTTTGCAGGTGCTTTTAATTTGTTTTTTTGTAGTCTCTTGCATAAGGTAGCACTAAAGTGGAGACATAGACTAGTGATATTATTTTTGGAAACTTCACCTGATATTGTGGAGTTGCAGCATATCTTTGGCGAATGTCGAATAGTTTTGTATCACTTTTAATATTACTGAAATCAATCTCAGGCACTGTCTGTATGTTACCTATGAGCTTTATTCTTAAATATATTGCAGATGAAGCTCTGTCCTCTTTCTATACTTGTTTCAATACTTCTGGCAATACCACAATCAAAGACATGCCATGTGTAGTCATATATTTGGTAGCAAACACATTTCCCAATGGCTGACAATACTGTATATTTGGTACCATACCTATTGATAGTAAACACGTTCAGTATTTGTTGCTTACATTGCGGAGTAGAATGAGGATACTCTGCTTCTAACTTGTAGGTTGTTTAATACTAACCAAAACTGCATTTTGTTCTGTTTGGTCAGGCAATACCCCATTATAGTATTTATTATCTATAGAATATTATCCATAGCCTGTGTTTGTGTAGATGTTTGCACAGACCATTGCATCTCAGTACCATAATGTTGTGATACATACTATCTAAATTGTTGGTATACATTTAAAATCTCCATAAGCATCCCTCTAGTGTCTGCTATAGATAGAGGGTCTTGTTCTGGGTGCGGTGCATATGTAGCTAACACAGGCCAAGTTTGTCCTGGCATTCTAAGTAGCTGCAAGCTTAACCTTGGCACTATATGTGGGAGTTTTGCATGAAACAACATTACTGTTCAAAGTGTGTTGAAAGTACTTCAATATACACAATAAATCACATTGGGATGCAGAGTCAGTCTTGACATAGCTTGTGAATAGCCCTGTGTGTCTGCAGCTTCTGCTTCATTCTAGGTGTAAAATACCACTGTAGGTATACTGGGTAAGCTCCAACCACCAGTAGTAGTTCACACCTAGTTGAGGTGAATCCTCAAGCTGTCAAATTGGCAGTAAGAGCAGGGCATTTTCTCTGGAGTTTCTACAGCGACTACCTTAGCCTCCTATGCCTTTCCAGTCATTGCTCACAAAGATTCAAGCACAGTACTCATGATAAGGACTGATCATTTGCATATGTAAAACACTTAGAAAATCTAATTGGGGATTGAGAACACTGCTCAAATCGCTGAGGTGGATCATAAATCACCTCCGGATGCCTCCGGCTAAATGCTGTGTGTGCCACATATTTCAGGTTCCCTAAAGTTCATGCTACGCAGAAGGGCACCATGTTGGGAACTCCCCAAACCAAAGGACCCACTGTAAAATGTTTCCTTAGCACCAAGGGTATCTCGTTTATTGCAGCCCCTTCAGAATAAAGGAAAACAGGCAGGTGTCTCTTACTCCTCTCTATGATGAGTCAGGCTAATCTAGATTCAGAGTGTTATTTGCTAAACAACCCTGCCAGAGAAACTCTTATCTGCACGGGCTATTTGTAGATTTGCTGACCCTCACCCTGACTCACAAAAGCAGTAGACACGTGCTGCTGTTGTTGTTTTATAATAATACAATATGTATTATATACAAGCAGGCCACAAACTAGTGTATCATTTTCTTCTGGCAATATTGTAGTAATCTCAGCTACCTTAATAAAAAACATAAGATAAATAAGATGAACATTTGTAAAATACATTGCTTTTTGTATTGCACATCCCTACTATCTATCATGTTCTAAATCTACCTACTTCACATATCTATATTATCATCAGCCTCATAGTTATTGTATCAGCTGAATGATTATTTTACCTTACTGCATTATGCAAAGCCATGTCTTTTCCCTGCATAACTCTTGAATGCCTCTAGGCCTACAGATAGATAGCGGATCTCCAGCATTTCCCCTAAAAAGCTTGTCTTCATGTGTGCTCCTCCCAAATTCTCTTTCTACTTTTCTTCCTTTCTTTTTAATAATTCTCTATGGAGAGGGAAAGGGGAGTTCCTGTGCAGTATCTTGTAGCTGTAACACTGAACGAACAGTGCGTCAATCAGAGGCGCATGCGAAAGGCAAGCAAATGTATAAAAATGCATTCTTCCACATATGATCTGTGCTGGGTGAGATTGCCATATAGGATGCACAATGCAGTTAGCTCTCCGGACAAAAGAATAGAAATTTTCCTCTGCACTGAATTTCTGTTATTTTTGCTAGCATCACTAATGCAGACCAGCTTCTCAAATAATATGGCGATTTCAGACACTCTGTTAGCTATTATCATTGTTCAAAGTATTCATTTTCTAGGTCCTAATCCTTGCTTTTGGCTTCTCCAATGACTTAGTGCATTTATGCTTGCCACACATTTACGATTCATATCTATGTAACATACATCTGTAGTCTGAAAAGTCCTCAAAAGTGTGTCAAGTCCAGTGCTTAATTTGTAAAACAAATACATGCCAGGGCCCTGGTCAGGAGGCCTATGTCTCGTGCATCATCCATTTATCCTGCCAGTGCCTCCAATGACCGTATCGGCACAACTACTAACTATAACACTGCCACAAGTGTGACATTTCAGACTGTTCCAGGTCCCCAAAGCTACAAGAATGGCTTGGGTGGTGGATGTTTGTTGTTTTTAATTACTCTGTGTACTTTACAACTGCTAGGCAGTGCTAAAGTGCTTTTGCTCTCTCCTCTAAACATAGAATATAGCTTACACCCAACTGGCACATTTAAGTTACTTGTATATTCCTAGGTAAGTGGTACTACATGTACCTAAACCCTGTAAATTAAATTATACTAGTGGGCCTGCAGCACTTATTGTGCCACCCACTTAAACGGACACGGAGTGTGCAGTTTAAACTGCTATTATACCCAGGCAAAGTAAACTTTTTTGTAACACAAAAAGATATTGGATGGAATGCAGAACAATGTCGAACACTCACCCCCAGTCACAGATCTGGGTTGAATCCATTATGTTTTGCTTAACATGGCACCCCAGTTTAGACCCAGCCATGTGCAAATCAGTCTTGACCCTCCTTCCCATGGAACAGTCCAGCCCAAACTTCCAGGCTAGGGCCTCCCTGTACCGGAAAACAAGCATCCTGGAACCAGTTTCAGGGTATGACCCCCCCCCCCCATTCATCCAGGCTAACTTGAATCCAGATGCATAGCGAGCACGGGACCCACGTCTGGGCAAACACTTCCCATTTATTGTGACTATAGCAACACAAAAAGATGATTGACAGATTGCTGAACATTGCCAAACATTCATCCCAGTCACAGATCTGGGTTAGATCTATAATTTTTATTTTTTTGTGCACCATTCCACCCCAGTTTGGACACAGCCATATGCAAATCAGTCTTGACCCTGCTCCCTCTGGGAATGGTCTAGCCCAAACTGCCTGACAAGGTCCATCCTGGACCGGAAACCAAGCATCCTGGGACCGGTTTCAGGGTTTCACCCCTCATTAGCCAGGCTACCTTGAATCCATTGCCATAGTGAGCATGGACTGTTCCCATGGAATGAGTCAAGACTGATTTGCATTTGGCTTGGTCCAAACTGGTCTGGCATGGTGAGCAAAACAAAGAATGGATTTAACTCATATCTGTGACTGGGAATGAATATTTGACAATGTTCAGCATTCCGTCCATCCTCTTTTTGTGTTGATACAATTGCCCTAGGTAGGAAGGGCATGCCCGGACGTAAGTCCTGTGCTCGCTATGACTCTGGATTCAAGCTAGCCTGGCTGATGAGAGGTGATATCCCAAATCGGTCCCAGGAAACATGTTTTCAGTTCCAGGGAGGACCTGGCCTTGCAGTTCAGGCTAGATTGTTCCCATGAGGAGCAGGGTCAAGACTGATTTGCATGTTGCTGGGTCCAAACTAGGGTGGTATGGTGAGCAAACAAATGATGGATTCAACCCACATCTGAAACTGGGGGTAAAGGTTTGACAATGTTCAGCAACCAGTCCATCATCTTGTTGTGTTGCTATAAAGGAAACTCTTTGCCAGGCCTAAACCTTCCTTTTTAATATATATATAAGTCACTCGTAGAGCAGGCCCCAAACAGCCCACAGGGCAGGGAGCATTTTATTTGAAAAGTTGGACATGTACTTTTAAGTGTACATGTCCTGGTAGTGAGAAACTCACAGATTCATTTTTCACAGATGTGAGGCCTGCCTCTCCCATAGGATAACTTTGGGTTCCCTTATTACACGTATTAAGTGGGAAACCTTGATTGGAAGCAGGTGGGAATGCCATGTTTGTTGTCTGAGGAATTGTACATTAAAACTCTCTTTAATGGTAAAGTTGGAGTTTAAGGTACTATTCTGAAAAAGTCACTTTTTGAAAGGTGCCATTTTCTTGTCCTTACCATTTGGTGCCTGTATCCTGGGTGACATGACACATGTAGTTGGCAGTTGGCCTTTGTGTATTCCTCCTAGACAGTATCTCAATTGAGGGTCTGGGTGTTTGGCAGTATGGGCTGTCACCTACCACACATGCACTTCAAGGGAACTGGGTTAGCTCACTCACAAAGGACTTCACACTTGCCGATTCTGCTCCCAGACAGGCTGGGACCCGGATAGGGAAGCAGGAAATTCAAAACACTTCTGTGATGGGAAAACTCCAGAAGCTTCTCCTACCTCAAAGGAGGCACCAGGTATAAAAAACGGATCCTCAGAGCCACCCTTCAGTACTCTCATGGACCTGCATGTACTATAAAAGAAGGATGCCATGCTGCCCTGCCGATCAAGGCCTGCCCTGCTTGCTCAGAAGACACACTGGGCCTGCTCTCTTCATGCCAGGCTGAAGTGATTCAAAGAGTCAACTGACTGATCTCTCGTTCTGGGCGACAGAGATATATTAAGCTCAAGAGGCCGCATTACAACTGCCTAGCTGACCTGCTGCACTGGACCTGCCCGGCCCTGCAACTTGACCTGTCTGAGCCCTGCTGGTCTAAGCTGAAATTAGTTCCTGATCTCCAAGAGAAGTCTCTACAGGTCTTGGGCCCTTGGCTGCCATGAGTTGAGCTTCTTTTGAAGTTGTGGGCTCTTCGCGGCCGTGAAGGACCCTTTTGCAACAAAATCTTATCTCCTGCATTGATTGCCCATGCCAAGCTTCCGGTAAGCTGATTCTACGGGCTACAGCGACGACTAGGTTCGCGAGATCTGCTCTTCATGCTACAGCATCTACAGCCAGCGGTGACCACCAACGAGAAACTCTTGTGACCACCTTCTGCAATCCATTAAAGAATCTTTGTGCTACATCAACAATCATTCACAGCACTCGATGTGCTCTTCATGTACAGTGATGACCAGCCGCAACACTCTCCCTGCTCCTTGTGGCCTTTTCCACCTCGAACTGGACTCTTTTACCGAACTTTGAGAAGGTAACTGTTTCAGTGGGACAAACCTGGTCTCTGTATCCAGCCCGTGCTCCATTGTGGTTGGCATGAACTTGTGACTTTCTTTCACTGTGTCTCGCACGACCAGATGACTGCGAATGGCGCTTTGTGCTTTTATGTACTACACTTAACTTAAGTCTTGAAAATTGCAGATCTCCAGTTCTACTGATTGATTTCTTGTCATTTTGATGTCAAAGAATTAATTACATTTTACTCAATTTTTCTAAATTGGAGCGCAATTTTTGTTGAGATGTGTTTTTACTTTATTACTGTCTGTGTGCTGCATAAATACTTTACACATTGCCCCTAAGTTAAGCGTGACTCCTTTTGTTCCATGGTACCAGACGGTTAATCACAAGTTAACTTAGTGACTGTTTGGCGTTCACATTGACAAGGATTGAATCTGTTGCTTGAGAAGGGATCACAACCCCCTCAACCAACAACTAATTTCTCACAGGATGTTAGTTTCACTATTAAGTTTGCAACTACTGCCAAATCTTTGGGATTTTGTCTTGGATGACAAATCTTTACCTCAAAAAGTACATTCAATCCTGTTTGTTAACCATACAAGTGACAATATAGTCCACAATAACAACCTCTCTATTGATATATGCTTGGACAAATCATCCACTAATATAGAGATAGTAACTGCTCTCCAAAATATTGCTGCTGATATTTCCAACAATTTGAAATACAGGAATCAGAAATACAAGGACCATCATCCTAGATGGTTCAACAAGCTGTGCTCCAAATTAAATAAAGATCTGAAGGAGACATTAAAAGTAAGACCTAGATACGTTGACAGCATTTGTATCCCCAGGAAACGTTACAAAGAAGCATTAAAATCAAGGAAACTAGAGATTCGGGAGGCTGCCTGGGATAGCTTGGTCCAAGCGGCAGAGACTAAGGACTCTGCCCTATTCTGGAAAACAATAGATCAACCACTATTTAAGGACACTACATCCACTAAGGTTGAAACGGTAGTGAGTCCAGAAGACTGGCTGTCCCATTTTGAGAACATTTTTAACCCCTCACATGAGAGCATCGAGATAGACAGTAACTGTAAAATCATATCCTTAAGTGTAAAAAAGATAGATCCCATCACCATTGAGGAGATCAAAACCGCCTTAAAGAATAGTGCTAGCGGCAAAGCCACAGGCCCTGATGGGGTTCCCATCGATATTTTTAAGCATACTGTTGATTTCAGGTCCCCGATTTTAGTTTATTATTTTAATGCTATTGTTAGTGGGTCACTGCTTATAACCTGGGCTGAAAGTACGATCGTCCCTATTTTTAAAAAAGGCGATAGAGGAAGCGCAAAATGCTACCGACCAAATCCCTTATTGATTCTACATCTAAACTATTGGGTAGAATTATGCTGAACAGACTGGAATGTTGGGTTGAGGAGAAAAATATTCTAGCAGCAGCCCAATTTGGTTTTAGAAGGGGTATTGGTACGGTTGAGCAATGCGTCAACCTTGAGATGCTAATAGGAAAATATACGATAGTTAAGGAAGGCCAGCTTCACTTATGTTTTGTTGACCTCACCAGCGCTTTTGATCTATTAAATCACGCAAAGCTTTAGCAAACACTGCATGGGATGGGCGCCCCCACACGATATAATAAGCCTCTTATCTCAGATATATGCCGACCTAACTTCAAGGATACGCTATGGCCCTACTGGGGAATGTACCTTACAATTTAAAGTTACCCGTGGAATTAGACAAGGCTGCGTCCTCGCGCCTCTTTTATTTTCTCTTTATATCAATGGTATCGACACTCTATTACAAAATTTAAGGGCAGGTGCCCCAGTCGTTGGCAAATGTATAATCCCTGTTTTACTATATGCAGACGATGCAGTCCTAATTTCGAGGACTGTAAATGGCCTACAAAGCCTGATAGATAATTTCTCAGATTATATGACTGCAAAATATCTAGAAATCAATTTGAGTAAAATACTAGTTATGTCTTGCGGGAAAAGTAAAACTACGATTAGGAAACATTACATCGATGGAGTACCCATTGAACGGACTACTACTTTTTCATATCTGGGGCTTGTTTTTAACAGTAATGGATCACGGAACGCACATATTAATCTATGTAAATTAAATTTATAAGATTGAGTGAGGCAATCTTTAGATTCTCTCAAAAAATAGGCAGTAAGCCAGTGCGCGAAATCCTTAAGCTATGCGGAAGTAAATGTATAACCGGGGCCATTTACGGTGGAGCATTATGGGGTAGTACATGTATTACTGCGCTACAAACCCTTGAAAATAGATTTTTAAGGAGGGTACTATCGGTACAAACTCAACGGCCACCTTCATTGCTCACAAGGAACTAAACGCACCTTATATTGGCGATTTGATCGGTATGGCTGCGCTTACATTGTAGTTCAGAATATGGTCCAAAGATGAGACGCATTTTACTAAATACATAATAAAGGACTACCTTACACTAGATCAATATAGGAAGATACCATGGTTAAAGTACATTTATAGCCTTTTATTGGAGTGCAATGTGATAGTTGATCCCCGCGACCCCAATACTATTCTGATTTATACCAAAGGGCAGCTAAAAATGAGATTATTGGAATCCAGAGAATCTGTAAGAGAGGTGGAAGCAAGGAAAAATCACTTGTTAGTTCTTATTGTGAAGGCCCGATTTTAGCAGGCATTCAGCTATATTTAACAGCAATAAGAAATCCACAACATAGATTTTTCCTAACTAGGCTAAGGCTGAGCACTCTGCACTTTCAGGTCGCTTTCCCCATGATTGGCAAGTGGAGTGCCAACCTTCTCAAATGCCCGTGTGACGATAAAACGCTCCAGTCCACCTTGCACTTTTTACTTTTTTGTAAATTTTACAGGGACATCAGAAATGCAATTTTACGGCCTCTATTTATGGTCAACAGATTGTTTACGTATAAATCTGCTTTTTATCATATATGCATTTTGGAAAAAATAACAACATGCAATACTGTTATTCTCTTTGTACAATTGGCCATAAAGCGAAGAAAGGCCCTTTCATATCTGGAATTGTTGAGTTATGAAAATGAATAGCTATCCATCCTGATGAAATTGTTTGCTTTCTTTGATTATTTTTACCTTTGGATAGTTCTGTGGTGCCAAGTAATATTAATTATCTTGTCTTGTCTTGTCTGAATTTATATCTAAATGTTTTGTGTATGGAACACTTTATTTTTATCTTCCACAGATGAAATGATTTTTATGAAATGTTTATTATGATGAATTGTTTTTATGTAGTATGTTTTTATGGATATATTGTGTATATTCCAAATAAAGCTGGTTTGATTTGATTTGGCTGTATATCATCCCAGCTCCAGGCAACCCTAAATAATTAACCTATTGATGATAGATTTATAACGGAAACAGACTGTCACACCTGTAAATCTTTATCTTTACACTCCTAGACACCTCACATAGAAATCATCCAGCTGAGGGGGCAGAGGAAGTTAAAAAATTGAGTTCCAAAAAGAAAGGTTTTACTGTACTCCATGTTTAAACAAATAAACCATGTTTCCCAGATTCCTCTCCAGCAATGCCCTCGAATTTGGAACTCTCTTCCAGTACATATTAGAAATACTCTTTTTTTCTGCTTTCACATACATTCTGTAAAAAATGCTTATGGAGACACAAGTTCAACTAGATGCAAACTGCCCTTTAATTTTCCCTTCTGTCCTTCTGTTATGACCTCTGCTAACCTTCCTTTCTATGTATGGTAAACCATTACTAATCGATCAAACACTGCATCATCAATATATTCTATTCTTCCACCCAAATTCTTATGTTTCTTTGTTTATTTATTGCTGCTGACTGCACAATTTTCCACTCCAACTCTCATCTCTTTGGACAGAATTCACACATATATCCTACCACTTCTGTCATACTTCTCCTTAATTTTGTGATATAGCATTCTTCATCATGATTTAAATATGTTGCTTTAAAAGTTGTAACCTAATCAAGTCCTTTATGTACTATATGATGCTCCCTCATAGGCTCTTGTTGATAACTTGGAGAGGCCTTGCAGGCTTATTGTTCTTCTCATTGTAATGAACCTGATTCCCCTGAGGCTCACCTTAGTTGCTCGAAGTCTGATTTACTGCTGATATCCTACTTCATATTTTATTCAGTACACAGTTGAGTTTCTCTAGCACCTGTATGCTGGCATGCCTTCAATAATATACAAGAAAGTACTCTCTTTTGTTCTTTATTTAATCGATTTATACACTTCACTTCATCCCTCAACCCTGGCATTCTTAAAAGTATCTGCACCTTGCTGTTAGACCTGGCACATTGGCGTGAGTCTCCCTTCCACTTTTTGTCGCTGTGCCTCACGTGTTTTGCTGGTGTTAGCTGCTCAGAGCACTGTTCCACTGCCAACCAGTGCCACAGTGCAAGTGCCCCCTATTTAAAATGTATATGTTGGTTGGATTCCATGATTGACTTATTTGGTTTACTGTCAGACCTCAGTAAAGTGCACCAGGAGTGCCCAGGGCTTGTAAATACAAATGCTGCTGGTGGGTATGCAGCACTGGTTATGCCACCCACAGAAGCGGCCTAGTAAAATGTGTCTAAGGTCTGCCATTGCAGAGCCTGCGTGCAGTCTGGTACTGTCATGCTGACTGGGCAAGTGCACCCACTTCCCAGTCCCTAAACATTCCCTTAACTTCATATTAGTCACCCCTATGGTAGGCCCAAGGGCAGGGTGCATTGTAAGCATAAGGTAGGACAAGCCCTGATGTGTGTGGCATGTCCTAATAGTGAATAACAGACATTTTCGTTTTTCGCTATTGTAAGGCTACCTGTTCTCGATAGGCCAGAATGGGCTGTTAGAATTGTTACATCCTATGATCCTAACAGACCCAGGGAACATGGTAGAAAATCGAGTTTAGTATGCCTGAACTCAGAATAATAAAATACATCTTTTAGTAAAGTTTATTTTAATATTCTGTGTTTGCAAAACCGCTTTTAGAAAGTTGGTATTTGCTTGCCTAACCATTTCAGCCCGCCTCTGCTATGATGTGTATCTGCCTGTCTGGTTTGTGTGAGTGACAGGGCTGGGGAAACCCAGAGGGGCAGGGCTAGGTAGCCTGGTGGTGAATAGAGAGATTGACATCCAGATGGGTGGGAGGAGTGCACCTGGACTCTGAATAGGGCTGTGCTCTGCCACCACAATGCTGGCTCCACCTCCTGTGGAGCGGCTGATGTATCTGCCCTGCACCCTGAATAGAAAGGCAGAGTCATGTCAACAAGGTGCTCAGGAACTGGTTTGGACTGGGCAAAGGCCCCTCTACCCCAGAGGAACAAAGGAATTAGGGGTATAAGTATTGGGACCCTGCTCCCAAGAAATTAGATCCTGCTTGACAAGAAGAACCTCTGCCTGAGGAGAAGGAACCGGGAAAGCTGTAAGGAGGAGTACAGTCCCTGACCTGGGGGATTGGCCTGCAGTGGTTGCCTTGCTGCTGAAAGGAGAGGAGAAAGACTACAAAGACTTCAACTTGTGCTTAAAAGATCTCCAAGGGCTTGTGCTGAGCTTGCCCCCTGAACGAAGTCCCAGGACCAGTGGACTTCACCCCCCAGCTCCCCAAAGTTCTTTGGAAGTGCCTGCTGCTGTTGATGGGCCTTCTGAGGGACTGCGTGTCGCAAGGAGCTGGAAGCACCACTCAAGAAGAGAAGCGTGCCGCCGTCGGAACTGCTGTCGTCGCATCACGTAAAGGGTGTCGCCGCTGCAGCATCGCATCGAGCTGAAGAGTTTTGCATCATCCAAGAAGTGTCTCGCTACGCTGAAGAAGCGTGTCGCCATCGCAGCCATCGTAGCTGATGCATCGCACTGCATCAAGAGAAGAGTCTCGCATCGAGGAAGAAGCGTGTCGCCATCGCAGCCATCGTAGCTGTCGCATTGCACCACATCAAGAAAAGCGCCTCGCATCCACGGAGAAGCGTGCCGCCGTCGGTGCTGCTGTCGTCGCAAAGCTTAAAGGGGTGTCGCCGCTGCAACATCGCATCGAGCGGAAGCGTCTCGCAATCGTCAGAGAAGAGTGCCGCTGCCAAGCCCGCTGTCGTCGCATCGCGTAAACGGTGACGCCGCTGTAGCTGACGCATCGAGTCGAGTCTTCTCGCAACATCGGAGAAGAGTAACGCATCTGGAAGATCTTCACGTCTTTATTTCTTTGCACCAAAAACTTCATCGCATCAGCATCATTACAACACTTTCGTTGCCCTGCGTGTCGCATCTAAGGTACATTGACTTAAAGTGTCGCATTTAAGAACTTAAGAGAACTAAGCAAACTTCTACCATCTAAAGTAACAGTATTGTGTATTTTTGTCGTTTAATGGTCTTGTGGTAACTCTATATAAAGAATCCTTATTTTATATAAAACCTGTGTGGTGTCCATTTGTAGTGTTGTCACTTGGTTACTGTATGTGTTCACAAATGCTTAACCTATAACGCTCTGAGATAAGCCATGTCTGCTCGCGCCAAGCTACCTAGAGGGTGAGCAGGGGTTATTTTAGGAGTTGGAATGGAGCTGACCAAGCTTAAGTTAAGTGGGCAGTTAGAATTTGAATTGCAAAGTAGAAAGTTAGCCCTAGAAGAAAAAACGCTACAGTATGAACATGAAAAGGTTTTGAGGGAGTTGGAGCTGAAAGCTCAGAGTTTAGAAATTGCTCCCTCTGGTGGCAGCACACCATCAGTGCAAGTAGAATCAAGGGTGTACATACCCAAAGATGTGGTAAAAGAATTTTTTTTAAATGATGACATAGGGCAGTGGTTCAAAGCCTATGAAGTAGCCATGTCTTCCCACCGGGTCCCTGAGAAGGATTTGGGAGCGGGGTTGTGGGGACGGTTCCTTAGTGAGGGGCGGGACACACTGCTAGACTTGCCTTCAGATGATTATAATTCTTATCCCCATATGAAGGCAGCTTTGATGGCTAGGTATGGGTTGACCCCTGAGTTGTATAGGCAAAGGTTCAGGGGGTGCACCAAGATTCCAAACAGTACGTATGTTGAGTATTTGACTTTATTTTGCAGAGCACTGGATGGTTGGGTTAAGGGTAGTAAGGTTAATGATTTTCAAGGGCTTCTTGATTTAATGACATGGGAGCACTTGTCCAGTAATTGTTTTCCTGAGCTACGCCAGCTGCTGGTTGATAGTAGGCTGACTAACCCTAGGAAGCTTGCTGAGGAGGCAGACCGCTGGGTCAGTACCAGGGTCCGCAAGGGTTCAGTGAGAGACTCCACTAAAGGTGGGCAGGGTCCCCAGCAGAAGAGTGGGGGGGACAAGGGTAAACAGAGGGAGTTCCCAAGAAGGCCCCAAAGTAATCCCCAAGGAACGAAGGGAAAGGTTCTCAACCTCCCCCACCCCAGAAACCGACCGGGGCCCCGACAGGTCCACCTGTTCAAAAGGGGCCCATAAAATGTTACAAGTGTGGTAACATGGGGCATTTTGCCTCTGATTTAAAGTGTCCTTTATATGGGAAACCAGCACCCACTGGTGCTCCGCCCAGGCACGTGGCTAGTGTAGCCTTGGGGGAGGAGATGACAGTCCAAGGTGGGTGGGGTCCCGCAGAGATGTCCCTTGTCTCATTAGGAGACTGTGAGATGGTCCCGCAAACCCAGCTGCCTGATAACACTAAGAAATACAGGCAGTGGGTGACCATGAATGGCCGTAGGGTGGAAGCTCTCAGAGATACAGGAGCCAGTGTGACAGCTGTCAAGTGTCACCTGGTGTCTCAAGAGCAGGTTGTCCCAGGAGCATTCTATCCAGTTGTTGCCGCTGACAACACAGAGAGTCACTGCAAGGTAGCTCAGGTTCCCTTTGAGTGCGGGGGGTCTCTGGTACTCTTCAGGTAGCTGTGAGGCCTGCCATGCCTGTAGACTGTCTGTTAGGGAACGACTTGGAGAGCTCACCTTGGGCTAAGGTGGAGCGGAGTGCTCACCTGGAGATGTTGGGTATGCCGGATTGGGTGTGTGTCACCACACGGTCCATGGCAGCAAGTAGAGGTGCTCAAGAGGTCCTGGAGCCTGAGAGGGAGGCCCAGGGACCGGCCTCAGAGAGAAGAGGCAGGGGGCGCGGGAAACCGGCCCCTGCAGTTTGCACGGCCCAGGAGGAAGCAGACCTTGAGGGGGATGCACTGGAGCCTACCAGGGAACAGATAGCTGAACTGGGGGACCTGCCTGAGCTGACCCATTGGCAGCAGGAAGGAGGGCCCTCCAGGGAGGACTTTTGTAAGGCACAGAAAGAATGCCCTTCTCTCGTGGGTATGCGGGAGCAGGCTGCAGACCAGGCCGCAGGTGATCAGTCTGGGTCACATTTCATTCACTGGGAGAACGACCTCCTATGTACAGAGCCTAAGGTTGCTGAGCCTGGGTCAGCCCGTGCGCTGGTGGTACCCCAGGACTTCAGAGCCTTCCTACTGGGGCTGGCTCACGATGTACCATTGGCAGGACATTTGGGGCAGGACAAGACCTTTGAAAGGCTTGTCACCCACTTTTATAGGCCTCAAATGTGCAGGAGTTCAGACACTCACTGCAGGACATGCCAGACATGCCAGGCAAGTGGGAAGAGTGGAAGGAAGCAGAAGGCTCCACTCCAACCATTCCCTGTGGTCGGTACCCCATTCCAGCGAGTGGGGATTGACATTGTAGGGCCACTGGACCCCAGGACAGAAATGGGCAATAGGTTCATCCTGGTCCTGGTGGACCATGCCACCCGGTACCCGGAAGCCATCCCTCTGAGGACAGTGACGGCACCCGTGGTGGGACGTGCACTGATGGGAATTTTCTCCAGAGTGGGATTCCCTCTTGAGGTGGTGTCTGACTGGGGTACCAATTTCATATCCAAGTATATGAAATCCCTTTGGCAAGAGTGTGGTGTAACCTACAAGTTCACCACACCTTACCACCCCCAAGGAAACGGGTTGTTTGAGAGATTCAACCGTACCCTCAAGGGCATGTTAATAGGTCTGGAAGAACCCATGAGGTGTAAGTGGGACGTCCTCTTGCCATGCCTTCTCTTTGCGTACCGTGAGGTGCCACAGAAGTCTCTAGGGTTCAGCCCCTTTGAGCTCCTGTATGGCCACCCAGTGAGAGGACCTCTAAGTCTGGTCAAGGAAGGCTGGGAGCAATCTCCTAGGAAACCTCCCCAGAGTGTATATAGCTACATGCTGGCCTTCCGAAATCAGACTAGGCAATTCAGGCAACTTTCTGAGGCAAATCTGGAAGCCAGCCAGGAGGAGATGAAGCGGTAGTACGACCGGAATGCCACTCTGGTGGAGCTTCAGCCTGGACAAAAGGTGTGGGTCTTGGCCCCCGTGGAGCCTTGTACGCTCCAGGATAAGTGGACCGGTCCCTTTGAGGTTGTGGAGCGCAAGAGTCCTGTTACCTATTTGGTGGACTTGCGGTCTCCAAGGAACCCCTTGAGGGTCCTTCATGTCAACCGCCTCAAGCCCCACTTGGAGAGGTCCACAGTGGGCATGCTCTTGGCAACAGATGTTGGGATGGAAGAGGAGACCAAGCCTCTTCCTGACCTCCTGTCAGCCCAGGAGCAAGATGGGTCAGTGGATGGTGTCATCCTCTCTTCCGCCCTGACCCCTGAGCAACAGAATGATTGTCGCCAGCTGCTGGGACAATTTTCTGATCTGTTTTCCCTGGTTCCCGGTGTCACGGATTGGTGCGTCCATGATGTGGACACTGGGGCTAGTCCACCTGTGAGGCACAAGGCCTACAGGGTGAATGACAGGGTGAGGGCATGCATCAAGGAGGAGGTCTCCAAGATGTTTGCACTCGGGGTAATTGAGTCCTCCAGTAGTCCTTGGGCCAGCCCAGTGGTCTTGGTCCCAAAGGCTTCAGCGCCGGGAGCCACACCCGAACTCCGGTTCTGTGTGGACTACAGAGGACTCAATTCAGTCACCAGGACTGACGCACACCCCATCCCCAGAGCTGATGAGCTCATAGATCGGCTAGGGGCTGCCAACTACCTCAGCACGTTTGATTTAACGTCTGGGTACTGGCAGATCGCCTTGACCGAGGGGGCCAAAGAGAGGTCCGCATTTTCCACCGCAGATGGGCACTACCAGTTCCGGGTCATGCCCTTTGGGATGAAGAATGCCCCTGCCACCTTCGAGAGGTTGGTCAACCAGGTGTTGGTTGGACTGGACTTGTTCAGGGCCGCCTACCTGGTTGACATTGCAGTGTTCAGCTCCACGTGGGAGGAACACCTGCGCAACCTCTGGGCAGTGTTGATGGTGCTGCAGAGGGCAGGCCTCACGATCAAGGAGAGTAAGTGCCAGATCGGGCAGGGTTCCGTGGTATACTTGGGCACCAGGTGGGAGCGGCCAGGTGGCGCCCTTTCAACCCAAGATAGAAACCATCCTGAATTGGGAGTCGCCCAAAACCCAGACAGAGGTGAGAGCCTTCCTAGGTCTCACCGGGTACTACAGGAGGTTTGTCAAGGGGTATGGCAACATTGTTACCCCCTTGACAGCGCTGACTTCTAGGAAGCAGCCCAGGAAAGTGATTTGGACTGACACATGTCAGAAAGCTTTTGAGGCCCTGAAAGCTGCTATGTGCACGGCGCCCGTGCTCTTGGCTCCCAACTTCTCCAAAGAGTTTATCGTTCAGACAGGCGCTTCAGAGCATGGTGTGGGGGCTGTTCTTTCTCAGATTAATGAAGAGGGCCTAGATCAACCTGTAGCCTTCCTTAGCAGGAGGTTACTTCCACGGGAACAGAGATGGAGTGCTATTGAGCGTGAGGCATTTGCTGTGGTCTGGGCGCTGAAGAAGCTACGACCCTACCTGTTTGGGTCTCACTTCCAGGTTCAGACAGACCACAGGCCCCTCAGATGGTTGATGCATATGAGGGGTGAGAATCCAAAGCTGTTGAGGTGGTCCATTTCCCTACAGGGTATGGATTTCATGGTGGAACATCGCCCTGGAACAGATCACGCCAATGCTGACGGTCTGTCCAGATTTTTCCGCCTTAGTGATGAGGAACTCCCTGGGGTAGGGTAGTTCTCCCCACTTTTCAGCTGGAGGGGACATGTGTTAGACCTAGCACCTTGGCGTGAGTCTCCCTTCCACTTTTTGTCTCTGTGCCTCATGTGTTTTGCTGGTGTTAGCTGCTCAGAGCACTGTGCCACTGCCAACCAGTGCCACAGTGCAAGTGCCCCCTATTTAAAATGTATATGTTGGTTGGATTCCATGATTGACTTATTTGGTTTACTGTCAGACCCCAGTAAAGTGCACCAGGAGTGCCCAGGGCTTGTAAATACAAATGCTGCTGGTGGGTATGCAGCACTGGTTATGCCACCCACAGAAGCGGCCTAGTAAAACGTGTCTAAGGTCTGCCATTGCAGAGCATGCGTGCAGTCTGGTACTGTCATGCTGACTGGGCAAGTGCACCCACTTCCCAGTCCCTAAACCTTCCCTTAACTTCATATTAGACACCCCTATGGTAGGCCCAAGGGCAGGGTGCATTGTAAGCATAATGTAGGACAAGCCCTGATGTGTGTGGCATGTCCTAATAGTGAATTACAGCCATTTTCGTTTTTCACTATTGTAAGGCTACCTGTTCTCCATAGGCCAGCATGGGCTGTTAGAATTGTTACAACCTATGATCCTAACAGACCCAGGGAACATGGTAGAAAATAGAGTTTAGTATGCCTGAACTCAGAATAATAAAATACATCTTTTAGTAAAGTTTATTTTAATTTTCTGTGTTTGCAAATACCACTTTTAGAAAGTTGGTATTTGCTTGCCTAACCATTTCAGCCCGCCTCTGCTATGATGTGTATCTGCCTGTCTGGTTTGTGTGAGTGACAGGGCTGGGGAAACCCAGAGGGGCAGGGCTAGGTAGCCTGGTGGTGAATAGAGAGATTGACATCCAGATGGGTGGGAGGAGTGCACCTGGACTCTGAATAGGGCTGTGCTCTGTCACCACAATGCTGGCTCCACCTCCTGTGGAGCGGCTGATGTCTCTGCCCTGCACCCTGAATAGAAAGGCAGAGTCATGTCAACAAAGTGCTCAGGAACTGGTTTGGACTGGGCAAAGGCCCCTCTACCCCAAAGGAACAAAGGAATTAGGGGTATAAGTTTTGGGACCCTGCTCCCAAGAAATTAGATCCTGCTTGACAAGAAGAACCTCTGCCTGAGGAGAAGGAACCGGGAAAGCTGTAAGGAGGAGTACTGTCCCTGACCTGGACGATTGGCCTGCAGTGGTTGCCTTGCTGCTGAAAGGAGAGGAGAAAGACTACAAAGACTTTATTTCAAATTGTGCTTAAAAGATCTCCAAGGGCTTGTGCTGAGCTTGCCCCCTGAACGAAGTCCCAGGACCAGTGGACTTCACCCCCCAGCTCCCCAAAGCTCTTTGGAAGTGCCTGCTGCTGTTGTTGGGCCTTCTGAGGGACTGCGTGTCGCAAGGAGCTAGAAGCGCGAATCAAGAAGGAGAAGCGTGCCGCCGTCGGAACTCCTGCCGTCGCATCACGTAAAGGGTGTCGCCGCTGCAGCATTGCATCGAGCGGAAGAGTTTCGCATCATCCAAGAAGTGTCTCGCTACGCCGAAGAAGCGTGTTGCCATCGCAGCCATCGTAGCTGACGCATCGCACCGCATCAAGAGAAGAGTCTCACATTGAGGAAGAAGCGTGTCGCCATCGCAGCCATCGTAGCTGTCGCATTGCACCGCATCAAAAAAAGCGCCTCGCATCCACGGAGAAGCGTACCGCCGTCGGAGCTGCTGTCGTCGCATCGCGTAAAGGGGTGTCGCCGCTGCAACATCGAATCGAGCGGAAGCGTCTCGCAAACGTCAGAGAAGAGTGTCGCTACCAAGGCCGCTGTTGTCACATCGCGTAAAGGGTGACGCCGCTGTAGCTCACGCATCGAGTCGAGTCTTCTCGCAACATCGGAGAAGCGTAACGCATCTGGAAGATCTTCACGTCTTTATTTCTTTGCACCAAAAACTTCATTGCATCAGCATCATTACAACACTTTAGTTGCCCTGCATGTCGCATCTAAGATACATTGACTGAAAGTGTTGCATTTAAGCACTTAAGAGAACTAAGCAAACTTCTACCATCTAAAGTAACAGTATTGTGTATTTTTGTCGTTTAATGGTCTTGTGGTAACTCTATATAAAGAATCCTTATTTTTAATATAAAACCTGTGTGGTGTCCATTTGTAGTGTTGTCACTTGGTTACTGTATGTGTTCACAAATGCTTAACCTATAAGGCTCTGAGATAAGCCTTGTCTGCTCACGCCAAGCTACCTAGAGGGTGAGCAGGGGTTATTTTAGGAGTGTAACCCCTTACCCTGACTAGAGGAAAGGTTCCCTGCTTGTCACAAGTTCCTACCTGTGCCAACCAGAGAACCCGAAATCTAACACTTGCTTTATAAACAAGGTTGTTCATATCCTAAACAGCAACTAGATATAGCCATTGGACACAGTGGTGTAATGCAAAAGGATGCCCTCACCCTGCAGAAAGTGATGACGGGCCACTGAGTCTCCCATATCTCCCCAATATTCATTGACATTGGCCGTATTGGTGTCCCCTCAATGGTTGGGGGACCTTTGAACAGGTGGGGACCCCCTGAACTGACAACGATGCAGGGGCTTGTGTTGCGCTCCTACTTAGACTAAACAAACTCTTGACTCAACAATAATTCCAATTCTTTTCAAGTTTAAAAGTGACTTTATTGAGCATAAAATAGCAATACATTTGAATAATACAAAGCAAGAAGATAATGGGGTGATGAGAGGAAGGGGAAATAATGATAGAGGCATACAATCCATAAAAAGTACTATCTGATTATTTGCCAAATATACATATCAAAATAAATAACAAAGCATGCATAGTAGAAAATCATATGATCCAGAAGAGGAAGTCAGGGAGGCTGTAGAAATTCCTGGGTGTGAGGTGGAGGGGTGAAGGACGCAATAGCAGAATGAGCAAGGAATTGAGTAACAGGCGTACATAGGTTCTTTTGTTTTAATACAAGGGATAAAAGTTGCATATATGAAGTATCCAGTCGGTGATTATACCACCACACTTTAGAAGATAATTGCGTTGAGTCTTTCCAATTGTGAGTGTTTTGCTGGAAAGCAATTGCTAATAATTGATCCAGTATTTTGCATGATTGGTGAAGCATTGACCCAGACATCGGATACAATTTCTAAAAAACGAATGAGAAATAGAATAAGGGACATACCATGAAAAATAGAATTAATCTGGCTCCAAACCTGTGACCAAATGTAGAAACAGGAGGGTAAGTGAAAAGTAAGTGTTTCAAGTCAGCTGGTTGCGCAGAGCAAGATCAACATGTATCCGGAATGTCCTGGTTGGTCTTATGAAGGGCTTCCGGTGTCATGATGAGTCTATTGTAGATGAAAAAAAGTGTTTGCGTCATGTTGGCTGCACAGGAGGATTTCCTAATTTGAATCCAAATCTGTTTCCAAGTAGATATAGGTAAAGTTATAAAAATTTCTTTCTCCCCTGCAAGTTTTATATTAGACTTGGGTTTAATAATGGGAGTATAGAGTAAGTGTGAATAGATGAGGGAAGCCTTAGGATGCGTAGGTAAAAGAGTAGCTAGTGGCATAGGTGATGAAATAGTAGAAGGAGGAATAGATTTGAAGTGATTTTATGCTTGAGAGATGATGTTTTGTAGAAGATATTTGATACGAAAAGTGGATGGGAGACGAAAAAGCTTGCGTAAAAGAAAGAAGGGAGTCCTGATCAAACAGTTGATGAACCCAAATCAGCGCTTTAGTTCTCCAAGAATGCCAATAAATTGAACAGTTCTTCACTTGAATATATTGTTTATTCCAAAAAGTAGAATTGAGAAAGGAGCGTAAATCTGTGGGTGAATCGGAAATGACAGAAGCTAATAATAAAGTGTTTTTGATAAAAGGAGTAGAAAGGTTTTGAGGTTTTCGCGTGAAAGTTAAATATTCTAAGAATGAAAAAGAGGATAGAAATGTCCGTTCTGAATCAACTCACAATGGAGTTATAGTGAGGAGGGTGTATTCCATTTGGAGGATTGCCTTAATAGAAAGGATTTATGATACGTAGGAAAAACAGGGAAGTTCACTTTACTTTCAGCTTTGGGCTGGTTTAACTTGATTAAGGACATACAAGTTTTTTTCATATTTCAAAGGAAGGTAGATATTACTGAATGCATTGTTCTGTATGACTTAAGAGGGACATGTAGGGGAATATTAGAAAGGGTAAAGAGGATGATGGGAACCAGCATCATCTTAATGGTGTAGTGGTGGCCCCACCAAGACGAATGCAGCGGATATCATCTACAGGTTAGGTGAGAGAATTTCTGAATGCAGGTGTCAACAATAATAGAAATTTAAAAAGTGGGGATGGAGTGAATTGGAGACCAAGATATTCAAGTTGTTTGGATTGCCATTTAAAATTAGAGGAGGAGAAATCACGCCAGAAGGAGAATTTGTTAAGGGGCAAAATTTTGCATTTGGCGGAGTTTCATTTAAAACTGGAAACAGAGGAAAAAGAGGAAACTTCTGACGGAAAAGCAGGAAGTGATCAATGGGGTTAAAAGATAAATAAAAAAATGTCATCAACATACACAGCTAGTTTAGCGTGTTGAAAGTCATGGGTGAAACCATGTATGTCTGCATTCTGACGGATCCTAGATAAAAATGGTTCTAGTGCTAAATTAAAACAATAGGGGAGAGGAGACAACCCTGACGGACTTCTCTGTGGGGAGTATAATAGAAGGAGTTCAAATGGCCACCTTAAGAGAGGTTTAAAAGAGAAAAATTAAAGATGTGATTTTTGAGCCAAAATCAAACCAGGCTAAAGTATGGAATAGGTAAGACCAAATAACGTGATCAAAAGCCATCTCAGCATCTAAGGCGATGGCTGCCTTAGAGACAGATAAACCTGTGGATTTTGGAATAATGTCAAAAATAAATGAGTATTATCTGAAAGATATCTACCCTTGACAAACCTGGATTGTTCTTTTTCCATAAGGCCATGGAGAAGCGGCACCAAACAGAAGGCTAATGCTTTAGAGAAGATCTTACAATCGAAATTGACCAAAGAGATGGGTGATAATTCTGGTAGAACTGTGGTTCTTTGCCTTCTTTCAGAATAAGGAAGATGAGGGCATCTCAAAAAGAGCCAGATGAAGTGGCTAAATTGGCAAAGGAGTAAGTTAACAAACAAAGTTTGGGAAGAAGCAATTCAGAAACGTGTATATAAAACTCAGCCGTAAAGCCATTAGGCCCTGGAGCCTTGTCCTTTTTAAGGGTGAGCAGTGCAAGCTGAAGTTATCTTTGAGTGATATCTGTCTCTGGAGATGAAAAATGTACTTTGGAGGAAGCCTGTTTGGACACAGAGGAGAGGCAC
This sequence comes from Triturus cristatus, assembly GCF_964204655.1. NCBI lineage: Eukaryota > Metazoa > Chordata > Amphibia > Caudata > Salamandridae > Triturus > Triturus cristatus. The sequence continues at coordinate 205,362,225 of NC_140588.1, read as the reverse complement.
CATACCATTTCAGGGTCCGAGAGGAAACATTCTGGTGTGTAAAGATTAGTTGTATAATTTCTGGAATTAAGCTATTATGTCGAGGTATTTTGGATCAGTGGAACCAGTATCATCAATAAGTTATTCAATAAGTAGTTTGTTTTGCTTAACTTTCAGATAATTGGCCAGCAACTTTCCAGACATATTTTGGCCTCTGTAGTATTTAGCACTAGATTTGAGAAGATAAAAAGCAGAACTGTTGGTGGAAAACTTGTTAAACTGGAATTTGGCTTTAATGAGTTGATTTAGAGACTGTTGTGAATGAGAAGTGTAAGAAGAATGCTCGAGGCATTTAATTTCTCGAAGAATTTGTTTAGACAGCAAGTGAGACAACCACCTCATTTTAGAAACAAAATTAATTATGGTGTGTCGGGATGAGGCAATAAATGCAATGCAGACAGTGTGAAGGGGAATGTCCGCCACCTGATTAACCCCTTGTGTGCCCCGCCCTTTCCCCGCCCTGTGCCGGGCGTTGAATTAGCGGGCGGGGTTCATGACGAGATAGTCTCGTCATGGGCACAGCGCAACCGCGGCCCATGACGAGACTATCTCGTCATGGGCACTCAAGGGGTTAAAGAGAATTTTTTTTGTACAAAGGTAGTGAAAGAGGAATTAAAGTGGTATCCAATAACAGTGAGTTATTGCATCTCCAACGCTTAGGAGAAGTGGATTTGGGTAAGATGTCTGAATGCACAGATACCGGAGCATGATCAGAGATCGAAATGGAATCAATATTCACTGACTGTAAGGATTGAGTGAGATAATGTGAGATGAAAACATAGTCAGTTCAGGATTGTGTATGATGGACTAGGGAAAGAAACATATACACCCATAAAGTGAAGTTGCTTAGTGGCCAAGTTTCTGTAAGATGACGCCTTTGAAGAGCTTGTACAATCGTTTTTGCGCTTTGTTTAGTATGTAATGGGATAAGGAGTGTTTGTCAAGAGAAGGGTCAGTGGGTAAGTTACAGTCCCAAGTTAGAACTAGATTATCACTGAGGTATTGCAGGAGCTTCTTCAAAATCAAGGACCAAAATTCACAATCAAAAGCATTCTGACCACATATATTGAACAAAATCTATTGTAATCTACACAATTTAAGCAATACCCACCTTCCCCGCTCATCTTTTTCTTGAGATACCACCTGAATATTTGAGGACTTGTGGCACAATATTACAATTCCATGCATTTTCAGAGTGGCAGGTGAAAAGAAATCTTCCCTCACCCACCCCTTCCACCATTTCATTGATTCAGTGTCAGAGAGGTGTGATTCCTGCAGGAAAGCTATGTGTGCATTAAGCTTCAACAAATGAGTGAGGACCCGTTGTCATTTAATTGGGGAGTTCAAACATCTGACATTCCAAGCGACCACTGTCAAAATCATTGAGATAGAATAAATTGAATATAACAATCAGACAATAATTGAGAGAGGTTACAACAAAGCCATATGAGTGGTGAGGAAAATATCTGCCTAGGAAAAGTGAGAAAAAGTACGAAAATCAGAATAATAAAGGAAAAAGAGAAAAGAGAGAGGGGGAGAGTGAAAAGGAAACAAAGAAAAGAAAATAGATTTTATCTAGCATTAGAGAAGAGGAAATTGGTCAAACAAACAAGAAACAAGAGGAACATACCTACCAATACTTTGATGAGGATGGGGAGGACCACATGTAGAAGACATCACATCCAATCCGCAAGGGGAGACATAGCGCAGAAGGGATGGTGCGACAAATAATGGGAAACAAAGACAACCATAACAGAGATTAAATGCCTGTAATAAAAAAGAATTGTGAAATATGTTAAGCAAAGAAAAACCATCATAAGATATTGCACAACCATGAAACTTTTCAAAAATAAGTCAAGGAATACAGATAGGAACAAAACAATACAATGCAATCCCTTAATTACGAAAAAGGTAGCATGCAAACTTAGCAACAAAACATTATCATATTGAAGAAGTTGAAGGAGCAATGTCCCTATTGTCTAGTATGCAATATGTAAGAAAATCCCTCAAAAAATCTGGGTCCTCATAGGCTGTTGTTTTATTATTATATGTGACTTTAAAGAGACAGGGATGAAAAAGTCCAAGCCATGCTCGTATTGAATGGAGTACACAAAAAAGTCTCTTCCTCTGTCTGCTGGGTTCTATTTGTAATCTTGGGAGAAAAATATATAGTGTCCTCAACAGGAAATCCATTTGAGATATCTTGCAGCGGAGATAACCTGAACTAATTCTGTGTAATTCAGAAAATACAGGATGGCCCCTCTAGGTCTCTTAGAAGGTGAAGAAACTGAAGGAGGGAGACCCAGCCTGTGAGCCCTCTGACTGTCAAGCGGCAACATTTTTGGTAAATGCATACGCTGTGGCAGAAAGGTTTTAAAGAACAAGATGGAGTCTGCCCCTCGGGCTCTCTGAAAATCCATAAATGTGAAATTATTCCTCCGGTTTCAGTTTCAAAGATCCTCAACCTGTTTCTGTAAGGAGGAAACCTGTGCCTGAAGAGAATTCACAGTGAGAGAAGTGGCGCTAAAGTAAGTAATTTGCTGCTCCGCAGAAGACAGACAGTCTTCCATGGGTGACCATCTCTCACTTAGAGTCTGTAATTTGGCATTAGTGTACTCCAGAAAGAGGTGCACAGCCCTGATCTCTTCCAACAAAAGATCCAAAAAACCTCAGGTAAAGACTATGTAGGAGAAGGAGGGAGAGTTTTGGATGTTGAGAAGCCACGCCCTCCACGTATTCCAATTCTTAACCTAACACTGACCCAATCCCATACCGCCCGCACCCGGGAGTCGCCAGGAGCCAGGGACCCTGGCCAATTAGTTGTAGCAGACGACCTCCCACTGAGACAGATGTACTCTATTGGAGAGTTGTTGGAGCTCAGATCTAAGCCCTGCTCCACCGACCGGTTTGACACCTGGCCATCTCCGGAGGGCCCTTTTGCATGCCTAGCCTGCCGGTTTCAGGGCTCTCTGGGCGAGAGTTCCCCAATTCCATGTGCCCCTGTTAATACACAATCTTCAGGCTATCAACCTGCTCTTTCCGAACATTCCAATGCAGGCTTTGACATCATTAAAACAAGTAAACGCCCCACGAACCAAGGCTGGAGAAGTCTATTATGTAACGTAAGATCTCTTCCTAAGCATTCTGCAGAGGTTTGGGATCCTCTGTCGTCTGCGCAGCCTGACCTTGGGTTTCTGACCAAAACTTGGCTGAAACCCCACTCTGTCCCCTCCATCACACTCGCCTTACCTGAGGGTTACAGGCTTGTTCGCTTGGACAGACAATCCAAGATGGGGGGGGGAATCGCCATAGTGCACAGAGACAATATCAAGGTCACCATATTAGAACAATGAAGTGACCTGACTATGGAAGTCATAGTTTTTGCATAGACCTCTCGCCCCAAACAAGTTGGAGGGGGGCTCTTGTTTACCGACCTCCTGGCCCTCTAACTGAATTTTCCTTACAACTTACTGAATTAATCGCTCCGCATGTGATCGCGAGTAGCAATTTCCTATTGCTGGGCGATTTCAACATACAGAGTGAATGTGCCTCCAACGTGGATGCAAAGACACTCCTGGTGGACTTAGCTACATTAGGGCTATCCAAGCTTAAGGAGGGCCCTACGCACACAGCTGGCCACACATTGGACATTATTTTCTTTAACTCCTCCAATGTTCTTTGTGAATCTCCACAGGCATTGCCTTGGTCTGATCATGTGTTAATTTAATTTTTTACTCGGCCGCCAGGAAGACAAGCAGCTTTAGCCATGCTACCCATCATTGTCGTCAACAATGAAAGGGAGTCACCCCGGAGGGCTTCCACACCTTTTTTGTAGAACCACGGGTCTCAGAACTAGGCAACATAGAGGACGCCCTTGCCACATACAATCTGGCTGTTTCAAGTGCTATTGACCAGTTGGCACCTCTGAAACTTCTTCCCACCATCCCTAACCACCCCCAGCATGCCTGGTTCTCTCCCCAGCTACGTGTGTTGAAACGTCTTTGTAGGAAGTATGAGAAACGGTGGCGCCATACTCATGATGAAGGAGACAAAGGTCGGTTTTATGCCTCTCTGGCCAATTACCATGGGAAAATCAGAGCAGCACGTAAAGCCCACATTGTACTACAATTGAACCAGGCGCACAATGACCCTAAAGTGCTTTTCCGTATTCTCCGAACCTTTACTAATCCTATAGCCTGTGAGAGTCTAGTAGCTCCCACGCAAAAATTGTGCGATGACATTGGAACCTTCTTCACACAGAAAATAGAGCTCATCTACGATAAAATAGTCCTGTCAGGAAAGCACTCCATAGTCACTTTACCACCTGAGACACCTGTGCAGATTGTTATCCAACCATTGGAGAGTTTTCCCCCGGTTACACAGGTAGAGGTGGAGTCACTGATCCGTACCGTTAAATCAGGACCCCCCCGGGACATTATTCCGGCTAAGATTACCACCTCTCTTGCCTGCCTTCTGTCCCCTTCTATTACGCATCTCCTTAATCTTTCCCTGAAAGAGGGCCATATTCCTTTAAAATGGAAAGCTGCACAGGTCATGCCTATCCGCAAGAACACCAAGGCCCCGCTGACTGAGTTTTCCAATCTCTGTCCTATTTCTCTCCTCCCATTCCTGAGCAAGCTTTTAGAGAAGCACATAAATACACATCTCTCCAACTATGTCGAACGGACGGGTAGTCTTGACTCCTCTCAGTCAGGGTTCCGACCTAACCACAGCACAGAATCAGCCCTACTAGCGGTCACCGACAACATCAGGCTGACCCTAGATAGGGGGCATTCCACTATCTTGGAGCTGTTGGATCTTTCCGCTGCGTTTGAAACAATATCCCATCAAATACTGCTCAGGAGGTTGGAGGAGATTGGTCTTAGAGATTTGGCCCTTCAGTGAATGACGAATTTTCTTTCTTTTCGTTTGCAGTCTGTTACTCTCGGGCCGTATCCTTCAGCACCTACACAATTGACCAAGGGCGTACCTCAGGGCTCTTGTTTAAGCCTGACTCTGTTTAACATCTACGTGGCTCCCTTGGCTAACCTGTTAGGGAGTTGTGGGTTCACTCCCATCTCCTATGCTGATGATACTCAGCTGCTTTTTCCATTTGCAAAGTTTACTCTATCAGCGCAGGAAACCTTCTCCTCGGGAATGAGAACGATTTCTCAATGGATGAGGATTAATTTCCTTCAGTGTAATGTAGGAAAGACGGAGATTCTGCTTTTCGGGGAGGTCCAATTACTATGGACCCCTAGTTGGTGGCCAACTGACTTGGGCTCCCCTCCCACTCCGAAAACCTGCGTCAAAAATCTCGGCGTTCGCATTGAACAGACTGTCACTATGAAGGAGCACGCCGCTCAGACAGCTGGCCTATGTTTCCAAGTGTTGGGTCTGTTGCGCCATATCCTCCCTTTGCTCCCTGACTCGACCCAGAAAACATTGACTCAGGCTCTTATCTTAAGCCGCTTGGATTACTGTAATGGCCTGCTGGCCTCCGCTAACGAGGCCACGTTTGACAGATTGCAGGTTGTCCAGAATACTGTGGCACGCCTGATTGTCAATGCCCCTCCAAGGACTGCTTCCTGCCCCTTGCTTTACAAGCTTCATTGGCTCCCTATGCGGGAGCGAGTGAAGTTCAAGGTTTGCTGTATTGTACACAAGGCCTTGGTCAACTCTGGCCCTACTTACCTTGTGGACAAATTCATTCTTTATAAGCCACGGAGGTCTCTCCGTTCTGAATCTAAATTCCTACTTGAGGTACTTAGAATTAAAAGGACCCGATTGGAAGGCAAGTCACTTTCTTATCTGGGCCCCCACTACTGGAATTCTCTTCCTTTACAGCTGAGGCACTGTACGGACCCTCTCCTCTTTAGGAAGCAGCTCAAGACCATTCTCTTCTGTTTCTAGTTTACAATGGACTGCCTGCCACAAGCCGCCCGTCCTAGAGCAGAGATACCCCTTCGGGGGTTGATTCTGGCGCTCTATAAATAAATAAATAAATAAATACCATAAACTAAATCTATACCTTGTCTATAAACCTACTAATACATCTTAGTCTCATTCTTCACATAAGGGTAAATAAACCTTCTACGACCCCAATTCCCAAAAATAATCCAGCCCCTTACAGTAATCCTTATATTGCCCAATTCTCTAGTTCTAATCCTAACAATAGGCAGTGGCGGAGTATGATTTTTGAAAGTGCTGAGACGTAAATATGGCTGTCAATTGAGTGAACCAACCTAGCAAGTCCTATTACCAACTAGGGGAATAAATGAACAAATGATGATAAGGTATTTAGTTAAAAAGCACAACCAATTGTGGACGGCTAATTTTTCAATGAAAATGAATTTGTACAACCAAGCTTAAAGAAGCAGGTGTGCAGTCCTTGGCCTTGTCTTCCCAGCAGGGTGTGCAAAATCTGAACACGTGCTCATTTGTTATATTTGCATTGAGAGAAAAGACATGCTCCTACGTAAAAATAAACATTGTGTGGAAACAGTGGAACTCTTTTGTACTGTGTGTTAGCTCAGCATTTAAAAATACACCTTCAGAACTGTCTACTGCACTAGAGCACCAGCCTGTATGCCCTGCACAGCCATGTCTATGTAAGATGCAAAAAACCCTGCAAAATAATCCTTACATGCGGAGAACATTGAAAGTCCAGAGAACTGTCTCTCATGAATAAGGCAAATATACAAAAATTATGGCACTAGAAAGAATGGACCTGACTGCCGCACTGGTGGTTGCGCAGCAGTGGCAGTCCACCGTCCGCCGGATTATGACTTTCAAACTCCCTGCCCTGCCATGAAAAGGCTTGCAGTGCAGGATCAAAAGGGGCCCTACAGGGCCACCATGTCCACCCCATCATGAGGATGCATTCAGGTTGGCCCAACATGTGCCCCCATGCCTAAATCCCCCAAAAGTTGCAGCACGGCATGGATGTCACCGTCCATGCTGTGCTGGAAACTTTTTTGTCATTCCCATGGCGGTGCTTGTTTTCCAGGCACCACCATGGGAAGGGCAAAGGACCGTCCGCCTTACACGTGTTATACTCGTAATAAGGCGGTGGTCCTTGAGTTGCTTTGGTACAGCTGTGCCGGCGGAGGGCAAACGCAACTGCGCAAAAGTTGTAATAGGGGCCAAAGGAAAATCGCATGTTCAAAAGATTAAATACTATTTACACTAGGACCAGCAGCTCAGTAAGATTAACTTAGGAGGCAAAATGGCAGGCTCAGGAAAACAAACAATGGTATCTGCTTCAGATGTTGTCAAATCTTCCATATAAACTGTTCCTGAAGTGCATGAACTGTACTAATGTAGGAATGTTTATAAAGAAAAGCATCTCTTAAGAATTGCAGTTGTTTCCTAGAAGTCAAAAAATCATCAATTCACAGAGAACATTCTAGAAGAAATACCATTCAATTTTAAAATGCATTAGTAATTTATGTTACAGTCCGGACATTCTGAACGTATAATCGGGCCTTACCCGCACACACAGTGACCAACAGGCAGCTCTCTTGGTGGCCGTGGATCTCATTTTCCCTCCCTCACACAGTGTTGTTTGCTGTGCAGTGTGAAGGGAAGGAGCATGCTGCCAGTGAGAGAGAGAGAAACTGTCACAGACAAATGGCCATTCACTGTGTGGCTTCATAATTAAGCCACACAGTGATTGGTCATGTCTGCATTTCTCTTGCTCCTGTGTTACTGCCTGAGCCCAGGCCGTGGGAGTATAGGCCAACCTCTACAACCATTCCTGATGCTGCTCTCATGCTGTTTAAAATGGTAAACAGCATGAGAGCAGCACCAGGATTGGTTCGGTCAGGCAACTCCTATGCTCCAAAGGAGACTGGGGAGCTGCATCTATGTTTTCCCAGGCTCCTAATACAGAATGGATTTTAGAGGCTTCAAGTGTGCATGTTGAGCTGTACATACAAACACACCCATCCAACCAGACATGAGCACTACAGATGCATTGACCATGTTCAATACCATCTCTAGAGACAGCATTGACCCCACCCTTTAAGACATCACCTGCCCTGGCACAACAGAAAGAGCACTGTGGTCAGGGCATTGAGAACATATAGACTAGTGAGTATATACTCAATTACAAATATGTGATGTGAGGCTAAAAGCAGGGGGCAGGGCAATACTCTTCACCCTAATTGATGAAAAGCTCCTGAGAATAGTCCTTTCTACATTTGCTCAGGAGTGACTACTGATTTCCACATGGACATGCAGGCATGTGCTGTTTCCCTGGAAACATGCTTTGCAGGTCTGATGCCACACCACATGGCAGAAGATAGGGAGATAGATTTGCTGATCTTACCATCTGGTACACTAAAATAGTGATACCCAATAACGGGTGATCTTCATAGACCATAATATTTGCACGCTGTAGGTTAGAGCTGTTGAAGTGGACAACTGAAGACAATAAAGTGTGTTTAAAATCAAGAGTAGGTAGGGATTTTAATGGGAGCACACAATTCTAAAATAATGTATTCCTTGATCCGATGAGAGACCAGCATGATTGTACAAGATAACCTGTTTTCTAATATGTTTATTTAAGTTGTCGCTGATGCTTATCTTATTGATTCTCTTCTGTCTATATGATTTTATTGTGGATGCCTTTCTCTGTTGCCATTGCCTGTGGATAGGTTTTACCCCTCCCCCTTTTATCATATGTCCTAATGCGCTGGTTAACCTTTTCACTTCTGTGGACCCCCACTGAATCGTTACTGGAATCCAGGGACACCCACTAAGTCATTCACTCAATCAATCAATCACTGCATTTGTAAAGCGCGCTACATACCCGAGAGGGTCTCAAGGCGCTGGGGAGGAGGGGGTGCTACTGGTCGAAGAGTCAGGTCTTGAGGAGTCTTCTGAAGGCCAGCAGGTTCTGGGTTTGTCGTAGGATGGTGGGGAGAGTGTTCCAGGTCTTGGCGGCAAGGTAGGAGAAGGATCTGCCGGCGGCGGTGGTTTTTCGGATGCGAGGGACTGTGGCGAGGGCGAGGTTGGCTGAGCGGAGGCTTCGGGTGGGGGTGTGGAAGCTGAGTCGGTTGTTGAGGTAGGTGGGTCCGGTGTTGTGCAGTGCTTTGTGTGTGTGGATCAGGAGCTTGAAGGTGATCCTTTTGTTGACGGGGAGCCAGTGCAGGCCTCTCAGGAGGAGTGTGATGTGGCTGTGGCGGGGGACGTCGAGGATGAGTCGGGCAGAGGCGTTCTGGATGCGTTGGAGTCGTCTCAGGAGCTTGTTTGTAGTTCCTGAGTAGAGGGCGTTCCTGTAGTCGAGTCTGTTGGCGATGAGGACCTGGGTAACGGTTTTTCTCGTGTCGAGGGGGATCCATTTGAAGATCCTGCGGAGCAAACGGAGGGTGTTGAAGCAGGACACGGAGACGGTGTTGACTTGCCTGGTCATGGAGAGAGTGGAGTCGAGGATGACCCCCAGGTTGCGTGCGAGGTCCGTGGGTTCCGGGGCTGTGCCTAGTGACGTGGGCCACCAAGAGTCGTCCCAGGTTGATGGGGTAGGTCTGATGTCTTGTCTGAGTTCAGCTTCAGTCTGCTGTCCTTCATCCAGTCGGCTACGGCCTTCATTCCTCTGTGGAGGTTAGCTTTGGCGGTGTGGGGATCGTCAGTGAGGGATATGATCAGCTGGGTGTCTTCGGCGTAGGAGATGATGTTGAGGTTGTGTTGTTGTGCGACGTGGGTCGCCGCAGATGATCTCGGTGGTTTTGGAGCGGAAGGGTGGGAGGCGGACGCTCTGGGTTCTGCCGGAGAGGAAGGATGTGGTCCAGGCCAGGGCCTTCTCTTGGATACCGGCGTCATGGAGGCGTGCTGATAGGGTGTGGTGGCAGACCGTGTCAAAGGCTGCTGATAGGTCCAGGAGGATGAGGTTGGCTGTTTCTCCTTTGTCCATCAGGGTCCGGATGTTGTCAGTGGCGGCGATGAGGGCAGTCTCGGTGCTGTGGTTGCTGGAAAAACCGGATTGGGAAGGGTCCAGGATGTTGTTAACTTCAAGGTAGCGGGTCAGCTGTTTGTTGACCATCTTCTCGGTCACTTTTGCCGGGAAAGGGAGCAGGGAGATGGGCCGGAAGTTCTTGAGGTCCTTGGGGTCCACCTTGGGCTTCTTCAGAAGGGCGTTGATCTCCGCGTGATTCCAGCTTTCTGGGAAGGTTGCTGTCTCGAAGGAACAGTTGATTGTTTTCCGGAGGTGGGGCGCGATGGTTGCGCTGGCTTTGTTGAAGACGTGGTGAGGGCAGGGGTCCGATGGGGATCCGGAGTAGATGGAGTTCATGGTTTTGATGGTGTCTTCGTCGCTGATGCTGGACCAGACGGTCAGGCGACTGGTGCGAGTGGTAGTCGCAGGGGTGGTGGACTCTGAGGTGGGTGCGGGGGGGTCGGAGTTGAAGCTGTCGTGGATGTCGGTGATCTTGCGGTGGAAGAAGGTGGCCAGGGAATCACACAGGTCTTGAGATGGTGGGATGTCGTTGGTGTTGGAGCTGGGGTTGGAGAGTTCTTTCACGATGCTGAAGAGCTCTTTGGTGTTGTGTGCATTGTTGTCTAGGCGGTCCTTGAAGGCGGTCTTCTTGGCGGTCCTGATGAGTTGGTGGTGTCTGCGGGGGGCACTCTTGAGGGCTGTGTGGTTGTCTGGTGTTCGGTCGTGGAGCCATTTCTTCTCCAGCTTCCAACAGGTGTGCTTGGAGATCCGGAGGTCCTCGGTGAACCAGGTGACTTGCTTGTTGGTGTGGTTGGTTGTAGAGGTCTTGAGAGGGGCGAGGGTGTTGGCGCAGTCGTTGATCCACTGTGTGATGTTGGTCGCGGCGGTGTCTGGGTCGGTGGGGTCGGTGGGTGGTCTCAGGGCGAGGGCGGTAGTCAGTTGGTCCTCGGTGACCTTGCCCCAGCAGCGGCGTTGTAGCTGTTGGGTGCGGTGGTGTGTGGTGGGTTTTCTGAAGGTGGTGTGGTTGAAGGAGACGTGGGGGCTTGCGGAGAAGATGGGGTCGAGCGTGTGTCAAGCGGCGTGAGTAGGTTTCGTTACGAGCTGTTTGAGTCCGAGTTTGGCGAGGTTGTTGATCAGGGCGGTGGAGTTGGTGTCGTTGTTGTTCTCGAGGTGGAAGTTCAGGTGCCCGAGGAGGATGTAGTCCGTGGAAGCGAGGGCGTGGGTGCTGATGAGGTCGTCGATGGTGTCACTGAACTGTGGGCGGGGTCCAGGAAGTCTGTAGATGAGAGTTCCTCTGAGGGTGGTGTTGGGGTCGGTGTGGATCTGGAAGTACATGTGCTTGGCGGTGGTGAGGGTGTCATCGGTGTTCGTTGAGATTTTGATGGAGTCTTTGTGGATGATGGCGATTCCTCCTCCCACTCCGTTGGTGCGGTCTCTGTGGGAGATCTTGTAGCCATGTGGGATGGCTATGGCGATGTCTGGTGCTGAGGTGGCGTTCAGCCAGGTCTCCGTCAGGAAGGCGACGTCGGGGGCGGTGGAGTCTAGGAGGTCCCAGAGTTCGATGGCGTGCTTGCGAGCGGAGCGGGTGTTGAGGAGGATGCAGCGGAGGTGGTTGGGTTCTCTGGCTGGTGGTGTGGAGGGTTGGAAGCTGGTGAATCTGCAGTTCCGGCAGGTGAAAGGCCCCTGGGTGCCAATGGGAGTGAAGGGGGCGGGCCGCAGGGTCTCAGCGGCGGGGGAAAACCCGGGGAAACCCGGGGAAAAAACGGCAGGAAAAGACAGCGAGAGAGGGACAACAGAGCACAGGGGAACAGAAAGCAAAACACAGGGGCACAGAATGAAAAAACAAAGTGGCACAGAAAGCCAAGTGCAGGGGTACAGGATAAAAAAGGGAGCGAGCAGTCAGGCGGCAAAAGCGGCAATGGAGGTTCAACCCACAGGGGGCTGCGTTGCGGATGGGGGGAGTGACCTGCCTGGTGACAGGGTCAAAGTCATTTGGAAGCTGGGGCCCCCAACCTTAGCAATTTCTATGATTTGAACTTTAAAACAATACACAAAAATACAAAAACAAGTATACACTCAAACAAATGCTCAAAATTTGAAATATTTAGTTTACAATCAAATAAAGAGTTTTTTTGCATTTTCAATTTTGCTTCTTTATTTGTATATTCTTTATACATTTTAATGTATTAATTCATTTTGATAATATTTATTTTTGTAACACAGTTGTAGACACTCCTGATTAGGCCTCGTGGACCCCAGTGGGTTCCCGGACTGCAGATTACGAACCACTGTCCTACTATATATTACACATGCTTATTTCACTACTCAACTGATGTTTTCCTATTTGACTCGATAAGTTTGAATGTTTCATTATTTTTTTTAAATATATTTTATTGTTTTCTCTTATACAACCATTGTATAACACACACATATTGCAGCTGAAGGCACAATCTGCAGAAATACATCAGCAGCCTATATACGTAGGATCAGATTGCAAGTTGGTACAAACATTTCCAAATATATTCATTGGTACAGTAGATCTGCGTGCCAATGTGTGTCTTGTCGTCCCCCTGATGTCATCATACTTGCGTTATTTTGAGATTGAGAATTATGATTACGTGATATTTCTGCCATGGGCCCCATATTTTATCAAATTTTCTTGGACATCCTTGTGACTTGTATGTTACTTTTTCTGCTGTCATGTACAGATCCATCCCCTTTTTCCATTTCTGTAGCCTGGATGGAGTTGGGGACTCCTGCACTTTGCTAGATCTCTTTTCCCCACTCTTATTCCTTGGTTCACAAAAAGCAGTTTGGTTATGGTTAGATCCACCTCTGTGGGTATTCCAAACAATAGGTATTTGGAGTCCATTGGTATTGGTGCCTCTACTATGTGGCTGAGTTCTTGAGTGAGGGAGGTCCAGTAGGTGGTGATTGTTCTATATTGCCATAGTATAAGGAAGTATGTTCCCCTTTCTGTGTGGCATTGACGACAGTGAGGTGTAGCTGCTCTCCCGAATGTTTGTAGCCGGGCCCTGTCATAGTATGTCCTTTGCATTATTTTAAATTCTATCAGTCGGAGGCACGCTTTTATCGCTACTTCCCTGGGGTGCATCAGTGCTGCCTCCCAATCTAATTCTTCAATGTTTTAAATGTCCAGGAGATTGCCTTTTCTCCTATTTCTCCCATGAGTAGTCTTCTCTCTAACGGTGCATATTCCAGCAGCTTCACAGTTTCAATCTGCTGTGATTTCCCGGCATGAATATCTTGTGTGTGTATTTAGTATTGTGTATGAGTTAGTTTGAATTATTTATGTAGGATGTCAAACGAAGCTAGAGTCCCTGCTTCCAGTATGTCTCCTACTTTCAAAATCCCCAGCATGTCCCAATGTTTGAAAACGTGCAGCTTTGCAAATTCCTCTAAATGCGTTTCCACCCATAGTGGGGTCTCCTGTGTTACCTGGTTATCCCAGTGCATACCTTTGTCTGCTATTTCCCAGGCCTCTATTACCACTTGTGTCACCGGGAGTAGTCTCTTGGTGTCCTTCCCCCCCCCCCATAGAGGTAGTGAGTGTGGTGTTGGGAACTAAATTGGGTTCGCACTAGTGCATATGTGGTTATTTTGGGCATGTTCCCAGTAATTAATGATAATGAGGTGTGCGGCCCGATAGTAGGCTCTGATGCTGGGAAGGGATGTACCTCCATTGTATTGCTTTCTTTGCAATGTGCAGAGCGCTACGTTTGGGGCTGTGCCCCCGAGGAAAATTCGGCTCATCCCCTCTATCTTATTGAATATCTCATCTGGCAGATTCTGGTATGTGTTTTGGAGTACGTAAGTTTTGGTAATGTCATCATCTTGTAAATGGCCGCTCTGCCTAGAAGTGTAAACGGGAGTGTTTTCCATCTGTCTATGTCGCTCTGGAAGTCGGCCACTACACTACTGATGTTATGCTGCATGTCTCTTTCTCTATCCAAGGTAATGTACATGCCCAAGTATGTGAAACTGTTTTGAGTTATTTTCACCTTTCCTGGGATATCTTCCTGATCGAACTTGTGTCTTGCCATGTATACACTGGATTTCACCCAGTTTATCCTGTAGCCTGTGTGGGCCCCATATGTCTCAAAGGTTTCAAATATGTGGGGGGAGTTTGCTGTGGGTTTGTAACGTTTAAAGGATGTTATCCACATAGAGGTATATCTTCTTATCATCAGATATCTCCTCCTTTTCACAGAAGCCTGTGATGTCAGGATGCGTGCGTTCTATGCATGCTAGGGGTCTCAGTGTTAACGTAAATAACAGTGTCGATAACGGGCACCCCTGTCTTTTGTCCCTTCAAATCTGGAATTCATCCGATATTGCTCTGTTCACCCCTACTTTGGCACACAGCTTTGTATATAGTAACTCAATCCAGGCTCTGTAGTGAGGTCAAAAGTTGTATGCTTTGAGTACCTGTTTCAGGAAGGGCCAATGAATGACGTCAAATGCTTTTTCAGCGTCTAGGGATACTATCACATGTGGTGGCTCCCAGTTTCGAGTAGCCTCTAGCCAATTATTAAGGTGACAGAGGTTGAGGCTGGTCGATCTTTTAGGCATAAAACCAGTTTGGTCCATATGGATTAAGAAGGTATTGACTTGTGCCAATCTGTTTGCTAGAACTATGGCTAGGATTTTTGTCTCGATATGTAGTAGGGAGATAGGGTGATAAGAGCTGCAGGCTGTTTGCGGTTTATTTGATTATGTATGACTGCTATCATGGTGATTCTGAGTTCAGGGGGTAGTATGCCTTGTTCTTTTGGTTATAGGAATAGTTTACGTAGGTTCCTCTTATAGAATTCCACCGGTAAGCTGTTTGGTCTGGGTGTTTTACCCACTTTCAAGTCTCCTATGGCTACCTCTATCTCTGTCAGAGTTATCTCCTCTTCCAACATCTTTACTAAAACAGTCTGGAGGGTTGGGAGTGAGATCTTTGTCAGATACGACTCTATCTGGTGAGTGTCAGCTAGGGGCCTTGCTTTGTAAAATGCTGTATAATAGCGGGCAAATTCATTCGCAATCTCTCGGGGTGTTGTGTCTGTATGGCCAGCTTCTGTATCTATAGCTGTCACCCATCAGGCTTCTGTCTCTTTCTTACTCAGCCAGGCCAGCAGTTTCCTGGCCCTGTCTCCTGCGTCGTAAAGACGTCTATGAGAGGCTTGGAGCTTAGCTCTGGCTTTTTTCTGCACACAGGATCATAATTTCGCGTAATTGTTAAGGGTTAGGGGGTGTGTCCAGTTGAGCTTCTAACTGGAGGAGGAGAGACTCTGTATTCTTTATTTATTTTACTTCCTGCCTCTTCTTTTGCGCAATTACATTTTGCACTCTATAACAAAGGATGGTCTTATAGGCCTCCCAGAGTGTAATGGTGGAGTCTACTGAACCTGTGTTGTCTTTAAAATATAGTTATGTGGCTTTTCTAATCTTTCTTGCCACTTCTTTGTCTCTCAGTTCCCATGCGCTCACTTTCCGTATCTGTCCTAAGCCATGTGACTTCTGTCCCATGGTAAGCCACAGTGGGGAGTGGTTAGAGAGGCCCCTGGGTAGGTATTCTGCCTTTTCTATCTTGTTTATTTCTCCCGTGAGGGCAAATATAGTCTAATCATGAAATCACCTTGTGTGCCCCAGAGTAGTATGAGTACGTACGGGTGTGTGAGTGCTGCCTATGCCAGAGGCCAGAAAGTCCCATTGTGTCACTCAATTGTTTCAATTGTGTGCCCCTGTTTGTGGATGCCCCTGGGGTTGTTCAATCTAATGTTATGGACGGTTGAGGTCAATTCCAGCTGTATTCCTGCTAGTTTATCTTTCATTTGTGCCTGGAGCTATGGGGGGCATACACACTCATTAGGGTCACCTCTCTCCTGCCCCATGTCCCCTGAACTACAACAAATGACACGCCTGGGCCACCCATGTATGATATATTTTGAAGGAGGGCATTTCATTATAAGGATTGCCACTCCCCGGGAGCCAGATGTGAATCCTGCATGTGCTAGTGTTGTGTATGCTCCTCGTCATTGAAAGCCACAATGTGTGCCTTTCAGGTGCGTCTCTTGAAGAAAAACTATATAAGGTTTCAGTCTATGTATGTAAGCTATAACTAGGCCTCTTTTGATCCTACTTCCTAATCCATTGACATTCCAGGAGATTTTAGAATGCATCCCCTCGTTACGTGTCATCGATCTGCCCATTTTGGTGTGATAAAGTGGTCCTTAACACGTCCCTTCCCCGTACCACATCATGGAATTCATGTCATGCTACTATGTTCCACCAACCATCCCTGTCTACACTGTGTGTGCTAACACCCAAACTGTCCCTTCTATCCCCCACCCTAACCCGCCCCACACCCCTCTCCTCTAATGCACTACCCCTCTAACGTCAACATGACAACTGTGTCTCGGGTGGCTCTGAAAGGTCTGTAATCCACCAAACCCTCTTTGTTCCCCTTTGGCCTCACTGTTAGTGTACCCAAAATCAGTTCTACATAACAACAACTACAAATAAGTCTTAAATTGGGGGTCCTGGCTCCTTGCTGTTTCAAATTTAAAGTATTGATCAAGACAAATGTCTTGCTTGTCTCTATCCAGACTACCATGTCAAGTGTTAATGTTCTCCTTCTGCAATCTCTAGCTTATCATTTTGATCTAGCATTGCTTCAGGTGGGTTTTCCAATTAATAATCATCATCATAGGTGGGTGATCCAGGTCTGAAGTCGTCGAATTGCCGGAGTTTCATTTTCATCATCATCACCCGACCTAGGTGTCTTAGGGTCTTTGCTGTAGACTTTTCTTCTCGTTTCTGTTTGCATTCTGGTTCTTGAAGTGCCTTTTCCGCCCAGTAACGGTGCAGATTTCCATCGCTTTGTAAGCACCTGGGATCTCCTGCAATGCTTCTCCATCAGCAATTGTTTGGATCCCGATTTTTGCTGCCAGCTGATCATGGGGGCTCTTCTGGTGGTATTGTTGGATCAGAGCGAGGGGTGCTCCTCTATCCATGTCCACACTTCTTCCGGGGAGTGGAAGAATGAAGATTTCTGGTTGAAGAGGATTTTGAGTTTAGCTGGGTATAGGAGCATAAATTGAATGTTCAATGCGCTGAGTTTGGTCTTTACAGCACCAAAGGTGTGTCATTGATATTGTATCTGTCTCGAATAGTCGGGAAAGATCATTATTTTGGCCTGTGCATGCCGGAGTTCATCCAATTTTCCTTGCTTCTCTCAGGATTATGTTTCTGTCCTGAAAATTCAGGAACTTTGTAATGAGGGGGATTGGCAGGGCACCCACTGGAGGTTTTGCATTGAGGGCTCTATGTGCTCTCTCTATCATGAAGCATGCTGAGAAGCCCACCTCTGAGAAGGTGGTCAGTAGCCTGTTTTTTTTAGGAATTTGCCTGTGTTTGAGCCTTCAGACCCCTCGGCAAATCCCACAAAGCATAGGTTGTTCCTCCTTGCTCGGTTTTTGTCATCATCCACTCTCCACACCATCTCATTCATCATGGCTTTGAGTTCAAAAGCTTCTTTCCGCATGTTGTGGCTGAAATCTTACACTTCTGAAATTTTATTTTCTGCTTGCACTTATTGTGTGAGGCAGTGTCCCTGGAGCAAAGTGGTCGAAGCAACAGTCATTGGGGGGTGAGCTGTTGTACCAGGGTGTGCCTTCCTTCAAGGCGCTCCTTCACCCTCAGGGGCTCCATGCCTCTATTATATCTGTGTTGTGTCCCATGGGCCTGTTTTTGGTGCTGTTGCCGGCCCCTCTTTACTTTGCTCACCTGGATGCCTGCTGAGATGTGAGCTGGGGGTCTACGACTCTCACATAGATTACCCCCATTCCAGGGCCTTCTCTGCTTTCAGTTTATGCGGGGGAGGGGTCGAGACTCTTATGGTGACTGGAGTCTCCCCATACCCCTGTTAGAGCCCCCGGTGGGAAAACATGGGGAAGCGTCTGCTTGCTCGTTGGGCAGGGGAGGAGCCAGACCTATCCACTTATCCATCGCCGTCTGCTACGTAGCTCCAGCTGGTCTGTGTCGGTCTCAAGGCAACCACCACCTCCGTCTGTGTGCTCAGGACTGCGGGTGCTTCAAGTGGCAGGGTTTGCAGGCCCTCTTGGACCTCTTCCGCTTTCCGGATCAGCCCGGAGCACCAGGATCCAGCCGTGGCCCAGTCCTCACAGACGCCTCTAGGAGGGAGCACTCAGCACTCTTTGCTCAGGACCCGATCGACCGCCAGCTCAGGTCCGTCCCTGTTCTTTCTTGCTCCCCACCGTTCAGCGAGTCAGGTTGCCCGCAATGCTGTTCCGCACACAGAGAGGAACCCAGCAGTGCTCAAGCCCAGCTGCCATCCCGATGTTGTCGGCAGTCGGCTCTGTCTGTGGCTGAAAGTCGGACCAGCGGGCACCAGGAATTACTGCTCTGTTTTCACCATGTCTTTGTACTCTGGCTGGGTCTTCAAGGTAAGTATCAATGGCGGATTTATGGGTAGGCTGGCAGAGCTCTTGTTCTGAGCTGCTATTCTGCCATGTTGTTGGACACGCCCCTGTTTCATTATTGATCATTTTTCACTCATTCGTATGCCCCTGTATTTCACGCTGATTGTTGTTCTCAATATAAAATCAATTAAAAAAATTTAAAAAATGAAACAGCCCTTTCAACAAAGTTTCCAGTTTACATTTACTCTTGTGCCCAGCCATGGCCCGTCTATTTGCGTGAAGGGGCCATGCCCCCTCACCTTTTCTGGAAAAGAAGAGTGTATGTCAGGCTGAGTAAAATCATCCTGACAGCCCCTCTTCTTGTTCAGGTCAGGCAGTCAGGAGCTAGACATGTGATAAATGTGCCCTGTGGGCATGACCCCCCTCAGCCTGGCAAAGTGCCTCAAGCCCCTTTCTATCTTGATGAGGGGGAGTGTCACTGACAGTCTCGGACCTGGGCGCCTCAGATTCAAGCTCTGAAGTGCCCAGGGCTGAGTATCAATCAGTGACACCTCATCACTTTGTGAAGAGTAAGGACCTGCTGCTGCCTTCCCTTAGGTTAGGTTCCTTTCTTAGGTCAGCCAACAGCGAAAGGCAGTAGTCCCAACTCTACTGGGACCTGTTAGGCTTTTCTATCTGGGAGCTACAGTTCAGGTATGTTTTATGTTTTTGAATGTTTGGTCTGTGCCTGTAGGTATAAATATATGAATTTGTTGTGAGTGGGTGTGTGTGTGCACGATTATTTTTTGTGCCTGGGTGTCAGCGAGTTAGTGAATATGTGCGCATGTGTGGTTCGCCCACTCCCCTCCTTGCTCAAATTACCGTACCCCCCTGCTTGTGCCTTGTTCATTCTCAGTATTAGTATTATAAGAAGTGGTAATTCTAAGACAGTGGCAACTATGCAATGGCACATTGATGTAGTGGATTCTCAGTAAGTTAAATTTGTAAGGTTTTACGTTTTGTCCGTGAATTGTTTCAACATTATTTTTACTTAACCCTCTTGCGCCAAGAATCTTCTGCACAAGAGTTAATCTTTTATGAAGTGTGGATATTTGAGAACATTCACCTTACAAAATAGCATGTAGATTATTCAGTGCTCCCTATGAGCCAATGATTTCCAGAGCTGGGCACCGACACTTAGGGGCATATTAACAAGGCCTTTATCTCCACTTTTTTGGCTTTAAAAGCCAAAGAAGTGGAGATAAAAATATCCCCCTATCAACAACAGGGTGCTAACATACAAAATCGCATGTTAGCACCCTCTTTCACTGCGCTTCGCTTTCCATCTCTAATGAGATGCAAAGTGGGTGTTCCAGAGCAAAATAATAGGAGAAATGTCGCCAAGCGACATTTCTCCTATCATCAAGCTTCATGCTAACCCTGTTAGAGACAAAAAAAGCAGCGCTAACCACGGTTAACGCTGCTTTTTTACGTCTGCTAATTTTCAGACTTAGTCATGTAATCCAAAGGGAGGTGGATAACATGGCTAAATCCACCATGGGCTATCAACAAGGATATCACTATCCTTGTAGTTTTATCGTTGCATTACCAGCGATAACCTCCCAAAATGCCGCTATCGCTGGATTTTTTATCGCCTTGGCGGTTAGCGTTGTTAATAACGTGATAACCAGGCGATATTATCCAGCGATAGCGGGCGTTAAAAAAATTAAAGCTAAGCGCCCTTAGCGTTAATTTTCCCTGTTCCTTGTTAATATGCCCCTTAATTGTCAACAACTGCACTTATGACAGATTGCCACGTGGTGGCAGCGCTGGTTGTCTCATTTACATATGAGCACACAACAGTTGTTTATTAATTCAATGTGCATAAAGAATGATTTATTCCTATGCCCAAGCCATTCTTATAGCTTCAGGGAGCCTTACAAAAGTGTGATGTTTTGTAGTTGGTCAGTAATGGCATTGACTGCGCTAGCAGTAGCAATGGGTGGAGCAGGCTGCAGTGGCCGCTTGATGAGGGGCCTGGCTCTTACTGGTTTACAAATCAAGTACTGAGGTTTATTTAGATAATGTTACTGGTTTAAATGTCCAAGACTATTTATCACGCAAATTTGAAACTATATTTATGATTTATTTCATCGTCAATGTATTACTTATATTAATTATTATATATACTAATTATAATTAATAGTGCTCACGCACAGCTTTCCAAATGAAAACTTGATTAATTGATATTTATCTTTTTCTTGGATTATTGCACAGATCTTGCTTTTGACAATGCTCATTGAGATATATACTGAATGCACCCACCGTTAATACAATTGCAGAATAAATGACATTAGCGCTAAATGACCGCTTTATAGTTTGTTATTTGTCTAGAAACACTTTATGGGTGGAAGCACAAGACTAGAAATAAAACCCAGTTGGAAGGCAGCACGCATTGCTTGCTGCAACCTATGTTGAAAAATGTTGACCTATAAAGTATAAAGATTGTGCAAAACATTTACAATTAATTGATTCTGTTTTGATGTATTCAAGACAGCACAAGATATGTCTTTCAGGCCGACAGTCTGATTTAATTCTCATTTTATATGCAGCCTGTCTGTATCAAATTCAATTATATGCAATGAAAAATTCATTTACCCTTCAAAAGATCCGAACATATTTTAAAAGAAATAACTTGCTTGATATTGCAATTTGGAATGTTTATTGGAGTTTCAGATACATTGTTTTTCTGATTCTCATTTAAGGCTGCAATCTTTTTATCACTGTGGTACTAAAAGGAATTTAAAGGCCTCATTACAAGTTGGCACGGATACAGGGGAGTCCGAATCTTTGAATCCAGCTGATATCAACATAAATTCTGGCTATTCCGTTGTATTCCCTAGGGACGGGGAATACCTACCCAGACCCTAAGATAATGTGACTTTTGCAAGGCACTTCTTCCCGATTTCAAGAGAAAAAGCTAATTATTATAATGCCTGCTTTGAGCTGATTGAAAGTGGCTGCTTGGAGAGGAGTAGGGGGGACTTGGCAGGGTTCTGCCAGCCCAGGAGGAGCATTGGCTGCTGTTCCGCGTGCTGATGAAAGGTGGGGCAGACTATGTTGCTGCCCCCTGCTCCAACTGCAGCAAAGTCAAGTTGGTATTTCCTGGTCCGGAATGTTCAAGTCTGGAGTGTGCAGATAGAATAATTCTGTGCCCGGCGAGACTTGTAATGCACTGTTCCCCAAATTCAGAGTTATCGCTCTGTCTGAAATACCCTACCTTGTAATGAGGGCCTAAGGGGCTTATTTATGAGCACTTGCGTCACTTTTGCGCCGCCGGTGCGTCACTTTTTGTGATGCACCAGCAGCGTAAAAATGCACCATGTTGCGTCATATTTACAAAGTGACGCATCTAGTTAGATGCGTCACTTTGTAAATCCCTGCGCCACATTATACCTGCGCCAGGTATAATGTATGCAGGGTGGGCGTTCTGACGTAAGTAAGCCTCGTAGAAGTGACGCAGTGAAATCTATGAGATTTCACTGCGCCACTTCTAGGACGCAAATGCGTCAATATCTTACGCCTGCCTCACAGCAGGCGTAAGACTGATGCAGGCACATTGAAATGGGACTTGCCCATGTTAAATGACTCATTGCTGAAGTTGCGTCACTTTTGTGACACACTCCAGCAATGCGCCATTTTTGCGCTTACTGATACGTCAGAAATACTGACGTATCTGTAACTCCTTGCGACATGATGTGTCATATTATAAATATGACGCATCCAGCATGTCGCAAGGAGGGCGCAATGAAATGTGACGCATCGCTGTTTTCACGCAGCGATGCGTCACTTTTCATAAATGAGGCCCTAAGTATTTAGGCTCAGATTTACTAAAACTTTGCATTCGGTGTAAGTTACTTTTTTAAGGCAAACCCGACAAAAAGTGCTGTGGTAAGATTTTCAATCTAAGACAAATCGCTATTTGCGTTGGATTGTAACCCAAAGTAACGTTCAGCTGCGCAATGCACTGCCTTACACTACTTTGAGTCAAGGGGAGTATTATAGGTAGTACATGGACGTTACCATGCAACTACAATGAATTTGTATGCAAATCCCTATCCACAGAAAATTGTAGACAGGGATTTGCGCTAAAATCCGGCACTCCTGGGAGGCATGAGCAACAAGGAGAAATGTGTTAATTCTCCTTGTTTTTCTTACTGCGCATGTTTGCTACATTGTACATAGCACATACAAAGTAGGAAACGCCTAAAAGCATAGTTTGTACTGGAAGAGACCCCTTCCAGCACAAAACCTATGTTACCCACACTACAGAAACGCTTGAACTATGGCACAAGGGTGTCTGCATTGGAGAATGGCAGCCAAAGTGCGCAAGCACAGAAAGGGAGCAGAACTATGTCATATCTTAGTATATACGGTCAGGAGTGTAGCTAGCCCTCCCCCCCTCATTGTAACAGCTAGAGTGGGGGTGGAGTTTGTGATGGGCCTCTTCTGTCTGCAAATTGGCAGCCAAAGGCTCATAATTAACCCAAAGGGATGGGAAGGTGGGTGAGTGAAAGAAAGGATGGATGGATGGAAGAAAGGATGTGTGCGTTAAATGGTGGATATAAGGATGGGCGAGTAAAAGGGAGGAAGGATGGATGAATGAATGTCTGAATAGGTGTATGAAGGATGAGAGAAAGAATGGATGGAAGAGTGGGAGAAAGGATGGAGGATGTGCGAAAGAGTAAATGGGTGGTGGATGGATGATGGATGGATGGAAGAATGGATGGATGGATGATTGAAAGGCTGGATGGGTTACAAGAGTTAATGGATGAATAAGTGACATAATTGATGTATGGATGGATGGATGAGTGAAAGGATGGATGTACGGTTGGGTGAGTGAAAGAATCTATGAATGACTGGAAGGGGTATAGATGATGGCTGGATGAAAGGTGTATGGATAAATGATTGAAAGTGTGAATGGATGGATGGATGAATGAGTGAAAGAATGGATGGATGTGAGAAAGGGTAAATGGATGGATGGATGTGTGAGGAAAATGGTGGCTCAATAGGTGAGGGAAAAGGTAGATGGATCGAAGCATGGATGAATGAGTGAAAGGATGGATGTAAGGATTGATGACTGAAAGGCAGGAATTATGAATGGATGGATGAGCTAAAGGGTAAATTAATGGATGGATGAGTGAAAGGGTGATTAGATGGATGATGGAGAAATGACGGCTGGATGAGTGACCAAAATGATGCATCAATGAGTGAAAGGGTAAATGGATAGATGGACGGATGGACAGATGGACGGATGGATGGACGGATGGATGGATGGATGGATTGAGTGAAAGGGTGGAAGGACGGATGAGTAAAAGGATGGATAGCTGAATGGATAGGTGAATAGATGAGTGAAAGGATGGAAGTAAGGGTGGATGACGATAAGAACGGCAGATGAGTGAAAAGGAGTGTATTTAGATGGCCTGATAAAAAGGGAGGAGAGATGGATGAGAGGCAGGTGAATAGATGCATGAATGAGAGAAATGTCGGTGGATGGATGGATGGATGAGTGAACGAAAGGATGGATCGGTCAAAGGGTGGATGGATGAGTGAAAGGATGATGGATGACTGAAAGGATGGATGGAAGAATGGATGGATGGATGGGTGAAGGGGGGATGGATAAGTGAAAGCGGGATGGATAAGTGGAAGTATGGATAACTAAGTGAAAAGAGTAATATGTTTGGTGGATAAGTTTGAAGATAAATGGATAGATTTGGATATGGATGGGTGAACAGATGGATGGAATGGTGGCAGATTGAGTATGAATGTTGGATGAAAGACTGAAGGGATGATAGAATGAAAAGGTGAAATGGTGATTATCAGCGGGTGGATGGAAGGATAAAAAGATGAGTGGATAGATCCTTGGATGGAAGGGACAAGCAAGTTCTTCTGGGGTGGTTGCAGTGACTTGCTTTGTGCAATAACGGCTTTGGTTCAAAGTGGGGGGTATTTCAATTTTTGGGCTACTCCCTTGAATACAGTGCTGTTCTCCTATCTCCCTTTCACACAATGCAGAGCAGCAGCTTTACTTTCTGTATGCATTCCATTAGTTATCTGTAAACCTGGGCATTAGACATCTGAAAGATTTCTTGCAAGTTGCATAGTTCCTCAAGTACTGAGGGGCATATTTAAAAGGGATATTGCCGCGAGAACATCACTTTTAGTGACGCTCTGGTTGTGATATGCCCTTCTCCAGATTTACAAAGCGGTGTTAAGCCACTTTTTGTGGCTTAACACTGCTTTGTGAATAAAGCCCCTTTACATGCATCACTTAGCGTGAAAGGGCGTGCAATTGGTGTTGCTGTGGGTGTTCCTCCACAACACCCATTGCTTTTGACGCTGCCCCAGATTTACAAGGCGGTGTCTGAGGCAACGCCAAAAACTAATGCCATGTAAATGCAGGCGTTAGAATGGCGAAAGAAGGGGAAATAGTTTTATTTCTCCTTGTTTTTGCTTTTTCTATGTGTGCTGCATTCTGCAACACACATAGAAAGATCAAAATGACAATATTGATTGTTTATGTGCAGGAAGGTGTCTCTTCCTACATTAAAATAATCATTAAATAACGCTGATTTGCTACTTCTATGTGTGCTGCATTCTACAGCACACAAAGAAGCCACAAATCACCGTTCGTGATTGTTTATGTGCAGAAAGGGACATCTTTGTGCACATAAACAATCATTTGTTTATGTATACAGGTCCAAGGGTTGCCTTCCTGGATATTATTGCCGTTTTCTTTTGGTGTGAGGATGCTATCTCGAGAATTGGACCTAATTTGCCTCAAGTATAACTGATTGAGAATATATGAGTCCCACCTCCTCCTTGTTAAATGTTAGTAGGTAAATAATGCTTCAATATTTCAAGTGATGGTTTTTTGTTTTGCTTTTATTTATGGTTATAGATTTTTCATCATTTGTTCAAGATGTTACAGGATTCAATTTGAGATAATTAACAGCCCATATTCAACAGCTGACACGTGTTTTGCCCTTACATGGTCACCCGAACCAGGGCTTTCTCAAAGCTGCAACAGATATAATGAGAAATCTATGATTCAAAATTTCAGAGAATCACTCATAGCCACAACTGAGTGCTATGTGACAAAAAGATAGGTAATTTATTTTAAATGTGCCACGCGCTATCAGTTAAATGGAAAGAGAGAATCGTGTGGTGATATTGTTATGAAGAAAGAAAGAGAAAAAAAGAAGAGGGTGAGGATAGACAATGGTACTGACAGGATAGGTACAGATTAACTACAAAACCTAGTTCATGCATTATAGCTAGTAGTGAGTATTGCCTTATGTTGGTTGTTTAAAAAGGCTTAGGGGCTTATTTATGAGCCCTTGCGTCACTTTTGCGCTGCCACTGCGTCACTTTTTGTGATGCACCAGCAGTGTAAAAAATGCGCCACGTTGCGTCATATTTACAAAGTGATGCATCTAGGTAAACTCCTGCGCCACATTATACCTGCGCCAGGTATAATGTATGCAGGGTGGGCGTCCTGAAGCAAGTAAGCAACGTAGAAGTGACGCTGTGAAATCTATAAGATAAGTGATGTAGCTTTGCCTCTGAATGCACTTGTGAAGATCACAGATGACATGATTCTTGATTACTGTAAAGGATTAGCGGACGTGATGCATTCTGTGTCTCACCAGTTCATAGAGGTCACAGTCCCTCTTCAACAGGTTCAATGCCATGACCTCGGTCCCCGCCTGGATTATGGTGAAGTAGCATGTGCGCAAGTTGTGCTTGGAGCCTCGATGGTGTGGGCAATACCAGGTAATACTGGTTACCACAACTGCTGTAAAGTGTGGAGGTCTCCCTAAATGGATACATGCCGCACATACGCACAAAGTTCTGTGTCCCCTTGATGATATAACAGCACCTGTTCCTGATGTAAAGGTGGTTAAAGTGAGACAGAGGGAGTCGGTTAGTCAAGCTGCTGTGAATCTGAAATCAGCTGGAACAGCACATGTTTGGACTTAGAGGGGTCTGAGAGAGTCAACTGTTGTCGGTAGAGAAGGGTTCCAACCAGTAGCTTTGACTGCACCAGATTCAGACCCTGGCGAAAGGCCTAGTGCTTAATTAATTTGAGTTGTACCCTGAGACTGATGGCTCAGAAAGCAAAAGAAAGGAAGACTCTGCCTCACTAAAGTGCATGTACCGCACACCATCCCAGATGGTGCAGATGGATCTGGTCTGAGTGCCAGTGAAGGAGAAAGGCCAGCAGTGAGGTGATCAAAGAGAACATGAGTACTATTAAAGGTACTCCTCACCGGAATGGACTTGTTTGGTAGCCAATGATTGAAGAGAGCATTCTACACTTTATGCTATAATAACTTGAACTGAACTTTGTGGATGAACTGAGGGGTTTATTGACAAACCATGTGTGCTGCTGGAACATCAATTTTTGCGATGATCTGGTAGAGCACAGGACTAAGCTATATTTACAGGTCATGTAAAGCCAACCTGCATGGCTTTACATGGCCTTGTAGATAAGGAGTGATGCAACGCAGCGCAAGTTGCTGCGTTACCTCAAACTGCGATGGGGAGGCGTGTCATGGGTGTTACAGTGGGTTTTCCCATGTAACACCCAGGGAATTTGACATATTCCCAGATTTACAAGAATCTGTAAACCTGGGAATGCGTCAAAATCCCACGCCTCTTCAGGGGAAGCGCAACAAGAAGAAATACATTTATTTCTCGTCGTTTTTTCCACTTATTGCAGTACACATAGAAAGAGAATGCCTCCATGGAATATTTTTGTGCAGGAAGGTATCCCTTCCTGTGCAAAAGAAACAATTGATGGACGGCATGCTGGACAATGCAAACATTCACCCACAGTCACAAGGATCAGGGATTAATCCATCATTCTTTTGCTCAATACACCACCACAGTTTGGACCCAGCCATATGCAAATCAGTCTTTACCCTGTTCCTTGTGGGAACAGTCCAGCCCGAAATGCCAAGTCAGGTCCTCCCTGGACCAGAAACAAGTATCCTGGGACCGGTTTCAGGGCATCAACCTTCATCAGCTAGGCTAGTTTGAATCCAGTGGTGTAGGGAGCACGGGACCCATTTCTGGGCATACCCTCCCCACTTAGGGCGACAGATGCAAAAGAAACAATTGATGGACGGAATGCTGGACAATGCAAACATTCAACCACAGTCACAAGGATCTGGGTTTAATCCCTCATTCTTTGCTCACCACACCACCCCAGTTTGGACCCAGCCATATGCCAATCAGTCTTGACCCTGTTCCTTGTGGGAACAGTCCAGCTCAAACTGCCAAGCCAGGTCCTACCTGGACCGGAAACAAGCATCCTGGAACCGGTTTCAGGTTATCACCCTTCATCAGCCAGACTAGCTTGAATCCAGTGGTGTAGTGAGCTTGGGACCCACGCCTGGGCATACCCTTCCCACTTAGGGCAACATATGCAAAAGAAACAATTGATGGACAGAATGCTGGACAATGCAAACATTCACCCCCAGTCACAAGGATCTGGGTTTAATCCATCATTCTTTTGCTCAATACACCACCCCAGTTTGGACAGAGCTATATGCAAATCAGTCGTGACCTGGATACTTGTGGGAACAGTCCAGCCCGAACTGCCAAGCCAGGTCAACCCTGGACCGGAAACAAGCATCCTGGGACCAGTTTCAGGGCATCAACCTTCATCAGCCAGGCTAGTTTGAATCCAGTGGTGTAGAGAGAACGGGACCCATTTCTGGGCATACCCTTCCCACTTAGGGCGACATATGCAAAATAAACAAGTGATGGACAGAATGCTGGACAAAGCAAACATTCACCCCCAGTCACAAGAATCTGAGTTTAATCCATCATTCTTTTGCTCAATACACCACCCCAGTTTGGACAGAGCCATATGCAAATCAGTCGTGACCTGGATCCTTGTGGGAACAGTCCAGCCCGAACTGCCAAGCCAGGTCAACCCTGGACCGGAAACAAGCATCCTTTGACCAGTTTCAGGGCATCACCCTTCATCAGCCAGGCTAGCTTGAATCCAGTGGTGGAGTGAGCACGAGACGCACGTCTGGGCATATCCTTCCCACTTAGAGCGACATATGCAAAAGACACAATTGATGGACGGAATGCTGGACAATGCAAACATTCACCCCCATTCACAAGGATCTGGGTTCAATCCACCATTCATTTGCTCACCACACCACCCCAGTTTGGACCCAGCCATAAGCAAATCAGTCTTGACCATGTTGTTTGTGGGAACAGTCCAGCCCGAGCTGCCAAGCCAGGTCCTCCCTGGACCGGAAACAAGCATCCTGGGACTGGTTTCAGGGCATCACCCTTCATCAGCCAGGCTAGCTTGAATCCAGTGGTGTAGTGCGCTTGGGACCCACGTCTGGGCATACTCTTCCCACTTAGGGCAACATATGTAAAAGAAACAGTTGATGGACGGAATGCTGGACAATGCAAACATTCACCCCCAGTCACAAGGATCTGGGTTTAATCCATCATTTCTTTGCTCACCTCCCCACCCCAGTATAGACACAGCCATATACAAATCAGTCTTGACCCTGTTCCTTGTGGGAACAGTCCAGCCCAAACTGCCAAACCAGGTCCTCCCTTGACCGGAAACAAGCATCCTGGGACGGGTGTCAGGGTATCACCCTTCATCAGCCAGGCTAGCTTGAATCCAGTGGTGTAGTGAGCACAGAACCCATGTCTGGGCATACCCTTCCCACTTAGGGTGACATATGCAAAAGAAACAATTGATGGATGGAATGCTGGACAATGCAAACATTCACCCCAGTCACAAGGATCTAGGTTTAATCCATCATTCTTTTGCTCACAACACCACCCCAGTTTGGACCCAGCCATATGCAAATCAGTCTTGACCCTGTTCCTTGTGGGAACAGTACAGTCCGAACTGCCAAGCGAGGTCCTCCATGGACCGGAAACAAGCATTATGGGACCGGTTTCAGGGCATCACCCTTCATCAGCTAACCTAGCTTGAATCCAGTGGTGTAGTGATCACAGGATGCTTGTTTCCAGTCCAGGGAGGACCTGGCCTGGCAGTTCGGGCTGCACTGTTCCCATGGGGCACAGGGTCAAGACTGATTTGCATATGGGTGGGTCCAAACTGGAATGGCATGGTGAGCAAAAAAACAATGGATTTAGGCCCAGATCTCTGTACTGGGGTAAATGCATGACATTGTTCTACATTCTGTCCATCAATTGTTCTTTTTGCATTTGTCACCCCGAGTGGGACGGGTATGCCCAGACGTGGGTCCAGTGCTCTCCATGACACTGGTTTCAAGCTATCCTGGCTGATGAGGGCTTAAAGCCTGAAACCGGTCCCAGGATGCTTGTTTCCAGTCCAGTGAGGACCTGGCCTGACAGTTCAGGCTGTACTGTCCCCATTGGGCCAGGGTCAAGACTGATTTGCATATGGCTGGGTCCAAACTGAAATGGCATGGTGTGCAAAAAAACTATGGATATAGGTCCGGATCTCTGTACTGGGGTGAAAGTATGACATTGTTCTGAATTCTGTCCATCAATTGTTCTTTTTGCATTAGTCACCCCGAGTGGGACGGGTATGCCCAGACGTGGGTCCCATGCTCTCAATGCCACTGGAGTCAAGCCTGATTGCAGACAAAAAGCTGTTGATTCTTCCTTCTCCGATGACAGGTCATGGGAATCCAAAACGACATCTTGTGTAAACTTTTCCTTTGCATCTGTATTTTTGATGGCAATACTTTCTACATCTATGAGTTTGAAACCTTGGAACTTGTTGTCTCAAAACCTTGTGTGCACAGTCTTTTGGGATAGTGCATGTTACATAGTTTTTGTCTGAAAGACAAGACAGACTCATCAGTATCTGTTCCGAATTTTGAGTAATCTTTTATCCATAACAGCATGTGAATATGTGGAGCACCTCTAGTTTGATACTCTTAACGCAAAATAAATCAGTTACTTGTCTAAGAGGAGGATTAGTTTTGTTACAAATGAAAGCCATCATAGCTTGAAACATGTGGTTAAAAAATCTGCTTACTTTTGCAGGATCCAGCGAGCAAAGTTCTCCTGTTGTCTTCAGATTGCTGTCTTATATGTGTGAGTTTGTGTCTGGCAAAAATTCAAGGAGGGCATCCCATGCATTCTCAGCAAAACTGAGTGTTAGGAACTAAGTTGGTGCTCCTAGGTTTCTCAACATACATAGGAGCTCACTGTGACAACTATACCAATATTAATTGGTGCCACATTGGCACACCATCAAATTAATCAAGCCGTATTTCAGGTTCTCATCTTTTTCTTCAGCTTTGTCTATCAATTCTCTTGCAGTGATATTTTGCTGATTCACTCCTGTCTTAATAATGTGATTCACTGCAAAATATATGCCGAACAAGTTGCTCTCAAATAAAATATGAAATATATAGGGAATACACTGCTGAAATCTAGGATCCTGTGAGTACAACCAAGTGGATCTGTACTCAGGTGCTGGTGTCTGTACAGGCTGGTCCTCATACCTAGCAATCATTCCAATGGGGAAGCGGTGCGGAAAACATCCAGCTTCTGAACTTTTCTCCCACAAACTCAAGGGAGCTCCTCTTGCTTCTTTCATTTGAAAGAGATCAATTGCATCACCAATAATATCTTTAGGATGCAGAGGGTGGATACTGTAGTGTTCATACATTTCTTCTGATCAGGATAAGACCACCTTTCCACTCTGGCCTCTTGCTGTTTAAGCTTGATCCTCCATATGTACTACATTTTGAAGAACATCTACATCTTTATAATAAATATTATGTTGTACCAGATATGTTGCTTTTTTTATAGCTTTACTAACATCTACTAGCTCTTGCCATATTTATATGCCATTCGTAGGGAACACCATTGACTAGAACAATAAGTGATTCTTCCAAATCTTCCTGCACCCCTACAGTTTTAATATTCTGCTCGAAATCTAATGGCAATTACACAACTCTACCTTTAAGACCTTTCTGTAACTCTGTTGGAGGCAGCTTCCATATATTTGGCTCCATACAGACCATAGATTGGAATGGATGTATCCAGCTTTTAGAATTTATTCAAATACCTTTCAATTGGTTCTTGAGGGTTTGGAACTAATTCTAACTTGTTGTGGGCTGCTCTAGCAGGCATTTTATTGTCCTCAAAATTAGTATACCAATACTTACCTATAATTTGTCATGTGGAAAAATCAAAGCTTTCCTCCACAAATAAAAAAAGCTGCAAATTCTTGCCATTTATCTGTGTTGTCTTATTCAACTTTTCTTGACACAGAAACATAACAAGTTTGACTTTTGTAGTGAGTGCATTGACAACATATGCAAGCCCAGTCCGGTTTCTCTGAACACACTGTGTTACATTTTGTAATCTATTCTTGAACATCAGCAACCGTAATACCTATCTCCTGTTCTGGGACACCTGCAGATACCAATCATCATTTTCCCTACACTCCTCTTCAGGACCAAAGAAACGAAACTGGACATCTTCAGAAACCTTTTCTACCTCTGCCACTGTACCATGCAAAAGAAGGTGTTTTGACATAGTAAAGCATCCTAACTAATATCTGCATTTCTGAATAGTGTACAGATAACATTATGAAATGATGAAAGGTGATTTGGCACACTTTCTTTCATAGACGTGCTAGTGAGTGTCCCTGTAAACTAGCATACCTCCCTACTTTGCATGGATCTAATCTGTGCAACGTAGCTAATTTCTGCTTCAGTCTTCTGAAGTGAAAGTTACGTAGGACATTTCTCAACAAATCAAAACATTCCTGCCGAACAGTACAAATACAGCTCCAGCTCCAATTATATACAGGGACCTGTCTACACCTTCCCTCTACCTCTTCAGCTTTAACTTCTTCAACGTTTCTAGCAACATCATTGGAAAAGGAGTAGCATCCTTCATCTCATAAAATCGCCCAGATTCCTTAACTGCATGCATTAATCTGTTCTCTTAGAAATATCTTCTTTCATTAAGGAACAGCTCAGTACTAGAAGTAGGTATCCATTCCCCGCTTAAAGATTTGCAAAGGTTAGTTCTATGGACAGGTCTTTTCTTTTGGCTTCTTTTTCTCATACACAACAGTATTATATCTAGTATCCTCATTTGATTTAAAATCTAAACAATTAGCTTCCTCTTGAGAGCAAAGGCCTTATCAACTATCCCCTCAACACGTTCCTTTTGTCAGCCTGCTTTTGTTCTTCTTTTATAGTTCTTCATACTTTTTATTATATTCAGAATTATTCTACTATTGAACATTACTCTTTGGATCATATACTTCTTTTCCTTTCTTAGTTGATCTCAACTTTTCGATTTTTATTTACATCATTCTCTGTGTTTCCAGATGTGCATATGCTGGAGCGAGGTTTTCCCTAAGAATCGTATACCTCCTCCATTTTATCATTTTGAATTAACATGAATAACTGATTAACATTAATAGTATTAATTTTTTGCTGTGTTTAATTAATCAACATTACTAATTAGAAAATACACGTGGGAATCGCATTTGCATGGCTGATTGATACGTAAACTAATTTCGTACGCATAATAATGTCAGATATTTTAGAATTTGTATATTATATGTTGCTTATGTGATGTGATTTGTGAATCGTGCTTTAAATTGTGAGTATAAACCGCAATGCGTGTTGCTTTTGCTAGATAAATACACCCACATAATGGGGTTAGTGAGGGAATAACATTTTAATAGTCATTTCCATGTATTAATTACGTTTTGTGTCTCTTTGCTTAAATTGACCTTTCTGGAGTGGCCACAAAATGTCTGCCATCCTTATTTTGACGGACAGACGAGATACAGAAGTCACTGAGTGAAGTGCTCCTGCGCTAAAAGATGAGCAACAATAACCTCGTCCTGACCCCAGGCAGACTGTACTCGTGAAGGACGCACCGGGAGGAGTGCCAAGCCTCAAACAATGAACTTCCTTAAACTGTGAACTGTTATAATTGATGACACCATGAACACAAACCCGCATGGGAATAAACATGCCCTGGATGGACTAGAAACTGTTACCATTTTATTAATAAATTGAGAACTACATCTAATGCAACATTAAATGCATGGGAATCAGGAAGAATGATTCTGGTTCAACCAATCGAATTTGTTCTAAAAAATGTATTGTAACATTTGTTGTCGAAATTTACTATAAAAGTAGACTAGAGAGGGTAGGATTTACCTCGCACACCTTCACTTTACCAGATTGCCCGACGTTATGCTGACGGAGAGGACGGTGACACTGCAGGACAGCTGCTTACCAGAGACTCTGATGGACTGACCAGATGCTCAATTAACTTACGAACTGATTCTTTGATTTATGGGCATAGACGAAAGATCTGAATTTGACATAGAGGACGCCATTTAGCCAGATTAGGTAACTATGCGAACTAAAATATTGAATGCTATATGATTTCCTTATGCTTTAATTAGATAAACATATTATTTCATTTAAAGAACTGTGTCGGATTATTATTTGAAGTATCTAGATGTATATAGTTTAGAAGAATAAGATGTCGCTTTTCCCAGCAACTGGCTGATCCATGGCCAATAGTATGGGAGGAACTGTTAGGTTATAATGTATTGAGACCCTGGTGAGGTAGGGAGGAATAGGTAAACTTGTTGTTACTTATCAGGTGATCGGTGCAATCTTCCTCCCATAAGTTTCCAGCGCATGGAATAAGAAGAGAAAATAATTTCCCCTCTCTCTCTCTCTCTCTCGAGGACCATTGATCTAAAAAGAAAGAATGAATGATTGGTGTTATGGGCCCCACCATTGAATGAATATGGTTGTTGAAGAAGATCTGTGGTCTGTGACGTAGCGAGGGGATTTTTGGTATTCAGCGCTGGAGCACATAAACTGTAGAAGTTTCTTTGTCCTCTTCCCAGCAGCTCTTTTCTCTTTCACCACTTTCTCCACACTTTGCCCCTTTTATATTAAGTGGTGAGGAGATAGCATATTTGCTTCTGTTTCTTTTTTGCCTAAAGTTTTGATGACATAACATTTTGTAGTTAAATAGAAATGAATGCCTGACAAGTGGAAAAAATAAGTACATTTAGCTTTTTATTATGTAATATCTGATTACATAGTTTAAATATGTAACTACCAACATGAATAGTTATGCAATTATATTATATATAACATTGCCTTTTGCAGTAGCAGTCCCGAACTAAAAATGCACAGATACCCTTTACCCTTATTTGTAGGTAAGAAAGATGCTCTATATTTTAGAAACATATCTGTCAGTTCCATTATGGACGGTATGCTCTAAGTACTGCTTTGCATAGGAGCATGCAAGTGCATGAGTAACTAGCGGAAACTGAATAGGACATCTGTAAATCTTTAAAGAACAAAGGGGCATATTATCAAGAAACAGCGTTAAAATTATCGCCGCATTAGTGGCAGGAAACTGCAGCTAAAGCGGCGATAATGGGCTTGATAATATACCCTTGAGAATTCCCATAGAAGCTCATGTGCTGGTGTCAACATGGGCTTCTATTGGAACTCTCTGCTGCATATTATCAAGCCCATTATCGCTGCTTTAGCGGCAGTTTTCTGCCGCTAAAGCTGAGATAATTGTAACGCTGTGCTTGATAATATGCCCCAGAGTATCATTCTCAATGACATGCCTACAGTGTATTACAGTGTATCTCAGAGGTCACATATGTCTACTGGGGAAACATCATTTACAACGCGGGCATTACATCGCGATGCCATTACATCGCGGTCTTTACAACGCAAGTCGTTACAACGACTTGCGCTAGATGGCGCTCTAGGACAAGGAATAGTATAATTTACTATCCAACACCTTCCCTACTGTACGTAGACTGGAGTTGGAATAGTAAATTATACTACTCCTAAGTCCTATTCCTTGTCCTAGAGCGCCACCTAGCGCAAGTCGTTGTAACGACTTGCGTTGTAAAAACCGCGATGTAATGTACCGCGATGTAAATGTATGCGTTGTAACGTCATACATCCGTCTACTGACACATGGATTTAAGAGTTGACAAACAGCTTTTACGTGTCAAGTGAAGCTGGTAGTCCCACTGCACAGACAGACTCTACAGTAGTAGGCCTGACCCATGTTTAAACAACTATTTGTTTGAATGGATGACCAGGTTGAGTCACTACTTGCCTACATATCTGAGTGAGTGTAAAGGTACACCTGTAGCAGTGCCATGAGATGTTTAAATACATGTGCTGGTGTCTGACTGTATGTTTTATACCTCTATGGCCCTCTAAATGTGCGTGTAAGTCATTGAGCAAATACCTCTGTGGCTGTGTTAGGGAGTACAGGGTATGGAGGTGTATCGGCAACTACTGGTTGTAGTGGGTTACTATTGAGACTGAAATAAGAGTGTATTGGGGAAAGGTATTAAAGAGAGAGTTGTCTGTGTTAAGAAATTAGAGATCTTTAGACTGATTGTTTTGTTACAAGGATCACAGTTCCTAGTGAGAGTTTGCAAATCTGATGTACTGTACTCTTAAAATTATAAAAGTACCAAGCTAAATATGTTTTTGGACTCACATTTTTTTGCAAATTTGTTGCGACGATCGTGAATAATTTTCGATTATGCAAATAACCTACCATACTGGGCTTCTTTATAAAAGTGTAGGAAAGAGGTTAAGACATACTAACTATTCAGAAATGGAGTTACAAAATAAAAAAAAAAAAACATGCTTTCATTTACTGCCTTCCACACTATCAGAGAGTGCAAAATTGAAAAGGTGGCCCTCAATGGTAGCTTTGTATGAGAGTGGTGTTCCATTCTTATGCTTAGCTTTTACATTTCCTGAGAGTATTGTGTGTATCTGATAAGAGAATTAAAAATATTTGATCAACGAACTCAGTTTTCAGGTAAGTGAATGAC
Organism: Triturus cristatus; assembly: GCF_964204655.1. Classification (NCBI taxonomy): domain Eukaryota; kingdom Metazoa; phylum Chordata; class Amphibia; order Caudata; family Salamandridae; genus Triturus; species Triturus cristatus. Next base: position 205,325,876 of record NC_140588.1, on the reverse strand, counting down.
ATTTAATTTGGAGAAACAAAATGATTAAAAATGTATATGTGTATGTGAGAATTTTAAAAGACAGTGTAAAAAATATTTCTAAACAAATTCAAACTACATGAGATGATCTATGAGTGGTAGTGTGATTGGTTATATAATGTTTAAGAAATGGTGAGTAAGATGCTTTATGAGTGTATAAGTATGTAAAAGGTTGTCTGATGTGCAGACCAGGTGTGTGAGAAGTTGTTTCCCAATCTGTTGCCCTGGAAATGTATATGGTACATCTGATATTGTACTCAATTCTTTAATTGCTAATACTTACCAATGTATTGGAAGTTGTAGAAAGGGGGCGTGGCTTCACCGCAGAGCATAATGGCGGGTTTGTAGAGTAGCTCCATGACCACCGGATCCCTTCCCGCAATGCACTACACAAATCCATCTCCTGAACAACTAATGGGCCGTCGGAAACTTCCGAGGTGCTGCAGAGCCAAAAACCTATTTTGAAGGCCCCGGATTGGAGGAGTTATCGACATCACGCTGGACAGCCGCTGGCGGCCCTGAGGCAGAGAGCTACCATGCAGAGAAACTGGGCATGGCGACGCTGTAGGCCCGGTGCACCAGCAATGCAAAGCCGTGGTCGGGGACTGTCTCTGGAGCGAGACGGAACGAGGCGGCATTGAGGCTCTGAGAGCTAAAAAATGTATTGGAGCGCTGCTGGGGTCAGTGACAAGAAGGTGAGCCTGAGACTTTGCCGGGGGCGAATGTAAAGCAGCCTCTAGGACACGCTTTGGATCGAGCGTCCAGAGCCACTGGTAGTGGGCTATCCAGGCCCAGGTGTCCTGCTACTGCACGCCCCCATAATAACCAGCGTGAACATCTCAGCACACGGTTTTGGGCCTAGAAGCGCAGAGGGGGCGGCAGGCTCCTACGCTGAAGCCTTGAAATAGTGTGCACCATGGATTGATTTGCCTCACCTGGCTCCCAAGGATCAAGGACGTGCGTCTTACCCCAAGATCACTATTGCATGAGGACTTGATGGTCGCTGAATGGGCACAGTCCTGGACCCCCTTTTAAGTCAAGTGTGTATATGACCAGTGACAAGCGCACTGTGTATTGGTAAAGCGGTAGTAGACTGGAGCTTAAGTAGTGCAAGAGTTGCATCCATCTATGATACGCATGACTTAAGGTGCACCATATTTTTCTTCCCCCATTGATACTGTACAGATGGCATTGGGCCTCTGCTATCCCCTATCCAATTAACGATGGTGAAACTGAGTGCACTCACCTACTGGGGGTGTGGCTCGATCGGAGAGGAGAAGAGGGCCCTATAAAATTGGAAGAAATGGCCTGAAAGTAACCCAGCAGACAAAGCTCAATAAATATGCTCTGCTGAAGCCCGCTGACTCCGAGCATACTACCAAGGGTGAAATGTTGGCCGGCCCAGAAGGGGAGCACCCCGAACCTACGCTGAAAGATGTCATGGAAGCCATCTCTGGGGTCCGATCATCTCTAGAGCAGAGGATGGACACAATCACATCAGAGGTGACACTCATCAGGGCGGACCTGACAAAAATCAGTGAGAATATGATACAGATTGAGATCGTTACCTCTGGCCTTGTCGGTGATACTTCCCAAATACAGCAAGATATTAAGGATCTGCAGGCCTTCAGCAAATTCGCAGCGGATAAGCTAGACGACTGCGAAGGTTGCACCAGACTTAATAATGTGCGCATTATAGGAGTGCCGTAAAGGGCGGAAGGTCCAGCGGCTGATCTATTTGTAGAGGACCTTGTACTTAATCACCAGCAACCTAAGGGGCTATCGAAACTCTTTGTGGTCGAAAGGGTGCATAGAGTTCCTGGTGGACGACCGAAACCTGGTGTGCCTCCACGCCCGATATTGGCAAAACTGCTGAACTTCAGGAACAGGGAAGTTATATTACAGAATGCCAGGAAGGCCCCACCTCTAAAGCATGATATTGCAGAAATCTCCTTTGTCCCAGACTTCACCTTTCATGTGCAGAAACAGCGCAGAATTTTCCTTGAGGTGAAGAAAAAACTTTGAGACAAAGGGATCAAATACACTATACTGTTTCCAGCCCGGCTTCGGGTAGAGGCGGAAGGCAAAGCCTGTTTTTTTAATCACCCTGACGCGGCTGCAGACTTGCTGGAGGGTTGGCGACGGGCAAGAGAACATACAGCTCGCTGAATGGCGGACCTGGACATGTTAACAGATGGAGCTATCCTGGAAATGTCAGGTGCCTGAGATTTGATTTAAATGTTTGATCGTTCAAAATCCACTGCCTGAAAGAAGTCTTCAGGTCCCAAAATGGAAAGCAGTAGTTTGGTTCGCAGCACCAACTATTCTATGGTATCTAATTGTCATGGTTTGTCCCTACGTAAGAGTCTGAATTCTATCACGCTCTCACTCCCAGATGGCTATCTGGTCGTGGGCGGAGACTTTAATTCAGTAGTGGCGGGTTCACTGGACCGCCATCCCCCTCCTGAAATAGGTCCCTCAACCAGATGACTTCCGGACTTCTTAAATGCACTGGGCCTCGCAGACGCGTGGAGGGCATACCACCCTGAAAACATCCAGCATACCTTCCACTCAGGGGCACATAAATAGCCTTTCTCGTATTTATCACCTCCTTGTTCCAGAATCCCAGATAGAGAACATTCAGAAAATTCAACACATGGCATGGGGCATCTCTGACCACTCCCCCATATGGGCTGAACTCATCCTGGGTGAGAAAAGGGTGGGGAAGATTGCACCGATCAACCCCTGGTACCTCCGGAACCCAGTGATTAAAAAAGCACTCCTGCAATCTATTGACAACTATTTCCTGGAGAACGGGGGGTCGGTACGATCGTCCCAAATCATATGGGAACCTTTTAAAACTGTACTGATGGAGCAGGCACTTTCACTAATAGTAGGTGTGTGTAAAGAAAAACTCAAAGACCTAACCTGAATGGAGGTCGAAATCATCCCCTTGGAGGAAGAGAATGGGGGAGTGGTGACACAGGAGAGACTACATGCCCTGAAACTCATAGGAGAGGAATATAAATCCATAGCTACTGATATGGCCAAAACACTGGGCAGGGACAAGGATGGCAGACTGTATGACTTGGGGGATGGGACAGTGAAGTTGTTGGCCTGGTTAGACAAGAAAGAGCTTGCACGTAGACTAGTCCCAGACCTGCTAGATGAGTTGGGTGGGAAAATAAAAGATCCACATGAAATAGCTAATGAGTTTGCTAAGTACTATAGCTTTGTCTATCAAGCAAGTTCCTCCCATTCAGAGGAGGACTCACGAGCTCTGCTCTTGGATATACAGCTCACCAGGCTGACTGCTGACGAGAGTAATGCACTAGAAAGTGACTTCACGAATGATGAAATTGCGCAGGCGATTAGAAATCTCCAGTCTGGCAAAGCTCTGGGCCCTAGCGGTCTACCCATCGATCTGTATAAGCTACAGCCGGACAAAATAGCCCGGCACTTACGAGCCATGTTTGAGGAGAGCCGAGAGTTGGGATTGCTTCCCCACGACCAAAGGGTAACTATATTGGTAACTATACTCACAGTGGGTAAATCCAGGGAGACGTGTTCATCCTACAGGTTAACCACAATAAGAGCTGCTCCTAGTATAGTGACCACTATGGAGATTGGGTTATATTATGAGTGAAGGCATCTCACAAAATGTGACAGACTGGTCTCACACACCACCTGGTGTCATGCTTCATCATTGACCAGTCCTCGCCCTCTAAAACCTTGGTTTGATAGAGGGCGGGCATACACCTGATGACAGGGATGCACTTCTAAACTAAGTGGCGGCCCGTGAGAAAGTGAGTGTGAGTAAAAATCATTATAGTTATCAAATTATGTTTTAATGTGGTTGGTAACTATATGATATTAAAATCAATAAACGGTGTATGGGGAAATTATTGTCCCCTAACCGTAGTGTAAGCGGTCAACATGTTTCTGCCATATTGGCCCAGGGGGGTCCTGGGCATTCATCAGGACCTTAGTGGAAAGAAGGGGGGGGGCTCTGTTCTTACCAACTAGTGGCAAGAAGATACCACTGTGCGGGTGTGACCTGTGTCACTCTCCACTATTGGATGGCTTCCAATTTCAAGCCTATAATAGAAATTTGAAAGGAAGAACATGTAACAACAAACCTTGGTCACGGTGAGGTACTGAACACAATACATGCACTGATTCAGTAATAAGTGAGTGACTACTCATGTGACATGTGAGACTTTATATGTGTACATGATTTCAAAGAAGAAGGAAGTGAGATAGGATCTCACTGTTCTTACCCTAAATGCCAAAGCTACTTGCCCCATGGGAGGAGGGGAGGGGAAACCCCTGTTGTCAAACCCTGTAAAGAAAAACACACAGACCACGATCGGCGTTAAAATGTGGTCTGAGGGAAACAGGAAATTAACTTAAAACAATCAATCACAGTTACACATGGAGGGGTCTGTCAGACAGATACACAGTCATTCTGCATTCAAGTACACTCTTACTGCCTCAAGGAAAGTTTCCCGAGTTGCTTCTAGGTGGCTGCTCCCGTTCCTCCCCGATGTAGGAATGAGGGGAAAGTCATCGAGCTATATATAGTATGGCCAATTGCGGTTATTGATGCTAAGTGGATAGACAAATTGGGAACGTTTTGCCAGGTGCGCGATTTCCGGTGTCCTCGTGAGCGCAGTAATCGCTAAAAGAGAAAGTGCCTGGTTGAGTAATGGCGGGGGTCCGCGCATGCTCTTTGTCCCTCGCTGAAGCTAAGTCTGCCCATACATGCGTAAGCTTGAGTAGTGCGAGGGAGGAGATAGTAACGCCCTTTCTGTTGTGGCTCTGCAGCTGTGGGGAAGGCTGCGCGAGTCAGAAGATTCTCTGCGCAGCCGGGACCCGCCCAAGTGTGGGCGTGGCTGCGCATGTGTACTGGGTCAAGAGGAAGTCGGGGACCGCCCAAGTGTGGGCGTGGATGTTATGTACAAATGTTGCGGGGTACTTTTCATGAATAGTACCTGTCAGAATGAATTAAAACCCCGCAACTAGTGGGAAGGGTAACCATGACGGTGGTTGGTAAAATTAGTTATAACCCCGAACTTGGTTGCATTAATCACGGGGAAATAAGAAAAAGGAAAGAGCGCTATGTGTGCTTGTGTGAGCAATAAAATTGCGGTTGTGCTATGCTCATCTGTTGAAAATGGGGCAGCATCTAGAGGAGCGTGACTCAAAGCGTTTTGGCTAGTGGGTGGACCAACGCAGCGAAAGTGTATGTCGGTATATAAGAACTGTGTGCTGTATGAGGCCTGACACCCTTAGGAATACACAATTGGCCTGGTTAGATGGTCTCTGAAAGCTGATGACGACCCTAGTACTGTAAACGTACAAATGAAAAAGGTCTCCATGGTGACGCTTTGAGGTGGGTTAAGTGAAAAGGCCAAGTGTGTATCAGAGGTAAATGAAGTATCTCGCCAGGAATGTTTAGACTGTGTATGGTGTCACGTGTTTGTCTGCGAAGGGTGGGTCAATGGTTGTTAGCATCCCATCTGTAGCCATGGGATCTCATCATTGAGTCCCTTCTCCAATTGGAGAAGGGACTCAATGATGAGATCCCATTGGAGAAGTAGCATCCTTCATCTCATAAAATCACCCTGATTCCTCAACTGCATGCACTAATCTGTTCTCTTAGAAATATATTTCTTCATTAAGGAACAGCTCAGTACTGGAAGTATGTATCCATTCCCCACTTAAAGGTTTGCAAAGGTTAGTTCTATGGACAGGTCTGTTCTTTTGGCTTCTTTTTCTCATACACAACAGTATTATATCTAGTATCCTCATTTGATTTAAAATCTAAACAATAAGCTTCCTCTTGAAAGCAAAGGCCTTATCAACTATCCCCTCAACACGTTCCTTTTGTCAGCCTGCTTTTGTTCTTCTTTTATATTTCTTCATAATTTTCATTATATTCAGAATTATTCTACTATTGAACATTTTAACTTTGATTTCCTTAGACTGTGTCTTCCTCCTAGTTAAATTGTCTCCCTTTTTCTTTTCTTTTTTACTCTTTGGATCATATACTTCTTTTCCTTTCTTAGTTGATCTCAACTTTTGTTTTTTATTTACATGATTCTCTGTGTTTCCAGATGTGCATAAACTGTAGAAGTTTCTTTGTTCTCTTACCAGCAGCTCTTTTCTCTTTCACCACTCTCTCCACACTTTGCCCCTTTTATATTAAGTGGTGAGGAGATAGCATATTTGCTTCTGTTTCTTTCTTGCCTAATGTTTTGATGACGTAACAGTTTGTAGTTAAATAGAAATTAATGCCTGACAAGTGGAAAAAATAAGTACATTTAGCTTTTTAATATGTACTATCTGATTACATAGTTTAAATATATAACGACCAACATGAATAGTTATGCAATTATATTATATATAACATTGCCTTTTACAGTAGCAGTCCCGAACTAAAAATGCACAGATACCCTTTACCCTTGTTTGTAGGTAAGAAAGATGCTCTATATTTTAGAAACATATCTGTCAGTTCCATTATGGACGGTATGCTCTAAGTAGTGCTTTGCATAGGAGCATGCAAGTGCATGAGTAACTAACGAAAACTGAATAGGACATCTGTAAATCTTTAAAGAACAAAGGGGCATATTATCAAGAAACAGCATTAAAATTATCGCCGCCCTTGAAAATTCCAATAGAAGCCCATGTTCTGGTGTCAACATGGGCTTCTATTGGAACTCTCTGCTGCATATTATCAAGCCCATTATCGCCGATTTAGTGGCAGTTTTCTGCCGCTAAAGCGGAGATAATTGTAACGCCGTGCTTGATAATATGCCCCAAAGTATCATTCTCAATGACATGCCTACAGTGTATTACAGTTTGTCTCAGAGGTCACATATGTCTACTGAAACGTGGATTTAAGAGTTGACAAACAGCTTTTACGTGTCAAGTGAAGCTGGTAGTCTTACTGCACAGACAGACTCTACAGTGGTAGGCCTGACCCATGTTTAAACAACTATTTGTTTGGATGGATGAATAGGTTGAGTCACTACTTGCCTACATGTCTGAGTGAGTGTAGAGGTACACCTGTAGCAGTGCCATGAGATGTTTAAATATATGTGCTGGTGTCTGACTGTATGTTTTTATACCTCTATGGCTCTCTAAATGTGCGTGTAAATCATTGAGCAAATACCTCTGTGGCTGTGTTAGGGAGTACAGGGTATGGAGGTGTATCGGCAACTACTGGTTGTAGTGGGTTACTATTGAGACTGTACTAAGAGTGTATTGGGGAAAGGTATTAAAGAGAGAGTTGTCTGTGTTAAGAAATTAGAGATCTTTAGACTGATTGTTTTGATACAAGGATCACAGTTCCGAGTGAGAGTTTGCAAATTTGATGTACTGTACTCTTAAAATTATAAAAGTACCAAGCTAAATATGTTTTTGGACTCACATTTCTTTGCAAATTTGTTGCGACGATTGTGAATAATTCGCGATTATGCAAATAACCTACCATACGGGGCTTCTTTATAAAAGTGTAGGAAAGAGGTTAAGACATACTAACTATTCAGAAATGGAGTTACAAAATAAAAAAAATAAACATATGCTTTTATTTGCTGCCTTTCAAACTATCAGAGAGTGCAAAATTGAAAAGGTGGCCCTCAATGGTAGCTTTGTATGAGAGCGGTGTTCCATTCTTATGCTTAGCTTTTACATTTCCTGAGAGTATTGTGTGTATCTGATAAGAGAAATAAAAATATTTGATCAACGAACTCAGTTTTCAGGTAAGTGAATGACATTCAATTTGGAGAAACAAAATGATTAAAAATGTATATGTGTATGTGAGAATTTTAAAAGACAGTGTAAAAAATATTTCTAAACAAATTCAAACTACATCAGATGATCTATGAGTGGTAGTGTGATTGGTTATATAATGTTTAAGAAATGGTGAGTAAGATGCTTTATGAGTGTATAAATATGTAAAAGTTTGTCTGTTGTGCAGACCAGGTGTGTGAGAAGTTGTTTCCCAATCTGTTGCCCTGGAAATGTATATGGTACATCTGATGTTGTACTCAATTCTTTAATTGCTAATACTTCACAATGCATTAGAATATGCAGAAAGGGGGCGTGGCTTCGCCGCAGAGCATAATGGCGGCTTTGTAGAGTAGCTCCATGACCACCGGATCCCTTCCCGCAATCCGCTACACAAATCCATCTCCTGAACAACGAATGGGCCGTCGGAACCTTCCGAGGTGCTGCAGAGCCAAAAACCTATTTTGAAGGCCCCGGATTGGAGAAGTTATCGACATCGCGCTGGAGAGCCGCTGGCGGCCCTGAGGAACTGGGCATGGCGACGCTGTAGACACGGTGCACCAGCAATGCAAAGCCGTGGTCGGGGACTGTCTCTGGAGCCAGACGGACGAGGCGGCATTGAGGCTCTGAGAGCTTCAAAATTCATCGGAGCGCTGCTGGGGTCAGCGACAAGAAGGTGAGCCTGAGACTTCGCCGGGGGCGGATGTAAAGCAGCCTCTAGGACACGCTTTGGATCGGGCGTACAAAGCCACTGGTAGTGGGCTATCCAGGCCCAGGTGACCTGCTACTGCACGCCCCCATAATAACCAGCGCGAACATCGCAGCACACGGTTTTGGGCCTAGAAGTGCAGAGGGGGCGGCAGGATCCTACGCTGAAGCCCTGAAATGGTGTGCACCTTGGATTGATTTGCCTCGCCTGGCTGCCAGGGATCAAGGACGTGCGTCTTACCCCAAGATCACTATTGCATGAGGACTTGATTGTCCCTTTTAAGTCAAGTGTGTATATGACCAGTGACAAGCGCACTGTGTATTGGTAAAGCGGTAGTAGACTGGAGATTAAGTAGCGCAAGAGTTGCATCCATCTATGATACGCATGACTTAAGGTGCACCATAGTTTTCTTCCCCACATTGACACTGTACAGATGGCATTGGGCCTCTGCTATCCAATATGCAATTAACGATGGTGAAACTGAGTGCACTCATCTACTGGGCGTGTGGCTCGATCGGAGAGGAGAAGAGGGCCCTATAAAATTGGAAGAAATGTCGGGAGCAAAAGGCCTGAAAGTAACCCAGAAGACAAAGATCAATAAATATGCTCTGCTGAAGCCCGCTGACTCCGAGCATTCCACCAAGGGTAAAATGATGGCCGGCCCGGAAGGGGAGCACCCCGAACCTACGCTGAAAGACGTCATGGAAGCCATCTCGGGGGTCCGATCATCTCTAAAGCAGAGGATGGACACAATCACATCAGAGGTGACACTCGCCAGGGCGGACCTGACAAAAATCAGTGAGAAGATGAAACAGATTGAGATCGTCACCTCTGGCCTTGTCGGTGATACTTCCCAAATACAGCAAGATATTAAGGATCTGCAGGCCTTCCGCAAATTCGCAGACGATAAGCTAGACGACTACGAAGGTCTCACCAGACATATTAAAATGCGCATTATAGGAGTGCCGTAAAGGGCGGAAGGTCCTGCGGCTGATCTATTTGTAGAGGACCTTGTACTTAATCACCGGTAACCTAAGGGGCTATCGAAATTCTTTGTGGTCGAAAGGGTGCATAGATTTCCTGGTGGACGACCGAAACCTGGTGTGCCTCCACGCCCAATACTGGCAAAACTGTTGAACTTCAGGGACAGGGAAGTTATATTACAGAATTCCAGGGATGCCCAACCTCTAAAGGATGATATTGCAGAAATCTCCTTTTTCCCAGACTTCACCTTGCATGTGCAGAAACAGCGCTGAATGTTCCTTGAGGTGAAGAAAAAACTTTGAGACAAAGGGATCAAATACGCTATGTTGTTTCCAGCCCATCTTTGGGTAGAGGCGGAAGGCAAAGCCTGTTTTTTTAATCACCCTGACGTGGCTGCTGACTTGCTGGAGGGTTGGCGAGGGGCAAGAGAACATAAAGCTCGCTGAAGGTCGGACCTGGATATGTTAACAGATGGAGCTATCCTGGAAATGTCAGGTGCCTTAGACTTGATTTAAATGTTTGATTGTCAAAATCCACTGCCTGAAAGAAGTCTTCAGGTCCCAAAATGGAAAGCAGTAGTTTGGTTCACAGCACCAACTATTCTATGGTATCTAATTGTCATGGTTTGGCCCTACGCAAGAGTCTGAATAGCTCCACTGATTAGGGGAGGGGGCCGAGTGGTGGAGTTTTCACCCCCACTTTATACTACTTTTAGTTCTAAGTTTGGGCGATAGACATTCTGCATCATTTGTTTAATGGGCAGTTTAAGGCCCAGAGTGCAGGGGAGCAAGAAGGGGGGCAGTTGGGATGGGGTAGGGTGTTTCAACTTTTTTTAGAGAAGTCAACATTGACAATTCGCGGACAAGAGAGGGGATGCGTAGCCTAAAGCTACTCTAAAGAGCACACACTGGGTCAAAAGCTTTAGGCTCCTGAGTTGGGATGTCAACGGACTTGGGGACTAATTGAAACGCAGCATAGTATTACAACATATAAAACGACACACCCCAGATGTTGTATTCCTCCAAGATTCACACTTGGTAGGTCACTCCTGTAAAGCACTGAATAGATGGGGCTACAAATTGGTGGCACATTCTGGCTTCACCACAGGCTGCAGGGGGGTGGGCATTATGTTTAAAAATTCCTTCCCACAATCCATGCAGCACACCTGGATTGACGAGATGGACAGATATGCTGCGGTCTCGGGCCAATGGGAGGGGATAACACTTACATTAATGACAGTCTATGTCCCACCAGGACCACAGGATCGAACCTTCAAAGATTTGGGTTCTATCACGCTCTCACTCCCAGATGGCTATCTGGTCGTGGGCGGAGACTTTAATTCAGCAGTGTCGGGTTCACTGGACCGCCATCCCCCTCCTGAAATAGGTCCCTCAACCAGATGACTCCCGGACTTCTGAGATGCACTGGGCCTCGCAGACGCGTGGAGGGCGTACCACCCTGAAAACATCCAGCATACCTTCCACTCAGGGGCACATAAATAGCCTTTCTCGTATTTATTGTTCCAGAATCCCAGATAGAGAACATTCGGAAAATTCAACACATGGCATGGGGCATCTCTGACCACTCCCCCATATGGGCTGAACTCGTCCTGGGTGAGAAAAGGGTGGGGAGGATTGCGCTGATCAACCCCTGGTACCTCCGGAACCCAGTGATTAAAAAAGCACTCCTGCAATCTATTGACAACTATTTCCTGGAGAACGGGGGGTCGGTACGATCATCCCAAATCATATAGGAAGCTTTTAAAACTGTACTAATGGGGCAGGCACTTTCACTAATAGTAGGTGTGTGTAACGAAAAACTCTAAGACCTAACCTGCCTGGAGGACGAAATCTTCCCCTTGGAGGAGGAGAATGGGGGAGCGGTGACACAGGAGAGACTACATGCCCTGAAACTCATAGGAGAGGAATATAAATCCATAGCTACTGATATGGCCAAAACACTGGGCAGGGACAAGGACGGCAGACTGTATGACTTGGGGGATGGGACTGTGAAGTTGTTGGCCTGGTTAGACAAGAAAGAGCTTGCAAGTAGACTAGCCCCAGAACTGCTAGATGAGTCGGGTGGGAAAATAACAGATCCACATGAAATAGCTTATGAGTTTGCTAAGTACTATAGCTCTGTCTATCAAGCGAGTTCCTCCCATTCGGAGGAGGACTCACGAGCTCTGCTCTTGGATATGCAACTCACCAGGCTGACTGCTGATGAGAGAAATGCACTAGAAAGTGACTTCACGAATGATGAAATTGCGCAGGCGATTAGAAACCTCCAGTCTGGCAAAGCTCTGGGCCCTAACGGTCTACCCATCGATCTGTATAAGCTACAGCCGGACAAAATAGCCCCGCACTTATGAGCCATGTTGGAGGAGAGCCGAGAGTTGGGATTTCTTCCCCACGACCGAAGGGTAGCTACATTGGTAACTATACTCACCGTGGGTAAATCCAGGGATAGGTGTTCATCCTATAGGTTAACTACAATAAGTATAGTGACCACTATGGAGATTGGGTTATATTGTGAGTGAAGGCATCTCACATTTCTATTACAGGCTTGAACTTCGAAGTCATCCAATAGTAGAGAGTGACACAGGTCACACCCGCACAGTGGTATCTTCTTGCCATCAGTTGTTAAGAACGGAGCCCTCCCCCATCTTTACACTAAGGTCCTGATGAATGCCCTGGACCCACCTGGGCCAATACGGCAGAAACATGTTGACCGCTTACACTACGGTTAGGGGACAATAATTTCCCCATACACCATTTATTGATTTTAATATCATATAGTTACCAACCACATTAAAACATAATTTCATAACTATAATGCTTTTTACTCACACTCACTTTCTCACTGGCCCCCACTTAGTTTAGAAGTGCATCCCTGTCGTCAGGTGTATGCCCGCCCTCTATCAAGCCAAGGTTCTAGAGGGCGAGGACTGGTCAATGATGAAGCATGACACCAGGTGGTGTGTGAGACCAGTCCGTCACATTTTGTGAGATGCCTTCACTCACAATATAACCCAATCTCCATAGTGGTCACTATACTAGGAGAAGCTCTTATTGTGGTTAACATCTAGAGTTGGAGGCTGCTAGCTCCTGGAACCGCACGCCTCTTGTTCCCTTTTCCACGCATTGTGGAGCTCATGTGTAATTATGTTCATCCTACAGGCCCATTTCCTTACTAAATGTTGAGCCTAAGATTCTGGCTAAATTACTGGTGAGTCGACTGGCCCAAGTGATAAGTAATTTGGTACACCCTAACCAATCGGGTTTTATGCCTAACCAAAACACTGCATTAAACCTGAGAAGAGTGCATAAGGTACTGGGACGAATGGACACGATCCAAAAAGCTGCAGTGGTGGTCTCATTAGTTGCTACAATGGCGTTTGATACTATTGAGTGGCCATAACTATTTACGGTCTTGGCAAAGATGGGTTTCGGGCCTAGCTTCATAGGATGGGTGCGGCTCCTCTATACAGAACCTTTGACGCAAGTGGTAGTTAATAACAACAAATCGAGTTGTGGGACTTGTCAGGGCTGCCCACTGTTGTCCTTGCTCTTCGCCCTCTCCCTGGAACCATTGGGGGCATGGATTTTGAGAGTCCCAATAATCCTGGGGCTGAAGTGGACTGATGCATGGGAGGACTGCATATCTCTTTATGCGGATGATATCCTGTTTTACCTCGCTTCCCCTAAGACGTCGCTGTATAGAGTGCTAAATATCTTCACAAACTTTGGGAAATCCTCTGGGTACACAATTACTTGGAGTAAGTCCTTGATGTATGCCCTCAGCAGAGAGCCCCCCTCAGGGGTTGTCCTATTTAGGTAGCAAAGGAGGGCTTTCAATACCTGGAAATTTTTGTCACGTCAGACCCCAGAACTCGTTACGAGCGCAATCTACTCCCTCCCCTGCAGAGACTGAAGCGAGATGTTGCGGACTGGAAGACACTCCCGCTTCCTCTGCTGAGTAGGGCAGCGCTGTTCAAAATGATGTCACTGCCACGCTTTCTTTATGCGCTGCAGAACTTCCCAGAGCTGGTCCCGTGGGGTACTTTAAGGAAATTGAGGGTCTCCAGAGGGAGTTGCTTTGGGATGGTAGACACTGCATAGTCTTGCAAAAACAGGTGTTGGGTTGGTATGACGGGGGGATTGGACTCCCAGATGTCAAAAAATATTACTGGGTGGCCCATCTGGCTGCCATCAATCATTGTAAATACCGCCGTTGGGACGATCCGGGTTACAGAATGGATAATTGGTTACTGCTGAGTGACAATTACATCATGGCCCTATACTGTGAACCTAACAGATTCCCCCTAACAGGACCAACCAGACACTTAGTACAAGTATGGCATGCAGCAAACAGAAGCCTGGGGTGGGACCAGACACTCACACTGGCTATTCCTATGTGGGATGCGGAACAGTTGGGCACCCTGAGGACCTCGAAAAGGTTTGACAAATGAGATCTGATTGGGATCCCAAAGATTGGAGACCTATGGAAAAAGGGTGAGGTGGTCACATTTGCCAATCTACAACTGGAATATGAGCTGACAGATACAGAATACTTTCGATATCTGCAGGTGAGGCATGCACTCACATCACGTTTACAAAGGGGATCCTCTCCTCCAGAGGCCTCTCCCTTGGAGGACAGATTGCTGGATGGGTATATGCCAACGAAAGTGATATCCCTGACGTCCAAAAAGTTGATAGACAGCCCCCCATATCCCCTTGGACTGGTCCAGGCCGTTGGGAGGGGGATGGGTTGGAGCTCGACGATGAGGAATGGCAGGAGGCAGTGGCCTCCTTGTGAGAGGTCGCAATCTCCTCCAGACTACGGCTGGTTCAACTCAAGATCCTCCACAGGGTATATGTCTCAGGGTCTAGACTCGTCAGCATGGGTAGAGTAGACGAGGGAATGTGTAGAAGACAGTGCGGCTTAGTAGGTACATTTATGCACATAGTGGGGGAATGTAGGTATATCCAGAATTACTGGAAGGGTGTACATGATTATATTAGAGAGGTCTTTGGGCTAGACATCAGACCAGAAGCTAAAAGGTGCCTTTTAAACCTCTGGGAACCCACGGACTTAAATAGCAAAGACAAAATATGGGTCACGTTGGGCCTGATGGTGGCCAAAAGAAATATAGCCCAATTATGGGGTGCCAGGGTATCACCCAGAGTTGAAGCCAGGAAGGCGGACATGGACTGGTGTATGGCCAGAGAAAAAAAAGTATATGTAGCACGTGGGTGCCTTAAAAAATGGTCCTCTCTATGGAGCAAATGGAATGCCTATCGAGGCAATATTTGTTTCCCACCAATTAACCCCTCTCTTGAAGATCCTGATACGCCTTAATTGCTGGCATTTATTATTTAATATTTGTATTTTTCATTGTTGGTATTTATGTATGCATATTTGAATTTGACATTGTCCCTTCCTTTTGTGTCCGGCAGTGTCTATTTTCTATTGTTTAATAAAAAGATTTAATTAAAAAAAAGATGTAGAAAGATTTACATGTCTATATATGATGTGCTGTTCACAAAAAAATATTTTCCTTTGAATTCTGTGACTTGTAGTCCTGTTTATGATATTTTTTAAACAGAAGTATGAGACTGAGAATTGATAAGAAAAACCATGCACTGTAGATAAAGATTGTGCATGAATCTGTAAAACTTGCAAGCTAGGTATTAGATACCCCTTAGGGTAGGTGTAGGTGAATAATAGGGCAGGTTTGTATGTGCTTAGCTGGCAAAATATGCTTTTTAAACTAATACTAAGTCTGATATGTAGTATGAGAGTCATAAGCATAGTTAATCATGCAGTGTATAAACATGGGTCAAGCCTCCTATTTTTGACCATGTCTGTGCACAATAACTTGCAGCTTAACTTAGCATGTAAAGGCTGTTTGTCAAGTACCAAATGCTCATGTGTCACTTCTGAGAAACACTCTAGGAAGGCTATAAAGCATGGTGCTTTGTGTTGTCTCCTTTTTAGTTCAAAAAGTTACTTGCACACTTGCAGGCTTCTATGTCAAGTACTACATAGAGTAAGCCATACATAAAACAATAAACATACATGTTCATAAAAGCACAGAGCCTCTCTCTCACCATGTCAAAAAGCTAGAGAAGAACTTATAGATTCAGACACATACTCATAAACACATCATGCAGATACATGTAAAGTCCCCTGTATTCCCAAACACAGGCACTGAGGAATTTGTTTAGCCATTTACACATACATTTAGAGACCCATAGAGGTACTAAAACAGTCCGTCACATACTGGCACATTTACTAAAACATCTCATGGTATTGCTACAGGTGTACACCTCCACCCTCAGAAATGTAGGCAAGTATTGACAAAATCTCATTACCCATGCAGACAAATAGTACATTAAATATGGGTCAGGCCTACTAGCAAAGACACTGTCTGTCTAGTCTCACTTGCAGCTTCACTAGGCACGCAAAAGCTGTTTGTCAATTGCCAAATGCACATTTTAGTGCACACAAGTCACCTCTGAGATGCACTTTAGGCAGGAAATAAAGCATGGTGCTTTGTGTTAAAAAAATTAGAGATGTCCTTTTGAGATCAAAAAGTTACTTGTGCACTTGCAGGCCTCTATAACAATGCTACATAAAGTATGCCACATAGAAAGCTACTGACATACATGTTCATAAAAGCATGGAGGCTCTCTTTTACCTAGCCAAACAGCTAGAGAAGGACATATGGATTCAGACACATACTCAGAAACACCTTTTGTATGCAGCAGTATCAAAGGTAGTTGCCGATGTAGAGTTAATAATACAGTAATTTGACTTTTTAATTCTTAATCTGTTGGCTCATATATACAGTAATCATGTACCATGTATGTATTCGTAGTTGCTCAAGAGTGTTCTTTTCACATTAGTGTTTTCCCTGTCCTGGGAACTGTCATTGTTTAAAGGAGGGGTCACTACTTACACATTGCATTAGTTCGGGTGGCCAGAGAGGGTTAAAGTGTGGCATCAATTGCTGACTTTGGTTAAAAGCATTATGTTTCTCACCCCCCTGACCTCATGATTGTGCACTGTGGTGACAATGAACTAGGCACATTGACTGGAGTAGGGCTGGGAATCCAAATGAAGGACACATTTGCGCAATTAATTACACTTTTTCCTCATATTATCTTGGTGTACTCCAACCTATACCAAAGGCTGAAATGGAAGTAATCTAATGAATTCTGTATACAAATTGACAAAGGCAGGAAACATAATAATAAAACAGTTTCTGCACTCCTCAGAGACCATACGTGGGCTCCATCTACAACAGCAACCTGTGTTTTGACATACATGGAGTCTACAGAAGTGATGGAGTTCTCTTTACAGGTAAAGGCAACAGGGTGTTTCTCAGCAACCTGAAACTCTGCATCCATTCATATATGTAGGTGCCATATACTTACAACGAACACAAAGGTTACTCTTAGAGCCACCCTGGTGCACTAAATATTGTAAATTTTTTCTATAAATACCTCTTTTAAATCTAGTTTTTTTTCGCAATATTTGTGAATGTGTCGCAATATCGCAAAACTAAAGCAGACTTTCAATAATCAGCAGCACATTCAAAATGTATAACTATATAATTGATTCTAACTATCACACTAGTTATGTAACTAAATATCTCTAGAAAAACACCGCTTCGGCGAACTATCAGGCCTTAAGATAAATTGCACGAAGTCAGTGATATTTCCCTTAACTCCAGCGACTTCCCCAGAGAAATTAGATTTCCCATTGCAGTGGTCTGAAGACCCAGTAAGGTACTTGGGGATACAAATACATACAGACCCAGATCTTGTTTTCCGTGAGAACTATGGCCGCGCTGTTGCTAGGTTAGAAGATGATATTGTGCGTTGGATTCACATCCCCCTCTCCCTATTAGGTAGAATATCATTAATGAAAACAGTAGTCTTACCCCGCTTTCTTTTTCTTTTTATTAATATACCCATGGTCCTGCCAGCCCAATTTTTCAAACATCTCCGTTCACTGTTAATTAAATTGGCCTGGGCCAATAAACAGCCCTGCGCCAGCTGGAAACTTTTGGTCCTGCCTTATTCGATGGGCGGTTTGGGAGCCCCGGATCTTGATCTATATTACCGGGCAGCGCAAGCCTCACATGCCTATTTTTAGCTGCACCAGCAGACTCCTCCACTGCATCTGCACATAGAATGTATCACACAAACCCATGCACATTTGGCAACCATTCTACATCACCCGCCCAGTAGAAATACCACTATTCTGGACTCGATTAATTCCATGGTTCATGCATGGCACAACCTTACAAATAGGCAAGCGGCAACTATACTATACTCACCTAATACGCCCATAGCCTGGTGCGATTGGTTACCAACTTTAACTTCTCCAGAGATGCTAGCAGCACTACACACTTTAGGACTCAACACAATAGGAGACTTTTTCAGTGACAGATGGGGCAGGGAAGGGACAGACCACCTAGAGAGGGCGCCGAGACCCATGCCTTTAACCATGTACCATTATTTCAGAGCCCTGAGTGCCCCAAGACAGATGCTAGGCGACAAAAAGCTGGAACCTTCGGAAGTGCACCAATTTTCTGCATTGATTCAGGCAACATCCCCTAAATGGATGGTAGTCAGGATATACTCCCAGACACAGGGGCTGTACAGAGATTGCCACAATAAGGCCCGGCTAGAATGGCAAGCGGACTTGGAACTGGACATAGATGACACCATGTGGAGGTATTGCTGCGAGGCTACTAAACGTATTTCGCTCAATGGACGCCATAGGTTCATACAGTATAAAATTTTGAACCGCATTTATTACACAACAACACGCCTTCACAAATATGGGCTCCGCGAAGAGCCGGACTGTGATCGCTGTGGCGCTCCAGAGGCTGACTTCCTACAGTTAGCATGGCTCTACCCACCGATAGCAAACTACTGGATACAGATCTTTGCAGGATTCCAAGCGATAACGCAGGTAGATCTAAGCCCAGGCCAGCTACTAGCACTTCTAGGTTATTCTAAAAAGATACAGAAACCCATTCGACGCCTGGTAGACATGGCACTCTTAGTCGCCAAACGTGTATTGGTGATGCATTGGTCCAGAAGCCCCCCCCCACGTTGAAAGAATGGTCCAGGGATATGATGTATTGCAACACGCAAACAGAAACCTAAAGTGAGCTCCTCCCCCCTAGAAATCATCCAAAGAACTTTGGGAGCCTATATGCCACTTACATTGAGTCTCGAACTCCAGAACAAACAGTAACACATCCATTGACGGAGGGAAATCCGCAGACACAATAGACATAACTGACATACCTGGTGCTGGTATGCATAAGCCGACAAAAAAAGTGACGCAACTGCTCAATGCAATGATGATATTGGAAAAATGGCCTTGCTGTATTATAGAAACAACACAAATTGTGCAGACATGTATTGTAAGACCTGATTGCTTGTTGTGATATGTCGTCATGATGAAGTATCATTTAAACTTTGATTGGAAGGAACATTTATGATGATTATGATTTTATTTTGCCCGCATTATTTTATTGGATGGAAATGGATTTTATTTTTGTTATGATTTTATTCTCATGATTTGTTTGTATTGTATTATTGAAATGGGAAAAATAAAATAATAATAAAAAATATCTCTAAAAAAACATGTATGAGTCTCTGAATGACTCTGTAACAGCATATATTAGTTTTTCAGTGTGATCTGTGATTGGGTGCATGAGTGTGTCAGTGAGTCTCTGAGTAGGTGTATGAGTGTCTGAGTTGGACTGTGAGTGGGTATGTGAGTGTCTGAGTGGGTCTGTGAGTGGGTACGTAAGAATCTGAGTGAATATGTGAGTGGGTGAATGAGTGTCTGACTGGTTCTGAGGGGATATATGAGCCTCTGAGTGGAGAAAGGATGCATGCGTCTCTGAGTGGCTCTGTCAGTGGAGTTGTCCATCTCTGAGTCTGTATGTGACTGGATGCATGGGTCACTGAGTGGGACTGTGATTGGATGCGTCAGTGTTTGAGTGGGTCTATGACTGGGTGTCTCAGTCTTTGACAGGGTCTGTGAGTGAACAAATTAGTCTCTGAGTGGCTGTATACGTTTCTGAGTGGGTCTGTGAGTGACGGTGTCAGAATATCAATGGGTCTGTGAGGGAATATATGACTTGTATGGGTCTCTGAATGAGTGTATGAGAATATGAGTGGATCTGTGAGTAGATGCATCAGTATCTGAGTAGGTCTGTGACTAGGTATGTGAATTTCTAATTGGGTCTGTGAGTGAGGGCATGAGTGTCTTGCTGGGTCTGTGAGTAGTGGCATCAGTGTCTGAGTAGGTCTGTCAGTGGGTGTATGCATCTCTGAGGGGTATGTGACTGGGAGCATGAGTCTCTGAGTTGGTGCATCAGTTTGAGTGGGTCTATGAGTATGTGTCTCAGTCTCTGACAGGGTCTGTGAGTGGATGTGTGAGTCCCTCAGTGGGTGTATGAGTGTCTGAGGGGATCTGTGAGTGACTGCATCAGAATATCAATGGGTCTGTGAGTGACTGCATGAGTGTCTATATAGATCTCTGAGTGCATAAGATTATGAGTGGGGCTCTGAGTGAGTGCATGTAGGGGTAGGAATATCAGTGTCTGAGTGAGTCTGTGAGTGGAAGCATGAAAGTAAGAGAGTATGTGGATTGGTGTGTGAGTCTCAGAGTAAGTCTTTGAGTGGGTGCATGCGTTTCTGAGTCTGTGTGTGAGTGGGTCTGTGAGTTGGTGCATCAGTGTCTGAGTGGGTCTTTTAGTGGCCATGTCTATCTCCGAGTGGTTGTGTGACTGGATACATGAGTCTCTGAGTGATCTTGTGAGTGGGTGCCTCAGTGTCTGAGTAAGTCTGTGAGTAGGTGTCTGAGTCTCTGACAAGTTCTGTGAGTTGACACATGAGTCTCTCAGTAGGTCTCTGGGTGTGTGTATGAGTGAGTCTGTGATTGACTGCATCGGAATTTCAATGGGTCTGTACAGTGAGTGCATGAGTATCTTTTTGGGTCCCTGAGTGAGTGCATGACAATATGAGGGGGTCTCTGAGGGAGTACATGAGCGTCTCAGTGGATACGTGAGTGGATGGGTCACTCTCTAAGTGGGTCTGTGGGTGGTGGTGTGAATATCTGAGTGGATCTGTGAGTGGGTGCATGAGTCTCTGAGTGGGTCCAAGAGTGGGTGCATGAGTGTCTGACTGGGTCTGTGGGTGGGTACATGGGCCTCAGAGTGGGTCTGTCAGTGGGCATGTCCATCTCTGAGTGGTGGCTGAGTGGATGTGTGACTGCCTAAGCGAAACTGAGGGTGGGTGTATAAGCATTTTTTTTACTGATATTCATGAATTCATCACAATGTATAGTTGCAAATTCATTGCAACGTTACATGGGTGGCCATGCTGACGGTCATGGCAAATTCTTAAATATCCTGAGTAGAAATAAAAACTATATTCCTCTCATGGGTTCTGGGCACATGTAACCTGACCCCTCATACCACTTTCTACCATTTGGTTTGAGCCCCGGGCACTGCTTCGATGAGGTGAAATGGTGGCCGCCACTCTCTGACCCAGTTTCAGCCAGCTAATCACGGCATTGTTTTTGGCACGTGCATTCACGATTAATCACAAAATGATTTCTAATGATCTCCGATCCCAAATAAACAAATTCAGATTTAATTAAAAACTAGTGAATAGATTTACACATGATAACTGAAAGCGTGATCTGCGAACCACCATTTATCATTCTGCAAAATTTGTTGTACATCCATCTAGCAGTTCGGACGGGCAATCGTGTCTAAAGCTCCTATTGGAGTTAACATGGAATAAACATGTAAAAAGCATGTTTTGACCCCCTTTTATTCTCCGCCCCTGCTTGACGGATCACCCCAAATCTTTCCATGCACAATAAGACTTACTATGACACTTTTTGGGAACATTTCATGAAGATTCATCAAATAACGTCAAAGAGATAGGAAAGTCAAAAAACACTTTTTCTATGGAAACCAGTTCCTATCTATAGTTACCTACTGGTGTTGGACAGTAGGTTTTCTATATAGACACTCATGCACTCAATCTCAGACCCACTCATAGACTCATGCACCCACTCACAGACCAACTCAGAGGCTCATGCACCCACTTGCAGACATACTAGGACAATCATGCACCCACTAAGACACTCATGTTCCCATTTACATACCCACTCACAGACTCACTGAGAGATGTATGCACCCACTCAAAGACCCACTCAGGCAGTCACCTACCTACTCACTCACCCACTCGTAGACTTATCTATCCACTCACAGACCCACTGAGATGCTAATGCACCCACGCCAAGACCCACTCAGAAACTCATGCACCCACTCATACACCCACTCAGACACTCACACATGCAACCACCCACTCACAGACCCACTTAGACTTACACACCCACTCACAGACACACTCAGAGACTTACACACCCACTCACAAATCCACACAGGCACACACAGACCCATTCACAGACCCACATAGCCACTCACAGACCTACTCACACAGCCACTAACACACCTACACAGACACTCACAAACCCACATAGGCAATCCCACACCCTCTAATACAGGCACTCACATACCCACACAGGTACCCACAGACCCACTCACAGAGCCACACAGGCACTCATACCCCCACTCACAGACCTGCACAGGCACTTACATACCCACTCACAGACCCACAGACACATTCACAAATCCACTCACATACTCACTAAGACACACACATGCCAACTCACAGACCCATACAGACACTCACATATGTACTCACAGACCCATACAGCCACTCTCACACCCACTTACTGACCCATATAGCCACTCACATACCCACAAGTATACCAACCAAACACTCACACTGAGGAGTCACTCACTCACAGACCAACACAGCCACTCACACACCCACTCCTTGACCTATACAGTCACTCACACACCCACTCTCAAAGGTGACATGTAACAGTTAGGATTTTTTTTATGTAGAAATTCACAGAAAAGGTTTGTTTATGTACAGGAAGGGACACCTTCCTGTACATAAACAAATCATGGCATTTTGCTATTTCCATGTGTGCTGCACAAGGCAGCACACATGGAAATAGCAAAAACGAGGAGAAATTAAGAATTAATCCTCGTTTCGCCACCTTAAGACCAGGATTTTTCTGGTCTTAAGTTCAGCGCTGCCAACTATTATCGCTGCCCTTGATAGCAGGTGGCAGTGTCAAATTCAATGGGTGTTGCGGTGGAACGCCCACCACAACACCCACTGCACGCCCCCTTTCACGCTAAGTTCAGCGTGAAAGAGGCCCTATTCCAAAGGTAGCGTTAAGCCACTTAACATGGCTTTAAACCACGTTAAGTGGGTTACCACTGCCTTGAGAATAGGGCGCTGGCTCTATCGCCACGGGAACGTATAAAAAAGTGACGTTCCTGTGACGATAGGGCCTTGAGAATATGCCCCATTGCTCCTTATGCACTATGATTAGCATCTCATTTCTTCATCAAATAAAATATGCCTTTTACCTTTGAATCAAGGACTGATTCAAGGAGCGAGCAGCGAAGGATGCTCACTCCATGTCCCACATTTAGGACACCCCTCTGGTACTGGTAAACCAGAAGGTGGACAATGAAGGTCACAAACATGTCTATCAAATCGAAATTGACACATTGACATAAACCCTTCCTGTAATTCTAACGACTGGATTTACTTATGCAGAATGTTTAGGACATAATTATGAATCAACACTTTCATTAATATGTCCCATTACTATTCTATTCATTTTAAATGTGTTATTCTTCTTGCAGATTTTTTTTATAAACTGCATATCTGTTGACTAGCTTAAAGGTTAGGAATCTTTAATTAAGTTGCTTCGCTTATAATGATATATAGTATTAGGCAGACATTCTGCTGTTTGGAAGGTCACTAGGAGACTGCTGTCTAATAAAGAGGATGAAGTACCTACTGCTGTAGATTATTAAGATATTACAAACTGCTGAGGTGTTCGGTGAACACACAGAGGTACAAGGCTGAAGGCCAAGTTCCTTTATAAGGTCATGGATCTCTGAGACAACTGACAATATCCTGATGATGTACAGTAAATGGTTAATTCATTCGTTATAATAAATATACAAACATAACCACAACCGTTCCCACAGACCACTTAAATTTATGGTGTGATGCTTTTTCTTATGAAAGAGATATGATGTTTGTCAACATGAGAACTACAATTTAAATCTCCGGTGTAAAATCAACACACCAAAGAGCAGGCATTTATGTGTTTTAAATAGATAACAGTATCAGTTCAAAACAAATTCAGATTTAAAAAATGCTGTTACTCACAATGTGTAGAAAAAAGCAGAACATGGGGAAAAAACATGTTGCTATACATTTCTTTCACTAAACGTGTTGCCTGTCACTGTTCATTTACAGAAACAGAGCAGAAGAAAAAGACACATTTCATTTTTGTTTTTTTAAGTTCAGCTTTAATTATGCTCTGTGGTTTACATTTGCCCCAGCTTCTGGCTCTGGTAGGAGACGTTATGACATTAAAACTCAACTGTAATACGATTTTTCAGTTGAGTATTTATGATTATGTTATTCCTTCATTACAGGAGACTACGGATGCATATTACAGATAGAATTTTATATGGGGATTGCAGGCTTTCATGTATTATATGTTAGCTGAAGAAGACTGAAAGAATTGGTAAATATTAAGGTCTATCATGCAGCCTCCTTCCTATAAGGACAATGAACAAAAAAAATGGTAGGCTTTTATTTTCATGAGATCCTGAAAGGTTGTTATAGTCACACCATCAGTGAAGTTATAGTTCTAGTCAAGGCACGTTTTCCGATTTAAGGTCTCTGCAGTTTCGCTCTTCCAGGTGGCATGTTTCATCACTGGGTCGGCTTCTCACTCGGGACTAGGGGCCAGATTCACAGAACTAACTTAAGACAAATACCTAAACTTACTACCATTTTGGTATTCACAGAAGGCACTTACTCATTTCGGTATTCACAGAAGTTAGTAGTCCTAACTTTAGGACTCCTAAATCCCTTCTGTGAATACCGAATGTCCTAAAGTTAGGTTTTTTCTCAGTTTAGGAGTCCTAAAGTTAGGACACCTAACTTTAGGACTCCTAAATGCCTTCTGTGAATACCGAAAGTCTTAAAGTTAGGATTTTTCACAGTCTAGAAGTAGTAAAGTTAGGACTTTCCGTAGTTGGGGTGCGATGGCTGCGTCTGCTTTGTTGAATATGTGGTGTGGGCAGGGGTCTGACGGTGATCCTGAGTGGATGGAGTTCATGATCTTGCGTGTTTTGTTGTTGTTGACGTTGGTCCAGGAGGTCAGGTGGTTGATGCGGGTGGTGTTCGTAGGGGGGGGTGGAATCTGACGTTGTCGTGGTGGTCGTGGTGGTGTTGAAGCTGTCGTGGATGTCAGCGATCTTGCGGTGGAAGAAGGTGGCCAGCAAGTCGCACAGTTCTTATGAGGGCGGGATGTCGTTGGCGTTGGTGCTGGGGTTGGAGAGTTCCTTCACGATGCTGAAGAGCTCTTTGCTGTTGTGTGCGTTGTTGTCCAGGCGGGTTTTGAAGGACGATCTCTTGGCTAATCTGATGAGATGGTGATGTCTGAGGGTGGCGTCCTTGTGGGCTGCGTGGCTGTCCGGTGTTCGTTCGTGGAGCCATTTCTTCTCCAATTTCCATCAGACTCGTTTGGAAGTCTGGAGTTCTTCGGTGAACCAGGTGGCTTTCTTGAGCGGGGCGAGGGTGTTGGCGCAGTCGTTGATCCACTGTCTGAGGTTGCGGGCGGCGGCGTCTGGGTTGGTCGGGTTGGTGGGTGGGTTCTCGGCGAGGGTGGTGGCCAGCTGGTCTTCGGTGACTTTGTTCCAGCAGCGGCGGGGCAGCTGTTGGGTGCGGTGGTGCGTGGTGGGCTTCTTGTAGGTGAAATGGACGCAGCGGTGATCCGTCCAGTGGAGTTCAGTGGTGCGGTCGAAGGAGACGTGGGTGCTTGTGGAGAAGATGGGGTCAAGCGTGTGGCCGGCGGCGTGGGTGGGAGCAGTGATGAGTTGTCTGAGACCGAGGTTGTCGAGGTTGTCGATCAGGGTGGCGGAGTTGGCGTCGTTGTTGTTCTCAAGGTGGAAGTTCAGGTCCCCGAGGAGGATGTAGTCCGTGGAGGCGAGTGAGTGGGTGCTGATGAGGTCGGCGATGAAGTCGCTGAACTGTGGTCAGGGTCCTGGGGGTCTGTAGACGAGTGTTCCTCTGAGGGTGGTGTTGGGGTCAGTGTGGATTCAGAAGTGCAGGTGTTTGGCGGTGCTGAGGGTGTCTTCTGAGTCAGTGGAGACTCAGACGAGTATCCAGTTTCTAAGCCCATCTGGAGACGTTCGTTTCAGGAAAACTAATCTACCCTTCACCCTTTTCACCAATTTGGACATTACTGCGAGACAAGAAAATAGGTATCCTAGAAGTGATGAGTCAAGGACAACTTTCCAAAACAATGACTTACTTCTCAATTGAGAAACATTTATTGATCTCTCTAGCATGCCATTCAGCAAGGTTAGACTCACCCTGCTCCTCATTTGCCCTTGCACTCTAGATGGGAGTTTGCAATGCCACCTGCAGGTGAAACACTCCTGCTCTATCACCCTCAGCCCCATGCACAATGGGACCTCCGATTTCTCTCACATATTATTGTCCTGTGAAAAATGTGTATTTATGCCTCCAAATTGCAGGTGAGTTGACTGGCATGCCCCTATAAATACTGACCTAGGAAATACACAGTACAGAATACGATTTTTTTAGACATTAAATGCCAATCGTTCCTTGCTAAAATGAATTTCTCAAAATTACCAACACTGGCAAATCCTTAATTAGTTTATGTTCTTGGTGCTTGCTTTTTGCCAAAACGTGGAATGCGTAACAAGTTACAAACAACGGGGCATATTATCAAGGGCTGGTGATAACATTATCCCCGCTTTAGCGTCCGTTTTCAGGCGCAAAGCGGCGATAATGTTATCGCTTTATTAACAAGGACACGCTAGCGCGTGTTTCCTTGCCTTAGCGCCCGGTTTTTTCCCGCCTCGCATCGCTAATAAGATGCAAGGTAGGCGTGTCTCGTAAAACTTCAGTGTAAAATATCGCTCACGGGGCTTCGCGATATTAACAACGAGGCCCCGTCCGGTGTAGCGCTGATCTTCTTCGCGCTAACTCGGCCTTAACGCAGGAATTTAACGTCTGTTAAATTCCTGACTAAGGCATACCTAACATGGGAGGTGGATTGTGGGGCTAAGAACACCGTGCCCTATCATCAACCATATCGCTGTTTTCCACGGAACATCGCTGGAGAACCAGCGTTGTTCCATGGAAAACGGCAAAAACCTGGCTAGCACGGCTACAGCGATAGACGGCGATAAATAAAAAAGCTCTAAGCGCACTTTGCGATATTTATCGCCATCTATTGATAATATGCCCCAACATGTTACAAAAATATTTTGTATGGTTAGGTTAACATATTATTTACTACTGGACTTTTATTAACATGTGATCTAACGGCAGAGTCCTGCATAATATAATATTGCAACCATTTATTAAGCTTCAATACAATGAATAATGCTATAAAGCGCAAATTATCGTCCATGTGGCGATAAAATAGTTTTTTGCTATAGGGTCAATTTATATAATTTGACGAGTGTTCTTAAACAATCCGAAAACATATTCTGGTCTGTTTTTTATCACATGCTACAACTGGCATCTTAACTCAAAGATATTTATACCTGTTCCCTGATAAATTATTGTCTCCACTCCACTTGACTACTTGGTACATAATGTCAAGCCTCTAAAGTGCCTCTTTTCATTCCTTTGAAAACACAGAACATTCAGTTCTACTGTCAAGGATGATAATAAAATCGATTTAACTATATTCGTCTTTTAACAATAAACTTGTTTTCCTGAATAAGGTCAGCACAACCAGGTATTGGAGCCATCATGTTAACAATTTCAGAGTTGTAGGTGGAGTATTTTTTCGGTGACGTTGTATTAATACAATGAAACCATTAGACATTTGTTTATAAAGAGGTTTCATAGTTAGGTAGGTTAACATGATATTCACTTTCATTAATAATAAAAAGAAAAAAGAAATTCACTGTAAAAAACAATGGTTATAGTGGGGTTACTTTTAGGTGTTAAAATGGGTTAAAAGCTAACACTTATAAACCTCTAATTCCTCTATAAATACCAAGATCATTTCAGAAAGCAAAATATGTAGTAAAGGGCCCACAAACATTTACACCATTGATTGACTATACGTACAAGTGTGCATGTCCACAATAGAAATAGTGCAGTACTTGAGATAAGTCTTATTCACTCTGGTAACATTTATATGGGGCTCCTTTTAACTACCAGTAAACGTTTCAGCGTAAATAGTACTTTGTTTAAACAAGGGAGAGACTGAGCACATCTAG
Source organism: Triturus cristatus (assembly GCF_964204655.1). Classification (NCBI taxonomy): domain Eukaryota; kingdom Metazoa; phylum Chordata; class Amphibia; order Caudata; family Salamandridae; genus Triturus; species Triturus cristatus. Next base: position 205,297,875 of record NC_140588.1, on the reverse strand, counting down.
AGTGATTTCCAGACTTACATTACAAATAGGTTGCAGCTTAACTCAAAGTACTGTTGCCAAAATATGTGACAAAATCTGAAGTTTATCTCTGCAATTCATTATGCACTTGTAAATTTCTGTGCACAAGATGATGTTCAAGAGATGTCATGATACACTAGTGAAAAATTCTATATAAACTGGAGATATATAAAATGCAGATATTTATTTCCAGAAACGTTGTTGAAGAATTCGTAATGTATATGTGACTCACAAATGGTTTAAGATGCAATGTGACTCTAAACATAGTCCTATTAGTGCACACCAATCTGCTCCCTTCAGGAATATGTGTAAGGAATGTTTACAAACTAGAGTTGTGCATAGGACCTGATCGTGCATGACTTATCAGCGGCTAATATAAAACAGGTGATTTAAATTTCCAGATCAGATGATTTGACAGGTACATATTATTAGGATAAATAATCATCAAACCCTCTTTTGAACAGTATTCAAGGTGTAATAAATTGCTGATCGCACTAATGTCTACAGAGACATTACAGGGGCAATTCACATGGGTAACTTACACTTATAAGTACTTTACATGTATAAGTTTACTCATATATTAATTACTGATTGCATTAATGCCTACAGAGACATTACGTTTATTAAACGCCTGAATACCAGTAAAAAAAGGGCATACATAGGTACTAAATGTAGGTAATTTCAGAGATATGATTCATATTCTGCATGTTGCAAAAGGTTACAACCATTAGCGCTGCAGAGGATATAGAAAATTGGGGCTAGATGTAGATTAGTAAATACTTTTCAGTATGAAAAGAGAGCAGCCTACTGTTACATTCAGTGGATGATGTAGTCAGGACATCATCAGTGATGTTATCACTGATGGCATTTGAGATGTCATCTGCGATATCATCAGTGATCTTATCTAACATGTCCTGAGGGATGTATCATGTGAGATCATTATCAGTGAATGGTGAGGCACAATTTATAGTTAATGCACTGAACTGTAAGTGGTGGATTTCAGTGTTTATTGCTTTATAAACATTTGCTTTTTACCTAACTATAACATTACTTTAACCTTTTACTTTTTTCAGTGAATCTCTGGGATTTTTGTATTATATTCTGTTAACTCCCAGCTACTGGCCTTTGGCCATGCTCATCAGGATGTTGGCCAAGGCCCATCCCCATGAGTGAACAACTAACGGTAGCCTGCCCTCCGTGGTCAGTTTAGTGTCTTTACCTATACCCCCTCCAGCCTGCTCTCCATTCTTTGTCTGCATGCTTAAACCCCCTGCCTGCCCTCTGTTGTCAGATTGCTGCCCCTGCCACCTTTCACTTTTCCTATGGTCCATGTTTATGTTCCCAGGCTTTCTCCCTCCTGACATCCGTTCATTTTGCTGGCCTTGTAAATGTCAGCCTGTCCTCTGTGGTCAGAGTGTTGCCCCTGCCCTCACCCCTCCTCCTTGCCCTCTGTTCTTGGCGTGTGTGCCCAGGCCCTTTCTCCTGCCCTATGTGACAGATGTTCTTCCCCTGCCTATGTCGGCCTGCCCTCCATGTCAAATTGCTTCCCCGACTCCCTGTCCCTGGTTCCTTATTCTCTGACTTTGTGCCCCTGCACCCTCCCGCCTGCTTTCTGTTGTCAGCTTGCTGTTCCTACCCATGCAGGCCTCTACTACATAGTCAGATTGTTGTCTCTGCTACTGCCCTCCATTCTCCATGTGAGTGCCACTGCCACCTGCTGCCCTCCATCTGTGGCCCATTGTGCTATCCTTGCCCATGCTGCCCTGCCCTGAATAATGAGCTTTCTGCCCCTACCACCTATCTTCTGCCCTCCATGGTCAGATTGCTTCCACTAACAATTCTGGCCCGCCATCTTTTGTCAGCTTGCTGCACCTGGCCCCACCCCCTCCTGCCTTCGCTCTATAATCCATCTGAGTGCCCCTGCTCCCTACCACCAACCCTCTGTGGTCAATTTGTTGCATATCTTGATGCTGGCCTACCATCCAGGGTCAGTTTTTGCACCTACCCCATCTCCATAGCCTCTGTTCTCCATAAGCATTACCTTTATCCCTCCCATTACTCTGTGGTCAGCTTACGGCCAATGTGCTCCTTTCCATGGCCTCCTTTCTCCATGTGAATACCCCTACCCCCTCCCTATAGACCACGATAGTCCATTGTGCTGCTCCTGCCGGTGCTGACTTGCTGACCGTGGTCAGAATTCTGCCTCTTCCCTCTCCCGCCTGACCTTTATCATCAACTTGATGTCCCTGAACATGCCGGCCTGCCCTCTGGCATCAGTAGGCTGCCCTGCCCCTCACCACCCTGCCTCCCCATTCTCGGAATGTGTGCCCCTGCTCCCTCCCTACCAACCTCAGTTGTTCTGCTGCTGTCCATGCCCTCCATTTTCCATGTGAGCACCCTGCCCACTCCCTCTAGCCCCCCGAGGTCAACTGTGCTGACCTTGCCCATGCCAGCATGCCCTCTGTGACCAGCTTACTGCCCATGCTTTCCCTTGCCCTCGGTTCTCCATGTGTGTTCCCCTGCTTCCTCCTGCCTGCCCTCCGTGGTCAGTTCGCTCCCCATGCCTCCATTTCCATGGCCTCCATTCTCCTTGTAAATGCTCCTGGCTCCTCCCTACAGCCCTGCACGCTCCATTGTGCGGTAGTGACCTGCTGACTGTGATCAGAATGCCGCCCCTCCCGCCTGTCCTTTATAGTCAGCTAGATATCCCTGAATGTGCCGGCCTGCCCTCTGGCATAAGTAGGCTGCCCCAGACCCCACCACCCTGCCTCCCTATTCTCCACATGAATGTACCCCTCCCTACCACCCTCTGTTGTACGGTGTGCTGCTGCTGTCCTTGCCGACTTGTCCTCCATGTTCAGCTTACTGACCCTGTCCCCATCCCCCATGTCCTACATTTTCTATGTGAGGGCCCTGCACTCTCCCTCTATCCCCCAGAGGTCCATTGTTCTGACCTTGCCCATGACAGCTTGCGCTCTGTGATTAGCTTACTGCCCATGCGTCTCGATAGCCCTCTGTTCTCCGTGTATATGCCCCTGCCTCTTTCCGCCTGCCCTACACAGTTGTTTTTTCTGCCCCTGCCTCAATCATCTGCCCTGACTGGTAGGCTTGCTGCCCCTCCCCCCTGCCCTCAGTTGTCAGTGTGCAAAAACATGCCCTCTCGCTTCTACCCTCTATAGCCCACTCTGCTGCCTCTGCACCTGTCATCTGCCCTTCCCAGTCAAATGCTGTCCTTGTGCCATCCTTCTGCCCTCCACTGTTTGTGCACATGCCTCTTTCTCTCCCACTTCCAACCATTGTCCATCCTAACAATTAATGTCCATGTGCTTTCCCCTGTCCCCTGCAGTCCATGGTCCATTGTGCTGCCACTGCCCTGTTGCCGGCCCTGCCAGGTCAGCTTGCTGACTCTACCCTGCCATCTCCCTCTGCCCTAAGTTGCCCATATGTTGTGCTGCCACTGCTCTTGTCGCCCGCACTGCCTTGGTCAGCTTGCTGCCAATGCCCCTCACCCATGCTCTCTATTGTGCCTGCATGTGACACTGCTCCCTCCAGTTGGACCTCTACAGTCCATTATGTTGCCCCTGCCCTACCTGATCAGTTTGCTGCCCCTTCCCTTCCCTCCAGAATCTATATGCATTCCTCAGTCTCTTTCTCCTGCCCTCTGTGTTCCATTGTTTTACCACTGCCCCTGCTGCATGCCCTGCCCCCTCATACCTTTCCTTCCGTCCAAGCACGCAACCTGGGGTTCATCCTCGACTCTACTCTCTCCATGACAAAGCAGGTCAACGCTGTCTCGTCCTCCTGCTTTAACACCCTCCGCAAGATCTACAGGTGGATCCCCATCGAAACAAAAAGAACGATCACCCAGGCCCTTGTCAGCAGCAGGTTAGACTACGGAAACGCCCTCTACGCAGGAGCCTCGGCCAAACTCCTGAAACGACTTTAACGCATTCAAAACGCCTCTGCACGCCTGATCCTCGACATCCCTCGCCACTGCCACATCACACTCCACCTGAGTGACCCTCACTGGCTCCCCGTCAGCAAGAGGATCACCTTCAAGCTCCTCACCCACGCACACAAGGCACTCCACAACACCGGACCAGCTTACCTCAACAGACGACTCTCCTTCTACACCCCCAACTGCCAGCTCCGCTCCGCCGACCTTGCCCTCGCCACTGTCCCCTGCATCTGAAGAGCGACCTCCGGCGGCAGATCTTTCTCCCACCTTGCCACCAAGACCTGGAACACCCTCCCCATCCTCCTACGGCAGACCCAGGACCTGCTAACCTTCAGAAGACTTCTCAAAACCTGGCTATTCGAGCAGTAGCACCATCCCCCCCAGTGCCTGAGACCCTCACGGGTGAGTAGTGCACTTTACAAATGTTCTGATTGATTGATTAGTTGTCCTTGTATGTGACTCTGCCATTTCCCACTTGTTCTCCATAGTACATAGTCCCTGCTCCTGCCCGGCTGCCTGCCTTGCCTGCTCAGCTTGTTGCACTGCCACCCTAATCGCTGCCATTCGTTATTAGTGTGCATGCCCCTGCCCTCTCTCTTTTACACTTTGTGGACCATTGGGCTTCCACTTCCCCTACTAGCTGCCCCCCAAGTAAGCTTGGTGCCCCTGACCCTTGATATTGGCCTCCGTAGTCTGTTTGAGGGACCCTGCTCCCTTTCTCTTCCCCTCCATTGTTGTGCTGCCACTGCCCTTGCCACCTGTCTGCATTTTAACTTTCTAGAGCATTAACCATAATTTCTATGACATTAAGAACCAACTTATTTTCTTAAGAAAATGCTTATGTTTTACATCCTTAGATTCCATCAAGATGTCTTCAGGTGTGGCACACTACTGTCATAAATACAAATGATAACACTCTAGTTGCTTATTAGAGCACTCTGGTACACTGCAGTAGCATACCGCAGAGTTAACTGGCAGACTGTTGCTGATGTTGAAAGTGCATATTTCAGTCTGCATGTCAGAATGTTTTATTGAAATGGATGAGAAATACATTTGAGAACGCATAGAAAATGTGGTTAGAATGTGTCCTTATTTTAGTTTCCTAGAATTCAACCCACATTTCATATGAAAAAAATGAACCCCCTTATTTTACTCATTTCTAAAGTAAATGCTATATATTATATAACTTTGAATCCATGAAGGTGTCTCAGATGTGCCATGTCTATCATAAATACAGAAAGTTAAATCTCTAGTTGTTCATTAGAACTCTGTGGTAGGCTGCGGTAGAACAGTGGGGAATGAAACAGAGAGATTTCTGATTTTGTTGGAAGTAAATAACTGTCATCCTTGGGGTGGTCTTCCCCAAACGTTCTGCCTGCTCATTTCCATTTCCTGCTGTATCTTTTTGTTGGCCTTGGTACTCTGAGCTCTTTACCACTGCTAATCAGTGCTAAAGTTTATGTCCTTCTCCCCTAAGCATGGTAACATTGGCATAGACCTGATTGTCATATTTAGTTTACTTATAGGTTTATTGTAAAGTGGTATACCATATACCAAGGGCCTGTCATCTAAATGCTACTAGTGGGTCTGCAGCACTAGTTGTGCCATCCACACAAGAAGCCTTTCAATCTGCCTCAAGCCCACCATTACAAGGCCTGTGTGTGCAGTTGACTGCCACTTTGACTTGACTTTTAAAACCTCTTGTCACGCCTTAAACTTCCCTTTTATTACACATAGGTCAACTCTAAGATAGTCCCTAGGGCAGGGGTCATTGTAACTGTAAGATAGGACATGTACTTTTAGTTATTACATGTCCTGGGAATGAAAAACAGCTAAATTCATTTTCACTACTGTGGGGTCTACTCCTCTCATAGGCTAGCATTGGGAACTTTTAAGCTGTGATTCCGGATTAGAAAAAAGTAGCTAAATCATGTTTCATATCTTTGGAATGGTAATGATAAATCTTCTTTTGTGGTAAAGTTGAATTTAACATTACTGTGCTAGAAATGTGACTTTCAGAAAATGTACTTATAATGGAGTTGGGTCCTTATTGACTAGCTACATTGTGCCTCATTAATAATACGAGAAAACATGGATCTAGCTCTATATATTCAATGATAGAAAACTTTGAAAACAGGGCCCTATAACTTAATTGCCTCAGTCCTTGTTTGTATTCTCATTTTTTTTCCTCTCAAGAATCTTTTCATCTAATACAAAATGCAACATGTCACGAAAGGGCCACTTTGTACTTTTTGTATCTACATATAACCCAGAACTGTACTGAATCATACAAAATAAATTATACATAACGTGTTAAACTCTATCAAAATGTGCAAAAGGAATTGTGAAACAATAACGATTTGTTTTTTTTTGTGGTAATAATGATGTTTTTGTATTTTAATTGTATCACAAAACCTGAGACAAAACGTACAGTACCAGTCAACTGTTCATGACTCAAAACAGAGGTAACCAATCACCGTTATTCTAGGAATTGTAATCCTCTTGTTGGTAGTGACTCTTGGGGCAGCAAAATTGACTTTGCTTAGAGTGGTATGGTCATTTTATACAAAAATGCCCAATAAAATGTCCTATTCTTGCAAGGGGTTCCCCAAGAATCTCGTTGACGCGTTTATAGCCTCCTGTGATTCTCCTCAGGACTTTGAATGGCTCTGTTCTGTGAAAAAATAATACATAAATTGTATTCAGATTCTAGTATTTATGCTCTCCTTTCAACTCTTTATTGTTTTAAGCTTAGTAGTTTTAGTACCTTGTATGCCTCGTCACTTAATACTATTTGCGTGTTCAAATTCACCTTAATTCAACTTCTCTCTGTTACGATATTGATTCTGAAAAGATAATTAGCATATGTTATAAGCTTCATGATCTGTAAATGTAGCTTCTGTGTTTCTCTAGCTGGTAGATCGTTATGATCTAACAATTCAATATTGTCAATGTGAGAAATAGCTGTTGTGTAGATGAATTAATTAAACTTTGAGCGACTAGTTTTATGAGGGGGCCCGCGTATTTAGTGAAAATGCGCCGGGCCATTGTTTATAAAGTAACAGTTTATTTGGAACTGTGCTCATTAAGAGCAGCCAGTTCCGAGTCAATAAGCGATAGATTGTATCAAGTAAATTCATCTGTAGTGGAGCGTCATGCTACCATCTTAGTTCTAAAGCCTGAAGGTCGCTATTTCTGATGCTCCGTCCATCACCACCCCCTTTTGTACCGCTTTGTTCGCCATAAGTTGGCAGGGTATGCTCAGACGTGAGTCCCTTGCTCACTTTGCCACTGGATTCAAGCAAGCCTGGCTAAAGACGGCTGAAATGCCAGAAACCGGTCCTAGGAAGCTTCTTTCCGGTCTAGGGAAGGCATGGCTTGGCAGTTCGGGCTGGACTGTTCTCATGAGGCACAGGGTCAGACTGATTTGCATATGGCCATGTCTGAACTGGGGTGGCAGAGTGGGCTAAAGAACGGTGATGTATCAAACTCAGATCTGTTGACTGGGTGTGAGTGTTTGATTGTTTCTGATGCTCCGTCCATCACTACCCCCTTTTGTACCGCTTTGTTCGCCATAAGTTGGCAGGGTATGCTCAGACGTGAGTCCCTTGCTCACTTTGCCACTGGATTCAAGCAAGCCTGGCTGAAGACGGCTGAAATGCCAGAAACCGGTCCTAGGAAGCTTGTTTCCGGTCTAGGGAAGGCATGGCTTGGCAGTTCGGGCTGGACTGTTCCCATGAGGCACAGGGTCAGACTGATTTGCATATGGCCATGTCTGAACTGGGGTGGCAGAGTGGGCTAAAGAACGGTGATGGATCAAACCCAGATCTGTTGACTGGGTGTGAGTGTTTGATTGTTTCTGATGCTCCGTCCATCACCACCCCCTTTTGTACCGCTTTGTTCGCCATAAGTTGGCAGGGTAAGCTCAGACGTGAGTCCCTTGCTCACTTTGCCACTGGATTCAAGCAAGCCTGGCTGAAGACGGCTGAAATGACAGAAACCGGTCCTAGGAAGCTTGTTTCCGGTCTAGGGAAGGCATGGCTTGGCAGTTCGGGCTGGACTGTTCCCATGAGGCACAGGGTCAGACTGATTTGCATATGGCCATGTCTGAACTGGGGTGGCAGAGTGGGCTAAAGAACGGTGATGGATCAAACCCAGATCTGTTGACTGGGTGTGAGTGTTTGATTGTTTCTGATGCTCCGTCCATCACCACCCCCTTTTGTACCGCTTTGTTTGCCATAAGTTGGCAGGGTATGCTCAGACATGAGTCCCTTGCTCACTTTGCCACTGGATTCAAGCAAGCCTGGCTGAAGACTGCTGAAATGCCAGAAACCAGTCCTAGGAAGCTTGTTTCCGGTCTAGGGAAGGCATGGCTTGGCAGTTCGGGCTGGACTGTTCCCATGAGGCACAGGGTCAGACTGATTTGCATATGGCCATGTCTGAACTGGGGTGGCAGAGTGGGCTAAAGAACGGTGATGGATCAAACCCAGATCTGTTGACTGGGTGTGAGTGTTTGATTGTTTCTGATGCTCCGTCCATCACCACCCCCTTTTGTACCGCTTTATTCGCCACAAGTTGGCAGGGTATGCACAGACGTGAGTCCTTGCTCACTTTGCCACTGGATTCAAGCAAGCCTGGCTGAAGATGGCTGAAATGCCAGAAACCGGTCCTAGGAAGCTTGTTTCCGGTCTAGGGAAGGCATGGCTTGGCAGTTCGGGCTGAACTGTTCCCATGAGGCACAGGGTCAGACTGATTTGCATATGGCCATGTCTGAACTGGGGTGGCAGAGTGGGCTAAAGAACGGTGATGGATCAAACTCAGATCTGTTGACTGGGTGTGAGTGTTTGATTGTTTCTGATGCTCCGTCCATCACTACCCCCTTTTGTACCGCTTTGTTCGCCATAAGTTGGCAGGGTATGCTCAGACGTGAGTCCCTTGCTCACTTTGCCACTGGATTCAAGCAAGCCTGGCTGAAGACGGCTGAAATGCCAGAAACCGGTCCTAGGAAGCTTGTTTCCGGTCTAGGGAAGGCATGGCTTGGCAGTTCGGGCTGGACTGTTCCCATGAGGCACAGGGTCAGACTGATTTGCATATGGCCATGTCTGAACTGGGGTGGCAGAGTGGGCTAAAGAACGGTGATGGATCAAACCCAGATCTGTTGACTGGGTGTGAGTGTTTGATTGTTTCTGATGCTCCGTCCATCACCACCCCCTTTTGTACCGCTTTGTTCGCCATAAGTTGGCAGGGTAAGCTCAGACGTGAGTCCCTTGCTCACTTTGCCACTGGATTCAAGCAAGCCTGGCTGAAGACGGCTGAAATGACAGAAACCGGTCCTAGGAAGCTTGTTTCCGGTCTAGGGAAGGCATGGCTTGGCAGTTCGGGCTGGACTGTTCCCATGAGGCACAGGGTCAGACTGATTTGCATATGGCCATGTCTGAACTGGGGTGGCAGAGTGGGCTAAAGAACGGTGATGGATCAAACCCAGATCTGTTGACTGGGTGTGAGTGTTTGATTGTTTCTGATGCTCCGTCCATCACCACCCCCTTTTGTACCGCTTTGTTTGCCATAAGTTGGCAGGGTATGCTCAGACATGAGTCCCTTGCTCACTTTGCCACTGGATTCAAGCAAGCCTGGCTGAAGACTGCTGAAATGCCAGAAACCAGTCCTAGGAAGCTTGTTTCCGGTCTAGGGAAGGCATGGCTTGGCAGTTCGGGCTGGACTGTTCCCATGAGGCACAGGGTCAGACTGATTTGCATATGGCCATGTCTGAACTGGGGTGGCAGAGTGGGCTAAAGAACGGTGATGGATCAAACCCAGATCTGTTGACTGGGTGTGAGTGTTTGATTGTTTCTGATGCTCCGTCCATCACCAACCCCTTTTGTACCGCTTTATTCGCCACAAGTTGGCAGGGTATGCACAGACGTGAGTCCTTGCTCACTTTGCCACTGGATTCAAGCAAGCCTGGCTGAAGATGGCTGAAATGCCAGAAACCGGTCCTAGGAAGCTTGTTTCCGGTCTAGGGAAGGCATGGCTTGGCAGTTCGGGCTGAACTGTTCCCATGAGGCACAGGGTCAGACTGATTTGCATATGGCCATGTCTGAACTGGGGTGGCAGAGTGGGCTAAAGAACGGTGATGGATCAAACCCAGATCTGTTGACTGGGTGTGAGTGTTTGATTGTTTCTGATGCTCCGTCCATCACCACCCCCTTTTGTACCGCTTTGTTCGCCATAAGTTGGCAGGGTATGCTCAGACGTGAGTCCCTTGCTCACTTTGCCACTGGATTCAAGCAAGCCTGGCTGAAGACAGCTGAAATGCCAGAAACCGGTCCTAGGAAGCTTGTTTCCGGTCTAGGGAAGGCATGGCTTGGCAGTTCGGGCTGGACTGTTCCTATGAGGCACAGGGTCAGACTGATTTGCATATGGCCATGTCTGAACTGGGGTGGCAGAGTGGGCTAAAGAACGGTGATGGATCAAACCCGGATCTGTTGACTGGGTGTGAGTGTTTGATTGTTTCTGATGCTCCGTCCATCACCACCCCCTTTTGTACCGCTTTGTTCGCCACAAGTTGGCAGGGTATGCTCAGACGTGAGTCCCTTGCTCACTTTGCCACTGGATTCAAGCAAGCCTGGCTGAAGACGGCTGAAATGCCAGAAACCGGTCCTAGGAAGCTTGTTTCCGGTCTAGGGAAGGCATGGCTTGGCAGTTCGGGCTGGACTGTTCCCATGAGGCACAGGGTCAGACTGATTTTCATATGGCCATGTCTGAACTGGGTTGGCAGAGTGGGCTAAAGAACGGTGATGGATCAAACCCAGATCTGTTGACTGGGTGTGAGTGTTTGATTGTTTCTGATGCTCCGTCCATCACCACCCCCTTTTCCTTTTGTACCGCTTTGATCGCCATAAGTTGGCAGGGTATGCTCAGAAGTGAGTCCCTTGCTCACTTTGCCACTGGATTCAAGCAAGCCTGGCTGAAGACGGCTGAAATGCCAGAAATCGGTCCTAGGAAGCTTGTTTCCGGTCTAGGGAATGCATGGCTTGGCAGTTCGGGCTGGACTGTTCCCATGAGGCACAGGGTCAGACTGATTTGCATATGGCCATGTCTGAACTGGGGTGGCAGAGTGGGCTAAAGAACGGTGATGGATCAAACCCAGATCTGTTGACTGGGTGTGAGTGTTTGATTGTTTCTGATGCTCTGTCCATCACCACCCCCTTTTGCACCGCTTTGTTTGCCATAAGTTGGCAGGGTATGCTCAGATGTGAGTCCCTTGCTCACTTTGCCACTGGATTCAAGCAAGCCTGGCTGAAGACGGCTGAAATGCCAGAAGCCGGTCCTAGGAAGCTTGTTTCCGGTCTAGGGAAGGCATGGCTTGGCAGTTCGGGCTGGACTGTTCCCATGAGGCACAGGGTCAGACTGATTTGCATATGGCCATGTCTGAACTGGGGTGGCAGAGTGGGCTAAAGAACGGTGATGGATCAAACCCAGATCTGTTGACTGGGTGTGAGTGTTTGATTGTTTCTGATGCTCCGTCCATCCCCACCCCCTTTTGTACCGCTTTGTTCGCCATAAGTTGGAAGGATATGCTCAGACGTGAGTCCCTTGCTCACTTTGCCACTGGATTCAAGCAAGCCTGGCTGAAGACGGCTGAAATGCCAGAAACCGGTCCTAGGAAGCTTGTTTCCGGTCTAGGGAAGGCATGGCTTGGCAGTTCGGGCTGGACTGTTCACATGAGGCACAGGGTCAGACTGATTTGCATATGGCCATGTCTGAGCTGGGGTGGCAGAGTGGGCTAAAGAACGGTGATGTATCAAATCCAGATCTGTTGACTGGGTGTGAGTGTTTGATTGTTTCTGATGCTCCGTCCATCACCACCCCCTTTTGTACCGCTTTGTTCGCCATAAGTTGGCAGGGTATGCTCAGACGTGAGTCCCTTGCTCACTTTGCCACTGAATTCAAGCAAGCCTGGCTAAAGACGGCTGAAATGCCAGAAACCGGTCCTAGGAAGCTTGTTTCCTGTCTAGGGAAGGCATGGCTTGGCAGTTCGGGCTGGACTGTTCCCATGAGGCACAGGGTCAGACTGATTTGCATATGGCCATGTCTGAACTGGGGTGGCAGAGTGGGCTAAAGAACGGTGATGGATCAAACCCAGATCTGTTGACTGGGTGTGAGTGTTTGATTGTTTCTGATGCTCCGTCCATCACCACCCCCTTTTGTACCGCTTTGTTCGCCACAAGTTGGCAGGGTATGCTCAGACGTGAGTCCCTTGCTCACTTTGCCACTGGATTCAAGCAAGCCTGGCTGAAGACGGCTGAAATGCCAGAAACCGGTCCTAGGAAGCTTGTTTCCGGTCCAGGGAAGGCATGGCTTGGCAGTTCGGGCTGGACTGTTCCCATGAGGCACCGGGTCAGACTGATTTGCATATGGCCATGTCTGAACTGGGGTGGCAGAGTGGACTAAAGAACGGTGATGGATCAAACCCAGATCTGTTGTCTGGGTGTGAGTGTTTGATTGTTTCTGATGCTCCGTCCATCACCACCCCCTTTTGTACCGCTTTGTTCGCCATAAGTTGGCAGGGTATGCTCAGACGTGAGTCCCTTGCTCACTTTGCCACTGGATTCAAGCAAGCCTGGCTAAAGACGGCTGAAATGCCAGAAACCGGTCCTAGGAAGCTTCTTTCCGGACTAGGGAAGGCATGGCTTGGCAGTTCGGGCTGGACTGTTCCCATGAGGCACAGGGTCAGACTGATTTGCATATGGCCATGTCTGAACTGGGGTGGCAGAGTGGGCTAAAGAACGGTGATGTATCAAACTCAGATCTGTTGACTGGGTGTGAGTGTTTGATTGTTTCTGATGCTCCGTCCATCACCACCCCCTTTTGTACCGCTTTGTTCGCCATAAGTTGGCAGGGTATGCTCAGACGTGAGTCCCTTGCTCACTTTGCCACTGGATTCAAGCAAGCCTGGCTGAAGACGGCTGAAATGACAGAAACCGGTCCTAGGAAGCTTGTTTCCGGTCTAGGGAAGGCATGGCTTGGCAGTTCGGGCTGGACTGTTCCCATGAGGCACAGGGTCAGACTGATTTGCATATGGCCATGTCTGAACTGGGGTGGCAGAGTGGGCTAAAGAACGGTGATGGATCAAACCCAGATCTGTTGACTGGGTGTGAGTGTTTGATTGTTTCTGATGCTCCGTCCATCACCACCCCCTTTTGTACCGCTTTGTTTGCCATAAGTTGGCAGGGTATGCTCAGACATGAGTCCCTTGCTCACTTTGCCACTGGATTCAAGCAAGCCTGGCTGAAGACGGCTGAAATGCCAGAAACCAGTCCTAGGAAGCTTGTTTCCGGTCTAGGGAAGGCATGGCTTGGCAGTTCGGGCTGGACTGTTCCCATGAGGCACAGGGTCAGACTGATTTGCATATGGCCATGTCTGAACTGGGGTGGCAGAGTGGGCTAAAGAACGGTGATGGATCAAACCCAGATCTGTTGACTGGGTGTGAGTGTTTGATTGTTTCTGATGCTCCGTCCATCACCACCCCCTTTTGTACCGCTTTATTCGCCACAAGTTGGCAGGGTATGCACAGACGTGAGTCCTTGCTCACTATGCCACTGGATTCAAGCAAGCCTGGCTGAAGATGGCTGAAATGCCAGAAACCGGTCCTAGGAAGCTTGTTTCCGGTCTAGGGAAGGCATGGCTTGGCAGTTCGGGCTGAACTGTTCCCATGAGGCACAGGGTCAGACTGATTTGCATATGGCCATGTCTGAACTGGGGTGGCAGAGTGGGCTAAAGAACGGTGATGGATCAAACCCAGATCTGTTGACTGGGTGTGAGTGTTTGATTGTTTCTGATGCTCCGTCCATCACCACCCCCTTTTGTACCCCTTTGTTCGCCATAAGTTGGCAGTGTATGCTCAGACGTGAGTCCCTTGCTCACTTTGCCACTGGATTCAAGCAAGCCTGGCTGAAGACAGCTGAAATGCCAGATCCGGTCCTAGGAAGCTTGTTTCCGGTCTAGGGAAGGCATGGCTTGGCAGTTCGGGCTGGACTGTTCCTATGAGGCACAGGGTCAGACTGATTTGCATATGGCCATGTCTGAACTGGGGTGGCAGAGTGGGCTAAAGAACGGTGATGGATCAAACCCGGATCTGTTGACTGGGTGTGAGTGTTTGATTGTTTCTGATGCTCCGTCCATCACCACCCCCTTTTGTACCGCTTTGTTCGCCACAAGTTGGCAGGGTATGCTCAGACGTGAGTCCCTTGCTCACTTTGCCACTGGATTCAAGCAAGCCTGGCTGAAGACGGCTGAAATGCCAGAAACCGGTCCTAGGAAGCTTGTTTCCGGTCTAGGGAAGGCATGGCTTGGCAGTTCGGGCTGGACTGTTCCCATGAGGCACAGGGTCAGACTGATTTTCATATGGCCATGTCTGAACTGGGGTGGCAGAGTGGGCTAAAGAACGGTGATGGATCAAACCCAGATCTGTTGACTGGGTGTGAGTGTTTGATTGTTTCTGATGCTCCGTCCATCCCCACCCCCTTTTGTACCGCTTTGTTCGCCATAAGTTGGAAGGATATGCTCAGACGTGAGTCCCTTGCTCACTTTGCCACTGGATTCAAGCAAGCCTGGCTGAAGACGGCTGAAATGCCAGAAACCGGTCCTAGGAAGCTTGTTTCCGGTCTAGGGAAGGCATGGCTTGGCAGTTCGGGCTGGACTGTTCACATGAGGCACAGGGTCAGACTGATTTGCATATGGCCATGTCTGAGCTGGGGTGGCAGAGTGGGCTAAACAACGGTGATGTATCAAATCCAGATCTGTTGACTGGGTGTGAGTGTTTGATTGTTTCTGATGCTCCGTCCATCACCACCCCCTTTTGTACTGCTTTGTTCGCCATAAGTTGGCAGGGTATGCTCAGACGTGAGTCCCTTGCTCACTTTGCCACTGGATTCAAGCAAGCCTGGCTAAAGACGGCTGAAATGCCAGAAACCGGTCCTAGGAAGCTTGTTTCCGGTCTAGGGAAGGCATGGCTTGGCAGTTCGGGCTGGACTGTTCCCATGAGGCACAGGGTCAGACTGATTTGCATATGGCCATGTCTGAACTGGGGTGGCAGAGTGGGCTAAAGAACGGTGATGGATCAAACCCAGATCTGTTGACTGGGTGTGAGTGTTTGATTGTTTCTGATGCTCCGTCCATCACCACCCCCTTTTGTACCGCTTTGTTCGCCACAAGTTGGCAGGGTATGCTCAGACGTGAGTCCCTTGCTCACTTTGCCACTGGATTCAAGCAAGCCTGGCTGAAGACGGCTGAAATGCCAGAAACCGGTCCTAGGAAGCTTGTTTCCGGTCCAGGGAAGGCATGGCTTGGCAGTTCGGGCTGGACTGTTCCCATGAGGCACCGGGTCAGACTGATTTGCATATGGCCATGTCTGAACTGGGGTGGCAGAGTGGACTAAAGAACGGTGATGGATCAAACCCAGATCTGTTGTCTGGGTGTGAGTGTTTGATTGTTTCTGATGCTCCGTCCATCACCACCCCCTTTTGTACCGCTTTGTTCGCCATAAGTTGGCAGGGTATGCTCAGACGTGAGTCCCTTGCTCACTTTGCCACTGGATTCAAGCAAGCCTGGCTAAAGACGGCTGAAATGCCAGACACCGGTCCTAGGAAGCTTGTTTCCGGTCTAGGGAAGGCATGGCTTGGCAGTTTGGGCTGGACTGTTCCCATGAGGCACAGTGTCAGACTGATTTGCATATGGCCATGTCTGAACTGGAGTGGCATAGTGGGCTAAAGAATGGTGATGTATCAAACCCAGATCTGTTGACTGGGTGTGAGTGTTTGATTGTTTCTGATGCTCCGTCCATCACCACCCCCTTTTGTACCGCTTTGTTCGCCACAAGTTGGCAGGGTATGCTCAGACGTGAGTCCCTTGCTCACTTTGCCACTGGATTCAAGCAAGCCTGGCTGAAGACGGCTGAAATGCCAGAAACCGGTCCTAGGAAGCTTGTTTCCGGTCTAGGGAAGGCATGGCTTGGCAGTTCGGGCTGGACTGTTCCCATGAGGCACCGGGTCAGACTGATTTGCATATGGCCATGTCTGAACTGGGGTGGCAGAGTGGATTAAAGAACGGTGATGGATCAAACCCAGATCTGTTGACTGGGTGTGAGTGTTTGATTGTTTCTGATGCTCCGTCCATCACCACCCCCTTTTGTACCGCTTTGTTCGCCATAAGTTGGCAGGGTATGCTCAGACGTGAGTCCCTTGCTCACTTTGCCACTGGATTCAAGCAAGCCTGGCTAAAGACGGCTGAAATGCCAGAAACCGGTCCTAGGAAGCTTGTTTCCGGTCTAGGGAAGGCATGGCTTGGCAGTTCGGGCTGGACCGTTTCCCATGAGGCACAGGGTCAGACTGATTTTCATATGGCCATGTCTGAACTGGGGTGGCAGAGTGGGCTAAAGAACGGTGATGTATCAAACCCAGATCTGTTGACTGGGTGTGAGTGTTTGATTGTTTCTGATGCTCCGTCCATCACCACCCCCTTTTGTACCGCTTTGTTCGCCATAAGTTGGCAGGGTATGCTCAGACGTGAGTCCCTTGCTCACTTTGCCACTGGATTCAAGCAAGCCTGGCTGAAGACGGCTGAAATGCCAGAAACCGGTCCTAGGAAGCTTGTTTCCGGTCTAGGGAAGGCATGGCTTGGCAGTTCGGGCTGGACTGTTCCCATGAGGCACAGGGTCAGACTGATTTGCATATGGCCATGTCTGAACTGGGGTGGCAGAGTGGGCTAAAGAACGGTGATGGATCAAACCCAGATCTGTTGACTGGGTGTGAGTGTTTGATTGTTTCTGATGCTCCGTCCATCACCACCCCCTTTTGTACCGCTTTGTTCGCCATAAGTTGGCAGGGTATGCTCAGACGTGAGTCCCTTGCTCACTTTGCCACTGGATTCAAGCAAGCCTGGCTGAAGACGGCTGAAATGACAGAAACCGGTCCTAGGAAGCTTGTTTCCGGTCTAGGGAAGGCATGGCTTGGCAGTTCGGGCTGGACTGTTCCCATGAGGCACAGGGTCAGACTGATTTGCATATGGCCATGTCTGAACTGGGGTGGCAGAGTGGGCTAAAGAACGGTGATGGATCAAACCCAGATCTGTTGACTGGGTGTGAGTGTTTGATTGTTTCTGATGCTCCGTCCATCACCACCCCCTTTTGTACCGCTTTGTTCGCCACAAGTTGGCAGGGTATGCTCAGACGTGAGTCCCTTGCTCACTTTGCCACTGGATTCAAGCAAGCCTGGCTGAAGATGGCTGAAATGCCCGAAACCGGTCCTAGGAAGCTTGTTTCCGGTCTAGGGAAGGCATGGCTTGGCAGTTCGGGCTGGACTGTTCCCATGAGGCACAGGGTCAGACTGATTTGCATATGGCCATGTCTGAACTGGAGTGGCAGAGTGGGCTAAAGAACGGTGATGTATCAAACCCAGATCTGTTGACTGGGTGTGAGTGTTTGATTGTTTCTGATGCTCCATCCATCACCACCCCCTTTTGTACCGCATTGTTCGCCATAAGTTGGCAGGGTATGCTCAGACGTGAGTCCCTTGCTCACTTTGCCACTGAATTCAAGCAAGCCTGGCTGAAGACGGCTGAAATGCCAGAAACCGGTCCTAGGAAGCTTGTTTCCGGTCTAGGGAAGGCATGGCTTGGCAGTTTGGGCTGGACTGTTCCCATGAGGCACCGGGTCAGACTGATTTGCATATGGCCATGTCTGAACTGGGGTGGCAGAGTGGACTAAAGAACGGTGATGGATCAAACCCAGATCTGTTGACTGGGTGTGAGTGTTTGATTGTTTCTGATGCTCCGTCCATCACCACCCCCTTTTGTACCGCTTTGTTCGCCATAAGTTGGCAGGGTATGCTCAGACGTGAGTCCCTTGCTCATTTTGCCACTGGATTCAAGCAAGCCTGGCTGAAGACGGCTGAAATGCCAGAAACCGGTCCTAGGAAGCTTGTTTCCGGTCTAGGGAAGGCATGGCTTGGCAGTTCGAGCTGGACTGTTCCCATGAGGCACAGGGTCAGACTGATTTGCATATGGCCATGTCTGAACTGGGGTGGCAGAGTGGGCTAAAGAACGGTGATGGATCAAACCCAGATCTGTTGACTGGGTGTGAGTGTTTGATTGTTTCTGATGCTCCGTCCATCACCACCCCCTTTTGTACCGTTTTGTTAGCCATAAGTTGGCAGGGTCTGCTCAGACGTGAGTCCCTTGCTCACTTTGCCACTGTATTCAAGCAAGCCTGGCTGTAGAGGGCTGATATTCCAGAAAACGGTCCTAGGAAGCTTGTTTCCGGTCTAGGGAAGGCATGGCTTGGCAGTTCGGGCTGGACTGTTCCCATGAGGCACAGGGTCAGACTGATTTGCATATGGCCATGTCTGAACTGGGGTGGCAGAGTGGGCTAAAGAACGGTGATGGATCAAACCCAGATCTGTTGACTGGGTGTGAGTGTTTGATTGTTTCTGATGCTCCGTCCATCACCACCCCCTTTTGTACCGCTTTGGCCGCTATTACAAAACCAGGGCCTTCTGGACATTGTCAAATTCATATCTCAGGGCTGGATTGTTCTTAAACTCACAGTGACTTACTGTTTTGTGTGCCACTGCGCCGTGATCAATACTCTCCTCTAGAGGGAGATCATTCAGAGTGTGGATAAATGCTGAAAATTTAGACCTGATAAATAGAACATGTTTGGGCTCTGAATGTATGATGGTCTATGTAATGTACACAGCCTTCCGAGTGAATTATTGCTGAGTCCAGGGACTGTGGTTAGTGCTGTAATCTAATGTCCTCAGGCTTGCTATTTTTAATTTGTTTTCACAATGGAAGGACATAATTCCGCAATTAAAGTTTCTTTACATAAAAAAACAGGTATTTGCAGAGGTCAGGAGGAGGAGATCTAATGGAAATGAGCCAGACTGTGTGGGTTGGTGTAGCCAGTTCTTACTACTCTGTAGAGAATTCCTCCATGTTGGAATTTTGAAGTGTAGTACTTTGTGCTTTGTGGGACAAGAAAATGCCACACTTTGGAGGAAGTTGTCATGCTTTTGGGGAGACCCAGCATTTCATTAGACAGAGGGGCCCCCCTACTTGTCAACCCAGAACACTGAATAAATATGTGAGCACTGAAATTTTCTGTCTGAAACTACAAGAATTACCCTACTGGAATCTTGATCTAAACCCAAAGGACTGTACTCTGACTGACTGCACCTGCTGCTCAATCTGGTACTACAGCCCTAAGGACTTTGCCTTGCTTTAAGAAGGCTTAAGGAGTGGATTCCCTACAAGTTACTGGTTAACAGGGCCCACCACTTTCTTCAGGAGTGTTTTGTGATAATTTTTCAAATGGAGTCAAAGTTATTACCTATACAATAAAGGTCTTCCTGTGGAATTTCTCACCAAAATATAACTACACAGTGACAACCGCCATTGTGTAATAGTGTGATATAATGTCTATCAGTTCATTAAACTTTATTTCGGATAAACATCGTATCCATAAAAGTACATGGTAAAATATAAATAACAGGAGAAGAGTAACAATAAGAACTAATAAAAATTGACTATTTGTAGGACACAATGTTGCACGTTCAGGAATAAAAACGATGAGTTCATTGACAACAATTGTAAAATGTATCCATTCGTACTTCAAAGGCTCAGGGGTTAAACATTGACTTGCGTGCCCGAGTAGCAACCCTCAGAAATGTACTAATACGAAAAATAAGCTCTTCATCAGTCAGGGCGAGCATACTCGAAAAGGCAGAGTCCAGACTAATGGGCCTGCTCCTGCTGAAGAAAGGGTAAAGGAGCCCCTTGCTATACTTTGTGTAAAGTTTGCAGAAAAACAGGAAGTGAATGATAGATTGGCCACTCACCCCATCACAAGGGCAGGGTATCAAATAAAGTTTTGGGTGGTAGCCAAGAGGGAAACGCAATGCAAATTTAACAGTCCCTGCTCTAAGGCAGAATAAGAGGCTCCTTTCCCAGTGACTCATAGGTAGCATTAAATAATTTGATAGGGGGAGGCAGCACTGCTCACGGGACATATAGCTGGAAACAAATGATTTCTTTGATTCCAGCGCCAGTATTTCTTTATTATATGTCAAATAAAGGGCACGTCTGAGTTCTTTTTTGTTCAAAGATTCAGTTTCGCTAGGGTTTAAAAAAAATACAACCTTTATTAATGCTACTTAGGCTCTGATAGACTCCAGAAAGCCAGGGGATATCCATCCCCTTCTCACACTTCATGCAGTCAGTAATAATATCTCTGGTTAAAGTCGCTGCCTCGTTCTTCCAGACCGATAACCAGAACAGGGCTGGGCGAGCACGTATAAAATCAATTATGTAATTTATATTCAGTTCCTTGTGGCAAATGTATTGCGAAGGGGAGATTGGGATACCCAGCAGTTTCCTGCAGAATCTATTTCCTTCCTGCTGGATGCAGGAACTATTTGCGGTACCCCAAATCTCAGCTCCATATGTAGCCACTGGGACACATTGGGATTTAAAAAATTTTAAGATAGCTAAAATGGCACCTGAATTCTTTGGATGGGGAAGACTAAAAATCGAGTTGATGGTCTTTGAGAACTTGCTCCTGGAATAGGTAAGATGCTCAGTCCAGGAGCCATTCGCAGCAAAGACCACCCCAAGATAGGGAAATTGACAAGTGCTTATCAGTTTTTGATTGCCTACGGTGATGGAACTAAGCTGGCGTTTCCGGGGGCTGCAAGACATTAAAAATGATTTGTTAAAATTAACTCTTAGATCCAGGGTGTCCATATATTTAGCGAAGGAGTGTACCAAGATATGTAGGGAATTTGGGGTGCGGCATATAAGTACCACATCGTCTGCGTATAGCAGCACGGGGAGAGGTTTCCTGTTAATCATAGGGACATCCTGGGACATAGATATTAGTGTTTTGTTCAGTCCATTAATGTAAATAATAAAAAGAAGGGCCAAGACGCAACTCTGCCTGACCACCCTTCCAATCTTAATGGGTCCTGAAACCTCTCCACCTCTACCAATCCTTACTTGTGCCTGGAGATCCTTGTGGAGATATGCCAAGAAATCGACCAGAGGCTCATCCAGGCCATAGGTCAACGGGATAGCCCATAGCTTCGACCTATTAACAAGGTCGAAAGCTGAGGACAAATCCATGAAGGCCAAGTAGACTGTAGACTTCCGGGCGATGGTATATTTCCCAATTGCAAGGCTGAGATTGAGACATTGTTCATTGGTACCAACCTTGCTACGGAAGCCTAGCTGGCAGGGCTCTAAAATACTGCATTCCTCCGTCCATTCCAATATCTTATTGTATAAGACTCTGCCCAGTATTTTAAGAGTATTATCGATCAATGATATCGGCCTATAATTGCTGGGCTGCGACCGATCCCCCTTTTTACATATTGGGACAATGATACTTTTAGCCCAAGTGTCAGGTAACGGGGCATGTATTAAATTGTTAAAAACATTCAGGAGAAGCGGTGCCCAAAAATCCGGCTTCCATTTAATGAAATCTATTGGTAGCCCATCAGGGCCTGGGACCTTATTCCCAATACTTTGCTGGATGGCTTCCTCTACTTCAGCAAGGGTTATCTGAATGCTGACGGGAGGGCCATATTCATACTGATCAATGGCCAGTGAGGGGGAGGCATAAATATTTGAAAAGTGAGTTTCCCAGGATTGGCTGGATATAGTACAGCTAATAGGGGTTAGGAACTGGCCCATAGATCGAAAATCCCTTACAGCGGACCAGAATGATTTACCATTTTTATCAGTTGCGGCTTGCGATAAGGTTTCCCAGCGGTCCCTAAGAAGTACTCCCTTCCGCTCAGTAACTGCCCTATTGTACTTCTGCCTGGCAAATTTCACATCCCATGCGCACCTGGGTTTGACGGACAATGCCTTGCGCAGGTTCCTATTAGCCAATGAACATTCATTATCGAACCATCTAGGGCCCTGCCTTCTTATAAATGCAGGCTTCGACAAGTAAGTTTTAATAGCCAGACAGAGTTTGGAAAAATTCTGGACTATCTCAGGGTGCGGGATTTGGAATGACAGACAAGAATTAATAAGAGGCAGGTTGTCATTAGCTAATGATTTGAACAGATCCCCGTTATCAATGCCCCTCCATACTAATCTTAAATTGTCTGTCGATAACGTTAGGTCTCTTGCCCCGCATTCAGATGGAAACATCGGTCGTGCGGCCAATCTCAGTGCTATTTTAATAGGGTTGTGATCTCCTTGGACAGTGGCAATGACCTCCGCGGTGACTAAATAGTCCACAAGTAAAGGAGAAATAAAAACAAAATCTATAGTGGAGCGGTGGCCCCTGCCTCTAAATGTCGGCTGGTGGTGAATGGTCGCATGTGGTGTGCCCAACTGGTCCATAACATTGACCAGATTGTGAGACCTCAAGAGCACTGCCAGTTCTGCACCCCTACGAGAAGAGGGAACTGGATTGTTTGGCTCTGCACCCAGGTGCGTGTCTTTGAATTTTGCGTTAAAATCACCTCCCAAAATAATCCGAATGATATTCCCCAATCCCTGCTGATAGTCTAAATTAGAGATAAAATCAAAGAGCTCAATGAAATTCTTATTTGGAATGGAAAGGAAATCATTATTATAAAAATTTACCAAATAAAAAGAAACTCTTCTCTTGTACAATACAACTTGAAAGTTACAACTATTGGTTTGGATTAACTTAAAACTTCCACCGGCTGCTATGTTAAACCCAATGAAAAGGCCCCCCGAAGGTCGGCCCAACTTATGACGAGATGCCGCCGCATTAAAACAGTGAAACCCCTCAATATGCAGATCGTGTGTGGCCCAAGTCTCCTGAAACATTACTATATCTTGTTTTTTGACTAGGCGCAACCAAACCTGGTCATTAAGTTTGGACTGTAACCCTGCTACATTCCAACTAAGAATGTTCAAGTCTACTCCACTGTTACCTCTGGTGGAGGATAGAGCATCATTATTGTTATCGATAGTTGCTATGGTTGCAGGGAAATCCTCCTATGATGTTGCTGAGGCAACTGGGGGGACGTCAGTGGGGGCTGTCAGTCCAGTGCATCTAAGTTGGAAAGTGCATTAAACCTATTATTTAGCAAAGGCAAAACGTGGGCATCCCTGAGGGGTTCCAGGGATGGCTTGTAAAAATAGCCCAGGGGGAGCGCACTAATGTGGGTGGTTAGCATCAGGGGTTTTGTTCAGAAGTACTCAATAATCTGCGAACCATGTGGGGTCTGCGAAAATTAAGAACAACGCAGTCGCCGTCTATGTTCTTTCCAGAGTGACCAACCAATCCTACTCTTCTAGCCATAAGAATATCACTCATATTGGAAGAAAGGAACCTCTTGTGTTTGCAAAGCCAATTTACGGACTTATTGCGAAGATCTGCCCAAGATTCCCTTTGGTCTCCAAATAGTTCAGGGACCCCAGCCAAAACTAGCACATAGGCACAGGAGGCAGGGGGTGTCGGCGCCTTGGGCGAGAAGAACAGAAGATGCCGAAATCCACAGAAGCGAAGCCTGTGTCTTTCCTCTACCCCAAGATAGTACCCCCTTAGGCCATGGAAGATACCCAGAAGGAGGGGAATATCTATAAGGAGAGAAGAGACCTAGAAGCGCCGCCAGGGAGCGTTAGGAGAGGATTGGCAGGGAGGCAGGTAGCGTCCGTAGGCAACAGATACCTGCAGTAACGAAAGAAGGTGGAAAGGAACGGATTAGCACTCACCCCTATCTTGTACACAAACAAACAATATTGTGTTTCTCTGAAGTTTTTTAGGCCTTGTGTACCCCCACACACTTACTCGAAGACCAGGAGGTGGGGCGAGTATTATATCTGATAGGTCCACTAAGGGGGTTGGCTAGTGTCTTTGTTTTCTCAAGATTCCCCAGAAGTAGTATAATGAAAACAAGATCCCCAAGCCGTCGGTGTTTGGAGTTCCAGTAATAATGCCCAAAGTAAAATAAAGGAAAGTATGCACGTAGTGCTCACACAGCAAAGTCTTGAGCTTATATAAAATTGGAACGGACTTACAGTCTCTGAAGGCGCAGCTCTGAGCGTAACAAAGAGTCCATTACCAGGAGCGGAAGCTCTCCACATTCATCCTGATTGAAAGCTGAAGCGGGAAGTAGATATCCGTCTCATTCGTTCTTCTCAGCAAAGGCAGGGCGTCGTCTCTGCCGATTTCGAAAGGACGCGAATCCGTGTTCTCCACAAGAAAGTCAATAAAGTAAAAAAAAATCGCATCCGACAATGGGTTTTCCGTTATGGTTAAAGGCACAGCGTGCCTTTTCGTGGAAGTCACTTTCTCCCAGCTGTAGTACGGTAATATCCTGGTCTCGCACCCCAAGAGAGAGCCGGGGTCCTTACACACTGTTGTCCTCCGCTGCCGTAGAGAAGCAACAGTGGTTCGTCACGCTCTCGCAAACGGGAGAGGGGGAGGAAGAGATAGGTCTACTCGCATTCCAGTGAGTTAGGAAAGGTAGGGAAAGATCCCAGAGACTACGCTGTAGTCAGGTACTCGAGGGAACCAACGTCCATCAAGCAAGCGTCTGTCCGATGTGAAGCGGTCAGGTGGCCTTAGCACAGGAAACGGGCGGGGCTCCGACAGGTATCAAAGCCAAGCACCTGGGACTGGTTGCTGAAGGCTTTTAAACGGTGTGTCAGCTGTTCTTCTCTCATTGCAGTCTGGGAAGGCACACAAGGATTCTCTAGAGTGGGGCATTATGGGATTCGTAGTTCAAACTGTACTACTTAGTGTTCTGTGGTACTTCCCACCGTTAACAGTTCTCCCCCCTAATGGCCCCTCCTAGGTCGGGGTTTGGAAGGATGTCTTGCTTGGAATCTTCGTATTAATGTAGGGGCGTGTATGTTTTCAGCTGGTTCCCAGGTCCTATCATCAGGGGTAGACCCTACCCAATCAATAAGATATTGTAGCTTGCCTCGGATATGTCTTGAATCTAGGATACTTTTGACTTCATACTCCAATTGCCCTTCTACCAATACGGGAGGGGGTGGAGGTTCAGGGAAGGAAGGGGCGACATAGGGTTTGAGAAGGGAAGTATGAAAGACAGGATGAATCTGCATGTCAGGTGGAACACTTAACTTACAGGTAACAGGGTTGATCACTCAGGAAATGGAAAATGGTCCTATGTACCTGGGTTGCAGTTTATAGGGCCCTGGTAACTGGAGATTTCTTGTGGACAACCACACTTGAGCTCCCTCAATGTACTCTGGAGACGGGCGTCTGTGTTTGTCGGCCTGTATTTTCATGGATTGTATGGCCTCTCTCAGATGGATTTTTGCTTGTTCCCAAATGGAGCTCAGGTGAGCATGATGGTCTGTTACTGCAGGGATAGAGGGAGGCAAACATTTGGGATGGTAACCTGTAGTAAAGAAGAAGGGGGAAACCTTGGAGGCAGAATGCGTTGCGTTGTTATACACAAATTCTGCCAGAGGGAGGGCTTGAAGCCTCTTTCGAAGTAGTGCTTATTAGACAACGGAGGTATTGTTCTAACGTCTGATTAGTTCTCTCCATTTGCCCTTCCGTTTGTGGGTGGTATGCTGAGGAGAGGCGATGGTCTATTTGGAGCGCCTTACATAACCCTTGCCAGAATTTGGAAACGAATTGGAGACCCCTATCTGAAAAATGATAGACGGTAACCCATGTAACCTGACTATGCTGTCAATGAACACTGTAGTCAGGCTCAAGGCAGTGGGTACTTTTTTAAGGGGGATGAAATGGGCCATTTTTGACAACATATCAACTACCACTAAAATAGTGGTGTAACCCTGTATAGGTGGGAGATCAGTAATAAAGTCCATGCTAATGGACGACCAAGGTGTATCAGGGATAGGTAAAGGCTGCAGTAGCCCAGCAGTAGCACTGTGTGATGACTTTTGACGTGCGCATGTAGGACAAGCTTTGATAAATTCTTCAATATCCTGATACATACCGTGCCACCAAAACCAGCGTTGACAGGTTGCTATTGTTTTCTCCCCTCCGGGATGTCCAGCTAGGGGCAATGCATGACACCATGTAATAATCAAGTCTCGGGTTTCTTTTGAAGGAATGAACGATTGCTGGTCATGATAGAACATGTCCCCCACTAATGTGTTTTGTGGATTGGCTAGCCATTCCTCTCTATTGAGAGTAGCGTAAGCAGACATTAGTTGATCCACAAACGAAGGCCTCTTGGTGGTAGAAGCTACAATCCTATTAGCTGGAATGATGGGAACAGGGTGCTCTTCAGTATATTTATGGTTTTCACCTAGACGGGATAGAGTGTCTGCCTTTCCTTGTTTTGAGCCTGGACGATAGGTAATTATAAAATCATATTCAGAAAAAAAGGAGACCCAACGCATCTGTCTGGGAGTGACGGCTTGTGCCGACCTATAAAACTGAAGGTTTCTATGATCGGAGTAAATAATGATGGTATGTGGGGAGCCTAGCAGATAATGACGCCATTCCTGAAAGGCCATTTTGATGGCCAAAAGTTCTCGTTCTCCAATGGCATAGTGACAAGGTCTTGGAAAAATAGGGCTACAGGATGGAGATTTCCAGATTGTGCGTCCCGTTGGGAGAGCACTCCTCCTACAGCGTATTGAGAGGCATCAGCCTCTATGTAATAAGGTAGATTTTCATCCGCATGCCGAATGATGGGAGTCGTCGTAAACCGGGTTTTTACTAGTTTGAAGGCTCTTTCGGCAGCGTCGGTCCACTCAAAGATGACCCCCTTTTTTAACAACCGGGTTATTGGTGACACAGTGTCAGAGAAATGAGTTATGAATCTACGATAAAAATTTGCACACCCTAAAGAGGATTGCACTTCTTTGACCGTTTTAGGGCTGGTCCTATTAGTGATAGCTGCTACTTTAGCAGGGTCCATATGAATACCAGCTGAGGAGATAATAAACCCCAAGAATTCCACCTTGGGCACGTGAAATAAGCATTTGTCTAGTTTTGCAAACAAGTAATTGTCCTGAAACGATTGCAATACGAGCTTTACATGCTTCACATGTTCTTGAATGGTTTGGGAGTAAATGAGGATGTCATGGATATAAACGATAACAAAAACGTCTAAATACTCTCTTAGTACCTCATTGACAACAAACTGAAACGCCGCCGGGGCGTTGCAGAGGCCAAAGGGCATCACACAATATTAGAACAATCCAAATTTTGTGAGAAAAGCTGTCTTCCACTCATCTCCCTCTCTAACTCGGATCAAATGATAGGCTCCTCTTAAATCTAATTTAGTGAATATTTTTGCTTTTCTCACCTGATCCAAGAAGGTGGAGATGAGTGGAAGAGGGTATTTATTTTTTATGGTCACTTTGTTAAGAGCCCTATAGTCCAGGCAAGCTCTTAAGCCACCTTCCCGTTTGGGAATAAAGAAAATAGGAGAAGACACAGGGGAAGTTGAGTGTCGAATAAATCCCTTTTGCAACATATCTTGAAGGTATTCGGACAGATATCGGGTTTCGGGGGCAGTTAGGGCATACACCCGACTGACAGGAAGCTGTGCTCCCGGTATCAAATCAATTCTGCAATCGTACGATCTATGAGGAGGCAAGGCAGTAGCTCTTACCTCATCGAATACTCCTGTAAACTGCTCATACTCACTAGGTAATGTAGGAGATACGGGTAGAGACAGAGCACAGCACAACGGGGTTTGCCAGTGGGCAGTGGTCCGATAACAACAAGTCAAGCAATATGAGGACCGTAGTGCAACTTTCCGTGACGCCCAGTCGATTAGCAAATTATGCAGTTGCAGCCATGGGACTCCCAGAATAGCGCTGAAATTAGGGGCATCTATTAAATCGAAGGTGAGAGATTCTGTGTGCCCGTTATCGCAAGTCATTACTATGGTGGGCGTTCGATAAGTGAGTAACCCAGATGATAGTTCTGTTCCGTCCACAGCTTTCACTGTTTCAGGATGTGATTTTGGAACAAATTCTATCCCCAAAGATTTGGCCAATGTAATATCCCAAAAATTACCGGTTGCCCCAGAATATATCAATATAGGCAGGGTTTTCCTAATCTGGGAGGGCAAGAGCAAGATCACAGGGATAGTGAAATGTTTGGGTACCAACGCCACTGTATTAGCCCAAAATTGAGAGACCTGTAAGTTAGTAAGACTTGAACGAGCGATCTCTGAACTGTCCAAGCCTGTTAGTTTTCCGACTGTGTCCCCGCTCCACTTCGGGGAGCGAAGTTTTTCCCTGATGCTTTAGGTTTAACCGAGCAGTCTCGAGCGTAATGACCACTCTTCCCACAATACAAACACAGGTTTAATCTCCTACGTTTATCGCGTTCCTCTACGGAGAGTGGACCCCTAACACCCCCTATCTGCATGGGTTCTACTGACTCCTTGGGTTCTTTCTTCTCGTTTTTTGCCAGGAATAGCCGTGTATAATCGCTCTTTGTTTTTTCTCCTTTTCTCTCTGACAACCTATGATCTAATTTAACTACAAGATCCATGAAAGAAGAACAGTCTTCAGGAGGGTCTACTATTTGCGATAAAATATCCTTTAGTTCATCTCGGAGACCTCTGTAAAACAAAGAGGTTCTTTTTTCTTCTGGCCATTGTGTTTCAGAGATTAATCGGTTAAAAGTGGTAATATAAGTTACCAAATCTTTAGAGCCCTGTTTTAAACTTAACAACTCATTGTCGCTAGCTTGCATGTATGAATGACGTGCAAAAAGACATCTCATTCTTTCTTTAAAGTTAGTGAGACCATATAGTATGGGGTCATCGTTCTCTACTAGCGGTACTGCCCACAGGGCCGCGTTACCACTAAGGTAAGAAATAATGAAGGCAATCTCGGCCGCATCGTCCAGAAATGAGGCGGCTCTACACAAAAACTGGAGGTGGCATTGATTTATAAATACCCCATATTGAGAGCTATCCCCAGAGAACCTTCCCGGCATGGCTAAAGGGGTTTGAGGAGGTGTCACTACAGTTACATTAACTGGGGCGGTCCCTGAACTCATACTAGCAGAAATAGAAGTAGAAGTGTGCTGGAAATGTGCTGGCTGAATGTAACTTCTCTTGTATTTGGGGTAAGGGTCATGTGTTTTTTCGTCGGTGAGCCTTTGGGATTTGAGGCTATCTACTTCCGCGACCAGACGCTGATTCTCCCCTCTCAACAAGGTAAGTTCAGCTTGTAAAGCAGTCACCACGGTGACCAAGTCACTTACAGAGGAAGGAGGGGTAACCAGAGAACCCTCCATAAGGGCATCATAGGAGGCGCCCTTATCCATCTTCGCTCGGGGGATAATATGTTCGTAGGCTTGGCTTTCTGTCGGCGCCTTGGGCGACAAGAACAGAAGATGCCGAAATCCACAGAAGCGAAGCCTGTGTCTTTCCTCTACCCCAAGATAGTACCCCCTTAGGCCATGGAAGATACCCAGACGGAGGGTAATATTTATAAGGAGAGAAGAGACCTAGAAGCGCCGCCAGGGAGCGTCAGGAGAGGATTGGCAGGGAGGCAGGTAGCGTCCGTAGGCAACAGATACCTGCATTAACGAAAGAAGGTGGAGAGGAACGGATTAGCACTCACCCCTATCTTGTACACAAGCAAACAATATAGTGTTTCTCTGAAGTTTTTTAGGCCTTGTGTACCCCCACACACTTACTCGAAGACCAGGAGGTGGGGCGAGTATTATATCTGATAGGTCCACTAAGGGGGTTGGCTAGTGTCTTTGTTTTCTCAAGATTCCCCAGAAGTAGTATAATGAAAACAAGATCCCCAAGATGTCGGTGTTCAGAGTTCCAGTAATAATGCCCAAAGTAAAATAAAGGAAAGTATGCACGTAGTGCTCACACAGCAAAGTCTTGAGCTTATATAAAATTGGAACGGACTTACAGTCTCTGAAGGCGCAGCTCTGAGCGTAACAAAGAGTCCATTACCAGGAGCGGAAGCTCTCCACATTCATCCTGATTGAAAGCTGAAGCTGGAAGTAGATATCCGTCTCATTCGTTCTTCTCAGCAAAGGCAGGGCGTCGTCTCTGCCGATTTCGAAAGGTCGCAAATCCGTGTTCTCCACAAGAAAGTCAATAAAGTAAAAAAAATCGCATCTCACAAGGGGTTTTCCGTTATGGTTAAAGGCACAGCGTGCCTTTTCGTGGAAGTCACTTTCTCCCAGCTGTAGTACGGGAATATCCTGGTCCCGCACCCCAAGAGAGAGCCGGGGTCCTTACACACTGTTGTCCTCCGCTGCCGTAGAGAATTAATTGAGATAAGCAACAGTGGTTCGTCACGCTCTCGCAAACGGGGGAGGGGGAGGAAGAGATAGGTCTACTCGCATCCCAGCGAGTTAGGAAAGGTAGAGAAAGATCCCAGAGACTACGCTGTAGTCAGGTACTCGAGGGAACCAACGTCCATCAAGCAAGCGTCTGTCTGATGTGAAGCGGTCAGGTGGCCTTAGCACAGGAAACGGGCGGGGCTCTGACAGGAATCAAAGCCAAGCACCTGGGACTGGTTGCTGAAGGCTTTTAAACGGTGTGTCAGCTGTTCTTCTCTCATTGCAGTCTGGGAAGGCTCACAAGGATTCTCTAGAGTGGGGCCTTATGGGATTCGTAGTTCAAACTGTACTACTTAGTGTTTTGTGGTACTTCCCACCGTTAACAGGGGGTAGACTTAACACATCAGTGTTTGGTCTCACGCAAACATTACTAGGGCGGTTGAGTCGATCCCCACTTGTGCTTGTGTCATTTATGGGAACACTCGCACATTTGGAGATTGAACTACATCCTCCTAAGACTGGGTTTGAGTTAGCCGTATTTCCTAGGGCAACACCCTGACTTACCCCTTTGTTCACTGAGAAAATTTGACCCGGGGAATGCGTTTTTATTGCTACAATTTGTATGCGAGATTGCAGGAATACTATCTTTATGGGAGACAGAACCAGGATGTGGCACCAGCCCAAATGTGTTACTCATGGATAATGTAGGCATTCCGTCCCTGTCACTAATTTGGACAGGGTTAACATTCCAACACATAAAAATAGTCAATTCAGAATTCAAACATTCCATTTTCCCCCACAACAAGTTGAATTTCATGTCAATTACATTCTTAATGTCAGCCAAAGCGTTTTCAATCAACTTCAGGGCAGAAGAAGGAGCGACAACATCACCCTCAATGCCTATATTACTGTAGTTACTGACATAATTAAAAGTAACATCAGTTTGTGTGCTCACTGCAGCAGTACAAATAACCACCGAGTTTGTTACATTGTTGCAAGTTAAACAACCTTTGGCTTTTTTAGACTTGGTCATCCCTGCGTCCCTCTTTCTTTTTGCAGGATGCGTTTTCACTTTGTCGATCCCGAATTAGGAGCTTCTGAACATGGCGAAGATAAGTCTAAGGAAACAGAGCATGCTTCCGTTGGGGTTGATTCATATGGGATTTCATATGTTACGTCATCAATGTTCGGGCCTCCCTGGGATAGGCGAGGATGCAGTGTAACTGGATCCATGGACAGACGGCGCTCAGTCAGTTCGATTTCATGGGTAAGCAAAGACTCTGCCCTTACAATGAAGTTGTCTAATGTCCCGACTACACCTTTGCATTTGCTCATCATGCCAGAAACACAAGATAATCCAATTATTTCGCCACTAAATAACAGACTGGCGAACAAAATAAACAATACAACTTGCTTTACCTTGAAACACGAGCTTTGTCCTTAGTGAAAAATATCAGGGGGGTGGCCCAGCCCAGCCTCTGCCGGCCCCTGACGGGCACAGTCGGGCCCGCCCTTGGCCCGGGCTTCGCACGGCGCACGCCCGCGCACGTCCCTCGAAGCAGGAGCCGCGCAGACCTTTATGCGCCTCCGGGCACTGGAGAATGGCGGCAGCGCCTCCTGGCGCAAAAGTAGGCAGCAGGGCAGTGTGGGATCTGTGGTCCCCCTGTTCAGGCAAGTGTAAGATCGATCTATCTATCTATCTATCTATCTATCTATCTATCTATCTATCTATCTATCTATCTATCTATCTATCTATCTATCTATCTATCTATCTATCTATCTATCTATCTATCTATCTATCTATCTATCTATCTATCTATCTATCTATCTATCTATCCCTCTATCTATCTATCTATCTATCTATCTATCTATCTATCTATCTATCTATCTATCTATCTATCTATCTATCTATCTATCTATCTATCTATCTATCTATCTATCTATCTATCTATCTATCTATCTATCTATCTATCTATCTATCTATCTATCTATCTATCTATATAAATATATATATAGAGATGTGTGTGTGCGTGAGTGTGTGTGTGAGAGAGAGACTTTCAGGCTATTCCAAGGGGTAGTAAATTGATTTTCAGATAACATTTTTATTCCAGTCGGCTAATCTCAAGCTTGAGGTGCCGTTCATAAAACATTATATTCTACACATCAAGGTAAAAGAAAAATAGTTAGAAGCAGAGAAAATTACAACATCACAAACACCAGTGGGCAATTTGTGTTCTATATGCTCTATCAATCCACACACTCCAACAATAGACAAGCATTGGCATAGCCAATAGGTCTCGCATTTGGGACCTTATAAGTGTTTAGCCATGCAACAATTGGTGTTGTTGCATTAAGGATATTGTGCTGCATACCTAAATACTTATAAGGTCCCAAAAGCGAGACCTATTGGCTATCCAATGCTTGTTGTGGTTGTTCTAATGCCAAGGTGCCATGGTCTGCATGCCTAACACTACAATATTAATAATCATCATCATTTGCAAACGTGGGCTCTCACATAAGCACAATTGAACTTGTGCAGCCAATCAGACTGCTAACATTGTGGGCTGTGACTACGAGATTTGCACTCTGGGACGGCCTCCATACTCGGGAGGATTCGCGTGTGTGTATTGCCGGCCGAAATTCATCTGGAGCGCGCGGAGCCCACCCGCATGCTGACGCTCCTCCTGACTGCCTGCAAGTGGTTAGAGATCGCGGAGCCCACCCGCGTGCTGTCTGCCGCTACGCTGACCTGCCTGCTGGCGCTGCGCTGCGCCGCCCACGCGCATCCCTTCACATCGGGAGCGTGTTCAGCCGGCGGCGCTTCAGCGCGCGAGGAATCGGGGTGAGTGGCTGACCTGAAGCGCTGCAGCGACATCCCGCAGTGCGACGTTGTATACCCTGCTCTGGAGGCCACGTGGGTGCTCTGCCCTCGCTGGCTCCGGCCGTCTCAGTGAATCCCAGAGAGGGGGCCTCGGCAGGGCTGCCCTTCCGCCTGCCTGCCTGGGATCGGAAACCCAAGAGGGAAGAGCAGTACTGTGCACAGTGGCCCAAGAAAATACCCCCAGCAAGCTCACAAAGCAAAAAAAAAAAAAAAAAGACAAAAAAAAAAAAGGAAAGTAAGAGCGGAAAGCAGGAAGAGTGACTCTGTGAATGCACCAAGTGGGGGAAGGAGCTTGACTGAGCAAACAAGCATTGGCTGATCCAAGACAGTGCACAGTGGCTGTGTTCTGAGTGCCTGTCCTGCCACTCACCTTTGTGCCCCTTGCCTCGCTGCTGTCCTTCGCCCCCTGCCGCCACCATCTCCAGCAGCGGCCGCCGAGCGGGGACGGACCACAATTCCCAACATCCTGTGCGGCAGGGGAGCCGCTGACGCTGTTTCCCGCGCCAGGAGGCGCTCAAAAGACCGGTGCTTCCTCCGCGGGACACGCGCGGGCGGCGCCGGGCTAAGCCCGGGCAAAGGGCGGGCCGTCTACGGCCATCCAGGGCCGACAGAGGCCGGGCCGGGCTATTTCCCTTGTCCGTTGGCCCTGAAATATTTAAGTAAGACTCATCTGTTACAGTGCTGACATTTTGCTGTTTTGTACTACCCTATAGCGTGACTTTGTTTTGCTTATTACTGTTAAACCATGACTACCCGCCTAACCCAAACTAGGAAAACCGTGGTGGGGGGTTAAGTCAGGGGGACCTTGGATAATTTTATTACTAGGGCTACTAATGTATTAGAGCAGGACATAGCCATAACCGAAAGCCGTTTGTCCCTGGATCCATTCTTCCAGAAACGTTCATCTTTAGGCCTTATGGAGAATGCTCCGTCACCCCCAACGATTAATATCCCAGCTATGGACTCTGCACCTGATACGGACGCTACTTTGCAGCCCCATGATACAATTGATACATCTCTTGCTGCCAAGGTTAACACTAGGCATACCTCAGACACTCAATACATAACTGATAATTCAATTGAGGATCAGACCCCAATTAAAAGCGTGAGGAAAACTAAGAAAAAGGGCTCCAGGAGTAAACCTACCAATTTCAAAAAACCCACTAATCCAACAGCGCAAACAACAAAACGGAGGAAAATTTCCTATTCACCTCGCCCCAAGTCGATTTCTCAAACTAAGGTGACCTCAATATCTGCAGAACCTCTGCAAGAATACCCTCAGCCATGTATGTTACATTCTCCTAACCTATTAACTGACATTGAGGACTTGGTAAAATCGTTACTTTCGCCATTAGTGGAGAGAATCAAAAATATTGCTATTCAACTAACGTCCCTGGAAACATCTATTGCCTTACTCACTGTATCTAGCAAGGACTCAAACATCAGCCTCTTAAAAAATCCCATTCATTCTTTAAACACTGGGCATATCTCATCAGAGCAAAATGATAGTCAGCCAATATCATCTCCTAGAATGGCAAATCTTCCCGCCGCCACGCACACATTGGAGAATTGTGCCCCTGGCAAAAAATATTCCAGAATTAAGCAAACGCATAGACTGGTAGCTTCCTACCACGATAATGGTAACACACAGTCACCCGAGCTTGGTAAGGAAGGAAAGACTGATCATATTGATCTGCCCCCAGAAGCAGCCCCATATGTGGTGATACTCGCAGGCGTTCCTGAACTGATTATGGGTAAAACAGAGGGACATCAGGAGCTTAAAAACAAGGTGGTCCATTGGCTGAGTAAAAATAGGCCACTTCCCAATGACATCAACGGTGAAATTCTCCATGTTAGAAGACTGGGCAGGGTGGGTTATAGACCAAAGGACATTAAAGGAGATGCGATTATTATAAATTTTACAGACCGTAGGGCTCAGCGCCATATTATAGACTGGTATACTCCATCCAATGGTGCAGGCATTTCGAC
Organism: Triturus cristatus; assembly: GCF_964204655.1. Lineage (NCBI taxonomy): Eukaryota > Metazoa > Chordata > Amphibia > Caudata > Salamandridae > Triturus > Triturus cristatus. Next base: position 205,262,751 of record NC_140588.1, on the reverse strand, counting down.
ACATGCCCTAAGTTATTTTTACCCTCGCTCTCTCTTGCTAAACCCACCCAAACCATATCCATTACTCATGGCCAATGTAGAACCTCTTTATCCGTCCCTTCCAACCTCAAACAGATATGCCATCCTTTCGGGCCTGGATGAATTAGATTGACTCCCAAACGCGGATAATGAGACTAGTAAAACTGTCACCTGGAGTCCTTCTTCCCTAGATATTGATTCCTTACACCACAAGATCAACCTCACGAGCTCCCGTAAGCTCGAAACCAAGACAAAAATATCCACTGACTTGCCTTTTTTAAACCTTGAGCATAGCTCAGTTAATGATGGTTTAACATCTAACCCATCTCTGATCCAACACCAGACTGATGATCCTCCATGCTCCTTAATTTCCTTGGCTACTTGCCAGTCACTGGATACTCCTGAGTACCCCACGGCCACTACGAGCAGTAATACCGCCACCAAAAAAAGTCCATTGGTCAAACGCTTCTTGTCTTGGAACGTGGCAGGTCTCCTCGTCAAGCTGACAAACCCCTTATGGGTTCAAGTTATTTCCCCTTTCAGTGTTATCTGCTTGCAGAAAACATGGAATATTAATGAACTCCACCTCTTAGGATATAAGACCCTACATACTCCAGCACTCCCTAGCTCATATGGCAGAAATAGGGGTGGATTAGTGACTTATATATCCGTAGAATCTGGAATATCATATACTAATTTTACTGGGACGGAAAACTACCAGATTATTTCCCTAAAAGGCAGTTGCTGTAAGGACATTATTTTGGTAAATTTTTATAATAACATTCCCAGTTCCCATCAAGAGCGGGTCCTTAATGGGTTAATGGAAGACTTAATTAAAGTTGAGTCCCACCTTCAAACCGATATGCTGCTTATGTGGGTAGGCGATTTTAACTGCTCCTTGTGCTCACTGAGCAACGGAGGTACCTGTGGTTTAGATTCTATTAGAGGTGTTACCACTTCGCATTTCCCACACTCTAAATTGGGTGACCTTTTAAACGGCATAACATCCTATTTGAACTTATCCTTTATGAATGATATGTGTGATCCACCAAAGTGTTTTAAACCTACCTTTAATGGGAGAGGATGTAACTCTATAATCGATTATACCTTGATATCCTCCAGGTACCCAGAGATTATATCAAATTGGGAGACACTGGACTGTCCCATCAGTGACCACTACCCACTGGCGGTGGCTCTAAAACTAACCACAACCTATGATGATCTAAGGGTAAACTCGTTTCATACACCGCCACTCACTCTGGGAACCTCGATGGGGCTCTACCTTAAATGGGACAAAGTAGTCCCCTCAGTGTTTCTTAATTCTCTGATTAAGAATACATATGAGCATATACAGACATGCCTGTCCATCTCAGAGACCCCTCAGGCAATTAGTCAGGCTTTTTCTGTTATCTCGGCGGAGATTAAGAATTCTCTTGCGAGAGCACCGAGGAGAACCTCACAAGGCAGCATGGGTTGGTTTGACAGGTTTGCTCAAAAGCCTTGAAACACTTAAAAACTACCTTAAGAACCAAACCCAGAAATCAGCTGGAAATACGGCAGGCCAGACAAAAATACCGTCAAGTACGGGCGGCAAGAACTAAACAGCTAAAAGCAGAGGCCTGGCTAACCTTACAGGAAGCTTCCAATAGCAGGGACAACACTGCTTTTTGGAAAGCGGTTAATGCCCCATTCCTGCAAAGTACACGGGCTGCGAAGATTGAGATGGCTATAACTCCTGAAACTTCAGTCAGCCATTTTGGCACACTATACGATACAATGGACAATACTGCGCCCATAGATAGCCTGGATCTTTACCATAACCATCATAAAGATCTGAATGACCCTACTTTTTTTCCTTTAGATCTCACTTTTGATTGTGTTGAGGTACTTATGGCCCTGAAAGAAAGTCCCTCTGGGAAAGCCCCAGGCCCTGCCTGTGTACCTATTGATGTTTTAAAATCACAGCTGGACCTGTGGGCTCCTTTACTTACAAATGTCCTAAATTCTTTACATAAAATAGGTTTTATTGACACTTGGCCTGAAGCGGTTGTTGTGCCGATTTTTAAAAAAGGTGATAGGAAGAACCCTTCTAATTATCGCCCAATTTCACTGCTTGACTCTCTTATGAAAGTCGCAGGGCGTATTATTTTAAACCGGATTCAGGATTGGTTGGGTGAACATGACATAATCTCAAAATTACAATACGGTTTTAGACAAGGTAGAGGCACTATTGAGCAAGGCTTGAACTTGACCCTTATTATTGCCAAATATACCCAAGCAAAAAAGGGGAATCTCTTTGTCACTTTCGTAGACCTTAGCTCCGTATTTGACTGCGTCAATCACGAGCTTCTCTGGGAATCCCTTGTCGAGATTGGTATTGAGCCTCCTATCCTTGCTTTTATTAAGGAGTTCTCTAGGGGAGCATCAGCACGAGTAAGATATGGCAGACAGGGAGAGTGTTCAGATAGATTTTATATTAAAAGAGGCGTTAGGAAGGGATGTATTTTAGCCCCCTTACTCTTCACTCTCTACATAAACTCTGTCGGAACGTATCTTAACAGAAACTATCACGACTACCCCACTATAAATGGGAAACCCATACCCATTTTACTTTATGCAGATGACGCAGCAATTATGTCACAGACCCGTATGGGCCTTCAAAGAGCAGTAAATGATTTCACTGAGTTCATGTCACAGCGAGGCTTAAAAATCAATGCGTCAAAAACTTTTACCATGTCCTGTGGCCTAGGAATAGGGAAAAGACAATGCTCCATTTTTATAACTGGTAATAAGCTTGAATGTGTCGATAGGTTCCCCTACCTGGGCATTACTTTTGAGAAGAAGGGCTGCTGGCGGGCTGCTGCCCAAGCTAGAGGAACCGCATTTTCCAAAGCTATAGGAGCCCTGATTAATTTCTCAAAAAAACTGGGGGGACGCCCGATCAACCCTCTATCACAGATTTATCGTGCTAAGTGTGTTTCGACTGGAACATACGGATCTGGGATTTGGGGAATTGATCCGGCAGTTCATATACAGCGCTCTGAGAATTTATTTTTGCGCTACCTCCTGGCCACCCCACGTGGTACTTCTGTTTTTGTAATGCACAAGGAACTTGGTTTGACATATATTACTGACACTATCAAATCAGCCCCCATCATTTTATAAAATATGGACCACCCCTGAAACACACTTTACCAGGGAAATTATCATGGACTGTCTCAGCTTAAGTGAGGCTGACAGCCTCAAATGGTTGAATTACATCAGAAATTTGTCAGTAGACATAGGGCACCCAGAATTTTTTAATGATCCCTCTACCCTAAATAATATCCCTAGAGTAACTTTAAAACGATTAGTCGCTACCCATTTGGCTAATCGTCGTTGGCTCACTGAAAATTCTAAGCATACCGTGTTCGAGTACCAACTCTCCACCACTGTTGAAGGGATGCAACCATATCTATCTTTAATTCCTTCTCCATTTTCCCGTATGCTTGTGACCCGCTTTCGTACGGATACCTTTTTTAGACTGTTGACCTTCCCTGACCAGAATAGCTGGTCAAGAAACTTGGAGAAATGCCCTTGTGATGGTTTGTCAGCGCAATCTAACATCCATTGCATTTTATTTTGTAAGTTCTACCAATGGCAAAGGGTTATTTATTTGAAACCATTGCTTAAATCTTGGGGATTACGCTCCTGCAGGGCAGCTTATCTTAAAATGAAAGCATTAGATAGCCCATTAACTATTGCAGTGGTCTCCCTTTATCTGAAAAAGATTGTAATAACAAGAGCCTCTATGCAGAGATAGACGATGAACGCTCTTTTCTATGTCATGTATCTTTTCCCCCCACTGAATGAATTTCGTAAGGATTGTTTCAACACTAAAATATGTTTTACATATTATTATCACTTTTACATTTTTATGATGTTTTAATATGACTTTACTGTACTTTTATGATAATGTTTTTACATTTCGAATAAAGAATATTGACTTGACTTGACTTGACTACAGTAATTTGTTAACACCCCTTGACTTTTGCAGCTGCTTGTTTCCAGCAGCGGTGCAATGCTTGTGACTTGTTTCTTACTGTTCCAGCATGTTGTCACTCCACTCAACTCTGCCTGGTGTGTTTTAATTGTTTGGGGTTCTCGTCTGAGGTCTGCTTCAGCAGGGGCCTTGGTTTGCACTGATGGTGGCCCCTTTTGGCACTCTCCAGGTTTGTTTAGGTCCAGCTGGACAGCGGAGCTCTCTAGAAGCCTTATTTAACATATACATAGAATGAGTTTCGGCAGGCCCAAAGGAGTATTTCTCGCTCATCTCATGCTACTGTCTATTTGGTGTATCATTCCCACCTTCTAGGGAGTGCTTGCATTAAAGTGAATGAGGGAAAATGTTAAATCTCAAAAGGACAATTAATAATCACAAATTATATTCTTTATCTAATAGATGCATTGTATACAGAAAGCAATATTTCTTTTATTTTCACTGCAACAGGCTTTTTTAATTCTTTTGTCAGGACTCAAAGTGCAAGACAGACTTCGTGGCTTTGCCAATGCTTGTTGCAGAGGCAGCTGGGCAGTACAGTAAGGGTGGGATGTAAGTATAGACAGGGACTGTGCATGCTACTGGTGTCTTGGTGAGAGGAGTACAAAAGTACAATCAAAATAAACATAGCATACAGGACGAGGAAGGGTGTACCAGAGTAGCTCAACTATTTGTGCTGTGCCCTTAGAACTTTGACCACGGAGACACAGTGGGTTATTCAGCATGAGGCCGCTAATAACCTCATGGCTAGAACAATATCTTCCTATGTGCTGTTTCTGATATACCGTTCAGTGTTTTTATAACAAATGAAACCCATTCACTAGTTAAACACACATTAGAATATGCTTTCTCACTGAATGCGCTGAACAATTAGCGAACATGAAAGTTATACCTCTTAATTGATGCTTTATTGACTATTCGTTGTGATCTTTTACAACCTAAAGAATCATATCCATTACTCTTACCAGGAAAGTGTTGACCTAGTTGACATACTCAATGCCATGTAATTGGGTTTATGTTGCTAATACACTAAAATCCAGGCCAAAAGATAGCATGACAGACAATTGTGATATGGTCCCCTTATTACTGCTATGCATATTTCCAATCCGTGGCTTTTCTATTCAGTGTGGGATGAGACAAAGCAGTGTGATCGTTGTGGAACGAGACTCAAGAGAAAAATATCACATATATGGGTACGATCTAACACTTATTTGTGAAAACAAATTATACCCATATATCCGACGGACATACCAACGGTTCTTACCAGGTCATGTATGTATGAGTGAGGAGCTTGAAGAGTGCTCATTTGTGAATGGGGGGTCAATAAAGGTCTTTGGTGTGCATGGTGATGTGAGTGCCGGAAGATAGCCTTAAACTGACTGCTGCGTTTTGTATGGTCTGAAATCTTCTGGTCAGTTGGGCGGTGATGCGGACACAGAGTGCGTTGCTGTAGGCCAGTTTAATAGTGATGAGGGACTGGATGACGATTCTGCGAGTGTTGACTGGGAGCCATTAGAAGGTTTTCTTGAGCATTTTGAGCGGGTGGAAGCAACAGCGGCAATTGTGTTGACTTGACAGGTCATTGCGATCTGTTTGTCTTCCACTTTTCCGAGGTTCTTGGCTTCAATTGTTGGGCAGGACGTGGGTCCAATACTTAGCGCGACCAGATGGAGTTCCACAGCAAGGTGCCTTTGCCGAAGGGTATTACTTCAGTTTTGTCTGTGTTGAGTTTAAGACAGTTGGTCTTCATCCATCTGGTGACTTCGGACATGTAGGAAGTGATTTTGGTTTGGGTGCATGGTGTTTCATTTGAAAGAATGAGGATAGGGGTGGGCGGAATTTGCGAAATTAACTTTCGCGAATTATCGTGAAAATGCTAAAAATCTCCGCAAACACGCCGGAAATATCGCAAAGACGCAGAAGTTTTTTTCCCGCCTGTTCGCGGTATTTTGTGCGTGATCGCTGGTCGCCAACTTACCCATGCGGTTGCTCAAGGGCGTGGCCATCTTGTTTTCACTTGTCCCGCCCTCTCGCGATGCTTACTTCCTGTTCCGGGTCGCGCAATGCATGTTCGCGCCCGTTCGCGGTCGAAATTTCCTGTTCGCGACCGCTTTTACTTGATCTCGTTGCTTTTTGCTTGCTCTAGGAGAAAATATCGCGCGAACTTGCGCACCTGGTCGCAATGGGCGCGGCCATCTTGTTTTTCACTCTATTGCATGGTTCTGGGGCCTGATTTTCAATCCTCCCAAAATCCTTTCAATCCTTTGTTTATAGCCAACCTTGCAATGGATCAATAGGGGGGAGGTGTATATGACGCCTAATAAATGTGTAATGTTTTCTAGGTGCACTACCGACCACCAGTGCCGGGGCCAGCGAACAAGGCGACGCGGAGGGAGAGGATGCAGCAGTTGCTGCCGATACCGACGAAGGAGCGGTAGGGGAAGTGGCAGCACCAGTGGCAGGCGGTGGTAAGTTAGATTCATAATCCTTAACTATTGTTGAACTTGACAGCACACTCACTGCAAGGGTGTACTGTATGTATATGTATACTGTACAGTTGTGACTTAGGGCCCCATTAGGATGGTGGGCGTATTGCCCCTGCCGGGCCGGCTGGAATTCACTGCCGACACCGTAGGGGCAAACCTCCGCCATCCCTGTAGAAATTATTCAGACCCCCCACATGTCGACCAGGCGGAAAAGGGTTCAATATGCCGGGTGGTGTCTCTCTGAACACACCGCCAGCCATATAATCTGCATTTTGGAATGCCTTTGCGTGGCGGCATTGCCGTCCGCCACGGAAAGGCATGCAGACATTGCAGAGTAGGCTTGGGTGCCCCCATGGAGGGTACCTACCTATGCTATGGTACCCCCCCGCCTTTCCAAGCAAAACGTGACAGGCTCCGTGCGGGGCCCGTCATTTTGTGCTTGGAAAAGCAGTACAACATGTATTTTTAGCATTGCTTTCGGCACCGCCAACCAGAATGTAAAAAAAACAGGATGCGCCAGCCACTGTGCCGGGCGCATCATCCTAATTAATTGTCCCCACGGGACCCCCACCCTTTTTAGCGTGAGGATGCCATACGATGTCGTAAGTAGTAAGTATGAGTTGTTGTGAACGTTTGAAGTGTGAACTATAAGACTAGAATCCCTTTAATTGGCATAGGAGCGGGAGTATTGAGTAACCAATGGCCTCATCCATCTAATTTCAAGTCCGCTTTGAAAGTTTTATGGAGAAGAGCACCTGGTGCACTGTTCAACTAAAAAGTGAAAGACGGGTGGAAGGAAGAAGGAGGGCGCGATTTAAAATGTTATGTACTACTGTGCTTTTTAGTGCTACTCTACCATGCCACTATGTGTATAAATAATTAACTTGTCTTACTGTTTTTCTAAGAGTATATTTTACAATTGTCTTGTTTTTTTCTTTTCGATACACAGCTACTCCTAAACTAAATCGTAGGGAGTTGGCCGCCAAGGCACGGCGCCGGAAGCTGGAGGCAATCCAGCGAGAATACCGGCGGCTGGTGGTCTTAGCCGAGGAGGAGGAGGAGACTGCGGCTGCAATTGAGGAAGCCTCCTCCCGTGGCCTGGGCCCCAGCCACCACCCTCCAGCGGTACGGCGCCACCATCTGGCGGCTGCCCGCCGCCACCGTGCCATCTCCGGTGCCCCCCCCCACTGTGGCTGCAACTGCCGCACCCTGAGACGCCGCGTCGCCCGTTTAGAGGGCGAGATGCGCCAGATGCGTGTCCTCCTCGAGTCCCGCCCCACCAGTTAGTCCCTGTCATCCTGGTCTGCCCCTTTTTTAATTCTTGTTCTTAACTCGTTTGGGCGTTACAGACTTTTTTCTATTATGGACAGTGGTTGGGGTTAGGGAGGGGGTGGGTCAGCTTTTGTGGGTTTAGTTTATTTTTGTTAGGGTAAATTAAATATATTTTTCTATGTTACATGCAATGTTGTTAATGTTTTGTAGGTGGGGTAACTGTTTAACATCACACTGTTTCCTTGCTGGTGCATGGCCACCTATAGCCTGTGTTTGATTTCAATAATTGTCTGACTGTATAAGACACACACAGATAGATGTGAGACACACCTCACTCACTGACTGGTCCTTCTAGTACTTTCAGTCTGTCCTCTAGTCTATGCATTCTTTGTACCGGTGTGTGAAAACGAAATCATTGACATGTCCATTATTAATTCTGCCTCCCCCAAACTTGTCTCTTACCGGTGCTTGATGTTTATGTCCAACTGTGTCACAGCACTGGCTGGATGGTGAAGATGGTTTCTTTTTTCATACATGCCATGATTGGGGTGGTGGTGGTGGTAGTATAGTAGTAGTAGTAGACACTGGCAGGGCAGCAGCATTTCCCAAAAAAGAAAAGGAGACAGTCAATCGCCTTTGAGAGACTGTTAGAGGAGTAGTTGAATGAAGTACAGTACAGAACTTACCGAGCAACAATAATATGCTCAAATATTTGACAAAAAAACTGAATGGTGGTTAGGAGGATAGCCTACTAGACAGAGTTACAAACTATAGTTGTGTCGAGTCACTTGACTATGCCTACAGTCTAACAGTTAGTGCTGTATATGAGGAATGACAACAAACAAATCCAATCAATGCCGGCAATTCATGCTGAGGTATATGTTCCTTTGTTAAATAAAATAACCTCTGAAATATCCTACTCATGGGTGGCCAAGCAGAAGAAGATCATCGCTCTGCCTTGAAATTGAAGTAGTGTTGCTTTCACCACATCCGCCCCAGCAAGTGTGTGATTAAGTATTGGTGTACATTTAATTTAGTTACACCTCGACAATAAGTCACACAGCCCGGGGGAAGAGGGTTAGGGTTTGTTGAATGGATGGGAAGGGGGTTTTTGGGAAAGGTTTGACATAGAAAAACAGTATGCATACATAGACAAACCAACGACAATCATTGAAGACTACCATATCCATATGTTAAGGGAGAAAAAGGCAATGCATGCATGATGATGAGAGACCCGGATTACATACACTTCTAGTTCTTGTTCTGTTGTTCCGGCCTTAATACTTTAACACATAGCAAATAGAAATTTTAAATATTGGTAGGGAAGAAACGTAAACACAGAGCAAACCTAATGATGATAACAACTCCAAAAACACACTGTTGTAAAGATTGTATACAAGATATTAATCAAATTATTTAAAAGAAGATAAAAGTGGATACTGTTACTGTCTTATCCCGGTCAAAAATGGGGACTGGATTTGCAGCTCGGCATTCCTCTTGCTCCTCTCGTCCATCAATCTTGGGTGTGTCGCCTCGCCACTGCCCGGCTGGAAAAAAAACAGGTGATGGATTGGTAAGGTAATTAATATGCATTGTAATGTTTTACAAAGTTTAGGGCAAGGCCCGGCCTGTAATTTTAGATGGAAAACCAAAGGGGATATTGAGAAAGAAAGTGAAAACAAATGCACAAGTGATGGTGTAGTGCAACAAGAACACTTTCCGAGGTGGCATGTATGCATCATCTCTACTCTAGTCTGTTTCCAGCATTGACCTTCAACAGTAACAGGAGAGAGCAGGCCCACAGTGCTTAGCATTAGCACATCCTACGTTAACACTTTAGAGTCCTTTTTTTTTCTCTCAAAGAGTTGGACAAACCCAAAGCACATTATCCATTCCAAACATAGCATTTTACAGTTTAAGTTAGTAAAATCAATGCACTGCAGTCATCCCACCGCTACACTCTATTCAACTTCTACACAGACATTTGGGTCTGCTGTTGTTGTTGTTGACGTGTTTACCTTTAGGCTTTTCCGTTTTATGCCACTCCTGAAACATCCTCCTGACTTCATCATCATCTCTGATACTTTTACTGACTGACTGAAGATCGGCCTGCAGTATAAGTACAATTTTTATGACACAACAAGAGTAGAAATATAAATATTACTGATTTGAGTCATTCTTTATTGTGTACAGAAAGATAGATTACTACTAGTACACTTTGACATCACTTTGTGCACAACAAACAAACAACGCAAACACAAAGACCAATAGCTCAGAGTCAGGTGTCCAATGCATGCCATTAATTGTCATCATTCATTACCTGTTACTTCTCATCTTAAGTTAACGGGCCGTCTCTTTCGCCATCATCATCATGGACGGTGCTGTTATGTCACAGTCATTTGCATTGCGCAGATTGAGTGAGTCCCCTTCCTGTATTGAATTAAAAGCAATGTATCACCAAGATGCAGGAGAAGTACACATTTCTTATTTGCAAGAAGGGGAAAATTAGTGTGTTCTGTAGAAAGTTGATTAGTGGCAGTGCACAATTACATAAATTCATGCGCAACAAACACAACAAAATCTACATCATTCAGTCTGCGACTCTGCGGCCAATGCATGGCATCAATCATTACCTGTTCCATCTCATCTTGTTAACGGGCCGTCTATTTCGCCATCATCATCGTGGACGGTGCTGTTGTGTCACAGTCATACGCATTGCGCAGATTGAGTGAGTCCCCTTCCTGTATTGAATTAAAAGCAATGTATCACCAAGATGCAGGAGAAGTACACATTTCTTATTTGCAAGAAGGGGAAAATTGAATTCACCTTGAGTTAAGTTTAGTGTGTTCTGTAAAGTTGATTAGTTGCAGTGCACAATTACATAAATTCATGCACAACAAACACAACAAAATCTAAATCATTCAGTCTGCGACTCTGCGTCCAATGCATGGCATCAATCATTACCTGTTCCATCTTATTTTCAGTTAATGGCCAGTCTCTCTCGGCTCTGAAAGGAGGATAGCTATAGTAGTCGTCTGATTCATGGTCCACTTCTTTTGGAAGGACTAGGAAAGTTTGAATTTGTTGTTACCATCATCCAATCATCATTCATGAGGGAAATGGAATTGAGCAGGAGATTCAGTATGATCGAGCGGAGGAGCTGGATTCGGAGGACTGTACTGTCAAATGGCAGACACCTGAAACTTGTATATTAAATTAGAAGAGTAGAAGACGGTGATAATGGATTTGTTGCGATTCACAAGTTTATAACCGGAACGACAGACACATAAACAAAGGGGGAAAAAAGGGAGGAAGACTGTAAGTGCGAGCCTAATTGTCAGGGAAGTATAGCTCATCCTCAAACTCTGGGGGTTCTTCCAGTAGTAGTTAATCATCTGACACAATACTTCCGTCACCTGAGCCGCTGTCCTCATCTTCCTCTGTTGATTCATGTATTGTGTAATTCGGTGGTATGAAGTGCTGATTCATTTTGATCATTGTTAACCTCTCCACGTTTTTTGGAGATAGACTGGTCCTTCTCAATGTTACAATGGAACCAGCAGCACTGAAAACACGTTCGGAAGAGACACTTGCGACAGGGCAAGCCAGATAGCTTATCGCCAGCCTGCTGAGCTGTGGCCATTCAGACCTTTTCCTATACCAATACTGCAATGGGTTTTGATCAACGTACACCTCTGTTGGGTCGTCCAGATAGGCCTGGACCATCCGCTCAATGTTCAGGGTTGCTGATGGTAAGCTTCTGTGCTGTTTTTTCTGTGCATCAGCACTGTGCTTACAATAGCCCATCTTTACATACCAATCCTGTAATGATGATGATTGTACTCGGCCTAATGATCCAGTTTTTGTTTCTGTAGTCGATAGTGATGGTGAGTGTTGTGATTGGGAGCCAACCGCACTGCCCTCAGCCGACGAAGTTGCACTTGATTCTGCATGGCCTGCTTCAGTATCAGTACTTGTTGTGGGTTGATGTGGCGGGCTTTTAATTAGCAGCCCTTTGTTTTCAAACTTAATGGCTGCTTCAGCTATACAACTTTTGCAGCGGGCAACATCATTGTCGGAAAAAGCAAGGAATGTCTTCACTAGTCCTAATTTTGCACGTGGATCCAGAATTGTGGCACAAATGTAATGTTCTTGTGATAAAATTTTATTTTGTATCCTTACATTTTCAGTTAAGCGCCTGGATAAGCTCTCCACCAAGGCATGGGCTTGCCTTTTGTCCTCTACACCTTTGTAGGATTCAGACACATTATTCAGCTCATTTGCAACAATGGGATAGCTTGGCCCATTGTACAGTCCTCCTTGCTGACTTCACGTGTGAAGACCTCAAAAGGAGACAGCATCTCAGTCAGGCATTTAATTAGGGTCCATTGCTCCCTCTGAAGGGTCATTCCTTTAACACTAGCATCACTGCTTCTGTACCAGACATATTCATGGAGGGACCTGTGCTGTTCGTACAGACGATCAAGCATGTAATACGTTGAGTTCCAACGTGTTGCCACCTCCTGGATGAGTGCCTTGACTGGCATCCTAAATTCACGTTGGATGATCCTCAGCTACTTCCGAGCTTTAAAAGAATGGCTGAAATGACTGCATATTCTTCGGCAGATGGCCAGTAAATTGCTGACTATGGGTTCTTTTTTCAGAAAGTCTTGCACTATAATGTTTATGCAGTGTGCCAAACACGGAACCCTGAAATAGGAACCAAGTTCCATGGCCTTAAGTACATTACTGCCATTGTCTGTGGCAACAAAACCAATACCAAGCCCTCTGGGCCGCAGCCATTCCAAAACCTTGGTGCGAAACTCTTCTAAAATGTTTTCAGCCGTATGAGATTTCTCCATGGCGAACATGGCTACAGTTGCATGTTTCCGAGTACCTTCAAAAATCGCAGCTGTGTCAACAACACCTCGTGCAGATAGTTTATCTCTAACCCCCACAAAAGAGATCCAGTGTGCAGTGATGCACATGTAATCTGTGGCTTGGCAACTCCTCCACATGTCTGTTGTCGGGTGGATATTGTGCACAGCACTCTTCTCCAAAGCTTGTCCAACCAATTCCAGCACATCATGATGTAGTGCCGGAACAGCAATTCTTGCGAAATAGGACCGGCTGGGAACTTTCCATTTCGGGCAGATGGCAGACACAAATTCAAGGAAACCCACCCCTTCCACAAATGAAAAAGGAAGAAGGTCCAGCGCTAACATTTTAGCCAGCTTCGCATTGTACAATCGTGCCGTTGGGTGGTTGCGTTGGAACTGCCCCTCCAACCTAAACATGCTCTCAATGGTAGGCTGGCTTACTTTCCTTAGTGGTGCTGTTTTCATTAACCCACTAAGGCTCAACGACACAGATTGTCTCATTGAGGTACTCGCCGGTCGCCTTGGTGTCTCACCCACACTCTGAGTATGGCTCTTACTGCGGTGCCACTCTGATGTTACTGAGGAGGATGTGGGCGTTACCACTGCAGTGACTGCACTACTGGAGACAGGGCTAGAAATGCCTCCCTGTTCTTCACCTGCCACCACAATAATATCGCTCCCTGATTCTGAATCCTGACCAACTTCAATGGGTTTAGTTTTTCTACTTTCTTTTAACTTAAGTAGGTGATCCTCCCACACGATAGTGTGGTGTATTCTGAGATGACTTGCTTGTCCTCCGGTACCATAGTTTGTACCAAGCTTACCACGCCGAACACCTTGCCGACAAATTGAGCATATACCAACGTTCTCCTCCTTGGCGCTAACAGAAAAGAAGTCCCAAACTGGGGAGGAGTACTTTCTGGCACTGCTGGATGTGCCACTTTCAACACCAGATGAACTTGAGGGGGTGCTTGAAAATATGTGACCCTGTCCACCTACACTGTGACTTTTACTACCACTTCCTACTGAGATGGTTGAGCTGGATGTAGGTCCCTGCCGGGCCTTGGAAAATATGGCAGCTGGAGGTAGTGGTGGTGTAACCTGTGTTGGTCAGATCCGTGCTACATCCCGCTCAGTAGCAGCCTTTCTGGATAGGGTGAGAATGTCTGTCTCCAATCCCTTTGGGGCGGGAGTAATGTGCGTGATGACTGGCTCGTCTTCATCAACATCATCACCCCCCTCTTCTACATCTACCTCCATAACTCTAAGTTTTTCTGGGACCTTCCTTTTCAGAAGCATTGTCTTGTGGCGTATATCACTCTCAGACCGAGCTGGTGGGACCCAAGTGTCATCACGATCATCAGAAGCGGGGCTTGAAGAAGAAGATGATGGACTAAGCCTCCTTTTCCTTGCTGGTGGCCTGGAAGACAATAGATCTTCTGAAACAGTGGTTTGACTTTGCTCCACTTTGTCTGCAGGAAGCTCGATTTCCTGAAATGCCCCAACGTCAGGAGCAACAACTACTATGGTGGGCTGTTGCGGCAGCTGCTGCTGTTCTTGTTGCGGCGGCTGCTTCTGTTCTTGTTGCGGCGGCTGCTTCTGTTCTTGTTGCGGCGGCTGCTTCTGTTCTTGTTGCGGCGGCTGCACACTGATCTGCTGAGTTTGTGCCTGCGTTGAACTTGATTGTGTACTACTTTGCGGTAATGACATTTCTTCAACATCGCTGCTCGTTAGTAGACTGGCTACCTCTGTGACACTAAAGCCCTTGGGCCTAGGTTGGTGGTGTTGGACTGCTGTGCTGCTCCCAGCTTGGTTCCCGGACAACGCTTTGGTGCCAAAAAAAACATTGGCCGGCACACCACCAGTCGTGGTTAATGGCACTTCCTTTTTCTGTTCCTTCTTCTCACCGGCAACTTTCTTGGTACTGGACCTGGTACCTTTCTTTGGGGCCATCTTCTTCAGATGTCAGGCAGGATGCAGATGCACAACAAGTTCTGGTCACACGTGGACGTGATGCACAGCAGGACTTCTGTCTGGCTGGCAGTACAACAGGTATCCGGGTGATGCTGATGACACCTCCTACTCTGTCTTTTGTGCACCTAAAAGCAAATAAGACAGGAGAAGAACATCAGTGAAATGTTGCATTTGTTGTTGTGGTTCAGTTACTTAGTACTGTACTAGTGCAAACAAAAGATAGTCTAGCCATTTATGACTTTTTTTTTAACTAGAGCTATGTTATACTACTGTGTACAGCCACACACTACACTCTCAGGAAGGATAGGAAAGTTAATAATAACCACCAAAATAAAAATGTAATGAAAGTGGGGTGGACCATTAAATTATTGGAGCTGCTGCTGGCAAAGGGGGAGGATGGATGGAAGCAGTAAGCCAAATAGCCAATAGGAAAACCATGCAGGCCTATGGCAAAAGCAGGACACTAATAACTCACAGTCCAAACACCAAAAAAGGCCACCACCCACATGGACACTCACAAATCACAAACAAGCCGGGGGCCTCGGAAACACCAGGAGCTGACAAAAGGCCTATAAAAGCCAGGTAAAGGATGCATGCTAAAGCACACTGCTCTGCCTTTTTAATGCAACAAAATGGAAATACGAACATTCACAGGCCCTAAAAAGGTCTGCAGGGTGCATGCATTGCACACCAACACACCAGACACATACAACAAAAGCATGTCTTTAAGACAACCAACATCAGAAAGGCCACCCCAAAAAACACACTTCCCCAACTCAATCCAATGCCATCCATGCCCTAAATGATGCCTAAATTCAACAGATCACTCAGAAAACACTTGATTAATAAAGCTGTGGCTACCTGCTCTGATCCTAGTGGATGAAAAAGCCGGCCTGTTGTCAGACAAGGCCAGGCAAGCTTGCAGGCCTAGGCTTCAAAATGGCCACCAGCCACATGGCCAGGCCCAACAACATCACAAAGGCCACCCCAAAAAACACACTTCCCCAACTCAATCCAATGCCATCCATGCCCTAAATGATGTCTAAATTCAACAGACCACACAGAAAACACTTGATTAATAAAGCTGTGGCTACCTGCTCTGATCCTAGTGGATGAAAAAGCAGGCCTGTTGGCAGACAAGGCCAGGCAAGCTTGCAGGCCTAGGCTTCAAAATGGCCACCAGCCACATGGCCAGGCCCAACAACATCACAAAGGCCACCCCAAAAAACACACTTCCCCAACTCAATCCAATGCCATCCATGCCCTAAATGATGTCTAAATTCAACAGACCACACAGAAAACACTTGATTAATAAAGCTGTGGCTACCTGCTCTGATCCTAGTGGATGAAAAAGCAGGCCTGTTGGCAGACAAGGCCAGGCAAGCTTGCAGGCCTAGGCTTCAAAATGGCCACCAGCCACATGGCCAGGCCCAACAACATCACAAAGGCCAGCCCAAAAAACACACTTCCCCAACTCAATCCAATGCCATCCATGCCCTAAATGATGTCTAAATTCAACAGATCACACAGAAAACACTTGATTAATAAAGCTGTGACTACCTGCTCTGATCCTAGTGGATGAAAAAGCAGGCCTGTTGGCAGACAAGGCCAGGCAAGCTTGCAGGCCTAGGCTTCAAAATGGCCACCAGCCACATGGCCAGGCCCAACAACATCACAAAGGCCACCCCAATAAACACACTTCCCCAACTCAATCCAATGCCATCCATGCCCTAAATGTGCTTGAAAATGAAATACATTCAAAAAACAACAAAAGGAACAGTTGCTTCATCATGCACACACACACCCATGAGGCCATGCCCATGGCTAGCTCGGGCCTACTACTACTACCCACAAAATAAAAAAAAATAAAAAAAGGAATGATGATAATTAATCATCAAAAATAACTGCAATGCCCACAATCAAACAAACACAACAACCACTTACTTGTAAAATATCCTATTCCAAAAATCCTCAAATACAATTGCAATGATGCAGCAGACAAAAAGAGTGATCTTTCCAGCTCCAAATCCAAAGGCAGAATGAGCAGGAGATGGACAAAGCACTGGGAGGAGCCTGCTGGACAGGAACAGGAAGTTGGAGATTCTGTGTCACTTCCTCCCTCTCTCCACCTTTTAAAAAAATGACTCCCTGCACAAAAAAGGAAAGCCAAATGTCAATGTAAGGAGTTGTTTTCATCCAAAATCAGCATTTGCAGAAGGTTTCATGCTGCTAGAGCCGATATTCCTCTCCAAATTTTACGTTGTTGAGTTCTCGAGCTTCACATTACTTCCGCCGGCGTGTCGAAAACGACATGATCGCGTTCTCTTCTTTGTCCCTGTCGCGTTGGATATGACGTGTTCGGGGTCTATTTCTCCTGTTCGCGTTCGATTAGACGTGCCCGCGTCCTCATCCTCTGGCTCGCGATGTAGAATGACATGTTCGAGATCTCAATCTTCTCATACTCGCGCGGTGCATGATCGCGAGAAGAAAGACGTGATCGCGCAACAAATGACGTGATCGCGCGACAAATGACGTTAATGCGGCCGCGAACTGTCGCGAGACAGCGCAAAATGGCTACCAAAATCCAACATCTCGTGGAGAACGCGACCGGGTCGGGAAAACTTGTCGGCGAACGCGGGGTTTCAGGTAAGGCGATCGCGCGAACGCGAGAATGTATTTTTTTACAGCGCGAGCAAGAAACAAATTATCGCTAAGCTGCGGAATGCGGAAATTTTGACATTTTCGCGCTTTCCGCGGAACGCAAAAATGCCAAAATATCGCAATTTCCGCGAACGGAACGGAATTTTGGCCCAGGCCTAGTCACCAGCACATGAGAGGATGTTGATGCCGGGACTTTGGATTATGTTTGTGAGCGAGGCATTGTAGACATTGACATTTGTGGGGCTGAGGGATGATCCTTGAGGTAATCTACAGATACGGTTGGCACCCTGAATGGGTGTGGTCTGTAAGGAAGGGGCCGGTCCATCGCATTGTACGATCTTCTATGCCAGCTTCGTGGGGGCATTGAATGAGAATTGAGTGGGAGATGGTGTGGAGGTGGCATATAGATCAAGTAGGATGACCTACTTGCGGAGGTGGTGGAGCATGGACGTGCTCTTCTAAAATAATAGTGAGTCCTCCTCTGGGTCTGTCAGTTCTGTTTTACGATCATGTATGAGGGGTGATCCCCATGGCGATGTAGGGGGCTGGTGTAAGGGTCCTCTAGGTTTTGGTCAGGAAGAACAGGTCCGTGAAGAGGTTGTGAAGGAGGTCCCAGACTTTGGTGGACTGCCTGGCGAGGGAGCGGGTGTTGAGGAGGACACAGGGCAGGGAAGGGTGTGAGTTAGGTTGGAGGTGGTGCGGGATGTGGGTTTGTGTGTGTTGGGAGTAGAAGAGGTTGTGGGGGATGGATGCATGCAGGAAGGGGGTGAAGGAGGAATGTCAGGTGGCACAGAAGAATACACCTTTGGTGTTTTCTGGCTAGCCCAACAGCAGTGCAAGGAGATAGGCCCAGGGTTCAGGGTAGAACATTTTTGGGGGAGGGTATTTACTCAAAATGTATTGGTTTCACTCACAGGAACACTGTGGCAATTCTGTCATTTCCCGAACCATCTCGAGGTGGCTTTGGAAAGTATTGTTCCATTTTGTTGGGAATTGATTGTGTGATCCAGTGTGCCATTTTGTCTAAAAATCTGCATATGCATTCATTAGCCTCCAGTGGCCCCCTGTAGCCCGGAATTACCACCAGTACTGTTCTGACCCATAGATGAGCAGCACTTACCGACTTTCCTAAGTCCTGAATTCCTTTCAACTATCCTGCGGTCGATACTTTCTGTGCTCCCTTTGAGCAGTAGGGCTCACTCATTCCGTGTGCTCTTTCCAGCCACCTCCTACTGATGATGACCTCCAAATGATCTGACGTCGAAACGCCATCTACTGTAAGACGTCCTAGACTTCCACCTTACCCCCTCCATACAAATAAACCCAGGAGTCGATCGTCATACTTCTTTTCTTATTTTGATGCAATTTTTGACATTTTATTCACATGGGCACTTTATGCATAATTTTGAGGACATCGTAAAACATGATTATTCTTGGTTTTAATGAAATGTGCGAATAAACTGTATTTAATACAACTAACTTATGGTTGTTTCTTGTAAATATATCATAGTTTTTAATAGGCAAAAAAACCAATATATTGTTTTTTCTTTTTGAACAAGGTAACGTTGTGGAGATCTACAGAATCCACTTTATGTGTACAAGTGTTAAAGTGAACCGAATCTGCAGTGAACCATTGTTTGCTAAATGGGCTAAAAGCAGGACCTCGACGAACCAGGACATGTCTGTGAATAGTTTACTCCTCCCTGGCTATCTTTATCCCTCCACTGCCGTCAGAACGGAAACACAACAACTCTTGAGTGAAAGCCATGAGCGTCCTCACACTGACTGCCTCTGTGTATCTCATGCGGGTACTTGCAAACACGTGAAATGAATTCAAGGGCACTGCTCGTGCCAGGCGGAAGAGAGCCTCTCATTCTACTGCATGTCTGCAGAAGCACGCCTGCGCAGTAGTGCATCCCTCCTGCACTGCGACAGCTGGAGGCATTAATAAGCAGAGGCTGCGCAGCCTGCAGCTGGCCCCAGCGGGGAGAGAGGCACAGCATCTGCAGCCATGAAGTCAGTGGGGAGGGAGTGGGCTTCACCAAGTCCCTCCCAGTGCACCCCCGCACTCTGGTTGCAAACACCCAGAGAAGTCAATATGGTTCCTATATCATGCGAATATCCGAGTGAGAGAGAAACAAATGCCTCGCACTGCAGCGAGTAAAGCCTTCTACACGCTGGGTAGCGTTCTGAAACAACTCAAGCATGTTTATTTATTTCTTGCACTGAAAGTAAATGTCCATTCGCGTGACACCCCTTTCTGCACTCAACTTCTGGACCATTTATGTCTGGTCCGTTTGTGTGTATCTTAGCCCTCCAGATAAGAGTGGAAATTGCATTCCTCAAACATTGTCAATACATTAAAAAAAAGTATTGGCATAGCCAATAGGTTCCGCCTTTGGGACCTTATAAGTGTTTAGCCATGCAACAGTTGCATAACTAAATAGCTCTAGGCTGGCCTGGTAGCACTTTTTGGAGCCCTCTCAATAAGTCTCGCCAGACCAGCGCATGCGCTGGGTCAGGCGAGACCTAAAAAAGGTGTCACTCAGTAATTGACAAACTGATTTTTATGAAGGAATACGCAAATGTAAATGTACATATTTGCAGCTAGAGAACTGAAAATCAGGATTGAAGGATTAAAAAGAGAGCTGGGAAGTATGAACAAATATATGTGAGGGATCTCATGGGAGTTCCTGCCATAAAACATAAAAGAATAACAGTGAAAGTTGTGTGTTTTTGTCCAACGGATTCACTCTACATCCCAAATGAACCATTAATATCTAACCTGTTTGCTATTTTCCCATTGTGGCAAAGATGTTTTTCACATTGTCTATGAGCCCCCAAGCACTCAATCAAAAAATTGTGAGAATTTCTTCTCTTAGAGAGCAAGTACACTTTTATACCTTGATAGGTTGCTCTGAATCAGAACTTGTGAAAGGCATCAAATCATAACATAATTATTGCCTTTGTCTAGCTTTCACATGTATTGTGCTGGATTGAAAGAGAGGGGCTGCTATACATGAGTGTTTAAAGGGATATGGGCCTCTTCATTGATGAGCCGAAAGAAACCCAACACTGATGCTGTCAAACCACAATCAGAGTACCTGAATCCAAATTTGAACTGGACAGTGCATTTATTAGGGCTATGTGACACCCCCCAAACACGCCCCTGAATCTACGCCACTGCTCAGAGAGGCAAAATAACTCACACAAACAGAAGTACACTGGCACACAGACCAACTCAGCTACATATATACATATTGGCATTATAAAGAACACATGTAAATTACGCATGCACACTGACCAACTACCATATAATCACCGGTGCACATAGACCAACAGGGTACAGGGTGAAGAACATGCACGGAGCCCAGCATGTTGTGTAGCAAAGGGCACAAGATGTAGTACAGCAAGGGAGGAGTGCTTGATGTTTAGGAGAAACTAGATGATGTGCACCAGAGGAGATATAGTGATGCACCATTGGTTTGGCTCACATCAGAGTTGCACTATGTGAGATACTTCTATGGAGTATCAGAAGATATGCCTAATGGAAGATTTAGATGTTGTGCCTCATGGGAACACTGTGTGCTGTGCACTGCATGTTGTGCATTAGGTGATGGCTACTTGAAATTCATCAGGAGAGCACGGTAAAGTGTATGGTTCAAGGTAGCATGACTGTGGAATTTAAGGGAAATATGTGCTCCATAACTAGGGATACAGGATGATATCTAATGGATCCACATTGGATGTTCAACTGGAGAAACTCTTTTTTTGTGCCCCGTATGATATGTTACATATTCAGCCAAACCTGATTTTTTAGCCACCCTTCCATGGCAGAATAACTTTATTTTGAGTCTTTCGCATTCTCCATGTTTTCTGGATAGAGAGCTCAAAGGCACTGAACATAGCGGTGCTGGCGGTACTGTAGCACCCCTAGAATAACCATGCTGGGAGTTTGGGAGTAACCCTGGGCGTAGTTTGCGAAGTAGCGCTACGCGTAGCTACACGAAGTGCACTTTGCGAGCTACGCGTCGCTTCGCAAACTGCGTTGTGCACTGTGTACGATGCTGTTCGCACAGATTGCACAGTGCCGGATGCTTGTTCGCACTGTGCAATCAGTGCAAACTGCATCTTGCACAATGCAAGCGGCCGTTTTCTGCTGCTCGAGTAGATTTCTACTCTAACGGCAGCTTTCTCAACGCGGACTGGTAGTTTCTCATCGCGAGCGTTTGCGATCATACGCGACCACTCGCAATGAGAAACCTGACCTCCCCGCATTGAGAAGCTCGCCGGGAGGTTTATGTTCCACGCTTGCGATCGGCAACTTGATGTTGCTGATCGCGAACGAGGAAAAAGTCTCACCGGGATGTCATTTTGCTTGCTCGCGGTCCCCAATTTGACGTTGAGGAAAGCGAACAAGCAAAAAATGACTGCTGCACTACGCTACGCGTGTTTGCACTATGCTACGTGCAATTCGCGTAGTGCGAAGTAGCGCAAACTGCGCAAACTACGCGAGCCTAGCGTAGCGTAGTGCTTTGCCCAGGCTTATTTGGAAAGTGAATGAGAAATAAAGATTCCTTTAAATACGTTTTTCTGCTTTTTCACATGTGTTCAAAGACAGCAGTCAAATGCCAGACTATGGGAGAGATTTACTAAGATGTTTTCGCCATGTTTGCACCACAAAAGTGATGCAAACCAGGGCAAAATCTTTGTTTCCCAATTTCCTTTCCAGCGCTAAACTTGTGAAGCACTGCTTCACATTACTTTGCACCCTGGGGGCATACCAAGGGTGGTGCATGGGCATTCCCATGCAACCACCCAAAGTTTCTCACGCTAAACCCAATTTACTAAATAAAGTAGATTGGGTTTAATATGAGAAAACTGCACTCTTTTCAAGTAGATGCAAGGAAGGACAAGCGCTTTAATTTCTCGTTCCTTTTCTGACTTTGCATAGGTGCTGCACTGTACAGCACGCATACAAAGAGGGAAAAGTGAGTCTCAGCATATTATTTTGTACTGGAAGGGTACCCTCCCAGTACAAACCCTATGCTAGACTCATGGAGATACCCTTGTACCCTGGTGGAAAGGTGTCTCCGTGGTGCACGGCAGCTGATTTCAGAGCTGGCGCTAGGGAGAGGGGAGGAGAGTGCCTTCTTTGAGTAAATTTGGCGCTCTCCTCCTCTCTCCTTTTCACGCATTGCAGTGCAGCATTTACGGCTGCTGCACTGCACTGTGTAAAAAGTTTTGGTT
Source organism: Triturus cristatus (assembly GCF_964204655.1). NCBI lineage: Eukaryota > Metazoa > Chordata > Amphibia > Caudata > Salamandridae > Triturus > Triturus cristatus. The sequence goes on along the minus strand of NC_140588.1, from coordinate 205,240,171 downwards.
TAAACGTGGTAGACTGCAGTCTGAGATTGCCAGGGATTAAGATACATTTTGATTCATTATCTAATTTTAACTAAAAACTTAAGAATCTCATGGAAAAACCTTTGAACCTTCCATGTTGCTTGTTTGCCCAAAGTCCTAGTTCACTACTTGCACTGATTTTGTATGTGGTAATGATTGCGGGAACGAATTCTTAGTAGCCTTTGCTTTTATCACAAGTATGAGATACGTGTATTTTTATGCTATTTATTGTATTGCATTATTCTGTGTTTGTACACTTTGATGGTACTTGGTTACTGAATAAAGTATTTACTACTACTACTAATTGACAGTGTGCTCCCAGACCATATTTGTGACAAAGTACTCCAAAATGCACCACCAGTTACATGCTACCCTTTATATTACCAGTTTCTTGTCGAATGTGTGTGGCTCATTGTTACACTTGTTCTTTGCATAATGCTTGAATGTGTTATAATCCCGATGAGCTCAGTGATGTAACACTGATAGCAGGACCCCCTCTCTGAAAATTGGTCTCTCGCCACTGCCACTGCCTAGCCTGGTCTCCTCTCTAATGCTTCCCCAAAGAGGGTGGGCAGATTTTGACACAATTATGTTATATAAACAGGAAGCGCACTTTATGTACCACAGGATTGTAAGGTTTGCCTTGAACGTAGGTCCAAAAGATTTGGGGTAGGTAATTCTACACCTAATTTACACCTATTTCCCCTGATGATTCCTCATGTGATTTGCACAGCCTCATTCTGGGATTTCACCTGCTTGGAGCAGAAAAAGTCTCTGGATAAAACACACTGGATCTGTAGTAAATCTGTTAAAATCTTAATTTTGTTAAGCCGCTAGCTGGTTACCTGTCCAACTGACATATCAAAAAAAGCAATTCTAATGATGCCCTAAAGGGGCTACAGTTATGACCTTTATGACCGCTATTCATGGTAATAAATACTCTTAGCTGGACATAGGAGGCGATTAAAAGCCCCTAAGACGACAAACAGGATGGAACTACAGGCCGTGGTTCCACAATCTTGTAGGCTGGCTGATAAAATCTGATGTTGTTGAATTAGAAACATTTTGGGGCATATTAGCTAGGAAGTGGCGGAGAGAGGCGTTAGCCTTCATGGCTTAACGGCTCTCTCCGCCACTTCGGAAACGCGAGGCTGCACCCTATTCTCAAGAATGTGGTGCAGTCTTGCGTTTCCCCCTGCAATGGCGCTAAGTTTTACAACTTAGCGCCAACGCAGGCACCCTCACGCCAGCGTGCAAAGGGATCTGTGAGCAGAGAGGTTTGTTTATGTACAGGAAGGTGTCCCTTCCTGCACATAAACAAACCTAAAATGCCAGTTTGTAACTTACGTGTGTGCTGCTTCATGCAGCACACATGCAAAAAGCAAAAAAGAGGAGAAATAAAGCATTTCTTCACTTTTCACCATCTTAAGACCAGGATGTTCCTGGTCTTAACTTTGGCGCTGCCACCTATTATCGCCACCCTTGATAATAGGTGGCAGCGGCGAAGTCAATGGGTGTTGCAGTGGAACGCCCACCGCAACACCCACTGCACGCCCCTTTCACGCTAAATTTAGCATGAAAGGGGCACTATTATCAAGGCAGCGTTAAGCCACTTAAGTGGCTTAACGCTGCCTTGATAATAGGGAGCTGACCCTATAGCCACCACAACGTCGCGGTGGCGATAGGGGCTTGATAATATGCCCCTTTATTTGAAATCGTTTTATATACCAAAACCAACTACATTTTCTGTGATGGAATAAATTTTTGCCTGAAACACCTATTTAGCTGAAGACTGTTTCCAGAGTTTAGATAAAAATGGTAAACTTTTACAAAATGTACGGCCTCAAACAAGTCCTTGTCGTACCATCTTCCTTTAATAAGAGCTTGTTGCAGGTCCCTGGGCCATCTCCACACATTGCTGTTAGTCGAGCCCAGACCGTTCCTGCCAGTGTCTTCAGACTGTTACTTCCACCTAGCTCTTGTTTTCTTAATGGTTGCCTTCTCAACCGACTTTTTGCCTCCTTCTAATTTCAGCTTTGTCCAACTTTTGACTGCGTTTTCAACTTAATTACTACCTTCTCTCCTACTTTTGCCTCCTCCTAATTTCTGTTTTGTCCAACTTTTGCCTCCGTTTTCACCTTAATTACTGCCTGCTCTCTGACTTTTGCCTTCTCCGAATTTCTGTTTTATCCAACTTTTGCCTCAGATGTTCCCTTAACTGTGGCCTTTTTCTCAAACTTTTGGCTCCTTTTTACGCTTAACTGTTTCTTTTTTCCCCAGTGGAGTTGTTTTCTGGCCTTGAACACGATATACAGACGAAAACTCAGAGCGCAACAAAAATAGTGAAAGTCAGACAGTTCTCATGTGAAGCAGCACGAGCAAAAGTGTTTATAGGAACTAAGGCATGTAGTATTGTGTGCATAAGCGGCAAGTTGGCGGTGATGCAAAGCACGGACTAATGCTAACTTAGCAACTTCTGCTGGCACCCCTAAACCCTCACGACACCCGCAGCTCATTGCAAGGTTTTCTTGTTCATATTTTTATGAGGGTTCCAGGACCCCCTCTCATCAAATACAACACCCAAATATGGAAAATTGGCTACCTTTGTAAGTTCAGTTCCCTTACTAAAGGATTTTGTCTTAACATTTTTCCTTTGGCCCACTACCATTGTGTGAGATTCGGTCAAATCAGTGGCTAGGTCCAAAGAAGTCCATGAAGCACAAGAAGGGAACCAGAAGTCTTTGCAAACCCACAAGAGTCCTTGCTAATAGGACTGCATCATCCGCATACATTAATGCAGGAATTATTTTTTGTCCGACTTTGGGTATAAAACTATAAGCGGCACTGAGTCTGGGCTATAGTTGGTTAATATAGAGAGAGAAAAGCAGAGAGGCAAGAATGCAACTTTGCCTGACTCCCCTGCAGACAACAAACTACCGCCCTCACCATACCTAATACAAGCCATAAGATTTGTATAGGGTGTGTGTGGAAAATCCACTAAATCATAGCCCACCCCTGTTTTTAGGAGCATAGGCTATCATTGTGATCTATTTACTCAGTCAAAGGCTGTGGTAGGGTCCATGAAATCCATGAAGAGATCCCCACCTCTGGCGATAGTATAATTGCCAATGATAAGCTGTAAATTCATGTACTGGTCCAGTGTCCCTAGACCCTTCTTAAAACTGTACTGGAGATCCAAGATTATCTCATTGTCGTCTAGCCAATCAGTCAATCTAGCCAGTACTGACCTCCCCATGATTTTAACTTTGGATGATAACAGGGAGTTGGGTTGGTTGCATTGGGGGTCATCCCTAGCGCCCTTTTTGAATATAGGAACAATAACCAATTTTAACCAGGTCTTGGTAAAACGTTTTCTGCATGATGCATTAAAAAACTGAGATAATATTTTAGCCCATTTTGACAGATTAGCCTTGTACAGGTCTGCTGGGGCATTATCTACTCCAGGGGCTTTGCCTCCAACTGAGGCCATGATGGCTTCATGGACCTCCTCTTCACTAAAAAATAATGGCCGAGCATTTCCATTTGGCTCCCACTCCAACTCTTCAGCTTCAACCCTCACCCTCCCAAACACATCTTGTAAATATCCAACCTATTTATCAGGGAGGATTAGGCATTCCATGTTAGTATTTTGACAACCTGAAAAGAAGGGTCTATTTACTATTTCCCAACAATTACGGCTATCGTGGAGTGCCCTTGCTTGTAAAATTCCTCTCAGGCTCGATCTCTAACTTCCTGTTTCTGTCTCTGTGTTGCTGTTTTATACAGTTTCCTGCAAGCCTTATTCCCCCCTTATCGTGTGTTTGTTTTTTTTAGGGCAAAGAGTACATTTTTATGCATTCTAGAACATATGAATCAAACCACCACTCCTTTTCTCGCTTAACCATTCCTTTTCTAGTGGAAAGGTGTGATGAAATCTGCCCACACAGCTTACCAAAGGCCAATAGGATCTCTCCCTCTTGAGTATTCTTGTCTAAGCAGATAGCTAAATCAGCCATATTTGCAGTGTGAAATTCTTTTTAAAAGGTTTCCTGGATCACTCTATCCCATTTTTATCTTCTTTCTTGATCCTTAGGGAGGATTTCCTAGTTTGAGGGGCACACTTCCTTCGTTCTATCTATTTCTAAATCCCACATTAAATCTAAAAAGATCATATTATGATCGCTAAACTTATTCCATTCCACCAGCAGTTCCTGAACTCGTGGTAATAGTGGGGCTGCTACCATTATAAAATGTATTGATTAAAATCCACGGCCGGAGGATGATGGAACATGCTCTCCCCCCTCAGTCTGGTCAATGCAAAGCAAATTATTATTAGCCATGATCTCTTCCAGGAGAGCCACTTTTGCAGAATGTTCAAAATGCATATTAGTTGGGCTATTCCCAACCAGGCCACTTCTACTAAACACACCCTTTCCCACAGCGATGAATTTTAAAATCCCCTGCAAACAGGAAGAAAATATGAGTAACCTGTTTTTTTCCGAATTCTTTCAGGAAGCACAGTAGACTGGTTGGGTGTTCTGTTCGCTCTTCTCGGACAAAAGAATTATAAACATTTACCACCAATATTGGTCCTTCATTTTTAAACACCAGTTTTACCACCAATAAATTATAGGACACTGTGTCTATTGGGGTGGCAGTACAAGGCAATTCGATTGCTAAAAGAGTCAATAATCTGCCCCTAGCTCTTCCCACAGGCGATGGTGATGCACCTTGGAAAAGGGTGAGAAACACTCCAAATAGAACAAGTTATCCAGGTCCCAAGTTACCTGCATGGTGACTATACAGTTACTCGCGAGAGCACTCCACCATCTAATATCATCCCTTTTCACCACCAGCACTGCTATATTCCAACTCACTATATTCCACTTACTCTTTTTAACCGGCTGTATCTCAAGCCTTTGGTGAAGCTTCATCTCGCATCTACTCCCAGGGGCATTTTTCTTGGGACTAGCACCCCCTTGCAGAGAACTCAGTCAGTAATTTTCCTCTAAGCTAGTCAAGGGAGCAAACCTGTTCTCTAGGGTTTCCTTAAGCTAAGTCAGATTCCCCGCCCTCCTGGGTTGGCTCACTAAGAGGGATTCATTTTCCTTGCTTCTGAAGGAAGGAGCAGGTAAAAAATTTGGTAGGGGATGGACTCATCTCGAAGGTCAAATGGTATTGTGTTTGTCTACCAAATATGAAATCCTCTGTAAACCTGAGATAGCTAAAAATGACCTCTACACAATCTCCATCTATACCTTTCCCCTTATTCCCTACTCACCCCACTCTCCGTACCATAATTATATGAGTTGATAAGAGAGGGCCCTTCTCTATATTTTGGTTGCACCAGTATTCAACTTTACAAAAAAGGTCTGCTGTGGATTTCAACCCCCCTACCTTGATCTGGAGTAGTCCAACTAAAGTCCCTGCAAGTAGGACTGCTTCAGGATGTAGATGTAACTTTATTGCATTTCCCTCCCTGGTACCCGGTGGCCCTGTGGGATTTAATGGCAATCACTTAAGGTTCACCCCCAATAGGATCTCCCCTGGCTTAGGACCGTTTTTATCACCCAATGCATACAAATTCTTCATACCTCTCTTTTGGGGAATGGTTCACACTGCAGTTGTCGCACTAAGGCGAAAGAATTTGGACAGACCATCAGCATTGGCGTATTCTGTACCAGGGCGGTGATCCACCGTAAAATCCATTCCCTGTAGGGAGATGGACAACCTCAACATTTTTGAGCTCTCACATCTCATCAGCATCAACCATCTGAGGGACCTGTGGTCTGTCTGAACCCGGAAGTAAGTCCCAAACAAGTAGAGCCTAAGCTTTTTCAGCACCCAGAACACAGGAAGAGTTTCTCGTTCAATTGCACTCCACCTCTGTTCCCTGGGAGGTAGCCTTCTACTAATGAAACCTACAAATTGGTCCAAGCATTTGTCGTGCAATTGTGAGAGAACTGCACCTAGACCATGCTTTGAAGTATCTGTTGGCACATCAAATTCTTGGGAGAAATTGGGTGCCTTAAGCACGAGCACATGGCAGATTTCAAGGCATCAAAAGTGATGTGACAGCAGCCATCATTCCAGATTACTTTCCTTGGCTGCTTCCTTGCATTTAGCTCAGTGAAGGGGGAAACAATGGTGCCATACCCTTTGACAAACTGCCTGTAGTCCCCGGTGAGACATAAGAAGGCCCTCACCTCTGTCTGGGTCTTGGGGGGCTCCCAACAGTGGTGGCTCCTGCGCTATGGCAGAGGAGTGTCGCTCCACTGCTTTCAAGCAGTGCGGGAAGAGGAAACATAACATGATATTAACTTTCAGTTATTATAATGTTATATTTCCTTTGCAGGCAGGAGGGTGGGTGGGGCTGCTCTGCTCACAGAGCAGGGCAGGGGCAGGGTGCTTTGCCCACTCAAGTGCACAATGACTGTTTGGTCGGCCCTCTCGGGCTGCCCAAAGCAGCCATGCACAATTCCCTGTTCTCCATACAGGCTGCATTACAGCCTGCATGGAGAACATGCCCACCTCTACAGCCCCTGGCTGAGCGCCGTGTCACAGTGTTCAGACCAGTCACAACCCTCCATTGGAGCATTGTGATTGACTTAGGGGTGGGAGCCTGGCTGCCTGCTTCCTGTTCCTGGAAGCGAACTCAGGAGAGCAGGAGCACAGAAGACGAGGGACCCGGCATTGAGGTAAGTTTTTTTTTATATGTAAACCCCGCTCCCCATGTGACACCTCCCGTGAACCCCCGCAACACTCTACGCTTTTGCACCCCCCACCCGTGAGCCATGCCAACCGCCCCTGACTCCCAAACAGAATTATGTCAATCTTAGGCTTTATGGGCACCACCTGGCTGCTTCCTACCTGGTGCCCTAAGTACACCACATACCGCTGCCCTATCTGTCACTTACTGGCTTTGTCACTGAGGCCTTCCTCCAGCTCCTCTGGGGACAGACTTCTAGAAGACACGCTGCTGCCAGGTCTGGAGGGCCCTTCCCCAGCTAGCACATCTTGAGCTCCAAACTCCCCTTGCTGGTTCTGTACATGCAGATCCACATCCACATTTCCTTTCACCCTAGCCTCTCTGGCTTTCCACCAGGCCCCTAAAGCCTTCTACAGCTCCTCCTCCCTAGCTGAGCTCCTCATGGGACATCCAGAGCTTCTGCAGAATCTCTTGAGCTGATCTACTTTGTAACTACTCAACATTTGAATGTCAAACTCCAATTCTGCAGCCTCACTTGCTGGTTTACCACTTAGAGACATGGTGCGTGGATACTACATAGAACCAAAAAAACACAGAATGTGGTTGCGTAATGGTCTGCACTATATGAGTAGTATACAACAATTATTGTGGGTCAAGAACAAATACAAGTTTAATCCTCACCGCTGACCACCAATGTTGGAAATGTGGGTCTTAAGTTGGCAGAGGTATGCACCATTGTCCAAGTAGGGACCCTGGCTTCTAGTCAGGGTAAGGGAGTTACACACTTTAGATAACCCTTGCTCACCCCATGGTAGCTTTGCACGAGCAGACAGGCTTATCCCAAAGGCAATATGTAAAGTATTTGTATCCAAACACACAGTAACACAGTGAAAACACCACAAATGAACACCTCACCAGTTTAGAAAAATAAAGTATCTTTATCTAAACCAAACAAGGCCAAAATGATGAAAATCCAACATACATGTATCAAGATATCACTTTTAGAACCTTACTTCAAAAATAGAACTTGTAGAAGCAAATAGCTCCACCTGGGGCTATTACGATGACATAAATGCTGTGCCTATCACCATCTGTATCAGGCCTCACAGGCATCCAAACTAGAGTCACATCTAGTAAGTTCTCAAGTACTTCCCTACCCTCACCACCAAGACATTGCAACAAAAGTACATTTTTCCTTTCTGCACTATGATTTGTGCCACCCACATTCCAGAATAGCTCCCAAACTTCCACTTGCTCCATCTAACTACAGGTTTGCCAGGGCTACACAAACAGAATTGGGGAGGTGGTACATTCTGCATTTTCTAAATGAAAAACACAAAGCTATTTTAAGGTGCGCCTATCAACGTTTACACTCTGATGACAGGCAGAGTACCTAAGTAGTGTCAGTAAAACCTCTGACTCCTTATTTGGCTGATGAGGCTATCACCGTTTACACTCCCACCTTCATGAGACAGGCAAACAGTCAATAATGAAGTAAGCTTATCATTGTGATGGAACAAGTTTGTCAATAAAACTTGTATCGCTCAGCTTTTATTGAAAAAATGGTGTGCCTGTCACCGTCATTATCAGAATTCACAGTCATCAACATTGTTGTACAACACGTAAATGCTGTGCCTATCACCATCTTTATCAGGCCTCACAGGCATCCAAACTAGAACTTCTTTCAGATATTATGCAACAATGGTGTTCCTGTCACCATTTTAATCAGGACTCACAGGCATACAAAAAGGCTGCTTTCTACTGTGATTCTTCTTGCACCACCTTGAACACAATCCACTGCTCACATGTTAAATCGGGGCTGCCGCTTCAATGTAATCCCATGCTAAATTCAGCAAAGCTGTCTTTTTCTGATGAAAGCACCCCCATATCACTTTGAAAAGAGATGCTATCCCATTAAAAAAACTGAACCATTCAACTGTGCGACGGTATCTACATGTGATGAGGAAGCAAGAGAGCTGTTCTCTAAACTTTTCCACACGCAACAGTTCAAACATGAGGCAAAGACATGCGAGAGTCGACTCACCATCCGCTCTCACTCAGAAATGCCCCTAAACGGCAATTTGAACTCAGTGGCAGTAACAGTACGAACCTGTGCGGTTCCATTTGATTATTCCTGTAAAATCACCCAATGAAGGAAGTTACGGTAAGCAACTTCTTATTTAACTTCGCCTAATGTTTGCTTCACACGAGGGTTTCTTCCTCAAAGAGTCCCCACAATCTCCTCACCTGCAGATCTCCAACATGTACTGGCTACCAACCATCACAACCACTTTATCTGCTTGGGAGTTACTCTCTTCACTCAATTGGACCCCATCCTCTGTCACCAGTGTCACGTACCAATTCAACACTCTAGACAGGGAAGTGATATAGTACAAGAGTGCTTTATTGAACACCCCAGCTGGACTTTTCCCTCGCACCAACTTTCGCTCTTTAAGAGCTCCCTTCAACATTCTACTAGAACCTTTGAGCTTGTGGCCAGCTTGTGGCTCACAAGCAGCTCACGGATGTCATGAGCTAAATGCGGCAGTATGATACATCACAGATGGCTCCTGTAACTCAAGTCTCCTAAAGATGCACAAAATGTGTCACCTCAGGTTATTGGTTATAACATTTTCGATGTAGTTGATCATTTCAGAGTGAGATGGTTTTCTGTAGGAGCAAGGCTTTGGGTCAGCATGGGCCTCTCTTCTACCCAACTTCAGATGGTAACCATCAGATCCCAGATCTGGCAACATGTAAGTCATTCCACATGACCCCCTCGAGAAAGTCTAGAATTCCGGTGAAAAAAGCAGCTTTAATAGATAACTTTTGTTTAACATCACATTATATTTTCCAAGTTCTGCTTGCGTGGATGATGGGGCATGTTTCAGCTTAAGATCCATTTGGATTTCTACATACTGTGTGACGCAGAGAGGGATACATGCTGTCACTTGTTTGTATAAAACACATTTGATGTTTAAACACTTCTCGGATCGTCTTAGAGAGATTGTTCACTGTTAACATTTTGGATATGGTGTCAGAATATTGGAACCAAAATATTGTTCAACATATTGTTTAGAAAAACTAGATCACCACATTGAAGCTAATAGAAAGAAATCTAGACCCAATGGGATGATATTTTGGAACTGATTTTCAGGATATAATATTGCTGTTATACAAAAGTATACTAACAGTATTGTGAAATTCAGCCACATTTTGAGTGTCAAAGACACTCTGAACAAGGCCACTTTGCCCTGTGCATATTCACAAAGCTTTCTTATATGTGTATGTGTGAAGCTACTACTGGAAATTTGGTAGTATGTCAGGGGAAAGTCAGGCCTACTCTCAGAAAAAAACAAAGTGAATTGGGCCCCTAGATGCTCGAGCCACAATATGATCCTGAAAACTGAACGTGTGACCCACCCAAAGCTGCGAGGATCCTATATTACAACATAATTAAGTCCGTAGCGAATGATAGCAAAAATATAAAGTGAAACATGCAAATTCTAGAAACATGTCAATGAAATTGTGAGAGGCTGGCCTGGTATATGATGTCCACTAATGTAAGCGGGGATCTTGCACCAGTCCGGACAACCCTTGTGGTGATTTAAGAGGTCTCAGACAACCTTAGAAAGCTATCCAAGTGGTAGCTGTGGAGAACAGCCTACAGGCATAGTCTTGAAGGAGTGTAAAGCAGCTTGTTTTACCAGAATGCAATCTTATAGTATAAATTAAATGAAAGACAACTACACAAGCTATTTAAAATAATGTGTATTTAATTTATAATACTCTCTATTACATTTCAGTATCTCCCACACAGAGATATACACAAAGCACACAATATTATAACAAATAAATCACACTAATTCACAGTGGGACCCAGGGGAGGACCAAACCATATACTAAAAAAGTGGTATAAGAACCACAACTTGAGTCAGGACAATATCGAGAGGACGTAGAATTGCTGGGACCCCAAGAAACCACCCAAGGTGAGTAGATAGGGACCCCATTGAGAGCGTGTGCAGTTCAAGTACACGACCGCGTGCTCCATACAAGTCTATGTACAAGTCAAGGTTGGAATTTCAAAGATTAGGGGTCCTTCCCAGTGGACTTCGATGAAACCCCGTGGAAAAAAAAGAAGGTTGGAGAGCCACCCGTGGATACCGAAGTACCCAAGTTGCCTATTCCAGGGAAGCTTGGTGCGTAGGTATGAAGTGGCGTCGGAAACCACTGTCCAACCCAATCGAGGACTTCAAAGAAGAGCCGCTGCTGGAAGTGGAGAAAGTGTCCGTTGGAATCCAAATGTAGATTCTCGTTGAGGAGTACCTGAAAGCAAAGGGGACAGAGTCTGGGTTACTTGAAAGTGACCAGGGGCTCGGTAGATGAAAGTCCACCATTGTCGGGTGCTTCAGTATATTTGACGGTGTCCTTGTCTCTGCAGCTGCAGGGACTAGGCAATATTGAGGATGACCAGGACCCGGATGCAAGCTGTCTCACAAAGGATGTCGAGTGCTGCGGGGTCGGTGTCCGGCGGGAGCACAAACAAGCATTGGCAAAAGCAACGCCCGCAGGAAGTCAAGGAAGTGTACAGTTTGGACCAGCAGGGGAGTCAGGGCAAGCCCAGAGCAATCAGGGGAGCCCAAGGAAAACAGAGATGACCCACAATTGGACCCACAGGCTGGAGCAAAGGAGTCGCAAGAGGACCTAGGGCAGCTTTACAAACAACAGGCCTAAAGTAGATCTTTGTAGAAATGGTCGCCAGAGGTTGGGGCTACTCGGAGCCCAATGCACTTGTCAAAGGACTGCCAACAAGCACATGCACTTGCAAAAGTATGCAGTGCACAGGGGTTTGGGTATTGCAGCCCCCACAAGGGATTCTGACCTCAGACTTGGTGAGAGGGCAGCTGGGGCCTCAAGGGATGTAGAAACCCACCTCCTGTGTTACTGAAACATTCGGAGTCCAGATGAGCTTGGGATCATCAGACCGGTCAGCAGTGCTCCGGTACCTGCGAATGCAGGGTAGCGACTCCTTCACTCCAAGGGAGATTATCTTCAGGTGTCCTGGATGCTCCACAGGCCGTACATGGATCCAGTATGGTGCACAGGCACAGATGATACAGCAGACTGAGAGGAAGACAAAGTCAGTCCCAAACGAAGTAAAGCGAAGTTCAGAGTGCCCAGACGGTCAAAGTGCAGTGGTTTCAGTTCTGAATCTTTTGCACAATGAATCTAGGGTCCTACAACCAGATAAGTCCTTAATTACCCACGACAGAGGGTTGGAAAGATTCAGGGGACCCTCCCAGGGGAGGGTCTGGTGAGGGGGAGGTTTCTCCCATGTCCTTTGTCCAGTTTCGTGCCACTTGACATATCTCCAAACGTGTGACTTTTTCTCACGTGTGAAAATCTGGATAACTATGACTGCGCTTGCTTTCCTGGAGTATACCTAGAAGTATTTATGAATTACTTACACCTCAAATGTTGCTTCAAATGTATGAGTAATCTTGTTGGAACAATTTTACATCTTTTTCTCGACCTTTAATGAATTTGGTTAATTGTATGAGAAGCAGAAGTAGGTAGCATTTTTTCTCTGTATACTGGTTAAAGGACTAGTTAGTATTCTTCCAGCATGACTGCTATATCTCAAAACAAAAACACAGCACAACAAAAACCTACGAGGAGACAGAATACAAAAAAGCAATCACAACAAAATGCAGCATAACACATCAGCAATAGAATATCAAAAAAACCACAGCACAAGAAATTAAATTGACAACACAGTAAAAACCACACACCACTATAATGCAACACAAACACAAAACAGCAACTCAAAAAAACACTTAAAAAACAAAATTACAACAGAACAATATAATAGAATATTACATAATTCTTCCACAACAATACAGCTAAACATGCAAGAACACATAGAACAATTTCAACACAAAACATGCTACAAAAATGCAACAGTAACAACACACAACCAATACTTTTCCCCAGAAACCACAACACTACAATGCAACCAAACAACAATGCATTTCATTAACAATAGCACATATGGACAAAACACAGTGACAGCACGAAACTAAAGCACATCACATCTAAAACACAATGCACCACAACAATGCAACCTATCACAGAACAAAAACAAAACATAATTGTATTGCTGTGATGATGTGTTATTATTTTCTTGTTGTCATGGGTTGAATGAGTGTGTGCCACTCTCATGAGTTTTATTGTTGGACTATTTTGGGTGTTTGACATGTTGATATGTGTGGTTGTGCTGATGTCTTGATGTATTTTGTGTTTCTTGGTTGTGTTGTATCGTTGTGTTGTCATTGTACTTATATGTTTTGTTTGTGTGATGCCTTTTGTTAGTGTGTTCTATTACATTCTCTCTTAGTTGTATTTTTGTGTTGGACTGTGGTTTAGTTTTTTCACTGTTGTGTTGTTGGGATCTGTTTGTGTATTGTATTTTGCTTATTTTGTTGTATAGTTGTGTGCATTAGTTATTGTGCTGTTGTGTTGAACTCTATTTGTTTCTTGAACTGTTGTGATGTTGGGATGTGACTGTATTTGAGTGTGTTGATTATTTCTGTTGTTTTCCATTGCTGCTTCATTCTTGTGGGGCAATAAGCACTGGCCTGTTTAACACTAAGGGGGATATTCTCAAGAACGTGTGTTAATCATCGCAAAATCAGCGTAACGCAACTTTGCATATTGCAGTTTATCGCGGGAAAATAACACTGTGTTAACGTTGTATTCTCAACCCGGTGGCACCATGCGATAGTCTCACGAGAACGCACCAAATGACTGTGATAAAATCAACACGAGGCCGAAAAAATGCGAAAAACTTACACAAAAAATGTTGCGATGCCCCAAATCGCGATACAAAAATCAGCGATAACCAGTGACAGGCCTGCAATTCCCACGCGTCATGGCGGAAAATGCACTATAACAGCAACAAAAAAACCACACCCAAAGCAAAAGAAACTGCGTAGCACCATAGATGCACCCAGACTGAGAACAGAGGACAACTCCAACCCCACAAGCCCCATGGAGGACCAGCCAGAAACCCCATGGCCAGGGAAGGGGAAGGAGAAGAGGAAGAGGAAGATGGGGTTCAGTCCGGCGGAAAACTAGATCATCGTCACGGAGGTGATAGAACACTACCAACAACTGTTCGTCACCTCCACTGTGTCATTGGCAAAACAAACGGATATATGGCAGTCCATCGTGAACAACGTGAATGCAGTCAGAGTGTCGAGGAGGTCAATGGAGGAGGTCAAGAGGTGCTGGCATGATGTGAATAGCCAAACCAAGCAGAAACTCGCTGCCAACCGGAAGGCAGAAACAGCGACCAGAGGTGAGAGTCCTGCACCACAGGAGGAGCTGGATGAGCTGGAGGAAATGGTGGCCACAGTCATCAGTGTGAAGACGGTGGCAGGAGTTGGGGGTCCGGACACAGCTCGATATGACCTGACCCAACAGCAGCAGGGTAACAACCAGGAACTGGGGGGACAGGGGGAGATGGGCACAATTGCACACATGCACAATTATGTGTAGCACACTGCACACCCACAATGATTGTGGAACATGTCCCTGATACCCTTGGCACACTGCAGCACACATAGAAACACCAAGTAGGCCCCCGTCCACTATGTGCACAAAGGGGCCCCCCTCCCTATCACCAATCTCACAACCTACCCATGCACATGTGCTGCATCCAGCAAAGCAGCAGGTCTGTGAGCCACACTGACAATGCAAGTGACACTGCACGACCGATAGCATGGCTGCAGTCAAAATACATGACATGACATGGTGCACGGCACGACACTGAGATGGCCCAGTGTGAATCACATCCTCAAAGGAGCAGGTCACACTCTGACACATCCACGTGCACATACAACCCCTGACGTCAACAACACATCTGCTGACAAACAATGCACAAGAGTACAAAAACCTCCAAGAGCTCAGATGACCCAAATCGCCAACGTCTCAGCACCGTAAAAGCACACAAGTCAAAGGCACACAGCCTCAAAGGGATGAGGGGCTGCTAAATCAGAACTGCAGGGGTGACTCACCCACAATGGAGCACACACACATAGCAATCACAGCACATCAACATTGACGACAATGTGGTAGAAAGTGCAACACTTTCACTACAGGACAGAGGACACAACTGGTGCCGCTTGTGCGTAGAAACTGGCCAATCACATCTGCCATAGCTGGAAACTGTGAGATGATAATGTACGAGTACAACCTCACATCCGGCATAAAGTCAAAATGTCCACTGTCTCCCTTCAAATATACAGCTCCTCCAAAACAGTCACAATATACATTGTCATGCAGTCTGAATGTAAACATGTACAATGCGTCTACATACATGGAACACACTGTTAACCTGCACCTCCCATTTACATTGCAGAGGGATAATCAACACCTCCTGCAGAGCAGACCAGACCAGACATCTCTTCAGTGATGATGATGAAGACCCCATGGCCAGCTGCCCAGACACCCTCCAACGGCTCGTGGTCAGCCTCCGCACCCCACCTCCAGGAGCAGGGCAGCCCAGCTGAATCTAGGTGACCCCACCCCCTACACAGCCCACACAGCAGGAAGCACCCGCGACCACGGCTGGCTCCCACCATCTCGCAGAAAAACACATGGCATTCCAACGCCATGTGTTAGACTGCCAGAGGTGGCTGGCTGAACAGGTGCAGGTGGGTTTCAATCTCATGGCAGCCAAACTTGATGCCATATGTCGGTGTATGAGTCCCATCAGGGACCACTTACAGTCCCTAACGGACACCCACAGTCGGTACCATGCTCTACAACACTCTTTGGCTGACCTTGCTGGAGCCATTACTCGGATACAAGAACTGTCTAGTCAGACAGGCTCCAGCTGGGAGTTGGGACACATGCGGAGGACAATGGAGAACATGGAGCGGATGCAGGCTGGAGGGATGGCTGCCACGAATGTACACCAGCGAGATGTAGCTGGGATCTTCCATGCCCTGCATTACCTCATCTTGCCATTGCTGCCACAGAGCCTGTCCCAGATGACTTCTGCAGGAACTTCGACACACACACCTTCGCCCCCTGATGTGTCAGTGGCACACAGTGAGGCAGTCATACCACCTCCGCCCCCTGATGTGCCAGTGGCACACAGTGAGGCAGCCATAACACACACCTGACACACCTGACACAGAAGACATATCAGAGGACTAAGATGTTGATGGTAATGACTCTGTGTGGGAAAGGAGGTTGTAGCATTCATCCCTGCCATATGGCCTGTTCCTGCTTGGTTCAGCCCTCTGCATCATGCCCTGGAACAACACCTTTCACTGTCCCCCGAAACACTCTGTGACATTAACCTGGACCCCGACATGGATTGTCATATCTGCTCTGGTTACCAATGACACAGCAATCAGGCTGCGGACTGAACTCTACCTCTTCCGATTAACTTATCATTCCCCAAAGGACTCTGGTTGGCCCTCCCCTGGGCCACCATGTAATGTGTGGTTTGCATGGCCATGTACTTCCCCAGCTCTGACACACCACAGAAGGTAAATAAAACATTCCAAATCACACAGATGTGTCATGTCTATGTTCAATCAAGTATAAAAGAATGGTAGAATGTATGGACATTGATTGCATAAAAAGGTACACCCCGGGAAATGACATCAATACGCATGTTTGAGCCTGACCCACATGGCCAATTAGATGACTGTGAAGGTGTGACCTAGCTGTGGCCTCCTTGCTCATGAACAACAATCTTGCAACCCCCCCAATGTAGCCCCACGTCCGTGTATTAAATAGAGCTGTGTGTAAACATGTCAAATTTGGTAGCAGGCCCAAAGTAGTGTCCCCCATCACATGTGACAACAGAACATCTCTTCACATACCTACTTACACTCAACTGTGTGGTCACAGCCTGTTTTGATGGATCATATTGATTCACATGGCAAGAAGTTGGACACCATACTCACATTGCTGAAGACAAGTAAGAGCACAGGTCTACCAGCAACTATCCCAACCCCAATGTCTGGCTCACAGAGGTGGAGCTGTCAATAGGGACTCACCCCCAAGTGAAATGCATCAGTCAGTCCCTCCCGGTGTACGGACAATGCTCATTGAGGCACACGATTTGTTATTCTAATCAACACTCATCACAGTTGAACACTAGTGAAGTTGCCAAGACTTTTTTAGCATGTGCGTGTCAGTACAGTCAAGACAAGGGCCACAACATGCAGACCAATGCTTCAGACACTAAAAGGCAGCATAGGAACATGTAGAAGTGCAAGAAATGGGAGGCAAAAATGAACACCAATCATTACGGATGGCAACGGTCTCTGCCCATCTTGCCTTACTGGACGAGTCATGTGATGTTTGTCGTATGCCAATTGCCCCGTGTCAAGGGACACAACTCACAGCCCATGGGATCTGCATAGTGCTGTGCCACCAGACTGTAATGACTGTCTGCTCTGCTGACAGTGAGCAGGTGAAAGGGTCCAACAAGGTCGCATGTAGTACTACATTGCCATGTGTGTACTCTCCCTCCAACAGTATGTCAGATTTAGGAACGTTGCCAAACGACACTGTGCAGCTCCGCCCATGGGACTGCCTCATATTGCACAGGTGTGTGGCAACACGCGTAGGGGCATGCACATGCATTTTGAGTCCAGGCGAATGCAGACATGTCCACTGTTGTGGTGGGATATGTAACCATTCCTCCGAGATGCAACAAGGTGTTGGGACCTGTGCTCTGGGTTACAACCAGCTGTGGCTGCAGGAACGTAGTTACTCATCCAAGAATGCAAGCGCAGCTTCCTGGGTAATCAGTTCCAAGAGTACGTCGTTGTCGACTTCAACGAACACGAGGGAGAGCCAATCCATTAACTGGTCTGGACAGATGTACTCCGTCCACGCTGTTTCAGCAATCCGTAAAACAGCCCAATAGGGGAGCGCCTCGATGTGGTCACTGCACACAAGGACTTGTGCAATCTCCCATGCCAAACTGCCAGCACATACGCCAAATATCAAGGCATCCCATGCACGGGTATCATGGTTACACTTCTGGTCGTGGGCCAACAGGGGGCGCACACACAAGTCATAATCCAGTTCTGCTACCGTTGTGTTGGATAGGGAGAGATCCGTGGGCCACTCGAATGTGCATGATCGACTGTGGAACCAGAGCTGGACGCAGGTGACGTACGCAAAATGGAAGCTCAGAAGGTAACTGATTCGCAATACTGCCAGTGGCAGTGCTCCCAACAAATGCAGTATACGTGCACGGTACAGTTTCCACGTGACAGACGTTGTGCATGTGCCCTGGATGTACCGCCATTGTATTGGTGGCTCTCGTAGAACCGGCATCTCTCTATCTCTTTCTCTCTCTCTCCCTCTCACTGTCCTTTGATAAGCGCATGACACACCTTCTTATCTTGAATTTTGTCTTCCAGGCTGTGACTTACAGTTTGTCCAGTGAAAACCCACCATGACTCTTTAAAATAGTTGGTTTGAGTTAAATTTGAATGGAATATTTTGTTTGGAATTTCAATGATGAGTTAATGATTCTCCATTTTCTGACCACACATGGATGTTAATTGTTGTAATTGTTCGACATCAGGCGAATTGTTTTGTTCAGGATTTCGTAAAGTTGATGTGAAGTATCTTTGTCCAGGGTGGGGGGGTGCCTGGGGTTGGGCCCCGGGGGGGAGGGGGGGCCTGTGGCTGGTGGCAGTGCGTGGTGTGGTCCTCTTGGGTGTCTGAGCTGCATGATCAGTAGCTCCATGGCATCTGTTGTTCTCTACGTGTTGCTCTGGGCTCCCTTTTATGGTGCAGGTTGTCGTCCGACTTAACACCAGGTAGGAGCAGGTGTTAAATACCTGCTGCTAACACGCCTTATCGCATGTTTTTTTATCTTATCGCCAATCTGGCTGGTCGCTGAGAATGTTGCAAAGTGGTGTTGTCGTGGCTTGTTGCGCGGGAACCCCTACTCTGCATCTCATTAGCGTTAGTTGCCGGTGTCATCTGTGGCGGTGTTTTTTGCGGCTGCTATCGCAGGGAAACTGGTGATGTCAGCTGTTAGCACCAGCTTGTGAATAGGGTGATTAATGTATCACCACTTTGGATGAGATAAAGTGCCGCTAACTCGGCGATAAACTCGGCGATAAGTCCTTGAGAATATGCCCCTGAGACTATCTAACAGTGCTGACGAAAAGTTTTTGTGATTGCCCCTGAGTTTTGCAAACAGTGTTTTGCTATTTTGAGTAGAGAATTCTGGACAGTTTTTCAAAATGGAAAATATGATCCTATCTACATTTTCCGTCATAATGTGCATCACATTTCAGTAATCTTTAGTGATATCTGGTGCAGCACAACTTTGTCACATGATAGTTGAGGAATAGGACCTCCTAGAATGGAAAGACACATGGACCCAAAATGCACTTCTCAGAATTCTACAATACCAAAAAACAAGAATGAGTGAATATTAGTATGGTCTTCTTCACCCTGAGTTTCATTCAAGCCACTTCATGTTGTACCCAAAAGAGAGACTAATTTATGTTAGCTGACTTGTAAATTTTAAAATTGTTTATTCTATTCTTCGTTTGTCTTTCTTCTTTTTCCTGTTCTCAGTATTAACTGTTGCCCAATTAACAAAACGTGTGTAAATCATCATTGCAGACTTATGTCTTTGACTAGTGTAGCTGTATAGATTTTGAGGATCCGGAAGCGGACATGCAAATCTGCCAAAAAGCAATATATGCAGCAGTGGGGTAAAGTAAAATGATGGGCCCACTTGCAGAATGTGAAGAGAAGGCCCCTGACTCTCCCATATCTCACAGATATTCATTGGCCTTGGGCAGAATGCCCCCCTCACGTCCTTGTAGGATGGGGTGCCCCCTGAAGGACTGGACTCCCCCTTGCGCCGCAGCAGCTGAAAGGGCCTGCGTTACACGCCTCTTGTGCAGATGTTCCTCTGTTCAGTTTAAGGCTTCAGATAGATTTTATTCATGAATCATTTAAATGGCGTTAGTTTAATTAAAAAAAAGAGAGTAGAAGGAAAAAGACCAGTTGGGAGCTCATTTATAAGAATTCAAAAGAGATTGATACCCTATAATCAGTGCAGACCTTTGCTACATGTATTAAACATACAATGCCTTCATGCCAGCGTTTACTATGGCAACGGGGACCATCTTAAAATATCCTCTTGTGAAGATAAATCTCGGTCACCAGACATTAAATTCAAAATCAATAACGTCATTTCGATCGAGAATGTGCTAATCTCAAAGAGGTGTTTACATTTTCACTGTTAAAACACATCTTGACCTTTCTAACGTAGAATTATAGCACCAAGACGTGCCGGACATGTTTGCTTACAAACGTTAGGTAACGGCCAAATCCTGTCCTCATCGTCCGAGGCCGGTGAAACCTGTGAATTAGGTCCTCAATATACAAGGAACGTTAACGACAAAGCCCCATAGCCAGGTGAAGATGTGGCACATGGCTTCATAATATCAACCAAAGAAAAGAGCAAGAAACTCATGAAAATCACTCCTGTACCTTAGATCTGGTTTCTATATTGTCAGATGTTTATATTCTCAAACTCTTCATGGACTCTTGAAACTGCAAAAAAACTGCGAAAAAAAGTTGAACATGATAAGATGATGCCTTATAGCTGTCTTAAAGCTAATGTATTTCAGACATAATTTCCACTTATCAGTTATTACCAATTCCTGGCTTGATCCTACAAGAAAGTCTGGCAGGCTGTTGATTGAGCCGCTGCTCCCCCTCCCCCCACCCCGGGCTGTATGTCTTTATGGATCTACAATTCACTCTCTGAAGACTGTAAAGCCATTTTAGATAGAACAACATTGTCCACAACATTGGACCGATCAAACTAAGCTCTAAGCAATGTTGTGCTTGGGAGGAGCATACATAATAATTGAAAAGTGAAGCACTGGGCAAAGCCATGCGCTTTGTACAGACTACATGGAAAGGCAGGCGCAGATTGTATGTAGGTACTAGTATCAATTTGACATTGAGAACTGATAGCATTGCCTCTAGCTTGGGCGGGGTAGGGGTGGGCGGGTTACAGGTTTGCCAAACATCTTGTTCAAAGCAAACGTCAAGTTTGTTGTCTTGTTTTTAGGCCAGCCTGATGACACCTATGTCTTCCTGACTCTCTTGTAGATCCAGTTGAGAGAATTTGCGTGACCAATGCCAATATCCCCATGTTCCATCATTCCTAATTTAAATTTTCGTGCCCAGATACCAAACGCTTTGAATCTATGGGATGCATTAACAGTTTGTTCTGAAGGTTAATAATAAAGGACATTTAAGTGACACTCGGGTTACAGTCGGCTACAACATTACTGTCCAGACACTTGTGGATCTCTAAATGGGTTGATTCAAGATTACGGTGAATCACTCTCCCTCCTTGTATATCCACACCCAAGGCAACTTAAGGAAGACTGAGAAGCAGGGCACAACCCTCTTCAGGCTCTGATTGGAAAATATATTTGGGGACAGTGGGTTGCTCTAACCCAGTGAACAAAATCCCAAATGCCATAAGGCAGACCCTGCCATCCTTTCAAGGATAAGAGAAGAATTCTGCAATCATACAAGTTTGTTCAGGTGGACAATGCATTCAAAGAAATAAAAAGTGGTATTATCTAGAAAATACCTGGGTATTATCTAGAAAATACCTGACAAAAGAGGGAATGAAAGGAGATGTAATTTGAGTTATATGAAATACGCACAATGTAAACTGAGGAATGCTTGCAGTATGTCTAACCACTGGCAATCACTCAGGGTAGCATTCAAACCTATCGCTATTTTACCCACCACACCACCTCAGTTTAGTACCACCCATTTGTAAGTCATTCTTGACCCTGATCCAATTGGAACAGTCCAGCCTGAGCTGCCAGGCCAGTCCACTCTGACCAAGAAGAGAAGCAAATAAAGACCAGTTTCACCCTGATTTGGGGTGCTTGACTCAGGTTTATCTTGGTTCCAGTGACACAGTAAGTACAGGACCCACACCTGGGAATACCTTTGGCTACTAAGAGCATTACATCACATGAACAAAAAAGGTGATGGGGGGAATGCTTGCAATAAATCTAACCACTGGCAATCCCTCAGGGTACCATTCCAACCCATCATTCGTTTGCTCTTCATGCCACTGTTGTTGGGAAACCAGCCATATGCAAATCAGACTTCACCCTGCTCCAAAATACCAGGCCAGCTGCTCTCTGAACTAGGATACAAATACCCACAATTGATTTTACCATTTAAAGAACTTTAGTACCAAGATGCCCCTGGGTATACACTGCACTTAACAAGTTATTTCATTCAGTCATTGGGACTGGTCAGTCAGGTTTAACTTGGTTCCAGTGGCACCGTGAGCTTGGGACCCATTTCTGGGGATACCGTTGGCCACTGAGAGCTTTTCTTCAAACACACAAAAGGTGATGGAAGTAATGCTTCTTATAAATATAACCAATGGCAATCACTGGGATACCAATCCAACCCATCACTCTTTTGCCCATCATGCCGACTTTGTTTGGACCCATTGATATGCAAATCAGTCTTTACCATGCTCCAATGGAAGCAGTCCAGCCCAAACTGCCAGACCAAGTCCTTCCTGAACTGGAACACAAGCAACCCAAGACTGGTTTTGCCCTGATTGGGGCTCTTTAGTCGGGTGTAGCTTGGTTCCACTACCACAGTGAGTGTGTGTAGAAGAGTAGGATCTGCACTTATGTTGCCCCCACCTTTTTTCTGATGTTTACACTGGTTTCTGGTGATAGTCTGGCTGGGACCCTGCTAATCAGGGCCCCAGCCTCTCTGTTCTCTCTAAACAACTTGGAGTGCATATTAGATGCACTAGTGATTGGATACCGTGGTACCTTATGAGCCCCTAGTATATGGTACCTTAAGTACCAAGGGCATAGGTACTTCACAGGCCTACCAGAGGCTGAAGCATGTATTATGCCACCCCTGGGAAGCAGACTCAATCTGACACCACAGGCCTGCTACTGCAGCCTGGGTGAGGTAGTGTTAGCACTCCTCACTGAGATATAGGTTCACTATATCTCTCCCTGCACACACATATAAACCAATCAGTTACCCCTAAGGCAGGCCCTATCAATCCTGAGGGCAGGGTGCTTGGTGTCCATGTGAGGGGGTGCCTCTGCCTGAGCAGGACCCCTCTGCAGCTCTCAGAGTCTATTCTCTGTGGCTGTTGTGGATGCGGTTAAACCATATACTCTTAAGTGCATTATAACCTCGCGTTTAATGCTAACTCTAGGATGGCTGCATCAAAACATGTCATGTTTGGTGTCAGACGCTTTGGAATCATACCCCCACACCAGTAACTGGTGTGGGAGTATGATCCCACCCTTCTAGAGGGATAGACATGTGCCCACTGTGAAAACACGGTAGAATCCTGAAGAGCCCTGGCATCACAAAATGGATGCCTCCAGTCACATACACTGGGCTGTCCTCCTGCTGCTGACCGAAACTCGCAGTGGAGGAGGCCCAACAATAGGCATCCTGTCACAGGGAGGTGTAGCCACCTCCCAGACAGGGTTTAGTGTATTGGGGCTGGGTGGGTGCACTCCTAGAGTGCTTTGAAGTCCTGCACTGGGGGAGCAGTAGGCTCCTCTGTGCATATGCCAGCTCAAACCGGTTCAGAGGCTACCTGCCCCTGCTCTGGCACGAAACTGGACAAAGGGAAGTGGGTGTAGCCACCCACTCCCCTGACCTTCCCATAGGAGGGGTTATAGACCAGGTCCCTCCCTTCCTTGTAGTATAAGTTTGGGAACCCTTGCCACTGCAAACTAGATATCCCTGGATGATGCTCTGAAGAAGAATCCGGGACCTTCGACGTTCCACTACCTCTGGAAGACTGAAGAATCTCCCTTGAAATCAAGGAGTGACTCCCCTGCTTGGCAGGCACCAAAACTTTTAATCAACAGTCCAAAGTCTCTTTCAGCCCCAGAAGTGGATTTCCTGACTTCTCCAAGGCTATCGTGAGTCCCCAGTGAAGCTGAGGCAAGTGGACCCCACGAATGACGAGAAACTGCAATACCTGTGTACCAGGCACTATTTTCAAGTGCAACCCCTTCACGATGTTCTACGGACTTGTGCATTGGACCACGTATGGTCCAAGCCTCCAGCAGGATTTTCTTTGAAGATCAAAGGCCTACCTCATCCAGACTGACCATGGGCTCCTGGTGAGTGAATCATCCCAAGGCATCTTTGTGATCAGTTGCCAGCTATCTTGTGGGTCCCCTGAAGACTTTTCTACAAAACCAAAGGACTTCCCTGGTTGCTCCAGGCCTGCCCTGACTTACCTTCGCTGGGTGAGTCCCTCAGACCTTGCTGGTCTGCACCGCTGAATGTTTAAACTTTCCACAAGACTTGCTGTTACCAAGGCTTGTTGGCTCCAATCTGGTCGCCGACACCGCAGTAAGCTGCAGACTTTATGGCGCACACTAAATCCAGCTCCTGGTTGTCATCAACACCTCCTGGACCTCATGGCTGAAGAGTCAAGACACCCGTGGTCACCTGAAATCACTCGACGACTGTGGGCATCCAGCTTCCTTGCCCCAGGTCACTGGCAAGTCACTTTGAACACTGTCTCCTCTTCTTTCAGGTCTTCTTTCTTATGAATCCAGCCTTGGATTCCACCGGACACTTCTTCTGTCTTCACAAGCAGTAGGTCTTCTTTGGCTCCCATTGAAAACGACGCCGTGACCTGACACCAAAAGACACCTATGTACCCGGCTTCCCTGGGTGAGGTAACTCCTGCACTATGGTGCTCCAGTGTGTGTTGGCTCTAGAACTACTTACCCTGTAAGTGACTTGCTTGTAGACTCTCCCGAAGTATCATAAAACTTTAAAATTCCAGCCGCGACTTGCTCCATTGAAGTCTATTGGGATCCGCGGCTGTGTCTCACACTGCATGCGTCTCCCGTGGGTCTTTTACTTACCTGCCTTGGGAGGATTAGTGAGGCCCCAGCGCTTCTGAAGGCCCTAGGCCTTGTCTCTTCTCAAGTCAATATTCCTAAACCTCTTTTTTAGTATATGGTCTGGTACGCCCCTAGAGCCCCAGCCAAATTTGTGCTTAACTTGTTGTAAAATGTTGATTTGTGCATATGTGCCTGACTTCTAATCTCATAAAGAGATTAGCAGAGAGTTGTTAGTAATAAATACATATATATTTTATATATATACCTGTGTGGTGTCCTTTCATTTAGTAATTCAAGAGATTACAAGGTAAAACAAGCTGCTTTACATTACTCTAAAGACTTAGCCTGAAGGCTGCTCTCCACAGCTACCACTAGGATATCTTTCTTTAAAAGGTTGTCTTAAACCTATCTACCATAAGAGTCGAATTGTACTGGTGCAACGTGCTCACTTTAACTAGTGACCAGCATATAAAAGGCCAACTTCTCACATTGGTGGGCAGCGTGTGGGATTACAGCTTGCCATTGTTTTACCAGAAAATCTCTATTTAAATTACTAACTGAAAACCACTAAAGGTACTCAAGATACATATAAAGTCAAGCTTAGTATCAAGCACCCCTTGACCTTCCCTGGTAGGTCGCTCCCCCCCGCTGCAGCTCCACCTGCACCCCCGCTGTCTCTGCTGCCGCCGGTGAAATCGAGGCCCACCACCACCCGCAGGCTTCCACCTGCACCTCATCCCTGGTGGCCAGTGGTGGCCTTAGGTTCGTTTCCGCTTCTTGCCTGTTGCTTGTGTGCCTGTAACTGTCTGCCCGCTCCTCTTCTGAGCCTCCCGCTCGCCGCTTTGCTTCCGTGCCTCCTTCTAATTTCTGTACCCCTCGCCAACCTCTGTGCCCCCTTATATTCTGTACCATTGACTTCTGTGCCTTCTGTGCCCCTTTGATTTTGTACCCCTGGTGCTTTTTTGTACTTCTGTGCCCCCTTCTCGAGTCCGTGCCCTGCGCCAGTCTCCTTTTCCCCGTCCCCACCGCTGCCTCCCCTGCGGCCCGCCCCCTCCGCGCCCATTCGCTCCACCCGTCCCTTGTGCCTCCCAGCTGCTCCTCCCTCCCCACCTCCCCATATATGGCGGCCGCAGTGCGGTGAGGAGAGTGACTCCTGACCTTCCCTGGTAGGTTGCTCCCCCCCGCTGCAGCTCCGCCTGCACCCCCGCTGTCTCTCCTGCTGCCGGTGAAATCTAGGCCCTCCACCACCCGCAGGCTTCCACCTGCGCCTCATCCCTGGTGGCCACTGGTGGCCTTAGGTTCGTTTCCGCTTGTTGTCTGTTGCTTGTGTGCTTGTAACTATCTGCCCGCCCCTCTTCTGTGCCCCCCGCTCGCCACTTTGCTTCTGTGCCCCCTTCTGATTTCTGTACCCCTCGCCAACCTCTGTGCCCCCTTATATTCTGTACCACTGACTTCTGTGCCTTCTGTGCCCCTTTGATTTTGTACCCCTGGTGCTTTTTTGTATTTCTGTGCCCCCTTCTCGAGTCCGTGCCCCACGCTGGTCTCCTTTCCCCCGTCCCCGCCACTGCCTCCCCTGCGGCCCGCCCCCTCCATGCCCATTCGCTTCACCCGTCCCTCGCCTCCCGCCTCCCAGCTGCTCCTCCCTCCCCACCTCCCCATATATGGCGGCCGCAGTGCGGCCGCGCCGCTGGCGCACCAAGGCTGCTTCTAAGACAAGCCCGTCTTCACCCGTCTGCGCTTGGACCGCACCCAGCGCCAGAACCCCTGGCCCCCGCAGCAGCCACGAGGACCGCTGCCTCCGCTATGACGCCAACACCCTCGTCACTCTCAACCCAGGAAGGACCCAAACCTGCTGCAAGGCCGCCCCGAAGCGCACCCACGGTCCCTTCACCTGCCGGAACTGCAACTTCTCCTGCCTTGAAAGTGCAGAGACGCCTGGCACGTCGGAACCCAACCAGCTTAGATGCATCCTGATCAACACCCGTTCCGCACACAAACATGCCATCGAACTCTGGGACCTACTCGACACCGCATCACCGGACGTCGCCTTCCTGACCGATACCTGGTTTAATGAAACCTCCTCGCCAGACATCACCATAGCTATCCCAGACGGGTACAAGATCACCCGCAGAGACCGCACCAACAGGGCCAGAGGAGTGTTAGAACTGGTGATTTCTGGTTGGCTAGGGCTTGCGCCAAAGCCAGGCAGAAACCACCACTCTAGTCAGGGCAAGGAAGTTACACGCCAAAGATAACCCCTGCTCACCCCCTTGGTAGCTTGGCACGAGCAGTCAGGCTTATCTCTGAGGCAAGGTGTAAAGCGTTTGCGCGCGCACCCAGCAACAACACCCAAGGCCCACCACAAAGGAAACTCCACACAAGGTATTCTATAAAAATAACCTTTGTATTATACACAGCACATTAGATAAAAGCACACACTTTACAATGTGCCAACAGGCACGGGCAGAATTTACAAGGGATTATATATACAGGGGACAGGGCCACATGGACCACTGTCAAGAATTAGCACTTTTAGATATTTAGCACTTAGCACCAAATATAAAATTACTATAGCACAAAAGTAACATATATAGCACACAACCAGTAACTACTGGTAACTATAAAGTACCACCTACGCAACCCTAACCACCTTAGGAGACTATCACGCAGGGACTCAGAACCTCCCTAGTACCACCGGTACCAGGGGAACACAACCACCTAAGTATCACAATACCTGTAGGGGAAAACACACATTACACATGATGCATAAAACATTCAGAGGTGTAGAACATGGCACATGACGCATAAACTCATTCAGAGGTGCCGGGCAGGTAAGCACATGATGCATAAAATATTCAGCGGTGCTCTGAAAGAAAACACATGATGCATAAAACATTCAGCGGTGCTCTGAAAGAAAACACATGATGCAGAAACTACCTTCAGCGGTGTAAAGCAATGCACATGACGCATAAAAACACATTCAGAGGTGCATAGAAAGGAACAATTGCGCAAGAACTCATATGCCACCACCTGTGGCAGTCCCTAGGCCAACTGGCCTTGTCCAGGCTAGGACGCTCTGTGTCAGTCAGGCTGCGCCAGCTGCGCCAGCCAAAAGCGGGAGGATCCCCACCTAAACGTTGCAGCTGCCCACTAAGTGCTGGGCAGCTGTAGGAATGAGCGTGGGCACCACTGTGCCCTGTGAACACAAATCTGTCGCTCTCGTGGGGAGCCTCTCTGGGCTCTAGCTAAAAAGAATGCCCCCTAGAGCCTTCGTGGCTCTGTACAAATATTTGCCCCGTCGTTGGAGATTCGGGGGCTCGAAGAGAATGATGTCTCCAAAGCTGGAGCGGCCCACTGCCTTCCGGGGCCGCTCTGCTTGCCACTACTATGCCAGGCAACGTTGGAGCCTTCACGGGGCTCTGACACTGCCCCCGCACCCCCAACACATGCGCGGAGTCCCCCAGCCCTTTGCACTCACCGGGCTGCTCTACGGGGACTCCCGCGTCGTCTCTCCTCCCGGCGGCGATGTACTCCGGAGCTTCTCTGCAACGCGGAGGGGCAGGCACCGACAATGTGCCTCGCGCCCCCTCCGCACCAGCTCCGGCCGCACTCCGCCTCTCGGTCCAGCGCGGGGTGAGCTCCCGCCTGGATCTTCTTTCTCTCGGGCACTTCGTTCTTGGGCAGAGTGCCCCGGGGCGCAGGGTAGGCTCCTGCCTGCTCCGGGGCTCCAACCAGCCGCGACGCTTCGGTAGGAGGCGGGGTAGGCTCCCGCCCTCCTCTTCTAAGTTCCGGTTGTACCGGAGGCCCGCCCTCGGCCACCTGACTTCCTGTTTCGCCGGGGCCGCGGCGGTGATTTCTTCGGCAATACAAGGGGTGGGCACCCGCTATCGAAATCGAAGTGCACACAGCGCTATAAAGTCAGACAGCGCTCACAGCGCTATAAAGCCCATAAAAGCGCTCCCAGGCGCTTAGAAATAGCAAGTCCAGGAAAACAGCGCTCTAAGCCCATAAAAGCGCTCCCAGGTACTGCAAGTCAAAAAGGTCCAGTAATAAAGTCCTTCCAAGAGCAGGGGGGCAAAAGACTGGGCCCAGAGCCAGCTCACAGGGCCCTCCAGCAGGGAGGCAGCCCCCAGTGGCGATCTCTCCTGGCGCCCAGCAGCAGCAGGCCCCCCCTCAAGTTGATCCTGCAAGAGAACACCCATGTAAGGGGACACAGCCCCTTTTTATACAGTAAATCCTTTGTCTGCAAGGTGCAGGGAAGGGGCGAACCAGTTCCAACAGGTTCCTGAGCACTTTGTTTTGCTCAGCCCCTCTCCCTATTCAGTGGACAGGCCAGGGTCATCAGACGCACCACAGGGGCCGGAGCCAGTAGTGTGTGGGGAAAGCCCTGTCCTATTCAGGACCCAGGTATACTCCTCCCCAGCCATCAGTATGCTAAACTCCCATTCACCACTGGGTGACTCCTCCTGACTATGGGGATTTCCCTAGTCCGTCACATGACCTCCACCAGCCAATCGCCAGACAAGCCACATATTTCATACTGCACACTGAAGTGCCCACTTCTAGAAGTGGCACTTCCCCACTAGGTACATGCACGCCGCACACATCATCGCGCAGCATTCAATCACACGAGTCCGCACATACCAAACACGGGCCTGCACACCCCACGCATCATGAACTACCAGGACACATACATTCCCCCATGCATTCCTATGGGAGGCAGGCCAACCTCACAACACGCACGCACTTTACCCTGGGACACAGCGGTAAAGTGCGCAGAAACCCAAAATCACTACACCAAGTTACCAATAAAAAGCAAAAAGTCTCGGGGGTGAACCTGCCAGAAGGGCCGGGTCCAACAAGGAGGAATCTCCATCGTCCACAAAAACACCATCAGGGTATCAACAAACACCAACGACACCCTCAGCACCGCCGAACACATGCACTTCCAGATTCACACGGACCCCAAGACCACCCTAAGATGCACCCTCGTCTACAGACCGCCAGGACCCCAGCCTCAATTATGCGACTCCATCACAACCTCATCAGCACGCACGCGCTGACCTCCACCGACTACATCCTCCTCGGAGACCTGAACTACCACCTCGAGAACAACAACGACAACAACTCCTCCACCCTGATCGACAACCTCGCCAACCTCGGACTGAAACAGCTCGGCACGACGCCGACCCACATTACCGGCCATATGCTAGATGCCATCTTCTCCTCAAACCCCCATGTCACCTTCAGCCACGCCTCCGAACTCACCTGGACAGACCAACACTGCATCCACTTCTCCTTCCGTAAACCCCACACACACCACAGCACCCTACAGACCCCCTACCGCTGCTGGGGCAAAGTCACTGAAGAACAACTGCAGACAAGCCTCGCACTCAACCTTCCGACTAACCCCACCAACCCTGATGAGGGTGAACTCACCCTCAAACTCTGGATGAACGACTGTGCCAACACCGTAGCCCTGCTGAAAAAACCCACCAACAGAGACACCAGCAAAAGAGTCAGCTGGTTCACCCCGGAACTCCTCGACTCAAAACGCACCTGACGGAAATTGGAGAACATATGGCACAGCAACAAGACGTGAGACAGCCGCGCTGCCCACAAAGACGCCATCCGCAACCACCACCACCTCATCAGGACCGCCAAAAGGACCTGCTTCACAGACCCCCTTGACAACAATGCACACAACAGCAAGGAGCTCTTCACCATTGTGAAGGAACTCTCCAACCCCAGCTCCAGTGCCAACGACATCCCACCATTGCAAGCCCTGTACGACTCCCTCGCCACCTTCTTTCACCGGAAAATCACCGACATCCATGACAGTTTCAAACCCCGGATGACCCCTGCAGACCTCGCCGCACCGGACCCACCGCACCCCACTGCCCACGACACCCTGACAACCTGGGCCAACGTGAGCATCGAGGACACAATCAAGACCATTGGCACAATCGACTCATGATCCCCGTCCGACCCTCTCCCGCACCACATCTTCAACAAAGCCAGCAACTCCATCGCACCCCACCTGCGCAACATCATCAACCTCTCCTTCGAGACGGCCACCTTCCCTGAGAACTGGAAGCACGCAGAGATCAACACCCTACTGAAGAAACTCAAGGCGGATCCGAGCGACCTCAAGAACTTCTGACCCATCTCCCTGCTTCCGTTCCCATCAAAGGTCATCGAGAAGATAGTTAACACCCAGCTCACCCGTCACCTCGAAGACAACAACATCCTGGACCTGTCCCAATCAGGATTCCGCAGCAACCACAGCACCGAGACTGCCCTCATCGCCGCCACAGACGACATCAGGATCCTTCTAGACAACGGCGAGACGGCGTCCCTCATCCTCCTGGATATCTCCAATTCTCCACTGCCTTCGACACCGTCTGCCACCACACATTATTACGCACGCGACTCCAAGACGCAGGGATCCGGGAGAAGGCCTTGGACTGGAATACCTCCTTCCTCTCCGGCAGAACTCAGAGAGTCTGCCTCCCCCCGTTCAGGTCCGAGGCCTCCGATATCATCTGCGGCGTCCCTCAAGGATCCTCACTCATCCCGACGCTGTTCAACATCTACATTGCACCACTAGCACGCATCGCCCGACTACACGACCTCAACATAATCTCCTACGCCGATGACATGCAGCTGATCCTCTCCCTCACCAAGGACCCTCTCACCGCCAAAACTAACCTCCCCAGGGAATGAAGGCAATCGCCGAATGGATGAAGGAAAGCTGACTTAAGCTGAACTCAGACAAGACGGAGATCCTCATCCTCGGATCCAACCCCTCAGCATGGGACGAATCATGGTGGCCCGCAGCACTGGGGACCCCCGCGGCCCCCACCGACCACGCTCGCAACCTGGGAATCATCCTAGACTCAAAACTCACCATGACCAAACAAGTCAACGCAGTCTCCTCCACCTGCTTCAACACCCTTGGCATGCTCCGCAAGATCTACAGATGGATCCCGACAAACACGAGGAAAACAGTCACCCAGGCCCTAGGCATTAGCAGACTCGACTACGGAAACGCCCTCTACGCCGGAGCCTCGTCCAAGCTCATCAACAGACTACAGAGAATCCAGAACGCCTCTGCACGCCTGATCCTCGACGTCCCGCGCCGCGACCACATCACCCCCCACCTGAGGAACCTGCACTGGCTCCCCGTCGACAGGAGAATCTCCTTCAAGCTCCTGATCCACGCACACAAGGCACTCCACAAGACCGGACCAGCCTATCTCAACAATCGACTCTCCTTCTACGTACCCAACAGGAAACTCCGCTCTGCTGACCACGCCCTGGCCATGGTCCCACGCATCCGTAGAACAACCACTGGAGGCAGGTCCTTCTCCCACTGCGCCACCAGGACCTGGAACACCCTCCCCCTCTACCTACGACAAACCGAAGCCCTGCTGACCTTCAGGAGACAACTCAAGACCTGGCTCTTCGACCAGTAGCAGAAGCAGCCCCCCCCCCCCAGCACCTTGAAACCCTTACGGGTATGTAGTGTGCTTTACAAATTACATGATTGATTGATTGATTGAATAAGTTCTACCGAACTTAGAGCTGTGTGTCAAGGGATAGCACATCCTTTCTACAGCTCAAGCTAGGATCAGAAGGCCACAAACTAGTGTAGGTAGTACAACACTGCACAACACTAGAATGTCCTCAAAGGGTGGAGCCAGTGGGTCCACTCAGCCTCAGTATAAGGACATGACTTTCTTTGACTTGAAAGCCATGTGTGCTGCAAGGCACCTGAAGCTAGGACAGAGTCCCTCCACACTACACCTGATAGATCTGCTGACAGCAGATGATCTTAGATTAGCTCTAGGAGCTAATAGGTCTGAATCAGGGGGTGGGTCAATTATAGTGTCTGGGTCAGATGATGAAAATCAAGATGACCTGGACTCTGTGGTTGAAGGACCAGATCCACAGGGATCTGAAAAGGACAGAGGAATTCTCCCTAAGTGAGCTGACAGAGTGGAAGAGAGGCCTAGGTCCCCTTCTAGGGAATCTGACCACTCCTATCACTCTGGCAGAGAATCTGTCTAGCAGAGGAACTCATACTTTAATAGAAGAGAGACCTCCTCTGAAAGAATGTACAAACTGCTGCAGTATGAGGAAGCAAGATTTGCCCCCAAAGCCAGGCAGTTAGCATTAGACAAAGAAGCCTTTGAGCTCCAGAGATCTTCTAAAAGAGAGGGATTAGAACCCCCTGGTGGCAGCAACAGTGTCCCTAGAGTCAGAGAACACATTCCAGACCATAGGAACCTGTCAAAGGTTGTTCCTCCCTACCAGAGTGGGGATGATATCCACAAATGGATAACTGCTATGGAAAGGGCCTGTAGAGTACAACAGGTCCCCCAAAAGCAGTGGGCAGCAATCTTGTGGCTCTCCTTTTTCGGATAAAGGTAGAGACAAGCTCCTCACTGTTAGAGAAGAGGATGCTGATGATTATGAAGTCCTGAAGAGTGCACTGATAGATGGGTTTGGCTTAACCACTGAGCAGTACAGGTTGAAGTTCAGAGACACCCAGAAAGCACAGAATCAGGACTGGACTGACTTTGTAGATTGTGCAACCAAGGCTCTGGAGGGTTGGCTGGTTGGTAGTAGAGTTACTGATTTTAAGGGATTGTATAATCTTATGATGAGCGAACAGATCCTTAATAATTGCCAAAACCAGTTGTTGCATCAGTACCTGGTGGACTCTGATCTGACCTCTCCCCAAGAATTGGGAAAGAAGGCAGACAAATGGGTCAGAACCCGGGTGAGGCAGAAAACCCAGAACCATGGGGGTGACACCAAGAAGCAAGATCCTTAAGGCTCTGAGAAAGGTAGGGATAAGTCAAAAGACCAGAAGTCTTCACAAGGGCCCCAAAAATCTGCACCTGGTGGGGATTCACAGTTCAACAAGGGGAAAGGCCAAATGAAGCCCTGGTGCAAATTCTGTAAACAGAAAGGGCACTGGACTTCTGATTGTAACAAGTCCAAAGACCAAACCACCACCACTCCTGCCCCTAAGGCAACTGTTCCCCCTAGTACAGCTACTGGTGGAGGTGGTACTCAGAATAAGGGTGTAGTAGGGTTGACCCTGGGTTCTGAAATGGACTCTGGCCTAGTCAGAGTACCCACTCAGGCATTGCTGATTTGTGATGGAGACATTGATATGTCCTTCCTAGTGAGCCCCAGTAATCTGTGCAAATAAAAACAGCAGCCTGTAATAAATGGCAAACAGGCTTTGGCATTCAGGGACACAGGTGCTAGTGTCACCATGGTGGCAGAGGATCTTGTGGACCCTGGGCAGATCATCCTGGGTGAAATGTACCAGGTTACTAATGGAAGCAATGTCAGGACCAACCATAGTCTGGCAGTTGTGAATTTCTCCTGGGGAGGGGTAACTGGCCTCAAGAAGGTAGTAGTCAGTGCAGACCTCCCTGTCGAATGTCTATTGGGCAATGATCTAGAGACTTCAGCCTGGTCTGAAGTAGAGTTATGGACTCATGCTGAGATGTTGGGCATCCCTGCAGAGGTATTTGCTGTGCCCTCATCGTCTGAGGCCGGTGAAACCCGTGAAATAGGTCCTCAATATACAAGGAACATAAACGGCAAAGCCCCATAGCCAGGTGAAGGTATAGCACATGGCTTCATAATCTCAACCAAAGAAAAGAGCAAGAAACTCATGCAAATCACTCCTGTACCTTAGATCTGGTTTCAATCAATCAATCAATCACTGCATTTGTAAAGCGCGCTACATACCCGAGAGGGTCTCAAGGCGCTGGGGAGAGGGGCTGCTACTGGTCTACGAGCCAGGTATTGAGGAGTCTTCTGAAGGCCAGCAGGTCCTGGGTCTGTCGTAGGATGGTGGGAAGAGTGTTCCAGGTCTTGGCGGCGAGGTAGGAGAAGGATCTGTCGCCGGCGGTGGGTTTTCGGATACGAGGGACTGTGGCGAGGGCGAGGTTGGCTGAGCGGAGGCTTAGGGTGGGGGTGTGGAAGCTGAGTCGGTTGTTGAGGTAGGTGGGTCCGGTGTTGTGCAGTGCTTTGTGTGCGTGGATCAAGAGCTTGAAGGTGATCCTTTTGTTGACGGGGAGCCAGTGCAGGCCTCTCAGGTGGAGTGGGATGTGGCTGCGGCGGGGGACGTCGAGGATGAGTCAGGCCGAGGCGTTCTGGATGCGTTGGAGTCGTCTCAGGAGTTTGTTTGTAGTTCCTGAGTAGAGGGCGTTCCCGTAGTTGAGTCTGTTGGTGATGATGGCCTGGGTAACGGTTTTTCTCGTGTCGAGGGGGATCCATTTGAAGATCCTGCGGAGCATACGGAGGGTGTTGAAGCAGGACGCAGAGATGGCGTTGACTTACCTGGTCATGGAGAGAGTGGAGTCGAGGATGACCCCCAGGTTGCGTGCGTGGTCCGTGGGTTCCGGGGCTGTGCCAAGTGACGTGGGCCACCAAGAGTCGTCCCAGGCTAATGGGGTGGGTCCAAGAATGAGGACCTCTGTCTTGTCTGAGTTCAGCTTCAGTCTGCTGTCCTTCATCCAGTCGGCTATGGCCTTCATTCCTCTGTGGAGGTTAACTTTGCCGGTGTGGGGATCTTCGGTGAGGGATATGATCAGCTGGGTGTCGTCGGCGTAGGAGATGATGTTGAGGTTGTTTTGTCGTGCGACGTGGGCGAGGGGGGCCATGTAGATATTGAACAGCGTCGGGCTGAGGGAGGATCCCTGTGGGACGCCGCAGATGATCTCGTGGTTTTGGAGCGGAAGGGTGGGAGGCGGATGCTCTGGGTTCTGCCGGAGAGGAAGGATGTGGTCCAGGCCAGGGCCTTCTCTTGGATACCGGCGTCATGGAGGTGTGCTGATAGGGTGCGGTGGCAGACTGTGTCGAAGGCTGTTGATAGGTACAGGAGGATGAGGGCGGCTGTTTCTCCTTTGTCCATCAGGGTCCGGATGTCGTCAGTGGCGGCGATGAGGGCGGTCTCGGTGCTGTGGTTGTTGCGAAAACCAGATTGGGAAGGGTCCAGGATGTTGTTAACTTCGAGGTAGCGGGTCAGCTGTTTGTTGACAATCTTCTCGGTCACTTTTGCCGGGAAAGGGAGCAGGGAGATGGGCCGGAAGTTCTTGAGGTCCTTGGGGTCCGCCTTGGGCTTCTTCAGAAGGGCGTTGATCTCGGCGTGCTTCCAGCTTTCTGGGAAGGTTGCTGTCTCGAAGGAACAGTTGATTGTTTTCCGGAGGTGGGGCGCGATGGTTGCGCTGGCTTTGTTGAAGACGTGGTGAGGGCAGGGGTCCGATGGGGATCCGGAGTGGATGGAGTTCATGGTTTTGATGGTGTCTTCGTCGCTGATGCTGGACCAGACTGTCAGGCGACTGGTGCGAGTGGTAGTCACAGGGGTGGTGGACTCGGTGGTGGGTGCGGGGGGGGTCGGAGTTGAAGCTGTCGTGGATGTCGGTGATCTTGCGGTGGAAGAAGGTGGCCAGGGAGTCGCACAGGTCTTGAGATGGCGGGATGTCGTTGGTGTAGGAGCTGGGGTTGGAGAGTTCTTTCACGATGCTCAAGAGCTCTTTGGTGTTGTGTGTGTTGTTGTCTAGGCGGTCCTTGAAGGCGGTCTTCTTGGCGGTCCCGATGAGTTGGTGGTGTCTGCGGGTGGCGCTCTTGAGGCCTGTGTGGTTGTCTGGTGTTTGGTCGTGGAGCCATTTCTTCTCCAGCTTCCGACAGGTGTGCTTGGAGATCCGGAGGTCCTCAGTGAACCAGGCGGCTTTCTTGTTGGTGTGGTTGGTTGTAGAGGTCTTGAGAGGGGCGAGGGTGTTGGCGCAGTCGTTGATCCACTGTGTGAGGTTGGTCGCAGCGGTGTCTGGGTCGGTGAGGTCGGTGGGTGGTCTCAGGGCGACGGCGGTAGTCAGTTGGTCCTCAGTGACCTTGCCCCAGCAGCGGCGTGGTAGCTGTTGGGTGCGGTGGTGCGTGGTGGGTTTTCTGAAGGTGAAGTGGACACATCTGTGGTCGGTCCAGCGTGGTTCGGTGGTGTGATTGAAGGAGACGTGGGGGCTTGCGGAGAAGATGGGGTCGAGCGTGTGTCCAGCGGCATGAGTAGGTGTCGTTACAAGCTGTTTGAGTCCGAGGTTGGCGAGGTTGTTGATCAGGGGCTGTGTAGTTGGCGTCGTTGTTGTTCTCGAGGTGGAAGTTCAGGTCCCCGAGGAGGATGTAGTCCGTGGAAGCGAGGGCGTGGGTGCTGATGAGGTCGGCAATGGTGTCACTGAACTGTGGGCGGGGTCCGGGAGGTCTGTAGATGAGAGTTCCTCTGAGGGTGGTGTTGGGGTCTATATTGTCAGATGTTTATATTTTCAAAATCTTCATGGTCTCTTGAAACTCTAAAAAAACTGCGAAAAAAAGCTTGAACAGGATAAGATGATGCCTTATAGCTGTCTGAACGCTAATGTATTTCAGACATAATTTCCACTTATCAGTTATTACCAATTCCTGGATTGATCCTGCAAGAAAGTCTGGCAGGCTTTTGATTGAGCCGCTGCTCCCCTTCCCCCCTCACCCCGGGCCTTATGTCTTTATGGCTCTACAATTCACTCTCTGAAGACTGTAAAGCCATTTTAGATAGACCAACACTGTCCACAACAGTCAGGTTTAACTTGGTTCCAGTGGCACCGTGAGCTTGGGACCCATTTCTGGGAATACCGTTGGCCACTGAGAGCTTTTCTTCAAACACACAAAAGGTGATGGAAGTAATGCTTCTTATAAATATAACCAATGGCAATCACTGGGATACCAATCCAACCCATCACTCTTTTGCCCATCATGCCGACTTTGTTTGGACCCATTGATATGCAAATCAGTCTTTACCATGCTCCAATGGAAGCAGTCCAGCCCAAACTGCCAGACCAAGTCCTTCCTGAACTGGAACACAAGCAACCCAAGACTGATTTGCCCTGATTGGGGCTCTTTAGTCGGGGGTAGCTTGGTTCCACTACCACAGTGAGTGTGTCTAGGAGAGTAGGATCTGCACTTATGTTGCCCCCACTTTTTTCTGATGTTTACACTTGTTTCTGGCTATAGTCTGGCTGGGACCCTGCTAATCAGGGCCCCAGCCTCTCTGTTCTCTCTAAACAAATTGGAGTGCATGTTACATGCACTAGTGATTGGATACTGTGGTACCTTATGAGCCCCTAGTATATGGTACCTTAGGTACCAAGGGCATCGGTACTTCACAGGCTTACCAGGAGCTGAAGCGTGTATTATGCCACCCCTGGGAAGCACACTAAATCTGACACCACAGGCCTGCTACTGCAGCCTGGGTGAGGTAGTGTTAGCACTCCTCAATGAGATATAGGTTCACTATCTCTCTACCTGCCCACACATATACATCTATCAGTCACCCCTAAGGCATGCCCTATCAATCCTGTGGGCAGGGTGCTTGTTTTCCATGTGAGGGGGTGCCTCTGCCTGAGCAAGGCCCCTCTGCAGCTCTCAGAGTCTATTCTCTGTGGCTGTTTGTGGATGCGGTTAAATCATATACTCTTAAGTGCATTATAACCTTGAGGTTAATGCTAACTCTGGGATGGCTGCATCAAAACATGTCGTGTTTGGTGTCAAACGCTTTGGAATCATACCCCCACACCAGTAACTGGTGTGGGAGTATGATCCCACCCTTCTAGAGGGATAGACATGTACCCACTATGGAAACACGGTAGAATCCTGAAGGGCCCTGGCATCACAAAATGGATGCCAACAGTCACAGACAC
Source organism: Triturus cristatus (assembly GCF_964204655.1). Classification (NCBI taxonomy): domain Eukaryota; kingdom Metazoa; phylum Chordata; class Amphibia; order Caudata; family Salamandridae; genus Triturus; species Triturus cristatus. The sequence goes on along the minus strand of NC_140588.1, from coordinate 205,201,712 downwards.
TGGGCTGCCCTCCTGCTGCTGACCGAAATTCGCAGTGGAGGAGGCCCAACAAAAGGGATCCTGTCACAGGGAGGTGTAACCACCTCCCAGACAGGGTTTAGTGTATTGGGGCTGGGTGGGTGCACTCTTAGAGTGCTTTGAAGTCCTGCACTGGGGGAGCAGTAGGCTCCTCTGTGCATATGCCAGCTCAAATCGGTTCAGGGGCTATTTGCCACTGCTCTGGCACGAAACTGGACAAAGGGAAGTGGGTGTAGCCACCCACTCCCCTGACCTTCCCATAGGAGGGGTTATAGACCAGGTCCCTCCCTTCGTTGTAGTATAAGTTAGAGAACCCTTGCCATTGTAAACGAGATATCCCAGGACGATGCTCTGAAGAAGAATCCTGGACATTCGACATTCCACTACCTCTGGAAGACTGAAGAATCTCCCTTGGAGTCAAGGAGTGACTCTACTGCTTGGCAGGCACCAAAACTTTGAATCAACGGGCGCAAACTTTCCCGCTCCTGCCGGAGTCCGAAGTCCCTGCAGCCCCAGAAGTAGATTTCTTGACTTCTCCAAGGCCATCGTGAGTCCCCAGCGAAGCTGAGGCAAGTGGACCCCATGAGTGATGAGGAACTGCAATACTAGGGAACCGGGCACTATTTTTGAGTGCAACCCCTTCACGACGTTCTTTGAACTTGTGCATTGGACCACATGTGGTGCACGCCTCTAGCAGGATTTCCTCCGAAGATCAGAGGTCTACCTTGTCCCAAATGACCGTGGGCTCCTGGTGAGTGAATTCTCCCGAGGCATCTTCATGATCTCTTGCCGGCTGGCTTGTGGGTCACCTGAAGACTTTTCTACAAAACCAAAGGGCTCCCCTGGTTGCTCCAGGCCTGCCCTGACTTACCCTTGCTGGGTGAGTCCCTCAGACCTTGCTGGTCTGTACCGCTGACTTTTTACGCTTTCCACAAGACTTGCTGTTACCAAGGTTTGTTGGCTCCAATCCAGTCGCCGACACCGTAGTAAGCTGCAGACTATGTGGTACACGTCGAATCCAGCAGCTGGTTGTCGTCGACACCTCCTGGACCTCGTGGCTCAAGAGTCATGACACCCGTGATCACCTGAAATCACCCGACGACTGTGGGCATCCAGCTTCCTTGCCCCAGGTGTGAGAAGTTTGCCTGGCATATGCTGGTCACTAGTTATAGTGGCCACCTTTCACCAATCCAATTCGACTTTTATGGCAGATAAGTTTAAGACAACCTTTTAAAGAAAGCTATCCTAGTGGTAGCTGTGGAGAGCAGCCTTCAGGCTAAGTCTCTGGGGAATGTAAAGCAGCTTGTTTTACCTTATAATCTCTTGAATTACCAAATGAAAGGACACCACACAGGTATATATATAAAATATATACTTTTTTGTTTCTAGACACACTCTACTAATCTCTTTATGAGATTCGAGTTCAGGAACATATGCAAATATCAACGTTTCACAATAAGTTAAGCACAAATATGGCTGGGGCCCTAGGGGCGTACCAGACCATATACAAAAAAAGAGGTTTAGGAATGTCGACTTGGAAAGGGGACAATGCCTAGGGCCTGTAGAATCTCTGGGGCTTCACTAATCCACTCAAGGCAGGTAAGTAATAGACCCACGGGAGACGCGTGCAGTGTGAGAACACAGCCGCGGGTTCCCTATTGATTTCAATGGAGCAAGTCGCAGTTTGTTTTTAAAGTTTAAGGGTACTTCTAGGAAGCCTACAAGCAAGTCACTTACAAGGTAAGTAGTTCGAGGGCCAACACCTACAGGAGCACCGGAGTGCATGAGTTACCTCACCCAGGGAAGCCGGGTGCATAGGTGTCTTTTGGTGTCGGGTCGCGTCGTCGTTTTCAATGGAAGCCGAAGACGTTTTGCAGCTTGTGAAGGCTGGAGAAGTGTCCGGTGGAATCCAAGGCTGGATTCAGGATGAAGAAGACCTGAACACAGAAGGGACAGTGTTCACAATCACTTGCCAGTGATCCGGGGCCAGGAAGATGGGAGCCCACGGAAGTTGCGTGATTTCAGGTGATCAAGGGTGTTTTGACTCTTCAGCCACGAGGTCCAGGAGGTGTCAACGACAACCAGGACCTGGATTCGGAGTGTCCCACAAGGTCTGCAGCTTACTGAGGTGTTGGCAACTGTATTAGAGCCAACAAGCCTTGGCAACAGCAAGTTGTGTGGAAAGTGAAGAAAATCAGCGGTGCAGACCAGCAAGGTCTGAGGGACTCACCCAGCAAGGGTAAGTCAGGGCAGGCCTGGAGCAACTGCTGCAGATCAGAGCCTATAAATTCTCCCTACTTCCACAGACAGAGTAATTTCACAGTCATGCGCACATACACTCATCATACGCTGGTGGGGCCCATTACACCAAAATTCATTCTATTACTCTATTCACACTGAATATAAGAGGACTCCTTGATCAATCTGCATCTAATTTGAGGTCAATGCAACCAAATTGAATTGTCTCGAGTCATGATTTAAACAGTTTAAACACTTTTAAAATCTCAAATAAATGACAAAGAAATAACCACCCGACATTGAAATTCAAACAGAAACCATTTTATCTAAATTAATTCATAAGGAAAGCCATTCAATTGCAAAATCATTATTCTCATATTTACCTATTCTGGCTAAATGTCGTATTCTAAGTTAGGACAGGTCTCTCAGTAAAGAATCAAAGTCTCTCGAGTCGCCGTCCTTTCAGTCAGCATCGATCCTCTTGAGCATAAGTTCAGGAAGAAGTGGCCTAAGACCCTCTCTAGTCTAGTCATATTTATACTAAAACTTACATATTAAAAGTTACAAACAAGCTCCAAAACGTCCGTTGAGCAGAGCAAGCAGGAAAGGATGTTGGCTTTGCAACATTAGAAAAATCTCCGCTCACGGATATCTCAAAAATAAAAACAAGGAAATAGGAAGTCCAAACTAGATCTGCAACATCCATGGATGCTCTTCTCCGGAATTGTATCACTCACAGTGAAGCCACCACAAGTTTATCAAAAATGTTCATTTGTGACAAATGTTCTCTACCAAGGATAACTTGGCGACCATCCCAGAGTTGTCGTCTTTTCATAACTTTCAGCTCAGACAGAGGCCGAAGTCACCATCAGCAAGGCCTCTCTTCATATTTCATCTACTCAAATGCAGGCTGTAGATGTCGGCCATTTTCTCAACAGGCCAAAATGGACAACTTAATTAAAAAGAGACATAAAACAACGTTACTACATCGTATTGATTATACAGTGTTAATTCCCACTAATACCCTTATGTGTATGTATTTATCTAGCCATTTGCGACATAAAGAAGCATTAAAGCATATTATTTTAAAGTGCAATCACATAACAAACAGCACATTAACCACACTTATTTAATTAATTTGCTCACCAACTTAGTTCACTTATTAATTTAGTCATGCAATTGCATTCCCACGTGTAGTTCTTTCATTAGTAAGGTTGATTAATAAAAAACTTGACAAAACTTAATACTTAGTAGTTAATCATTAGTAATTTTAATTATGACATACAAAAATATAAGCTGATGTTTGGGTTTTAACAGAAAACCCTGCTCCAGCACAACCAGGGGAGTCCTTTGGTTTGATGAGAAAGTCTTCAGGGAACCCACAAGCCAGCCGTCAAGGGATCGCAAAGATGCCTTGTGTGGATTCACTTCACAGGAGCCCACGGTCACTCGGGACGAGGTAGTCCTCTGATTTTTTAGGGAAAGCCTGCTGGAGGCTTGGACCATACGTGGTCTAATGCACAAGTTCGTAGATCTTCGTGAAGGGGTTGCACTTGACAATAGTGCACGGTACCCGGGTTTTGCTGTTCCTCGTCACTCGTGGGGTGCACTCGCCTCAGCTTTGCTGGGGACTCACAATGGCCGTTGAGAAGTCGGAAAATCTACTTCTGGGGCTGCAGGTACTTTGGACTCAAGCGGCAGCGGTAAAGTTTGTGACCGTTGATTCAAGTTTTTGGTGCCTGCCAAGCAGGGGAGTCACTCCTTGACTCCAAAGGAGATTCTTCAGTCTGGCCAGGATTCTTCTTGTAGAGCGTCGTCCAGGGATATCTGATTTGCAATGGCAAGGTTTCCCTATCTTATACTAAAGGAAAGGGAGGGACTAGCTCTATGACCACTCCTCTGGGAGGGTCAGGGGAGTGGGTGGTTACACCCACTTCCCTTTGTCCAGTTTTGTGCCAGAGCAGGGGCAGGTAGCCCCTGAACCGGTTTGAGCTGGCATATGCATAGAGGAGCCTACTGCTCCCCCAGTGCAGGACTTCAAAGCACTCTAGGAGTGCGCCCACCCAGCCCCAATACACTAAATCCTGCCTGGAAGGTGGTGACACCTCCATGTGACAGGATGCCTATTGTTGGGCTTCCTCCACTGCGAGTTTCAGTCAGCAGCAGGAGGGCAGCCCAGTGTCTGTGCTGGTGGCATGCATTTTGTGATGCCAGGGCTCTTTCAGATTTCTGCCGTGTTTCAGTAGGAACATGTCTTCCCCTCTAGAAGGGTGGGATCATACTCCCACACCAGTTACTGGTGTGGGGGTATGATTCCAAGTTTTTTGACACCAAACACGAAATTTTTTATTGCAGTCATTCCAAAGTTAGCATTTACCGCTAGGGTATAATGCACTTAAGAGTATATGGTTTAAGCGCATCCACAAGCAGCCACAGAGAATAGACTCTTCCAGCTGCAGAGGGACCCTGCTCATGCAGAGGCACCCCCTCACATTGTAAACGAAGCACCCTGCCCTCAGGATTGATAGGGCCTGCCTTAGGGGTGACTGATAGGTTTATATGTATGTGTAAGGTGTGATATAGGGAACCTATACGTCAGTGAGGAGTGCTAACACTACCTCACCCAGGTTGCAGTAGCAGGCCTGTGGTGACAGATTTAGTCTGCTTCCCAGGGGTGGCATAATACATGCTTCAGCCCCTGGTAGGCCAGTGAAGTACCTATGCCCTTGGTACCTAAGGTACCATATACTAGGTGCTCATAAGGTACCACAGTATCCAATCACTAGTGCATCTAATATGCACTCCAAGTTGTTTAGAGAGAACAGAGATACTGGGGCCCTGATTAGCAGGGACCCAGCTAGACTACATCCAGAAACCAGTGTGAACATCAGAAAAAAGTGGGGGCAACATAAGTACAGATCCTACTCTCCTACACCGGGTCACTGCCAAGTGACTTTGAACACTGTCTCCTCTGCTTTCAGGTCTTCTTTCTTCTGAATCCAGCCTTGGATTCCACCGGACACCACTTCTGTCTTCACAAGCAGCAAGTCTTCTTTGGCTCCCATTGAAAATGACGCCGCGACTCGACACCAAAAGACACCTATGCACCCAGCTTCCCTGGGTGAGGTAACTCCTGCACTATGGTGCTCCTGTATGTTAGGCTCTAGAACTACTTACCCTGTAAGTGACTTTCTTGTAGACTCTCCCGAAGTATCCTAAAACTTTAAAATTCCAACAGCGACTTGCTCCATTGAAGTCTATTTGGATCCGCGGCTGTGTTCTCACACTGCACGCGTCTCCCGTGGGTCCTTTACTTACATGCCTTGGGTAGATTAGTGAGGACCCAGCGCTTCCGAAGGCCCTAGGCCTTGTCTCTTCCCAAGTCGATATTCCTAAACCTCTTTTTTAGTATATGGTCTGGTACGCCCCTAGGGCCCCAGCCATATTTGTGCTTAACTTGTTGTGAAATGTTGATTTGTGCATATGTGCCTGACTTCTAATTTCATAAAGAGATTAGCAGAGAGTTGTTAGTAATAAATACATATATTATTTATATATATACCTGTGTGGTGTCCTTTCATTTAGTAATTCAAGAGATTATAAGGTAAAACAATCTGCTCTACATTCCTCTAAAGACTTAGCCTGAAGGCTGCTCTCCACAGCTACCACTAGGATAGCTTTCTTTAAAAAGTTGTCTTAAACCTATCTACCGTAAGAGTCGAATTGTACTGGTGCAAGGTGGCCACTTTAACTAGTGACCAGCATATACCAGGCCAACTTCTCACAGTGTGGAACCCACGTTGCAAAAGACTTAGTGAAGCAGGGGGGCGTGACTTAGCGCCCAGCGAGTATGGCTGCGTCCCTGTGAGACTCCGAGGACCGGGCGGGTGCAATGCGCCGTCTAAACAGCTAACGCGGAACTTTTCAGCTTATCGCCGGCATGAATGGTCACCCGCTGTCTGGGGACACCAGGCGCTTCTATTTTTAATAGTAAGGAGGCTTTATTTGACTGGCATGATTGCAGTGCAACGTTGCTCGTATTGCGGCTGCCATTTTGTGTGACTGTGACGCGCTACGAATGCCTCCTTCTTTCACTCAAGCGGACTTAATGTCATCAGCGCTGTGCCCATCATCTGGCTGTTTGTCACCAGCTTGACCTCTACGCCCCATCCTTTATAGAGCCCTTGCAGGACATAACCAATAGTGAGGAAGTTGTTGCTTTTACTCACGTCAGCCACCTTTGCAATATAGCCGCCATTTTGTTTTTGGCCCATCTGGGATATGGCTGTCCCTTTTTCCAACGCGCTGAATAGTCACATTTTTTCATTGTGGGTCCAAATGTGTTACTTTTGAAGTACTCCTAAGCTGCATTAACTACAGGGTGGTCCTCCTGGAGTCCTACGCCTCGTTTTTTTTAGTTCTTTGAGGCGGTGGAATAGCCAGTTCCACTTCATGATACCCACTGATATTTACCTCATGATATCACTATACGCCACTCCTCTTGGGCAGAATTTCTGCTTCTTCCTTTGCTGCGAGACGTCAATGGCTGTATTCCAATATTGAAACAAATCGAATTTTCCTGCAGCACGCAAACCTCTCTGACTTACAGGCCCTTACTTTAAGCTCTACATCTAGGACATGGAGTTGCTTTTGCAGGAGATAAGGGCTCTTAGACCCTTCGATGAAGAGACAAATTCCAAGCTACAGGTATTGTCTGATAAGTGGTCTCAATTGGACTCGCGACTTAACATTGTGGAGCAATCTGTGTCATCTTATGCAGACATCTCCAAGACTATTCCATCTTTGCAGTCACAGGTTAATGCGCTCCACAAGCAGACTGAGGATCTTGAAAATCGCAATAGAAAGAATAATCTACGTTTATATGGCTTAGTGGAAGGCTCGGAAGGGTCAGACCCCATCGGTTTCTTTAAAACTTTCCTTCCTAAGATACTTCACTTGCCAGAAGCCCCTGAGTTGAATATTCAACGTGCTCACAGGCTGGGATGGATTTCTACCAATAGTGCTTCCTCGCAACGCCCAAGAGGAGTTATTCTTTACTTCCTGGAATATACGGATTTATTAAAAGTTCTTTCAGCTGCTAAATCCATCCAGAAAATTTCCTGGTCTGGCTCAACTCTGTTTTTTGCGCAGGACTATTCAAGGGCTACAGCTGCCAGACGCAAGGCCTTTCTTAACTTGAGATCTGATTTACGCTCAATGGGAGCTAGATATGGTCTATACCACCATTGTCTATTCAAAGTGACTTACAACAACAATACAACTTCTTATGAGGATACACTATGTCTCCAGAGTTTAAATCAATTCCCACAAGATGTATCATATGAACTCATCGCGACCTTCTTCTTCACATGTCACATGATATTTTCTTTCGAATTTTGTGTTTAATGGTTTTGCATTGATGCATTGGGCATGTATTTCTAAGTTCCAGTTAGTTGGTTTGTAAACATCTGTTCACTGTTCTACATTTAGGTGTCTGCTAACTTTATACTTTTTTTTTATCTCTACAGTTATGCTGTTGTCTTGGCGTTTTCCCCATTCGGTCCAGTTTCAGCCTCCCTTTGACGCTTGTCTGGTCCATGTGGTTCTACCTACCCCTACATCCATGTTTCCTTTATGTAGGTATGTGTTTTGTTTTGTATTTTGTTTTTTGTTTTGTTTTGTTTATTTTTGTTCATGAATTCTCAGGTGTCTTTTTTAACATACTTCCTCTGTTACTGTCTTTTGTTCCATATCTTTTTCTTTTTACACATTTCAGTGTTCTCCTACCTTTAATTTCTAAATTACTCCATAGTGCTTTTTCTTTTCTCCATCGCGCATTGATGGTACTGTTTTTGTCTTCTTTCTTTCCTGCCTCTTTTACTCATTCTTCCTCTTCGGATATTTATATTCTTTATTCTCCTGTTCTCTATTCTTCTCTCTCTTCCTTATCTGCTATCATATTTTTGCTTTTTCTCTTCTTTCAATTCTTCCTATACTGGCACCTTTTGGCCCTCTATAATTTTTTAATGCACTGGAGATCTATTGCTAAATATTGTTATTTGAATTTTCTCTTTTTTATTCGTTTCAATTTCAATGCTTTATTTTTCTTTACCTTGTTGGTTCTCGTATTTATACTCTTTCAACTTATTGACTTGGACTTTTGTTGTATGTTGCTACTCTTTTTTCTAATCTATGCCACTTAAATTAGTCTCGTGGAATGTTAGGGGTCTCAATTCTCCTATAAAGAGACAAAGAGTTTTGACCCACCTGGCTAAGTTGAATATTGTTTTTCTTCAAGAAACACACCTTACTGACACTGAGTCTTTAAAATTGAAAAGAGGCTGGGTGGGTGAAGTTTATTTTTCTTCTGGGGATGGTAAACGAAATGGGGTTGCGATATTGTGTCGCAAATCTCTCCCTATTACGATGTTATTACAGGAACCTGATGATAAAGGGAGATGGCTCCTTGTTAAATTGTTACTGAAGGATGTTCCAATCTCCCTTTTCAATGTTTATGCTCCTACCATTGGAGATGTTTCCTTTTGGTCTGTTTTAGCTAGGCAAATCTCTACTTGTATTGATGATAATTTTATATTGGCAGGAGATTGCAATCAAGTGTTTGACCCTTTTATAGACAGGAATTCTAAGGTACCTTTTACTCCTAACAAAATACACGGGTCATTTACTCACACTATCACCCAACATAAATTGTTAGATGCATGGCGTCTTTGTAACCCCGCCACCAGAGAGTATTCCTTTTACTCTCCGGTCCATCATACTCAATCACGAATCAACCACATTTTTGTTTCCCACAACATTTCACAATCTCTTATGCACGCAGATATTGGCCCAATTCTTTTGTCGGATCATGCGCCCGTCTCAATAGGTTTCGATTTACTGCCTACGAAGGACGCCCCTAGAAGATGGCATTTCAACAATGCTCTTCTTTTAGATTCACAGTTTTCTACATCTTTTATTTCCTTTTCCGCTGATTATTTCGAGAGGAATCGTACAGAATCCTTGTCCCTTTCAACCATTAGGGATGCCTTTAAGGCCTCAGCAAGGGGTTTTATCATCAGTTATGTGGCAAAGAAACGCAAATTAGCGCGTAACACTCTTACTAATCTCCTCCAACGTATTAAGAAACTGGAAGATTCATATTATACCTCCAAGTCAGAGGTCTGCTTAAATTCCCTTATTGAGGCGAAGATGCAATTTAACCGAAAATCCACAGATGATGCTTCACTTTACTTACTGACATCTAGTGCGAAATTTTATGGGGGTAAAAATAAAGCAGGGAAATTATTGGCCAATTATTTAAAGACTCGCCACAAAAAATTAAATATTGACTCTATCTTTGATGAAAATACGGTTTTAAAATTCAAGGATGATGAGATTTTGAATGAGTTTTCTCTTTTCTATAAATCTTTATACTCTTCGGAGATTCAACCCACGAATCATTCTCTCTCACATTTTTTCTCCACCATTCAACAACCAACACAGGATCTTCCGGATCTCTCTCACTTGGAATCTGAGCTCACTCAGAATGAATTGTTGGAGGCTCTTCGAAAACTTAAAAAGGACAAAGCTCCGGGCCCAGATGGCTTCACAGTCGAATTTTTTGTTCATTTTTCTAAATTCTTGATACCCAAATTACATTTGCTTTGTACTTTTTTTTACTCCTCTGCAAGTTCTTCTGGTTCTTTCTCGGAAGCGCATATCTGCCTCATTCCTAAAGAGGGCAAAGACCCCAAATATTGCAAAAACTACAGACCTATTTCATTAGTCAACATTGACTATAAAATCTTTTCTAAAACTTTACCAATGCGTTTGGACTCTTACTTACCAAAATTGTTAGGAAGGGAACAATCTGGCTTTGTTAAAGGCCGTATCATTACGGACAAAACACAACTCTTTTTGGACGTTTTATCTAAGTATTCACATATGAAGCACTCGTTGGCAGCAACCGCGCTAGACGCCGAGAAGGCTTTTGATCGGGTCGAATGGAAGTATCTTTTATATGCTCTCAAATGGTTTGGCTTTGGTCCCAATTTTACGACCCTAGTCTCCCTCCTTTATTCTAATCCACGTGCTGCGGTCTGCGCTAATGGCCTAATCTCCCCTTTCTTTATTTTAGAGAGAGGGGTGCGTCAAGGGTGCCCCCTTTCCCCGTTTTTATTCAACCTTGCCCTAGAACCTATTTTGTCTAAAATACGTCAAAACAATGCTATTTACGGTTTTCAAACATTAGATGTTCATATCAAGCTTGCAGCCTATGCAGATGACATTTTGCTATTCGTTTCCAGACCAGAGGTCTCCATTCCAGCTTTCTTAGCAGAAGTGAAATCTTACTCCTTTATATCTGGTTATAAATTAAATAACGATAAATGTGAAATGTTACCGTTAACCGCGCACACGTTTAGTTCAGATTTCCAAGCTTCTCAGTTTAAATGGAGTTCTACCCACATTAAATACCAGTGTCTGCATTTCACGTCCTCAATTTCTGAAACAGTAGATTTATGCATGAACAAATGTATTCAGAAAATTCCTGACCTGACTTCCAAATGGCATCCTCTCTACTTGTCCTGGTGGGGTCGTTTAGACACCATCAAGATGATGGTATTGCCCATTGTTCTCTACATTATTTCTAATATTCCGATTCCAATTGTAGCAAAATTCTTCAAGAGGATCAACTCCATCCTATCCGCTTTCCTATGGGGTAAGAAGACACCTCGAATGTCCTTGCAAAAGTTAACTCGCCCTAAATCGGAGGGTGGAGTTAATTTTCCAAACTTCAAGTATATCACAAAGCTTTCTTGCTTCGCCAAGCTTCTTCTTGGTTGATGGATTCTACAGACGACTGTCGCCTCTGGACTTTAATGGAGCGCCATTTTCTTTCTCCCTATTCTTTCCGTGAATATCTTTCTTTTTCCCGTAAACCACAGTCCGCCTTTACCCCTATATTAAAACACACTTCCAAGTTACTTGTTGTGCCTTCTCATGAAGCTGTTATTAGCAAGGAATCTTTTCTAAACTCTACCATTTGGCATAATAAAAGTTTAACGATTAATAACAAACCTTTTTATTGGAGAAGTTGGAGAGCTAGGGGTTTGGTATGGATCCATCAGTTATTTTCAAACAGACTTTCTCTCTCCCAACTTCCTCTATTAATAAATATAATGTACTCAAAAAAACTGTGCTGGAATCTGTTTCCCATTGCCTAACCACACAAGATACTTCTCTTATTCCAGAATCACATTCCGGACTTCAGTCATTGTTATTGACTAAACCCACCGCTTCAACTATTTATACTCTTTTGCACAACCCTAATATCACTAGGCAGAAGACTAAAATCGAGGCGGCTTGGGAACAAGACTTCAATACTTCTTGGCCACTATCAATGTGGAAAGACGTATGGATTAAAATACGCAAATCCTCTAGAGCAGCAAACACCACACAAACATTATTTTTCATTTATAATAGACAATTACTCACACTGGCTAAATTAAGTAGGAGAATCCTAACTGTTTCAGATTTATGTTGGACTTGTTCCTCTTCAGACTTTTGGATGCAGGTATGGTCTAGGATTAATTCTATCTTTAATACTGCATTTCCCTTTTCTTTTACCCACATTTTTCTGGGCAGTCTCTCTCCCATTTGGGATAATGTATCTTTCAATGTTAAAATTATTGATTTGTTATTAGCAATTGCCTTTCAGCAGATCACTGTTAATTGGAAAGACTCTAGAAAAATTTCCTATAAAATTTGGTGTTTTACCGTTTGTCATAATCACAGATGAGATACTGCTTTTGTATTTCCCCCTCACTTAGCTGCAAAACGTGCAGATTTGTGGTCACCAGTAATAACATATATTGATGCTAGTGCCAAATGTTTCTCTTTACCTACTCCTTCCCAAGAGGAAGTTCTTAAGCCACCTTAACTTCCCTAATTATTCCATAGTTCTCTATACAGTTATTTAAATAGCCTTATTGAGTGATCTCCGTCAATTCTTACGCACCTCTAGTTGAATGTTAAAAGTCCAATCCTTTACACTTCTTATGTAGTATACTTGAAATGTATTGATGTTTGCTTAATATTGTATATTGTACTATTGACACCTTGACTTTTCTTTCAATAAAAATATTTGAACTGAAACAGACTTAGTGAAGCAAATCTTACCTTAATGACTCGCAATGCGGCATCGCAGAGATGATAGTAACCCACCTCTTCAATGCCCTACCTGTGCTTCTAGGAAATTAGTATTATTTCCAGGATAAAATGGCTAAAGCCCAGGGAAGAGGGTCTTCTGTGTTGTTTTTCTCTTTTCCTTTTTCCTGTTATCGAACCTTAAAACAAATGAGTCTTATTATTTAGTGGTCCCAGGTTCCTTCTATGGACTCACTCCTCCTCTTGTGGCTTGGGTTACTTCTTTCAATTGTGCATCCCTGTGATAAACTGGGAAAGTGGACAGCTCTCTAACGACGAAGGGTTTGATTGGCGTCTCTGAGTCCTTCTCAATTAGGGATAGTTTGGCATAACATTATTCCCGATTTGCATGGCATTTTTTCCCAATGAATCCACTTACATTCATAGGTTCTTGTAACTCATGGTCCTTGTGGTGTTAATTCACACCTTTACAAGTCTTTGACCTCTCTTGAATTTTTCGAATTGGCATGCACAATATAATGTATTCAAGCTGGTACCTTGGAGATGGCTTGCACAATTTCTTTAATCAAATCATTGCCTTGGAGTTTGACCTGCACAACGTCTGTAATCAAATTGTTATCTAGAAGTTGAAGGAGGTGTTGGTAAGTGTTTACTTAATCGTGTTCTTTGTAGGTTTTCTTCCGGTAGATGAGACCACGATTCGGGCGGAGCGGGTCTACAGAAATACTGAGGTGGATACCGGGAGCTGCAGGTAAGTGTTAGTGGTCAGGATCCTTGAAGCAAAGCTTGTATAACATTCTGGGCCCAGTTTATATGCAACTGCGTCCAAGATGACCGTCGAGATTTGCCGAACCATCAGAAATGGCAGTCACACACTGCTTGCATCTCCTAATGAGAGTAAGCACGTCTCAAAATAACTAAATGTAACAGTGACAGGGATCGAGTTTGTTAACTTCTTTGAATTACAGTACTAGGGGGGGGTGAGATATTTCATAGTCGATAAAATGTGCAAGCCACATAGCTGGGGGGCTGAGATATGTAATCAATAAGGTGTGTCAGCACCGATAAGAGCCAGTGATTGTTCAGGATGTCTTCTGGCAGGGTTGCTAAGGGCTATCTCTACGGGTTGTGGGGAAGATTTCCTCCATCTCTGACATATTGGGTCACACCCTTGGCCATTTAGGGCTTTACATCAAACATCACAAAAGGTGATGGGAGGAATGCCTGCAAGAAGTTCACCCATTGTCAATTGCTCAGGGTAGCATTCCACTGCGTTGTTCTTTTGGCCACCATACCACCTCAGTTTGGACCCAGCCGTGAGCAAATCAGTCTTAACACTCCTCCAATGAGTAGATTAGGAGCCCCTATTTCTGTGTCTCTATATGTTTCTGCCTCCTTGCTTCCTATTCTCGTACATGGGCCTTCGTCAAGATAGGTCCTTTCCATACAAGTCATACTCATTGCTTATTTAAGCCATAAAATAAGGTTATTCTGCGGAGAAGAAAAATATACACACTCATACGGAATTGAAAAGGGGTACTAATGAATGATAAACCCCCTTGCTCCAGACTCAATAAGCGGGCCGTATGAAGGAAATAACTACCCTTTAGCTTGTGCCTCTGGCATCTAATGGAACACTTGTGTGCAGGTGTTCATCTCCTTGCGCCCGAGGCTTGGCAAAATGAAGAAAATTCAGCTTGTGTACCAGCAACCTTTTTGTGTTATCCTATAATTTAGAAAACAAACCGATAGCTGCAACATGTTAATATTGAGGTTTTCGTTTATTAACATTGACAAGGCCCGAATGTTGTAGGAAATGTCTCATGGGAGTCTGAAGCCTGTTTAGTAAAAGCAATTAAATTAATACTCGTGTCTCCAGCTCTTTAAAGAATATTTTGCAGCGGTGAGACTTTTCATTAAATAGTGCAATTAGTTTGGTAGTCAGAATATCCATTTTTATGATGCAATGAAATGCCAGTGTTTTCCTGGATTCCAGGCGAACTTGGGTCTGTACAAATATCCTCCCGAGCCAAAACACTGGAGCCGCGTCATTGAAAGAAATGGGCAGCTTGTTTGATTCCGTAGCTTGCCCTGCTCATCTCTCCCATAGTAAAAACGATTTAGGAATAGCTAGTTTTGTGGACCAGTTGGTGGATGGAAAGGCCACCTTGCTGGTTCCCATATGTCAGTAGAAAGGAGGGAGCAGATTTATGTTTCCTGGCGGATCCCTGCAAATCAGCAGGGATGCGGCAGGAAAGATGCGTCACGCAAGTTTACCCTTGCGCCACCACAGATGCGCCGCATTTACAATGCAGCGCATCGTGGCGCAAGGATAAACAGATGCGTGACGCATCTGATGGCATAAGGGCGGCGCATTGCTGGAGTCGTGTCGCAAGCACGACGCAACTCCAGCAATGCTCAGGGGCTGCCCATACCTAACATGCTGCGTCATGCCTTACGCCTGCTTCAAGCAGACGCAGGGTTTTGACGCAGCAGCGTCGGAAAAGTGACTCAGTGAAATCTTGTAGATTTCACTGCGTCACTTTTCCGAGGCTTTTTCCGATGGAACACCCACACTGCATACATTAAACCTGATGCAGGTTTAATGTAGCCCAGGGCTTTACAACGTGACACATCTCCCTAGATGCGTCATGTTGTAAATAAGGCGCAACATGGCGCATGGTTTACGCCGCCGCTGCATCACAAAAGTGACGCAACGGCGGCGTAAATGTCTCGCAAGGGGCTTGTAAATCTGCCCGAGATGTCTAACCCATTCCTGTGTAACGTGCATCCGTAGCAAGGGCTGGTGTCATTGTCTAGGACACTGACAAATGTTCATAACATTTGAAGTCACCACCTTTCCAGATTTGAACGGCAGATTCCACTGCCTCTCCACAGATGTGATCTTACTTTCCCAGACTAGTGTCTTGTACCAGCATTTAAGTGAAGCTACCTCTTCCATAGCTCCTGGTGGTAATATTGTTTATGGTAGGGCTCTAAGGGGCAGATTTACGTTCCCTGGCGCATCCCTGCAAATCAGCAGGGATGTGCCAGGGAAGATGCGTCATGCAAGTTTGCCCTTGCGCCACCGCAGATACGCCGCATTTACAATGTGGGGCATCGTGGCGCAAGGATCAGCAGATGCGTGACGCATCTGCCGGCGTAAGGTTGGCGCAGTGCTGAAGTTGTGTCACAAGCGCGATGCAACTCCAGCACTGTTCCAACCTGCCCTATCCCTAACATGGTGCGTCAAGCCTTACGCTTGCTTGAAGCAGGCGTAAGGATTTGACGCACCAGCGTCGGAAAAGTGACTGCGTGAAATCTTGTAGATGTCACTGCGTCACTTTTCCGAGGCGTTACTGCACCGGAACACCCCCCCCCCTGCACCGGAACGCCCACATGAAACCTGACGCAGGTGTCATGTGGCACAGGGCTTTACAACGTGACGCATCTCCCTAGATTCGTCATGTTGTAGATGGGATGCAACGTGGCGCATGGTTTACACCGCCGCTGCGTCACAAAAGTGACGCATCGGCGGCGCAAAAGTGGCACAAGGGCATTGTAACTCTGCCCCTAAGTTTCTTATTTGGGTGTCCTTCTCCTTCCTGACCTCCCATGTAAACCAAGCATAGACAATTTGCTTGAAAGCTTTTAGTTGCTCATGAATTTCACATGATGGCGCAAAAAACACACGGAGAGACAACACACGGAGAGACTAAGACCATTCTTCTAAGTCCATGCTCAGTTTTTCTCCATCCAGCAGACTTAAGGTGCAGGCAAAAATCCTCTGAACTGTCGCCTAGTGTTGGATCTTCTCACAATACAACTGATTCCCATTTTATCCTTTTTATTTTTGGATTCTCAAAATGTCACCCAAACACTCTGTTGGCATTGCCTTAGTTTTACTACGTTGTCTTAAAGATATTAGAGTTGGGTGATTTTATTCTTGAGCAAATTTCAAAGTATAATCAATGCTTACAGGACAGCATTGACCAAAAAATCACGATCTAACATCCCTCTATAGGAAAATAAGTATTAAACCTAGACTAAAGGATGCCTGGTGCCAGTGGCAGCTGGTAACATTTCAAAGTGTCAGGGTGTAATCCTTGCCCCAAATTACAGAAAGTGGGTGAAGCGAATGAGCCTGACTTCTTGTAGGAGCCTTCGGTGGAGGGAGCGGGGGATCTCCACAAAAAGAATGTTAAATATTATATTGAAGTGCATTTTAAAGGTCAATGGTCAAACAAATCTTTTTAAAAGACAAAGAGTCTAAAGGGCACTTATTACATATTTGAGTACTTCCAAGGTGCGCTAAGCCAACAAAGCCCGATGTTCAAGAGGAGGTGACCCAATTTCTTTATGCTGCCCTCCAATAATAACTACCTTCATTGTGCCCGGGCCAGCGATTTGTCATGGGGGAAGCATTTGAAATATGTGCTTGCTTACGCCGCCCTATACCTCCTTATTAGCTGGGGCAGGGCCAGGATTTTGTCATGGATACCTTCATATGAAATGGGTGCCTCTTTATGCTTCCTTATATCTCTGTATGCCTCCTTATGCCATGGCTATGAATTTCATACAATATACTAGTGGCAGATTTTTTCCATTGATGTCATCCATATACCAGTGGAGATCCATAAGTCAAATTTACCTCTAGTATGTCAGGCCCAGCATTTTGTCATGGTTAACTGAAGTCCCCACCATGAGCAATGGTAGTCCTCCCTAATGTCAAGAATTACTACCATTGTACCAGTACCATTATTTTGCCATAGGTGCACCATATGCCAAGAATTAATTAAGGTGTGCCAGTGCAAGCCTTTTGCAGTAAGTGCGTATTGTTTCAAGAATTGCCTACGATATGTTAAGTTCATCATTTTGCCATGGGAAACCCGCTCTCCGTAATTTGTCTGCAGTATGCCTGGGCCAGTGGCCAGCAGACTCATAAGAATAACACACTTGCGTACACACACTCATACTCACTAACATTCACATTAATTCTCACTCATTCATACTCCTTCACAGTCTCTCTTTCACTCATTCATTCTCTCTCACTCACACTCATTTGCATGTTCAATTTCATTCAGATTCACTTTCCCTCAGTCCCTATTATTCTCAGTCATTCCCACTCACTGTTTCACGCACTGCCCCTCGTTCTCGCTCACTTCTGTATCTCACTCTTACTTTCATTTGCACACTCACACTGACACACACTTACACAAACACCTTTGCTGATTCATTAACATTCTTGCACACCATCTCACTCATATTTTTACACACTGTCTCACTCACCCTGTCTCACAAGCACGCTGTCACAAAGATGCGGCCGCAATTTGCACACTGTCACAGTCACACACTGTTTCAATCACTAACCTACTTTCTCACTCACATGCTCAATTACACTCACTCTCACTCATTTGTGCACGCACACACACAAAACATTTGAGAGCAATTGTTTATCAACTATCTAGTTCTTGTGCTGGTCCACTGCAGCTCCCAAGCAGGGGCAGGTACACAACTTACTCCTGATTAAGGTTCTGAATCGGAAAACTGAGAGCTGAGGAACGAGCACTGCAAAACCAGATTACTGGCAACATCCAGTCTCTCGAATTTTCACTTCAATCTCCCCATTACGTCACAGGATGGTGTAGTGTCCTAGCCACAAAGGACACGGATGCAAGGTCAGGATTCAGGTAGCTTCTTTATTATCGACCTTTCCTTTCTGATTCCCCCTATCCAATGCCCTTTCCCGGGCATGACTCCGCCTCTTTCCTTATCCCACCCTCAACCCGCCTCCTCAGCCGAGGAGGTCCTAGCACCTAGCGTTTCAACGCAATGCTACATCTCCCCTTTCTTAACAAAATGAGTTAGATCACTTTTTCCACTAAATAACCAAAAGGAATGTTACATAGTTACAGTTCTTCGATCAGACGACTCGGCGGGGACGGGTATTGACGTCTGGACAGTCTAGTTTTCCTCCACCAGGAATCGCTCTCGGTGCATGGTCGCTGATTTCAGTTGCACTCAGTCTCGTTTCTCCAGTGGTAGGACCCTTGAGTAGTTCTTGCACTTTAGGACTACACTTCTGAAAGGGCGCCACATTCCTGGTGATTCTCTTATCATCCGATTCCGCAGTGATCATAGTTCCTTTTTGTTTGGTGACCACTAGGGGAGTTTCATGATAGCGACAATCAGTCTTCTTTTGCTATTCTTTTTTCACCAGTACCCAGTCACCTTCGTGAATCAAGGGCGGTGCAGCTCTTCTACGACGATCTGCATATGTCTTCATTCTCTCCTTCCTGAGTCGGTCAGTGCTAGCAATGTCATCTGGGTCAGAATCACGGAATACTGCTCCATCAGTCCAGTCAACCATGGGTATTATGGTGCGCACTGGCCGGTCCAGCATTAGGGTCGTGGGACACTTACCAGTAGTGGAATGAGTCGTGTTTCTATAGGCCCGCAGGACTTCATTTAGGACCCTTTGAGTGTCTTGTCGCGAGTCGCAACACTGTTGGATGGCTTTCTTTAATGTGGACATAAATCTCTCAATCATTCCGTTAGCCTGTGGCCACAGAGGTGTAATTTTGCGATGCTTGAAGTTGAGATGCTTGGCAAAGTCTGCGAAATCTTGACTGTTGAATGGAGGCCCATTATCCATTTTCACTATTTTGGGAATGCCCCAGGCGGCAAACACTTCATCCAAAACAGGTATTGTGCTAGACGCTTTGGTTGACGCAATGAGTTGTGCAATCGGAAACCGAGAGTACTCATCCATGAGAGCCAGGATATATTGTCCAGACTTAAATGGCACAAAGAAGTCTACAGCAATATGCTGCCACACACCCTCTGGCAATCGGGACATTTGCAGTGGTACAGGAGGATCAGGTCGACTGACCAGTTGACATTGGGGACAGTCCTTCAGTGTGATCTCTACCATTTGATCTAGGACCGGAAACCATACTCGTACCCTCAGTGCTCTCTTGGTGGCCACAATGCCTCTGTGACCTTCATGTGCCAGATTAATAATGCCTTGCCGCAAATGTTTCGGGATGACTATTCGATTGTCTCTTAAGAGCAGACCATTTGTGGCTACTGACAGTTCCTCCTTCACGTGCTTGAAGGCGGCAAGTTCATGTCTGTCAACTGCGCTGTTTGGAGTGTCGACATCTAAGTGTCTCCAGTCATTGTTCTATATACGGCGCTTTACCTCTTGCAGAGTGACATCTTCAAGAGTGGCATCTAAGATGGCTTCCAACGGGACTGCTGGTGGTCGGGCCTGATCCACCACAAAGCATATGTATTCCTCGGCTACAGACGATCTGCACATCGTTGATTCTTTGGGGTGCCTTGACATGTAATCAGCAGGATTTTCTGCTTTTCCGGGCTTGTGCACAATTGTGTATGTTTATTCTTGGAGGCGAAGGCCCCAGCGTTCTATTCTCGGTGGCATCTTAGCTCGAGGATTACCAAAGATGGTAATGAGGGCCTGATGATCGGTGATCAGTGTGAAATGTTTTCCGTATATGAAGATGTGGAAGTGCTCACAGGCCCAGACAACAGCCAGGCTTTCTTTTTCAGGCTGTGAATATGCTTTCTCCGTCTCAGTCAGGCTTCTGCTTGCATAGGCAATTATGTATCGTTGATCACCTTCCGAGTCATATTGAGCAAGAATTGCTCCCAGCCCCACGGGACTGGCATCTACAGTAATTTCTGTCTTTTTCTTCAGATCAAAGTAAGCCATGTTGTCGGATGACTCCACAGCAGCTTTGAATTCGTTGAAGGCTTGTTCACATCCCGCTGATCACTGGAACGGGTGACCTTGTTTTGTGAGCTGACTCAGGGGATAGCTGATGGTTGCATAATCTTGGATATACCGGGCGCAGTAGCTGGCCATCCTTAAAAAGAAGCGAACATCTCCTGCATCCCGGGGGCTGGGGGTGTCATTCAGCGCCACCACTTTGTCTGGATCTGGTCTCATTCCCGCCTGGGAGAAGATATGGCCAAAGAACTTCAGCGTGGACTTGTGGAACTCACACTTGGCTTTATTTAACGTGAGATTGGCTTCCATTAGTGCATGACAGACTCGTTCTAAGGCGGTGTCGTGCTCTTGTGTTGTGGACCCATACACCAGGATATCATCGCTGTAGTTTAGGGCATTGGGGATGTGATGAATCGTTTTCCTAATGGCTTCTTGAAAGATTTCAGCAGCAGAAGACACTCCGAAACTGAGTCTCTTGTGTCGGAAGAGGCCAATGTGCGTTGAAAAAGTTGTGATGTAACGCAACTGCTCATGTAATTCCAGTTGGTGGTAACCTTTATTGAGATCCAGTTTGGAGAATATCTTTGCTCCGTTGAGTGACGCAATCATGTCGCTGATATGTGGCCCGGGTGTCTTTCTCTTTCAATGACGGTGTTGGGCGCCCTCATATCAACACACAGCCGGACTTTGTCAGGTTCACCTTTTTTCGGCACAACGACTACCGGAGAAACACAGGGTGTAGGTCCATCTGTCCTTTCAATGATGTCAACTTTGAGCAGATCTTGTAGCTCCTGTTCAACTGCGTGTTGGAGATGAAAGGGGACCCGTCGATGGTGTTGAGCTACTGGAGTTATTTGTTCGTTAATGTGTAATCGAATTTGACAATGAGCCATCTTTCCCAGGCCAGCAAATAGCTTTGGAAATTTTTGAGCCACATCAAGTTCGTCATCAACCCTGTACAAAATGTCCACTAGTCTTAGCCGCTCGGCAGTCAGAAGACTCAGAAGGCAATCAGCCTCTGGCCCTTTAATGACATGGATGTAAGCAGGAATGTTGCGATCTTGATATGTGAGATGCGTTGAGAACTTCCCCAAGCACGGGAGTGGCTTTTTGGACATCCAAGTGTAAACTCTCACATGAGCAGGGCTTAGTCGCGGTGGTGATTTCATCCTCTGATATTCCGCCACTGGTATATAGTTTAGAGAAGCTCCGCTGTCCATCACAAATTTGGTCCAGTGCTTGCCGATTTGGATGCTGAGCTGAGGATATTTCTTCAGTCGGTCGGGGTCAGCGACCATACACACATATTCATCACTGTCCTGCGAGATGGAAGACAGTGACCTTGATTCTTGAGAAGACGTGTGTCGAGATCGATAGCTTCGGCGAGACTGGCAGCTGGAGCGGGAGGATCCTGTTGACGAGTCTCTGTGATCACATACTGCTTTGGCCTGATGACGCTTGCTCACAGATCGAGATGACCTTTCGTGATCTCTCTGTTTGTTTTTTCTGTAAGTTCCGCATACGTTCTCGAAGTGGTTCTCCCGTCCACACTTCCGGCATTTCTGACCCATAGCGGGGCACCAGTCCGTGTGAGGAAAATCATAGCCACACCGATAACACTTGAGATGACGCTCCCGCCGTCTGTTATTTCGACTGGAGCTACGACGTCGTTGGTGCACAGGCTGCTGTTGCATCTTGGACCGCGATGACCTCGGCTTCGCTGGAGAATATCTGCGTGTGTTGCGGGATTGAAGCCTGAACGCTTGTTCACGCTTTTCACTTCTCCCTGCTTCCATCTTTTTGGCATGCTCTTCAGCCTGATCATGCACCCGTGTCATCTCTTCAATTTCATCCAGCGAATAGCTTTTCTTTAACAGTTTCCGTCTTAAGGATTCGGAGTGACATCAATAACCCTCAGATGAAGGGCATCTTCGGTCGAGAAAGAGTCAAACTCGCAATAGCGTGCCAGACGTCTAAGGCGAGTGATGAAGGCGCACATGGGCTCTTCTTTTACTTGAGCCGCCAGGTTAAACGTGTATCTCTCATAATCAATGTTCTTTTTGTGCAAGAATTTTCGGTTTAGGGCTACACACACATAAGTGTAGGATGCCACATCGGCTGCAGGTAGTTCCTTTATGATTTGGCCTACATCTTTTCCTAATAAATTATGTAGTGCTATGAGCTGTTGACCGGCGTCCGTCACGTGCGAACCCTTCATGAAGTCTTCAAAATCCTCAAGCCACTCCTTCCACCGAAGACCCATACCTCCTCCTGTTTCGAGGACCAACGGTTCAGGTGGATGCAGAAACGACACTCCAAGCATCCCCATATGTCCAGCATTGGCTTGCACCGGACCTGCTCGATGAGATGGTGAGGTAGACATGGTGATGAAGCGGCCTGTCAGTTGACTTTACCAATGCTTGGCGAGTTTTCGAAATTTACAGTTGAATGTATCAATGCTTGATGACGTTCAGGTTATTCAGTTACATTTACCAATGCTTGATGACTTTAAGGCTCTTTCAGTTGAATTTGCCAGTGCCTGATGAATTTCAGATCATTCAGTTACATTTACCAATGCTTGATGACTGTTAGGCTCTTTTCAGTTGAATTTGCCAGTGCTTGATGAATTTCAGATCATTCAGTGACATTTACCAATGCTTGATGACTTTTAGGCACTTTTCAGTTGAATTTACCAGTGCTTGATGCTGGTTTATGAACTTCGCCTGACTCCAAAATGGCCGCCAGGGATTCCTCGCAGTGGATTGGTGCAGGCGCCTGACTCAAAGATGGCGGCCGCAAACTCACGCGCCCCACGAGATTTAGCCTTGCACACACCGGCAACAGCTTCTCAGGCAACCGGGCCTCTCCCAGTACCCGGACACGAAGGAAGGCACTCACCCACAGGTATCAGGGCTCAGGAAACACGCGACTGGGGTGGGCACCCAGATCGTCGTTACATGCAGGGAACGTGGGACCTCCACGCTACTCCAACGTCGGGGGGGGCCCGCAGGTGTCCCTCACTCTTTACGCTACTCCAGCGTCGGGGGGGCTCTCAGCTACCCCTCAGTCCGTCGGCAATCCAGACACGAACGGGGTGGACACCCGGATCGCAGCGCACCGGAATGAACGCGGTCGGGGTAGGCTCCCGAACCGCACCACGTGAATCCTGGAGAGCGCTCCACATGCTCACGCAGCTCCGTCCGGCAGCCGCACTCACAGGGCACGCACCCACATCGCATGGGCCGTGGCCACCCTCGTCGCCAGTTGTAGTGTCCTAGCCACAAAGGACACGGACGCAAGATCAGGATTCAGGTAGCTTCTTTATTATCGACCTTCCCTTTCCGATTCCCCCTATCTAATGCCCTTTCCCGGGCATGACTCCGCCTCTTCCCTTATCCCACCCTCAACCCGCCTCCTCAGCTGAGGAGGTCCTAGCGCCTAGCGTTTCAACGCAATGCTACATCTGGGGTGGAGGGCAATGTGGTTCCTGATCCCACCCTGCCCTATGACGAGACAGGAGAGGTTGAGATGATTGCTTGACTGGCGCAGGCACTGTAAGGCTTAAGCCAAATGTGGGGGCAGATTTATGTTTCCTGGCGCATCCCTGCAAATCAGCAGGGATGCACCAAGAAACGTGTGACATGCAAAGCCATCGTTGCCCCACCACAGCGGCGTGCCATGGCGCAAAGATAGGCAGATGCGTGTCGCATCTGCCGGTGTAAGGTTGGCCCAGTGCTGGAGTTGTGTCGAGGGCGCGACGCAACTCCAGCACTGTGCCAACCAGGAAAAGTAACTGAGTGAAATCTTGTAGTTTTCACTCAGGCACTTTTTCCGAGGCGTTCCTGCGTGGAACGCCCACCCTGCGCCTGTACGCCCACATGAAACCTGACGCAAGTTTCATGTGGAGCAGGGCTTTACAATGTGACGCATCTCCCTAGATGCGTCATGTTGTAAATCCCCCACAGCATGGCGCTAGTTTTACGCCGCAGCTGCGTCAACAGAAGTGACGCAACAGAGGCGGAAAAGTGGCTCACGGGGCTTGTAAATCTGCCCCATGATTGCAGCTACATTACCCAGTGATGTTGCAGCATGTCACTAACGTGACGGCACCTAGGCATATCAGGCCCTTGAGGGGCCAGATCTGGGACTTTGCCAGTCCCGAACAATCTGATGGCTGGCACATGCCTCTGTATACATCTACATTAGCCATCAGCAAGATCACTTCCTGAGGCTGCCATTGCGTGCCACTTGTAGCAGGGGTCAGCAGTTTTTAAATACACAAATAGGAAATAGCAAGCCATCATTCACTATTGGCATAATACAAATTAGGCATAAAATAAAAGGGCAGAGCCAGGATTACCATCAGAGTGAGCATCCACTGCCTTTTGCCCCCTTCAATTCAATGCCCTCAAATTCAGAGCTTGCTTCTTGTTAATAAAGCATTCAGCATTTTACTCCACCATTTTTAGGGAAACTGTGTTGGAAAAGATATTCCAAACATTTTGTGATATTGTCTTCATATGGATTTTGGGTGGGATTAAAATGCATATTATCAGTAATGCCTAAATTTACATCAGTGCGCCCTGTGATTAACAACCATTTTTTAAATAATTATTATTTAGGAGTTTTAATGAATGACATCTTATTATGGACATTGCAATCAGAAATAGATACAAAACAGTCCCTTTACTATACTGTTCTAGCAGTTATAACTGTGATAATAAAGTAACGTTTTCACAGAACAGGACAATCTTAAACATCCTTCAAATACAAATGAACTATTAAAAAATATTTTAGTGGCAATCGGAATAGGAGGAGGGTAAGAAACAATTATAGAGGCAATCGGAAGAGGAGGGGGCTAAGGTGAAAGGAGTGGGAGAATATCGAGAGTTTTTTCTCCCAAGACTGTTTTGGTCAAGAATAGCAAAGTTAGGTTTTCATCTTCTGAGGTCTATATGTACATTAATTGTGTTTTTTAGAGCATTACCTACAGTCTTTAGATGGGAGGACTTTTTTTTCCAAACGTTTCAAAGGAATCTTGTAACAAATAGATACGTTTTGCGTAGGAAGCGAGCGGATAAGAGTTCTGTTAATCATCTGCATGTGTAGGTGGTATTTTGGACTTCAAGTGGCAAAAATGCAGACCTTAAAGGCTGCCAGTGAGGTAGCCATCCATCTCTGCCATGATCAAAGAGACCATGCAACAGTTCTAGTTTCTGGATGGTTGAAAGGGTATAGAGCTGTACAGGGATTGTGTATTGCAAACTAAGGTCCAATAGGAAGAGTGGTGAGACAGGCCAATCGGATGTCACATAAAGTACTATTTTCTCAGCTGAATTTCCAGCCTCTCAAGTCTTAACTAATGAGGGAATAACCAGTCAAGTTTAAGGACAGTTGTGAAGGATCTTACAGAATTTGAATTTTTAGTCAGAGTTCAATTAATCCATGGTCGTGAGTCTTCTGGACGAAACCCATTCTTCTTTGTGTCCTCAACTGAAACTTAGGTTTGCCTCCTGGTTCGGGTTTCACATTGTTTGGGACTGGAATAAAGTTCTGTAACTATTGTGTTTTATTGCTCCAATGTATAAGCCCCATGTCTGTGAGTAATCATACATGAGGTAGGTGACAGAGTTACAGATGTGTATGCATGCTTACAATGTGCCTCAGACAATAAACTAAACTCTAGGCATAAATCACTGGCTAAGAGATGTGATGTATGTAATATCTGGTCAGTTGTCATGACCACGTGTTCCACCAATTACACCCATTAAATGGTGTTTTACATTATTTTTATTTCTGTATTGTTCAAGGAAATAGTTTCTGAGTGCAAGTGTGGGTCTTTCTATATAGATTTAAGCACAGCTATCCACGTTGCCAATATGGATAGGGTCATGGAATCTAGTGTTTGTGGCACGGTTGATTCAACAGAGTGCATGTTGTCTGTCCTGTAGTGTTCTGTTGGAGGGTTTCTCTCTATTTTTATCCAGTAGAATGTAGACATTGCCTACTTCATGATAGCTCATAGCTTGATTGGGCACACTCGAGACCTGTCACCGCCTCAGAGAAAACGTTTACTCTAATGGTCAATCTAAAATAATTGGAGGGGGACTGGGAGAGGAAACATACTCAGGGCCTTATTTATGAGGCCTTGTGTCAGTTTTGCGCTGCAGTTGTGTCACTTTTTGTGATGCAGCGGTGGCGTAAAACATGCCCCCTCTTGCATCCTATTTACAAAGTGACGCATCTAAGCAGATGCATCACTTTACAAACCCCAGCGCTACACAATACCTACGTCAGGTATAATGTACGCAGGGGGGCGTTCCCACGCAAGTAAGCCACGTAGAAGTGACGCAGTGAAATCTGTGAGATTTCATTGCGTCACTTCTAGGACACCATTGCGTCAATACCTTACGCCTGCCTCACAGCAGGCGTAAGACTGACGCAGGCCCTTTCACATGGGGCTTGCCCCATGTGAAAGGACACATTGCTGGGGTTGCGTCACTTTTGTGACACACCCAAGCAATGCGTCATTTTTGCGCCTACATATACATAAAAAATACTGACGTATCTGTAACTGATTGCGACATGATGCGTCATACTGTAAATATGACGCATCCAGCATGTCACAAGGAGGGCACAATGAAAAGTGACGAATCACTGTTTTCACGCAGTGATGCGTCACTTTTCATAAATGAGGCCCTCAAGGTGTTATCATATCGGGGAGCTATCATCATATTTGTCACTTGCACTCTACTCCAAAATCATAATTGTAGTAATGCCCATTTCTGAAAATCAGAGTTAATTTATAGTATGAGTGAGTTTAAGGTATCTGAAAATGTGTCAGTCAGACCCCTATTTAACAACATGCAAAGGTTCCTCAGTTTACTCTAGGTCCTTTCAATATTGTGCCTTTCTTGTGCGTATTCAGTGGTAGTATGTGACATTGGGAATGCTTCATATTTACTGTAAATAATTTTACACCAAGGCCATATGTGGTGGCAAGGAGGTCCTCTATTCAGTCAATTTAAGCAAAATATAATCAGCACAGGCTATTGAGAATAGTAGCAACAATAGGAGCATCCCTGTGCAGTACCACATTGTACTGACAATGGTTTTGATTGGACATCCGCACATGCTACCTGAGCCGACGGTTTGCTTTATAGACATCCAACCTTGCAAAGGTTTCTCATGAATGTAATCTTTGAAGAGATGGCACCATGCCACATGATTAAAATATTTTACTGCATTGAGGGTTAGGGCCACAGTTGATCTGCTGGAAGTCCATACCAAATGGGAGATTTTACGAAGATGATTCCTAGAAGATTCACGAGGGACAAAACGCACTTGGAACCATTTATTATCAAGGGTTTAACTTCATGCTACATATTTGCCAGGATTTGTTGACAGTATCTTCATGTCTGTGTTTATCAGAGATATTGGTCAGGACTTGGAACAATATGGTCAACCTTTGTACAGGTTGGGTGTTGGACTTTGCCCTGTTTGCAGTATCATCATCAAACATTTTGACTTCACCCCTCCTGTTTAGCTGCGTTTATTTTTGATGGCCTTAGA
The DNA here is from genome assembly GCF_964204655.1 of Triturus cristatus. Lineage (NCBI taxonomy): Eukaryota > Metazoa > Chordata > Amphibia > Caudata > Salamandridae > Triturus > Triturus cristatus. The sequence goes on along the minus strand of NC_140588.1, from coordinate 205,173,961 downwards.
ACTCTGTGCAGTTTACCACTGCTAACCAGTGCTGAAGTGCTTCTACTCACTCCCTAAAAATATGGTAACAATTGATTACACCTGATTGGCATATTTTGTTTACTAGTAAGACCCTGGTAATGATATCCAGGTCTTGTAAATTAAATGCTACTAGTGGACCTGCAGCACTTATAGTGCCATCCACTTAAGTTGCCCCATAAAACACGTCACAGTTGTGCCATTGCAGCCTGTGAGCAGTTTTAAACTCTAAATTTAATTTGGCAAAAAAAAAGCTTTTGCCATGCCTAAAACTCCCTTTTTAATACACATAAGTCACACCTCAGATAGGCCCTAACCAGTCAATAAGGGCAGGGTGCATTTTATTACGAATGCTGGACATGTACTTTTTAATTGTACATGTCCTGATAGTGAAAACTCCCAAATTTGTTTTTCACTACTCTGAGGCCTACCTCTCCCATAGAATAACATTGAGTTGACTTATTACATTTAAAAAGAGATAATATTCTTTGGGAGATCATGTTTGGTGTAAAAGTAATTGTAGTTTAGAATCCTTTATAATGGCAAAGTCATATTTTGAGTCACAATTGTGAAAATCCCACATTTAGAAAATTGTAATTTTCTTGTCTTAACCATTTGGTCTTTGCAGCATGTTTCTTGGGTCACATGACTGGGAGTAATTGGCAGCTGGCCTTTTTACATGTCTCCCGGATGGCCACACAATAGAGGGAATAGGTGTTGGTAGGATGGGGGCAGAGCTGTTCACAGCCCCACTTGCACTTCAAATGCACTGCCTCAGCTCACACACAAAGAACTTCCCAATAGCCTATTGTGACTGAAGGCAGCCTTGGACCAGAGCAGGGAGACAGGAAATTCCAGGACACTTCTGTGAGGGGAAAACCCTAGAAGTTTCTTCCACTTCAAGCATGGGCCAGGTATAAAACTAGGATCTTGAGACCCACTCTTTTATTTACTTCTGGACCTGTGTAAAGACTCTCGGGCATAATATCGACAAACTGCGATAAATATCGCAGAGCGCACTTAGCGCGTTTTTTTCTATCGCCGGCTATCGCTGGATTTCATCGCCGAGATAGCGCGTTATTATCAACGCTTATCTCAGAGGCGATGCAAAATCCAGCGATAGCGGCGAGAACCAGCAATAACGCGAGAAAACAAGAGCTATTTACACTGCGCTATTGCAATGCTTGCTAATAGGCAAGTGCAGACTCAGCCTGACAATCCACCTCCCATTGACAAGATGGGTAAGTCCGGTTTTCAGCAGGCGTTAGAAACCAGCGATAATCACGGTTAGCGCGACCTTTATTATCGCTACGCTTGTCCAGGGCCGGATTAATAATAGAGGGAAGTTTGGTTAGCGACAGTATTCATGTCATTTTAGTGTGGAACGCCCACTTTGCATGTCATTAGCATTTAATATCGCTGACATGCAAAGTGGAAAAAAGGCGGCTACTACTTCAAGGAAACATGCGTTAGCGTGTCCTTGATAATAGAGCGATATTTAAATCTCCCGCTTTTTGGCCGAAAACGGACGCTAAAGCGGCGGTATTGGGCTTGATAATATGCCCCTCAGAGTCATGACCCTCCAAGTGCTGTCTCTCCAGTGCTGGATCCTTGTAAGTGGTGCTAAATGTGCCCAGGGTAGCCCAAATCGAAAACTTGGAACTTAGAAACTTTTCTGCCAAAAAGTGCTTTGAGAACTGAGAGGAGATTGGGACCTACCTGCTTACCAATCTGCCCAATTTGCATTCCCGGTCAGCCTGACATCTCAGCAGCACCCGCTATGTTCTTCTCTGCAGCAGTAAATTCTGGTCCTCTTAGAAGATGTATGGACAGAAGAACAGTACGGCTGACCAATGTTGAGCACATCAATTTCAAGGTAAATGTTCAAATTTCTGGTAGGTGCAAAGACACGTCCAGAGCAGGCCGTACTTGTGCTCTACTGGAAACCAGATATACAAACTTTTTTAAAAAGAGACGGTGCACCAAAAAAGTCTTTTCAAATGATCCAATTTATGTTCTTTTATTCTTTGTCAACTTTTTAGAGATTCGGACTCAGCCAACGCGTTTCGTTCTTATGAACTTCGTCAGGGCATGGGTAATAGTTTGAAGGTAACCTCCAGACCTTTCGATAGATGTACAACTTTCAAATGACGTTGTTTACAGTTGTTCAAAAAACTGTGTGGCCTCTTAATTAATCAAATGGTGCATATACAATTAAATTCTATGTATATCACCGAGTAAACCAATTGTACATAAGACTTCCAAGTAGATTGCAACTACAATGTTGATTTACTAGTGAATTCGTTTCCTTGGATCTACTTGGAAGTCTTATGTACAATTGATTTACTCGGTGATATACATAGAATTTAATTGTATATGCACCATTTGATTAATTAAGAGGCCTCTTAGAAGATGTATCTGTCCTTGTGGAGCACTCGTTGGCTACAGCCTGCTGCTTCATCCGGCGGGAGGTTTTCGACTCCCATAATTGAGACTGTGATAGAATATAGAAATCTTTACTGCAACTTCATTCAGTGGCTCTTGGGGGATAACACTTCTTCCTTTGGAAACTGCCAGCAGCCTTGCTCTGTTAAACTTTTCCTTCTAGGCATTTTTCAGCAAAACCTATTCAAAGTGCGAAGGTAAGAGGAGACAGGGCCTATCCACTTTGGTGTCTGAACTGCGTGCCATATTGGTCCGGTTTAACATTTGATTTTGCCCTGGTCTCAAAATGGCTAAATGCCCGCCGTTGCTGCTTTGATCATTTAGGTGCTATTTTACACTTTCAATTTTTTTAATGCAACACTCCAGTTCCACTGATTGGATTTTTGTTATTTTGGTGTCAAATATCTCATTAACATTTACTCTATTTTTCTAAATTGTTTTAGGATTTCTCTTGTGTTGCGATTTCACTTTATTACAGTTCAAATACTACATGAATACATTAAGCATTGCCTCTAAGTTAAGCCTAACTGCTTTTGTGTCAAGCTACCAGAAGGGTTAAGCACAGGTTAACTTAGGGACTTTTTGCGGTTCACCATGACACTGATTGTAATTTTCGCTGGTGAAGGGTTTACAAGTCCCTCAACAAACAACCCAATTTCTACTACTATCTTCTTGGAAGAAACCGAAAAGGCTCTTCTGACTGCAAAAACTGTATCTCATCTTGACTCTTGCACTCCAAGTATTTTTAAGTTTGCATCACCAGTGCACAGTAAACAAATCAATATGCTTTTTACTCAATCACTAAAAATGGGCATCTTTCCTAAAATATTGAAGAAGGATTTGATCCACCCTTTGTTAAAACAAACAAACTCAGACCCTTCCTCAATGGTTGACTTTAGACCAATCTCCTTTCTTCCGGTTATGGAAAACAATGCTGGAACTCTTAGTCAATCTTCAGATTTCCCATTTTATCTCATCACTCCCAATCAGGCTTTAGTACAGGCTTCAGTACAGAGGCAGCCCTTTTTGAGGTGGCAGGATTTTTCAAATCCAATCTGGATTTGGGTAAAACAGCAGTGATCAACTTGCTGGCCTTCTCTGCAGCGTTGAACAGGGCCTCCCATGAGATCCTGTTGGACTGGCTAAGGACTGCCGGCTTTACCAACATGGTCAATAAGTGGCTAAAATTGTTTTAATAGATAGTGAGCAAGCTGTCCATCTTCCACAATCCACTTCGAACTGTAAGAACATTTGTTTTATGGTACCACAAGGTTTGACTTTGAGCCCCATGTTATTCAACTTCTATCTAGCACCTTTGGGAAAGTAAGTAGAGAGCTTGGGCTTTAATCTTGTCTCCTACACTCATCACGCACATCTGATGCTTTCTTTACAACAAATGGATAGATCAGTGGTGACAAATATAGTAAACATAGTAAATTGGATGAAACATAGCTACCAAAAGCTGAATTCAGATAAATCTGAAATCTTGTTCTTTGGAGTATTGGACATTGCTGTGGCCAGATGACCTGGATCCTTTTCCAATTCCGAAAGATGAGGTACGGAATCTGTGTGTAACATTTGATAACCAACTATATTTTAAACCACAGATGAGACATATCACCGTGGCTTGCTTTAGCATCTTAAAATCTCTAGAGAAGACTTTGCTATTTCTTCCAGACCAAACGTGCAAGATGGTGATTCATGAGATCATCACAGCGCAGCTGGATTACGCAAATTCACTGTATTTTGGGTCACTGGCTGGACTTCAATAAATTTCAATTGGTTCAAGATGCTACTCCACATCTAATTTTGAATTGTCCCAGAACACAATCCACTGAGAAAAACTTGAAGACAGTACACTGGCCCCTGAAAAATCAGAGGGTAATATTTTAAACCCTGACTATCACCTATAGGGTCTTTCATCAATCTAGTCCTCTCTACTTACACAGGAGATTCAAGATGTATGACCCTGGTAGGGTGTTATGCTCCTCCAACCAGTGATTTCCATGTATTCCTAAGATATATAAGGAGAGGCTGGTAGAATGTTCCTTCGTCTATCTGGCTGCAAAAAGCTGGAACCTACTTCCTAAAGCTCTCAAAGATTTAGATAGAGAAAAGGCTTCCAAGGCATTGTTAAAATCTCACCTTTCCATTGGATTCTAAGTTGCTGTCTCACTCAACATGCTTCTTTAGCACCGAGATGCTTCTTGGTAAGCAGCTGTGCGCATTACAAAGGACATTCATTCATTCAATTTCTCACTATCACTACTTTACTACTTTATTGGAGAAAGAGTGAAAAGTACCTCTGCTCACACCCTGGATCTATCTGGACCACATGAGACTTTTGGTCACTTGGGAACCTTCTATTTTTTAAAATTTCCTGGTAAATCCCCATCTCCTTGCGCTTTATTATTGAACAGTGTGGAGTTCATATTTCTTGTCCTGTAATTTCTCCTTCTTGTAGTTGTCTCCCTGTCTCTGAATGTCTAGGGATCAAGTATTCAACAAAGGACTCTTTACCAGTATTGTATTACCTTGTGATTGGTATATATGATGTAGAAAACTTGCAAAGGTTTTCCATGCAATATAGAAGTATATAAAAGATACCACTTTGTCTTTTAATGCATGCAGTGCCGTCTGACATTACCTCAGACTTGCACTTAGCGAGGTCATGAAGGTACTTCTTGTAAAGGAGAACCTTCTTCAACTTTTAGTAGAGGTCTGGATTTATCTCTATCTTGAGATGAAGTTAGACCTTGCAAAATTTAAATTTCAGTGGCTTAATGTGCGCAATTAAAAATTTAGAATTATGCTTATTACGTGAAATTTCCAAAATGATGCCATGATGTCACTTCACGTAACTACACCATATCCGCTGTAAAAAGATTCTTTGAATGAAAACATTGCAATAGAAATTTACCCAAACACACATGGGTACAGCAGAATGTTAGTGGCTGCTGTTCTTGGTGATTTTGTCTTCCAACAAAAATTCACACGATGATGCATTTCGCGCTAAAATGTATTCATTGATGACAGATTTGCTTTTCACGTAATTACATGTGTTATGTGTATTTTGCTGTAATTTCACATTTTGAGAGGAAGTAACACGGCCAGACTGGGAAGAGAAACCAACCCTGGCAATTCCACTTGACCAGGGAGGTTTGTGGCACTGAGAAACTCTAGCTGGGAGAGCTGCTGCCGCTTTTATTTTAGACAGGGAGCCGATATTGCAGCACTGCAAAACCAGCCCAAAATTCATATATAATAATTTTTCGTTTACTTTTTTCAGTTTTCGAAACATTTTTTTATACTTTTTTCACACAAAAAAACCATAACTAGATCCTTTTTGAAGCATACCAGTAATCTACTTCCAGTTGAATATATCTAGTCTAGTACTATGAACATTTTAACGTTTAACTACATATATACAGACTACACCTCAAATTTGTCAGACTGCATGGTTATGTGGTTTCTGTAGCCCTCTAACAGATTATTAAACTGTGATGTAAGATACATTGAAGTTAATAAAAAAAGTGATGGGAGGAATGACTAGAATTATTGAAACCATCCTCCAATCACCTTTTGTGTGTCTAATGTAAGATGTGGCATTACACATGATATATGCAGGAACTCAAGAAACCTAGACATATGTTCGTAGGGCCCGATTCATAGAACTAACTTATGACAAAATCCTACACTTACTACCATTTACTCATTTTGGTATTCACAGAAGGCATTTACTCATTTTGGTATTCATAGAAGGCACTTACTCATTGATGGATAAGTGCCTTCTGTGAATACCAAAATGAGTAAGTGCACATACTCATTTAGGATTTTGTCTTAAGTTAGTTCTATGAATAGGGCCCACAGTTTTTTGGTGGAGAAAATACATGAGGTTAACCAAGTTTTCCACAAAAACAAATGTTTTTTTTCGGCAAAACATCTTACGAAATATATCTACATTTTAATGCCTGAGCAGGTAAAATAAATATTATGATTAATGGCTCCTCAACAGTCCATCAAGAAGAAATCCAGTTTTTCTAACCTCGCTGCATACCAAGACACGTCTTCACTGTTTTTTGGTGAAGTAAATACGTAGATATTAGTAAAATACGAGGTTAACCAAGTTTTCCACAAAAACAAATGTTTTTTCCGGCAAAACATCTTATGAAGAATATCTATATTTTAATGCCCAAGCAGATAACATAAAAACTATGATTAATGGCTCTTTAACAGTCTATCAAGAAGAAATCCAGTTTTTCTATCCTCGCTGTTAACAGCCAGTTCACAAATTTAAAAAAGCATACTAAAATTTCACCATTTACTCATCATTCCAGTCAATGAAGTCAACAAGCTTCCATATTCCAGAGTGAAGAGAGATGAATTCATGAGGTTACAAACGTTGTAAAAAAATAGGCATAATGGTGTGAACAAAGTGGTGTCCAGCTAGAACTGCGGCTCGTGAGTGGCACAAGGTGCGCTGCCGAAAAAAACACCAGAATCTTCATGTGCAGATATTATATAGAACCTCATAGGATAACCTAATTTATTTACTCCTAAATGCCATTTATCGGTTATGCAGTGCTAAAGCTCGCAAAGTCAGTCCATGTTTTACGGGTTGTGGAAAATAATACATGGTCAATTTCATACATATTATTTTCTTTTACCAAAATGTTGAGCAGTACTTGATGTAGCTTTAATCTGTGCGAAACAAGCTTGTTGTTTTGTGGTAAAATACAGACAGCGGCTTCTGTGCGAAACAAGCTTGTTGTTTTGCGGTAAAATACAGACAGCGGCTTCCTAGACTGAAACACAAATCCCATATGACAACAAAACAATCATATTTTACTTGTTGCCTTGCGGCACAACCACATACATTTCTGAAAAACGTTAATAAATAATACAATTTCATATAAATTAAACATTGCTTTGCAAATGCTGTAAATTAAATCCAAACGCAGGAAACTAACTTCCATAATGAATGAAACATTCAACTGAATACAGCATGAAAAAAGGGACATAATGCTGTGCTGAACATATGTAAGAACGATGAATATATTTTAAGGGTACACAAATAATTTCCATGTAAATGAAACACAAGAAATGCCAAGGCAGCTTTTCATTTATATGAGTATGTATATTAATGTTTTCTTTACAGTACCAAGAATGCAAGTTCTCATATATATATCTACATTTGTGTGGTTTAATTACTATTGTCAAGTCTAATATATATATATAAATTCACTGATAAAGCCATAGGTTTCAGGTGTGTTATAGTTAGTTGGACATTTCTCTCGTACAAAACTATTGAAATTCCCCCTGTTACAGTTAGTTGAGCTAACTATAACTCGCGCGCCCGCAATGCACTGCTGATGACGTGACATATTACATCACTCTTGACATGGTCAGTGACACCACTCATGACATCACTGATGACATCCCAAATGACATTACTGATGACATCACTGATGACATCCAGTGAATGTGTCTTTTTCTGATAATCAAATATGTTTTATATATGTATATCTCAAGGTCGGTGGAAGAATAAATGGGTATATATAAATGTCTAAATGGATGATTTTTGGGGGGAAAATTGATTCAATAACTGACTGATTAAGTGTATCTTAGTGAACACATTGGTTAGTAAGTAATCTTTAAATATGTAAATATCTGTATCAGTCTCTCACTTTGTGTATAAGTGGCTGCATGGGTTGGAGAGTAGCTACATGAGTGTCTATCTAGGGTATTAGTTGGTTTTTTGAGTATCAGTATGAGTGTCGGAGTGTCTGTATGGTTCGTGGGGGGTATTACATAGTGCATAGATGCATGAATGAGTGACTTACTGTTTGTATGTGTTGAAGACAGCATGTGTGCAGAACTGTATGGGTGGATGAGTGTGTGTATGGGTGTGTTAGTGAGTGAATGACTGTCTTAATAGTGTCTTTATGAGTAACTACATATGTTTTAAACTAGTCACTGTGAGTATTGGTGTATATAAGTGATTATATGTGAGAGTGAGAGATTGGAAGAGTTCCTGTGTAAATCAGTCTGTGTTGCTATAAGTGATTGCTTAAGAGAGTAAGTATGTATATGTTTCTGTAGCAGTAAGTGTGGTGGTGTGTGTATAACTGTATATATGCAATTTAATGGATGTTTGATGCTTTGTTTGCATGTGTGACTATGTGTTTGAGTAACTCTATGGATGAGTGTCACTGTGTAACAGGATCTATAGTTGTATAAGTACATATGATGAGTGAGTACATGTATGAGTGACTGTATAGGACTGTTGGTGAATGAGTGGATATGTGTGTGGATCTTGGAATTACTGAATTGGTGTGCTGTAAGTGGTATTGCTATGTCCATTCTTTTGAAAATGTTAGTTTTTATTTTTGAGTGTGTGTATCAAAGGTTCTATTATGGTGAGAGGGTGTCTGCCACTCTATCACAAGGATGATGTCATCAGTTTAGTCATTTGAGATGTCATGATTTATGTCATGAGTGATGTCACTGACCATGTCATGAGTGATGTAATATGTGACGTCATCAGCAGTGCATTGCTGGCGCGCGAGTTATAGTTAGCTGAACTAACTATAATGGGGGTATTTCAATGGTTTTGTACAAGAGACATGTCCAACTAACTATAACGCACATGAAACCTATGGTATTTCAGTGAATTTCTAAGGTTTTTTAAATGCTAATTCCTAACTATAACGTGCCTGAAACCTATGTTTTTTCAAGTGACTTTCAAAGGTTTCGTAAATGACAATTTTTAAATGTATTAATTGTTATATTGATTTTTTTGATACTGATTTCCTAAATCTTTTTAAACTATTTATTTTTAGATATTTTATTTTTTTAAATTACATTATAATTACATTATACATCACATTACAAAATATACTTTCTCAGAACAAATTACTTTAGTATAAATACTTTGCAAATGGGCAATAGACTTTTAAGTACAGTAGTTACAGTTGTTGCAATGGGCAACACAATTTCAAACACAATGCAACATTGAGCTCAATGGGAATTTCTAGTTAAATGCAAATAGTTACTTTATGGATTGCTTTTCTAACCACAGGATTGGATCCTAGATTCAGTCCTGGGATATTTCCTGTAAACAGTAGAGTAAAAGCGTGTTTCCTTGAAGTAGCAGCCATCTTTTCTCCACTTTGCATGTCAGCGATATTAAATGCTAATGATATGGAAAGTGGGCGTTCCACACTAAAATGACATGAATACTGTCGCTAACCAAACTTCCCTCTATTATTAATCCTTCCCCGGACAAGCGAGGCAATAAAAAAGGTTGCGCTGGCTGGGACCGTGGGTGGATTGGGGACCCCCCCACGGTCCCCAACGGAGTGGGCCAGCCCCGGGGGATGGGGTCCCCGGGGCTATTGGTGGCCCGGGAGGGGGGCCGCGCGGCCCCCCTCCCCAAAATGATATATATTTTTTAAAATAAAATAAAAAAGGGCCGGCCCCGGGGGATGGGGTCCCCGGGGCCATAAGTGGCCACAGGAGAGGGGCAAGGCAGCCCCCCTCCAAATAAAAAAATAATTTAAAAAAGGCCCAAGCCCCGGGGATGGGGTCCCCGGGGCAGATTATGGCCTCAGGAGGGGGGCCACGCGGCCCCTTCCCAAGGTTTTTATTATAAAAAAAAATTGAGGGCAGGCCCCGGGGGATCGGGTCCCCAGGGCCAAAAAATTAGAAAAAGGGGGGCTACACTGCCCCCCATCTAAAAAAACATTTTAAAAAACGGGATCGCGGTCGGAGGCCATGCCCCCTCATTGCACCACTCTGCAAACTTGCCCCCTGGCACATTTGCAGAGGGGGAACACATTCCCCATGAATACTGGGGGTCCCTGGGGGCCAACTAGCCCACTAGGTACCTCCAGTATGCGCCAGGGAACTGCGTTGCAGAGAGGTGCTCTGAGGCCACACCCCTTTTTACATCTCTCTGCAGCGCAGCTTTGTGGAGCTTACTGGAGGTAGCTGGTGGGCTAGTTGCACCCCAGGGACCCTCAGTATTCAAGGGGAGTTAATCCCCCAACTTAAAACGCACCACGGGCCGCGTTTGCACAGTGGTGAAGGGAGGGAGCGGGGCCTGAGGTGATATGTGTGCAAACACGCCCTGTGGTGCGTTTTAAGTTGGGGAATTAATTCTTCTTCAATCCAGAGGTCCCCCGCAGGCCAACTAGCCCACCAGGTACCTCCACTAAGCGCCACGGAGCTGCGTTGCAAAGTGTTGTAAAAAGGGGCGTGGCCTCCGAACACCTCTCTGCAAGGCAGCTCCCTGGCGCATACTGGAGGTACCTGGTGGACTAGTTGGTCCCCAGGGGACCTCAGGATTGAAGAGGAAATATTTCCCCAACTTAAAATGCGCCACAGGGCGTGGTGCACACATGTCACCTCAGGCCTTGCCCCCTTCCTTCACTATTGTGCAAATATTCCTCTAAAATCAGCCGAACTACGACTTCCGATTTGCTCACCTGTTATCAGGAGAGACCTCAGTGCTGCATCTTTGAGCCCAGTACTGATCCTGAAAAGTAATTCTAACCTTACTTACCAGTAACTTGAATTTCCTTCCATAGGCTAACATTGATTGGTTTCACATGGAAATTCTTCTGAGTGTGGAGTTTTGCAACTTACAAATATTCCTCTAAAATCATCCGAACAACGAATTCTGATTTACTCACCTGTTATCAGGAGAGACCTCAGTGCTGCATCTTTTAGCCTAGCACTGACCCTGAAAAGTAATTATAACCGTACTTACCAGTAACTTTTATTTCCTTCCATAGGAATGCATTGTGTGGTTTTCACCAGAAAAGTTTCTAAGGGTCTATTTTTACAAACTACAAATATTCCTTAAAAATCGCCTGTATGACTTAAACGCATTCTTTCAACTGTTTGCAGGAGATGCACCAGAGCTGGATCCAGGATCCACCACTGAGTAAGAAAAAGTAACGATAACACTACTTATCTGGTAAGTGAATTTCCTCCCATAGGACAACATTGGTGATTCTATGTGAAACGTTTTTAAGTGTCAACTTTAAAAATACAATAATATTCCTTGAAAATCACTACTGTAATCAAAACGCTTTTACTGTACTGTTTACAGGAGATGTCCCAGGACTGAATCTAGGATCCAGTCCTGTGGTTAGAAAAGCAATCCATAAAGTAACTATTTGCATTTAACTAGAAATTCCCATTGAGCTCAATGTTGCATTGTGTTTGAAATTGTGTTGCCCATTGCAACAACTGTAACTACTGTACTTAAAAGTCTATTGCCTATTTGCAAAGTATTTATACTAAAGTAATTCGTTCTGAGAAAGTATATGTTGTAATGTAATGTATAATGTAATTATAATGTCATTTAAAAAATAAAATATCTAAAAATAAATAGTTTAAAAAAATGTAGGAAATCAGTATAAAAAAAATCAATATAACAATTAATACATTTAAAAATTGTCATTTACAAAGCCTTTGAAATTCACTAAAAATCCATAGGTTTCAGGCACGTTATAGTTAGGAATTAGCATTTAAAAAACCTTAGAAATTCACTGAAATACCATAGGTGTCAGGTGCGTTATAGTTAGTTGGACATTTCTCTTGAACAAAACCATTGAAATACCCCCGTTATAGTTAGTTCAGCTAACTATAACTCGCGCACCAGCAATGCACTGCTGATGACGTCACATATTACATCACTCATGACATGGTCAGTGAAATCACTCATGACATAACTCATGACACCTCAAATGACATCACTGATGACATCATCCTTGTGATAGAGTGGCAGACCGCCTCTCACCATAATAGAACCTTTGGTACACACACTCAAAAATAGAAACTAACATTTTCAAATGAATGGACAGAGCAATACCACTTAATTCAGTAATTCCAAGATAGACACACATATCCACTCATTCACCAACAGTCCTATACATTCACTCATACATATACTCACTCATCATATGTACTTATACACCTATAGATCCTGTTACACAGTGACACTCATCCATAGAGTTACTCAAACACATAGTCACACATGCAAACAAAGTATCAAACATCCATTAAATTGCATATATACAGTTATACACACACCACCACACTTACTGCTACAGAAACTTACACATACTTACTCTCTTAAGCAATCACTTATAGAAACACAGACTAATTTATACAGGAACTCTTCCAATCTCTCACTCTCACATATACTCACTTATATACACCAATACTCACAGATACTAGTTTAAAACATATGCAGTTACACTAGTACACTATTATAAGCTTCTTTATACTTATAGTTATACGTATACTATTCAGACAGTCATTCACTCTCTAACACACCCATACACACACTCATCCTCCCATACAGTTCTGCACACATGCTGTCTTCAACACATACAAACAGTGAGTCACTCATTCATGCATCTATGCACTATGTAATACCCCCCACTGAACCATACAGACACTCAGACACTCATACTGATACTTAAAAAAACAACTAATAACCTAGATAGACACTCATGTAGCTACTCTCCAACCCATGCAGCCACTTATACACAAAGTGAGAGACTGATACAGATATTTACATATTTAAAGATTACTTACTAACACATGTGTTCACTAAGATACACTTAATCAGTCAGTTATTGAATCAATTTTCCCCCCAAAATTTCATCCATTTAGAAACGTATATACTCATTTATTCTTCCACCGACCTTGATATATACATATATAAAACATATTTGATTTTCAGAAAAACACACATTCACTGGATGTCATCAGTGATGTCATTTGAGATGTAATCAGTGATGTCATGAGTGGTGTCACTGACCATGTCATGAGTGATGTAATATGTGACGGCATCAGCAGTGCATTGCGGGCGCGCGAGTTATAGTTAGCTCAACTAACTTTAACGGGGGATTTTCAATGGTTTTGTACGAGAGAAATGTCCAACTAACTATAACGCACCTGAAACCTATGGTTTTATCAGTGAATTTATATATATATATTAGACTTGACAATAGTAATCAAACCACACAAATGTACATATATATATGAGAACATTTCTTGCTCGGACGACGCGCCCTTTGTTCAGGTGTTGCGGTGATTGTAACCGAGCAAGAAAAGTTGGCTGTTTCAGAGAATCACCGCCCCCCTCTGCGCATCAAGAAGGAAGCATTGAGCACCTGTAAATCAGCCCGGGACCAATACCTGAAGGGAGACGCACCAACCGGAGAGTCGGAGGACCCGCGGTTTGTTGCAAGAACCCAGGTAAGCGAGGGCGTGCGAAGCGCAGGGGAAAAGGGAAAGCCAGTGAATACAACGTTTCACGAGTATTGCACAACAGTGAAACTGGCGGTTCTTGCGGAGGCGAGAAGTAACTCGCTTTCAAGCTAATTGAACTGTAGTACCATGTCAGCTGATGAAGTTAAGGAGAGGGAAGAGGCTGCACTCACTATATTTGATGTTTCGCTGCCGAGAACAGCAACAAGCACTGCTGCGACAAAGGATGCAGGCAAACAGGATGTCATTTCGCGCCTGAAACGGCTGGAAAAACTAAAAAGATCTGAACTGTCTAAGTGGTGGGAGTCCAAATCATTGACAAAATACTTAGAGGTCAAACGCATACCAAGAGGCTTGAGGATTTTAGTGGCCCCCACCTACGAAAATCCAAATCCAAACATGCTTAAGGAATGGGCAGAGAACAACCAAGAGTCATCAGCAAGAATGGTGGCAATCCTAATTAAATATGCCGAGATTGATAGGCAACAAATCCTAACGGAAATCGAGCAAATTACAGAATTTCTTGATAAAGAAGCAGATCAAGAACTAGTAGCTAAATTCAAGGCAGAGATGAAAGAGAGACTACGCAAACTGGAAGAATCTATCAAATTGAGAAAAGCACAGAAATTTATGCGGGATAAGATAGATTATGAACGTGGCCAAATCTATACCTTTGCCAAAAAGTTCGACACCCTGCGCAGACAAAAAATGAACACAGGTGGCAAACAACCAATACTAGAAAATTCTGAAATGAGTAGTATTCCTAGCTCAGAGCTCGACACTGATGGAGATGAAGGAACCAGTGGGAGCAATTTGGGATCTGCTCCAACAGTGATTGAGGAGTTTGGTTTTTTAGAGCAGGAGAGGAGGTTCAATCTCCGTCCAAGGCCATTTGTCCATCACGCAAAGCCTCAAAGAGGAAGAGGCAGAGGCAACAGAGGAGGAAAGGCGCGAGGCAATATAGACGGCGCTGTGAAGCCCAAGACCTAAGCGAAATGAATATGGACGACAGAACTTCAATCATAAACTTGACTGACATTATATTATCGGACAAAGAGGAGAAAATCTTGAAACTTGGGATGTCATTTTGCCCGGAGGAGGATTTTGACTATGTGAGGACACGAGTAGATGTGTTCAAATTCATCCGGACTTTGAAATTGAAAAAACATTTCGCTGCCAATGATAAATTTACGTCACCTCGCATCAATGTGAATATTGAGCATGCAAATGAACTGGTAGTTGATGATATGAACCTAATGTTAGACATGTACTCCCTACAAGAAGAGATAGTATCCAACAATGCTACCTTGACTTCAGAGACCAACATCAGTCAAGCTACTTTATTAGCAGAAGAAGAAGGCCTTAATATCACCAGTAATGACCCTACATCTTTTAGACCTGTGTCCAAATTTACACCGATAACAGGAAAAGACGCAGTGGACATTTTTAGTGATCTTGTAGTAAATGATTTAAAACATTTGTGCACTAATATGTTTTCTAAACATAAACGAGTTACGCAACAACAACGTGATTATGCTACATTAGTGAAAAAATTGTCAATGAATGCTGATTGTATCGTGTATAATGCCGATAAGGGCGGAAACGTGGTGTTGTGGAGCAAGCAACAATACCTGCTAGAAGCTTATAAGCAACTTAACGTCCGTACCAATTATGTGAAAGTATCTGACACAACTATGTACAAAAGCCATGAATGTTACAACTTGAGATTAAATGAGTGGCACTCTAAGGGTCTCTTAAAGAATGAAGAACTAGCCTTCCTGAAAATCAATAAGCCGGTCACTCCTGTAATGTACCTGATACCCAAGGTACACAAAGACCAGGTTAATCCACCTGGCCGGCCAATAATCTCTGCTATCAACAGTGCCTTTGCTAATACATCTAAATTTGTGGATTCTTTCCTTTGCCCCCTAACAAAATGTCTCCCATCCTATATCCAGGATACGGGAGATTTCCTTAAAAAGGTTTACGATCTACCCTGGGAAAACGATTTTCTTTTGGTCACCATAGAGGTCATGACGCTCTACACCAGCATCAGACATGATGACGGTTTGAATGCTGTCAGACACTTCCTGGGTAACAGACCAGTAAAATTCTGGGCGCACACTCAAATGCTAATTGAGATGACATCTATCTGCCTTAAAAACAACTATTTCCTTTTCAATGACGAGTTATATCACCAAATATGCGGTACGGCCATGGGCACCTGCTTCGCCCCCAGCTTTGCTAATTTGCATATGGGCTGGTGGGAGGAGCAGGTGATCCAAAGAATGTACCCAGAAGAATGGCAAAACAATGTTATGCATTGGAGTCGTTTCATAGACGACTTGTTTGTCATTTGGAAAGGCAGTGAAGAATCACTGGTGACATTTATTGACAGAATACAAAACAATGATTTAAACCTCAAATTCACCAGTACCATCAGTAAAACCAATGTGAATTTTCTAGATCTGTCTATCTACATCAAAAATGATAAACTCGAAACTGCCCTATACCGGAAGCCTACGGCTGGCAATACTTTGCTACACGCCAAAAGCTTCCATCCTCAAAATTTGATTAAGAGCATCCCTTACGGAGAAGCCTTAAGAACTATGCGCAATTGCAGTAACCAAGAGAGCTGTGATAAAGAACTATTAATACTGCAGTCGCGCTTTATGGCAAGAGGGTATTCTGAAGAGTGCATTAGGGCGGCTATAATGAAAGCAAAGAGAAGGACAAGGGAAGACATTCTTTTTAACAAAAGCAATACAAAGAAAAAACTGGAGAATGTCAATAAGAAAAAAATGAGTACAGGATGATAACGACTTACAATATCCAACATAAAAAAAATAAGAAGCATCCTGACAAAACATTGGCACTTGATTTCCAGTGAACCTACGTTAAGTAAACTAGTAAAGAAACAACCACAAATAACATTCAGAAAAGCAAAGAGTTTTAAACAAATGTTGGTGAGCAATGTTTTGAAAACTCCGCCCACCAAGACAGCAGCCACTATGTGGCTCACAAAGAAAGAAGGTTTTGTGAAATGTACGAAATGTAAAGCCTGTATTCATGGTACGAACACCTCCAGGTATACATCAGGCTTCGCCAACAAAGTATTCAAAATCAAAGGACATTACACGTGCAAGACAGATTTTGCTGTCTATGTACTTCAGTGCCCTTGTGGCCTGAAATACGTGGGCAGCACCATCTTGCCTGTGCACAAGCGTGTTTTACAGCATTTGAGAGCAATTTAAAATGGTGATAAATCGTACCCTGTGGCACGGCATTTTGAACGCTTTCATAACAAAAGTATAGCAGGCTTGTCATACTTTGTAATTGATGGGGTTAAGAGCAGCAAAAGAGGGGGTAATAAGGAAAAACAATTGGGAAGGCTTGAATCTTCGTATATAATTAAATTGAATTGTAAGACCTCGACAGGGCTTAATATTGAGGAAGACCTGCATACCCACCTATGATAAATGTATAAGTGCAGCCTACTTCCCTTCCGTTTTTAACCATTTCTTATATTATCATTTTTTAAGTTTTTTTTAATTTTTGGGAGCACTGTTGTAAACTGTAATATCTGCAAGCATATTCAACAATTTGGAATTTTGGCCCACTTGGGCAATACACCAGTCTTGATTAACAAAAATAATAAAAACAAAAATATTGTAGATAATGAGACTAAAGAAAACGGCAATGTTACGCAGTGAGAATGCAATAAGCATTTGACATTAACACTACCGATCATTACGGTGTTCATATTAAAATGACAGCGCGTAATTTGTCCTCCTGCATTAGCTTGCTTGTTTCTCTTCAGATATTTAGTTTAATTCTTGGGTTATTAAATACTCCTGAATAATCAAGCTATGAAAAAGAGAGAAAAATGTTTAAATAATGTTAAAGACGAATTTATGTTTATGTGGTAAAACTACTAGTCTGTTGTTGAATACACTGCATTTGTAGTTCTTGTGCACGTGACACGCAGCGAGTGTCTTAAAATGGTGGCAAACTTTATTGTTAATGGTTGGTGAACAAGCCTGCGGGACAGGCGAAACGCGTCCAACAGCTGAGCATTAAATTTTGAATTTAAGCAAGACACGGCGTCGTCATCCTTTACTTTGAAGTATCGGTAATTTTGAGCATATATATGAGAACTTCAACTCTTGGTACTGTAAAGAAAACATTAATATACATACTCATATAAGTGTTGACATCACATGGTAAAAACACCCATGTAACTGTTCGCATTGCAATATTAAGGTTGCATCACACAAGTACATTAGGCCATACTTAAATATATATGTGGCCTAATCAAACATGAAAGGGTGGAGCCAAAGTTATGCTGCTCCAAATGCTTTTCCCTCTCCTCCCCTTGGGATATGTCCGATGATGAATATAAATGCAGGTTCCAAAAAGTTAGTGCCTGTGGCCCCGAACGGCCACCACTGTTTCAAATGAAAAGCTGCCTTTGCATTTCTTGTGTTTCATTTACATGAAAATTATTTGTGTACCCTTAAAATATATTCATCATTCTTACATATGTTCTGCACAGCATTATGTCCCTTTTTTATGCTGAATTCAATTGAATGTTTCTTTCATTATGGAAGTTACTTTCCTGCGTTTGGATTTAATTTACAGCATTTGCAAAGCAATGTTTAATTTATATGAAATTGTATTATTTATTAACGTTTTTCAGAACTGTATGTGGTTGTGCCGCAAGGCAACAAGCAAAATATTATTGTTTTGTTGTCATATGGGATTTGTTTTTCAGTCTAGGAAGCCACTGTCTGTATTTTACCACAAAACAACAAGCTTGTTTTGCACAGATTAAAGCTACATCAAGTACTGCTCAACATTTTGGTTAAAGAAAATAATATGTATGAAATTGACCATGTATTATTTTCCACAACCCGTAAAACATGGACTGACTTTGCGAGCTTTAACACTGCATAGCCGATAAATGGCATTTAGGAGTAAATAAATTAGGTTATCCTATGAGGTTCTATATAATTTCTGCACATGAAGATTCTGTTTTTATTTTCGGCGGTGCACCTTGTGCCACTCACGAGCCGCTGTTCTAGCTGGACACCACTTTGTCCACACCATCATGCCTATTTTTTTACAAAGTTTGTAACCTCATGAATTCATCTCTCTTCACCCTGGAATATGGAAGCTTGTTGACTTCATTGACTGGAATAATGAGTAAATGGTGAAATATTAGTATGCTTTTTTAAATTTGTGAGCTGGCTGTTAGCAGCGAGGTTAGAAAAACTGTATTTCTTCTTGATAGACTGTTGAGGAGCCATTAATCATAGTTTTTATGTTATCTGCTTGGGCATTAAAATATAAATATTCTTCATAAGATGTTTTGCCGAAAAAAACATTTGTTTTTGAGGAAAACTTGGTTAACCTCGTATTTTACTAATATCTACGTATTTACTTCACCAAAAAACAGTGAAGACATGTCTTGGTATGCAGCGAGGTTAGAAAAACTGGATTTCTTCTTGATGGACTGTTGAGGAGCCAAAAATCATGATATTTATTTTACCTGCTCAGGCATTAAAATGTAGATATATTTCGTACGATGTTTTGCAGAAAAAAAACATTTGTTTTTGTGGAAAACTTGGTTAACCTCATGTATTTTCTCCACCAAAAAACAGTGGGCCCGATTCACAGAACTAACTTAAGACAAAATCCTAAATGAGTATGTGCACTTACTCATTTTGGTATTCACAGAAGGCACTTATCCATCAATGAGTAAGTGCCTTCTATGAATACCAAAATGAGTAAGTGCCTTCTGTGAATACCAAAATGAGTAAATGGTAGTAAGTGTAGGATTTTGTCATAAGTTAGTTCTATGAATCGGGCCCTACGAACATATGTCTAGGTTTCTTGATTTCCTGCATATATCATGTGTAATGCCACGACTTACACCAGACACACAAAAGGTGATTGGAGGATGGTTTCAATAATTCTAGTCATTCCTCCCATCACTTTTTTTATTAACTCCAATGTATCTTACATCACAGTTTAATAATCTTTTAGAGGGCTACAGAAACCACATAACGATGCAGTCTGACAAATTTGAGGTGCAATCTGTATATATGTAGTTAAACGTTAAAATGTTCATAGTACTGTACAGTGACTAGACTAGATAGATTCAACTGGTAGAAGATTACTGGTATGCTTCAAAAAGGATCTAGCTATGTTTTTTTTTGTGAAAAAGTATAAAACATTTTTTGAAAACTGCAAAAAGTAAACGAAAAATTATTATGTAAGCATTTTGGGCTGGTTTTGCAGTGCTGCAATATCGGCTCCCTGTATAAAATAAAAGCGGCAGCAACTCTCCCAACTAGAGCTTCTCAGTGCCACAAACCTCCCTGGTCAAGTGGAATTGCCAGGGTTGGTTTCTCTTCCCAGTCTGGCCGTGTTACGACCTCTCAAAATGTGAAATTACAGCAAAATACGCATAACACATGTAATTACGTGAAATGCAAATCTGTCATTAATGAATACATTTTAGCGCGAAATGCATTACCGTTTGAATTTTTGTTGGAGGAGCCACTAACATTCTGCTGTACCCATGTATGTTTGGGTAAATTTTTATTGCAAAGTTTTCATTCAAAGAATCTTTTTACAGCGGATATGGTGTAGTTATGTGAAGTGACATCATGGCATCATTTTGGAAATTTCACGTAATAAGCATAATTCTAAATTTTTTATTGCGCACATTAAGCCACTGAAATTTAAATTTTGCAAGGCCTAACTTCATCTCAAGATAGAGATAAATCTAGACCCCTATTAAAAGGTGAAGAAGGTTCTCCTTTATAAGAAGTACCTTCATGACCTCACTGAGTGCAAGTCTGAGGTAATGTCAGCCGGCACTGCATGCATTAAAAGACAAAGTGGTATATTTTATATACTTCTATATTGCATGGAAAACCTTTACAAGTTTTCTACATCATATATACCAATCACAAGGTTATACAATACTGGTAAAGAGTCCTTTGTTGAATACTTGATCCCTAGACATTCAGAGACAGGGAGACAACTACCAGAAGTTGAAATATGAACTCCAAACTGTTCAATAATAAAGCGCTAGGAGATGGGGATTCACCAGGAAAAGTTTAAAAAATAGAAGGTTCCCAAGTGACCAAAAGTCTCATGTGGTCCAGATAGATCCAGGGTGTGAGCAGAGGTACTTTTCACTCTTTCTCCAATAAAGTAGTAAAGTAGTGATAGTGAGAAATTGAATGAATGAATGTCCTTTATAATGCGCACAGCTGCTTACCAAGAAGCATCTCGGTGCTAAAGAAGCATGTAGAGTGAGACAGCAACTTAGAATCCAATGGAAAGGTGAGATTTTAACAATGCCTTGGCAGCCTTTTCTCTATCTAAATCTTTGAGAGCTTTAGGAAGCAGGTTCCAGCTTTTTGCAGCCAGATAGACGAAGGAACATTCTACCAGCCTCTCCTTATATATCTTAGGAATACATGGAAATCTCTGGTTGGAGGAGCATAACACCCTACCAGGGTCATACATCTTGAATCTCCTGTGTAAGTAGAGAGGACTAGATTGATGAAAGACCATATAAGTGATAGTCAGGGTTTAAAATATTACCCTCTGTTTTATCAGGGGCCAGTGTACTGTCTTCAAGTTTTTCTTAGTGGATTGGCTTCTGGGACAATTCAAAATTAGATGTGCAGTAGCATCTTGAACCAATTGAAATTTCTTGAAGTCCATCCAGTGACCCAAAATACAATGAATTTGCATAATCCAGCTGCGCTGTGATGATCTCATGAATCACCATCTTGGAAGTTTGGTCTGGTAGAAATAGCAAAGTCTTCTCTAGAGATTTTATGCTAAAGCAAGCCACGGTGATATGTCTCATCTGTGGTTTAAAATATTGTTGGTTATCAAATGTTACACACAGATTCCGTACCTCATCTTTCGGAATTGGAAAAGGATCCAGGTCATCTGGCCACAGCAATGTCCAATACTCCAAAGAACAAGATTTCAGATTTATCTGAATTCAGCTTTTGGCAGCTATGTTTCATCCAATTTACTATGCTTACTATATTTTTCACCACTGATCTATCCATTTGTTGTAAAGCATCAGATGTGTGTGATGAGTGTAGGAGACAAGATTAAAGCCCAAGCTCTCCACTTACTTGCCCAAAGGTGCTAGATAGAAGTTGAATAACATGGGGCTCAAAGCCAAACCTTGTGGTACCATAACACACATGTTCTTACAGTTCAAAGTGGATTGTGGAAGATGGACAGCTTGCTCACTATCCATTAAAACAATTTGAGCCACTTATTGACCATGTTGGTAAAGCCGGCAGTCCTTAGCCAGTCCAACAGAATCTCATGGGAGACCCTGTTCAACGCTGCAGAGAAGGCCAGCAAGTTGATCACTGCTGTTTTACCCAAATCCAGAGAGGATTTGAAAAATCCTGCCACCTCAAAAAGGGCTGCCTCTGTACTGAAGCGTGTACTAAAGCCTGATTGGGAGTAATGAGATAAAATGGCAAATCTGAAGATTGACTTAGAGTTCCAGCATTGTTTTCCATAACGGGAAGAAGGGAGATGGGCCTATAGTCAACCATAGAGGAAGGGTCTGAGTTTGCTTGTTTTGACAAAGGGTGGATCAAATCCTTCTTCAATATTTTAGGAAAGATGCCCATTTTTAGTGATTGAGTAAAAAGCATATTGATTTGTTTACTGTGCACTGGTGATGCAAACTTAAAAATACTTGGAGTGCAAGAGTCAAGATGAGATACAGTTTTTGCAGTCAGAAGAGCCTTTTCGGTTTCTTCCAAGAAGATAGTAGTAGAAATTGGGTTGTTTGTTGAGGGGCTTGTAAGCCCTTCACTAGCAAAAATTGCAATCAGTGTCATGGTGAACCGCAAAAAGTCCCTAAGTTAACCTGTGCTTAACCCTTCTGGTAGCTTGACACAAAAGCAGTTAGGCTTAACTTAGAGGCAATGCTTAATGTATTCATGTAGTATTTGAACTGTAATAAAGTGAAATCGCAACACTAGAGAAATCCTAAAACAATTTAGAAAAATAGAGTAAATGTTAATGAGATATTTGACACCAAAATACCAAAAATCCAATCAGTGGAACTGGAGTGATGCATTAAAAAAATTCAAAGTGTAAAATAGCACCTAAATGATCAAAGCAGCAACGGCGGGCATTTAGTCATTTTGAGACCAGGGCAAAATCAAATGTTAAACCGGACCAATATGCCACGCAGTTCAGATACCAAAGTGGATAGGCCCTGTCTCTGCTTACCTTCGCACTTTGAATAGGTTTTGCTGAAAAATGCCTAGAAGGAAAAGTTTAATAGAGCAAGGCTGCTGGCAGTTTCCAAGGAAGAAGTGTTATCCCCCAAGAGCCACTGAATGAAGTTGCAGTAAAGATTTCTATATTCTATCTCAGTCTCAATTATCGGAGTCGAAAATCTCCAGTCGGATGAAGCAGCAGGCTGTAGCCAAAGAGTGCTCCACAAGGACAGATACATCAGAATTTGCTGCTGCAGAGAAGAACATAGCGGGTGCTGCTGAGATGTCAGGCTGACCGGGAATGCAAATTGGGCAAATTGGCAAGCAGGTAGGTCCCAACATCCTCTCAGTTCTTTTTAGAACTTAGAAAAGTTTCTAAGTTACAAGTTTTCGATTTGAGCTACCCTGGGCACATTTAGCACCACTTACAAGGATCCAGAACTGGAGAGACAGCACTTGGAGGGTCATGACTCTGAGGTGCATAATATCAAGCCCAATATCGCGTCTTTAGCGGCTGTTTTCGGCCAAAAAGCAAGCGATTTAAATATCGCTCTATTATCAAGGACACGCTAACTCCCACCCACGGTCCCAGCCGGATCCCCGCATCCTGCGGGAGCCGGCATTGCTGTTCCACATGGGGAGTATGTTGCTCCCCATGTGGAAAAATGTGGTTTGCTATTTGGAAGAGAGAGCAGGTTTCCTGCTCTCTCTTCCCAATATCAAAGGAGTTTGCAATGACAGGGTTGGAGCCGCGAGGCTCCCACCCTGTGATTGCAAACGGCAGTGTCCCGGGGGTGGGCACCCTGGGACACTGCAGGAGCCGGCCCTGGGGGGTGGCGGTCCCCAGGGCCTGTACAAGGCTCCAGGAGGGGGGCTTTGCGGCCCCCATCCCACATTTGTAAGAAACCCCTGGGGGTTGGCGGTCCTCGGGTTTGGGGGGCCTCAGAGCCCCCCACACCCAATTTTAAGTAGCCCTGGGGGTGGCGGTCTCCGGGACTGGGGGGCCTGAGAGCCCCCCCCACCCAATTTTAATAAGCCCCAGGGGTTGGCGGTCCCCGGGGCTGGGGGGGCCTGAGAGCCCCCGTACATAATTTTAAAAAGCCCCGGGGGTGGCAGTCCCTGGGGCTGGGGGGCCCCTCTGTGCCCCCCTTTACATGAACTGCATTGCCCCCGGGATTTGGCCCCCCGGGGGCTAAATACCAAACAACCGGGGGCTAAATACCAAACAGGAGGATGCACGCATCCTGCGCGCATCCTCCCTTTTAAAAAAAAACAAAAACATTTTTGGGCCTTGGGAGTCCTTGTGGGACCCCCTGAGCAGGCCTAGGGGGTCAGGGTGTTTCTACCCTGCCCCCTTTTCACTTTTGCGACTTTTTTGGGGGGTTTCTTGTGCCTCGGTTCTACCGAGGCACAAGATGGCTGCCAACACTTCCTGATTTGGAGTGTTGACAGCCAATTAGAAAGCAGCTTGTGCACGGCAGGGTGTGCACTGGGTGCGCATACGGTACACGGATCCTCCGAGGCCATAGTTATATATGTACTTTTAAATGTCATTTTCTGAGGAACTACTGAACGGATTTACACCATTTAATCAAAAGGCACGAGTCTGAACTGAGGACTACCTCTTTGCCAAATTTGGCGTAATTCCGTTAAGCAGTTCGGGCTGTAGCTGCGGCTAAAGATACTATGGGAAATTGCATGGGGAAAACATGTTTTGGGACCCCCTTTTTTCTCAGCCCCCACTGCAAGATTCATCCTGAGGCTTTCAGGACAGGAGTGGACCGGAGCTGGCCAAAAGTATTGAAAATTTCGCGAAGATTCGTCAATCGGTGCCAAAGTTATTGGGAATACAATGTTGTGGATTTCCTATGGAAAATAGGTCCTAACTATATATATATTCACTGAAAAAACCATAGGTTTCAGGGGCGTTATAGTTAGCTGGACATTTCCCTCATACAAAACACTAGAAATTCCCCCGTTATAGTTAGTTCAGCTAACTATAACTCGCGCCCCCGCAATGCACTGCTGATGACGTCACATATTACATCACTCATGACATGGTCAGTGACATCACTGATGACATCTCAAATGACATCACTGATGACATCACTGTTGACGTCATCCATGTGATAAATTAGTACATCTTCTCACACCCTTTGATATACTCAATCAAAATTTCAGACGTCCATTCTCAAAACCATAGATACTCCAATACCAATAACTACATACCCACTCATTGACTCTTAGATCTACACACACATCCACTCACTCACCTGTACAGTCACTCATACTTACAGTCACTCAGTACAGGACTATCATATGCATTTATACACCTACATAGACACTCACACACCACCAATCATCCATAGAGGTACTCTCACACCTAGTCAGTCATGCAAATAATTAATCACACTCCCATTTACTCACCTATGCAGTTATACACACACAAGAACACTTACTCATAAAAATAGTACCACATTCTTACGCTCTTATACAATCACTGATACAAGCACACACTCATCCATACAGCCACTCTAACAATCACACACTCTCACATATACCCACTTATATACTCTTACACACATATATACTGCCTTTCACATATGTAGTTACTCACACATGTACCACTGAGATATACATTGAATCACTAACACACCCATACATACACTCACCCAACCATACACTCCATCACAGATGCACTCTTAAAACCATGCACCCATAGAATCACCCACTCACACATGTATGCACATAGTCACACACACCCCACCCACACAAATACTCAGGCACCCAAACAGATACTCAGACAATCAATCAATAACCCATAGAAACTCTCATATAGCTATTCACAAAACCATGCAGCCACTTATACACCAACAGACAGACAGATACAGACATTCACACAGTTTAGTCACTAGTCTGGAGTAAGATAGGTTTAATGACTCACTTATAGAGTCAGTCACGCACCTACTAAATCACCCATTCACACACTTATACACCCACTCATTCTTCTATAGGTTTTTCCCTATATATATATTAAACATATTTAAAATTTACAGAAACACACACTCACTGGATGACGTCATCAGTGATGTCATCAGTGATGTCATTCCAGATGTCATCAGTGATGTCACTGACCGTGTCATGAGTGATGTAATATGTGACGTCATCAGCAGTGCATTGCGAGGGCGCGAGTTATAGTTAGCTGAACTAACTATAACGGGGGAATTTCTAGGGTTTTGTACGAGGGAAATGTCTAGCTAACTATAACGCCCCTGAAACCTATGGTTTTTTCAGTGAATATATATATAGTTAGGACCTATTTTCCATAGTTGGGGGATTAAGTCCCCTTGAATCCTGAGGTCCCCTGGCGGCCAATTTGCCCACCAGGTACCTCCAGTATGCTCCAGGGAGCTGCATTGCAGAGAGGTGTTCAGAGGCCACGCCCCTTTTTACAACACTCTGCAACGCAGCTCCGTGGCGCTTACTGGAGGTACCTGGTGGGCTAGTTGACCCCTAGGGGACCTCTTGATTGAAGAGGAATGAATTTCTCAACTTAAAACGAGCCACAGGGCGTGTTTGCACAGTATCACCTCAGGCCCGCCCCCTCCCTTCACTACTGTGCAAATGCGCCCCGTGGTTCGTTTTAAGTTGGGGGATTAAGTCCCGTTGAATCCTGAGGTCCCCTAGCGGCTAACTAGGCCACCAGGTACCTCCAGTAAGCACCACGGAGCTGCGTTGCAGAGAGGTGTAAAAAGGGGTGTGGCCTCATTACACCTCTCTGCAGCGCAGCCCCCTGGCGCATACTGGAGGTTCCTGGTGGGCTAGTTGGCCCCCAGGTAGCCCTAGTATTCAAGGGGAATTAGTTTCCCCTCTGCAAAGGCGCCAGGGGTGCGTTTGCAGAGTGGTGTAAGGAGGGGGCGTGGCCTCCGGCCCGATCAGATCTTTTCTGCCGTCATTGCTTTTCGACATGGGGAGCAGCTAACATGCTGCTCCCCATGTGGAAAAGCAAGCAGCTTTGCTTCATTGAAGCGAGAGCAGGTTTCCCTGCTCTCGCTTCAATGAAGCAAAGCAGTTTGCAATGACAGGGTGGGAGCTGCGAGGCTCCCGCCCTGTCATTGCAAACAGCAGTGTCCCGGGGATGTGCACCCCGGGACACTGCAGGAGCCGGCCCTAGGGGTTGGCAGTCCCCAGGGCCATCATTGGCTTAAGGAGGGGGGCCGCATGGCCCCCCTCCCACACGGTCAAGTTGCCCGGGGGTGGCGGTCCCCGGGGCTGGGGGGGCCTGAGAGTCCCCCCATCGCAAATACTTTCAAGCCCCGGGGGGTGGCGGTCCCTGGGGCTGGGGGGATGCGAGCCCCCCCACCCATTTTCTATACGCCCCGGGGGGTGGTGGTCCCCGGGGCTAGGGGGGGGCCGTGAGCCCCCCCATATAGTATCTCTCAGCCCCGGGGGTGGCGGTCCCCGGGGCAGTGTGGGGGGGATTGGGACCCCCCCACACTTTTTTATTTCTGCCCCCGGGATTTGGCCCCCCGGGGGCCAATTACCAAAGAAGATTTGTTTTTTAAAAAAAAATACTTTTTTGGGCCCTGGGGGTCCTTGTGGGACCCCCTGAGCAGGCCCAGGGTGTCAGGGTGTTTCTACCCTGCCCCCTTGTCGCGTTTTGCGCCTTTGTTTTTGTGCTTTCTTGTGCCTCGGTTCTACCGAGGCACAAGATGGCTGCCAACACTTCCTGATTCAGAGTGTTGGCAGCCAATTAGCATTCAGCTCGTGCTCGGGAGGGTTCGGGGAGGGTGCACGGAGGATCCGCGGATCCTACCGGCCATAGATATCACTAACTTTTAACTCTGATTTTCTCAGGAACGGATTTACACCATTTGAGCAAAAGGCACGAGTCTGAACTGAGGACTACCTCCTTGCCAAATTTGGTGTAATTCCGTTCAGCAGTTCGGGCTGTAGCTGCGACAACAGGTCCTATGGGAAATTGCATGGGGAAAATGCGTTTTGGGACCCCCCATTTTTCTCGGCCCCCTTCGTGACGAATCACCACGAAACTTTCAGGGTAGGAGCGAGCGGAGCTGGCCAAAAGGTTGGAAAATTTCGCGAAGATTCATCAACCGGCGCCAAAGATATTCCCAATAGAATGTTGCGGATTTCCTATGGAAAATAGGTCCTAACTAATACTATCTACTGGCGACCGTCAGTAGATAATATATATATATATATATATATATATATATATATATATATATATATCTACATATACACATATATAATTTCACTGAAAAAAACATAGGTTTCAGGGGCGTTATAGTTAGCTGGACATTTCCCTTGTTCAAAACCATTGAAATTCCCCCGTTATAGTTAGTTCAGCTAACTATAACTCGCGCCCCCTCAATGCACTGCTGATGACGTCACATATTACATCACTCATGACATGGTCAGTGACATCACTCATGACATCTCAAATGACATCACTGATGACATCACTGATGACATCATTCAGTGTCTGTGTGTTTCTGTAAAGCATAATTTTGTTTTATATATATGCCAAGCTGTATTGGGGAATGAGTGGGTGTATAAGTGTCTGTATGGAGGATTTAGTAGGTGTGTGACTGACTGTATAAGTGAGTGATTAAACGTATCTTACTGGTTGCATGGGTTTGTGACTAAACTGTGTGAATGTCTGTATGCGTCTGTCTGTTGGTGTGTAAGCGGATGCATGGTTTTGTGAATAGGTACATGAGTGTCTATATAAGTTATTGATTGGTTGTCTGAGTATCTGTATGGGTGCCTGAGTGTTTGTGTGGGTGGGATATGTGTGACTGTGCATAGATGTGTCAGTGGGTGATTCAGTGGGTGCATGGTTTCAACACTAGGTCTGTGATGGACTGTATGGGTGGGTGAATATGTGTATGGTTGTGTTATTGAGTGAATATATATTTCACTAGTACATGTGTCATTTACTACAATTGTAAACGGCAGTATATATTTATGTTGGAGTACAGAAATGACTATAACTGAGAGTGTGTGATAGTGTGAGTGGCTGTATGGATGAGTGTGTGCTTGTATCATTGATTGTATAAGACCATAAGAATGTGCTAGTATTTGTATGAGTAATTGAGGTAGTGTGTGTATAACTGTATAGGTGAGTAAATGGCAGTGTGATTAATTATTTGCATGACTGAGTACGTGTGTGAGTACCTCTATGGATGAGCAGTGGTGTGTGAGTATCTATACAGGTGTATGAGTGCATATGATAGTCCTGCACTGAGTGACCATAAATATGAGTGACTGTACGGGTGAGTGAGTGGATGGGTGTTTAGACCTAAGACTCTGTGAGGGGGTATGTACTTATTGGTGTTGGAGTGTCTATGGTTTTGAGAGTGGCAGTATGTAATTTAGAGTGGGTGTATCAAATATTATATTAAATTGTGAGAAGATGCATCAAATGATCACATGAATGACGTCATCAGTGATGTCATCAGTGATGTCATTTAAGATGTCATCAGTGATGTAATTAGTGATGTCACTGAGCATGTCATGAGTGATGTAATATGTGACGTCATCAGCAGTGCATTGCGGGGCGCGAATTATAGTTAGCTGAACTAACTATAACGGGGGAATTTCAATGGTTTTGTACGAGGGCAATGTCCAGCTAACTATAACGCCCCTGAAACCTATGGTTTTTTCAGTGAATTTCTAAGATTTTTTATATGCTAATTCCTAACTATAACATAGCTGAAACCTATGGTTTTTTAAGTGAATTTCAAAGGTTTTTTAAATGCTAATTCCTATCTATAACTTATCTCTAAACCTATGATGTTTAATGATTTTCATATGATTTCTAAATGTATATATTTCAGTGTATCAATTCCTTTAATTATTTTTATTAATATTGTTTTTCACCATTTTTTTCACTTAATTCTTTTAAAAATAAAAAAATATGATTTGTTTTAATGAATTAAAAAAAATATATATATTTGTAAATTTTTTTAAACAATTTTTTATATTTAAAAAAAATATTTTTTAAACTATATTTTTAATAGTTTGTAATTATTTTTTTTGCAAGGTTTTTTTGGATTTGCGCACCCTATGCGCACCTTTCTTGATCCCTCCATGGAACATAGTCGCCATTTTACGATTGTGGTGTAGGATCCCCGTACGGTATGCGCTGGGTATGTATTTTCGTGCGCGATTGCTATGCGACCGTTACGCGACTCCAAGCCCATACACGACACGTATGAAGTACATTCCGCAACCCTCACGCGCTTCCGTGTGACATCATATTCGTGCTCGACGCAGTGGGTGCACGAATTCCACAACATTTCTTAATGTTTTAAATTATATATATAAGTATTTAATACACATATTAGGGCAAGACATTATCTAAGCTAATCATAAAAATAGTATACTTTTGGTTTTAATAAACTTATATTACTTTTTAATGCGATTTTGCAAAGTTGCGTTGGGTGCGTGCTGACTATGCGCACAGTGCGCAGACCCCATGTGACCTGAAAAAAAGAGATTTGATTGGTTCATTACATTTTCCATTGTAACTATTGAAGGACCCCGCCCATTTCCATCATTCTTCTTTGAGCTTCTTTGGAGGAACATCTCACACCTTAGAACGAGAAGAAACGTTTTGGGGGAGATTTCCACAGCTGCAATTTTTCATTATCTGAAGACAATGGCTTCTGGACAGCAGCCACCATCAGATTCAGACCATTCGTCCGATGAGGGATTTGTTGTGGAACCTGCACGCCCAGAAAGATACACCTATGTGGTGTGGAAATTTCTTTCCTTCCCAGAAGGACAAAATAAAACAAATTCCACTAAAGTGACATGTAAAATATGTCAAAGAGTGCTTTCCAGAGGGGATCCATCGAAAAAATACTCTTGTGGGACTGCGAGTATGAAATAACACCTGAAGACTCTGCATCCCGTGAACCTGGCCAAGGAGGAATGCAGAAGACTCCGAGAGCAGCCTGGGCCAGCAGTGGCAAGCACTTCTACAGCATCACCATCTACCACTCACCCGGACATACGTACAGAATTTGGAAAACTGAAAATTAGTTGCATTAAATGCAACAAACTGCTCTGTTATGGACAGCAGTCAATTGAACTTATCTGCCGATCACAGCAAAACCACAGGTGCTAAACTTGTGTTTATTTTTTTTTTTGCAGAAGTTGACTGTTTTGTTCCTCCTGTTGTCTTTTTTTCCTTTCCAAAAAACAAAAAAATAACAAAATTGTTCCAAAAAGTACAATTTCTCTGTTTAAGAAAAGCGCTATATTTGTATGATCGTGTGTGAAAGTTTGGTTGGATGTATGCGTAGTGTATAATTGACTGAAATAATGTATTAGTAGTGTATGGTGAATGTATAAGTACAGAACTATAAGGAAGTGCTGCAGCATGACACTATAACCTCTTTAGCTGCAGTGTGCTGTGGTGCTTCTGAAGCACAGGGATGTAACATATGTCCATAAATATGTTGCAAGTCTGTGCTTCCCTCTCCACAGTTGCTTAAACTGTAGCCATGTGGTGACACAGGCACCCTTGCACCATGGTGCAAGGATGTCTGTGTCGTGTGGAGATTGCTTTTGTGCAAAAAGGGGCACCTTCCTGCACAAAAACAATCAGTGAAGGCATTTTTTCCTTCAATATATGCTGTGCATTGTAGCATATATTGAAAGCGAAAAAATGAAAAAAAATCTCCTTGTTGTGCCTTGCTGCACCAATTGGAGGATTGTGCAGCATTCACATACATTTCCAGATTTATGATTATATGATAAATCTGGAGATGTGTCTTCTTCTATGAGTGTTCTGTGCAAAGGATCTGTGAAATAAAAGAAACAATAGTTATAACATGTAATAATACATTTTTAACAACACAGCATAATTTAAACAAAGTAATTTGTTTGCCTTTTTTGCTGTTCTCAGAATATATTGAATTTCACTAGAAATAGTGATTTCAATCGTACTCATCACATAACAGCGGGCAAAAAAAAACAATCAAAAAGATTGTTTAAAAAAACAACAACATGCTATTCTCAGTAAAATACCAGAAAATACAAATCACACATATATGAAATGCTTACTGCTAACAAAATGTTATAACTTAAATTTATAAAAACTATAAATGTTGTCACTTTAAAATATTCACCGAGTCAATGAGTACAAAAAAGTCCATAATTTGAACATATACCTTTCCTTGAGGCCAAATGGTATTTTTGCACTGTTTTTTATGTAAATTGTCCAATGGTAAACCTAATAAATTATAATAATACATTCCTCAGAGAGTGAATTATCTTCCTAAAACTTTGGCTTTAAAAATATTAGGTAGGAATTTGGTAATTCACTAGGCAAACGTTGTTTGAAAACCAACTGGGCATCATTACAGAGTGTGCAGCCTTTGTCACATTTTAGATAGGCAGTGTAATGTCCAGATGTTGTGGAAGGACCATCATGGAAAATTATTGCAATTGCTACAAAAGTCCTTCCTGATATTGATAGTTGTGTTGCTACAAATTGCTTTATTAAAGTATCCCATTTTCTTCCATCAGCTGTACAACGTTGCATCATTATATATTGTCCATATTTTAAAAAAAATAATGTGGATAACATTTCTGATTTACATTGGCTACACTCCATGTTTTGATTTCCACCTTTAACTAATTTATTGAAAGACACTGATTTACAGTCCGGTAATGTTAAATATAGAAATCTTTCACAGTCTACATTAGTGCTACATGTATACATGCAATTTTCACAATGATGTTCCCAATTTGTAACAAAGGCCAAAAATATTTTCTATTTCTTCACCTTCATTTTCAAAAATGGTAAGCATATACATTAAAAATTCCTGAGCATCTTGTTGGATATTTTGCGTAAATTGTGTACAACCAGAGCACACATCCAAAAGAATACGAACATCTGAAACAGTTTGTATTTCACTTATATCTGTTGTCAA
The DNA here is from genome assembly GCF_964204655.1 of Triturus cristatus. NCBI lineage: Eukaryota > Metazoa > Chordata > Amphibia > Caudata > Salamandridae > Triturus > Triturus cristatus. The sequence goes on along the minus strand of NC_140588.1, from coordinate 205,140,945 downwards.
TTTTTCATAAACAGAATGCAACAAGAAACAAAATCTTTTTTCCCGATTCTGCATAATTTGTTCTTGCAAACCTTCAAGATAAAAAACAACATTGACCACTACATTAGCATAGCAGTTGACACCTGAACTATTTTCAAACTGATAACCAACAATCTCTTCAATAGTGTCCTTTTTCTTTTTAATTGCTATCACAACATTATCTTGTTCTTTTCGCGATAAAGCAACATATGCCATACCCTCTTTAAACACAGTAGATCCAATATTCACCAATGCACTGTCTACACTTAATCCTTGAGATTTATGACTAGTCACTGCGTATGCCAGAGAAAATGGAAATTGTTTCCTACGGACATATAAATGTTTAACAAGCACATAACAAACTGAACAACAACCAATTTCTTTAACTTCTTCAATCTGATCAAATATAATTTTAAAAAATTCAATTCCTTCTTTTTTCTGATAATTAACAAAATCCACCACTTTACCCATTGCTCCATTAACTAAACCTTTTTCTACATCCAAATTACGCCTTAAAATTACCTGACAGTTTACACATGTATATAAAGTCTTTTCTAAACCAGCCATTTTAGATATCTTTTTTTCTAAAGAATCCAGTTTAATTTTCGATTTTCCCGTCAAAATAATAGTGATTCCTTCATGCTCTATTTTATCGGTGGCTTCCATTTTTATAATTTCTTCATTTTCCAGTTTCAATAGTTCTTCGTTGAATATAGAACACTAGCGCAGTGTTGGCATTAAGCAGATCACTGATTTATTTTCTGCAATTTTCATGTACACTTTCTCAGGAACTACATTTTCATTTGGAAACAAATTGGAAAGAAATCGACTCTGCAAAGCTTGTTTGACATGTTCTTTCAGAAGTCCAATTCTTATATCTTGAAGAATACTCAGCATCATTTAACTGTCGCATATATTTTGTCAGTTCTTTGTATTCAAAATATGTCCAAATGTTCACGTTTCCAACTCTACCGAGAGACTTTCTGGTATCTTCATGCGCAAGTTGCAGTAGATCTCCAAAAACTAGGACGTGTTTTCCTACAAATAACATGTCATACTCTGTTTTAAGAATTTGCTGCATTCTTAAATGCACAAAGGCAAGTATCAAGTTTGACACCATGCTTACCTCATCAATAATGAGAAGTTTCATTTTCTTCAGGACTCTTGAAACTTCACAACAAGCTTCTCCAAATAGCTTGTGGTATTCCAATTTGTTCTCATGCTCTACTGGTAGCATTAGTAAACAACGTAAAGTAATTCCTTTAATGTTATATGCTGTCAACCCAGTTGGAGCAGTGACAACACAAGACAAACGCGACTCAGTTGTTCTCTGCAGATAACTTGTAATTACTTTAATTAAGAGACTTTTTCCTGTTCCAGCTTGACCACTCACATACATTCGGATAGGTTGAAATGATGTACATGAGCACCCTTTCTTTTCATTGAGTAATCCATGGTCAATCTGTTCTTTCACTTGTTGATATATTTGTTTCTGTTCAACATTTAGTTGTTCTTCCAAGATTCCTAACTGCATTACATCTACTTGAGCTTGATCCATTGCTGTTTCCACCTCATTCATGGCAATTGCTGCTTCATTTTCAACAATTGGTTGTCCTAGTGGATCTTGACTCAGTGCAGCAGAACTTTGACTGTCTTGAGAACTGTCTCTAGCAATCTCAGTTGCAATTGTAGCTTCTTGATCAATTTAATCATTCAACATTTTCACATAATTTGCAAAAGCACTGCATTGTATGCTATCTTTACAAGCATTAAATGAATCTTTATAGCTCTGAAAATCTCCAAGTAATTCCAGTTCTGAACGCCATGGTTTGAACATTTGCAAAAGGGCTAAATAGTATAATTCCCTTTTATCAGCAGTGTCGCAACTCAGTTTCCTGTGATTAATTAAATTTCCTTTCCTTTGTTACACCAAACATACTTCGGAACCAATCACTGCATATTTTCTATCATTGATGTTCTCTGTAGTATTCTGTTTAAAAGTGTAGTTTTGCAGCACTTCATAGAGACACATGTTCTCAAGATGATGACTTCTGTTTGGGTAATATGTGTCCAACATATTCGTTTTCAAAATATCTGTACTTTCTGGTTCTTTTTCTGCTAAATATTCAATTTCTTGAACAGATTTCAGTACCTGATTTCGCATTGCTGCAAGACCTAGACTCACCCAAATGATTCTTCTACTTTTGGAGTATAGACTTGCAGATGATAACCGATCTGAGCATTCATATGCTCCAATTTCATGATGCGATAACATCTTCAAACTGAAACTGTATAATTTCTTACTTAGAGTCTTCTCGTGAGAAATCTCTTCCCACATTTCTTTCAATTCCGTCTTTTCTGATTTAGTAATGTAGGACGTTACATATCGAGCAACAGCAATGGAATTCTCCGCAACATACTGAATATCCATGTTAGCATTCCACATGAATAAAATAACTGGATTGTAGTCATTTATTTATTTTGACTCTTCGCTTCTTCTTAAGTTGTAGGTATTTTTCGGAAACTTTCTTGTGATGGTATGTCGCATAGCTGACATAAAACTGTTCACTCTTCTTTTGGATAATACAGGACTTGGAAATCCAAAACGACATTTTGTATAGAACGTATCCTTAGACTTGTACTTTTGTCAACATTATTTTCCACATCTATGGCTTTGAAATCGTGAGACTTGTTGTTTTAAGTTTTTATCTTCTCTGCTATTGGGTACAGCACATGTGGCATAATCGTCAATGAAAGACAAAACAGTATCATCTGAATCTGTTCCAAATTTGGGGACGTCCTTGATCCATAACAACATATGTATATGAAGAGCACCTCTTGCTTGATACTCCTTTCTCCAAAAGAAATTCACAACTTCTCCAAGAGGAGGATTTTTTTTTATTGCAGATGAAAGACATCATAGCTTCAAATCTATGATTGAAATATCTGCATTCATTAACAGGATCCAAAGAGCACAATTCTCCAGGTGTCTTGTATTCAATATTTTTTATATTGGAATTTGCCTCTCGAAGAAATTCAAGTAAATCATCCCAAGCATACTCAGCACAGCTTAGTGTAAGGAACCATGTAGAAGTTCCTAAGTTCCGTAGCATACATTTCAGTTCTCCATGACGACGTTACCAATATTCATTAGTCCCACGCTGACATGCCATCAGATTAATCAACTGAGATTCTAAATGATCATCTCTCTGATGCACTTTATCCATAAAATCCTTTGCAGTTACATTTTGCAGATGCATTCCAGTTTTTAAAATGTGATTTACTGCATTTGAAAGTCCAGACAAGTCACTTTCAAACAGAAGATGAAACATATAAGGGATACATTGTCGAAATCTTGGATCTTCTACATATAATCTTGTTGTCCGATATTCAGATGCAGGAATCTGCACAGGACGTTCATCATATCGTCCACCTTTTCCTGTTGGAAACAACTGCGGGAAACAACGAGCTTCCAAGCTTTCTTCCCATACACTAATGGGACTTCCTCTTGCGTTTTTCATTTGGAACAACTCAATCGTATTCCCCATCACCTCTTTGGAATGAAGTGGATGTACACTGTAATGTTCACAGATTTCTTCACATCTGGGCATTTCCACTCTTTCAATTTGTCCACTTAATGTTTCATTATCTTCTGCTAAATCTATTTCTTCTTCTCCTACAAACACATTTCTATAGTGCTCATTATTTTTTATCAGATACAATGATACCTTTTGCAGTTTTCTAACATCCACTAACTCTTGCCATATTTTCTTATTCTTAGTAGGAACACCATTAACTAGAATGACTAGTGGTTAATTTTCTGCATGGTTTTCACGAATAGTTTCAATGTTTTTCTTTAAATCTAACGGTAAATACACAACTCTTCCTTTCAATCCTCTTTGTAACTCTGATGGAGGCAATTTACCTGTTTTAGGCTCCATACGAACAATAGCCTGAAACGGGTGCACACATTGAATGAGAATAGTCTCATAGGTATTTAAATCTATCAGCTCTGGAGGAATAGCAACCAACTCTAGATTATTATGAACAGCTCTAGCAGGCATTTTATTATCATCTAATTTGTTATAACAATATTTGCAAATACGCTGCTCAGATCCCAAATCAAAACAATCCTCTACCAACAAATAAGTTGCAAATTCCTTCCACTTATCATTATTTTCTGTTTCACTTTTTAAATACAGATTGACACTCCTAGTCGGATTTTTATAGTGAATTCGCCGACAACAAATACAAGAAACATTTGGTCTTTCACCTGAAATTACCTTAAACTTTGTGATTTGATCTTCAAAAGTTTTTGTATTCATGGGTTCTACATTGTCTTCAACATTTTATTCTACTAATGTGTCAGTTTCTGCACTCTCTTGCTGAGGACCAAAGTAACAAAACTAAATATCATCACAAACCTTCTTCACATCTGATACTGACCCACGCAAAAGAGCACTGTTCAACTCATTTAACTTTAGTGGTGGACTTTTTGCATAATACAATCTTCTCACTAACTTCCGCATTTGAGTATGATGTACTGCCAACATCCTGAAATGGTGAAAAACACTTTGACAAACTTTCCTAGAAAGACAAGCCAGAGATGACCTTGCAAAGCAGTATTTTTTCTTACTCTGCAAGGGTCTAGTCCTTGCAACACCTTAATCTTTTGTTTAACACTTTTTTTACTATATGCTCGTAAGAAACTACATAATTTATCAATAGTTTCTTGTCGTACACTACAAATACTACTGCAATCCCAAGTGTACACAGGGTGTTTAGGACGTCTCCCTAGAACTTCATCAGCTATCACTTCTTCTGCATTTCTTTCAACCATTTTCTCTTTGTCAATTGGACAACCATTTCTAACCTCATAACCTCGACCACTGGTGTCAACTGCATGCAATAAATTATTGCTCTGTAAATAACTCTCTTCATTAAAGAAAGGCTCTGAACTTGAACTGTGTTTCCATTCTCCCCAAAAAAATCACAAAAATGTGTTCTATTAATTGCTCTTTTCCTCCTACTTTTGGCCTTCATTAAATGGATTGGTTTCTCTAGTGATTGAATTCTGTTTAATACTAAACAATGGTTTCAATATGCTTCTTCTATTTATAAAATAGAGCTCTCTTTTTATATTTCTTCACATCTTTCAGCAAATTATGTACTACCCTCTTGTAAAATATTTTTTTGCGTATTTCCTTATACTGATTTTGCCTTCTTTTACCATACTTCATCTCCTTTGACTGTCCATCTGCTTTTTTGCTTTTCCTATTATTTTCAATATTTTTTCTAGTTGAAGCATTGTCAGAGGTTTTAGCATTCTGTACATTCTGTCTGGTCCTACAAACATTTGTAATAAATTGCTTTGTGATCTTACCCGAAGATTTTTTCTTTTTGGCCACATTATGTTGTTCATTCAATACTTGTGGTTGATTTTTCTTCAAGTCAAAGTCCTTTTTCTGTTCTTTTCTTTTTCTGGCATGATTTCTCTATTTTAATGGTGAAAAACAGTATCTGTTAAAAATAATCACAAATAAATGTTATATTAATAACTTTATAATGTATACTTTTCTATTACTATACAAACACGTTTTATATAAATACTGACTAAGAAATTATAGCCCTGAAGCACAAATGTGACGATGGTTAAACCACTACATGCATACTACTTTGAAGCAGTTCATGCCCTAAAGCCTGCCTCACTGAAAGACTACATGCTAACTGACTGAATGATTACAGTACTATAAGGAGAGACACTGGGTGAAATCACAGTTGTTTGAATTTTTCTTAATTGAATAGATCACTACATGCTACTAAAAGACTCACTATGGGTTTGCAACAGCAGTCACAGTGTGTTTGCTGGAGTGTATGCATAGTAACTGTGGAAAAGTAGGCCTGATGCACAAGTGTAAAACTGGTTAGACCACTACATACATAGTGGATAGTTACTTCAAACAGTCCTTGTCAAAAGGCATGCTTCACTGCATGAGTACCTAAATACTGACTGAAACATTAGAGTAATGCAAGGATAGTACCTGAATGAATTTTTTGGGGTTTTGGCGCAGTGACTGGATTAGTACATGGTGCTGAATGGGTCACTACAGGAGTGCAAGGGGAGTGACAGGGTGTTTACTGGAAGTGTATGGATACTGACTGGGGAATTGAAGGTGTGAAAGACAAGTGTGTAGGTCGTTAGAGGAATGCATGCATAGTGGATAGGGGTTTGAAGCAGTCCATGTGCTAAGGCCTGGATCACTGCATAACTACCTGGGTACTGACTGAATCATTGGAGAACTGCAAGGAGAGCGCCTGGGTGAATCTTTTAAAGTTTTTTGGTTTTGGTGCAGTGAATAGATTAGTACATAGTGCCAAATGAGTCAGTGAAGGTGTGCAATTGGAGTGACAGGGTGTTTATTGAAGTTTATAGATACTGACTGGAAAATTGATGGTCTGAAAGACAATTGTGTAGGTGGTTAGAGGCCTCCATGCATAGTGGATACGCTTTTGAATCAATCCATGTGCTAAGGCCTGCCTCACTCCATTAGTACTTGGGTACTGAGTGAATGATTAGAGTATTGCAAGGAGAGTGCCTGGGTGTACTTATAATTGTTTGGGTTTTGGCGCAGTGAATGCATTACTACATGGTGCTGAATAAGTCACTGGAAGAGTTCAAGGGGAGTGACAGGGTGTTTTCTGGAAGTACATGGATGCTGACTGGGGAATTCAAGCTGTTAAAGACAAGTGTATAGTAGGTTAGAAGCCTGCATGCACACTGGATAGACATTTGAAGTAGTCCATGTGGTAATGCATGGTTCACTGCATGAGTACCTGGGTACTGACTGAATCATTAGACTACTGCTAGGAGAGTGTGTCGGTGAAACTTTTAAGTTTTTCGGTTTTGTCGCAGTGAATAGATTAGTACATGGTACTGGATCAGTCACTGGAGGAGTGCAAGATGAGTGACAGGGTGTTTATTGAAGTATATAGATACTGACTAGAGAAGAAGTGAAAGACAAGTGTGTAGGTGGTTAGAGGCCTGCATGCATAGAAGAAAGGCGTTTGAATCAATGCATTTGGTAAGACCTGCCTCACTCCATTAGTACTTGGGTGCTGACTGAATGTTTAGAGTATTGCAAGGAGAGTGCCTGCATGAATTTATAACTGTTTATTTTTTGGCACAGTTAATGGATTACTTCATGGAACTGAATAAATCACTGGACAAGTGGAAAGGGAGTGACAGGGTGTTTGCAAGAACTGTATGAATACTCTCTGGGGTATTGAAGGTGTGAAAGATAAGTGTGTATGTGACTAGAGGCCTGCATGCATAGTGGATAGACGTTTAAACAGTCCATGAGCTAAGGCCTCGGTCACGGCATGATTACCTGGGTACTGACTGAATCATTACAGTACTGCAAGGAGAGTGCCTGGGTTAATTGTTTTAAGTTTTTGTGTTTTGGCGCAGTGAGTAGATTAGTGCATAGTGCCAGAGGAGTCACTAGAGGTGTACAAGTGGACTGAAAGAGTGTTTACTGGAGTTTATAGATACTGACTGGGAAATTGAAGGTCTGAAAGACAATTGTGTAGGTGGTTAGAGGCCTCCATGCATAGTGGATACGCATTTGAATTCATCCATGTGCTAAGGCCTGACTAACTCCATTACTACTTGGATAGTAACTGAATGTATACAGTATTGCAAGGAGAGTTCCTGGGTGAATTTATAAGTGTTTAGGTTTTGGCGCAGTAAATGGATTACTACATGATGCTGAATGAGTCACTAAAAGAGTGTAAGAGGAGTGACAGGGTGTTTGTAGGAACTGTATAAATACTGTCTGGGGTATTGAAGATGTGAAAGACAAATGTGGTTAGAGGACTGCATGCATAGTGGATTTGTGTTTGAATCAATCCATGTGCTAAAGCCTGCCTTATTCCATTACTACTTGGATATTAACTAAATGTGATTCTAGACAAGCAACACTATCCCTTGGACTTTACCAAAACACATTCACTACTCTGGAAGGGGTAAGGGGACTGCACACAATCTACATATTTTAGTACTGCACTTTAGTGTCAAAGCCTGACTCATTTTGTGAATACATAAGCAATCACTAGCTTCTAATACTACTAAAACTTGACAACATGACAGGATTTTAAGCCATTATCTATCAGCAAATACATGATGTAACCAAATGCTTCTCTCACAATGGTTGCCCAAATGCACACAGACTCACAGTGTGATTCTAGACATGCAACACTATCCCTTGGACTTTACCAAAACACATTCACTACTCTGGAAGGAGTAAGGGGACTTCACACAATCTACATATTTCAGTAATGTACTTTAGTGTCAAACCCTGACTCATTTTATCAATGCATAAGCAAAGACTGGCTTCTAATTAGGGGTGGGCGGAATTTGCGGAATTAACTTCCGCAAATTATCGCGAGAATGCAGAAAATCTCCGCAAACACGCCGGAAATATCGCGAAGATGCGGAAGTTTTTTTGCCGCCTGTTCGCGGTATTTTTTGCGTGTTCGCGGGTCGCCAACTTACCCATGCGGTCGCTCACGGGCGCGGCCATCTTGTTTTCACTTGTCCCGCCCTCTGGCGTTGTTTACTTCCTGTTCCGGGTCGCGCAATGCATGTTCGCGGTCGATATTTCCTGTTCGCGATCGCTTTTACTTGATCGCGTTGCTTTTTGCTTGCTCAGGGAGAAAATATCGCGCGAACTTGCGCACGTGGTCGCAACGGGCGCGGCCATCTTGTTTTCCACTCTATTGCATGGTTCTGGGGCCTGATTTTCAATCCTCCCTAAATCTTTTCAATCCTTTGTTTATAGCCACTTTTTTTGGATCTTTATTACTTATTATTTCTCTAACTATTTTCCTGCCTCTATATTTTTGGTTTTTGTGTACTTTTTTTTTGTTTTTTAGCTACTTTTTCTCTTTGTATTGCCCGCTATTTATTTCCTTTACTCCTTTATTTATTTTACCTTTTCTTTCCCGCCCCGTCCCCAGAACGATGTCCAAGGGCAGGGCTGTTCGCCGGCGCAGCCAGAGCCGCGACCGCCTTCCTTGCGGAAGGCGGCGCCCACAAGGGGTGCATGCACGGGCCTTATTTGGGGAGGCGGAGTTGGCTGCACTAATTTTCTTTGTGCAGCGCCACCTCCCCTCAACCCTGGCAGCAGGTGGCAGGCCTGGGTCCGGGTACGGCCTCCGGGAGCGTCGGCAGCGGTGGGGGAAGCTGCGCCGGGCAGTGTCGCGCATCTCTGGGGTCCGGCGCACCCAGGCACAGCTGACGCACCGGTGGTCCGACATCCTGGACCGTGAGCAGGACCTGCTGGACCTGCTAGGAGTGGAGGTCCCGGGGCTTGGTGAGTACCTATTTAATTATTACAACTTTGTGTCTGTTCTTCTGCTCTATGTTATATATTGCGAATATCTTTTTTTCCTTCCAACCAGCTAGAATGTTGCTGCTTGCAATACATTCCAGGTTAATAACGTTTAAAAGTCTTCTGTGATTATGACACAGGTGCTCTTCTGCGCTACTACTAATCTTACTTGTTTGCAGCTTTGCGTTTGCGCTTGCTTAGCGTGATTCTTTACGAGTTTATTTTAGAGAAATTAAGTTACGTAATGCTACAGTGACTCACGTCCACTCCTTACTTTGTCCTGTCACTAATAGATAGGGGCGGATTGATACATAGGTTTAGGTACTTTGTATGAGCTTCTAGTTGGTTAGTGGTATGCGTGATGCCCCCCTCACTCAGTTACGTGACGTGCTGCTAGTACGCCAGTCTTTAGAACCTTTCTAGTTTGTTCAATGAGTGGAGGTAGGCTTTGCAGTTACTTAGCAGTAGCAGATCAGCATCAATCAAACCAAAATTTGGTGTATACAAAAAATGTAGTCATGTTCATGTGTCCTCCATGATTGGATCATACACATTGTTGAGGAATACAGTGGAAATGCATACTTAATGTACAATTGGCATGCCTGGAATAGGTGGGCTAGGTTGGGTGGTACGTTGTACTAATACTTAGGCTTACTTGTAACTTAGTTTTCTGGAATCAGAATGGAAGAATGGATTACTGTTGATAAATAGTAACTTAAGTAGTCGAACTGCGAATCCCCCGATATTACATGTTGACCAGATGAGATCGGTCAATGTAGTTATTGCAATTGTTTACATAAGTGTTTTTTGACCGTTGTTGAAAAATATTGTATTTGCTTAAGTTGACACCATCCATCAATGTTTGTCTCTTTCTTATATCTTTCCTGTTCCTCAGCACCCAGGGGCAGACGGGCAGGGACTGGGCAGTCGGCGGGACAGGAACACCACCAGGAGGACACCGCTGAGGGCTCCTCTGCTGGCCCCAGTAAGTCTTCTTGTTTTTAATAATATTTCTTATTCCATAACTTTTACTGCCCCATTTCTCCCGAACTATAGTGTGTTTCCAAATGCTATTTTTTTACCACCAATTATCCTTCGATCTGTACGGTTTCAAAAAGCTTATCCCTGCCTCCGCTATGATGACTGAGTACTACTACATACTATCAGTCTGTCTGTCTGTACTGTAGTAGCTAGTCTTGCCCAGTTGGCCAGTGCCACTCTTTGTGAAAGGTTGTAATATAAAACTCATATTCACCAGTAGCTCGTACAATCCGTTGGGTCGTTGTCTTGTACTACTTTTTACTCTTGTTGATGTTTAGGCTTTGAAAATTCACAGCAACAGCCCTACCAGATTTCTTAATATTTTGATATGATACCCTATAGGACATACAACTGTTGTAGGGATCTTGCACATACATTTGCACCAGAAAATAGGATGTTGGTGATGGTAGGTTGGACCTTCCTTGCACACCTCAATCAGAAATTCCGCACCCACCACAATTCCACTGCTTGACTATAGTACTGTCTTGTCATACCTATTAGGTCTCGGAACCCTCCCCCCAAGATAACCAACAAGTAGACAACCCAGAACATTAACACACCCAACCTCTGTCGTGGAAGCAATTCACATGCACACCCTTACTTTAATTTGCTCACTCGTGTAAGTTAGTCCACTCCACACCAAATACCACAAAGTCTATGTAAGTTTAAAATTTTTATTTCAATTTGAGAAGGTCTGTACACTGTTTTCTTAGCAGCACCAACCGGCAAATCAATAACATTAAAACAATATACATTGTTACACTTATACAGTTGGGAATTAAATCATGATAACTGAAGTGGTGGAAGGCAGCACCACCATCCCATAGCAATTTAGTTTATATACATTTATAAATGAAGATGTGAGTGAAGGGACCCCTCACCTCAGAAGAACCTAGTACTGGTAGTTGGTGCATCGTTCAGAAGCTCTGGTTCGTAGAAGCGAATCTTGCGTCTGTAATGCGAAAAAAGAAATGGTGTGCGTTAGTATATTGCAACTTGCAAGCATTTCTCAGCCGTGCCAAAAAGTGTAGCATCTATGGATAAGCAATATGGACTAACAGTAACAGTAGTACACCAGTTCTTCCTAAAAAAGTGGCTTGTTAATGTTTGTTGACCGCCTGTACGCAGCGCGTAGACTAGACAGTAGCAGTGTGAGGCAGGTCATGTGGGCTCAAAGGTGTCTTAAGAAGCTGCAAGGTAAAGGTAACGTCACATGTGCATGGCTAGGGCTAATCAAGCAAATGCTACAATGATCATATAACTTAGTGTCTACTCTACTACTACCTGATTTGTACTAGTGATTTATGTTAGTATTAACTCATTTTTCAACCTTGCTACTGATCAATAGGGGGGAGGTGTATATGTTGCCTAATAAATGTGTAATGTTTTCTAGGCGCACTACCGACCACCATTGCTGGGGCCAGCGAAGGCGACGCAGAGGGCGAGGATGCAGCAGTTGCAGATAGCAACGGAGGGGGAGTGGCAGCACCAGTGGCAGGCGGTGGTAAGTTAGATTCATAATCTTTAACTATTGTTGAACTTGACAGCACACTCACTGCAAAGGTGTACTGTATGTATATGTATACTGTACAGCTGTGAATTAGGGCCCCATTAGGATGGTGGGCGTATTGCCCCCGCCGGGCTGGCTGGAATTCACTGCCGTCACAGCAGGGGCAAACCTCCCGCCATCCCTGTAGAAAATATTCAGACATGTCGAGGCGTAAAAGGGTTCAATATGGCGGTGGTGTCTCTCTCACCACACCGGCAGCCATATAATCTGCATTTTGGAATGCCTTTGCGTGGCGGCATTACCGTCCGCCACGGAAAGGCATGCACACATTGCAGAGTATGCTTGGGGGCCCCCATGGAGGGTACCTACCGATGCTATGGTACCCCCCCGACTTTCAAAGCAAAACGTGACAGGCTCCGTGCGAGGCCCGTCATGTTGTGCTTGGAAAAGCAGCACAACATTTTAGCATTGCTTTCAGCAAAGCCAACCAGAATTTAAATTTAAAATAACAGGGTGCGCCCGCCACTGTGCCGGGCGCATCATCCTAATTAATTGTCCCCACGGGACCCCCACCCTTTTTAGCAGTCGGATGGCGGGCGGACAAAGTCCGCCCGCTATCCGATGTCGTAAGTAAGTATGAGTTCTTGGGGACGTTTGAAGAGTGAACTAGAAGACTAGAATTCCCTTTAATTGGTATAGGACTAGGAGCCGGAGTATTGAGTAACCTATGTCCTCATCTATCTGATTTCAACTCCGCTTTGAAAGTTTTATGGAGAAGAGCACCTGGTGCACTGTTCAACTAAAAAGTGTAAGACAGGTGGAAGGAAGAAGGACGGGCGACATTTAAAATGTTATGTACTACTGTGCTTTATTTTATAGTGCTACTCTACCATGCCACTATGTGTATAAATAATTACCTTGTCCTACTGTTTTATTAAGACTATATTTTACAATTGTCTTGTTTTTTTCTTTTTGATACACAGCAACTCCCAAAGTCAACCGTAAGGAGTTGGCCGCCAAGGCACGGCGCCGGAAGCTGGAGGCAATCCAGCAGGAATACCGGCGGCTGGTGGTCCTAGCCGAGGAGGAGGAGGAGGCTGCTGCAGCTACTGAAGGCTCCTCCATTGCCCCGGGCCCCAGCCACCGCCCTCCAGCGGTACGGCGCCACCGCCGGGCGGCTGCCCGCCGCCACCGTGCCATCTCCGGTGCCCCCCCCCACTGTGGCTGCAACTGCCGCGGCCTTAGACGCCGCGTCGCCCATTTAGAGGACCAGATTCGTGTCCTCCTCCAGTCCCGCCCCACCAGTTAGTCCCTGTCACTGCCCCTTTTTTAATTCCTGTTCGTTCTTCACTCGTTTGGGCGTTCTCTATTTCTATGGACAGTCGTTGGGGTTAGGGAGGTGGGTGGGTTAGCTTTTGTGGGTTTAGTTTATTTGTTAGGGTCAATTAAATATATTTTTCTATGTTACATGCAATGTTGTTAATGTTTTGTAGGTGGGGTAACTGTTTTACATCACACTGTTTCTTTGCTGGTGCATGGCCGCCCATAGCGTGTGTTTGATTTCAATAATTTGCTGACTGTAAAAGACACAAACAGATAGATGCGACACACCTCACTCATTGACTGGTCCTACTATGCATTCCTTGGAGTGGTGTTTGAAACTGACATCATTGACAACATGTCCATTATTGATTCTGCCTCCCCCAAACTTCTTCTTGATGTTTATGTCCAACTGTGGCACAGCACTGGCTGCATGGTGAAGATGGTTTCCTTTTTCATACATGCCATGATTGGGGTGGTGGTGGTAGTATAGTAGTGGTAGTATACACTGGCAGGGTGGCAGCATTTCGAAAAAAAGAAAAGGAGATAGTCAATCGCCTTTGAGAGACTGTTAGAGGAGTAGTTGAATGAAGTACATCACAGAATTTACCGAGCAACAATTATATGCTCAAATATTTGACAAAAAAACTGAATGCTGGTTATTATGAGGATAGCCTACTAGACAGAGTTACAAACTATAGTTTTGTCGACTTGGCTATGCCTACAGTCTAACAGTTAGTGCTGTATATGAGGAATGACAACAAACAAATCCAATCAATGCCGGCAATTCATGCTGAGGTATATGTTCCTTTGTTAAATAAAATAACCTGTGAAATATCCTACTCATGGGTGGGCAAGCAGAAGAAGATCATCGCTCTGCATTGAAATTGAAGTAGTGTTGCTTTCACCACATCCGCCCCAGCAAGTGTGTGATTAAGTATTGGTGTACATTTAATTTAGTTACACCTCGACAATAAGTCACACAGCCCGGGGGAAGAGGGTTAGGGTCCGTTGATTGGATGGGAAGGGGGATTTTGGGAAAGGTTTGACATAGAAAAACAGTATGCATACATAGACAAACAAACGACAATCATTGAAGACTACCATACCATATCCATTCCATATGTTAAGGTATAAAAAAGGAAATGCATGCATGATGAGACCCGGATTACATACACTTCTATTTCTTGTTCTGTTCCGGCCTTAATACTTTAACAGATAGCAAATAGAAATTTTAAATATTGGTAGTGAAGAATCGTAAACACAGAGCAAACGTAATGATGATTGATAATAACAACTCCAAGAACACACTGTTGTAAAGAATGTATACAAGATATTAATCAAATTATTTAAAAGAAATGAAAAGTGGATACTGTTACTGTCTTATCCTGGTCAAAAATGTGGACTGGTTTTTTGCATCTCGGCATTCCTCTTGCTCCTCTCGTCCATCAATCTTGGGTGTGTCGCCTCACCACTCGCCACTGCCCGGCTGGAATAAAAAGGTGATTGATTGGTAAGGTAATTAATATGCATTGTAATGTTTTACAAAGTTTTGGACAAGGCCCGGCCTGTAATTTTAGATTGAAAACCAAAGGGGATATTCAGAAAGAAAGTGAAAACAAATGCACAAGTGATGGTGTAGTGCAACAAGAACACTTTCCGAGGTGGCATGTATGCATATGCATCATCTCTACTGTAGTCTGTTTCCAGCATAGACCTTCAACAGTAACAGGACAGATCAGGCCCACAGTGCTTACCATTAGCACATCCTACGTTAATACTTTAGAGTCCTTTTTTTTTTCTCTCAAAGAGTTGGACAAACGCAAAGCACATTATCCATTCCAGACATAGCATTTTACAGTTAAAGTTAGTAAAATCAATGCACTGCAGTCATCCCACCGCTACACTCTATTCAACTTCTACACAGACATTTGGGTGTGCTGTGGTTGTTGTTCACGTGTTTACCTTTAGGCTTTTCCGTTTTATGCCACTCATGAAACATCCTCCTGACTTCATCATCAGCTCTGATACTTCTACTGACTGAAGATCGGCCTGCAGTACAAGTGTAATTTTTATAACACAACAAGAGTAGAAATATAAATATTACTGACTTGAGTCATTCTTTATTGTGTACAGAAAGATAGATTACCACTAGTACACTTTGACATCACTTTGTGCACAACAAACAACGCAAACACAAAGACCAATAGCTCAGAGTCAGGTGTCCAATGCATGCCATTAATTATCATCATTTATTACCTGTTCCTTCTCATCTTAAGTTAACGGGCCGTCTCTTTCGCCATCATCATGACGGACGGTGCTGTTAAGTCACAGTCATTTGCATTGCGCAGATTGAGTGAGTCCCCTCCCTGTATTGAATTAAAAGCAATGTATCACCAAGATGCAGGAGAAGTACACATTTCTTGTTTGCCAGAAGAGGAAAATTAGTAATTACTAGTGTGTTCTGTAGAAAGTTGATTAGTGGCAGTGCACAATTACATCAATTCATGCGCAACACACCACAAAATCTACATCATTCAGTCTGCTATTCTGCGGCCAATGCATGGCATCAATCATTACCTGTTGCATCTCATCTCGTTAACGCTGCAGGCCGTCTCTTTCGCCATCATCATGATGGACGGTGCTGTTAAGTCACAGTCATTTGCATTGTGCAGATTGAGTGAGTCCCCTTCCTGTATTGAATTAAAAGCAATGTATCACCAAGATGCAGGAGAGAAGTACACATTTCTTGTTTGCCAGAAGGGGAAAATTAGTAATTACTAGTGTGTTCTGTAGAAAGTTGATTAGTGGCAGTGCACAATTACATCAATTCATGCGCAACACACCACAAAATCTACATCATTCAGTCTGCTATTCTGCGGCCAATGCATGGCATCAATCATTACCTGTTGCATCTCATCTCGTTAACGCTGCAGGCCGTCTCTTTCGCCATCATCATGATGGACGGTGCTGTTAAGTCACAGTCATTTGCATTGCGCAGATTGAGTGAGTCCCCTTCCTGTATTGAATTAAAAGCAATGTATCACCAAGATGCAGGAGAAGTACACATTTCTTGTTTGCCAGAAGAGGAAAATTAGTGTGTTCTGTAGAATGTTGATTAGTGGCAGTGCACAATTACATCAATTCATTCATGCGCAACACACACAACAAAATCTACATCACTCAGTCTGCTTTTCTGCGGACAATGCATGGCATCAATCATTACCTGTTGCATCTTATTTTCAGTTAATGGCCAGTCTCTCTCGGCTCTGAAGGAGGATAGCTATAGAAGTCATCAGATTCATGGTCCACTTGTTTTGGAAGGACGAGGAAAGTTTGAATTTGTTGTTACCATCATCCAATCATCATTCATGAGGGAAATGGAATTGACCAGGAGATGCAGTATGATCGAGCGGAGGAGCTGGATTCTGAGGACTGTAGTGTCAAATGGCAGACACCTGAAACTTGTATCTTAAATTAGAAGATTAGAAGACGGTGATAATGCATTGGTTGCGATTCACAAGTTTATAACCGGAACAACAGACACAAACAAAGGGGGGAAAAAGGGAGGAAGACAGTAAGTGCGAGCCTAATTGTCAGGGAAGTATAGCTCGTCCTCAAACTCTGGGGGATCTTCCAGTAGTAGGTAATCATCTGACACAATACTTCCGTCACCTGAGCCGCTGTCCTCATCTTCCTCTGTTGATTCATGCATTGTGTAATTCGGTGGTATGAAGTGCTGATTCATTTTGATCATTGTTAACCTCTCCACGTTTTTGGGAGATAGACTGGTCCTTCTCAAGGTTACAATGGAACCTGCAGCACTGAAAACACGTTCGGAAGAGACACTTGCGACAGGGCAAGCCAGATAGCTTATCGCCAGCCTGCTGAGCTGTGGCCATTCAGACCTTTTCCTATGCCAATACTGCACTGGGTTTTGATCAACGTACACCTCTGTTGGGTCGTCCAGATAGGCCTGGACCATCCACTCAATGTTCAGGGTTGCTGCTGGTAAGCTTTTGTGCTGTTTTTTCAGTGCATCAGCACTGTGCTTAAGGCCCATCTTTACATACCAATCTGATAATGATTGTACTCGGCCGAATGATCCAGTTATTGTTTTTGTAGTCGATGGTGATGGTGAGTGTTGCGATTGTGAGCCAACCGCACTGCCCTCAGCCGACGAAGTTGCACTTGATTCTGCATGGCCTGCTTCAGTATCAGTACTTGTTGTGGGTTGATGTGGCGGGCTTTTAATTAGTAGCCCTTCGTTTTCAAACTTGATGGCTGCTTCAGCTATACAACTTTTGTAGCGGGCAACATCAGTGTCGGAAAAAGAACGGAATAGTCCTAATTTTGCACGTGGATCCAGAATTGTGGCACAAATGTAATGTTCTTGTGACAAAATTTTATTTTGTATCCTTACATTTTCTGATAAGCGCCTGGATAAGCTCTCCACCAAGTCATGGGCTTGCCTTCTGTCCTCTACACCTTTGTAGGATTCAGACACATTATTCAGCTCATGCTCTAGCATTTGCAACAATGGGATAGCTTGGCCCATTGTACAGTCCTCCTTGCTGACTTCACGTGTGAAGACCTCAAAAGGAGACAGCATCTCAGTAAGGCATTGAATTAGGGTCCATTGCTCCCTCTGAAGGGTCATGCCTTTAACACTAGCATCACTGCTTCTGTACCAGACATAATCATTGAGTGACCTGTGCTGTTCGTACAGACGATCAAGCATGTAATACGTTGAGTTCCAACGTGTTGCCACCTCCTGGATGAGTGCCTTGACTGGCACCCTACGCTCACGTTGGAGGATCCTCAGCTGCTTCCGAGCTTTAAAAGAATGGCTGAAATGAGTGCATATTCTTCGGCAGATGGACAGTAAATTGCTTACTATGGGTTCTTTTTTCAGAAAGTCTTGCACTATAATGTTTATGCAGTGTGCCAAACACGGAACCCTGAAATAGGAACCAAGTTCCATGGCCTTAAGTACATTACTGCCATTGTCTGTGGCAACAAAACCAATACCAAGCCCTCTTGGCTGCAGCCATTCCAAAACCTTGGTGCGAAACTCTTCTAAAATGTTTTCAGCCGTATGAGATTTCTCCATGGCGAACATGGCTACAGTTGCATGTTTCCGAGTACCTTCAAAAATCGCAGCTGTGTCAACAACACCGCGTGCAGATAGTTGATCTTTAACCCCCACAAAAGAGATCCAGTGTGCAGTGATACACATGTAATCTGTGGCTTGGCAACTGGTCCACATGTCTGTTGTCAGGTGGATATTGTGCACAGCACTCTTCTGCAAAGCTTGTCCAACCAATTCCAGCACATCATGATGTAGTGCCGGAACAGCAATTCTTGCGAAATAGGACCGGCTTGGAACTTTCCATTTCGGGCAGATGGCAGACACAAATTCAAGGAAACCCACCCCTTCCACAAATGAAAAAGGAAGAAGGTCCAGCGCTAACATTTTAGCCAGCTTCGCATTGTACAATCGTGCCGTTGGGTGGTTGCGTTGGAACTGCCCCTCCAACCTAAACATGCTGTCAATGGTAGGCTGGCTTACTTTCCTTAGTGGTGCCATTAACCCACTAAGGCTCAACGACACAGATTGTCTCAGTGAGGTACTCGCCGGTCGCCTTGGTGTCTCACCCACACTCTGAGTATGGCTCTTACTGCGGTGCCACTCTGATGTTACTGAGGAGGATGTGGGCGTTACCACTGTAGTGACTGCACTACTGGAGACAGGGCTAGAAATGCCTCCCTGTTCTTCACCTGCCACCACAATAATATCGCTCCCTGATTCCTGACCAACTTCAAAGGGTTTAGTTTTCCTACTTTCTTTTAACTTAAGTAGGTGATCCTCCCACACAATAGTGTGGTGTATTCTGAGATGACTTGCTTGTCCTCCGGTACCATAGTTTGTACCAAGCTTACCACGCCGAACACCTTGCCGACAAATTGCGCATATAGCAACGTTCTCCTCCTTGGCGCTAACAGAAAAGAAGTCCCAAACTGGGGAGGAGAACTTTCTGGCACTGCTGGATGTGCCACTTTCAACACCAGATGAACTTGAGGGGGTGCTTGAAAATATGTGACCCTGTCCACCTACACTGTGACTTTTACTACCACTTCCTACTGAGGTGGTTGAGCTGGATGTAGGTCCCTGCCGGGCCTTGGAAAATATGGCAGCTGGAGGTAGTGGTGGTGTAACCTGTGTTGGTGAGATCCGTGCTACATCCCGCTCAGTAGCAGCCTTTCTGGATAGGGTTAGAATGTCGGTCTCCAATCCCTTTGGGGCGGGAGTAATGTGCGTGATGACTGGCTCGTCTTCATCAACATCATCACCCCCCTCTTCTACATCTACCTCCATAACTCTAAGTTTTTCTGGGACCTTCCTTTTCAGAAGCAATGTCTTGTGGCGTACTTCACTCTCAGACCGAGCTGGTGGGACCCAAGTGTCATCACGATCATCAGAAGCGGGGCTTGAAGAAGAAGATGATGGACTAAGCCTCCTTTTCCTTGCTGGTGGTCTGGAAGACAATAGATGTTCTGAAACAGTGGTTTGACTTCGCTCCGCTTTGTCTGCAGGAAGCTCGATTTCCTGAAATGCCCCTACGTCAGGAGCAACAACTACTATGGTGGGCTGTTGTGGCGGCTGCTGCTGTTCTGGTTGCGGCGGCTGCTGCTGTTCTGGTTGCGGCGGCTGCTGCTGCTGTTCTGGTTGCGGCGGCTGCTGCTGCTGTTCTGGTTGCGGCGGCTGCTGCTGCTGTTCTTGTTGCGGCGGCTGCTGCTGCTGTTCTTGTTGCGGCGGCTGCTGCTGCTGTTCTTGTTGCGGCGGCTGCTGCTGCTGTTCTTGTTGCGGCGGCTGCTGCTGCTGTTCTTGTTGCGGCGGCTGCTGCTGCTGTTCTTGTTGCGGCGGCTGCTGCTGCTGTTCTTGTTGCGGCGGCTGCACACTGATCTGCTTAGTTTGCGCCTGCGTTGAACTTGATTGTGTACTACTTTGCGGTAATGACATTTCTTCAACATCGCTGCCCGTTAGTAGACTGGCTACCTCTGCGACAGTAAAGCCCTTGGGCCTAGGTTGGTGGGGTTGCTGGACCGCTGTGCTGCTCCCAGCTTGGTTCCCGGACAACGCTTTGGTGCCAAAAAAAACCTTGGCCGGCACACCACCAGTCGTGGTTAATGGCACTTCCTTTTTCTGTTCCTTCTTCTCACCAGCAACTTTCTTGGTACTGGACCTGGTACCTTTCTTTGGGGCCATCTTATTCCGACGTCAGGCAGGAGGCAGATGCACAACAAGTTCTGGTCACACGTGGGCGTGATGCGCAGCAGGACTTCTGTCCGGCTGGCAGTACAACGGGTAGCCAGGTGATGCCGATGACACCTCCTACTCTGTCTTTTGTGCACCTAAAAGCAAAGAAGACAGGAGAAGAACATCAGTGAAATGTTGCATTTGTTTTTGTGGTTCAGTTACTTAGTACTGTACTAGTGCAAACCAAAGATAGTCTAGCCATTTATGAATTTTTTTTAACTAGAGCTATGTTATACTACTAGTACTGTGTACAGCCACACTACACTCTCAGGAAGGTGATGTCTAAAACTTCAACAGATCACATAGAAAATACTTGATCAATAAAGCTGTGGCTACCTGCTCTGGTAGCAGTGGATGAAAGCAGGCCTGCTGGCAGACAAGGCCAGGCAAGCTTGCAGGCCTAGGCCTCAAAATGGCCACCAGCCACATGGCGAGCCCCAACAACATCAGCAAGGCCACCCCAAAAAACACACTTCCCCAACTCAATCCAATGCCATCCATGCCCTAAATGATGTCTAAATTCAACAGAGCACACAGAAAACAGTAGATTACTAAAGCTGTGGCTACCTGCTCTGGTAGCAGTGGATGAAAGCAGGCCTGCTGGCAGACAAGGCCAGGCAAGCTTGCAGGCCTAGGCCTCAAAATGGCCACCAGCCACATGGCGAGCCCCAACAACATCAGCAAGGCCACCCCAAAAAACACACTTCCCCAACTCAATCCAATGCCATCCATGCCCTAAATGATGTCTAAATTCAACAGAGCACACAGAAAACAGTAGATTACTAAAGCTGTGGCTACCTGCTCTGGTAGCAGTGGATGAAAGCAGGCCTGCTGGCAGACAAGGCCAGGCAAGCTTGCAGGCCTAGGCCTCAAAATGGCCACCAGCCACATGGCCAGGCCCAACAACATCAGCAAGGCCACCCCAAAAAACACACTTTCCCAACTCAATCCAATGCCATCCATGCCCTAAATGATGTCTAAATTCAACAGAGCAAACAGAAAACAGTAGATTACTAAAGCTGTGGCTACCTGCTCTGGTAGCAGTGGATGAAAGCAGGCCTTTTGTCAGACAAGGCCAGGCAAGCTTGCAGGCCTATGCCTCAAAATGGCCACCAGCCACATGGCGAGCCCCAACAACATCAGCAAGGCCACCCCAAAAAACACACTTCCCCAACTCAATCCAATGCCATCCATGCCCTAAATGATGTCTAAATTCAACAGAGCAAACAGAAAACAGTAGATTACTAAAGCTGTGGCTACCTGCTCTGGTAGCAGTGGATGAAAGCAGGCCTGTTGGCAGACAAGGCCAGGCAAGCTTGCAGGCCTAGGCCTCAAAATGGCCACCAGCCACATGGCGAGCCCCAACAACATCAGCAAGGCCACCCCAAAAAACACACTTCCCCAACTCAATCCAATGCCATCCATGCCCTAAATGATGTCTAAATTCAACAGAGCACACAGAAAACAGTAGATTACTAAAGCTGTGGCTACCTGCTCTGGTAGCAGTGGATGAAAGCAGGCCTGCTGGCAGACAAGGCCAGGCAAGCTTGCAGGCCTAGGCCTCAAAATGGCCACCAGCCACATGTCCAGGCCCAACAACATCAGCAAGGCCACCCCAAAAAACACACTTCCCCAACTCAATCCAATGCCATCCATGCCCTAAATGATGTCTAAATTCAACAGAGCAAACAGAAAACAGTAGATTACTAAAGCTGTGGCTACCTGCTCTGGTAGCAGTGGATGAAAGCAGGCCTGTTGGCAGACAAGGCCAGGCAAGCTTGCAGGCCTAGGCCTCAAAATGGCCACCAGCCACATGGCCAGGCCCAACAACATCAGCAAGGCCACCCCAAAAAACACACTTCCCCAACTCAATCCAATGCCATCCATGCCCTAAATGATGTCTAAATTCAACAGAGCACACAGAAAACAGTAGATTACTAAAGCTGTGGCTACCTGCTCTGGTAGCAGTGGATGAAAGCAGGCCTGCTGGCAGACAAGGCCAGGCAAGCTTGCAGGCCTAGGCCTCAAAATGGCCACCAGCCACATGGCGAGCCCCAACAACATCAGCAAGGCCACCCCAAAAAACACACTTCCCCAACTCAATCCAATGCCATCCATGCCCAAAATGATGTCTAAATTCAACAGAGCAAACAGAAAACAGTAGATTACTAAAGCTGTGGCTACCTGCTCTGGTAGCAGTGGATGAAAGCAGGCCTGTTGGCAGACAAGGCCAGGCAAGCTTGCAGGCCTAGGCCTCAAAATGGCCACCAGCCACATGGCGAGCCCCAACAACATCAGCAAGGCCACCCCAAAAAACACACTTCCCCAACTCAATCCAATGCCATCCATGCCCTAAATGATGTCTAAATTCAACAGAGCACACAGAAAACAGTAGATTACTAAAGCTGTGGCTACCTGCTCTGGTAGCAGTGGATGAAAGCAGGCCTGTTGGCAGACAAGGCCAGGCAAGCTTGCAGGCCTAGGCCTCAAAATGGCCACCAGCCACATGGCCAGGCCCAACAACATCAGCAAGGCCACCCCAAAAAACACACTTCCCCAACTCAATCCAATGCCATCCATGCCCAAAATGATGCCTAAATTCAACAGAGCACACAGAAAACAGTAGATTACTAAAGCTGTGGCTACCTGCTCTGGTAGCAGTGGATGAAAGCAGGCCTGTTGGCAGACAAGGCCAGGCAAGCTTGCAGGCCTAGGCCTCAAAATGGCCACCAGCCACATGGCGAGCCCCAACAACATCAGCAAGGCCACCCCAAAAAACACACTTCCCCAACTCAATCCAATGCCATCCATGCCCTAAATGATGTCTAAATTCAACAGAGCACACAGAAAACAGTAGATTACTAAAGCTGTGGCTACCTGCTCTGGTAGCAGTGGATGAAAGCAGGCCTGTTGGCAGACAAGGCCAGGCAAGCTTGCAGGCCTAGGCCTCAAAATGGCCACCAGCCACATGGCGAGCCCCAACAACATCAGCAAGGCCACCCCAAAAAACACACTTCCCCAACTCAATCCAATGCCATCCATGCCCTAAATGATGTCTAAATTCAACAGAGCACACAGAAAACAGTAGATTACTAAAGCTGTGGCTACCTGCTCTGGTAGCAGTGGATGAAAGCAGGCCTGTTGGCAGACAAGGCCAGGCAAGCTTGCAGGCCTAGGCCTCAAAATGGCCACCAGCCACATGTCCAGGCCCAACAACATCAGCAAGGCCACCCCAAAAAACACACTTCCCCAACTCAATCCAATGCCATCCATGCCCTAAATGTGATTGAAAATGAAATATATTCAAAAAACAAAAGGAACAGTTGCTTCATCATGCACACACACACCCATGAGGCCATGCCCATGGCTAGCTCGGGCCTACTACTACAACCCACAAAATTAAAAAAAAAAAAAAAAAAAAAAAGGAATGATGATAATTAATTATCAAAAATAAATTGTAGTTACACAACAACTGCAATGCCCACAATCAAACACAACAACCACTTACTTGTAAAATATCCTATTCCAAAAATCCTGAAATCCAATTGCAATGATGCAGCAGACAAAAAGAGTGATCTTTCCAGCTCCAAATCCAAAGGCAGAATGAGCAGGAGATGGACAAAGCACTGGGAGGAGCCTGCTGGACAGGAACAGGAAGTTGGAGAATCTGTGTCACTTCCTCCCTCTCTCCACCTTGTAAAAAAAAAATGACTCCTTGCACAAAAAAGGAAAGCCAAATGTGAATGTAAGGAGTTCTTTTCATCCAAAATCAGTATTTGCAGATGGTTTCATGCTGCTAGAGCCGATATTCCTCTCCAAATTGTAAATTTTACGTTGTTGAGTTCTCCAGCTTCACATTACTTCCGCCGGCGTGTCGAAAACGATATGATCGCGTTCTCTTCTTTGTCCCTGTCGCGTTGGATATGACGTGTTCGCGGTCTCTTTCTCCTGTTCGCGTTCGATTTCATGTGCCCGCGTCCTCATTCTCTGGCTCGCGATGTAGAATGACATGTTCGAGATCTCAATCTTCTCATACTCGCGCGGTGCATGATCGCGAGAAGAAAGACGTGATCGCGCGACAAATGACGTGATCGCGTGAAAAATGACTTGAATGCGGCCGCGAACTCTCGCGAGACAGCGCAAAATGGCTACCAAAATCCAACATCTCGTGGAGAACGCGACCGGGTCAAGAAAACTTGTCGGAGAACGCAGGGATTCAGGTAAGGCGATCGCGCGCGAGAATGTATTGTTTTACAGCGCGAGCAAGAAAAAAATTATCGCTAAGCTGCGGAATGCGGAAATTTTGACATTTTCGCGCTTTCCGCGGAACGCAAAAATGCCAAAATATCGCAATTTCCGCGAACGGAACGGAATTTTGGCCCAGGCCTACTTCTAATACTACTTAAACTTGACAACATGACAGGTTTTAAAACAGATATCTGTCAGCAAATACACAATGTTACCAAATGCTTCTCTCACAATGGTTACCCAAATGCACACAGACTCACAGTGTGATTCTTGACAAGCAACACTATCCCTTGGAATTTACGAAAAGTCATTCACTACTCTGGAAGGGGTAAGGTGACTGCACACAATCTACATATTTCAGTACTGCACTTTAGTGTCAAAGCCTGACTCCTTTTATGAATGCATAAGCAATAACTGGCTTCTAATACTACTAAAACTTGACAACATGACAGGTTTTAAAACAGTTATCTGTCAGCAAATACATGATGTAACCAAATGCTTCTCTCACAGTAGTTGCCCAAATGCACACAGACTCACAGTGTGATTCTAGACAAGCAACACTATCCCTTGGAGTTTACCAAAACTCATTCACTACTCTGGAATGGGTAAGGGGACTGCACATAATCTACATATTTCAGTACTTCACTTTAGTGTCAAAGCATGACTCATTTTGTGAATACATAAGCAATCACTAGCTTCTAATACTACTAAAACTTGACAACATGACAGGATTTTAAGCCATTATTTATCAGCAAATACATGATGTAACCAAATACTTCTCTCACAATGGTTGCCCAAATGCACACAGACTCACAGTGTGATTCTAGACAAGCAACACTATCCCTTGGACTTTACCAAAACACATTCACTACTCTGGAAGGAGTAAGGGGACTTGCCACAATCTACATATTTCAGTACTGTACTTTAGTGTCAAAGCCTGACTCATTTTATCAATGCATAAGCAAAGACTGGCTTCTAATGCTACTTAAACTTGACAACATGACAGGGTTTAAAGCAGTAATCTGCCAGCAAATACATGATGTCTCTGGAAGGAGTAAGGGGACTTGCCACAATCTACATATTTCAGTACTGTACTTTAGTGTCAAAGCCTGACTCATTTTATCAATGCATAAGCAAAGACTGGCTTCTAATGCTACTTAAACTTGACAACATGACAGGGTTTAAAGCAGTAATCTGCCAGCAAATACATGATGTCACCAAATGCTTTTCTCACAATAATTGCCCAAATGCATACAGACTCACAGTGTGATCGTAGACAGCCAAATATCCCTTGTACAAAATACATTTACTAGTCTACAAGATGTAAGGTGACTGCACACATTGCAGAAAATCTTCTACTACACATTAGTACCAAAATGTTTCTCTCAAAATGATTCCTAAATGCACACAGACTCACTGTGTGATCCTAGACAAACAACACTATCCCTTGCACTGTACCAAAACACATTTCTTTATCTAGAAGGAGTACTTCATTTTAGTGTAGAAACGTTGACTCATTTTGCAAATGCATAAACAATGACTGGTTTCTACTACACATTAGTACCAAAATGTTTCCCTTAAAATGATTCCTAAATGTACACAGAGTCACTGTGTGATTCTAGACAAACAACACTATCCCTTGCACTGTACCAAAACACATTTCTAATTCTACCAAAACATAAAAACAGCACAGTTATATGTATGAAAACACATGAAAAACACAAATGCTTATCACAGAATGGTTTCTACATGCACACACACTGACAATAAGTTTGTAGACAAAAAAAAGTACTTTAG
Organism: Triturus cristatus; assembly: GCF_964204655.1. Lineage (NCBI taxonomy): Eukaryota > Metazoa > Chordata > Amphibia > Caudata > Salamandridae > Triturus > Triturus cristatus. The sequence goes on along the minus strand of NC_140588.1, from coordinate 205,114,298 downwards.
CAGGTGAAATATATTAGTCTGATTAAAATCAAAATACACCACATACATCCCCTCACAATTAAAGAACTCACCATTCAAGTTGTTTTGTAGATTAAGAAGTATGTCAGTCACACACCAGATTTTCCTATACAGAATCTCTGCACTGTGCACCTTTCGGCAAAATCAAAGAATGGCAAAGTTTCCCTCTCATTTTGCACATATATAGATGTAAACATCAAATCACATTCCTTCCCACATTAATTCAAAAACTAACACACATTTCTATTGGTTAAACAATTCAACCCTTTCCAAATGACATAAATTTGAACCCTACCCCCAATCTACCTACTGCCTGTTACCATAGAAACAGTTCAAGGAACACTGAACTGAGCACTCAGGTCACAAGTTCAGCACACAATGTTGCTAATCAAAACAGCAAGTGTGCTTGACTTTTCAACATATCAGCTTATCATATATAATGTTCCTTTCAATCAGTTTTTGTTAACCAATAAGAATCATGCGTTTAAAAAACAGAAACATGCACCCTAGTTTTCAGTGTAGAAGGTTGTCAAACAACGAATGATTTCTTTTCTTTTTTCAAAACTGCATCTTATCCGCCATTTTAGAAAATCTTACTTATCAAACTGCCATTTCATTTACAGAGACCATCTGAGTGCATCCAGACCTCCCTTCAAGATGCTTAGAGTGTGGATTGTGGGACACTGCTATAGTTTCTGGAGCCAAAGGTATGCAGAAAACGAAGGCATTCACAAAGACCAAGGTTTGCCAAATGTAGACATTAAATGGATTGGACAGAGAGGGTTAAGTGGTACCAATTGATGCCATTGGTAAAATCCTTTATGCATCTCCAACACCCTGACCTCATAATAGTGCACTGTGTTGGCAATGACCTAGGCACTTTGACTGGGGTAGGTCTGGAAATGTTTATCAAGAACACCTTTGAAGAATTGATTTAACTTTTTCCCAAAACTGCCTTTGTGTATTCTAACATATGCCAAAGGCAGAAATGGAACTAGTCCAATCAAGTTTTCCATAGATTGAGAAAGCTAGGAAACATGTGAATAAATCTGTTTCCGCTTTTCTCTGAGACTATAGAATGGGGTCCATTTACAATAACAATCTGCGCTTTCATATGCAAGAGATGTATAGGAGAGATGGAGTACACTTTACTGATTAAGGAAACAGAGTCTTCCTCAACAACTTTAGACTCTGTATAGGTACTTACTTGTACGTAGCAAAAACTCTCAATGAACACAACGGCTCTTTTTAGAGTCACTCAAGAACAAAACACTTAAGCTTTATGTTTATCTCCCCAAAATTTCAGTTTTTTTTCCTTGGAGTCGCGCACCCAACGCATTAGGATCCGCGCACCCTACGCGAGAGAAATCGTGCACCCAACGCGTTAGGATTCGCGACTCCTAATTTTACCGTAAAAAAAATAATAGCCCCTATCACTAATTTTTATTATCCCCGGGGACCCCATCCCCCGGGGCTTATAAAAAACATTGGGGACCGTGGGGGGAGCCCCAACGCCCCCACGGTCCCAGCCGGCTCCACGCTTCCTTCGGGAGCCGGCATTGCTTTTCCACACGGGGAGCTGTTTCCCTGCTCTCTCTTTCAAAATCCAAACGAAGTTTGCTATGGGAGGGCGGGAGACTCCTGCCCTCTCATAGCAAACAACAGTGTCCTGGGGGTGGGCACCCCAGGACACTGTAGGAGCCGGCCCTGGGGGGTGGTGGTCCCCAGGGCCCTCGAAGGACCCAGGAGGGGGGCCACGCAGCCCCCTTCCCTCTATAAATAAAGCCCCGGAGGTAGCAGTCCCTGGGGCTGGGGGGCCTCCCTGGGCCCCCCATTTATGTATTTATGCATTTTGCCCCCAGGATGTGGCACCCCGGGGGCTAAATATTAAGGAGGCGCGAAAGACCATGCTTCGTTTTTTTTTTTGGGCGGGCTCCGCGCCCCCTGCGCGCATTTTGCCGTTTAAAAAAAAAAAAAGAGGTCCTGGGAGTCCTTGTGGGACACCCTAAGCAACTCTAGAGGGTCAGAGTATTTCTACCCTGCCCCCTTTATATCTTTCACATGCTTATTTCCCTTACTTCTTCAGCCTCGCTTCTACCGAGGCACAAAATGGCTGCCAACAGTTCCTGCTTTCGAATGTTGACAGACACTTGACAGCCAATTAGCATTCAGCGCGTGATCGGGAGGGTGCGTTCACGGTTCGCAGAGGGTGCGCGCTCAAGGTGCGCATAGGGTGCACGGATCCTCCGAGGCCATAGATATATATGTACATTTAACTCTAATTTTCTCAGGAACTACTGAACGGATTTACACCATTTAAGTAATAGGCACGAGTCTCATCTGAGGACTACCTTTTTGCCAAATTTGGTGTAATTCCGTTCATCAGTTCGGGCAGTAGCTGCGTCTAAAGGTTCTGTGGGAAAATGCATGGGGAAAACGTGTTTTGGGAACCCCCCTTTTTCCTCTGCACCCGCTTGACGAATCACCCCGAAACTTTCAGGATAGGAGCGGACCGGAGCTGGCCAAAAGTTTGGAAAATTTCGCGAAGATTCGTCAACCGGCGGTAATCTGCTTTTAAATGTGTATTGCAAAGGCTTATTGTACTAGTTGACCATGGGGCCTCAAGCACTGGGATTTCTATGCAGTGAATATACCCGCAGGGAGCAACTGCCATGCCGGGTGGAGGGGGTTTTCAGTCCTGAGGTAGAAGTAGGGGTATACCTATGACCCAAGTACTTAAAATTTTACACTATTGCCTTCCTGATCCACTTGGCTGGAAATGGACATAAAGTGTCCCGCAATAAGTTGTAGTACTTTTGGAAGAAGTCTTGTAACTTGGTCATCACATTGAGAAAGGAGTCAGAAAGGTGTTGCAGCCGAAAATCTCGGCAATTTTGAAAATGAAACCACCTACCACCCAAAAAGAGGTCAGGGTGTTTTGGGGAATGGTGGGCTACTGTCCCCAGTAGATACCCAATTTTTCCCAAGTGGATAAGCCTTTACAGAGTCTGATACAAAAAGATGTGTCAGATCTGGTGCTCTGGGACAACGATTGTTTGGTGGCCTACCTAGTGCTGAGAGAATGCATCTGCCGCGCTTCAGCGCTATGAAGACCTGATTATAATGAAATGTTTTTGCTTTTTTGCAGTGAGAGGGAGGGCTGCGTTCTCTCACACATCGAAATGCCCAAAGACCTGTGGCATACTTTTCAGTTACCTTAGATACAGTAGGAGCGGCTTTTCCTGGATGTCCTCAATCTGTGGGGGCCCCAGGTGTCAGCATAGAGAGGTGTGAAGACATTGTCATGGGCCATCCTTCATTGGTGTGCGTGCCTCACAATTTGGAAATACTGTTGACGTGTAAACGTGCACAGAATTTGACAAACAGCCACCTGACCCAGTTTGAGAAGATCAAACCAGCAGCTGAAAACGTGACTCTGAAGAGGTGTTCTCTTTTGAATCCCTCCGCCCTGCTGACTCTTCCTGAAGTTGATAATGATGAAAATGAAATGGAGCAGCATTGTCTTGATGTTGCTGAACTGGGCACCAAGCCAGATGAACCACTGTCTAAATCTGAATTTGCATTGTTTGTGGATGGTTCTTGTTTGTGAGACCATGTAGGAGATTCATGAATTGCCTATGCAGTCTGTACAGTTTCAGGAGTAGTAGAAGCCTCTTGGATACAGGAAGTGTTTTCTGCACAAGTGGCTGAATAGATTGCTCTAACTCGAGCATGCTGTGCCTCAGTCCAGCAGTGGGTGATGATTTTCACTGATAAACAGTACTGCTTTGGTGTTGTTCATGATTTCGGACAGCTATGTTCCCGTAGGGGGTTTCTGATCTCTTCTGGCTCTCCCATTCGGAATGTGGGGCAAGTCCGAAAACATCTTTAAGCGTTGCAGATGCTCACACAAATTGCTATTGTTAAGTGTGTGGCACATTGTAAGGGGCATGATTATGTTACCGCAACAGATATGCAGACGAAGTTGCCAGATACTGTTCTTACAATGCTCATTCATTTAATGGAGAGTATAGGAGGAAATTTTAAGTTCACTTCACTCTCACCCTCACCATTTCTGATCACTACTGTGAATAACCAGTTGGTCTCCCTCCTGGTGGAGGAAAGCATGACTAAGACCCAATGATTATGCTGTTAACGTAACAAGAGAGATGGACAATCAATATATACAGCTTTTAAGACAACCACGTGAATGAGGGTTTTTTAGACGGTCAGAACCCCAGACCCTGGTGTGAACAGGACAAGTGATCCATTCCTCATTGATTATTCGCCTAACGCCTGGAAGCCGAATGGATCTCAGCTTTTCTCTCCCCTAACTGATTAGAAAGGTTGAGGCATACCCCACAAGAAAGAATGACAGTCTCCCAGTAGCAAAGCTTCTGATGAGGGATTTAATACACAGATGTGGCACCTTCTTTGGATACTGACCGAGGCACGCACTTTAACAATGACATCTTGAGGATGCTGTGGGCTGCTTCACAAGTTGAACAGATACTGCATTGTAGCTACAAACCTGAGCCTTTGGGTCTAGTGGAACAGGGTAATGGGGCTTTGAAATCTAGGCTTGCAAAAGTTTGTGTTTCTACATCTTTGAACTGGCATGATAAGTTGCCGCTTGTGTTGGGGAGTCTCCGGAAAATACCTGATCGACAGAAACGATTTTTACCCCATAAGATCATCATGGGCAGGGAAATGAGATTGCCAGCTGTGCCTACAAATGTGCTTTTCAACATTGCTAATTGGCTGATAATTTATTACTGCACAGGACTGGTGGTTGTGGTGCGTGGTGTGTCTCATCTGTTTGAAGCTGCACAGCCCCTTCTCACAAGGAGCACTGTCACGATTTCAGCACCGATGACTGGATCCTGGTGAAAAAACACGCATAAAAAAGATGCCCGGAGCCTCGTTGGCTTGGCCAATTTCAGCTGATCCTTGTCACCACAACTGCTGTGAAGTGTGGAGGTCTCCCCAACTGTTTGCATGCTGCCCACACTCACCGAGTTCCATTTCCCCTTGTTGATATAACATCATCGCTCCCAGAAGCACCATTGGTGGTCAAAAGGCCATAGGAGCAGGTTAGTCAAGCACCTGTTTGGCCTTAGGGGGGTCCTGAGAGTTGGTTGACGAAGCTGAAAGCAAAAGAGCTAGTCCTGTGGTTGTGACTGAGCCAGATTCGGACCCTAGGACCCTGGCCTAGTGCTGTAGAACCACGAGTGGCTACAGGGGAAAGTTGGCTGAGAAGGCAGTATTGGGAGGGACTGGTCCCGCAGGGAAAAGGTGACCTTCAACTCATCCTGGAAGATACTGAAAACTCGGATCTGAGTGACAGAGAAGGGGAAGGAACTACACTCAGCAGGTCAAAGCTGGTGAGAGTGCCCTGTTGAAGGTACTCTTCCCTTGAATGGACTTACTACCTTGCAAATGACAGAGAGAATGAGTTCTGGAAATTCTAAAATCATTCTGAAAATTCAACTGAATATTTGGGATCCTAATCATCAGTTTGATCTTGCATTTGAACTTCCTTTGTTAGAGATATTGAGTTCCTAAAGACATCTTAGTCAGGATGAGGCCAAGTTTCCTTTCTTAGATGCAGATGAGTACCCTCTGCTAGTCATTGAATTGAAACACTTTACTTTGGAACTGATTGTCAGTGAACCTTTTATTATTTGAGACATTTGAATAGACTTTGTAGGTAAGTAAAAAGAGTCAGAAAGACATTTCACATAATTTCGTTACACATCATTCAAACATGGTTTTGTCGCTTGCCCAGGTGGAAACCGACAGAGAAGACTCTCTAGCTTCTACGTTCCACCCAATGGTTTAGTTTCTAATGAAGAAATGGAAGCCAATTCCAATATTAATAGGGATAGATACATTATATCAGACACTCTAATAGCTGTAGTTGTCATAAGTATCATCGGGCTTATAGGGTTATGTCCAACTACATATAACTCAGTAGAAGTTAAACCTTCTGTTGTTCATACTACACACATCCTGCTTATAGTAGCCTACAGTTGTGGAGGTCAAGAAACTGCACACAGATCTATCTCAGGGAGAAAATGCTTCAAATGCTTATTTTAGATTGTTTTATGAATACCTTGACAATATGAATGTGAGAGATTTCTACGTGTACACTCAGTTGCCTGCGTCTGTTGCAGAGGGCATAAATTACCATTATATCCCTTTGACCTATGGCATTGCTTGTAGTATTTTACTGAGCCTATTCTATAGACAGGGTTGTTTTCAGCATTATTTTTTTAACCATGATTTGGTCCTATCAGAAGTTCTGTCATTCAAACATTTGAATAAGAATACTTATTTCAAAGGAGCTGAGCTTGCAGGCAAATATTTTGCATCTCTCAAGTCACTAGCCACTGCATATTCACAGAAAACAGGAAAGGAAACTGAAAGCTGAGGCATGAGCAGTGAAAAACCATAAACTGCCATTTTTCAGTCACTTGATTTTTTACTTCACTCTCCACATTACATCACAGATGTGGGGGAGGGCAGTGAGGAACCTGATCTTGCTCTACCCTATAACAAGACGGGAGAGGTTAAGATGATTGATTGATAGACACAGGCACTGCAAGGATTACGGCTAATGTGATTGTGGCTACATTAACCAGTGATGCTGCAGCATGTCACTCATGCACCTAGGCATGTCAGACCCTTGAGGCCAGGGCTGGGACTTTGCCAGCCCTGAACAATCTGATAGCTGGCACAGACCTCTCTATACAGCTGCATTAGCCATCAGCAAGATCACTTCCTGAGGCTGCCATTACTTGCCACTCTTAGCGAGTGTTAGCAGTTTTTGAATACATAACTAGGAAAAGCAAGCTATCATCACTATTAGCATAATACAAATAATGCTGAAAATAAGAGGACAGAGCCAGGATTATCATTAGGGTGAAAAGCCAATGCCTGTTGTCCCCTTCAATTCAATGCCCACAAATTCAGAGCATGCTTCTTGTTAATAAAGCATTCACCATTTTACTCTACCATTTGCAGGTAAACCGTGCTGGAAGAGATATTCCAAATATACTGTGATACTGTCTTCACACGGATTATGGGTGAGACTAAAATGCATATTACCCGTCATGACAAAATTTACATCAATGTACCCTGTGAATAACAACCTTTTTAAAATAACTATTAATTAAGAATTTTAATGAATGAAAACATATTTTGGACATTGTATTCAGAAATATGGAACGTAGTCATCCATCTCAACCACGAGGAAGGTATTTCAGGGCTATCAAAGAGATCATGCAACAGTTCTAGTTTTCTAGATGGTTGAAAGGGTATAGAACTGTATAGGGATGGTGAATTCCAAACCAAAATCCAATTGGAAGTGTGGTGAGACAGGCCCATCGGATGTCACATAAAGTATTGTCTTCTCAGCTGAATTCCTAGCCCTTCAAGTCTTGAATATTGTTGGAAATAGCCAGTCAAGCTTCTGTAAAGTTTTGAAGGATGTTACAGAATGTGAATTTAAATTAGAATTAGTTTAATTCGTGGTTGTGAGTCTCCAGGAAGAAGGCCCATTTGTCTTTGTGTACCCTCTTAAAAGATTGGATTGCCACCTGATTTGGGTTCCACATTGTGTGGTACTGGACTTTATTTCAATCACTATAGATTAAAAAAGTACAACATAGATCAAGCACTTGCAAACACACAACAAAACATTAAACATTTAAATTGCGCATTCACAGTCCGTTACAATAGCAGCACAATGAAACAATAAAAGTTACAGTTTTAAAGGACCAAAAATTCATCATAGGAATACTTTAAAAACATCGATAAAAATCAATGAATATCTTTGATAGTATTAAAAAACACAGTCCACACAAAATAGTTTGAGTTACACAATACAGTTTAATGAGACCCTTCAATGAGGGACAGCCTAAGGCCTATCAAGGGAACACTTTGCATGCTTGATCCACATTGCCATTAGAAACTTGGCTGTACAGAATACAGTGATGTGGGATGTATCTGACTGAAGTATTCTGTACGCCTCCTTGTGCTTTCTTACTTCCAAGTTTCTACAAAGTAGGGCTATCCATTTTACTCAAGACTGACTCTACAAGGGGGAAAAGAATAAAACATGCTTGATTGACACTAGTCCCCCTTGGCAACAGGTACAATTTTCATCCACCCTGTCTCCTACTTTGCACCATTTCTTTTTAAAGTCGTTTACTGGTAGACAGCTATACCTAAATTGTAGGTATAGTTTTCTTGCTAAGGGGGGGTACCATTTCATCTATAGTATCTTCGAACAACAGGATGGGTTTAAAATCGATAAAGACAGCCGAAAGTGATCCTCTACAATTCATCATGAGATCAGTCTCGACAAAAGCCCAATAAACTGCTTTGAGGCTAGTTTTGTTAATCTGGCACAACGTTTCTGGTTGGTCTCAGTATGCGCCTAGATTTAACCTCTGTAACAGGTTCTGAAGGGTACGTAACCACAGTTCTGTAACCATTCTGTTTTATTGCTCCTTTGTATAAGTCCCATGCCTGTGAGTAATCATGAATGACAGAGATGACTGAGTTACAGTTGTGTTGGCATGCTTACGATGTGTCTAATAGTAATTGTTTGGAAGCGCTGTCTTCAGTTCTCAATCTAAACTCTAGGCATAAATCTTTGGCTAAGAGATGTGCTGTTAGGTAATATCCATTTAATTGCCATGATCACTTGTTCAACCAATTCCATCCATGAAATGGTGTTTTCAAGTAATTTTATTTCTGCATTGTTCAATAAGGGAGTTTTTGAGTGCAAGTGTGGGTCCCTCTTCATCAGTTTAAGGATAGATATCCATGTTGCCAATGGGGATCATGGAATCTAGTGTTTGTGGCAAGGTTGATTTAACAGAGTGCATGTTGTCTGTCCTGTACTGTTCTGTTAGAGGATTCCTCTCTATTGTGTCCAGTGGAATATAGACACTATCTACTTCATGAGATTTGATAGTTATGATAAATGCTTGGCCACATGACATGTTTCAATGGGCAGGAGTTTCATTCCTCTTGCCATGGCGTGTGCCCATAGCTCCATTGGGCACATTCTAGACCTGTGACTGCAATTGTAGTTGGACTGGGAGAGGACACATACTCAAGGTGTTAATATATTAGGGAGCTATCACCATATTTTTCACTTGCACTCTACACCAAAATTGTAGTGATACCCATCTATGAGAATCAGGGTTCATTTGTAGTATGAGTGAGTTTAGGTTAGCCTGAATCATGTCAGTCAGCCGTGAATTTTATAACATACTAATGTTCTTCAGTTGACTCTAGTCCCATCTAAAACTGTGCCTTTCTAGGTCTGCTTCAGTGGTAATATGCAACATTGGGGATGTTGCACACTTACTGTAATTCATTTTGTATCCAGAGAACCTGGTTATGGCCTATACCAAGGCCACATGTGGTTGCAAGGAGGTTCTCTACTCAGTCAATTTAAGAAATATTGTCATCTGCATACAAGAAGTCTTTTTCTTTTCTTGAAACATAATAGATTTCCTTGATGTCAGGTGTTTGAATGACAATGGCTGATGGCTCTAGGGCTAATGAAAATAGTAGGAACAATAGGAGCATCCCTGTGTAGTACCACATTGTACTGGGAACGGTTTTGATTGGACATCCACACGTCATCTGAGCCGAAGGGTTGTTGTATAGCCATCCAGTCTTATAAATAAAGGTTTCTCATTAATTGAATCTTTCCCTGAAGAGATAGCACCAATGCACATGATTGAAAGCTTTCACTGCATTGAGGGATAGGGCCACTGTTGATCACCTGGAAGTCCGTAACACATCAGAGATTTTGCGAAGATGATTTCTAGAAGACTCACCAGGGACAAAACGCACTTGGTAAAGTTTAACTTTATGCTACTTATTTGCCAGGATTTTTGACATTATCTTTGTCAGTGTTTATCAGGGATATTGGTTGGTAATTGGAGCAATATGGCCAGCCTTTGTTCAGGTTAGGTGTTGGAATTGGCCCTCTTTGCAGCATTATCACCAAACCTTTTGCCTTCACCGCTCCTGTTTAGATGAGTTTATTTTTATTGACATTTGAACTCTGTGCACTTTGCTACTGCTACCTAGTGCTATTGTGCTTGTGCTCACTCCCTAAAACTATGGTAACAATGGCTTATACCTGATAGGCATATTAAGTTTACTAGTAGGACCCTAGTAAAGTGGTATATCAGATTCCCAGTTCCTGCAAATTAAATGCTTTTAAGAGGGCCTCCAGCACCTGTTGTGCCACGCACTTAAGTAGCCACATAAAACATGTCCCAGTTCTGCCATTACAACCTGTGAGCGGTTTTAAACTGTCAATTCAGCTTTGCAAAATACATCTCCTGCCAGGCCTAAAACTCCCTTTTTAATGCCCCTAAAGTAGATCCTATCCAGCCAATATGGGCAGGGTGCTTTTTATTAAAAATGTAGGATATGTATTTTTTATGGTTTAAGTGTTTTTATTGATTTCGCAATTCAAAAACAGAACCACGTACACATAGGTATCATCATATAATGCTGTGTTGTTACCACTGGTCCAAGTGACTTTAGAGCACAACCCCAACAGTGTGCACTTAGCTGGTAAATAGCACGTACATGGAATAACAATTAAGCGAAGAAGTAGAAAAAAAAAAAGAGGAAAACCCCAAGATCCCCCTTCCCTTCGCCCCCCCTTTTGTGCTCCACGTCCATCACCCAAGCTATGCTAAACCCCCACCGACCCTCTCAGCAGTCCACTCGCCTCTGTAAGGCGCAACAACCGGAGATATCGGGGGCATGTGACTTCTCGGAATTCGGTAGCTAATAGCGAGAGAAATGGTTGCCACAACTCGTCATATTTGGCTCCCTCCCCCGCCATGGTGAGTGCCAATTTCTCCATACCAAGGACATGCCACAGACGGTGTATCCAGCCTGTAAACGTTGGGGTGTTGGGGATGCGCCAGTGTGCAAGTATGTTTTGTGTAGCCGACCCTAGTGCAATAGCCATCTGTCTGCCTCTGCGAGATCTTAATGGGTAGGTCAGAGAATTGGGGAGACCTAGTAGTAAATAGGCTGGAAAGCATGGTATCTCAGTCTCAAAGTGCTTGTCCACTTCATCCAGCACCTGGTTCCAGTAAGGTTGAACGTGTTCGCACTCCCATAGAAAATGTACTAGGTTGCCCACCTGGCCACAGCCCCTCCAGCACGTCGCCTTTCGGGAGCGGTCCATTGCGTGCAAGCGTTCTGGAGTATAGTACCAATATGTCACAATCTTCATAAGTGTCTCCGTAAGCCCCATGTGATAAGCAGAATGCCTGGCCCTGTAATATATTCCATCCCACTCTTTGTGGCTGAGTGTCCTGCCCAACTCCCGCTCCCACCGCTCTCTGCTAGGATTGTGCGTGTATGTGTGGTTGATCTGCAACCGCTTGTAGAGATCGGAGATTAGTTTTTTATCTGACGTGCGGGTGATGAGCCGTCTTTCATTAAGGGGAAAGGCGCCTGTCTGCCTCGGAGCGGGCCTGTGGTTGAAGCGCCCAATGCCTTACTTGTAGATATCTTAGTCTCTCTGTCTCCGGGAGCCCAAAGTCCTGCCTCAACTGAGCGAACGAGTTGACCCCCTCTGCGTCGTAGACATGATACAGAAAACGGCAGCCAGCCGACCTCCAACCTGCAAAAGCTGCCTTATCCATACTAGGGTTGAAATCAGGGTTGTCGGCCAACGGAGTGAGCGGAGATGGGAAGGTTGTGAGTTTGTGCTTGATGTTAGTGGCATCTCATACTTCCGGGGAGACCCGTGTAATATACAAGGCATATAGATTAGGGGGCCTATGGGGCTTGCGCAGGAAGGGAATTTCCGGCAAGGGCCGCGCCGCTACCACCTGGTCCTGAAACAACCTGTGTTTCTCATATTCCCATCTGCTCCATTCCACCAGGTACCGCAATTAAGCCGCCTGGAAGTAGAGCTGGAGATCAGGGACTCCAAGCCCTCTGTCTTCTGGCGCAAGCGTCACTAGTGTCCATTGCATTTGCGGTTTCCACCCGCTCCAGATAAACTGGGCTAAGTCGGATTGTGTCTGCCGAATCCACGCGGCAGGTGGCCGTAGAGGTATGGTGCGAAAAAGATAGAGGATCTGTGGTAGAATAGTCATTTTGACTGCTGCAATTTTGCCTAGCCATGAGAGGGGGTAGTGTTTCCACTGGCCAAGCTCTCGGCAGATCTTCTGGTGCAGTATCGCATAATTAGTATTAACCACTGCAAGGAGGGAGGGAGCTAGCTGAATCCCCAGGTATGGGATTGTGTCTGTCGCCCATTGGCTGGGAAGCAGGGCTTGCAAATATTCCTGGGTGGGACGTGACAAAGATAGGTCTAGGGCCATGGATTTATCGGCATTCACCTTAAATCCAGCAGCTCGGGCAAAGGTGTCCAGCTCTGCTAAACAAGCCGGCAGTGCGCTCTTTGGATCAGCAAGTGATATTAACACGTCGTCCACGTATAGGCTAATCGTGTGGACATAGCCCCCAAATTTGATCCCACTGATCTCCGGATTCTGCCGCATTCTCTGAGCTAGAGGCTCCATGTAGAGGGCGAAGAGAAGGGGCGACAGCGGGCACCGCTGTCTCGTGCCTCTTTCAATATGGAATCAGGAGGATGTGTAGCCATTCACTCGGACCGTAGCTGTGGGAAACTTATAGTAATTAAGTACATACGTGCAAAATCGTTCCCCCATCCCCACTCTTTCTAACACCTGCTCCAAATAGGGCCAGTGCACGCGGTCGATTGCCTTTTCAGCATCGATGGCTAGCATCATATATTCCCCCGGGACCCGGGTAGACTTCTCGATAAGGTGTAAAATCCGTTTGGTATTATCCAATGTTTGGCGTTCAGGGATGAACCCCGCTTGGTCCAGGTCGATGAGGCTGGGCATATGGGGGCCAAGACGAGTGGCAAGAATCCCTGTGTAAAATTTAAAATCTATATTAAGGAGGGATATTGGTCAATATGCTCCGCAGCGAGATCTTTCCTTCCTGGGTTTGGGGATCACCGCTGTAGAGGCCTCTAAGAGATCACTTGGTATCGCCCCCTGGTCGGCAAAGGAGTTAAACAGCTGGGTGAGAATCGGGGCGAGCAAGGGTCAAAACTTCTTGTAAAAAGTAGCGGAAAAGCCGTCCAGACCGGGGGCTTTTCCCAGCTTGAGACGAGATATAGCGGCTATGACCTCCTCCATTTGAATGTCTCTGTCAAGGTGGTCAGCCTGGGCCTTAGTCAGAGCTGGCAAGGTAACAGAATCCAGGAAGGCTGTCCCCTCAGAACTTTCTAATGAGGCCCCCGCGTAAATAGTGGCATAAAAATCGCAAAATGTTTCTGCTATAGCGCCATCTTCCGACACGCATGTACCATCCGCTTGGGTGATCTCCTTGACTCCGTGTCGTTGACGGACCTCCCTCAACTTATGGGCGAGGAGGCGTCCGCATATGTCCCCCCGGCATAGTATGCATGCTTCAGTCGCAGCGCCGCAAATTCCGCCCTATCTTGATCAAGCGCCGCTAGTTGGCGGCGTGCGGCTTTAAGCTGTCGCCACACCCTCGGGGCTCCCGTCCTCTGGTGCATCTGGTCCAGCTCTCGGGTCTGTTGTGTTAGCTCATCCCTTTTGCGCCCGCGCTCCCTATTGTCAGCCACCGAGACCGCGATGAACTCCCCCCTAATGACTGCTTTCAATGCCGCCCATTGTGTAGCAAGTGTGGTGTCCGGGTTTGCGTTATGTGAAAGGTAGTCGCCGATGGAGTGCTGTATGCGCTTAACAACGTCCTCTTGGTGTTGAAGAGTGTCCCTAAGATGCCATACCCTGGCCGGTCGCGGTATGAGTGGAAGGGTGAGGGTGGCGAGTACTGGAGCGTTATCCGACAGGTAGGCCACCCCTATGTCGACAGCTGTCGTTAGTACGCGCACTGGAGCAGATGCTAAGAAATGGTCCAGTCTAGCATAGGTCTTGTGTGCATTGGAGTAAAATGAGTATTCCCTGTCAAGAGGATGAAAGCTACGCCAGAGGTTGCACAGCCCAAGGTCATGTAAACGCGCAAGCCCCTTGGCTGAGAGTGCCCCCAATTGGTGAGTGCGTTGGCTGGATCTGTCTTTACTGTTATCGAAGACCAGGTTCAGGGCGCCCCCTAAAATGATATTGCGATCTGATGTGGCTGTGGCTTCGGTGAGAGCAGAGTGTAAGAACCGTTCCTGGCCCTCATTCGGGGCGTACTGGGAACCAATAGTGAATGTCAGTCCTCCCAAGGCGAAGCGGTATGTCAAGAGCCTCCCCTTAATCTCGCCCACCTTATGCAGGACCTCCCCCCGAAACTTCTGAGCCACCAAGATCGCCACCCCAGCTTTTTTAGCAGGGGCAGAGGAGAAGAATTGAGTGGGAAATTTTCGGGACCGAAGACGGTGGCAATCTCTCACCAGCAGGTGGGTTTCTTGTAGAAGGCAGATCTGCTTGTGAGTTTTCTAGGCATGACAAAACTGCCCTGTGCTTCACTGGGTTATTGAGACCCCGTACATTAAGGGTTAGTATCCTAAGTGTGGTGGGAGGCATGTTTGTTATCTGGTAGGATCTGGCGGGTCAAGGAGGTGCCATACATGGTGTCACCAGCGTGCATGGTGGTCAGCCAACTGAGGTTCGCATGAGCGTAAGGGGTCATTCTAACCCTAGAGGAAAAGTGGACATGGAGCACCGAATTCCCCCCCAAAACATCCCCAAAGAAACCCAGCATAAAGAACAATCTACAACAATAACTAAGAATCCATAGTCCATGACTCTCCGGTGATCGGTGAAAAGGCATTGGGGTAGGTCCACCAGTGGTGAAGAAGAAGCCCTCCTCCCGCCAACGATCTGGACATTAGTAAAGCAGTCAATCGTTACAAATTGCGTCTAAAGTCATCCAGGGTTGGAGCTACATAGTTCTGCGGAGACAGCCTCTAGAGCCGACCTCTGGCCTTTCGTGATTTCCGCAGACAGGGGCTTCCTGGGGCGACGCCTGCAGCCCTGCTGGTGTCAGCGGGGCCTGGAGTCATCAGTCTCTGCTTCGGGATCCTCCTCTCCACTCTCCGCCTCTGGGAGGTCCACACCCAGTAGTTTGCAAGCTTCGGACAATGAGCGTAGTTGGTACAGTTTGTTAACTTTGCGAAACACCAACCTAAATGGATGGCCCCAGCTGTAGGGAATATTGTGCTGCTGGAGGTGCATAGTGATAGGCTTGAAGATTCGTCTTTTTTGCAGTGTGAGAGCGAATAAGTCCTGATACAGCACCGGCGTCTGGTCACAAAACTTTAGGGGTTGCATTTGACGCGCTTTTTGGATAATAGCTTCTTTGGTGCGATAGTCTTGGACACAAACTAAAATGTCTGAAGGAGGAGCCGTCGGCACTCTAGGAGGGCCCACTCTATGCGCACAGTCTACATGCAACTCTGTCTCCGGTGGCCTGCCCAGGATGTGATTGAAGAGTTGCGTCGTGTAGGTGAAAAGGTCTTTCGAGGCATCATCCACTTTTACACCTCTGATCCGGATGTTATGGAGACGGGAGCAGTTTTCCAGGTCTTCAAGGTGGGTTTGAAGGTCAACTTGTTGAGCATGGAGCCTGAGGATCTCTTGCTGTAGCGCCGCTATCTCTGTGTCCCTCTCGCCGCTCTTACCTTCCAGGTCAGCGACCTGTTCTCCAATACAGTCCATGTCGCACTGGACCTCTTTTATCTCCGAAGTGAACTCCTGCTTGAGTGTGTGAATGTCTTCCCTCAGAGCAACAAACATAGATTCGAGGAATGCCTTGGTGATGGGCTCCGCGCCCCCGTCCCCTACCGACGCCCCCACAGAGGCACCCGCGTCTGCGCCGGAAGCCATTTGTCCAGCTGGTGCCTTGGCAAATAGGTCCTTAAGGGTCCTGTCCTGTCATTTCCTGGAGGTGGACATAGCCCTCTCCGAATGGGCCCAAGGAACTGTGCGCGGGTCTCAGTGCCGCCGTCTCCAACTCTTCTTCAGAGGATAGTGCCTACTGGTGCCCCCAGCACAGGGCGAGGGATGCAGAGCATCAGAGGGAGCCGGAAGGTTGGTATGTACTGCGCAACCCTCGCTCCCGCCAGTGCCTCCCGGGGTCTACCACACCAACAGTGACAATGCCAGTTCCTTTGTGGCGATGCTGAAACACCTTTCCCCGTGACCTTCCTCTACGCTTTCCGTCTCCGCCTCGAGGGAGTGCCACCACCGTGAAAGCGGTCCGTGTCAACCCAGCACCGCTGCCGACTGCCTCAGATAGCTCCTCCGGCGGCAAGCTCCTCTACGGCACCCATGGGCAACACCTGTCCCGGTCAGGCCCGAAAGCGGGGCAACAAAAAGGAGTCTAGCAGCTGCTCCCCTGTCTCCACCTCACCGCAGCTCAACAGTCCTGTGCAATCCCGCCGCGGCTCCTGCCAAACCAGGCGCGCCAAGGGGCCCCCACAAGTGTCCCACCACGAGGGGCGTCAGCTAATCTGCTGGAACAATCGCCCCGTCGGGCAAGTCCAGTGCCGGCCACTTCACTACCCCAAAGTGTTAGGTCTGGCTCCTCATGCCGTGGATTCTCCATGAGGACCCCGCTGGCGCATCAATCCTGCCCTCTCAGGCCGGGGCTGCCTCTAGCACTGCACAAGCTGATGTCTCAAAGTCCGGGCTAACAGTCAGCCCCGTCGCTGTGTCCCTACAAGGACCGACGCGTTGGCCCCCTGCACCGTCCCGCAGCCGTTCAGGGATCAGGCCTCCCCATCAATCACTGCAGACAACCAGCTGGCACCTCACCTCCAACAGCGGCAGCAGGTCTCACGTTCTGATGGTCTCCCCGCGCCTGGGTATTGCGAAGCTCGGTCCCCTCCGGGCCCCAGCTGCCCTTCATGCTCCGACCGGGGCCGAGGGAGGCGAGTCCCAATTCAGTCGCCGCTGTTTCGTGCACCCAGCCTCCGCGCCTCCGCACACCAGAAAGTCAAAACCCCCCACGAAGGCAACGCCGGATCCTCGATGTATGTCCCGGTGAGGAGGGGGGAAGGGGGGCACGAAGCACACACACCGGGCCCATGGCTGCCGCTGCACAGGCCCCAGTTACTTCTCATTGCTCTCCCAAAATGGCGGACCGCCCCTTCCTGCGGCTCCGTGTTGGACTCCTGTAGCCTTCCACTCACCGCTTCAGCAGCGGTTGCTGTGTCAGTGGCCCGCCATGGCCACCGTCCTCCTCGGGAATTATAGGGTCCCGTCTCTTGACGTCTCGGGCTCTCGCTGTCTCGCTCGTAGCTCCCGGCACACCAGCGCAGCCCTGTCACCTCTACCCGCCGACCTATCACCGCAAGGTCAGTAATCAAGCTGCGGCAGGCGCCGGCATCGCTTCTGCCCCAGATGGACTCTACCAGCACCGGGACCTTTCCCTCTTCCAGGAATGCACCGCTCGTGCATGTAACGGCCCGTAGGCAGGTGCTATGCAGATCATCGGCGGGAACTCGAGAGCAGTATGTCTGCTCACTCCGCCATCTTGGCTCCTCCACAGGACATGTACTTTTTAGATTTACATGTCCTGAAATTGAAAAACTCCCAAATATGTTGTTACAATACTCTGAAACCTACCTCTCCCATAGAATAGCATTGAGGTGCCATATTACATTTCATACATGATAATATTCATTTTGGAACAAGTAGAGATATCATGTGTTGTGTCTAAGGAATTGTAGGTTAAAATCCTCTATAATGGTAAAGTCGTATTTTGAGGCACAATTCTGGTAAGGCCACTTTTAGAAAGTTGGTATTTCCCTTTCCTAACCATTTTGTGCCTGTAGCATGTTTCCTGGGTCACAGAACTGGGAGTAGTTAGCGGTTGGCATTTTGCATGTGTCCCAGATAAACACAACAATATGATGGACGGAGTGCTCAAAATTTTCAACCACTCATCCCCAGTCAGGAATTCTGGGTTTAATCCATTGTTCTTTTGCTCACTAACCAAACTGGTCTCAGGATGCTTGTTTGCAGTCCAGGAAGGACAAGGCCTGGCAGTTCTGGCTGGACTGTTCTCATGAGGGACAGGGTCAAGTCTGATTTGCATATGGCGGGGTACAAACTGGGGTAGCATAATGAGCAAAAGAACAACAGATTAAACCCAGATTTCTTGACTGGGATGGGTGGTTGAAAAATGTCAGCACTCCATCCATCATCCTGTTGTGTTTGCTATGTTCAACCTAAGTGGTCAATTGTATGCCCAGATGTAGGTCCCTTGCTCGCTGTGCCACTGAATTCAAGCTAGCCTGGCTGATGAGGGGTGATACCCCGAAATCGGTCCCAGGATGCTTGTTTCCGGTTCAGTGGTGACTTGACCTGGCAGTTTGGGCTGGGTTGTTCTACTGAGGGGCAGGGTCAATACTGATTTATATATGGCTGGGTCCAAATGGGGGTGGCATAGTGAGCAAAAGAACGGATTAAACCCAGATCTCTTGACTGGGAGTAAGTGGTTGAAAAATGTCAGCAAGTCCATCATCTTGTTGTGTTTGCTATGTCTCCCAGATAGCCACACAATAGAGAGACTAGGTGTTGGCAGAATGGGGCATCCAAACAGGATGGGGTGGAGCTTTTTACAGCCCCACTTGCACTGACTCAGCTCAAACACAAACAACGTCACACTAGCCTATTGTGACTGTAGGAAGCTTGGGACCAGAGTGGGGAGGCAGGAAATTCCAGACACTTCTATGGGGATAAAACTTCCACTTCAAAGATAGGCTAGGTATAAAACAAGGACCCTCAGGCACAATTTTTTGTTCACTTCTGGACTTGCGTAAGGACTCACAGAGGACTGCCATGATGCCTGTGGCCTGCTGTGTACTTTAGAGGACGGTCCTGCTGCACCAGGAGGAACTCTCTGTTTCCTGAAGCCTGCCTTGTGCCCTTAGAGGACTGTCTTGCTGCATGAGAAGTGTTTTCCTGCTTGAGGCAAAGACTTCCAGAACAGGGCGACACCAACATCTATTTTTCTGGCCTCCTGATCTGAGCGTTAGGAACAGAAAAGAATCCAAACATCTTGAACCTAAAACTGGACCCAGCCTCAGTGAGTCCTGACCCTCCAAGTGCTGTCTTGTCCTGGATCCTTGGATGTGGTGCTAAATGTGGCCAGGTAGCCCAAATCAAAAACTTGAGGCTTAGAAACTTTTCTGCCAAAAAGTGGTTTGAGAACAGAGAGGAGACCAGGACATACCTGCTTGCAAATCTGCCTAAGGTGCATCGCCGGTCATCCATACTTCTCAGCAACAACCTCTATGTTATTCTCCGCAGCAGCAAATCCTGCTCCTCCTAGAAAAGGTATCCGGCCTTGTGGAGCCCTCGTTGGCTACAGTTTGCAGCTTTGCAGCTGGAGATTTTTTACTCTGATAAATGAGACTGTGATAGAAAATGGAAATCTTTACTTCAACTTCGTCCAGTGGTTCCCGGGTGATGATTCTTCCTCCTCAAACATTGCCAGCTGCCTTTCCCTTTAAACCTCACCTTCTCCCCTTTTTTTGCAAAAATTATTCAGTCTGAAGGCAAGCAGAGACTGGGCCAATCCACTTTGGTATACGAGCCAAGCTCCATCATGGTCAGGTTTAACTTTCGATTTTGCCCCATTGTCTAGATGTCCATGGTTGGTGCTTTGATCCTTTAGTTGCTATATTTCAATTTCAATTTTAAAAAGTCAGCACTCAGGTTCCACTGATTGGATCATTGTTGTTTTTGTATCAAATAACTCATTACAATTTACTCTATTTTTATAAATTGGAGAAGGATTTTTCTTGTTTGCGATTTCACTTTATTACTGTTGAAGTACTGCATGAATACTTTATGCATTGCCTCCAAGTTAAACCTAACTTGATTTTGTGTCAAGCTGCCAGAGGGTTTAGCACAGGTTAACGTAGGGACTTTTGTGGTTCACCCTGACAAGGATTGTGGCTTTTACTCCCTCAACAAACAATCTAATTTCTACTATTATCTCCTTGGAACAAACCGAAAAGACTTTTCTGAAAGCAAAATATGGGTCGCATCTTGACCCTTACACTCCAAGGGGCAGATTTACACGCCCCTTGCGCCTCATTTACGCCGCCGTTGCGTCACTTTTGTGACGCAGCAGCGGCGCAAATCCTGCGCCATAGTGCGGGGTACCTACAACCTGACGCATCTGGGATATGCGTCACATTGTAAAGCCCTGCGCCACATGTAGGTGTTCCTGCGCAGGGGGGAGCGTTCTGGCGCAGGAACACCTCCTAAAAGTGGCTAAGTATTGACGCAGCATTAACAAGATCGGGCCCCCCAGAGCATTGCTGGAGCTGCGTCGTGCTTGCGAAGCAACTCCAGCAATGCGCCACTTTTACGGCACAGATGTGCCGTTTTTGCCCCATGGTGCGCTGCATTGTAAATGAGGCGCATCCATGGTGGCGGAGCGGTGGCGCACAATAACTGGCACATCCCTACTGATATGCAGGGATGCGCCAGTTATTGTAAATATGCCCCCAAGTATTTAAAAGTTAGCATCACCAGTGCATATGAAAACAAATCAATATGCTAATTTCACAATCGCAAAATATTTGTATCTTCCCTAAATGATGAAAGAAGGATCCAGTCCTCCCTTTGAAAAAAAAAAAAGACCCTTGCTGTTTGATTAACTATAGACCAATCTCCTTTCTTCCCATTCCAGGAAAAATGCTAGAACAGTAAGTCAGTCTTCAGATTTCCAATTTTATCACATCACTCCCAATCAGGTGTTCATGAAGGCTTTGGTATAGAGGCAGCACTTATTGAGGTGGCAGAATTTGTCAAATCCAATCTGGACTTATATTAAAAAAGTAGTGATCACCTTGCTGGTCTTCTCTACAGCGCTTAACAGGGTGTCCTTTGAGATACTGTTGTACCGGCTGAGGACCGCAGGCATTACCAACATGGCCAATAAGTGACTCAAATTGTTTTATTGGATAGGGAGCAAGCTGTCCATCTTCACCATTCTTGTCGGACTGTAAGAAAATGAATTGTGGGGTACCACAAGGTTTGGGTTTGAGCCCCACGGTATTCAACATCTATCTAGCACCTTTGGGCAAGTTAGTGGAAAGTTGGGGCTTTATAATCTTGTCTCCTATGATGATGAGAGACAACTGATGCTTTCCTTTCAACAAATGGATAGCACAGTGGTGGAAAATGCCCTGAATTGTTTGACTGCCGTAGTGAATTGGATGAAACATAGCTACCTATCTTCTTCCAATTCCTAAAGGTGAGGTAACAAATCTGGGTGCAACATTTGGTAACCAATTATATTTTAAACCACAGGTGAGAAATATCACAGCCGCTTGCTTTAGCATCTTACAATCTCCAGAGAAGACCTTGCTAATCCTACCAGATGGCATATGCAAGATGGTGATTCATGCAGTTATCACAGCGCAGCTGAATTATGCAAAGTCTCAGTATTTTGGTTCACCTGCTGGACGGCTTAATAAATTACAATTGGTTGAAGATGCCACTGTCCATCTAATTATGAACTGTCCTAGAAGACAATTCACTAGGCAAAAGTTGAAGTCACTACACTGGCTCCTGATCAAACATAGGGGAATGTTTTAAGCTATGACCATCACTTATAGGGCATTGCATCAATCTGGTCCTCTCTACTTACAAAGGACATTCAAGAAGTATGACCCTAGTAGGGATTTAACCTCCTCCAACAGGGATTGATCTGTATTACTAAAACACATAAGGATAGGCTGGGGAAACATTCCTTTGTCTATCTGGCTGCAAAAAGCTGAAACCTGCTTCCTACAGCTCTCAGAGATTTAGATAGAGAAAAGGCTTTCAAGGCATCATTAAAAAATCACCTTTTCAGGGAATTCCAAGTTACTGTCTTCTCATTCTACAGACTTCTTTAGCACTGGGATGCATCTTTGGAATCAGCTGTGTGCATTATAAATGACATTCATTCATTCAATTTCTCATATTCGGTATCTTTAGTAATACTACTTTATTGTAGAAAGAGTGAAAACTTTTCTTGCTAAACCACCATTTCCTTGCGCTTTATTATTGAACAGTGTGGAAGTCATGTTTCTTGTCCTGTAATCAGGGCCGGACCGGCAATAGCGGGCACCGGGCTTTTCCCCGGTAGGCCGCTAGGGTGGGGGCCGGTTTTGGGCCCTTGGGGGGCCGTTTTTGTTACCAGGGGTTGGCAATCTTGGCCCCCTGTAACAAAATCGGCCGAAAACTGCTCGGCTGCACTCCCCCTCAACCCGGGGGGGGGTCAGCTGAGCACTTTGCCAGGGCCGGTTTCTGTTCCCAGTCCGGCCCTGCCTGTAATGTCGTGTAGATCCTACAAATCTACATAGGATCTGCGCGTCTAGTCAACATAAACTAAGGGATTGGTTTCCAGACTGATTCTAGACACCTCCAAAGAAAATGTTAATCTGTGCACCAGCTAGCTCACAGTGCCACTATAAGCCCCACAACCCTACCAAGGAGCGAAAAGTTTCTGGCAACCATCGAACCTGACAACCCTGACCCCTCAGGGATCATGGAAACAGTACAGTACTTTTCGCTCAGTCACTCGTGCTCACTTTGTCTCAAAGAGATACACAGAATAAACGGTGGGGACGTTTTCAATAGGTATTTATTGAACCAGCATTGTTCTAGTATAAAATATGTGTGCTGCAACAACCATTAGACAGAAACTGATATATACCATTACAAAGACAGACTGAGTAAATAAAAGTTTGAAATCTACCATGGTGCTAAAACATTGAATATAGCTATACCAAAGGGGATGATGGACGGAGCGTTTGAGCAAATCAAACACTCACCCCCAGTCAACTGATCTGGGTTTAATCCATCATCATTCTTTAGCTAACTCCACCACCCCAGTTCAGACATGGCCATATGCAAATCAGTCTGACCCTGTGTCTCATGGGAACAGTCCAGCCCGAACTGCCAAGCCATGTCTTTTCTGGACCGGAAACAAGCACCCTGGGACCGGTCTCGGGTTCATAGCCCTCATCAGCCAGGTTATCTTGAATCCAGTGGCAAAGTGAGCAAGGGACCCACGTCTGGGCAAACCCTGCCAACTTAGGGCGAACAAAGCGATACCAAAGGGGATGATGGACGGAGCGTTTGAGCAAATCAAACACTCACCCCCAGTCAACTGATCTGGGTTTAATCCATCATCATTCTTTAGCTCACTCCACGACCCCAGTTCAGACATGGCCATATGCAAATCAGTCTGACCCTGTGCCTCATGGGAACAGTCCAGCCCGAACTGCCAAGCCATATTTTCCCTGGACCGGAAACAAACTTCCTGGGACCGGTTTCGGGTTCATAACCCTCATCAGCCAGGCTATCTTGAATCCAGTGGCAAAGTGAGCAAGGGACCCAGGTCTGGGCATACCCTGCCAACTTAGGGTGAACAAAGCAATACCAAAGGGGATGATGGACGGAGCGTTTGAGTAAATCAAACACTCACCCCAAGTCAACTGATCTGGGTTTAATCCATCATCATTCTTTAGCTCACTCCACCACCCCAGTTCAGACATGGCCATATGCAAATCAGTCTGACCCTGTGCTTCATGGGAACAGTCCAGCCCGAACTGCCAAGCCATGTCTTCCCTGGACCGGAAACAAGCATCCTGGGACCGGTTTCGGGTTCATAACCCTCATCAGCCAGGCTATCTTGAATCCAGTGGCAAAGTGTGCAAGGGACCCACGTCTGGGCATACCCTGCCAACTTAGGGCGAACAAAACTATACCAAAGGGGATGATGGACGGAGAGTTTGAGCAAATCAAACACTCACCTCCAGTCAACTGATCTGGGTTTAATCCATCATCATTCTTTAGCTCACTCCACCACCCCAGTTCAGACATGGCCATATGCAAATCAGTCTGACCCTGTGCTTCATGGGAACAGTCCAGCCCGAACTGCCAAGCCATGTCTTCCCTGGACCGGAAACAAGCATCCTGGGACCGGTTTCGGGTTCATAACCCTCATCAGCCAGGCTATCTTGAATCCAGTGGCAAAGTGTGCAAGGGACCCACGTCTGGGCATACCCTGCCAACTTAGGGCGAACAAAACTATACCAAAGGGGATGATGGACGGAGAGTTTGAGCAAATCAAACACTCACCTCCAGTCAACTGATCTGGGTTTAATCCATCATCATTCTTTAGCTCACTCCACCACCCCAGTTCAGACATGGCCATATGCAAATCACTCTGACCCTGTGCCTCATGGGAACAGTCCAGCCCAAACTGCCAAGCCATGTCTTCCCTGGACCGGAAACAAGCATCCTGGGACCGGTTTCGGGTGCATAACCCTCATCAGCCAGGCTATCTTGAATCCAGTGGCAAAGTGAGCAAGGGACCCACGTCTGGGCATACCCTGCCAACTTAGGGCGAACAAAGCGATACCAAAGGGGATGATGGACGGAGCGTTTCAGCAAATCAAACACTCACCACCAGTCAACAGAGCTGGGTTAAATCCATCATCATTCTTTAGCTCACTCCACCACTCCAGTTCAGACATGGCCATATGCAAATTAGTCTGATCCTGTGCCTCATGGGAACAGTTCA
Organism: Triturus cristatus; assembly: GCF_964204655.1. Taxonomy (NCBI): domain Eukaryota; kingdom Metazoa; phylum Chordata; class Amphibia; order Caudata; family Salamandridae; genus Triturus; species Triturus cristatus. Next base: position 205,089,662 of record NC_140588.1, on the reverse strand, counting down.
GCCCGAACTGCCAAGCCTTGTCTTCCCTGGACCAGAAACAAGCATCCTGGGACCGGTTTCGGGTTCATAACCCTCATCAGCCAGGTTATCTTAAATAAGGGTGGGCGTAGTTCGCGAAGTAGCACTTCGCGAAGCTACGCAAAGTGCAGTTCGCACTACGCGAGCTTTGCGTAGCACTTCGCGAACTGCGTAGTAACATGTTCGCACTGTGCAAGATGTTGTTTTCAATGATTGCACAGTGCGGACAAGCAACCGGCACTGTGCAATCATTGAAAATGGCATCTTGCACAGTGCGAGCTGTAGTTTTCTGCTGCTCGAGGAGATTTTTACTCGAGCGGCAGCTTTCTCAACGCGAACTGGTAGTTTCTCGTCGCGAGCATACGCGACCCCTCGCAATGAGAAACCTGACCTCCTCGCGTTGGGAATCTCGCCGGGAGGTTTATTTTCCTTGTTCGCGATCGCCAACTTGATGTTGCTGATCGCGAACATGGAAAAAGTTTCGCCGGGATGTCATTTTGCTTGCTCGCGGTCGCCAACTTGACGTTGAGGACCGCGAGCAAGCAAAAAATGACCGCAGCACTACGCAAGACTACGCTACGTGTGTTCGCATTGTGCTACGTGCAATTCGCGTAGTGCGAAGTAGCGCGAACTTCGCAAACTTCGCGAGCGTAGCGTAGTGCTTTGCCCAGGCCTAATCTTAAATCCAGTGGTAAAGTGAGCAAGGGACCCAGGTCTGGGAATACCCTGGCAACTTAGGGCGAACAAAGCGATACCAAAGGGGATGATGGACGGAGCGTTTGAGCAAATCAAACACTCACCCCCAGTCAACTGATCTGGGTTTAGTCCATCATCATTCTTTAGCTCACTCCACCACCCCAGTTCAGACATGGACATATGCAAAACAGTCTGACCCTGTGCCATTGAATATATGCAGGTGATGCAGCGCGAGACCGAGAAGAATGGAGAATAACATGTACCAATACCCTCCCTGCGTTGCAGACCCGACGTCACACTAGCTCATTCACACACGCGGTCATTGGTGGGGCCCATAACACCAACACTCACTTCTTTTTGGTATACTTGACCCAATTATCTAACCAAATACAGGTGTGATATCCATATTTCGCAACCATAAAGGATGCAGGGGTTTTCGGTGGAGGAAGTAACTGTCCTTCCCTAGTTACAATCGGTTTGTCCTTTTTAAACCACTTTTTAATTCTACCAAACCAAGACTTTTTCTCCTTTTCTGGTGGATCGTAATACATTTTCATGTCTTTCGTGTATCGCTAGTTTCTCCTTACAACTGTACCGCTATTCTTTCCAATCGTAGTGCGACTCACACTAACGCACCAATACGGAGCGTCTATGTCACTTTTGCAATTCTCCAATCCCAGCGCGACTCACACTAACGCACCAATACGGAGCATCTACATCACCCTGTACTTCTCCACTCCTAGTGCGGCGCACTCTAACGCACCAATCCGGAGCGTTTTACGTTTCTGACCGACTGTCCAATCCCAGCGCGGTCGTTCTGACGTCAGTAACCGCTGCCGCAGCTCCTGCTCCTGTCTACCCCTCCTTTACAAAATCCACTCTGTAAATTTTTGTTTCAACATTTACAATTTTATTAGTAACAACATAAAAACACCACCATTGTCTGCTTCGCTAACCAAGGAATAGCAATAGACCTTTCTCACGAGAATTCCGTCTTTCCCGAGAGCAGCGCTTACCTCTGCCCTACTACGGAATTGTTATTTCCGTTGATAAAGTAGCACATCCCACAACCTTACGCTTCTAACAAGCATTAGCTAACCATTTCTCCAGAATTAAGACACATAGTTGGAGACCCAATGCTCCTGAGAAATAAAACTAGAGTTTCACAACTAACCCGAATGCCTTTACATTCACGCACTTTCATACGAGAAAAATGTAGTGCATTCACACAGAATCCTGTCTTTCCCGAGAACAGCGAACAGTCTGTCCTACTACAGAATTATGACATATATTAACAAAGCAGCACTTCCCTCTACTTTGTCCTTCTAGCAAGCTCAGAGAACACCTGTTACCTTTCCAGTGATAAGCGTTATCGGAATGCCATTTGGACTCCTGGTACCTAAGACCAAAATTTCACAGCTGACCTTCGCTATCATACACACTTCTCTCACACAGAAAATGTCTCTAATGGCAACACACGATGATGTCACAGAATCGAACCTAGACAATGCGTCGTGCATCTTCAATCGTTACACGTTTCTCCCTGTGTAACTACAGGGCAACAACAATACTGTCTTTCCCGAGAGCAGCGCTTACCTCTGCTCTAGTACGGAACCGTTACAAACTTCCGACTTCCTACATCTCAGAAGCCGTGCAAACAACATAAAACTCGACGCGACTCAACATAGAGGGTTAGTACATAAACCAATATCAATAACCAATAATCAATAAACAATTTACAAGCAATAATCACCAAACCAAAACAATAGCAACCATAACTCTGCTACCAGGAAAACTGTTGCAGCGTGGAACATCAAATTCCCCCTTCGTCACAGACCAAATACCGCAATAGCATATTCACTCAAAAACATTCATTGGTGGGGCCCATAACACCAACACTCATACTTCATTGATCTGCATCCCTAGAGGAATAAGTTTCCAAATGCTGACATGAAAGGAATATCTTTACCTAAACCCTAAATGCATTGAAAACTTTATGAACTCCAACCTTGTGATATTCCCCTCATTGGGTGATGAATCAGTTAGTTGTTTATTTGATTTAGTGATCCAATTCATCTATCTATACTCTTCTCTTATTCTAGTTTCTTCTTCAAATAATCGACACAACACATTTATCAATTAATCAAATATTGTTTATCTAATAAATTGCAAATCATCATCCAAACCACAAAGCATCATATTTACCTAATCTGGCTAATAGTCGTCCTCTAAGTCAGTCTAGTCATGGAAAAATCTTTAAATTCATCAAAGTCAGGCCTTAATTCAGTCTCTCATAGAATTAGGATAACAGCTGTCCAGCAGTGTCACCGTCCTCTCCGTCAGCATAACGTCAGGAAATCAAGTTCGTCAAAGAAGGAAGAGTTTTTTAGTTCACTTTCCTACCTACTTTTATAATGAAAATATTGTCAAAATGTATCAAGATTGGGGTTTTAAACTGTCCTCATTAGTGGATGTGGGGTCGATCGGTAAAGTTCTCACATAATCCGCAAGATTAAGTCATCGCACTTGCTGGTTCCGGTTTTAAAGACAGTCCATTGTTTTATCCTTGGCGAAGCTCCCAGAGTGTCCTTGGTAGGAACATCATCTCCTGGGGTCAGGACGAGCCCGTTGTTGCTGGTAGTGACTCATGCGCACGTCACCAAGAACCTCGTGTGTCAACAGCAGTCACGTTGTACGTCTCAGTCAGCCATTTTGAAGTAGGCCGAAATGGTCAACTTAAGCAAAATAAACACAAAAACATTATTAAAACATGGAAATGGCTAATAAAATGTTAAACCCTCACTAATTCCCTTATGTGTAAGTAATTATCTAGCAGAATAGCAACATTCAAAGCGTTTATACTCACTCAATGATGCGCAACTTACAATTACATCAAAAAGCAACATACATCATGCAATATTCTAATTTTCTACTATTAGTATGCGTACATGAGTTAGTATACAGTTAGTATAGCCATGCAAAGTGCAAATCCCACGTGTAATTCTTTGTTAATATAATTGGTAAGTCTCCACTTCAAACAAATTAATAAGATTACTATTAGTTGATTATTCAGGTTAATATAAACATGCAGAATGGGGGGGGGGTATACAAAGTTTTGTACTTCCCGCTCCAGCACAGGCACATAGATACATGGCAGTAATCATGCGTACTCCTAAGATGCTAACCCTAGCTAAGTGTACCTAACTGTAGCTAGCATGTATGTGGGGGAAAGCCAAGAGTCCTCCTAGGAAAGAGCCAATCCCATTACCTGATGGGAGAGAATGAAAGACCCCATCTTGGTCTCAAGTCGGATACCCCCGGTGTCTGCATGCAGGAACTTCAGCATCTCATGTCAACAGGAAAGTTTCTCCTCTGGTTTGCCCAGCGAAGATGTGGTACTTATATACCCGAAATGTACCCTCAGGGGTTCTTCCTAGATGTGCCATGGTATTGTGGGCAAGTCGGCTAACGATGATGATAGCTGTGACTTTTGTACAGAGTTATTATACAGAAGATGGTAATCCTGCTGTGAAACTAAGAATCCTAATGCATAATAAATAAGGCTAGTTTTCGAAGAAAACCACACAACATTTATTCACCACCTACCTAGTTAAAAGGTCAGTGCCAGAACCGTTATGTAGAGCAATGTAGGACAATTGTATGTAAAAGGTTGTGCAACTACCTAGGCATATTGGGGTATACTGGGGCTCATAACAGTATTTCTTCCTTCTAGTAGTAGGTACTTCTTGTGTAGGAGAACATTGTCACCTTTAAGATTTCACTGTGTCACTTCTATGAGGCTTACTTACGTGGGAACGCCCACCCTGCATACATTATACCTGACACAGCTATATTGTAGCGCAGAGGTTTACAAAGTGACGCATCTGCTAAGATGCGTCACTTTGTAAATAGGGCGCAACAGGAGGCATGTTTTACGCTGCTGATGCATCAAAAAAACTGACGCAACGAAAGCGCAAAACTGTCGCAAGGGCTCATAAAAGAAGCCCCATAATTAGAACACTTTAGAAGAGTCCCAGTAATACACTTTCAGTCGAACCCACGGTGAACTTCGCTCTAATATAAAAGTTACTGCACAGTACTATTAACATTTTAACGTTTAACTACATATGTGAATACAGACTACACCTCAAATTTGTCAGACTGCATCTTCTGATGATTATGTGGTTTCTGTAGCCCTCTAACACAGAATGACACTATGTAAGATGCACTGCAGTTAATAAAAAAAGTGATGGGAGAAGTGACCAGATTTATTGAAACCATTCTCCTTTTGTGTGTCTGATGTGAGACCAAGACATATGTTCACATATGTTCACTGTGTTTTGGTGGAGTAAATACACAGATGATAGTAAAATAAGAGGATAACCACATTTTCTACAGAATTCCTTAAGAGCAATATCTCTATTCTAACACCCAAACAAGTAAAATAAAAACTATGATTAATGGCTCTTCAACAGTCCATCAAGAAATCCAGTTTTTCTAACCTTGCTGCTAAAAGCCATTTCACAAAATTAAAAAAACATACTAACATTTCAACATGTTCTCATGTTTCCAGTCAATGATGTCAACAAGCTCCCATATTCCAAGGTGAAGAGAGATGAAGTTCATGGAATACAAACATTGTAAAAAACACAGTCATGATGGTGTGGACAAAGGTTAAACAGATAAAACAGCGGCTCGTGAGTGGCACAACATGCTCTGCCAAAAAGAACAACATCTTCCTGTGCAAAAATTATATAGAGCCTCATAGAAAAACCTATTTTATTTACTCCTAAATGCCTTTAATCGGCTATGCGGTGTTAAAGCTTGCAAAGGAAGTCCACGTTTAGCTGGCTGTTGAAAATACATAGTCAATTTCGTACATATTATTTTCTTTTACCATAATGTTGAGCAGTACTTGATGTAGCTTTGATTTGTATGAAACAAGCTTGTTGTTTTGTGGTATAATACAAACAGCGGCTTCCTTGACTGAAACAGAAATCCCATTTGACAACAAAACTGTGATATTTCCCGTGATGCCTTGCGGCACAAGCACATATAGCTATGAAAAACGTTAATAAATAATACAATTTCATATAAATTAAACATTGCTTTGCAAATGCTGTAAATTAATTCCAAACGCAGGAAAGTCACTTCCATAATGAAAGAAGCATTCAATTTACTACAGCATGAAAAAACAGGATGTAATGCAGTGCAGAACATATGTAATAATGATGAATATATTTTAATGGTACACAAATAATTTTCATGAGAATGAAACACAAGAAATGCAAAGGCAGCTTTTAATTTGAAGCAGTGGATGCCGTGGGGGCCACCAGCACTTACTTTTGGGGACCAGCACATTTTTTCATCATCGGACATATCCCAAGGGGAAGAGAAGGAAAACCATGTGGAGCAGCGTAACTTTAGCTTCACCCTTTCATGTTTAATTAGGCCACATATATGTTTAAATATGGCCTTGTGTACTCATGTGATGCAAGCTTAATAATGCAATGTAGCGCACTTGAACAGTTACAGAAAGTGCATTTACCATGTAATGTCAACATTTATATGTGTATTTATATTAAAGTTTTCTTTACAGTAACAAGTTACAGTTCTCATATACATCTACATTTGTGTGGGTTGATTATTATTATCAATGCTAATTCCTTGTATTATATAACTAAAAATATATACATTTGAATAGTGCTTTACATCTATATCATAAATGTATTTATATACATATATAAATTACCTACTGGCGGTCGCCAGTAGGTAGTTATTGTTAGGACCCTGTTTCCATAGGAAAACCGCAACATTCTATTTGGAATAACTTTGGCGCCGGTCGACGAATCCTCGCGAAATTTTCAAAACTAATGGGGCGCTACGCTCCGCTCCTACCCTGAAAGTTTCGGGGGGATTCGTCAAGCAGGGGCTGAGATAAAAGGGGGGTCCCAAAACGCGTTTTTCCCATGCATTTTTCCATAGGACCTTTAGTCCGAGCTACAGCCCGAACGGCTGAAAAGAATAACTTGAAATTTGGCAGAGAGGTAGTCCTCAGGTCAAGGAAGTGCCTTTTGTAGGTTTGGTGTAAATCTGTTCAGTAGATTCTGAGAAAATAGCCTTTAAATCAATACATATATCTGAGCCAGCTTACGGGGCGCTTACGGTGCGCTTACCGTACGCGTATGGTGACGTGCGCGAGCGCGATTCTGATTGGCTGTTAGTTCTTAGTAAACATTCGAATCGTCCGAAACCAGGAAGCGGCGGCCGCCATTTTCTCTCTCGCACTCTTAAGCGGAGAGGAAAAACAAAGGCAAAAAACATGTAAAGGGACTGTTTAGACAGCTCCTTACCACCTAGCCTTGACTAATGGGTCCCCACAATTACCCCAAGGTCAAAAATTCATATTTTTTTTTTTACGAAAAATCGCCGATTACGCTTACCGTACGCGTACGGTAAAAAAAAAAAAAAGAATATACACACTTTCCCCACCCCGTTTTCAAATGGTGCCCGAAGGGCACCATTTGTGCATGGCATATCAAACAAGTTGTAAATGTAAAAAATTGCCTTTCACAGTGAAGCGCATAATATGTCCTCCATGTGCGCACGGTGCGCGAAGCGTATCGTGCGTACATGGCCCATCCACGGCACTAACTGCGTAAAGTGGGCGCGCACGCCACGAATGGCGTAAAGTAACTTAGCATTTAAAAAACCGTACAAATTCACTGAAAAAACCATAGGTTTCACACACGTTATAGTTAGGAATTAGCATTTAAAAAACCTTGCAAATTCACTGAAAAAACCATAGGTTTCACACATGTTATAGTTAGCTGGACATTTTACTGATAAAAAACCAATGAAATTCCCCCGTTATAGTTACTGTAGGCAACTATAACTCACGCGACCGTAATCCTCTGCTGATGACATATGTGTCTTTATGAAAAAAAAATATTTGTAATATATGTATAGCTAAAATTTAATGGAAGAAGACATGGGCAAATAAGTGTCCAAATAAAGTATTGGCATCAGCAGAGGATTACGGTCGCGTGAGTTATAGTTGCCTACAGTAACTATAACGGGGGAATTTCATTGGTTTTTTATCAGTAAAATGTCCAGCTAACTATAACGTGTGAAACCTATGGTTTTTTCAGTGAATATATATATATATAAATACATTTACAATATAGATGTAAAGCACTATTTGAATGTATACATTTTCAGTTATATAATACAAGGAGAGTATAATTATTTTTTAAATGCAAATATATTCGAATTGACAATATTAATATGTAATCTGCTTTTAAATGAGTATTGAGATGCTTGTTGTACTAAGTTGACCAGAGGCCTCAAGCACTGGGAATTCTATGCAGTAAGTGTACCTGCAGGGAGCTCCTGCCATGCCAGGTGTAGGTGGTTTTCCGTCCCGAGGTGGAAGTAGGTGTATACCTATGACCCAAGTACTGAACATGTGACACTATTGCCTTGCTGACCCACTTGTCTGAGAATGGGCATAAAGTGTCCCCCAGCAAGTTGCGGTACTGTTTGGAAGAAGTCTTGTACCTTGGTCTTCACATTGAGAAAGGAGTCAGAAAGGAGTTGAAGGAGAGAATCTCATTAATTTTGAAGATGAAATTGCCAACTACCCACAAAGAGGTCAGGGGAGTTTTGGGAATGGTGAGCTACTGTCGCAAGTAGATACCCAACCGTCCCCTTTGGCCAAGCCTTTATAGAGGCTGATGCACAAAAAAGTGTCACATCTACATGGCCCCCCTCGCCGCCATCATCGGACAGCATAGGCTCAGCATTGTATCCTATGCCGATGACACCCAGCTCATCCTCTCACTCACAAAGAATTCCAAAGACACCAGACTCTGCTTCCAGGAAGGAATGAAGAATGTGGCAGCCTGGAAGAAAGACAGCTGCTTAAAGCTCAACTCAGAGAAGACTGAGGTCCTCATCCTCAGACCCCACACTTCCACCTGGGACAACACCGGGTGGCCCTCCGCCCTCGGGAACCCACCCACACCTACAGACCACACACAATACCTCGGCATCATCCCCGACTCCTCCCTCGCCCAGAATCACCAGATCTATGCCGTCGCGTCCACTAGTTTCAACTGTCTACGCATCCTCTGTAAGACCTTCAAATGGAGCCCCCCCCGACTGCAGAAGGACCGTCACCCACGCGCTCATAACCAGAAGACTGGACTACAGCCACACCCTATACACTGGACTCTTCTACACAAACTCCAACCCATCCAGAACACCACCGCCAGACTCGTCCTCGGGACACTGCATCACGAACACATGATCCAACACCTACGAGACCTCCACTGGTTCCCTGTCGAGAAGAGGGCACCTTCAAACTCCTCACCCACGCCTAAAATCCCTCAACAACATCGGACCCAAATACCTCAACAAGAGAGTATCCTTCCATGTACCCAAGAGGAACCTCTGCTCCGCTGACCTGGCCCTGGCAGAGGTCCCCTGCATCCGCAGAAACAGAACAAGCGGGAGAGGCTTCTCCTACATCGCAGCCAAGACCTGGAACGAGCTTCCTGTGAACATCTGACTCTCCCCGACCCTGCACACGTTCAGGAAGGACCTCAAAACCTGGGTCTTCGACTGATCCGGAACCGCTCCCCCCCCCAGCGCCTTGAGACCCTCACGGGTGAGTAGCAAGATTTATAATCCCCAGATTGATTGATTGATTGATTGATCTGGTGCTCTGGGACAATGATTGACTGGTTGCCTTCCTAGTGTTGAGAAAAAGCCTCTGATGTGCCCCAAAACTAAAAACGCCTGAATATAACAAAGCTTTATTTTGCAGTGAGAGGGAGGGCTGCACTCTCTCACTGCTTACACAAACACATGGAAATGCCCATAGACCTGTGGCATACCTTTCAGCTACCTTAGATACAATAGGAGCAGCATTGACTGGATGTCTTAAATCTGTGGGAGCCACGGGTGTCAGCATGGAGAGGTATAAAAGCATTGTCATGGGCCATCCTTTAAACAGTATACTTGCCTCTCTCTTTGGAAATACTGTTGACATGCAATTGCATGCAGCATTTGACAAACAGCCACCTGACCCGGTATGAATGGATCATACTGGCGGCTAAAAATGTGACCCTGAAGAGGTTTTCTGTTTTGAATCTCTCAACTCTGCTGCCTCTTCCTGAAGTTGATAATGATGAAAATGAAGTGCACATGATTGTATTGATATTGCTGAATTTTGCACCAAGCCAAGACTGGATATACTAGATGAGCCACTGCCTGAATCTGATTTTGCATTGTTTGTGGGTAGCTTATGTTTGTGAGACCTTGCAGGAGATTTACAAATTGCCTATGCAGTCTGTAGAGTTTCAGGAGTAGCAGAAGCCTATTGTATCCAGGGTGTGTTTTCAGCACAAGCGGCTGTATTGATTGCTCTTACTAAGTGACTATTTTCATTGATAATCAGTACGGCTCTGGGGTTGTTCATGATTTTGGACAGTTCTGGTCCCATAGGGAGTGTATCACCTCCACGGGCGCTCCCATTTGGAATAGAGAACAAGTCCAAAAATGTCTTGATGCATTGCAGATGCTCGCACAAATTGCTGTTGTTGAGTGTGGCACATTGAAAGGGGAATAATTATGTTACAGTTGGCAACAGATATGGCGACGAAGGTCCAGATACTGTCCTTGCAGTGCTTGTACCTTTAAAGGAGAGTATACAAATGAGGAAGCAGATGACACCAACTACAACATTTTGTTAACTACAGGTGATACTTAGGAGGAAGTTAAGAGAATGCAGATTGAAGTGTCAGAGGAGGAACAGCAGTGTTTGGTCAAAGCAGGTTGCGTGAAGAGAGATGAGGAAGAGATTTAGATTCCCAGAGATGGGAGACCAGTTTTGCTTACCAGTCTTTTGCCCCTGATGACCCAGCATTTCTCATGGTCATACACAGGATGGTTGTTTAGCCAGACTTGGTTCAATTCAAGGTTTAGGTTGATGGTTGAAGCACTGTGCCATAGATGTGTTGTGTGTCAACAGAATAATATGGGAAAAGGGAACTGCAGTAACATTAAGTCAAGGAAGGGAGGTAAGGTGGTCCTTTCAATAGGAATCAGGTGGATTACATTGCGATGCCTGTGTGCAATGGATTGAGGTACATGCTGGTTGTTGTGTGTTTCTTTTCATGATGCAGTGAGGCATACCTCACAAGATAGAATGAAAGTTTCACAGTGGCAGAGCTTCTGTTGAGGGATTTAATACCCAGATGTGGCTTCCTTAATTCTTAGGACACTGACCGAGGCACGTAATTTAACAATTAAAATTTAGGATGCTGTGCACTGCTTTACAAGTTGAACAGAGACTGCATTGTAACTACAGAGCTGCGCCTTCAGGTCTAGCGGAGCAGGGCAATGGGACTTTGAATTCTAGGTTTGCAAACGTGTGTGCTTCTACATCTTTGAAGTGACCTGATGCTTTGCCGCTTTTGTTGGTCAGTCCCCGCAGCATACCTGATCGAAGGACACAATTGTTTCCCTATGAGGTCATCATGGGCAAGGAAATGAGAATGCCAGCTGTGCCTGCAAATGTGCTTGTCAACATTACTAATTGTCTGACACTTCATTACTGTACAGGACTGAAGGATTTGGTGCGTTCTGTGACTCATCAGGTTGAAGCTGCACAGCCCATTCTCGCAGTTGATTCCTATGTGTTCTACTGCAGCTTCCCAGAGTGTTCTAAAGAACAACTAGAGCGCTAATAGTCCTACTTATGACAAACGTAGTGCACACCTGAAGCCATCTTGATTGGAATAAAGTGGTAACTCTTAAAACATTTAATTTAAAAAGGAACAAAATGAGGGGATTCATTTTGCCATAGAAAGTATGATTAGTGCTGTAGAAAGAAAAATTAGGGCACATTTTGAGTGACTTCTCAAATCCTCTTCTATTTCATTAAAAAATTCTGACATGCAGACTGAAACATGCACTTTCAATACCAGCAGCAGATTTCCTACTGAGGAGACTGTAGTAAATGACAATATTAGGAAACTTCATAACAAATAAGTCTCCCAAAATGGCCACCAGAGACAAAAGAGCCCAAATGTAGCACAAATATCACCCAGATGTAGCCCAAGTATAGCCCAATGACAGAATGTCCCAGAGTGTTCTAACGAACAACTAGAGCGCTAACAGTCTTACTTATGACAAAAGTATGGCACACCTGAAGCCATCTTGATTGGAATAAAGTAGTAACACTTAAAACATTTAATTTACAAAGGAACAAAATGAGGGGGTTTATTTTGCCATCGAAATTATGATTGGTGCTGAAGAAAGCGAAATTAGGGCACATTTTGAGTGACTTCTCAAATCTTCTTCTATTTCATTAAAAAATTCTGATATGCAGACTGAAGCATGCACTTTTAATACCAGCAGCAGACTTCCCTGGTGAGCAGTAGCTTTACTACAGTGATCTAATGAGCAACTAGAGTGCTAACATTCAGAATTTATGGCAAATGTGTGACACATCTGAAAGCCTTCTTGATGGAACCAAAGTAAAAACCTGAAAGTATTTCCTACTGATGAGACTGCAGTAAATGAGGAAGTTAGGAAACTTCATAACAAATAAATCTCCCAAGATGGCCACCAGAGATAAAAGAGCCCAAATGTAGCCCAAATATCACCCAGATGTAGCCTAAGTATAGCTCAATGACAGAATGTCCCAGAGTGTTCTTAAGAACAACTAGAGCGCTTACTGTCTTACTTATGACAAAAGTATGGCACACCTGAAGCCATCTTGATTGAAATAAACTGGTAACACTTAAAACATTTAATTTAAAAAGGAACACAATGGAGGGTTCGTTTTGCCATAGAAATTATGATTGGTGCTGAAGAAAGAAAGATTAGGGCACATTTTGAGCGACTTCTCAAATCCTCATCTATTTCATTAAAAAATTCTGATATGCAGACTGAGACATGCCCTTTTAATACCAGCAGCAGACTTCCGTGGTGAGCAGTAGCTTTACTACAGTGGTCTAATGAGCAACTAGAGTGCTAACATTCAGAATTTATGGCAAATAAAGCATTTTTTAGTGAGGAGACTGCAGTAAATGTTGAAATTAGGAAACTTCATAACAAATAAATCTCCAAGATGGCCACCAGAGACAAAGGAGCCCAAATGCAGCACAAATATCACCCACATGTAGCCCACATGTAGCCCAATGACAGAAGTGTGCAAAACACTTATTTTTTGTGTATTTGCAGTTTTATATAGTGCAGACTTTTCAGGTATTGGAGTGCTTTACATGAGCATTGGTTACATCACACAAGATCAAATTCATTTTGGTTGGAGACATGGGGAGATTACGTGATTTGACCAGATTCACAGAATGTTGAGCTGAAGCAGAAACTCCAACCTGGTTACCCAGTTGCAAAGTCTGCAGCTCTGGAAGTAACACCACATCCTCTCCCCTAAGTGCAACATTTAATCAAGTGGTCAACTGAAAAAATATGTCCTCATTTTAGTTTTTTAGAGCACTAACCATACTCGTGATGCAAATAAGACCCTCTCATATATGTAATTTTCAAAGGAAATGCTCTAGGTATTACAGTTTTGATTACATCAAGATGACATCAGGCGTTCCACACTTTTGTAATAAATATAGAATGTTAGCAATCTAGTTGTTCATTGGGATACTGTTGAGAGGCAGAGGACAGGGGCACGGACTCTGAAAATTGAAGGCAGGTAGGAGAGTGCAGAGGAAACAATTTGACCAAACTGGGCAGGCAGGAAGGGCAGTGGCAGCACAACAGACTATGGAGGGAAGTGGAAAGGGGGGCAGGGGCAACAAGCCAACAATACAGGACTGACAAGAGAGGCTGTGGAAATATAATAGACCTTTGTGGGCAGAAGGAAGAGGCAGTGGTAGTACAACCATACATGCCAACAGACCTGTTTCAGCCAGGAAACGTCCAATGTTTTTAAACTCAAATGGGCTTTATTTGATCTGTCTCCTGTCTAGAATCTCCTCTTTTTCAATGTAACTCAAAGGGGAAAATCAATACCCCAGTTTTTTTTTCAAAATCTCCCTCTTACCAAGTTCAAAATGTTCGCAAGTATGGTTCATTGGATCATGGTAGGCAGGAGGAATTGGGGTAGGGACATGGACTCGGATAACAGAGGACAGGAGGGACATGGAGAGGTGCACCAAAATGACCCTACAAAGCAGGCATCAGGGTTTGCAGCAGCACAATACACCACACAGGGCATGCGGGACGGGAGTGCAGCACAACAATCCATAGAAAGCAATAGGGAGGGGACAGGACCATGCACATGGACAACAGAGAACAGAGGGGAAAGAGGCAATGGTAGCTAGCTGACCATAATGGACAGACAGGACAGAAAGCTGCAGCATAACAGACCATAAAGGGCAGGAGGGACGGATCGTGGACATTACAATGGAAGAGACAAGCCAGGAGGGAGGGAATAGTGGCGTGCACATGGAAAAAGAGGGCTGGGGGCAAGGGGGCAGGGCAGGAGCAGCAAGATGACCATGGAGGTCAGGCAGGATGGGCACTAGAAACAAGACACACCATGGAGAGCAACAGTGAGTATATGATGGCATACACACAGACCATGGAGGGACTGTGGGAGGGTGTCAGGGGCAGCTAGCTGACCACACAGGGAAGGTGGGAGGGGCCATGGCAGCACAGAAGGCCATGCATGGCAAGCGTGAGGGTTAATGGCAGCACAATGGCTATGATGGGCAAGAAGGAAGGTGCAGGGGCATGCACAAAGGACCATGGAGGATAGAAGGGAGGGTCAGGACCTAGGCACAGACAAGAGAAATCAGGGGAAGGCGCCTCACAACAGACCGCACGGGGCAGGCAGGAGGAGCAGTTGCAGCACAACAGACCAGTGTGGGCAGAAGGTGTGGCAATAAAATGGACCATGGAGGACAGGAGGAAGGGGATATGGCATGTGGACAGGTCCAGGTGGAGGTGGCAGGGACCAGTTACAGTCATCTGACAATGCTAGGCAGGTGGGAGGGGAGTGGCATCTCAACAGAACACTCAGAGTAGATTGGAGTGGCAGGTCCATGGAACATGGTGGGCAAAAAGGATGGAGCAGGGGCATGTGCAAAGACATCAGAGGGCAGGGGGAAGGACAATAGGGGCAGCAAGCTAAGCACAGAGGCTAAGCAGGAGGTCAATGATGGGCCATATAATTGGGCAATGGAGGGCAGGAGGAGTGGACTGGTACATCATGCTAAATGGAGGGCAGTGGCAACACATTAGACCATGCATGGCAGGAGGGAGGATGCTAGTCCATGGATTCAGACAACAGAGGATAGGGAGGAGGTGGATGGGACAGCAAGCTAACTGTTCAGAGAAGGTGGGTATTAGGAACTTTATTGTTTTTAAAATGTGTGTCTGTGCGAACTACTTAAAATATGAACAAGTATGCAGCATAATCTCACTTTTATTCAGGAAGAAGAGGACGTTTGTGACTGTGACTCCGGGCTCACTTGACAGAAACACCCCCTGACCCTCCACCCCCATCGCAAAATGTAATGCCCATGAAAAGTCCTCAGAGCACGATTGAAAATGAAAATTAGATATAGTATATGGTATAAACTATGCACCAAAAAGTGTGATATAAGATGAACCGGGGCGTGAAATATAATATGCAATACATTGTGCACAATGACAGATTCATTGGAGAGCGCGAGATAGCACAGGCACTAGCACGTGCTATGCGATATGCGCCTTGGAGTGTAATATGCACAGGGCAGTGTTGTGTAACCTAACTAGTCTCTAAAGTTGTAATATAAAATATGTGCTGGGGTGTGTAAAGTTGCATATGCACTGTGACAAAGATATGGATCCCAGATTGTAATATGTATGGCATAACGCTGTGCGTTATAACAAAGGCTTCGAGGAAGGCACGTTAGATGGGGCAATATAACCCGTGCAAAGGCAAGTGTGGCATGACATATTCACGGGGTGGTGTTACAGTGCACATGTTCTAGAGAGTGTCATAGCATACGCGCTAGCTGGTGGAATACAACACAGAGGTGTGTGGCACTCGGCGGGCACTGGTGGGTGTAACACAGCATTGGGCTCAGCCAGGAGCACGCTGTGACTCTCAAGTGAGGTTTGTCTCCTTTGCAGAGAGTAAAATAAAAGGTATTACACATCCAGCGGTGGATGTGTGTTTTATTAACCGTGAGGGGGGTTTCTTGCATAGATTGGTCGATTTTTTGTCGAATCCCCTTTGAATGGCTTGGTGTGCGTGTGTATTAAATGTGCCCGTCAATAGCTACCCATGTTTGTATAAATAAACAACAAGGGTGTCTACTTGGAGAGTACCCACCGACGGGGGCGCAGGGATTAGGCACGGTAGGGCGTCAGACACGTCAGAGCTTCACTAGTGGTGTAAATACATTCCACATGGATTCATTGTATGCATTGTCACCTTTTAATGAATATCACGCAAATCGTCATGGTGATAGGTACATACGGTTTGTCTAGCATGTCCTAGGTGTTTCTATAAATATATATATTTTTTAAATAATAAAAAACAAAGGCCGGCCCCGGGGGATGGGGTCCCCGGTGCCATAAGTGGCAACGCAGCCCCCCTCCTAAAGAAGTTTTTTTAAAAAGGCCATGACCCGGGGGTTGGGGTCCCTGGGGCTGATTAAGGCCTTGGGAGGGGGGCCACGTGGCCCCCTTCCAAATTTATTTTTTTCAACAAAAAAAATTAGGGTGCAGGCGCTGGGAGATGGGGTCCCCAAGGCCAATAAATTAGAAAAAGAAGGAGGGCCACACAGCCCTCCTTCTTGAAAAAAATAAAATAAATAAAAGACCGGCATTGTGCTGGAGGCCACGCCCCCTCCTTGCAGCACTCTGCAAACGCGCCCCCTGGCCAGTTGTAAGTTGGGGAATTAATTCCCCTTCAATACTGAGGGTCCCTGAGGGCCAACTAGCCCAACAGGTATATCCAGCATGCGCCAGGGAGCTGCGTTGCAGACAGGTGTTCTGAGGCCACGCCCCTTTTTACACCTCTATGCAACGCAGCTCTTTGGCGCTTACTGGCGGTACCTAGTGGGCTAGTTTGACCCTAGGGACCCTTAGGATTCAAGGGGACTTAATCTCTCAACTTAGAACGGCCACAGGGGCGCGTTTACACAGTGGTGAAGGGAGGGGACAGGGCCTGAGGTGACGTGTGCAAACACACCCTGTGGCGCGTTTTAAGAGGTAGTTTTAATTCCCTGCCCTATTATATACTAGGGGCTTACAGAGGAGGTCATGCTAATCACAGGGGGACCCCAATGCATAGTGTTCCCTAGTGTATGTAGGTGTTTTCACTGTATTCTGAGTTTCTTTTAACAAAGCACTGGCTCTAGGAATGGTTAGTCAGACTCAGTTACCACCAGTATCCGTCTGAAAAAGTTGAGGGTACAGGATGATTTTGCAACAAGGCTTCTTTCTGCTCTTCTGTTTGTTCTTTCTACACATTATCCTTCTTCCTGCACTTTTCTTCGTCTTTGAGGACTTCTGTTGCTTCTTTCTGCATTTCTTTTTTTTCTTTCTGTGCGTTTTTTCTTCTTTCTTCACATGTCCTATCTCTATAGGCATAGTTAGAAATTAGCATTTTGAAATTCACTGAAAAAACCATAGGTTTCAGGCACGTTATAGTTAAGAATTATCATTTAAAAAACCTTAGAAATTCACTGAAAAAGCCATAGGTTTCAGGGGCGATATAGTTAGCTGGACTTTTCACTTGTTCAAAACCATTGAAATTCCCCCGTTATATAGTTAGTTCAGCTAACTATAACTCGCGCACCCGCAATGCACTGCTGATGACGTCACATATTACATCACTCTTGACATGGTCAGTGACATCACTCATGACATCACTGATGACATTTCAAATGACCTATGGTTTCTTCAGTGAATTTCTAAGGTTTTTTAAATGCTAATTCCTAACTCTAACGTGCCTGAAACCTACGTTTTTTTCAGTGAATGTATACATATATATATATTCACTGAAAAAAACATAGGTTTTACAGACGTTATATTAGGAATAAGCATTTAAAAAACCTTAGAAATTCACTGAAAAAACCATAGGTTTCAGGGACATTATAGTTAGTTGGACATTAGACTCATATGAAACCAGAGAAATTTGCCTGTTATAGTTAGTTGAGCTAACTATAACTTGCGTGCCTGCAATGCACTGTTGATGACGTCACATATTACATCACTCATGACATGGTCAGTGACACCACTCATGACATCACTGATGACATCCACATTGTTTTTTAATATTTTGCAACTCTATCATCCTTTTTTTAAACTTTACAAATTATATAATCTTTTATATCTTCCCCACAAAATATGTATATATGTTTTTTTTTTTAGAAATCTACAGTCCCGCACCGGTAGTCTACCAAGCTCGATCAACACGCGAATCCTATCCACCACATTTAAATGATGCGCATTTCGTATCCTACAGGTTTGTGGCACCGCGTCCCGCGTAACAACATGTACATATGAGGTCGCGCCAGCTGCTACTTTGGTATGCGATGGGTACGTACTACCAAGCCGCACATTACATCATGTATGTATAGGGTCGCACCCGCAGCGTGTTGCGTATGCGACGTGTGCACGCTGCCACACCCCGTGTTACGTCATAGACGTACGATGTCGCGCCGCATACGCCATTCCCTCATTTTTTTGGTCTCAAAACTATATCTAAAAAAAGTGTATATGAGAGCAAGCGATAATTAAAAATATTTTAAACAGCTATATATTTCTAACTCTAATAAACTTAGATTATATTAAATATATTTTCTCAAAATCACATCGGGTGCGGTCTCATTGCGCACTGGCTGTGCGATTGTCATGTAACCATAAAAAAAAAGCATTTCATTAGTTCATAACATTTCCCATTGTAACAGTTCGAAAACGCCACCCGTTTTAGTCAATATCTGTACTGCATTTCATGAGACACACCTCTTCTGCTTAGAGAGCTTTGTTCAAAACGTTTTGCAATATACACATATCTTACACTACACACAACATGCAACCATCATTTTCATCAATATTCATGCTCTGTAAAGTAGCCTTCCACCTATGATACCCATACACCTAAAAGTTACATTACCAAAATTTTCTCCAATACCGCAGGTAACATGGTTGCATACGCTGTCCACAACACAACGTAATATAGTACGGCCCAGAGACAGTATCATGCATAGATAATGAGCACACGGACACAGATAGATAGTGGAAGTGGATACGGGCACGTACGCTCGACTCCTTTTTATTACCATGGTGACATATCCAGTGACGTCTGTGCTGGATGTGTGTGCGGTAAGTCTAAACCAGCCTTCAGACAATGGTTGCTGCTAGCATCAACTACAACAGTAATCATTGGATCACACACAGAGATTCAATATTAAAAGAATCAATAATTTATGCTGCAGTAAGGTAGGGACAGTAGATGTGAAATAATACAGAAATAATTCCATCGCAAAAGAACAACAACTTGTGGTATACTGACACAAAATCAATAGATCAGAAATAATACACTAAAATATTATATCAAAAACGCTCCATCAGTTCTAGTGCACTCCCATAACCACATCAAAAGCATTCAGCATGTGCACAGCCACCGATAATGCGTGCTATAGACAGGCCGTACTAGGAGCAATATCTGTTGCCATCAACACTGCATCATCTGCAATACCGACTCAATCTGAATTATGAACACTGCTGTCTGCAGTGTAGGCCATAGAGAGCGGTCACAAAGGACCCACAGATACGTAAAGTGACTTCACCTACCCAGTTTGTCGTCAGCGAAGCAACAAAAAAGAGTGTGCAAAGCCTGCAATGATACATATGCATGGTGCAGATAGTACACACTGGAGCAATGTCTTTTCCTACAGGACTACCTCATCTACAATAGCGACTCAATCTCAATTGTTAACACTGCTGTCTGCAGTGTATGCCAGAGTGAGCGGTCACAAGGGCCCACAGCCACACGGCATTCACTTGAGCTCTACAGTTTGCAATACACAAACTAAAAAAAAACGTGTGCAGAGCCTGCAATGATGGATATGAGTGGTGCACACAGAGCGCACTGGAGCAATATCTTTTCCTACAGGACTGCATCATCTACAATACCAACTCAATGTCAAATGTGGACACAGAAGTCTGCAGTATAGGCCAGAGAGAGCGTTCAGGAAGGGCCCACAGCCACGTGGCATTGACTTGAGCTCTACGGTTTGCAATACATGAAGCAAAAAAAACGTGTGCGGAGACTGCAATGATGCATATGAGTGGTGCAAACAGAGATTACTACAGCAATCTCTTCTCTTACAGGACTGCATCATCTACAATAGCAACTCGATCTGAATTGTGAACACTACTGTCTGCATTGTTAATTAAAAGCAGTACTCACACACACGACCATCAATACTTTTAATCACTCCCTCTTTACAAAATAAAACAACATAATTACAGAGAACTTTACAATGAATAAATCAAAACAATTCGAATTGGGATTTCATCTCTCCACAGTCTACACTATTCACTGTTCCTTTGGACTTCCAAGATAAATTTGGTCACTTCACTAAACCTATAACTGATATAAAAAAACTTCTTGAAGCAAGTATACTAAAACAATATTGTGTATGTTTCAATAGACGTTCTAATTACTTAACTACTGGATTCTGTAATTAAACAATCACCACACAATCTAAATTGTGAACCCTGTGAACTGCAGTCTACACCAAATCCAGTGGTCATTCACAACTCACAGCCACATACCATTGGATTCGGAAGCACGGAGTTGGTTGCACCTGATCAGAGAGGGTTCACAAAAATCATCACCGACTTAACTTATGACATCCTCAATCATAGAATCAAGACCCCATTTCACTGTTTGCGCCTGCTGTACCACAGTATACTCCACCGACTACTGTCAACCAAGCAGTTAGCTATGGAATCACAGACTGTGATGCACCTCAACACACGAACTTCTGAAAAAAGCAAGCAGCAGGTAATATAGAGTTGGTTGCAGCTGGTTGAAGGGAATATCTCCATCTCCACTCTCAGATACAGTTCTAACATCATCCATTGTGGGATCAACACACCATTCCACTGTTGGGACCTAGAGCTGCTTGCACCTCATCGGAGGGGATATACAGAAATCATCACAAACTGTAACTTCTAACATCCTCAATCATATAATTAAGACCCCATTTCACTGTTTGGACCTGCTCGACCGCGGTGTATTCCAGCAATACCAGTCAACTAAGCCCAATAACCATGTGCAGCACTTAACTACAGAAGCACAGAATCTGATGCACCTCAACAGACGGAGTTCTGTGAAAAACCCGCAACAGGTAATATCGGACATCGTCCATTGTATGATCAAGACACCATTCCACTGTTGGTACCTAGAGTTGGTTGCGCCTCATCAGAAGCTATACCCAATAATCATCACACACTTTAACTTCGAACATCCTCAATCATAAAATTAAGACCTTGTTTCACTGTTCAAACATGCTGTACCGCTGTGCACTCCAGCAACTGCAATAAACCATGCCTAATAATCATGTGCAGCAGTTAACTACAGAAGCACAGAGTCTAATCCACCTCAACGGAAGGAGTTCTGTAAAAATTAAGCAGAATGTAATATCGGACATCTTCCATTGTGGAATCAAGACAACGTTCCACTGTTGCAACCTAGAGTTGGTTCCACCTGATCAAAGGGAGTACCTTCATCTCCATTCTCAGATGCAGTTCTAACATCATCCATTATGGCATCAAGACACCGTTCCACTGTTGGGACCCAGAGTTGGGTGCAGCTGGTCAAATGGAGTACCTCCATCTCCACTCGCAGATGCAATTCTAACATCATCCATTGTGGGATCAAGACACCGTTCCACTGTTCGGACCTAGAGTTGGTTGCACCTGATCGGAGGGGGTACACCGAAATCATCACAGACATTAACTTCTGACATCCTCAATCATAGAATCAAGACCCTGTTTCACTGTTCCGACCTGCTGTACCACGATTTACTCCACTGACTGCCTTCAACCAAGCCCAATAATCATGTGCAGCAATTAGCTACGGAAGCACAGAGTCTGATGCACCTCAATGGAGCGAGTTCTCTGAATACTCAGCAGCAGGTAATATCGGACATCATCCATTATGGGATCAAGACACCGTTCCACTGTTGGGACCTGTCGGACTACTATGTTACTGTGATACAGAGCACTCCACGCTCCTGGGCCTCAGGCTGGGCTCTGTGTGCCTGTGTCACGATAGCCAGCGTTAATCTCAGGAGCCTTTCGGGCTCGCAGACCTCGGCCCAGGACTTTCTGCCGGCATGTTGTCGGCCCTCTTTCACATACAGCGGTGTCGAAAGGTGAACTGTGGGGCATATATGCGTCACAGTGGCCATGATGGTTTCTGAGTACCTGCAGGCTGAGAGAATCATTCACGCAACCCACCTTCGCTCACAGATCAGCCTCGTGGTGGTGTAAGCTGTGCAGACCTGGCAGACACGTTCGCCAATCCGGAAGAGAACCACACCCAAAGAAACGTGCCTTTTATTCATACCCCTACGCTAGCCTTGCGTATGGCGAGCCAGCCAGCTTCCCTAAACTTTTGGGGGGGAGGAGGCACTTACGCGCTACCATTCTGTAATCTTCCCTACTGACTGTACTATCATTATTCCATTTACATATCGCTGTCTTAAAGAGCATACCAAAGTTTTTCTCACCGGTGAATAGTGCGACCACAATGGCAGTCATTCATTACTATCCAAGAATGTCCAACTACATGGTGCTTCTAAGCTTACAGCCACCAATCTTGCGTCCTTTCTTAAAAGGACGCCAACTCCCACAATCACACCAACATTCACACAGCTTTCTAACGACAGTTATCTGCTTCTCAATAACATGCACTCCTACGGAATATGAGCTGGCATACCACATGTCCTTACTGTTTCAAACACAGTAACTTCCTGTGGCAATATCTATTCCCACCCACACAAACTAACTCCCAAACTTCAACTTGGCATTCAATTCCTAGTTTGAAAACACATTTCAAGAAACAAACCAAACTAAAAGCACCTTTGTTCAGAACAGAAGTCTCCATCACTTCTGCAAAAGAAATTTAACGACTGCAGATACCACGAACTTCAAATAAAATACACTCCCTTTTAAATACGAACCGCCAATTACACTTTGTGAATTGTTACATAATTTTCAACACATGTCACACTCAAGGTCTGGCACCCTCTTTTAACACGGTCTCCTACAGCCTTCTAACACGCTTTCAAACTGTTCTTCTTTCAATACCAGACTACATTCAGTCATTCTTTCGATCATCTCTGGAATAACAGGAACTATCCTTTATTTTCATTATACAATGTATTTATTGATGTCTAATAGCTATTCTGTAGGTCATATAGAACTGTAACATATAATGTGCAATTCACTGATGCAGAAGCTTCGATTTGACTACAGCAGAAGCAATTGGAGTTTGTCTAAGCTCGATGCCTTAGCTCTCTACACAAGAATGTTTTTTGAAACAGCTGAAGACAATAATGTACTGAATGTGCTTCTCAGAAGCAAAATGGTTGTATTCATCCTCAAAGTTCCAATGTGGGTAGAACTAGTACCAATTCTGACAAGCACCACATTGAATCTACTGTACAACAGAATGCTAACTATTCTACTGTTGTTAATTTTCTGTTACAAAAAAGGACTGCCAAGGTACATAAAATGTTTGATGACTACATTTTGCTATTTCTTTTTTATTTCTTTCTTTTCTAAAACGATACATGTGGTAATCGTATCCTACCTTTATTTTCTTTATAGAATGTAGAATCATTCAAGTGTAATAGCTATTGTTTATTTCACATGCAACTGTAACATGTAATATACAATTCACCGATGCCGGAGCTTACGTTTGAATACAGCAGAAGTGGTTCAACTTTGCATCAGCTGGATACCCTAGCTCTTGCACCAGTGGGTCCAATTATGGCACTTAAATAAAGACACTTTCTATATAATTTTCAAACTCCATCCCTTTATTACATACAACCACTTTCTTAGACACAACTCATTTTACCATTTTCCTTCTCTGGCATTGCAACCTTCTGCATTATATTCTTCACGATGATTCCTTTCTTCCTGCTTCCTAAAACACTACATTCAACTCTTCAGATCAATAGGGATGAGTAGTTTGTTTCACACTCCCTGTATAGAATAAACGTACACTAACACTACTTA
This sequence comes from Triturus cristatus, assembly GCF_964204655.1. NCBI lineage: Eukaryota > Metazoa > Chordata > Amphibia > Caudata > Salamandridae > Triturus > Triturus cristatus. The sequence continues at coordinate 205,065,641 of NC_140588.1, read as the reverse complement.
CACAGGTATGCTACAGCAGCCAGTATCCTACATCGCCCACAGCACATCACTTCACAGCAATAAATTCACGACTTACACTCACAGTTTCATCCCAAGTCTTCATACCGACACCACTAAGTACTTTGCTTCGCACTCCCGCGATACTCTAAACGCATACTAACACCACCTGCACAGATATGCTACAGCGCCCACTATGCTACAGTGCCCAGAGCACATCACTTTACAGGACTTAGCTCGCAGTTAAGACACACAGTTTCATCCCAGAGTGTACCGGCACCTCACCTCTGCACCATCTCACAGTGGGTAAAACAGCACTTTCACACCAGTATGGATCAATAATTCGCTTTACATTCCCTCTATAGCACACCGTACCCACCCTACTAACCTCACAGTGCTCCTACCCTCCTCTTTCCAACATTTTTCTCCCTTTTTTCCCCTTACTCGCTTCAACGGAATCACAAAATGGCAGCCAACACTTCCTAGTTGCAACCGCTCCCACCGCTCGCAGCCAATCACCAGCAAGCTCGTGCTCGTAACGCCTCAGCCAATCAGATGGCAGAATTCCAAAATATCTGTAAATTTCGATATTTCTCAAAAACTACTGAACGGATTTACACCAAATAAACAAAAGTGTGCTTTCTAGACCAAGACCCTTCTCCCTTCCAAATTTTGGGTAATTCCGTTCACCCGTTCGACTTGTAGCCTTGTCTAAAGTTTCCTATGGAAATTAACATTGAAAAAACACGTTTTGGGACCCCCCTTTTTTCTCAGCCCCCCTTCATGAATCACCCCCAAACTTTCAACATAGGATCTGATCTCAACAATGAATTAGTTTTGAAAATGTCACGAAGATTCATCAATCGGCGCCAAAGTTATTGAGAATAGAATGTTGCCGTTTTCCTATAGTAACTAGGTCCTAACTATAACTACCTACTGGGACATATTCATCTAGGGAGATGCGTCACGTTGTAAAGCCCTGCGCCACATTAAACGTGCGTCAGGTTTAATGTATTCAAGGTCGGCGTACCGTCGGAAAAAGCCTCGTAAAAATGACGCAGTGAAATCTGAGTCACTTTTCGGAGGCCCTTGCGACAAAACCTTACGCCTGCTTGAAGCAGACGTAAAGAGTGGTGCAGAGTGTTAGGTATGGCCGGTCCCTGAACATTGCTTGAGTTGCGTCGCGGTTGTGACACGACTCCAGCAATGCGCCGCCCTTAGCCCATCAGATGCGACACGCATCTGTCTATCCCTGTGCCGCATTGTAAATGCGACGCATCCGTGGTAGCGCAAGGGTAGAATTGCGTGTCACATCGGTACTGGCGCATCCATGCTAATATGCAGGGATGCGCCAGTCCTTGTAAATCTGCCCCATAGTGTTCAAGGGCAGAGAGAGAATCATACTGGTAGTCGCCTTCTAAAGGGAAACAAGGCAGAATGCAGTTCTCCTGATGTGTAAATCTCCCACAAGAAATGTATTTGCACTAGTTATCGCTCTGCGTAGAAAATCACAAATTGCAAATACAATAATAAACATCAGCCCTAGTCAGCCACTCAATAATAATAACTATTACATCAAAGTGATCACCATGAGTTCAAATGAGAATCTTATTGACAATGGAGTAAAATAAGGCCTGTGTGCAGTTCTCTCGAAGTGAAAGTATCCTAGCAGATATATAAGCATTACCAAACATAGATAAACACGTATTGTCAAACATAATATAAAACATGCTGGTGGTCAGAACAATATGAAATTCTTATTAAAAAAACAGCGCTCCAGACACCCAGGTGTGTACTAGATGAAAGAGTAGGGCACTCTCGCCCATACAGGCAACACCACATCTCAGATGATATTCCCTTTCTTTCATCCCACAATAAAAAAAATAAATAGGTTACTTTCATAATATCAAAAGCGCTACTGAAGACCTAGGGCAAACGCTGATAATATACAGTAAAAACAGTAATTCAGTGATCTCCCAAATGTACTTTCACTTCTCCGGTGTTCCATCCACCCAGGATCTTGGTTTCTAAATCAATTATATTCCTTATGTCTCAGCAACCATTTCCTGTTGCCACCTCGGATGCTATGTGGAATTTATTTGAGGGCAAAGTGGGCTAGCGTGCTCCTGTCACTGCAGTGCCATTCTTGGAAACACCTGGTCATGGGGTAGTGTGGATCACAGCAGTCAATGGCTCTCGTGTTTAAGAATTCTCTTTTTGACTGGATGGATGACACTTCCCTTCATGAGAAAGAGAAACATTTTGTATACAAAATCTGGAATATCAGATAGAAGCAAACAATCAATTGAGAGGGATATTCACAAGGAAGTGGCAGTGAGAGGCGTTAGCCTACTTGGCTTAACGCCTCTCTCCACCACTTTGGAAACACGAGGCTGCATCATATTTACAAGGATATGGTTCAGGCTTGCGCTTTCCCTGGTGAGGGCGCTAAGTTTCACAACTTAGTGCCAACGCAGACACCCTTGCGCCAGAGTACAAGGTAGTCTGCAAGCAGGGAGATTTGTTTATGTACAGGAATGTGTCTCTTCCTGCACATAAACAAACCTAAAATGCCACTGTGTAACTAACATGTGTGCTGCTTCATGCAGCACACATGTAAGTTACAATACAGCATTTTAAAAAAAGGTTTGTTTATGTACAGGAAGGGACTCCTTCCTGTACATAAACAAACCATGGCATTTTGCTTTTTCCATGTGTGCTGCACAAGGCAGCACACATGGAAAAAGCAAAACGAGGAGAAATTAAGCTTTTCTCCTCATTTCGCCATCTTAAGACCAGGGTTTTCCTTGTCTTAATGTTGATGCTACCTCCTACTTACGCTACCCGTGTGAATAGGGGGTAGCGTCAAAATCAATGGGTGTTGCGGTGGAACGCCCACCAAAACATCCACTGCACACCCCTTTCACACTAAATACAGTGTGAAAGGGGCCCTTAGTCACAAGGCAGCGTTAAGCCACATTAAGTGGCATAACGCTGCCTTGTGTATAAGGCGAGACCCCTATCGCCACCGCAACGTAAATTAAAGTGATGTTGTGGTGGTGATAGGGGCTTGTGAATATGCCCCGGACTCCCTTGGTTTATGTGAGATAGAAACTTGCATCACACTATCAACAAGAGTTAAAGAGTGGGTGTAGTTTGGAGTGCATGGTACCTGATAAGCCAGGCATTGAGGTAAACACGTTATCTCTACTACCACCTTGGGGGGGATACAAATGGGCCCTGGAGTGGTTCAATACATTTGTACTTTATGTGTACATAGGATGCAATGAGTATCATATATTCATACAAGTCTTCTGGCATAGAAGTAGTTTTTTTAATTTCCAATGCCATATGTGCATCATTGCCACTGCCAGTGTAGTGCCTAGCTATCTCTTTCAGTGTTTTTTTATCCCTGGCATTACTAAAGTCTTATGCAGTAACATCCATGAGGGATCACTGACATAATATTGACAGTCACAATATCGACCTACCATTTTATCGACACAAAAATCGATTACAATAATATCGATGACCTATACTTATCTAAATAAATACACAAATGTCGACACCATATTATCGCCAAACATAAATATCGTTTTCAGTATTATCGAACACACAAATATCGTTTCATAAAATATCGAACGTAGTTAAAAAATATAAACATGTCCAAAATATCGAAAACAACAATATCGACAGCAATAATATAGACTTTTAAAAAATATCGACAGCTTAAAAAACATTAAAACTAACATATGTTAACAACATTTATTTTTTCTAAATATAAACAAGCACTCCAAACATAATAAATGTAATACAATCTATTTTAATCTAAAATATTTAGTAAACACACTAATAAATATTACTTAAAACATAATTAAATATTATACACACAGCATTTAACATTAAATACAATATAAAACACATTTAACAGTCAATCCGTTTTTAAAAAAAGGTACCACTAACAACTTCTTAATTAGCGTTTTCCATATATAAAAAAACAACTGCCAAAACAATTACAACAATAAACAACAGCGAATAAAATGCTCACACTAATAAAATACATCAATCACAGAAAACAATTAATTAAATAAACACTATATAAACAATGAAAAAATAATGTTTATTCTGCACCTCAATCCTACAAGAAAGAAGAAGGAGAAACTCTGCCTGGTTGCCAGAACGCAGAACTACATTGAGGAAAAAAGATTCCAAACTGCACAAAGTAAGTACAATTCTATTTAAAATGTAAGACTACTACTACTCTGCCACACAAAACAATTGTCAAAAATAAATAACTAATATCTATGTTTTCAATTTATATCTCCTCTACAGATATTTTTCAACCCATACAAACAATCCAAGAAGAGTGTGAACAATAAACTCAGAAAAAAAGTAGGTATAGAAATATTTTATATTAAACAGTTATCGAAAATACCCCACCCAAAACCCCTCTATCTCCCCAATGCCCCACCACCTAGTACACAATAGAACACAAGTATTAAAATTATATATCTTTCTACCAACAGAAGCTTCTTCAAAAAGTCTGAAATAAAACAGCAAATGAAGGTATCAGCATTAAATATTTCATCAAATTCAACATTGTAAGTATATGAAGAACAATATATATATATATTAATAAAAAATATGTACTGTATACTTTTTAGTAATTTTTATATACATTTTTCTTAGCATTAAAAAGACCACAAGGACTGAAGGCACTCAATTTATAACCTCTCAAAAAGGAAAGATGTTACTATGTTACATGGGGTACGTCTATACCCAAGAAAAATAAAGTGGACTCAAAGTTAATTGGAAGTGTAGAAATACTATTCCAATAAATGCTATGGGAGGGCTACAACACAGCAAACAACTGTTACATATGTGAAAGAACATAACCACCCCCCAAATGTGACGGAAATTGAAGTTAGAAGTGCTCTAGATAACACCAAAGAATCTAGCACTAGCTCTTAGAGATCCACCACAGAAATTTTACAACAGTTGCTCAGAGTACCAGAACATGCTTCTGGCCAAATTCCCTCTATTGCTTCCTTAGAAAGAACAATAGCTAGACAAAAAAAGCCCCTACCACCACCACACCTGCCCCAAAAACATTTAAAGAGGCAGAGATTCCCCCCGAACTTGCACTAACCCATAATGATGAACCATTTATACTTTACAATAATAAATGCAAAGATAAAAGAATTATTATGTTTTCTACTGCAAATAATTAAATTAAATTATAGCAATCAGAAACATGGATGATGAATGGGACTTTTAAAATATGTCCCAAACCATTTTATCAGTTATACACTGTCCATGCACTATACCAAAACACTAACATTCCTTTTATCTGCGCCTTACTCCCTAATAAACAAAACTCTACCTATATGGAAATCCTGAACAAAATAAAACAATAAACCAATAATTATTTCCCATAGAAAATAATTATTGATTTTGAACAAGCAATGATAAATGCAATCCTAAAATGCTACCTACATACAGCAATTCAGGATTGCTACTATCATTTCAATCAATTTATATGGAGATACCTACAAAAATCAACACTAAGGGCATGATTCTGATGCAGTTAGGAAATGTTCCCGATCAAATCGGTTTGGAAATGGCTTCCCACCGACTCGGCTCGGGAGAGTCTGCCCGACCGAGTATGATGCATACAGATTCTTCCAGATACGATTTGTTTGGACTCCCATTGACTTCTATGGGAGCCTATGTTCCTAACCGCATCGTAATCTGTCCCTCGGTTGGGAAGACATGTTCCTGATCCGATTCATAAAGAGCAAATGCCATTAGGAGGCCTTCCTAACCGCATCAGAATTGTGCTCTAAGGGGCCGATTCCGATCCGGGTCGGAAAGCACTCCGACCGAGCCGGATCCGGAGTGTTTTCCGACCGAGCCGGAGTCCGGCAGTCCGACCGAGCGAGTACGATGCGGCCGTATGCTGTCGGACTCGGTTCGGTCGGACTCCCATAGAAGTCAATGGGAGCCGGTCATACGACGCGTACATGGGCTCGCCGTGACTGAATGGGTACGTCGCGGACAAGTGCGCCTCCTAAAGTGAGTATGCGTCGATGCCATCCGCACCGTACATGCCTGTGTTGGGGAGACCCATGGGTCTCCCCCTGTGTCCGAGTCGTAGGGCTGCGGGTGACAGGGGGTCCGACGCGGACCCCCAAAGGCAACCACCTGCACAATTAGCGTGCCGGACACTCTGGCTCGCACAGGCTGTTCGACGCGTGCATCGTACTGGCTCGGTCGTGAATCGCATCCATTGCACGCCACAGCTAGCTTCCGACCGAGATGTATGGAGTGGTTCGGACCCGGTGACGAATCAGTTGGTGAATGTCATGTGGCTCTCATAGTGCTTGCTCGCTCATACAGCTGTACCAGTCAGGTGGAAAACACGCGGACGGTGCGTAGTTTATCCGGCCGGATCACGTTCGGTGTCCCTTCCGACCTGGATCGGAATGGGCCCCTAAGTGTTGAATATGCAACTAATAGTACTTTTGCATATCAAGTCAAAAAACGTATAGCACTGGCCTACATCCCAGTTACTGATGTGGCCGAACACTACAACCTATTACTAGAATGTCCATACTGCCAAAGAAACAAAGAAAAACGAAGTCCCCTTTTAGATTATTTCAAAGATACCTGGGTGGGAAGACTCCACAGATCAGGACACAGAAGACTTCCTAAATACCACATTCCAAGGTGGAATGTATACCTTAGCACACTAAATTAAAAAGCCAAAACAAACAATGCTGTTGAAGGATGGCATAATGCCTTCCAAGCAACAACAGGCAGACGTACACCTACTCTACACAAACTCCTACAATCTATCCAAAAAGAACAAAGCTACCAACAACTAAGAATGGAGCAATCTGTAACCCATATAAGCCCAAAACTTACCAAAGAAACAAGACAAATGTTTGAATACCTACAAAGTAAAGTAAGACTATATCCAACAACAAGCGGCCTAGAATACCTATCAACAATAGCGAAAAGCCTACTATAGCCTAGAAATCCACCAAAAATACAAATACTTTACTCCAAAATTAGTTTAAAAATATACATAATATTTTTTTATATTTTCAGAAATATAAATAATTTGTCACATTTATTTATTTTTAATACATAAATATATATAGACATTTTGAATATATTTCTGAAAATATCACACACAATAAAAATAAATTATTTAACATTTTCCTCACACAATAATAAATATAAATACCTTACTGTTTCCGTAGATAAACAAAGGATATCACAACTCCTTAAAATCCATCCATATATGTCATAATTTCAATTGTCCAAAAAAATGCCCCCCAAAAAATGTAAAAATACATCTGTTTAAAAAGCAATCCAAGTTCGATAAATCCAATTGAAATAAACCATACAAAACCAGAAAAAACAATTAAAAAAAATAAACGCTCCAGGAAAACCCGAAAAAAAATACGAAAGTGTTACATAAATATTAGTTTACACTTCTTAATAAAATAAATCCAATTTTCTCGAACGGCAACGTCCAACATCGAAAACCTGTAAAAAATAGAAAAACAATCCTACCCACACAAACATATACATATACCACAATGAAATACAATTAATAACATTTCTAACACCATATTCACACATATTTTCACATATTCAAACCTCTCAAAAGTAGGCTGCAAACACTATCGACATCTCGCTAAAATTTAACTCATACATAAAACTCAACAAAATTACTAAAACCTAGCACTACACACACTACCTACCACCTAACTAGCTTCAAATTACAGTAAAAAGTTAGTTTAATTAAAGAAAATTACACTTACTGTCCTCGTAGCGACGCAGTTTTTAACCGCGAGCTTCTCCCATCAGAAATGACCAAAAATAACAGAAAGCGGTTACAAAATACTGACTGTAAAACAAATATGGCTGCCTAAGAGGAACATTATGATGGCAGGCAGATCGCCACCGCCTGGCAGGCCGTGGCGATCCGCCTGCCATCACAACATAATTTACCCCCACCATATTATCATGGCGGGGGTACCGCGGCAGATGGAAAGTCCGTCCGCCGCATTTATGTCGGTCGGCAATCGTTACGATTACCGGCCGGGCGGAGCTGAGACATGATATGGTGCCATCAATATCATGACGTCGGGTTGTCAAGCCCTTTCCATGGCAGTGATGCCACCATGGAAAGACTGCCAGGAATTGCTTTGGGGGCCCGTTGTGGGCCCCTAGGTTGGGTAGTGGAGGGGGTGCACTTGAGGGGTACCCATGGTACCCCCCTGCATGCCCATGCACAAGTTGGCAGACACCACCGTGCCTGCCACTTTGTGCATGGGAATGCCCAACATGCCATTTCAACATTGCGGCGGGTGCTGCTTACAGCAGCACCCACCGCAATATTAGAAATGTGGTATGTGACCGCCAGGGTGGCGGTCGCATCCTAATTAGCGGAGCGGGACCGCCGCACATATGGCAGACGGTCCCAGCACCGCTATGATGGCGGGCGGACTTCATCCTAATGGGCCCCTACATTATTAAAAATTAATCCTTTAATTAAAAAACATGTTAAACACTAATGAATGAATTAGTAAAATATTTTATAAAAATACAAAAAATGTTTACTTCTATTTTAAAAATGATTATAATTCCATATTTACTTATATTATGTACAATGCTTATTAAAAATATTACAAAATGTAACAAATGTTAAATACTTATCTATTACAAAACATGTTTACGTAAACAATTTCAATATAATCAATATTATTATTATTATTTGAAATATCAATGATATTGATTAAAAATGACTAATAGGGGGCATGGCCAAGATGGCGGCGAGGTGAGACGCGTCCTCTCGACCCTCCCTCCGACCGTCCGAGAAAGCATCAGGCCCGGGCCATCTATAGCCTAAGCTGGGCCAGAATTCTACCCAGGGCTGCACGCTAATTATCGGCACGCCCGATCTGCTTGTGAATGCCCCCTGAGCTGCGGGGTGGAGCGGCGGATGCCACGCACAGGAGAACACGGGGCCTGCAACCAGAGCTGGAGCCGCGGCATAATGTTTGGGAATGCGCCGGACATGCGCAGCTGTGGAGGAGTCCGGCGGCAGGAGGCGGTGGGCGGTTCTGGATCCGGTGCCCTGATCCACATTCTTACCGAGGGGCACTATTACCGCTGCATCACTGCTGCAGCATGCAGTACGAGGAGGCACAACCGGCGGCGCCATTGATTTCTGAGCCGCGCGGTGGCTTCGCTGGAGATCACCCTTCACCCAACAGCCACGTCTGTCGGATCGTGGCTGGCAACCTGAGACTGTTTTAGCCCACATACACACCCGCAGACAGTGGGGACTGTTTTAAGGGCCTCCCTGCCCGGAACACCATGTGGTCCGCACTGAGGCATTGGTGGCCATTGAAGGAGAGTGGAGCACCTGGGACGGCCTTGCTGTGTGCTCCTGGTTGAGCCCTCCATTCCAACTCGTGGGGCTTGCTATTTGCCCGCAGTGTCCTGTGGTGGACTTTTGACTGGTGCCCCCGCATTTCATAGGGGGGCCACATGCTCGGTCCCTGAGCTGGCAGCCAGAGTGGAGGGGCGTGAGCACGATCGTTGGTAGAAGCGGTCACCGAGGGTGGGGCCCAGTGCACCGCAGAGGTGGCCCAGCTAGGTTCGGGTGCGGCTTGTGGTGGGCTGGAGGCGCCCCGCTTAACCCCCTTTCTGACACGCAGAGCAGTGTACCATTCTTGGGTGATTGGCGCCCGTGTATGTGACTCTGACCCTGTGGACATAGCAGGTGTGTGCCAGTTCCCATACCTCGTTAACATTGGAATGACTTCGCACTGCAGGAGCCAGTCGAAACCTGAGACAGCAGCTTCAGGCAGGAGGTGAGGCCTTGTCATCTATACATTTCACAGACTGTACACCTTAGTGGATTGCCCGAATAGTCCATCCACGCTGGGGCTGAAGTGGTCCCCTACTTCTGCTGACACTAGGCGGGCCCTGATCTGAGAGTGCGCCCATCCATGCCCTCTCTGCACTGGTCGGTGCAGAGTGGGGGCCTTTGGTAAATATGATGGATTTGCCCGCCCCTGTGACTTTGCTGCTTGGCACAACTCCTCCACAAGGACACTTCCTAGCGACCTTAACACCCGTCCTGAGTGCACGGGTGAGGTGGTGCAGTGGCATACAGCTCACGCAATATTCCACATACCCTCCCAGTTTGGGCAGCACTATGTCCTCCATGCGGGGGAAGAAAAGTAAGTCCCTCCAGGAGCTCTTCGCATGCCCACAGTGGGGAGCGACAACAGATTCTGCAAAACAGAACAACACCGCCTCAATATCAATAGGTGCCACTAGGGAGGAATCAGTAACACGGGCCTTCTTGGAATCTTTGTTCTCGTCCCTCCATGACAACTTACACACTGTGAAGCGAGGCCTCACTGCGGAACTTAAGGACGTCCACAAAGACCTGGAATGCATTGGGGACCGAGTGGTAGCCTTGGAGGACAAAAGTGTCACAAGAGATAATGAGGTCTCTTTCTTGCAGCAGGAACTTATCCGCATACATGACCAAATAGTGGACCTCCAGACTCATTTAGAGGATTTAGAGAACCGCTCCAGACGTCATATCGTATGGATTTGTGGAGTAAAATCCAATGCAGAAGCCGGTGATATATTGACTTTTTCATCACATCTTGGGTAACCGCTTGGACACGGAGCTCCGGAATGATAGGGCACATTGTGTGGGTCCCCCATCCGACAACGTTCCGCCAGCGGATATATTAGTCTGTGTCCATGATTTCTGTGCCAAAGAGGAAATTCTCCGTAAAGCCAGGACACTGCATCCGATCACGTTTAGGGACCAGACTCCGGTTCTATACCAGGATCTCGCTGCCCTCACACTTCAAAAACATAAGACTTTCCACACGATAACTGCGGCTTTATGCCAACGCAACATTGCATACTCCTTTGGTCACCCATTTTGTCTTATATTCTGCTATGATGGCAAGCTCTACCAACTTGGCTCCCTTATGGAGGCCAGCAGGGTACTGGGAATTAAAATACTGGACGAGGACGACGGCAGTGACACACAAGACCGAGGGCCCAGTGACGCACAATCGCACTGCCGCTGGTGCTGCCCCAACTGCCTGTGATGCCCAGACCACGCAGAGATCGCAAAGGGACAGCAGGAAATTCTGAAGGTGCTACCACAAACCCTCGCTAAGACACAGTCCTCGTAATAGGCCTGAGCCATGTATCTTTTCTCTTAGCTTCTCTGTTCCTCGGGCGGTTTGGGGGGGACGGGGGATGCAATTGGCCTCGTAATTCCCGTATCAATGTTTAACCTGATCTTCCACAGAAGACAAACTGTGACCAGGACTTTAGATTTGTTTTGGCACATGTTGTGCTGGGGATTTCTTTCAGGGACTGTCCTTCTTTCTTCCCCCTGCACTCCCCATTAGTCTCCCAGTTCTTCTGGAAATAGCTTCCTGAGCTGGCGACATGCACCCTCCGGCCTCCCTGGGCTGCTACATCTGAGCATTCTATCCTGCCCTAGGCCGTGCATGCTTTCCTACGCATGATATTCCCCGCTGTAGATGCCTCCTCGTAGTCTTAAAGTCCTCCCACTTAACATGAGGAGACTTAATAACCCCATCAAGCTCAGAGCGATTGTGGCTTACCTGGAGAGCTCAGGGGCTGACATGCCTATTGCAAGAAATGCATCTGTTGGTTAAAGACTGTCACAGACTCCGATCACGTGCTTTCCCTACACAATTCTTTTCCTCTGGCTCATCTAAATCTGCAGGGGTGGCGATCCTGATCTCCAGGGCTTTTAAGGGGAAACTGGTACAGAAGGAGGCTGAAGTCAAAGGCAGGCTACTCACCTATCAATTCATGATTGGGGGACAAACACTGATTATAGGGTCCTTCTATGCCCCTAACGAAGGACAAGAGTGGTTTCTACATGAAGCACTGAACGAGACCACTGCTACTCCTGAGCGTAAGCTACTCCTAGGGGGGACCTTCATTTAGTACTTAATAACGATCTGGACAGGTCGGTGCAGTGCTTTGGCCAAGTGGGTGCCCTTTCTCGCTCTGGACTCGCAAGGCTGGGCGACCTGGGCTTGACAGACTTGTGGAGATACTACCACCCGCAATCCAGGGAATATTCTTACTATTCTGGCGCCCATAGGACTTACGCTAGATTGGATTATTTCTTAGGCATTAAAACTCTTAGGGACATTACAACCTCCTCAGACATTCTAGTTTCCGCCTAATCGGACCATGCCCCTGTAGTGATTACGCTGACTTTGCCCCCCACCTGGCAGCCTACCCAGCGGTGGCACTTCCGCGATACACTTCTACATCGTGCAGACACTGTTGCCCAGATTCAGCGCACACTTGATGACTACCTATCCCATAACGACAATCCTGACACGCCTATCCCACTAGATGGGAAGCTCTGAAGGCAGTGGTTAGGGGGTCAAATATTGCTATCTCCTCGGCGGACAATATGGAATGCAGATGCAAGAGGGAGGACCTCACCCAGAGAGTTTTTGAGCTAGAACTGATTCACCAATGGACTGGGGCTCCGCACATTTGGCGTCAATTGAAGGCAGCTAGGACGCAGTTAGCTGCCATAGATCGCAATAAAGCTGAATATGCGGAGCTACGTCTGCGCCATTCCTTTTATGTCGGTGGGGACAAGTGCGGCTGGCTGCTAGCGCACAAACTGAGGGAAACTCGGCTGTGTGAAGGAGTCCAGGAAATCAAAGATCATGTAGGCCGTACACGTACAGAGGACTTTGACATAGCCAAGGCATTCTGTGTTTTTTATGCACAACTCTACGATGCGCAGCACTTAGAGTTGGAGGATATAGATGCGTACCTGGATCAGCTTACTCTTCCCAGCCTGTCCCAGGCACAGGCCGAACACATAGAGAGGGAGATTTGTTCAGAAGAAGTTGTCTTGGCCATCTCACGCTTAAAATCTGCTAAATCTCCTGGCGCAGACGGCTACACTGCGGCTTTTTATAAGCAATTCTGTTCCATGCTTACTCCTCTCCTCACTCGCCTTGTAAATTCTTTTGCGTCTTTGGGGGCGATCCCTCCTTCTATGCTAGAGGCGGCTATAGTGGTCATTCATAAGTCCGGCAAGGATAAAACACTCTGCGGGGCATACAGGCCCATCTCTCTTTTAAATAGTGACCTAAAGCTTTAAACTAGTATCCTGGCGGCTTGCCTGGCCCCCTACATGCCTGGTATAATCTACCCCGACCAGGTGGGTTTTATACCTCAAAGACAGACCAGTGATAACACAAAGCGAGTTCTCCATCTCATTGAAAAAGCTTCTCGCATCCCAGGAGATTACATGCTCCTTGCCATTGACACCGTAAAGGCATTCGATCACGTGCACTGGCCCCTACCTGGAGAAAGTGATGATCCGTTTTGGCCTCAGAGAGAAGATGAGGACACGTATCCTCAATTGTTATCATGGCCCCTCTGCCGCAGTACGGGGAAACGGACATACATATACCCCCTTTCGTATTCATAGAGGCACCAGACAAGGGTGACCACTGCCGCCCCTGCTCTTTGCCTTATACATGGAGCCCCTGGCGCAAAGAGTCTGGGAGCATCCACAGATCACGGGTTTACGTTTTGGCAGTGACATCCATACTATCAGCTTGTTTGTAGACAATGTCCTGGTCACCCTGACAGACCCTGCAACGGCTCTTGGCAACCTACTGGAGGAGCTGGACTCCTTTGGGAGGGCGTCCGGGTTCAAAGTAAACATCACAAAATAAACATCTCTGAATATCTCCTTATCGCCTCAGATGCTGGCGGAACTGCAGGCTCGCCATCCCATACAGTGGTCTACTGACATGGCTCCTACACTACAAGCAATGAGGTCAGTCAACTACAACATCTTGCATTCCCACAGTCGTGCAGATCTGCAGCGCTGGAAACATTATCCTATCTCTTGGCCGGGGTGCATTGCTGCAGTCAAAATGACGATCCTCTCCAAACGTCCTTATCTTTATCAAACACTCCCTCTACAGCCTCCCACCGGTTGGCTTCAGCGGGTGCAGTCGCAACTCTCTCAATTCATCTGGCAAGGCCGCAAACCAAGAATGAAGGGGCTGGACAGCTTCCTCCCTCCAAACAAAGGGGGTTTAGGGATTCCTGATCTTGCGCTCTACTTTAAAGCTGCAGAGCTACGACATTTAGTCAAGTGGAGCCGGGCTGAGTCAGAGAAACACTAGCTTTTCCAACACCATGCGATAGAGAGCACCTCTCTGATGAAGATCGCTTTCCTTTGGAAGCCTCAACATCCTCCCAACCTTTACGCCTCCCATGTGACCCGCTCCACTCTGTTGGTTTGGGATCAGACGAACAGACGACACGGGCCTTGCACCCTAACAATAGATCGCCGGCCCATAGGCATCTCACCCAGTATGAGCGATGGCTGATTATGCGCTCCTCGGACAAGAAGCTAATTTCTGACCTGTGCATAATGCTTCTGTCCCGCTACAGTCATATATTCCATGCAGGTTGAGCCTGATGGGAAAGAGATTTAGGTCGGGATCTCACTAGTAAAGAATGGGAAGGGTTCTGTTATAGGGCGCGACACACTGCAACTCATATAGGTCTCACTAAAACCTTTAATAAGCTGGCCTATTACTGGTATTACACCACCGAGCGAATGCACCAATTTGATAGCGCACATAGCCCGGATTGCTGGAGAGGGTGTGGGAAGGTGGGTACGCTTGTCCATCTGTTATGGGATTGTGAACATCTGAGCCCTTATTCCACTGAAGTTCTCGATGAAATCAACAAGTATTTAGACACAGAGCTTCCTCGGCTCCCGGAGTATGTACTTTTGGGTGTTCCTAATCCGCTTACCTATCCTTTGAAATCCAGGAGGGGGAAACAGATCACGCTGGTGCTGGGCACTGCCACACAAAACATTCTCACACATTGGAAATCTACACGCATTCCAACACACACCGGGTGGCTTCGTCGACTGTGGCATATATTAGGCATGGAAAAGATCTCGCTCACCATGGCTGGCAAAGGCTCGGGATTTAGCAAACTGTGGCAGCCTTTCCTGGCCCTTTTGGCTCAGGACTTCAGGGAATTAACATGCCCTAGCTACCTGCGCCTTCTGCGTCTTGCAACACCAAACCCTCCTACTTAAGGGGTTAGCCCCTAGAGCTACTGTGCCACTCACACAAAGTGCGGTCAGAACTGGGGGTGAAGGGAGGGGCGGAGCACCATTTTATGCCTTTTCTTCCTTCTTCTTTCCGTTTCTGAGTTAGGGTGGGGGGCTGTATTTCTTTCCTTATTTTTATAGACTGTTTTTGTAATCTTGTATGTCATTCAATTACACTGGGGCCCTGTGTGGCCCAGCTGGCTGCATTGCCCTTCTATACTGGTATAAAATGATTGACATTTATTTCAATAAAAATATTTTAACCATAAAAATAACTAACAAATGTTAAAAAATTGTTATACATTTAAAATGTTTATTTGTATAAAAATATGTGAAAAATGTAATATTACTTATATTTCTCAATATATATAACCAAATAATAACTGTTGAAAATTCAAAACAAAACTGTAGTACTATTGTAAAATGTTTTAATGTGTTAAATAAATGTAAGAAAACATTTGTCATTGTTAGAAAATATACATACCTGTATTAATAAATTTACCTTTGTTAAAACATTTTTTCTGCAAAATGATTATAAGTGAAATTATGAACATAGCTAAAATATATGTTGGATAAAAAATAAACCTAATGTTTTTTTCTCTTTGTCTTAAAAGTATATTATATGAATTTAAAAACACATTTTTTATTTTAATATTACTAGCTCAATGTCCAAAAATAAACATTATTTAAAAGATTTATCTTGTCTGATTATTTGTCTATCATTTAATTTATATGTTATGTATAATAAAAAATATGTTTTAATGACTTATACTTTTTTTAAGTAATATAACTTTATTAAATATTTTGATATAATTGTTATAATCATCATTTAAACTCTTATAATTTCCACTGATTCCCACTACATGCCATATAAATGTTTTTTATTTAATAAAAATGTACACATATATAATTTCCTATTCCCACTCCAGTTAATATAATGACAGAGAAGGTGCTGGATACTAAACTTATATGATTTACTATTCCCACTCCACTTAGAATTAAGTCAGGGAAGGTGCTGGACACTACACATATCTAATTTACTATTCCCTCTCCAGTTAGTATTAATTCAGGGAAGGTGCTGGACACTAATCTTATATAATTTACTATTCCCATTCCAGTTACTATTAAGTGAGGGAAGGTGCTGGACACTAAACCTATATAATTTACTATTCCCACTCCAGTTAGTAATAAATGAGGGAAGTGCTTGACACTACACATATATATTTTAATATTCCCACTGCAATTAATATTAAGTCAATAAAGGTGCTGGACACTAAACATATATAATTTACTATTCCCGCTCCAGTTAGTATAAAGTCAGGGAAGTTGCTGGAGACTAATCTTATATGAATTACTATTCCCACTCCACTTAATATTAAGTTAGGGAAGGTGCTGAACATTAAACCTATCTAGCTTACTATTCCCACTCCAGTTAGTATTAAGTCAGGAAAGGTGCTGGACATTAAACCTATCTAGTTTACTATTCCCACTCCAGTTAGTATTAATTCAGGGAAGATGCTGGCACTAAACCTATCTAATGTACTACTCCCACTGCAGGTAGTATAAAGTCAGGGAAGGTGCTGGACACTAAAATTATATAATTTACTATTCCCACTCCATTTAGTATTAAGTCAGGGAAGGTGCTAGACACTAAACCTATATAAATTACTATTCCTACTACAGTTAGTATTAAGTCAGGGAAGGTGATGGACACTACACATATTTAATTTACTATTGCCACTCCAATTAATATTAATTCAGGGAAGGTGCTGGACACTACACATATATAATTTACTATTCCCACTCCAGGTAGTCTTAAATCAGGCAAAGTGCTGGACACTAAACTTACATAATTTACTTTTCCCGCTCCAGTTAGTATTAAGTCAGGGAAGGTGCTTGACACTAAACCTATATAAGCATTACAAACTCCCAAAACTGCGGCTGACCCTTAGTTCAGCACCTCAATCCCTGTTCAATAAATATAAATGTCCTGTGCATAACACTTCCGAAGTCTGCTGCAGTTGGGGTCCACTGGAATCCAGACAATACATTTTGAAGGAATGGAAGGTGCACCAGGAAAAGAGTCTAAACGCTAATAAGGAAGTCCTTTAAGTTTCTTTTATTCCTTATAGTAAAACATGCAGTCGAAACATCAGCCAACACGTTTCGTTCGTTACAAAATAACTTTTTCAGGGCTGAAACAATTGACACAAGACAGCACATAAATATACACAAATACATTTATAACAAGCATTGGCATAGCCAATAGGTCTCGCTTTTGGGACCTTATAAGTATTTAGTTATGCAGCACAATATCCTTGGTGCAACAACACTAACTATTGCATGGCTAAACACTTATGAGGTCCCAAAGGCGAGGCCTATTGGCTATGCCAATGCTTGTTTTAATGTGTTCCCCACTCACCACCCATTTTCCCGCCCCACCACTCTCTAGTGCTGCCAAATGATCGATCAGACATAATGCCTGGCTCTAGCGAATGACCACATATGATTTCCAATGTCACATGGTCTCTGATGCCTCTCTGTACTGATCAAACACTCGTTCTAGTTTCTCTGTGTAATCGTGAAGCATAATCTCTGGAAGTCAATCAGATATGGCACCTGATATTTGTCAGACGTGGTCTGTGGTGCACAGCGGTTGAGCAGATGAGCTCTTCGACATTTGTTTAGGAGTTGACCAGGAGCAAACTCGATCTTTTCAGGTTTGGTCAAATGTGATCTTTGTGTCCTCGTGGAAAGCTTCCAGACTTCTCCCTTGTCATGGGCATAACTGATCAATAGCATTTAGGGACAAATCCATCACTTATTAATAACGGGCCGTCCTCTGAAGGTGCTTTTTCAGTTCTCCTGAGACACAGTGAGATGCAGAAAGCAATGGCATATTTACATTTTGTGGTTCCCATGCAGATATAGGCAACCCTTATCTCTGCTGCATGCAAGTCACTTGTTATCTTGAGTCGCTGTGTAAGGTTCCTTATGCTGACGCAATACCAAAATCCACTTTTATATCAGAGACACTAAGATTTAGAAAAGGTCTAAACCCGTGCTACAGCAATACTAAGACAAAAGTGGTTATGATGGATGAACACAGAAAATGCATCAGTGGCATAAATGTAAATTGTGACAACTTGCACATTCTTTTAGATTGCTTAAAGTTTCAGACACCACTGAAAATAATTTTAAAACCTCTCTTTCTTAAATATGGTATCCATGAACGGTAGCAAGCAATAGCAATTTTAACTGATATGCAACATTTGGATGTGACTTGTGCCTTATGAAGATTGAGAGTCGCCATCAAAGGCATTTTATTAGATTTTTTAGTGAGACTTTTTAAAGCATTTTTCCTTTTTATCAATCTATAAACTAAATTTATAGATTGCACGTGGTGATTTTACGTGTATTTATATGAAACAAGTGATTTATTCTAATATGGTTGTATGGTGTTTTTAAGACTGAGATCAAAAATAAACATTTCAATTACTGACTGTGTTAGGCTCTGAAACTCAGTATGCATATGCCATGTTGAAAGAGACATTTTTGCAACCCATTGCCATGTAGTATCTCAATGCATTTAATGATGAATTCAAGCTTGAGCATACCGTGCATGACTTAAGTCGACCTCTATTATTGTGAGATGATGAGAGATGCTATTTTTGACACACCACCTCCACTGACCTCCATGTGCTGCATTGAATGGTGCCCAGGCATGATTTGTACCCCCCTGAAGTACTTTTAACAGCTGACGGGAGTGCGCATCTGCACTATGAAGGCTTCCTAGCACTTAGTTGCAGAGGTTGTGATTAAATGTTATTATCTAGCCCTAGGAATTCATGTCTTTGTCGCGCATGTGGCAACATGCATGCTCACTCTACTTCTTGACCTTGTTTTCTTTGTCCCTGCAGTGTCTCAGATTGGCGTTGTTTCTATTTTGAGACAAACATTTGTCTGCGGAACTGGAATTGTGAGTGCCGATCCCACACTTCACCGATGGACTAGGTACATAAGGGTATTTGTAAATTCAGAGCAAAAAAAACCCCAGCACTGTAAGCATTGGTTTTAGTTCACAATCGTATCTGCCCCGTTGCCCCGTTATTTCACGAGCATATCTGCCACTTTGCCCTGTTATTTCATGAGCATATCTACCACTTTTCCCCGTTATTTCATGAACATAGCTGCCATTTTCCCCCATTTTATGTGTGACACTTTCAGACATATCCTGCTTTTTAGCTAACAACATGTACAATGCCAGGAATGTTGGGCCCATAACCATAATGCAACTTTCTCTTGGCTAAAAATACAGGAGTGGATTTCTGTATCACACATGGCATGGGGCCACTTCGCAGCTATGTAAGAGCTTCCCTTTGGCACTGAATGTAATTAAAACCTAAGGCTATTAACCTGCTTTGTAGTGGAATTAAACAAGCTTTGGTATGAAGAACCGGTTGTCCATATCAAATGACCAAATGGATGTTTGCGGAAATATTTGCGGGCATTAACTCCCAACCCTGACATTGGGTTGTAGTAAGCCCCTGCCGAGGCCTCGGTACATGCATAGCACTTCTCTCAAGCTCTGCCATGACGTCAGCCTCGCGCCGCGCAGCTGTTATTTTTTGAGCGCTGAAAGCTGCGGTTGGGTGTTTCCCTTCTCCAAGAACCCCCTGGAGCGGGTGAGGGGAGCTTAGGCTGGAAGGAGACAAAGGCCGTGAGCCGCAGGTGGTGATAGTCTCTGAGGTAAAAGCACTTTGTGGAAATGAGACACCTAAGTGGGTGTTTGTGTTTGAAAGAAAGAGAAACAAGACAAGCCCGGCGGAGCGTGGCGCGCGCGCGTGGCGGGGTCGCGCATTCCAGGCGGGGGAGCGGACCCTTTGAAGTGCGATGCCAAACGGATTGCATGGCGGCACGATGCGCGTGCTCACCATGCAATCCGCTTTTCGGAGCACTTTTGGGAGCCCCTTACAATAGTCTCGCTTTGCGATCGCTTACGCGATAGCAAGGCGAGACCTAAAAAGCACTTAAACACAAAGAAAAAAAGATTTTTAACGGAAATTGAAAGAAAAATAGAGGGAGAAAATCCTCACAGAAAAACATCACAGAAAAACAAGAGGTATCGGGTCTAATTTAGAGTCATATTCAGTTTTAATACCATAGATATATTCAAAAGGAAGTGAGAATATATATGTATGTATACAAAATTATATAGGCGAAAGGGGAGGCAGAACGTCAGAGAAAACATTAATGGATAAATTACCTTTAAGCATTAACAACCAAATGCAAGTCAAACATTCTCACCAGTAATGGTAATTAGCAGTGGTCCTGTCGAGATTTAATCACGAAGGTATAATAACCTAGTCACCACTGGTAACCCCTCAGTAAGAGTTCCAGAGCATAAAAGGTAGTTACAACAGTCTAAAAGTAAAAGCTCCAAAAGTCACTTTATTAAGGACTATATCTAAATATGTAAACCTAAGACATTAGTAGAGAAATGACTTCAAGAATTCACAAACAAATGAGAGTCAAAAATTCTCAACAGTATTAATAGTTAACAATGGTCCTGTCAAAATCAAATAGCGGAGGTATGATAACCGAATCACAACTGGAAACCCCTCAATAAAAAGTTCCAAAACGTAAGTGCCAGTTACAACGGTCTAAAAATAAATATTAAAACACCAAAAGTCACTTAATTAAGGACTATATATAAATGAGTACGGATGATTTAAGGCCTCCCAATAGGAGGTACAAAGGCAAGGTGCCTAGAAATTTAACGGACAACTGAAAGTCAGATAATCTCACCTATAATGGTGGTATTTAAACGGTCATTCTGAAGTGTATTACATAAAGATATATCACAGGCAATCCCAACTGGAGGACCCACAGTCAAGGTTCCAGTAGATCGATTCCAGCCCAAACTCTCTAAGAATAAGGATAATATTCATGGTACTCATTTTAAGCCTCATTAGCAGTTAAAACACGTCTCCAAAAGAATACAGACAATGTATACAGAAACCCCAAACATCACTGTGTGGGGAATTAAAAAAAAGCTGGCACACACATTAACAGTAACAAACATCGTAGCCCGCAATACCATGTTAGCAACCTAGTCATCATGACCATTATATTGCCTGGATGCAAGATCTTTATATATGCGTACTCAAGATCCATCAAAGGGTCAGCGCGCCCATGAAATATTATATATCGTAAGTGGCCTGAGACATAGTCAGATAGAGGTTCAACAAATAAACACCACCCCCACGACGCCATTAAAGTCTTAACAACTGCGCATAAAGTGTGTGTGAGCTTGGAGATAAAATGCTGCAAAGAGGGTGTTACAGGGCATAAATAACTTGTGCCAATCAACTTACCAGCAAAGTCTTGGAATTGTGTATGCCAGGTGCGCCTTACAGAGTGTAACGGAACGCCACCCCAGTTTCAAAGATTTAAAGACTTGCGGCAGTCTGGCGTCCAGGCGGAAGTGCGTCACGACTGAAAGTGAATGCCAAGATACCGTTAAATTTACTCACCATATTGGAAAGGTAGGTTTCCTGATGTGAAACCAACAGAACGCCTGCTGTGCAAATTTTAAAAGAGTTAATAAAATGGAATAAGGGAACACAGGAAAACTAGAAATCAATATGGGAATAAAAATGGAAGATTCGTGAATATTACAATAATACGGCACCGACTATTAGAAACATAATCTACATATCACAGTGAAACAGGAACTCATAACATGCTCCCTTACCAGAGACGGGTTACATGGTTGGCACATTGGTCTACTGGTGCCATCTTGGAATTGCAGATCCCCAAACATATATATTATGTATATATATAAACTCACTAGTAACAAAATTGGGGAGTGTAGAGGGATGGCCCTTCACGGGCTTCAGAGATGGATACGTCCTCCACTTCAAATTATTTACTTAACAAAAAGATCCATCTCATAGGGGGAGAAAAGAAGGAACTTCAAAACCTGGGTTATATAGGTGTAAAAGTCCCACAATGGTTGGACATACACAAAGGTGTTTAAATACCCCTCACACACCAAGAATGACCAGTGGTGTCATGCTTCATCATAGGGGTCTTCCCGCCCCGCTGCGGGACGGGGCGTGCTACGACCTACGGATACGTGGGAGCACTGATAGTAAAGTGCTATGTGTAGTGCAGTGGGAGGGTCTGGGATAAGTGTGAATGTGAGTTAAAAAGGACCTGGCCCCTAGGACAAAAGAACTTTAATAAGTCGGAGGGGGCTGGTACTAGTAAAAAGGTGGTGCGGAGACTCCCTACTCAATGTGTGGTATTCTCCTAGTATGTTGTCGACATGTTTCGATGCTAGGCATCTTCTTCAGGACAAGGTTAAGATCCCTCCTATGTGCGCATATTCGTACTCATGATAAGTTTATCATTTATAAGAGAAAACATGCGTGAGTATACAGTACCTAATGGTATTCGTATTAAGTTCTGTAAGAAAAAAAGGCAAATTACTCGTTCAGATTCCCAGGAATTGTGAACATTGTACCTGCAAACAAAAGAGGTGTGCCACAAAGGTGACAAAAAACGTGATAGTTTAGCCATAACTCTAAATGGTTGCAGAAGAAGGTGCAGTGACCTGTAAGAAAGGTAAAGACATACACGACACTACAAACAAAAAACAGAAAACACACACTCTAAAAATAATGGACGTAACTGTTATTCGAATATGAGACCAAAGATGTAAAAAACATACTTAAGTGTATGTGAGGTGTTGCCTCATGGACCTTAGGGTTGATGGAAAACCAATATGGATCCTCAATGCTGAAAACGATAATAAGAAAGGGGAGAGATGCCCGTTATCTACTGACTACTCCTAGAGAAAACGCCGTTATCCGTGACCTCTAGCGGCTAAGCCGTACTCACGAATCCTTTAGCAGCCAATCGCTACAAGTGCCTCCATCCCGATGTCCGGTCGTACTGTGGGGAAATCCCTACTGAGCCCCGTTTAAATACAGCCAGCTTGCACCAATCTGCGGGGAAACTAGTTGCACCTGGTGAATATCAGACGACTTCCGGTTGAAAGGGTGCCGGTAGACTAGACCCGATCGATTAAAGGATCTATGTCCACCGGAAGTGGGGACCCAATACGGGTATTTTGACGGGGTGCGATCACATGCGCCCCCTGTAAATGTGAAAAATAAAGATTAAATGAGGGTAAAGGTCTCCCAAGTATACCGCCACACAGCCTGTTAGACGGATCAGCTGGACTAAGTGAGAGCGAGGAGCGTCTCTCGTGTGCCGAGAGGTATGATAGCTGAATAGGCTCCCGAGTGTCGAGAGGTGTGACAGCTAAATTACAACGGGGAGAGAAGCCAAATGCTGGGAGGTGATGGGACTAATCCGAGGGTGGGGGTCAAAGGGTATCAAGAAAAAGGAGAAGGAGGTCCTCTGACGGCAGAAAGGATGCTTGGGTGGTTTGTTGTAAACACAGGTACAAGCATCCCTAAAGTGCCAAGAAAGAAGTGTCATAATTGATATCGTTGGTCATAATTGACAGTGAAAGCGGTAAGGTAAATCACTATGCCAGCTGTGACCATGGTATGTCATCGTTCAGGCCAACCATGTGAGTGCCCAGGCGGAACACCCAACGTTGTTCTTTCTCGAAGAGTCCTTGCTCATTCTGTAGTTGCTCTATGACCGTCCATTTGAGATCATCGACCCCATGATTCTCAGTCAGGAAATGCGTCGCCATCTTGGTCGTGCTTTTTTTACATCGGATGTTGCTCTTATGTTCGCCCATTCGCACCTTTACTGGTCTGGTGGTCATACCCACATATTCCAATATATGAAGCATGACACCACTGGTCATTCTTGGTGTGTGAGGGGTATTTAAACACCTTTGTGTATGTCCAACCATTGTGGGACTTTTACACCTATATAACCCAGGTTTTGAAGTTCCTTCTTTTCTCCCCCTATGAGATGGATCTTTTTGTTAAGTAAATAATTTGAAGTGGAGGACGTATCCATCTCTGAAGCCCGTGAAGGGCCATCCCTCTACACTCCCCAATTTTGTTACTAGTAACTATTTCGACAGCGTACAGCTGTGGGAGTTTTTTCCTGCCCCTTGTGGGATATAAAGCCAGTGTGCTTCCTTTAATTAAGTAATTATTGTTCTAATCATCACTCTCATACAGATTACATTGCAAAACACACACTCTCTACCCTTAGTTTTATTTTCACTCACAATCCCAGCAACTCACAACAATGGCTGAGTCTGCGGGCCTTACTTTTGATGATGAGGAGGTCGACAGGATCCTAGCAGCCCTCAACCCTTTTGAGGGCTTGAGCAATACAGATCCCGGACTGAATAGTTCCGACTGGGATGAATTGGTAAACCTACGGAGAACACAGATCAAGACAGCGTTACACGGTCTCCTGATGACGGAATACCTCAGGGCCAATACAGCTCCTAGAGGATTGATAGTTCGTAATGAACCATTTATCTTCCAGCACGACAAAACCTTTAAAAAAGATTGGTCCCTTATATCATGGCACTGCACAAGGGACTGGCTAGTCCTGATTATCAAGACAGCCACACGCCTCACTCAGGAATTGAAGATTGATATACAGAAGATAGAGGTTCAACTGAAGAGCTATCAATCAACCTCTGTTTTAAAAAAACGACTTGAAGAACTAAACCAAGAAATGAGTGAGTATGAAATCTCATTGAAGCAGAGCAAGTATAAGAAGCTGAAGAAAGACACTGCAGCCTTCAGCCATGAACGCGTGTACCCATACATCAGGGATGATTACATACAACGCAAAACAGGCAGCGACCAGGATACGGACAGTGATCTCTCCGACACGGCGTCCAACGATTCCTATTCCAGTAGAAACAGTGGTCCAAGAAGTCAGACGGGAAGAGGCTATCAACAGAGACCTTACAGACCAAGAGGCAGAGGTTGGGGTGGCTATCAGGGCCCACCACTATATGCCCAATATCCCTTTGGACCTCCACCTATGGCAGTACCTTTTCAACATTGGAATCCCCCCCCACAAGACTACAACTATTATGGTCCACCTCCTTTTTTAGGGATGCGTCCAGGACCACAAAGAGGAAAAAACCGGAGAGGCAACCAGGTCCATTGGAGCAGCGACCAAGAGGACCCAACGAGGGTATCAACACGGAGCATGACATCGGCATTGAACCAGCCATCAACCAGCCGCAAGGACAACTAGTGGTCAACCTTTCAACCATTTCCCTGACACATCAACAAATGACAGCTTTGGAGAAAGGACTGGGGTTTGTCCCCACCAACAAAGTTGATAAATTCAAGCTTTGTTTGGAAATAAAGGAGTTCATGCGTAAACTCAAACTCAAAGTATTTTTCTCTGACAAAATGACAGTCCCCACCCAGGTATCTGACACGGGTTTAAGACCAAAATCCACATTTACCCCGGCGGACTCCACTCTACCTATCGAACTATTAACTTTTGAGAAAGCAGTAATGGAGGATATTAACAATGTACTCAAGAAGGAGCTCAAGGCATTCCAGAATGTGACTAGAGCAGAAAAGGAAGCACTACAACAACTAGCCAGCAACACTAACATCACCATTAAGCCGGCCGACAAAGGTGGAGCAACGGTCATACAAACAACTACTGACTATGACAATGAATGTAAGAGACTATTGAGTGACCAGAGGAACTATGAGGTACTCAATGATGACCCTACAGAGAGCCTTCGGGTTCACATAATGGGGATGGTGGAAGAAGCCACTGCACATGACTGGATCACTCGAAAGGAGGCGGACTTCCTAGTACAGAAGGCACCGAGAACACCTTACTTCTATACAATCCCTAAAATCCACAAAAACCTGGAACATCCCCCTGGACGCCCCATTGTATCTGGGATTGGCTCAATATTGGAGCCTTTGTCGAAATTTGCGGACGCATTTCTTCGACCACTAGTCCAAGGTACAGATACCTACCTAAAAGATACAAAAGCAGTATTACAACTTCTTGAAAATCTGGCTTTCGATCCTACACAACATCTACTAATAGGATTGGATGTGGAAAGCCTATATACTAGTCTACCGCACAACGACACCTTGGATATCATTGAGGAGGTTCTTTTTTCCACCCCTTGGAACTATCACACCCCTCGCAATCTGGTGATGGAATGTATTACCCTGGCCCTCAAGAGGAATTATTTTCTGTACCATGATGTGCACTACCTCCAAAAACACGGTACCAGCATGGGTAGTACCTTTGCGCCGAGCCTAGCGGGATTATATGTCCACCATCTGGAGTCCCAAAAGATACTGAACCCTCACAACCCGTTTCAACAGAACATCATCTTGTGGAAGCGTTATATTGACGACGTGCTAGTGATTTGGAAAGGAGACTCCGACTCAGTAGTCACCTTCATGAATTGGTTGAATGTACAAAATACCTTCTTAAAATTCACGCATATATCATCCAGTAGCAACCTAGTTTTCCTGGATCTTAACATCTATGCAGATGAAGGCAGATTGAAATCCAGCACACACTTCAAACCAACGGCCAAGAACTGCCTGTTGCTATATGACAGTTTCCACCCCAGGCACCTTCGTGATAATCTCCCCTATGGCCAGTTCCTACGTCTACGTAGAAACTGCTCAGAATTGACAGACTTCAAGGCCCAGGCGAAAGACCTGCAGAAGAAACTGTTAGATCGACACTACCCGGAGGCAATTGTCAAAAAGGGTTTCAAGAGAGCAAGGAACAACAATAGGGATTCTCTTTTAGAGGATCGACCGTCACAGGAAGAGGAAACCAGGCCTATCTGT
The DNA here is from genome assembly GCF_964204655.1 of Triturus cristatus. Classification (NCBI taxonomy): domain Eukaryota; kingdom Metazoa; phylum Chordata; class Amphibia; order Caudata; family Salamandridae; genus Triturus; species Triturus cristatus. The sequence continues at coordinate 205,038,602 of NC_140588.1, read as the reverse complement.
GTCACTACCTATAATACACATTCAAACCAGGTTTCCAAGATCATAAATAAGAATTGGAAAATTCTTAATTGTGGAGGCCTCAATCTACCGAAACCCATGTTCTCTCACAAAAGGGGTAGAAATTTAAAGGACATGTTGGTTCACACCAGACCACGTAAACCACCTGCCCAACAGATCACAAGAGGCATTCAACCACCTGTCAAAGGGCACCATCCTTGTGGGATGTGCAGCACTTGCACACTCACTAAGAAGAGTACCAACATCACTTTTGCCAACGGCACAATCTGGGAACAGAGAAAATTCACCAATTGCAACAGCAAAAACGTTGTGTATCTTATTACTTGCCCCTGTCAATTGGAATATGTGGGTATGACCACCAGACCAGTAAAGGTGCGAATGGGCGAACATAAGAGCAACATCCGATGTAAAAAAAGCACGACCAAGATGGCGACGCATTTCCTGACTGAGAATCATGGGGTCGATGATCTCAAATGGACGGTCATAGAGCAACTACAGAATGAGCAAGGACTCTTCGAGAAAGAACAACGTTGGGTGTTCCGCCTGGGCACTCACATGGTTGGCCTGAACGATGACATACCATGGTCACAGCTGGCATAGTGATTTACCTTACCGCTTTCACTGTCAATTATGACCAACGATATCAATTATGACACTTCTTTCTTGGCACTTTAGGGATGCTTGTACCTGTGTTTACAACAAACCACCCAAGCATCCTTTCTGCCGTCAGAGGACCTCCTTCTCCTTTTTCTTGATACCCTTTGACCCCCACCCTCGGATTAGTCCCATCACCTCCCAGCATTTGGCTTCTCTCCCCGTTGTAATTTAGCTGTCACACCTCTCGACACTCGGGAGCCTATTCAGCTATCATACCTCTCGGCACACGAGAGACGCTCCTCGCTCTCACTTAGTCCAGCTGATCCGTCTAACAGGCTGTGTGGCGGTATACTTGGGAGACCTTTACCCTCATTTAATCTTTATTTTTCACATTTACAGGGGGCGCATGTGATCGCACCCCGTCAAAATACCCGTATTGGGTCCCCACTTCCGGTGGACATAGATCCTTTAATCGATCGGGTCTAGTCTACCGGCACCCTTTCAACCGGAAGTCGTCTGATATTCACCAGGTGCAACTAGTTTCCCCGCAGATTGGTGCAAGCTGGCTGTATTTAAACGGGGCTCAGTAGGGATTTCCCCACAGTACGACCGGACATCGGGATGGAGGCACTTGTAGCGATTGGCTGCTAAAGGATTCGTGAGTACGGCTTAGCCGCTAGAGGTCACGGATAACGGCGTTTTCTCTAGGAGTAGTCAGTAGATAACGGGCATCTCTCCCCTTTCTTATTATCGTTTTCAGCATTGAGGATCCATATTGGTTTTCCATCAACCCTAAGGTCCATGAGGCAACACCTCACATACACTTAAGTATGTTTTTTACATCTTTGGTCTCATATTCGAATAACAGTTACGTCCATTATTTTTAGAGTGTGTGTTTTCTGTTTTTTGTTTGTAGTGTCGTGTATGTCTTTACCTTTCTTACAGGTCACTGCACCTTCTTCTGCAACCATTTAGAGTTATGGCTAAACTATCACGTTTTTTGTCACCTTTGTGGCACACCTCTTTTGTTTGCAGGTACAATGTTCACAATTCCTGGGAATCTGAACGAGTAATTTGCCTTTTTTTCTTACAGAACTTAATACGAATACCATTAGGTACTGTATACTCACGCATGTTTTCTCTTATAAATGATAAACTTATCATGAGTACGAATATGCGCACATAGGAGGGATCTTAACCTTGTCCTGAAGAAGATGCCTAGCATCGAAACATGTCGACAACATACTAGGAGAATACCACACATTGAGTAGGGAGTCTCCGCACCACCTTTTTACTAGTACCAGCCCCCTCCGACTTATTAAAGTTCTTTTGTCCTAGGGGCCAGGTCCTTTTTAACTCACATTCACACTTATCCCAGACCCTCCCACTGCACTACACATAGCACTTTACTATCAGTGCTCCCACGTATCCGTAGGTCGTAGCACGCCCCGTCCCGCAGCGGGGCGGGAAGACCCCTATGATGAAGCATGACACCACTGGTCATTCTTGGTGTGTGAGGGGTATTTAAACACCTTTGTGTATGTCCAACCATTGTGGGACTTTTACACCTATATAACCCAGGTTTTGAAGTTCCTTCTTTTCTCCCCCTATGAGATGGATCTTTTTGTTAAGTATATATATAAACTCAACCCAAGGTTCAAATCAAGAGCACCCATAAGAATAAGTATGTTGGACGATAACACACCATTAAGTTGGCAAGTGGTCAAAAAACGACAAACATAGGTAAATTGGCTACCCACTGTGATTACGCGGGGCCAGTGAAGAACACATCCATAGTATATGAAACAAAAGGCCACCAGACAAAAATATGTTGGCGAAAAAGCGCAAACCACCAAGTCGTTATGAATAGATCATAACTGATAATTATGACTCCAGTCTCGTGACCCTGTATTGTAAATTCTATGCACTTGAAAGGAAAAGATGGAATCTCCCCTTATTAAAACAAGCAGGCTGGGGACAATGTAAACCAGCTTTTTATTCCTACAATTTTTAGATAGTGTATTACTCGTATGTGTTATGACTGTTTTTTTGAAAAATTAACTGAGAGCTAGAAAAAGTATTAAAAAAAGTTTAACGGCAGGACTGTAGCGCACTGAAAGCTAATTGATTTACTTGAAAGCACTTTCGCACTTTATGGCAGATATTTGTATTTTAATGTATTTTTATCAAATATTTTTTTACTTATCTTGTTTTTATGGAAATGTAAGCTTTTATGATTTTAAATGACTAAAATTGAATAAAGCTATATTTGAATTTAACCCCTTGTGTGCCCATGACGAGCTGGACTCGTCATGGAGCACAGTCGCGCTGTGCCCATGACGAGTCCAGCTCGTCATGAGGCATTCCCTGGGGAATCCCTCTGGTGCGGGCACCAGAGGGATTCCCTTTTAGTGAAAATAGCCTCAGGATCTGGGGAAGAGCTTCCCCAGCTCCCGAGCACCCCCCCCCCTGCTTTCAGTGTAATGACGATCGGCGCGCATGTCGGGCCGACGTCATTACACTGAAAGTGAAACTGAAATGAGCCAAGAGGATCATTTCTGTTTCTCTTTCTACGTGCTCAGGGGGCTATCTCAGCCCCCTGAGCACGTAGAAAGACGGGAGAGGTATCGTTAGAGAGGGGAGAATCTCCCCTTTCCAATGGTACCCCTCCCCAGTGGATCCCTGCTTGGGGATCACCACAGGAGGGTGATCCCCAAGCAGGGATCCATCCACTAGACACCAGGGAGGAGGGAGCGGCCCCTTGGGCAAGGGCCTTTGCTCCCCCCAAACAATGTTGGCCAAATTTAGTCTTTTTGCCCCCCCTGGGGGGCAGATGGGGGCAGTAGCCCCCAATCTGCCCCCCCCCGGGGGGGCAAAAAGCCCACTAGACACCAGGGAATTTAAAAAAATATATAAATAGGGGTGGGGGCTGCCCAAAATGGGCAGGCCCATGCCCCCACCCCACACCCCAATTATCACAGTCTTTCTGCCCCCCCGGGGGGCAGATGGGGCATTGGCCCCTAATCTGCCCCTTCGGGGGGCAGAAAGCCCATTATACACCAGGGATTTCTTTTCATTTTTTTTTAGGGTGGGGGCTGCCCGAAACGGGCACGCCAATGCCCCCACCCACCCACCACCATTACAGCCTTTCTCCCGCCCCTGGGGGGGCGATGGGGTATTGGCCCCCAATATGCCCCCCCAGGGGGGGCAAAAAGACCACTAGACACCAGGGAATTGTAAAAAAAAAAAAAAAAATAGGGGTGGGGGCTTCCCAAAACGGGCAGGCCTATGCCCCCACCCCCCAATTATCACAGTCTTTCTGCCCCCCCGGGGGGAAGATGGGGCATTGGCCCCCAATCTGCCCCTCCGGGGGGGCAAAAAGACCACTAGACACCAGAGAATTTTACAAAAAATAAAAATAGGGGTGGGGGCTGCCCAAAACCGGCAGGCCCATGCCCCCACCCCCCAATTATTACAGTCTTTCTGCCCCCCCCGGGGGCAGATGGGGCATTGGCCCCTAATCTGCCCCTTCGGGGGGGGGCTGAAAGCCCACTAAACACCAGGGATTTTCTTTGCGCAATTGTTTTTAGGGTGTGGGCTGCCCGAAACGGGCACGCCAATGCCCCCACCCTCCCCCCCACAAAAATGACAGTCTTTCTTCCCCCCCAGGAGGCAGATGGGAGCTGTATTTTAGCAATGTTCCTCCGGGTTTCCCGATAAAAACGGTGCCTCACTCGTGTGGGAGGCCCAAGTACCCGCGACAGGCAAGGATCCAAAACCTAATGCACCTCAACAGGCAAGGGTCCTAAACGAAGTGCGCCTCACTACGTTTTGGGCCCTTGCCTGTGGCTGGTCCTTAGGCTTCCCACACGAGTGAGGCACCGTTTTTATCAGGAGACCCGGGGGAACGCTGGGTTCTAGGAAATTTGTGTCAGCCCGGTGATGCCACAACTTTCCCACACAAAAATGTGTGAAAAAGGTGAATTTTTCAGCTAAATTTGAGGTTTGTAGGGCATTCTGGGTAAGGAAACGTTGGGGGATCCACGCAAGCCATACCTCCCTGGAATCCCCCGGGCTAGTTTTCAGAAATGTGTGGGTTTGGTAGGTTCCCCTAGGTGGCCGCCGAGCACCGGGCCAAAAACCCAGGTGACCCCCCTTGCAATGCCAGGTCGTTTTGAGGTAGGCAATTTTCATGTCGCCTCAATACGTTTTGGGCCCTTGCCTGTCGTGGGTACTTGGGCCTCCCACACGAGTGAGGCCCCGTTTTTATTGGGAGACCTGGGGGAATGCTGGGTGGTAGGAAATTTGTGTCAGCCCGGTGATGCCACAACTTTCCCACACAAAAATGTGTGAAAAAGGTGATTTTTTTCAGCTAAATTTGAGGTTTGCAGGGCATTCTGAGTAAGGAAATGTTGGGGGATCCACGCAAGCCATACCTCTATGGAATTCCCCGGGTGTCTAGTTTTCAGAAATGTGTGGGTTTGGTAGGTTTTCCTAGGTGCCGGCAGAGCTAGGGTTCAAAAACTACAGCTAGGCACTTTGCCAAAAAAGGTTCATTTTTCACTGCGAAATTGAGGTGTGTCCACGATGCATTTTGTGCCGTTTCCTGTCGCGGGCACTAGGCCGACCCACACATTTTTATCGGAAGACGTTGGGGAACACGGGGTGGGTGGAAATTTGTGGATCCACGCAGATTCCAGAACTTTCCACCGCAGAAATGTTGGGAAAATGTGGCTTTTTTGGCAATTTTTTAGGTTTGCAAGGGATTCTAGGTAGCAGAACCTGGTGGGAGGCAGTCAGGTCACCCCATCCTGGATTCCCCTGGGTGTCTAGTTTTAAAAAATGTATAGGTTTGCTAGGTTTCCCTAGGTGCCGGCAGAGCTATGGTTAAAAAACTACAGCTAGGCACTTTGCCAAAAAAGGGTGTTTTTTGACAGCGAAATTGAGGTGTGTCCACGTTGCGTTTTGCGCCGTTTCCTGTCGCGGGCCCTAGGCCGAACCACAGAAGTGAGGTACCATTTTTCTCGGAAGACTTTGGGGAACGCGGGGAGAGTGGAAATTTGTGGATCCACGCAGATTCCAGAACTTTCCACCAGAGAAATGTGGAGAAAATGTGTTTTTTTGGGCAATTTTTGAGGTTTACAAGGGATTCTGGGTAACAGAACCTGGTGGGAGGCAGTCAAGTCACCCCATCCTGGATTCCCCTGCGTGTCTAGTTTTCAAAAATGTATAGGTTTGCTAGGTCTCCCTAGGTGCCGGCAGAGCTATGGTTCAAAAACTACAGCTAGGCACTTTGCCAAAAAAGGGTCATTTTTCACAGCGAAATTGAGGTGTGTCCACGTTGCGTTTTGCGCCGTTTCCTGTCGCGGACACTAGGCAGACCCACACAAGTGAGGTACCATTTTTCTCGGAAGACTTTGGGGAAAGCGGGGTGGGTGGAAATTTGTGGATCCACGCAGATTCCAGAACTTTCCACCAGAGCAATGTGGAGAAAATGTGTTTTGTTTTGGCAATTTTTTAGGTTTACAAGGGATTCTGGGTAACATAACCTGGTGGGAGGCAGTCAAGTCACTCCATCCATCCTGGATTCCCCTGGGTGTCTAGTTTTCAAAAATGTATAGGTTTGCTAGGTTTCCCTAGGTGCCGGCAGAGCTATGGTTCAAAAACTACAGCTAGGCACTTTGCCTAAAAAGGGTCATTTTTCGCAACAAAATTGAGGTGTGTTCACGTTACGTTTTGCGCCGTTTCCTGTTGCGGGCACTAGGCTGACCCACACAAGTGAGGTACCATTTTTCTAGGAAGACTTTGGGGAATGCGTGGTGGGTGGAAATTTGTGAATCCACGCAGATTCCAGAACTTTCCACCAGAGAAATGTGGGGAAAATGCGTTTTTTGGGCAATTTTTTAGGTTTGCAAGGGATTCTGGGTAACAGAATCTGATGGGAGGCAGTCAAGTCACCCCATCCTGGATTTCCCTGGGTGTCTTATTTTCAAAAATGTATAGGTTTGCTAGGTTTCCCTAGGTGCCGGCAGAGATATGGTTCAAAAACTACAGCTAGGCACTTTGCCAAAAAAGGGTCATTTTTCACAGCGAAATTGAGGTGTGTCCACCTTACGTTTTGCGCCGTTTCCTGTCACGGGCACTAGGCTGACCCACACAAGTGAGGTACCATTTTTCTCTGAAGACTTTGGGGAACACGGGGTGGGTGGAAATTTGTGGATCCGTGCAGTTTCCAGAACTGTCCACCAGAGAAATGTGGGGAAAAGGTGTTTTTTTTGGCAATTTTTTAGGTTTGCAAGGGACTCTGGGAAACAGAACCTGGTGGGAGACAGTCAAGTCACCCTATTCAGGATTCCCCTGGGTGTCTAGTTTCCAAAATGTATAGGTTTGCTAGGTTTCCCTAGGTGCCGGCAGAGCTAGGGTTAAAAAACTACAGCTAGGCACTTTGCTAAAAAAGGGTAATTTTGCATTGTGAAAATGTGGTGGGTTCACGTTGGGTTTTGAGCCATTTCCTGTCGTGGGCACTATGCCTACCCCTACAAGTGAGGTACCATTTTTATCGGGAGACATAGGGTAATTCAGATTTGTAAAGGAACTGTTATTACCTATTGACTTTCGATGCATTTCTGCCTTCCAAATGAAAGACATTGTGTAAAAAAGAAGTCATTCTAAAAAATGACTGATAATTCTCATGCTAGTATGAGTATCCCAATTTTGGAAATGTGCAAATATCTACTGTTTCTAAACTCTATATTTTGTTCCCATTTCAGAAATACGTAGGTGTCTTTCATACCGATTTTTCCATGTACACATTTTTACAGAATAATTACTAAATACCCGGTACATAATAAAAAACCATTGCAAGTTGCTGCTCAGTTTTTGGCTCTGGGTTCGTCGGGTTCTTGGTGAACCTACAAGTCCTATATATCCCCACAACCAGTAATGTCCAGCGGATGTAACGGTATATTGCTTTCAAAGAGCTGTCAAAATTAGAAGAAGTTACAGGTGAAAACGTTGACACAAAAGGCACTTTTTTCAACAAATTTTCAATGTATCCTATATTTAACTGTTAGTTTCTATAAAGAAGCCTTGATGGATCTACACAAATGACCCCTTGCTGAATTCAGAATTTTATCTGCTTCTGTATAGCCTTCCAGGATCCATTTTTGCTTTTGTACCCATTTCTACCATTAACTGGAAGGAGGTTGAAAGCACAAAAAATAGCAAAAATAGGCTATGTCCCAGAAAAATGCCAAAACTGTGTAAAAAGTTTTGGGTTTCTGACAAAAGTCTGATATCCCCTAAAAGCCGGGAAAAGGGTGATTTCAGCCCCACAAACCCTTTTTTGATAACATTTGCAGGGAAAAACCCAGATGCTTTCATTTGCAGCCTGTTTTTCCCATTTTCCCAAACAAAACCTACATTGTGCTGTATTTTGGCTCATTTCTGTGACCCCTCCAGGGGAATCCACAAAACCTGAGTACCTTCAGAATCCCCATGATGTTGGAAGAAAAGGAAGCAAATTTGGTGTGGATACCTTATGTGGTCAAAAAGTTACAGGGGCCTCAGCGCGCACTACCCCAAATAGCCAAAAAAGGGCGTGGCACAGGAGGGGGAAAAGGCCTGGCAGCGAAGGGGTAAATTGAATTGACTCTAGTCAGCGTGATATGTCAACACGTCATGGATGAGGTGTTTCATTTGTAGGAAATCGGGAGAAGTGAAAAAGAAAACACTCCCCTGGATTGTAGTAACATGACTTTCAGGCAGTAGGACAGTAGAAAATAGGAAACCTGGCTAGTAAAAAGTCCCCGCTTTTGATTGTGGAAAATAAATGCTAACCAGAAATAGTAAGAAAAAAGTGTAAGAAAAAGAAAGAAAGATGGAAAGAGAAAAACAGTAGACACAGTAATACAAATTGCAGCGAATTTAAACAAAGGATAGTGGAATCAACATCAGTAGGTACATCCAATTGAATTACATATGTGCATTCCTACTTCCTTTGGATCTGCTCATCTCCAGGTTACTGTGATTAAATAACTTTATAAGAAATAATGCATTTCCCCGTCTGTATTAAGGCCAAGTGTGGTTGTCCGTAATCGACAAATTTACTTGGATTCAGCTTGCCTGAGTCTTAATTCCCTAATTCCCCCTCTATTGCTCATTGGGACTTGGACAATGCCGTAAAACCAAAATGTGGCATCACCATTGTGTTCCTTGCTGTAATGTTCTGTTATAAGATATCTGGTATCCCTGTTGAGTAGTGCTCTTCTGAGTTCCTGCATACAGATTTTCAAACAGCATATGGTACTCCCAACGTATATTGTTCTGCATTCACACCCCTGGACATACACTACATAGCTTGTGTTACAATTAATGAACTGCTTAATGGAGTATGTTCTTGGGCTGTTGTAAGAGAAGTTCTTGGTTCTATTCTTTGCCATGGGGCAGATGTTACAACTCCCACATGTAAAACAACCTTTAAGTTTACATAGTAACCAGGTCCTGCTTGTTTGTGGGGGTGTTTTCACATAGCTTGTAAATAGATGTTTCTTCAAGGATAACCCCTCCTGTATGTGATAGCAGGTACATCATTAATACAGTCCTTGGGTCCCGGGATATCAGTGAGTAAATGCCAGTTCTTTCAGAAGGCCTGAAAAATCTTATCACTCTGTGTGGTGTACTTTGTGATAAATCTTGCCTTGTCTCTGTTCTTAGATACCCTCCGGGATTTTACCTTATCCTGAAGTGTAAGTTCCCTATCAGTTGAGAGTATCCTGGTTTCTGCTTTCCAAAACCTTGTTGCTGTATCCGCTCTTTTGGAATCTCTTTCTTGTCTCTCTAATATTGGATAGGAAAGTCACTTCTTCACTGCAGTTTCTGCTAATGTGTGTGAGCTCGCCAAAAGGAATAATATTAATAACAGAACTCGAATGGGCACTGGAGGCATGCAGTATGGCATTGCACGCCATCTCCTTTCTATACAATGTACTTTGTATTACCCCATGTTCAACATAGAAGCGAACATCAATGAAATTGATACTGTCATTGTTGAAAGACAATGTTAGTTTTACATTAAATACATTATCATTAAGATAAACAAAGTATTGCTGAACCAGACCAAAGGCAGATTATATCATCTATCTACCACCTCCAGAACACGATGAATTCAGTCCAGGGGGAGGCACATTGGGCCCAGTCATGCTCCTTTTTGTACCACCCCATAAAGAGGCAGGCGTACGAAGGAGCAAACCTGGAATCCATCGCGGTCCCTTTGATCTGTTGGAACCAGCGGCTGTCGTGTAGAAAGAAGTTGTTCAGAAGTATGATGTGTACCTCCCAGCAATCATTTCATTATATTCATAAAAGTCTGCACCCTACCTGTCCAGGAAGGAGCACATTGTCATAGTACCATTCTGTTTGTCAATACATGTATAAAGACTCTCAACATCAAAAGTAACGAACAGCAGTTCTTCAGACCACCGAAAGTCTTAAAATTTCACAAGTATGTCTTTACTGTCCCTTATGCATGATGGTAGGTCAAGGACGTGTTTTTGTAATCTAAGGTCGACAAATTCCAAGGGCTTTTCGGTGGGCGAGCCCACACCCGAAATAATAGGTCTTCCCGGGGAGAACTGTACCCCCTTGTGTATTTTGGGTAGAATGTATATACACGGGTGGGATGGACAATCCACCTTCAAGTACCTGAACTAGTCATCCATAATAAGACATACTTCTTTGCACTCACTTAGTCTGGCATTGATCATGGCTGTCAGTCCAGGAATAGGGTTGGATACCACCTCCCCATAACAGGTGTTGTCACAAAGCTGTTGGTTAATCTCATTAAGGTAGTCAGAACGATTCATAACTACTACGTAGCCACCTTTATCGGCCTCACGTATCACAATGTTATTGTCATTGCTCAGGCATTGTAAAGCCTGTCTCTCTACATGGGATATGTTTTGGCAGGTCTGAGGTTTATATTTGTTTGGGATTTCTAGAGAATATAATTCGTCAGGCATTTTCCTATAGAAAACATCAATGTTAGGATGATAAACACCCATGGGCACAAATTTCGATTTTGGGCGTAACGCACTGTCAGTGGAGAGATCCTGCCTGATGTCAAAGTCTTTTAATAAAGTGGGCATGTTAAATCCTTCATTATCACAAATGGACAGTAGACATTGTACATTTCAGACATCAGCAATTGTATGTGTACCTGGCTCCCTCAGTATGGAAGGCCCCCCCTGGTTCAAGAGGTCTGTTTGAGAAATAATCCAGTTTCAAAATCCTTGTGAATTTATAAAGGTCAATATGGATATAGCAAAGTCCCCACTCTGTGTAGGGCAAAAATGAAGACCCTTACTTAGTCGGATTTCATCATCGTCAAGTATTTTATTGGAAAGATTAACAATTTTCAAATCACAATTGTCATCAACAACCATACATAGATTAGCCCCATCTGTCACTAGGTTATGTTCCCCTTCTTGGGTCTGGTCGAGGTGTCCCCCTTGCCTGCTGTCCCTTTGGAATATCCTTTTTGACCTCCTCCCTCCCCTCCTGGTCTTGACTGATCTCTTTTTTGTTGGAGTCTGTTGGAAATCCGTAACTTCGCCAGTTCTTGTTGCAAGGACTATGCCCCTTCCCCTAAAGGGGTCTCCTGTGCCGTAGAAGAGGATGCAGTACTGCTCTGTGAGGAGACTGAGATATTACTCACCGAGCGGGTGTCGTCACTCTCATCCCTTTCTTCCCTATTCCTTTTCTTATCCTCAGCTATCTACAAATTGTCAAATGTTCAATGGAAAGTATGAATTCTTCCATCCTGATAGGCTCGGTCATCTCTTTTTATCTTCCTTAGTTTTTTATCTTTCAAATATACTTGATGGCTACCCATAACTTGTTTCAGGATGGCATAGTTTTTCTCTATAAGATGCTTTTCTTCCATATCACTTATTTGTTTTTCAATTGCCTCTATCTCCTCTTGAAGCTCCTCCCCTTTCTCCATCGCATGTCTAACCAAAATCCTCATCATAGTATGTGAAGCTCCCTCCAGGTTACTTACCCATTCTTTCAGTAAAGCATCACTAAGGTCCTCAAAGGTGGGAAAGAGGAGAATACGTAAACCCCTGGGAACTTTACCGTTCTCCATATAATATTGTTTAAGGGTTACCCCATCGCACCACCGACTAAGTTCCTGCTTCTTTAAATGTTCTAATCTCAAAAATAACGTTTTCAAACTAGTCTTATGTGGTATCTCCTGGGTCGTTGTTTCTCCTGAAGTACCTTTGCCAAAGAGATTATGTGCCATCTCCTCATGACCATCATTGAATTTAGGCATGTTACAATAAATGATATATTACTATGGGATGAGTGCATAAATAGTCAACAAATATGCATTACAAACTCCAAAAACTGCGGCTGACCCTTAGTTCGGCACCTCAATCCCCGTTAAATAAATATAAATGTCCTGTGGATAACACTTCTGAAGTCTGTCGCAGTTGGGCTCCACTGGAATCCAGACAATACATTTTGAAGGAATGGAAGGTGCACCAGGAAAAGTGTCCTTTTTACCTCCTATTGGAAGGCCTTAAATCATCCTTACTGATTTATATATAGTCCTTAATTGAGTGAATTTTGGTGTTTTTATATTTATTTTTAGACCATTGTAACTGCGACTTATGTTCCGAAACTTTTTATTGAGGGGTTTCCAGTTGTGATTCAGTTATTATACCTTGCTATTTGATTTTGACAGGATCATTGTTAACTACCAATACTGCTGAGAATTTTTTACTCTCATTTGTTTGTGAATTATTGAAAGTCATTTGTCTACTAATGACTTGGGTTTACATATTTAGATATAGTCCTTAATCAAGTGACTTTTGGTGCTTTTACTTTTAGACTGTTGTAACTGCCTTTTATGCTCTGGAACTCTTACTGAGGGGTTTCCAGTGGTGACTAGGTTATTATACCTCCGTGATTAAATCTCGACAGGACCGCTGCTAATTACCATTACTGGTGAGAATTTTTGACTTGCATTTGTTTGTTAATGCTTGAAGGAAATTTATCTATTAATGTCTTATGTTTTCCCTGATGTTCTGCCTCCCCTTTCACCAATATGATTTTGTACATATACATATATATTCTCCCTTCCTTTTGAATATATCTATGGTATTAAAACTGAATATGACTCTAAATTAGACCTGATACCGCTTGTAATTCTGTGATGTTTTTCTGTGAGGATTTCTCCCACCATTTTTCTTTCAATTTCCCTTAAAAAACAATTAACAATTTCTCTACTTCTTTCTGAGATCTACCATTCTTCTTTATATAAAATAACTTTATAATAAAAACAATTCTATGTTAATAAGGGCATATACAATATGTTGCTTGTGATAGTTGAAATTTTGTGTTACTAAGGATCTGTACACATTGTGGTATTTTCTATATTGGTTGTCTATACTTATTATCTATATTAGGGCTTGGCCCAGATTATGGATCCCACGGCACAAGGCTTATTATATTGTGGTGTCATAAGGATTTGTTCCAAATATGCAATATATATACATTTTCTTAAATATATGTATAACTTTTTGTCATGTGTTTGGTGTTATTTGCATTTACATATGTGATGTAGTTTTCTTTGTGTTTAATTTTTTTTTTATAAATGTATTTGTGTATATTTATGTGCTGTCTTGTGTCAATTGTTTCAGCCCTGAAGAAGTTCTTTTGTAAAGAACGAAACGCGTTGGCTGATGTTTTGACTGCATATTTTACTATAAGGAATGAAAGAAACTTAAAGGACTTCCTTATTAGAATTTGGACTCTTTCACTGGTGCACCTTCCATTACTTCAAAATCTAAACCCATATCATTTACTTTATTTTTAAATACTTTAATAAATTATTTTAAAACACTCCCCACACCTCTCCCCAATAAACAAAACATTCCACTCATAAAAAGAAAATTTAAATTCAAAATTTTAAATTTCAAAATTATTTCAATTTTTTTTTTAAAACACTCCCCACCCTTATCCCCTATTAACCCAACTCCTAAATCAATTTTATAAAAAGATATTTTACAAAGTTCACAATTATTTAATATTTCTAACCAATTTATTAAAACACTCCCCACCCATATCCCCTATAAACCCAACATCCCGCTCCTAAAACAACATTGTAACTTAAAATTTATACATTTAAAAAAAATTACATTTAAATTCAATATTTTTGAAACAATCCTCATCCTTATCCCTTATAAACCCAACATCCCGCTCCTAAAAATTAAAATTTAATTTATATTTTGTATAACATTAATCGACTAATATAGTACCAAAAACAAACATCAAACTTAAAAATAAATTTAATCTACACGCGATATTTTTAACATCGATATATATAACATCGATATTTTGTACTGTCGATATACTAAACACGATATTATGGTATGTCGATATTAAAAAGTCGATATTATGACCACTTACCATCCATGAGGGTGCCGGGATAAGGTTCAGACCACTGGTGTCTTGCAACTTCGTCCCCTCCAAACCACAGCAAGGGCTGGGCATACCGCACAGCATGCACAATGTACTAATCGCCACATTCCACATCCAGCAATGAGAGTCTGGACATAAGTTTGCTCTATGGAGTTTGTGCGGTGTCCAATGCAAACCATGCAGTAGTTTGAAAAAGCTAAACTTGAGGTGGGCTTCCCGCAGACTCCTCTGTCAATAGTGTTTAAAATTTCTGACTATTTATCCTTTATATATTTTTTAAGCATATTTTGCCACCTAGTTAAATGGAGTGCAGTTTTGCGATCAGGACACTGTAGATGCCAGAGCCCATCTCTTTGAAATCGCAGCACCTCTTCAAATTTCCAAATATGAGAGAGTCCTGTGTGGTAAATGGTGCCATGTCCAGTCTGCTTCAGAGACAATGTTGCAGCTGTAAGTACTTCCACTATTGGTTATAGTGGATACTGAATCCTTCTTTTACGTGCTGAGGACATTTAGTGTGTCATTCTCCAGATTTTGTGTTACAAAAAGGACCACTGTGGTCAATGGAAGGGTTGGCCACCAAAGTGTATTTCCGAATGATTCCAAATCTGTGCTTCAATGTGTAAGATGCTGTTCATCCTAAGTAATCTCTGGGATACATTCCATAGTTTATGCCACTCTCCAAGGAACGGGATGGTCGCGTGTTGAGACAGCCTCTTTCTCCCACATAGGATGACAGGGCCAGTGAGGTAACTCACAGGTGCTGATTATTACCATGTCTATTATCTGCAGCTTAGATAACAAATGGTAAGCCAGAAGGGATCATAGTCATACTTTCTAATAGGAGGCTATGTGTTGAAGACACAACCCTCCTAATTCCCGTAAGGAATAAAGCTTTGGCACATCTAGGCTTGGGGATTCTTGTACTACACATGTTTTTTCCTCCATTTCAGATCTTACCAGCAGTGCCTGAGGTACAATGCTAGGTAGCATGTTAAGGACATACTTGAATTTGGGTCCTGTCACCATCTTGATCATCTGTACTCTTCCCCATAGTTGCAGTTTCTCCAGTTGGAAAAATCATGAACAGCCTTATCCAATAGGCATATTAAGATCCCTAAATTTTTAATTCTTCCAGTAAGCAACTGAAACGGCAGGTTGTTAAGGGATTTTGTTTTGTAGGAGCTGCCATGGGCATGGGTACATTCATTTTCTAGTTTATGTTGTAAAACCTGAGAGCTTTAAGCAAGTCATAGTGTCAGACAACATTAAAAGTTTGTCAACAGTGTACAGCAGCATGTACAGTTCACCAGCGAAGCAGCATCCCTTACATGCGTTAAGTCCATAATGGCGTTTGCCAGTGGTTCGAGCTCGAATAGGAAAAGAAGGTTGAAATCATCTGACCCTGGCAGATACAACTATGCACCTCAAAGCAAACTTATATGAAACCATTGCAGTGTGTAAATCCCACTGCCATTTGATAAATTCCTTTCACCTCTCAGATGAAATGCAGTCTGTTTCTGCTATCTGAAGATGTGTCCCAACTCAGCTAAAATAGAGAACCTCGCTGATGAGGGAGAGGGCCACCTTGTCAACTTGATCATTCCTATCCTGCCACATAAGCTGCGTAATAATTCCCTTATGACATCTCGAGAACCATCCGGGAACAAAGTCCATCTCATTCTTATGTATCATTTCATCTGCACAGCTAATATTCTGGACAGTATTTTGACGTTAGTTTTTCAGTGAGATTGGTCTTTATCTGGCACACCCGGGATCAGGGAAATAACAGCCCCTTTCAATTCATAGCAGAGCATGTTTTAAGACTTTGGGCAGGAGTTTGTTGGGCAGGATACTCCATCACAAACATGATAGATATTCTATCCAATGTATTACATGTGCTGTTGGTTATAATGCGGGATATCTGTCATGTTTGTGACTGTAAACTGTAACTGTAATGAACTGTTAATCAGGGCCTTTGTATAGTTGAGAAGCTATTACAGAAACATTTGTCTTGGAAAGCAGGTCAGGTTGTGAAGGTGAGTCCCAAATGTAGTGTAATCCCTGATGTCCAATCAGGAATGCTGCCATCACATTGTTCCTCTCACTAACATCTTCCGCTCTAGCTCACATCACCTATTACTGCCCCCTTAAACAGAGTGTGGTGATGATCAGAACATCTACTTACATCCTTCCAAAGGTGAATGCTGAGATGACATGAGCTCTTATTAATAGGTAGAGGGTACACTGTAGCAGTCCTCAAGTTATGACAGAACAACTATGTGAGATGAGATATTGAGAAGGATAAGTTATTTTGGTTCATAGTCTTTAGGTCATTCACAGTTTCCTTCATTCTGTTCCTTTTGGGCTCCTTCTCAGTATATACGACAGCCCCTTGAATTTAAATTGATGCTATGTGCATCTCTCACACTTACCTCCACCCTATTTAATTGCCAATGTACTCATGCTCATACATGTTTATAGCCAGCTGCTGTTACCCATGCCCACATTCATCAAACCTTGTTCAACCAAGTAGCTATTGTGCATGACATTTCTCAGGTCACGTTGTAAGCGTCCATTTTGACCATATACGCAGGATGAACATTTGTGATTGCCTGATATGACACATCTAAAAGATCACACTTACAGTGGTAGCACACATTATTCAACTGTTACATATAGACTAATTAGCAGTTATGTTTCTAGTGGCACAACAGTATTTTATATAACAGCCAATGACAAGAGCCATGAAGGATGGGTCTACTAGCCTGATGAGTGAATAGTGCGGATAATCTGTGTAGAAGTGAGAAGTTATAGGGCAGAGTAATCAACAAGAGGACCTAGTGATTCAGTGGTTGCTTAAAACAGTGCCTAGCATGTGAGACAACATCATTGATTTGTGCAGCTGTAGAATATGTTGTATAGGGTGGAATACTTCAATTAACCTTCGCCTCTGGATACTACTCTGAGCTAAGGTTTTTACAAGTTTCACTAACTGAATTTAGAAAATCATTGAAATGCTTCATTATTCTTGAAGGACATTGATGACTATGCATCTATAAGAATACAAATGTTGCACATATATTGTGCATATCCCCAAAATTAGTTATTGAGCCTAGGTATTGGTTAATGTCTGTGGGCCTCATTTATGAGAAGTGTTGCATCGCTGCATGAATGCAGCGCTGCAACACTTCTCAGTGCACCCTCCTTGCGACATGATGGATGCGTCATATTTACTGTATGAGGCATCATGTCGCAAGGAATGACAGATCCGTTAGTATTACTGACGTATCTGTCGGTGCAAAAGTGGAGCATTACTGGAGTTGTGTCGGAAGCGTGACGCAACTCCAGAAATGTTCCTTTCACATGGGGCCTGCGTCACCCTTACTCCTGCCAGGAGGCAGGAGTAAGGTTTTGACACATTGGCGTCCTAGAAGTAGCGCAGTGAAATCTTATAGATTTCACTGCGCCACTCTTATGACCCTTTCTTGCGGGGGAATGCCCATCCTGCATACATTAAACCTGACGCAGGTATAATGTAGCACAAGGGTTTACGAAGTGACGCATCTGCCTAGATGAGTTACTTTGTAAAAAGGACGCATTATTTACGCCACCGCTGCGTCACTAAAAGTAACTCAACGCAGCGCAAATGTGCACAGGCCCTCATAAGTAAGGCTCTAAGTCCCTAAATCAGGAGTGTGAACATCTAGAAGTGCTGTAAGTCACTTTATGAGAAAAGGATCCCTAAATATCATCAGGAATGGATGTATATCTGGATATAGTTATCAAGCATCTTGGCAATGCTCTACCTGTTCTTTTGTGGATTTGTATAGTCTTTAAAGTGATTTAGATAGATGACATGTCATAAACTATGGTAGCACTCACTTTATTTGTTTATTGAAGATGTTTGGTAGTTAGGTAGATAATATTTATTTTACATTCCATAGTTGAGGACGCACATTTCCTTTTTTTACTGCTTACATGAATTCGTTTTTTTGTCTTTTTTCATTTACATAGAATTAAGATGAAGTTGCAGCTTCATGAAATTCTAATCCTTTTAATTGGCAATCAAGATCATTGTTTTGCCAGTCATGTGTTCAGTTAGGCATCAATACAATAACTTTCCATATTCTGAGGTACATTATAGTAAATCATTTTGGGGTCTCTGTGTTACTGCGGGCAAGGACAAACATTTGCAAGTCAGACTTGCACCACCTAAAAAGGGAAAGTCCTGCCTAAAACCCTGGCTACATTTTCCATCAGTGGAGACTAAACCATCTTCAATATGTGTGACTCTTGTTAGGCTTTCTCAGTAAACTTTACGTTCTATGACTGGAGCTATGTATTAACATGTCAGGTAAAGTTACGACTTCTTGCTTAGGAAAACAAAAAGGTGGTTAATGGAATGTTTGAGTCAATCAAAGACACTTGTTTTAGGTCACATTCCAGTTCATCATTTTATATTCTCTGTACATTTGCAGAAAAGGAATAATCATATATAAATCGTTCTTGAGCCAGCCCCAAGAAAGACAGTCCACCCCAAATCATTAGATAATGTGTCTGAGCATGAGAAATGGAATAGAATGCAGGATATCCTGAAATTTATTCAAGTGCTCTCTTTATCATCTTTTGATTTTTGCTAGAGGATGAGTGTCCTTTATTAACTCAACAGCAGGAAACAGGCGAGTTGGAATAATATGGCTCCCGCTTGAGGCAAAGTTCCAGCTTGGGTGCACACCGTGGATTTGGTGGTGTGTGCTGTTTAGCTTCAGTCACCATCACCAAGAATCCCATGTTGCTCTGTGGTGTATTGAGGCTCCTACAAATTGTCCATCCTCAGTTCCACTTGGCCCTGGAGCTAGCTGTAGGCCCACTGGTGAATAATACACGTGGGTCAGGGAAAACCTCCACTCGAGCTGCTTGAGAAAAATGTGTTTGAAAAGTAGTTACAGATGTGTGAAAAACTGAACTATTTCTTTAAGACACACAGAGGTCTATTTATAAACTGCATTTTGTAGCAGTGTTTTGAAGTAACACAATTGTACTACACCCAAACAACACAATGTTATTCACAAACCTATGTGCAGAGTTTCTGCCTCTGTCTTTCCTATCGTTTTCTGTGTGGAGATTTATCCCCCGACTGAGGCTCTCCACACACATATATCTATGTTTTAGTAGCAAATGTGGGAGGAACATGTGGAGGTGGCTGGAAAATTGAGAAAAATTACCACTAAAGGGGAGGGGTGCAATAGGGAGGAGTAAAAAGAGTTAGAGTGGAGTTCAGGGAGGGCCCTGCATCCAACCACAAAATAGTAAGCCCTTTGCTATTCACAAACTGCAATTCTGAAGTTACTACCACCAAAAAATGTCCCAAAATGGTAGTAAATTACTTCAGTTTAGAGCTGAAGTAAGTCCAGCCCCACACATGGCCAACTACCATCACTCCAATCCCTTCCCGTGGACATTAATGGCACTAGGCACTTGAAATAAAACTCGAAAATATTATTAAATTGAATTGAATTATTTAAAATAGGTAAAAATATCAATAATTATAATTTAATGCTGCAAAGCTGTATATAATAACACATATTTTTATCTGATTATAATTGTATTTATTTTTATATTTTAATCACTTTTTTGCATTTAAAACGTTATGTAACAATTAATTTCTGTTAAGTATAACTACATTATTTTTTTAATTATGCACATAACTTTTAATATGCATTAATGCATACTAAGAAAACAATGTTTGCTTTAGGTGGTAATTTATTTTTTAAGTTTAACTTGAGAAAATTTATTTTAAATTAATTTATTATATTTACATTAATTTAAAAAGTATTTCAAAACGTAGTTAATAGTGTGGAACATTTTTGTCTTTAGTTCTACATTTAAAATACCTACAGCACATTATTTCACATTAACATATAAATATTTATACAAAGTTTTAATAAACTTTTTTACTTTTCCATGTACTTTACCACAGGTAGACTCTGCAGTCGTTGCGTAGATCAGAGTATGATATAGTATAGGGAAAAGGTTCTCCATACTTTACCATAAGGAGACATCTGCAGTGGCGTAACATAAGTCCCCGCAGCACACGCCGTGCAAGGGGGCCCCATAAGCTCCAGGGGGCCCCCTCAGCAAATGTGGTAGGTGGTAGGCCGAAGAGGGGGCACCCTCCATGTACATTGCAGGTGAGACCCCTCATGTTTTGTTGCGCCGATGGATCTCTGCAGTAATGGGACCTTCTTGCCAGAACGATCCTATGCCCCCTTCTTCCGCAGACAGGGGACTCTTTCTACATTATGGTTTACATTGAGCTGAAGTTGTTGACTAATACTCTGTCTTGTTCATGCGTTCTCCCCTCAGCACTACATTTAGCACTTTCCACTTGTTTGCTGTTAGAAATAGGGGTCTCTAGTTGGCAGGTCTGTACCCTGTCCAAGTAGGGAACCTTCCTTTTAGTTACGATAAGAGAGTTACACACCTAAAATAACCCCTCCACACCCCCTTAGTAGCTTGGCGTCAGTAGTCAAGCCTATCTCAGAGGCAATGTATAAAGCATTTGTACAAAAGACACAGTAACACTATGAAAACACTACAAATTGACCCCACACCAGTTTAGTAAAATTAAGTATCTTTATCTAAACAAAAAAAGACCAAAACAGCAAACAATCCAACATACAGATATCAAAACATGACTTTTAAGAGGTAAAAACTGTTTTGTCCCTAGAAAACTATGGATGCATCAATTTTTGCACAAAGTATCCTGGTTGCATCAAAATTACAGGATGAAAACAGGTGCAGGAAAGGTGATGCGTCTGTTCCTTGCTCCAGGGGAGGTGATGCGTTGGTTCCTTACTGCCACGCAGGGGAGGTGATGCGATTGTTCCTTACTGGAGAGGAGGTGATGCGTCGGTTTCTTACTGCAAGGGCAGGTGATGCAACGGATTCCTACTCAAAGCCCAGTGTTGATAAAGATTTGATGCACAGGAGTGATGTGTGGAAATCTGCAACGTGCTTAAGTCGATGCAGGGGAAGCAAACAGGTGCTGTGCCAGTTTCTTCAGCTGCAGTCCCATGATACGTTGATCTTGACAGTAGTACTGCAGGGCCTGTGTCAGAGTCAGTGTGGTGATCTCAGACTTTGGAGTTAACGTGCAGAACTCGGCATGCAGCAGTTTTTCAGGCTGCAGACAGGTGCTGTGTTGATTCCTACAGCCACACACGGTGGTGTGTGGAAATGTCACCCGCATGGAGGTTAGGGGTGGGCGGAATTTGCGTAATTGCGTTACGCAAATCTCCGCGAAACGGTAAAAAATCTCCGCGAACACGCAGAAATTCAGCGAACACGCGGAATTGCATGTTCGCGATGCTTTTTTCCTGTTCGCAATTGCTGTTTGCGTGCTCGAGGAGAAATATCTCGCGAACATGCATTTTGAGAACGCGAACAAGCAAAAATTTCGCGAAATCGCGGAAAGAAGACTTTTGAGCAATTTCGCGTTCTCCGCGGAACGCGAAATTCCGCAAATTCCGCAAATTCCGCGAGCGGAACGGAATTTGCTACCCAGGCCTAATGGAGGTGATGCATCAGTAAAACAGGGGTTGGAAGGGTTGATGCATTGATTTTTATGGTTTTCAGCAGCAAAACAACCTCCAGAGCCCAGTGCTGGAATTGGGAGCACAAGGCAGGTCAGAACTTCCAGCAGTGGAGTTCATGATGCTGCAAGAGAAGTATTTGTGTTCCTGAGACTTCTTGACAGGAGGCAAGAACTCACACCCCCTAGGAGAAACTTGGAAATGCAGGATACAAAGCAAAGCCCAGTCTAGTCCTTTCCATGGCCCGCAGACAAAAGCAGCAATTTCAGGCCAACCCAGCAAAGCAACATACAGAAAAGGGGCAGTACTTCTTCTGTCAGCTCTTCAGCTCTTCGTCTTGGCAGGGTCCTCTTAATACAGAAGTGTCATGGTCCTTTTAATCCAGAAGAGATCTAAAGTTCTGGGGTCAGAGCCCCACTAGGTATACTACTTTCAGTCTATGAAGTCTGCAGGCTTTAAAGACAGTCTATCTTGCTTAGTAGAACCAATTCTGTCCTGCCTGGCCCAGCCACACTTCAGGGGGTGGAGACAGCATTGTGAAACAGCCCTATTCAGATGTAGGTGACGGCTATCCCACCACTCTAGCTCAGAATGACTCATCAGCCTGGTGATGGGCCATCAGGAAATGCAGGGCACACCTCAGCTCCCTTTTGTGTGACTGTCTAGAGTGAATGCACATAACAGACCCAGTCAGTCTAAACCAGAGATTAATTCCACAGGTTATCAGAGGCACAGAATGGTAAAGCAAAAAAAATGCCTACTTTCTTAAAGTGGCATTTTCAACAATTTAAAAAACACCATCACATAGGGGCACATACATCATTGGAAATTGCACTCGCAAAGGAGATTCGCAGAATAGACTGTATTTACAATAGCGATTTCGCTATTATGGACCACTAAATACCGATCATTTCAAGCTGATGCTATATAGCAGAAAGTTTGAAAAATGCACAAAAGTGCATTTTTCAGTTTCAGGTTACCCACACACATGCCCTTGGGGCATGTGTGTGCGCAACATGGGTGCACATCACTATTTCAGGGGTATAACAGGGTGTCCTTTTGACACCCTTGCACCCTTGAAATTGCATGCTCAATTTGCGAGTACCTATTGGTATTCGCAAACTGCGCATTTCCCATTCATTTTATTCAGAATAATTGAGGAACTGTTAAATATAATACTTTTGCGAGTCAGGGATCTGGACTGCAAAATTGATTCCCACCCCATAAGCAGAAAGTAGTTCCCTTTGTTTGGTTTTTCCTTGAGTTTGGTTAAAGTGACAGCCCCAAAGATTACCGTGTGGTAAACAGAATCGTGTAAAACATTTTGGTTCTTTGAAAAATTATGTTCACTGGAATCTTTGTTTTATATAAGCAATGTCGCTTTTCAGTCTGTCTTGTTTATGAAAGATATCCGTGAAATGGTTAATGTATCCGTGAAACGTTCAATGTAATATTTGTTGATGTTATTCTTTTCACATTTTTTGAATTTTGTTAAAAAAATATATTAAAAAATCCTTAATGGTAAGGTTTAATAAATAACCAAATCAAACTAAAAAGAAATTATTTGTTTTATGCTATATGTGGTGCAAGCTGCAGTGGCCTACTGATGAGAACCCTGGCATATATATTTATTTATTTATTTATTATTAAACACTGTTCTAATTGGGTTGTAGTTATGTTGCATCAGAGAGATAGTGGTTGAAGTACTAGGATGTCTGCATGTATAAAATATCATGTGATTATCACACATCCTAGTCTGCTGTATGCATTGTTGATGGTCGACTGACATGAGTATTCTCTATCAATTGGGTGGAGTTTCATCCATTCAGCTATACAGTCTATTCTAGCCCTTGCTTCTGATAATACCCCTGTCAGCGCTGGCTTAGTGTGCCTCTCGGGTAGGTGTCTATCCTTGCTACCATTCAGAATACATTTGAAATCCCCCAACCATATTATTGAGATGACAAAGTAGAGTATAGCTAACCCTAACAGGTGCAAATGAAAATCTTATCATCCATATTTGGGGCATACTTTTCAACAAGACATGTTTGGATCATCTGATAGGCCACAGACCATCATCTAGCTCCCTTCTTCATTTGTTTTGGAATAGCGATATAGCAAAGGCTCCTCTGATTGGCACTTCCCTTGCAAAATAGGGATATGTGTTAGAATATAATTGTCCACTCCAAATTTTCCATATTTTATTCTCTTTGACATTCATCAAATTAGTTTCCTGTAAGAAAGCAATTTTCTCTGTATGTCACCTAAGATATGAATGAGCTCTGTACCTTTCCACATAGTCATCAAGGACTCTCATATTCCATGTGGCCAATGATACTTTGCTTCTTCTGTTTTGCTCATCCTTGCTGTTGTGCAACTTCTTGCCATCGTTAGAGGTACATGGCATGACTGTTAGTGTCTTAAGTGTGTAGGCAATAGTATTGTGTTGTGCATGTGATGCAGTTTGCATGTTTCTCCTCTAACAGCTTTGATAGTATTTGGTTTGCAGCAAAAAACAATTTCCTCCAATGGATAAACATGCTGTGAACTTAACAATCGGTGTCTTCCCATTTTAGATACCAGCAAGCTCAACAACCATCACCTGCTTAAGAATTAATTTCCTGCAGCACTAATCCATCTAAAATAAGCCTTAGTTTGAAATGAATCCAACAACTATTTGCAAAGATCACGTCTTCCGGTGTTCTGCCCACTCTCTCAGGGGTCTGCTAGCTACAGCTTCATAGAAGCGCTGACCCCAGCTGGCCTATGCTAATGTGGGTGTTATCGTTTTTCTGAAGTTGTGCCGTTTGCTACTTATTTGTTTAATAGTGTTGCTCTCTCCAGCGAACTTCCTCATCTGATCCACCCTCCTCCCTCTCTACCTTTACTGTGACTTTCAAATCAAAAACTATCTTCGCACAATAATTGTTATGACTATGTCACACTTGTTCTATACTGTCTGCTTTCCACCAGTGGTTCTTATCTTCTGTTTTGAAGAGTCACTTCTGGTCAGAGGGGGCTGTTCAGTTGAAGATATTCCTTTAGTCAAGTAATACAGTGAGAAGGACCAACACATCCAGTTGCTCTCTTCCAAAGGCAAAGGCAACCTACTCAAACAGTCAGCCACATGATTCTTCACTCCTGGTAAATAATACAGCTTATACCAGTATTCCATTAATCTTACTGGCATCCTGGGAATCTTAGGAGTCAGCACTTATAATAAAGGTTTACGGTCACACCGAACCTCCACTTTGGATACCCACAGAAAATCCAGGAAATGTTCCAACCCCTATACAATAGCCAAGGTTTCCATCTCAATCACAGAATATATTACCTCACAAAGAGATAATGCTCTTGAAGCAAAGGCTACAGTGATTCATTTACCTTCATCATCCTTTTGACTGAAAACTGCGCCTATGCCCTTGTTACTGGCATCTGTAATCAGAATACATTTTAACATAGGATCAAAACCATGCAATTTACTCGCTGAACAAATACACCTCTTAATGCATTCAAAGTCTTTTTGTAACACACTTGTATATGAGAATTGTACTTTGTTCTTTAACATTTTACGTAAATTGTACATTTTCTCTGAAAATGTATGCACAAACTAGGCCTAAACCTCAGCCAACCCCAGAAAGGACCTCAGTTCATCCTTCCCTGTGAATGTAGTTGCACCCCTGACAGCCCGCAAAAGTTTCTTCTTGGGTCTCACACCTTCACTTGTGACCTCATGACCCAAGTAATTCAAACTCTTTACCTTAAACCTGCACTTGGAAAATTCCGCTGTCAGACCTTTTCTTGTAAAAAACATAAAACCTTTTCCACTCTCACATCATGTGATTTCTCACTCTCCCCCATGATCAAAATGTCATCCTGTAAGAAAATTATGCCTGCTTGATCTTTGATTAGCCTATGCATTCATTTTGAGATGCAGCGGCAGCCAAATATAAGCTAAATGGCATACGTACAAATCGGAAACACCAGGAAGGTGTCATAAATTAAGTAAGATTCCTGCTATCATCAAGCAGTTTACTTTGATGGTATGCCAAAGATAAATCTATGAATGTAAACCATACCCTCCACTTGGGATGTGCCAGCATTTCATTAATTTTCAGTAAAGGAAATCTTTTCACCACCATATTGTTGTTGAGATTCCTCAAGTCCACACATAAGCAGATTTTCGGATTGGCCCATCAAGCAACCACAATCAGAGCAAGCCACTCAGATGCCTCCACTGGTTATATGACCCCCTCCTCTAACAGCCTCTCAATTCCCTGGTTAACCTTCTCACAGACAATCCAGGAAATGTCTCTCATTTTGTGTACCTTGGACACCGCATCCTACTTAAGGATACATTTATCAGAATATCTTTTCAACATCCCAATTTTCCCTGAAAACACTAGAGGAAATTGGTTCCCCCTTCGTCACTACACTCTGTAACCAAAACCTGCTCCTGGCTGCTGGGATCTAAAATGATGTCTAACGCTCTTTCCTCCACCCACCATATAACAGATGGCCAATACTCTGCCACATAAAGATTGCTAACAGTTTTCCTACAGTTGAACTCAAATATTAATCTTTCACACCCCACCATACAAATCAGCTCCCCCGTAAAGCTTCAGGGGCTACATCAGATGGCCTAAGCAACTTACCCAAAACACCTTTAAATTTATCATTCCACACAGATTTATCAACAATGGTGTAGGGTGAACCTGAATCTGCAACTTAAGATTTCTACCCCACTTAATTTTATTTTGCAGTCAGGTTTATTCTTCGACGATGTAGAAAACAGACTCACACTTCCTTTCTCCTTAATTTCCCTGATACCCAGTACACACTCACTAAGTTGCATTGAAACTTCATCAACAGATTTATCAGATAATGACTCTGAATCAGATTCAGAATTACCTTTAACAACACCAATCTGCTTATTAGATTTGTTCCTCTTACACACTTTCATAAAATACTGAAGAATTCAGCACTCCCCACACTTTTGATTGCGTGCCGGGCATTTTCTAATGTAGGCAAGGTATTCCTTACTCCACACCGATATCACTTCCTGTCCTGTTGTGTAGAAGAGTGTTTCCCAGAGTTTTTCTTACTTTCTTCTTGATGACGCACATCTTGGTTTTTTTTAGGTTTAAATTTACAAATGACTTCCTTACGTTCCTCCTTAGAATCCATTACTGCAGCCTTAGCACATTTATAAGCTATTTCGGCCTTCTCAACAATAGCAATGACTTCACTAAGTGGGGCCTCTCCGTAAACCCATAACCTTTCCTGAATATGTTCATTGGTAACATGTTTGATGATTTGTTCGCTAATCAATTCATCATGTGGAGTTATGAACCTGCAAGTTAAAGCTGACCATTTTAAAAGAGAAACATATCCCTCAATAGATTCTAACTTATTCTGCTTTCGCTTAAAAAAATGGTGCCTATCTATGGCTATACAGACAGAAGAGGAATAATACTTATCCAGATTCTCCAATGCATTAAGAAATATATTTGATTCACGAGCAGTCAAAGTTTTCTTTTCCATAGCATTATACACAATAATTCCCTGAGGACCCAAGGAATGCAAGAGATTTTTTCCCCTAACCTGTGACAGTTCCTTATCCTCTATTGTATCGATATAGTTCAAATATTACTGTTTCCACTCATTCCATCGAATGGTTGGCTTACCTGTACTTTGGAAGAATGGTTGTGGAGGGGTCAAACAAAAGGTATGAGAAGCACACATATTTGCTATATATGAACACAAAATAACTCTCACTTCTGCTAGTGCAAAAATACAATACAGCATGTAAGTACACTACAGTATTAGCACATTTCCTTCCAGACTAATATGGTGCTATTTCTGGGCTGACCTCCCATTCGCCGGACAAAAATTATTTGTAAGAGCGTATGTTATCCCCCTCACTCGTAGAATGCTCTGTCTAAGAAGGTGTCATTGGCTCTCTTGTACTGTGGCAATGCAATGAAGGGCGATCCAATCCCAACCACACCTATAGTAATGTATGAAACTGACACATCCTTGCAGTAGCGTTAATAAATCATGCCAGATAAATAAATATAGCAAATAAAATAAGTACAAGGAAATATCAATAAGCTGTATCCAAAACAGAGACTGAATCTGTTGGAAGAAGGATCCTGGATCAGCTGACGTTTGATCTGGTCTCATCCTATTTATACAGATGCCTGTGGCCTATGTAGCTGTCTGTTTTGTGGGGTCTTTGTTCTGATTTGCAAGACAACTCTGTTTTCACCAGTCTCTGAGGAGACCAGACTCTCACTATTCTTCTGTGGACTCCACCAGGATTCATTGTCGGGGGACCCACATCACACAACTCTAGCTGGTTGTTTTTTTCTGCACCCAGTCTGCTGGGAGTGGGGCACCTGATCAGTTGAGTTCCCAGCTGTGGCCCTCCTGATATATTTATACATTTAGGACAAGCACTCTCCCTCCTCCGCTGGGCCTATTATTCTGGATCCATGGTGCAGCCAGTGCCACTGTTCCCACTTTGGCCTGCACCTCCTCTCCCAGTATCCAAGGTTTGTGTTCTGCCCCAAATTGCTCTGTACTGCATCTCTGCTTCTCTCTGCCAGCTAATGCCAGATCCAACAGCTGAGACCAATAGGAGGTTGTCCTAGTTATCACAGTCCTGTATAGGCCTCGGTTGAGGCTGGTCAAATCTCTGCCCACATGGGATGCGGCCTCCTTGTCCGGCATGGCTGTTTTGGTCCAGGGGTGGCCTCCTGTCAAGGCTAGTAAAGGGACACTGATCATGACTGCTTAGGGCTTCTGCGCTTGCCATGTTACCGTCTTGTGTTTCCTCACAAGAATGAGGTCATGGGGAATAATCATCAGTTTGCCACTTGTGGGTGGTGCCAATCAGTCAACACTATCATCTTAAATATTCATTGGGCCAGACAGACCTGTAGGATAGTTCTCAGCCCTGCACAGCTCAGGATACCGGCAGGATTATTCCGGCCGACCCGGGCACTCTCTCCTAGGACAATTTGCTTGTTTTCTTGCTGGCCACCCCCTAGGGTGAGTTACATGGACAAACAGAGATGGGGAGGGAGACAGAGTA
Source organism: Triturus cristatus (assembly GCF_964204655.1). Taxonomy (NCBI): domain Eukaryota; kingdom Metazoa; phylum Chordata; class Amphibia; order Caudata; family Salamandridae; genus Triturus; species Triturus cristatus. The sequence goes on along the minus strand of NC_140588.1, from coordinate 205,009,802 downwards.
AAAATAAATTGAGGTAGGAGGCAGGGTCATGAAGAAAAGAGTGGGTAGTGATAGGGACTGTGACCTGGGGATGAAGGCAAGGAAAGAGAGGCATGGACATGAGTTATTGAACAATTACTGGATTGTTGAGTTTACGTATGCATTGAGATGTGCAAATTTGCCTTTACTGATGACAGTGTATGCTGGAATGTAATGTGTTACCAAGCTTGTAGGTTCCTATGTGTTTCTACCTCTTCTCCCAACTTCCTAGCAAATTATCATTCGCAGTTGTTAAGGCCTCGAACCATTCCTTTATATTTTTTCAATGAAGCGTGCCTGGCATGCTATCAGCAGCACCTCTGATGTCCAACTCATCCAAGCTGCACCTTCATTGATGGACAGAGGAACAGGCAATATTCTCACACCTCACATGCTTCCAAGCACCTACCTACTCCTGGTGGCCACGAAACGTACAACATACCTTGGACCTGGCTTAGATTTCAGGGACACTGAACTTACTATATATTCCCAAGTGTGATCGCGATGTGCCTGAAAGCTCTGAAAATTGGTGAACTCATAAAGGAAAACAACATTTTGGACCCTATGTTTGAATTAACAAGGTTTACGGCACAGGTGTAATAACCTTTGCAACCCCCAAAAGTGACAACAATAAATCCCTTTTGGCTGCTCGGTCCATGCTTTCTTCATTTAGATTGTTCTATATCCGTATTACCTTTCAGCTGTTCGCTGTCACATTAATCGCTGGATATTTTATCAGTCATAACATCATCTTTCGTTGTGTGGCACACTCGTGCATCTAAAACAAAGTGAATTCCCCTGGAGTCTCTATTCTTTCTGCTTCTTTCTCTCACAGGGTGGCATGGTGCACCTTTTTGTTTGCCTAGAATACCCTGGAATCTGTAGAGCCCTCCTATTGATCCACTAATGGATAATTATAGGAGAGGTCACCTGTCTGTCAAACACGTCACTCACCCTTTTGTTGGAGATATGTCACCAAGCACGGTGTGACTCCCTGTCTACTAATTACATATTACGAATTAAGACATATAAGTGAATGAATATCCACCCAACTCCAGTTCGCAATGTAAAGAAAAAAAAGAATGGCTGCTAATCATCGTAAATAGCACACATTTCAGAAACTAATGAATGAAAAAGAAGACTGTTTTATTTATAATGAATTTTGCCATTTAAATTGCTAGTCAATCCAACTAATAGAAATGTGGCGACGTAACCTTATGATATAGTAGATTATATTTTTAGTTAAAGATTACAGTCGTGGCAGCTTTAGGTTTTAGTATAGAGCGCGCTGTCATCTTTTTCCTGTTTGTGAAATGGAGACTGTTGATGTCAAGCAAAGTCAATTAAAGGAATAAAATTATCTTTGGGCAGATAGCTTACTTAGTCGGTTAGAATAATTAAACTATTAAGTGTGACAAGAATCAAAAAGCTATAATTGCAAAATTAATTGAAGAAGGGCTTCTTGGATGATTAAAGGAATTTAATGGTGTTGACAGGATTATTTAATTTGAAACGTTATGGGTTGGTAAATATGATACGTTTGCTGTAAATAATAAACTGTGTGGACTATAAACTCTCTCGAAGAATAAATAGCAAGCAATCAGTTCAGCAAGCAGTCTGTGCTTTCTAAGTCCGCAGAACAATAGTGACACAACCTGGCTATTCAGCGTAAATAAAACCCTGTTATTTAAATTAGGCGAAACGGCGTGGCTATCATTAGTACAGAAGGCACAGTAACACTGGTGTCCAGAGGCGCCGTGGCCTGTTGCACCTCAATTATGGCTGTCTTTTACTACCCAAACAGGGTGGTTGTAAGAAATGCTTTCTTTCGTGCATTAGGACCCATGGCACCCCTGATAGACTACTGCTTCCATCAGTCAAGAAAGAGATGACAGAAAAGCCAGGATGTTGTGTAGTGTCCTTTTATTAGTATTATGCTTGTTGGAATCTTCTTATGTCAGCACTCTGATGTAGGTGCATTCTATGTTACTTGGTTACTGATGAGAATGTGGTGGGGCACTTCGTGTTCTGTGCTGACCGGTGCTGGAGGGTCTCTGTCATCCGCACTGCTGGGTTTATTTATATGTTTATTTATCAATAAACATCTTGTTCACATGATCGTCTGAGACCCCTCTTTACATTGATGACGAGGATGGGATCACCCACCGTGAAGGAAGGACCCGAGATTTCCTCTGCACGTCTAATTTTTTTTTATTATAAAAAAAAAACACTGAAGGCAATTTACGGTGTTTTGAAGTTTTCGGAGGCAGCTGAATTCATCGGAGTAAAGCACTTCATCTTCATGAAACACTTGAAACAGGTATTTGTTACCTTAAGTCACTGTGGTTGACGGTTGACAGTTGGAGTCGACTTTGCTCGAGCCTCCATGGTCCCCGCGTGACGATCGTCATATCTTGGCTGCTTACGTCGGCTACTTACGCTTGTGAAACAAGACCCACCGCCTAATGAGAGCACGTACGTGGTGTGACGTTCGTCACGGCGGCCATTTTGAGTTGGTCAGATTCATCGGCTTCATTCTTCAAGTACTGGTGTGTTCGTCGCATTTCGTCCGGATTGGATGCTGCGCGGCGATAAAACTGGATGCCAGGGTACTTTATTGTAATTCATTTTCCAGACAATATTCAAAGTTATTGCTAATTTTAAGAATACATCTCAACGGAAACCACTATTTTCAAGATCTACATTTGAAAGTATTGGTATGGTTCAACTTCCTCGTTACCTATGATACGCATATGTCACTGCTAGAGTGTATCGTCAACACTGATGTGAATGTTTGGTTTTAGCACATCATTATTATTGGGATTGTTTTTTTATTTTTATTTTTTTTTCTCAGTGGTGTGCACACCTATAATTTAACTGTTTTTAAAAAAAAAAAAAAAAGAAAAAAGTACTTTCCTACTGAAATTCTACCTTGCATATTTACCATGGCTTCTTCCCAAATCTGCAATCAACCATCAATATTTCTGAGTGCACCAGGAAATCCCATTTTATCTTGGAAGAAATGGTACAAAACATTTGAAAACTATATTGTAGCTATTGATGGAAAAAAAATTCCGGCTGAAAGAAAACATGCACTCCTCTTTACTTATTTAGGTTCTGCTGCAATTGAAATTTTTGAAAATTTACCTCCTATTGCAGCACCAGCTGGAGCAGGTGATTCTTGGGACATTTTCAAAGAAGCTATTGCTAGATTGGAAAAACAATTCACTGAAGAACCCAATATTTTAATTGAACGTCATGCTTTTAATAGGAGGAAACAGTTTGCTGACGAGACAGTAGAATAATATGTTGCGGCATTAAGGGTCCTTGCTGCCAATTGTGATTTTGGGGCAGGTGTTGATATTTGCATAAGGGACCAATTTATGTTTAATTGCGGATCTAAAAAAATACAAGAAAGGTTATTAGCCTGTCGTAATCCCACACTAAATAAAATTATAGATATTGCCAAAGGTGTTGAAAGATCTATACGATCATCCAAAGTTTTATCTTCTGAAGAGAGTTCAATCAATAATCATAATCCGGTGTGTGCCATTCAAGTTGGTAAAAAGGTATTTAAGTCTAACATAGTGTCCGGGTCTAGCAAACCCTCTTGTTATAGATGTGGATCGGAATTTCATCTTGCCAATAGATTAGAATGTCCAGCCATTAAGAGAAAATGTACTAAATGTAATAAGATTGGTCATTTTCAAACTGTTTGCAAAAATGTAAAGAGTGGTTCCACTACAAATAACAACACTTTAACTGTAAATTCTGTAAATGATGTGACTAATGAGATAGAGAACATGATTATTACCTTGTATGATCCTATCTTTGATGTTAATATGATTAATGTTGGTTTCAAAGCACCTTTAGGAGAAGTCTATATCGGTGATGTCATTTTGGAAGTAATGGCTGATTCTGGCTCTCCTATTACCGTGCTTTCTGATGCTACTTTTGAAGAAAAGTGGACAGGTATACGACTTTCTGTCACGGATGTCAACCCTAAAGCATTTGGAAAATTCGATATTGAAATGTTGGGTTATTTTGAGAAAAAACAAAATTTTCTGGGACGTTGTATTTTCACGAAAATTTATGTCGCAGTCAATGGTAAGAATATTGTTGGATGGTACGATCTAGGCAAATTAGGAATAGTGTTATGTCCAGGTACTGATACTCCTATTAGACTACGTGACATTTTTGTAAATCAGATTACTACACAAGATTGTAATACTGATATCATCCTATCAAAACACAATGCTGTCTTTGCTGATAAAGTTGGTCATGTGAAAGGCTTTATGCATCACATTAAGTTAAAGAAAGGTGCTATACCTGTACAGCACAAAGTACGCATGGTACCTCTAGGGCTTCGTCAAAAGCTCAAAGAGTATTTAGATAATCTATGTTCTGAGGGTATAATTGAAACCACCAATAGTTCAGAATGGATTTCGGCTATTGTGATTGCACTTTAAAAAAATGGCGATTTGAGACTATGTATTGACTTGAGGTCACTCAATAAGAACATAATTATTGACTGTCATCCTCTTCCAAGGATTCAGGAGTTACTCATGGCTGTCAATAATGCTAAATATTTCTCTATTATTGATTTCAAGTCTGCATACCATCAAGTAATTCTGGATGAGGACTCAAAAGACTTGACAGCTTTTGTAACTCATTTTGGACTTTATAGATTTTTGCGTATGCCGTTCGGGCTAGCTTCCGCTGCCAGTGTTTTTCAAAAGCTAGTGGATGTTTTATTTCAAGATCTTGTAGGTGTACAAGCCTTTCAGGATGACATCCTTATTTTTGCTAAATCTCACGGAGAACATGACTCTATATTGGATAAAGTTCTTACCAAATTGCAAGACAGAGGGATGACTGTTAGCAAAGAAAAATGTAAATTTTTTGTGAAAGAAATTGAATATTTAGGACACAAAATTTCAGGGGAGGGTATTTCTCCTAAAGTTGATTTGATCAGTGCCCTCAACAATGCTATTAAGCCATATGACAAAGATTCTCTGAGATCCTTTTTAGGACTTGGAGAGTATTATGCCAGATTTGTACAAGGATATGCTCTAGTTGTCGAACCTTTGAGAGAATTGCTTAGGAAAGGGGTATCTTTTGTTTGGTCTGAAGAGCAAGACAATGCTTTTGTAAAAGTTAAAGAGCTCATTTCTAGAGCTCCTGCTTTGAAAACATTTGATCCTAATGGGGAATCGGTTGTAACTGTTGATGCCAGTTCTATTGGTTTAGGGGCTGTTTTCACCCAATTTGTAGATGGGAAAGAAAGAACCATTTCTTTCATTTCAAGAGCTTTGAAAGGTTCTGAACTACATTATAGTACGATTGAAAGAGAGGCGCTTGCCTGTGTGTGGGCTGTGGAAGGGTTTAAAAACTTTTTATGGGGAAAATCCTTTAAGTTAATCACGGATCATAAACCTTTAGTGTTTATGATGGATGGTGTACGTTCTGGCAATGCTTCTTCCAGACTCATTAGACCTATTGCTAGGTTGCAAGAATTTAATTTTAAAATTCAGCATATTTCTGGAGGGAAGAACATCACAGCAGACTGTTTGTTTAGATTGCCAGCTAAAGAAATCAATGAAGATTCCTATGTTGATAATCATGAGTGTGTAGTTGCTTTGGTGGATGTGTTAAACAGTTGTGAGGGCAAAGTTTCTGAAGCTGATTGGATCAAATTTTATGATGAAGACATCTTGCTTAACAAAGTCAAAAAGTTTCTTGTCCAAGGATGGCCTCCCATCAGGAACCTTGAAGCAGGACTACACTGTTATGCACACATTTCTACTGAACTCAGTATTGAGAATGGATTTCTAGTTAGACATAGTGTATTGGTTCCACCTACGGGTCTCAGGTCTAAGCTTATTGAGTTAGCTCATCTTGGTCATAATGGTGTCTCTTAGACTAAGAGATCTCTTAGACAACATTATTGGTGGCCTGGTATGGATACTTCAGTTGAGAAATGTATTGATGCATGTGCTGTTTGTGTGCGTTCGGATAAACATTGCAAAGTTTCATGTGAGCCTGTTGGTTTACAAGAAATTCCCAGGGGACCGTGGCAGAAGGTATCCATTGACTTTTCAGGTCCTTATGATATCTTAGGCAGACAACACAGATTTCTCATTGTTTTAATTGATAATTTTTCTAAATGGATTTATCTCACTTTAGTTGAGAATCCTAACACTGATGAAGTGATCAAATTTTTTAGAAAAGATTTTTATTATTGAAGGTTTTCCTAGAGTACTTATGTCTGACAATGGTGTTCAGTTCATTTCATCTAGAATGGTTTCTTTCCTAAAAAAAATGTGGCATTCGAGCTGAGAGAGCTCCTTTATATTGTCCTAAAGCTAATGGTCAAGTGGAGAGGGCTAATAGGTTCATTAAAGATGGTATTCAGTGTGCTTTGGAGAGTAGGAAGAATGTTTTCGATTTTCTTAATGAGAAGCTTTGGGCATATCATACCATGCCGCATTCAGTGACAGGAGTCTCTCCTTTTTATTTGATGAGAGGAAGAGGGAGTTGTACATTGGTGTCACCGTCTTTTGAGTTGACGGTTCATAAGAATTTTAGAGAAAACTTTAGATAAGGTGAAAGACAACTTGGATGGAGCTGCCTTAAAAAATAAGGTATATCATGATGACAGACATAGAACCAAATACAAAAACATATGTGTTGGCAATTGGGTACGCATCATTAATCCAGGTTTGCCACGCAAAGGTGTTTCTAGATGCTCCAGTGCAAGTTATTAAAGTCTCTGAAACTGCTGTTCTCTTACACAAAAGAGGTTGGTGGAATAAGAGTTCCATATTTCTTCTTAAACCTGGGCAAGAAAAGTTGTTTAATGTGCTTGATTCCAATGATCTCTTTTTGGATGTAAGATCTTCCAATGAGAAAAGTGTATGTGGTCCCAATCTTAGACATTCTATTGAGGATACACATGTGGCTAGTTCCTCATCTGAATATGATTCTAATTTTTGTCCTTGTTCTGATTCATCTGTTTCTATCACCGATTCTCACAATGTCTCTTCATCTGAAGAGATTCTTTCTGGGAATGCCTCTTCTGATATTCCTGTGAAAAGGGTAGTGAAATTACCCAAGACATTTGATGATTTTGTTTTGAAATGATTTTTTTTTTTGTGTTTTGTTTTCATAGGTTTTATATATATAAAAAAAAGGGGGGCATGTTGTGTAGTGTACGTTTATTAGTATTATGCTTGTTGGAATCTTCTTATGTCAGCACTCTGATGTAGGTGCATTCTATGTTACTTGGTTACTGATGAGAATGTGGTGGGGCACTTCGTGTTCTGTGCTGACCGGTGCTGGAGGGTCTCTGTCATCCGCACTGGTGGGTTTATTTATATTTTTTTATCAATAAACATCTTGTTCACACGATCGTCTGAGACCCGTCTTTACACAGGACTCCCTAATTGGATTCTTTGGTTAGGAATGCAGGTGTACGCTATCTACCTGGAATGTAACAGATGTAGTGTAAACGGCATGGTGTACGTGTAGCAAAATGTTGTTAGATGTCTGAACAACGGGCGCGGGACGACCCTAGGACCACTCACACGCGCCAGATGGGAAAGAACCAGGATACCAGACACCACTTCATGTCAGGGAGTGGGGCAAGGACTAGTAGAAAGACCACAAGGGGAGAAGGAGGTGCCTGCGTGCACAGTGCTGATGATCTAGAATAAAGAAGCGTCCATACACCCTAACCAACCTACTTGTGACATCCACTGGGGTTGGGGCATGGGGACGCGACTTCTGGCGAGCGAAGATGGTGAGCTGAACCAAGGCGCACACAGCTGTGCACCGTGATGTGTCCCTGTATTCAATTTGATGCCAGGAATTTGCCCTAGTCTGCCATACCAGAACAACATCAGGAGCCCACCCTGGTAATGCACTTGCCTGCAACAGAGAAACGTGCCCCCGAGAAAGTGGTAAGCACCGCTGTGTCTGTTACTGCTGTTCGACCCTCCCACGTTGATCTCTGGCACACACAAGATCTTGAGAAAGTGATACCCCCCTCTGAGGCCATTTTAAAGTCAGACTTGTAAGCCAATACGCTCTGAGGAAGCACCAACAGCAACTTTAAAGTCTAACACACCTGCATATGAGCAGTGATAGAGCCCCGGGGGCCATTTTTTAGTCAGGCACACAAACTGAGTGAACACTGAGAGACCACTGGCAGCCATTTATAAGTCAGGCAACCTCCAGATTAAGCAGATACAGCAAAAGCACAAAATACCAAAGGAAACATACCAGGAAAAGGGAATATGACCAGTGAAGACTCCTTCGCTAAGGCGGAGGAGCATCGCCCCACTGCTCAAAATAAAACTAAAACGATAATAACGTAATGCAGGTAAGTTCTTTATTTTTCTTTTTTTCATTCCCTCATCCCACTATACACTCCCCCTTCGCACCACCACCCCTGTTCGGAAGCAACCGCTAATGAACATAAGATACTATAAACCAAAGTGGAATCTGCTCACAAGGCAAAAGCAGACACTTTTAAGGAGGGACACAAACATCAGAAAGGCAACAGTGACAAAGTGTCTGCATGGGGGTACACATGTAGCCACAGAGAGCGACCTGCCTGTCCACGAATAACCAACACTCATGGCATATGGGGGCATGCAATCTCAGCTCATCGACTGACTCTGATGCTGCCAATGCATGTGAAACCACTGAATGTATATACCTCATGTCAGACGTCCCAGCACAAGAACGCACGTCTGAACATGTCCAGCTCATTGACAAATGACAACTAAAGATGACAGCGACAGTAGATCTTCAGGTCAGAAATCACACAACGCAATTTGTACTTGACAGCTGAGCCAAGTGCAACATCATGTGCATGTCAGAGTATGAAAAAATGAAACACAAGCTTATGTTGTCACGCTCCATTATCAATATTTTTACATGGGGTGCGAAACAACCTGCAGTGAGCATAGGGAAATTTGTGGAGAAACTCACATACAATTAAACTTCTGTCCAAGAAGATGTGCACCTCCTACGGGGAGACATCCCAGCACTGTGTTTGCTCAGCAATGTCACTGCTCAAGTGATGGGCCTCCTGGCCATGATGTATCTCATGTTTGAGTATCACAACATCCTGAGGGAACACATTACGATCCTCTAAGGACTTAGAAAGATGAAAGACATGTGAGTCACCCTTCACATCAATGAAGCAGTTAAACCAGTGGCTCAAAATCACTGCAGAGTTCCCTTGCACCTCCAAGTACAGGCAGAACTGAAGAGCTTGTTATCACAGGATTTCATTGAGCCAGCGGAAGGACGAACTTCATGGGTGTCCCCCATTGTGGCCGTGCTGAAGAAAAAGACAAAAAATACACATCTGTGTCGACATGCGTCTAGCGAACATGGCTGCTGTAAGGGAACGGCACCCAGGCCCTCACTTGTATGACATGATCGGTTGCCTTACCATGATCTCTCTGTTTCCAGACCTAGACTTATTCAAAGGCTACCAACAATTGGAACTTGACCCGCAGTTCCGTTACATTAACACATTTTCCACCCACCTAGGGCTATTTTGCTACAAGTGACTATGATTTGAGGTGTCATCAGCAGCTGACATATTTCAGGAGATAGTACAATGAGTGGTCAGGCCCATGAAATCTTTTCTAAAGCACAGCAATGATATTCTTGTATTTGGTTGCAAAAAGGAGGAGCACGACACAGCACTGCAGGATGTATGCAATCAGTTTGAAAGTGCTGGCCTGACACTGAATGAGGGCAAATGCAAGCAGGGAAAAGGAGAACTCGTTTTCTTTGGACATATTTTCTCCCAGAAAGGGATGCGTCCGGACCCCAGCAAAGTACAAACACTCTGAAAAACATGACCCCAGTGGGCGTAGCTGAGGTGAGGTAATTTCTTGGGTTGCTGAGTCACTGTGTTCGCTACATCAAAGACTTTGCCACAGTGAGCTCCCCACCTAATGAAATTAATAAACAAGGACAACAATTCCTCCGGACCTCAGAATGCGACAAGGCATTTGAGGACATCCGGCATGCTGTCACTGCCATGGATCACCATGTATACTTTGATGCATCCCTGTACACTGAGCTCACTGTATACGCCAGCCCGGTGGAGTTATGAGCCATCCTCGTGCAACATAAGCCTGGAAGATACTGACCAAGGCACATTGTTGCATATGTGAGCAGGAGCCTGTCTGACGCAGAAAAGGAATACTTTCAACTAGAGAAAGAGAGCCTAATGGTAGTATGTGCATGTGATCACTACCACATGTTCATCTACAGGAAGTCTTTCGCCATTGTGACAGACCATCAGGCAGTGGTCACAGTACATGGCAATCCAGAAGCAAAAATGCCACCTTGCATCGAGAGGTGGGAGATACTCTTGATTGACTGTGATTTCAAAACAGTGCACAAACCAGGAAAGAAACACAACCCTGCCAACTACATCTTACAACATCCCCTGCCCTGAACAACAGAGACGTTCTCCATGGCCAAGGAATACCTCAAATTTGTGCTGAGACAAAACACACCTTCTCCAATCATGATGGAGGAACTGGTGCAGGAGACAACGACGGATGTCACACTACAAGCGGTCAAAACACTCATGCAGCAATAACAAGAGAGGTGGAGACATGTGAACAACAGCAGCCCAGTAGGTGAATGGGTCAGGAAAGAGGAATCACTCACATTCAAACCAGTGCATGAGGAGCTGTCTGAAACACAGTAAGGGAAACTTCGTCGAGGAAAAAGGATAGTCATACCAAAGATCCTTCGATGGCAGACAATTAACCTTGAACATGAGTCTCAGAGAGGCAGGGTGGCAGAACAAACAAAATGCTGAGAGAAAAACTATGGTTCCCAGGACTTGACCGTCTGGTAGTGGACATGATCATGACCTGTCACCTCTGTCGGATGACGGGAAGACCACCCAAGTCGAAGCAACAACACATGTCTGACCTCCCCGGTCTGTATGGGCAACACTGGTTGCAGACCTCTATGGGCCGTTGGATACCTGTGGCTACCTGCTGGTCGTCATCGATGAATACTCTTCCTTCCCTAAAGTGCACCAAGTGTTGTTAACTTCAGCCACTTGCACCCGACCGATTCTGGATGACGTCTACGCAGCTTGGGGCACCCCTCTGATGCTCAAGACAGACAATGGACCCCCATTCTTAAGAGAGGAATTTTGCAAGTTCATGGCATATCTGGGAGTGCACCATAGGAAAATAGAAAATAACACCTCTGTGGCCTCAAGCAAATGGCATGGTGGAAAGGTTCATTAGCAACATAAAGAAAGCTATCCAGTGAGCAAAGCTGGCCCAAATCTCTATGCGACAAGCACTGTGCTAATACTTCAGGACTACTGCAACACCCTGCACAGTTCCATATGGAGGGCCCATCTGCCTCAACTGGAAGCCAAGACCCCTCCAGATCACATTGACTTTGTCGAACGTGATCAAGAGGCCAAAGGGAAGATGAAACGACCACAGAGCCCAGACTAAAACAGGAAGATCTGGTCCTCGTGAGTCAATGGCAACCATGAAAATCAGACAGTCAAGTCAAGTCAAAATTCTTTATTCGACATGCAAAAGCATTATCATAAAAGCACCATAAAAACACATTATCACATCATAAAATGAAATAAAAGTTTAAAAAAGTGATAGTGAACATATCAAATTCAGTTAATGAGCATAAAATCAATATATTCTTTTATGGGTGCATAGAAGCCCTGGTCATTAAGATCTTTTTTAAGTAAAGAGAAACCACTGCGATTGCTAGAGGGCTGTCTAAAGCTTTCATTTTAAGATAGGCTGCCCTGCAGGAACGAAGTCCCCAGGATTTAAGCAGCGGTTTCAGATAAGCAACCCTTGACAATTGGTAAGATTTACAAAAAAGGATGCAGTGGATGTTAGACTGAGATGACAGGCCATCACATGGGCATTTCTCCAAATTTCTCGACCAACAGTTCTGATTAGGGAATGTCAACAGTCTGAAGAAAGTATCAGTGTGGAAACGGGTCACAAGCATACGGGAAAATGGAGAAGGAATTACAGAAAGATAATGTTGCATCCCTTCAACAGTAGTGCAGAGTTGATGTTCCTGTACAGTATACTTGGTATTTTCAATGATCCAGCGTCGATTTGCCAGGTGGCTAATGGCCAAACGTTTTAGGGTCACTCTAGGGATGTTATTTAGGGTGGCGGGATCAGTGAAAAATTCTGGATGTCCCATGTCGTGTAGCATATTTCTAACATAGTTCAGCCATTTGAATCGATCCGCATTGCTCAGGATGAGACAGTCCGTAATAATTTCCCTGTTGAAGTGTGTTTCAGGGGTAGTCCAGACTTTATGCCATAATATAATGGGTGCAGATTTTATCATGTCCATAATATATGTAAAACCAAGTTCTTTATGCATAACAGAAACAGAAGTGCCGGGTGGTGTTGCCAAAAGGTATCGTAGGAAACGGTTCTCAGAGCGTTGTATGAGGTCTGCCTGATCAATACCCCAAATCCCAGATCCATATATGCCTGTAGAAACGCACTTGGCACGGTAGATCTGTGATAAGGGGATGATCGGCCGTCCCCCTAGTTTTTTTGAGAAATTAATAAGTGCTCCTATAGCTTTAGAAAAGGCAACTCCTCTAGCTTGGGCGGCAGCCCGCCAGGAGCCCTTCTTCTCGAAGGTGATACCCAAATAGGGAAACCTATCAACACTTTCAAGCTTGCTTCCATTAATGAAAATGGAGCATTTTCTTTTCCCTATTCCCAGGCCACAAGACATGGTAAAAGTCTTTGATGCATTAATTTTTAAACCTCGGTGTGACATGAATTCTGTAAAATCATTTACTGCACTTTGGAGGCCCATGCGGGTCTGTGACATAATTGCAGCGTCGTCCGCGTAAAGTAATATAGGTATGGGTTTCCCATTTATAGTGGGGTAATTGTGATAGTTTCTATTAAGATACTGGCCTACTGAGTTTATATAGAGAGTGAACAGTAAGGGAGCTAAAATACAGCTCTGCCTTACGCCTCTTTTGATGTAAAACCTGTCCGAGCACTCTCCTTGTCTGCCGTATCTAACACGAGCTGATGCACCCCTATACAGCTCTTTAATAAAGGTGAGAATGGGGAGCTCGATGCCAATCTCGACCAGGGATTCCCAGAGCAGCTCATGGTTGACGCAGTCAAATGCAGAACTGAGGTCTACAAAGGTCACGAAAAGGTTCCCCTTTCTTGCCTGAGTATATTTTGCAATAATAAGGGTCAAGTTCAGACCTTGCTCGATAGTACCTCTGCCCTGTCTAAAACCATATTGTAAATTTGAAATTATGTCTTGTTCACCCAACCAGTCATGCATCCGGTTTAAAATAATACGCCCTGCGACTTTCATAAGAGAGTCGAGCAAAGAAATAGGGCGGTAGTTGGAGGGATTGTTCCTATCACCCTTTTTAAAAATCGGGACAACGACCGCTTCGGGCCATGTGTCTATAAAACCTGTTTTATTCAGGGAATTTAGGACGTTTGTTAACAGGGGGGCCCATAAGTCCAGCTGTGCTTTAAAAACGTCAATAGGTACACAATCAGGGCCGGGGGCCTTCCCAGAGGGGCTTTCTGTCAATGCCATAAGCACCTCAGTACAGTCAAAAGTAAGGTCTAAGGGAAAGAGAGAAGGAGCGTTCAGCTCTTTATCTTGGTTATGATGGGGATCCAGACAGGCTGTAGGGACTATATGGTCACTTATATCGTATAGTGTGCCAAAATGGTCAACCCAGATATCAGCGGGTATAGCCATCTCAAGTTTAGCATCCCGAGTACCCTTCAGGAAAGGTGCATTAACAGCTTTCCAGAAGGCGGTGTTATCCCTATTGTTGGCGGCTTCCTGTAGCGCTTGCCATGCCTCCATTTTTAACTGTTTGGTTCTTGCCGCCCGTGCTGCACGGTATTTTTGTCTGGCATCCCTAATTTCCGGCAGGTTACGGGGTTTATTTTGCAGGCTTATTTTTAGATGTTTCAGGGCCTTGGTACATGATCTATCAAACCAGCCTATACTGCTCTGTGGAAGTTTCTTTGGTACTCTAGAGAGTAAATTCTTAATCTCCGTTGAAATAATGGAGAAGGCATTTCTGATTGCCTGTCGGCTTTCTGAGGTGGACAGACATGTCTGGATATGCTCATATGTATTATTAATCAGAGAGTTAAGGAACACTGGAGGGACCACTTTGTCCCATTTAAGGTAAAGTTCCATCGTACATCCCAAAGTGATAGGCGGGGTATAGGACGGGTTTACCCTTAAATCATCTTTTGATGTAATAACTGTTTTAATAGATGCCGTTAATGGGTAGTGGTCACTGATGGCACAGTCCAGAGTCTCCCAGTTGGTAATAAGCTCTGAGTACCTTGAGGATATCAAGATATAGTCAATTGTGGAGTGGCAACCTCTCCCATTATAAGTTGGTTTAAAGTCTTTCGGAGGGCTACACAATTCATTCGCATATGACACATTAAAATGCGATATTAATCCATTCAGAAGGTCACCTAAGGTCGAATGCAGAAAGTGAGAAGTGGTGTCGCTTCTGATAGAGTCTAGACCACAGGTGCCACCCATACTCAATGGACACAGGGAGCAATTAAAGTCCCCTGCCCATATAAGCAACATATCTGTTTGAAGATGGGACTCAACTTTAATTAAATCTGCCTTTAAACCGTTAAGGACCGTGTCATAACGGGGACTAGGTATGTTATTGTAAAAGTTGACCAAGGTAATGTTATTAAGACGATTACCTTTTAAAGAGATGATCTGATAATTATCAGTCCCAAAAAATTTAGTAGATGATATGCCTGACTCTACAGATATGTAAGTCACTAATCCGCCTCTATTCCTACCATGCGGGCTCAACAGCGCTGGAGTGTGTAAGGTCTTATATCCTAAAAGATGGAGTTCATCGATGGACCATGTTTCCTGTAAACAAATGATACTAAAAGTGGAGACAATTTGGATCCATGAAGGGTTCGACAATTTATCGAAAAGACCTGCCACGTTCCATGACAAGAGCCTTACGGCCTTAGGTTTAATGTTAATGCCGATATTACTACTCATGGCACCGTTGAAATGCTCAGGGGTGTCATTTAGCTGACAGGGAGCAGATAGATCTAATGGACATACCATAACATCAGTCTGAATTTGATTCAGTGATATATTTAAGCCATCACATGAGGGACTGTACTCAGAGTTTAAGATATGAGCATTGGTGGATGTTGCTATATTAGTTTCAAGGTTGCCAGGGCTCATGGTATTAATCTTAAGGTGAAAACGGTCTACCTCTAAAGATGGTTGAAAAGCACTTTGGATGTCATTTTTACTTGGCTCATTATTCAGCTGAGAGAGTCAATCTAGGTCGTCCAGGCTCGAGAAGATGGCAAATCTATTTGAGGTGGGGAGAGATGAGTAAAAAGGTTGAGCGTTGGGTCTGGATAAGATGTGTGAATTTGGGGGATTTAACAGAAGAGAACGTGGGTAGAAATAGCTTAGGGCATGTGTCGAAATACCTGGGCCACTGGTAGAAGTATACCAATCTGCTATGTGGCGCAAAACCATGCGGTCTCTGAAGTTTATAATAATTACATCTCCCTTGATATCCTTTGGCCTAGAACCAACCCATTCCAACCTTCTTACGTGTAGTATTTCCCCATTGATATCATTGGGGAGAGTCCTGTTTTTAGTGAGCCAGTGTACAACCTTATTTTTAAGTTCCTGATAGGTCTCTTGTTTGTCCCTGGCAAGTACAGGAACACCAGCAAGAATCACCACATATGGGGCTGCTTCTGGCGGCAGGTCAATGTGGTCGGTCATTCGCTCCGGGCCTAGCGAAAGTGACTGTGAGTTGGCATAGCCATTATTAAGATCTATCGGGTTACGCTTTGGAATAGCTGTGGGTAACTTGCTAACTAGGGCACTATTTTCCTGTATGGGTTTTGCTAGAGGTAAAGTTGCCATTCTAAGTGGCGATGTGACCTGGGTTAATTTTTGATCTGAGAAGGTATGGCCAGCATTTGATGAATCAATGGGATTTTTTGGGAGGCTAAAGTTGGAATCCCTGATGGATGTGGTAAGCAAGCTGACAGTTGTTTCCAGGGATGTTAGCTGGACAGTAAGATTTTTCATTCTTTCCACTAAAGGGGAGAGTAAAGATGTCACCAAATGCTCAATATCTAGTAACAATTTAGGGGGATAAGGTGGGCATGTCTGAGTATCATCCTGCACAGATTCTACAGGTGTTGTGCTCTGGACAATTGAACGGGTTGGTTTAGGAAGAGGGACATTGATATTTTTCTTACGTTTGGTGATTTTAGTACTCGTGGGTTTGTTCCTAGAGGGAATTTTCTTTACTTTCTTGAGGGTTTTAATCGGAATCTGTTCCGTTATTGAATTATCAGTGGTATAGGAGATATCAGAAGTATACCCGTTGTTAATTTTTGGCGCGGTTGATGTGTCTGTGACGGCAGGGGTCTGGGAGATGAAATTCAGATCAGGTACGGAGGGCACAGCAGGGTTAGAGATAGAGGTGGTAGGAGGCGAAGGTACGTCCACAATATGTCCTAACGACGAGCGTTTTTGAAACAAAGGCTCTAAGGACAGACGACGTTCAGCAATGGCTATCTCGTGCTCCAAGACGTTAGCAGCCCTGGTAATGAAATGGTCTAAGGTCCCCCTAACAGATCCTCCCACCGCGGATTTCCTGCCTTTACTTGCACGGGTAGTCATGGTATTTCTATAGTATACAGGGCAAAAAAATTAAATAAAAATAAATAAATAAAACAATGGAAAACAAAAACAGCGTACTGTAAGATAATAAAATTTAGATGGCCTGGAGGCAAGGGCAGTACTCTGCAAACGGGGCCGCAGCCAACCGTAGACCGTGATCAAACAGAATTAGCAAGGAATAAGTAAACAGTAATGATTACAATTCCCGTATGAGCCCGTATAGTCGGGGTGAAATAACAATGTCAGTTGCAATATCTCAAATCAGATATCTCTCAAGCAAAGTCCTGATGAATAGTAGGATGGAGGCGTGGCTGCCGTCACGCAAACATAGGTCAGCTACGGTACATATCTGATAACAAGAAACAGTACCTCAAGACTGATGGCAGGAGATGTGGCCCTGCTCTGCTTCTTCCTGCCTCTGAGGGCCACAGAGGGCCCACCCTTTGCCCGGGCTTAGCCCGGCGCCCGCCCGCGCGTGTCCCGCGATGCGGAGGTAGCACCGGACTCTTATGCGCCTCCGGGCGCGTAGGTGTCGTGGCTAGGCGCCGGGGCACCTGGGAGGTGTAGTTTGCACCGCTTCCAGGCCGCGGAATGAGACGGCGGCGAGCCTGTACCCAGCGGGGAGCACCAACCGAACCCACAGCAAAGGGAAAAGGACAGCGACAACAGTCCCGTCCGAAAGGCAAGTCGCTCTGGCAGGTTTCACGCTTTCCCCGCTCCACCGAGGTAGCGCCGGACTCTTATGCGCCTCCGGGCACGTAGGTGTCGTGGATAGGCGCCGGGGCACCTGGGAGGTGTAGTTTGCACCGCTTCCAGGCCGCGGAATGAGATGGCGGCAGCGGCGAGCCTGTACCCAGCGGGGAGCACCAACCGAACCCACAGCAAAGGGAAAAGGACAGCGACAACAGTCCTGTCCGAAAGGCAAGTCGCTCTGGCAGGTTTCACGCTTTCCCCGTGCCAGCCACTAAAGGTAAAAAACATCAAAGGGTCAATGATCACAGCAGTGGCAGAATACTACTCCATCACTAGGAACAGCTCTCGCTTCAGAGAGCACAGAATATCAGTCGATGATGAAGAACAGGCACGGGCAAGTGCTTAAAGAAAGTCTCCGAGCGACGACACCAGAGAGTCAATGCGAGCAGCTCCTCCCAGCGGTGAGGGATCTCTCCGTGCTGAGGATGCAAGAGAAGAATAGAGTCACAAAAAGGAGAGTTCCAGCCCATTGAGCGGGAGTCGGAAGCCCAAATGATTGATTGAAGAACTATGATGAATGATTCAAAGAACAGCTATCTCGATAGTCAGCCGCGATGTCTCTACTTCACTGTTTCACTCCCTCTCTCTACATATATATCTTTATATATTGTTTTCATTGCAAGAGCATAGAATGGGCCCATTGTCACCAATAAAGGCACGTGTGGGAAATGTGTATATTTTGTCAACAAAGGGAGGAGATGTCTGAATGGCCTGTGTGGATGGACACTAAGACCACACACACAAAACAGTTGGGGGGGGCAGGACATCGGACACCACTTCCGGTCAAAGAGAGGGGCAAAGACTATGGTAAACACCACAAGGAGAGACGGAGGCGCCTGCGTGCACAGTGTTGATGATCCAGAATAAAAAAGCATCTATACACCCTTACCAGCCTCCTCGAATCATCCATTGTGGCACAGGGACACAACAGTCACAAGCAGACACCATTTGAAAGATGTGCAGACAGTCCGGAAAACTGTACAAGCCACCAGGAAGCAATTATGTTTTATATATAGGCTATAATATATAGAATATAGCATGTCATGTGGCCTGAGTGTCTAACCCTCACTTCTGAGGTTTGAGTCAGGAGATTCTGCTATCATCTCCCATTCCCTGCTGCTTCTGCTATGATGATCCTTGTAAACGATTTTTCTACATGTTCAATAGGTGTTTACCAGAGAGCAGCTTTTATATGGAATCCTCTGTCATCCGTATCCCCAAATAAGAGAGGATGTGGTGTTACTGCTTGTGCTGGTGATATTGGAACCAGGTTCGAGTCTCGACATCGGATCAACATTCTGCTATTTTGGCAAAATCACATAATCTTCATGTGCCTAAAAAAAATGAATGTGGTGTTATGTAATATAACTAGTGCTCATGTAACGCATACCAATACCTTCTGGTCGATTCCAGCCAATATGAAACTGTCCCAAAAAATTTGAGAGATCACGTATTTCAGCAAATCTCAGTTAGCCACTACAGCATGCCTTGTTCTGCTGGAAGGATAAAAATATGTAGAACAAAAAATCCAGGCGTGGCTCCTCTGTTGGAGCGAAGGCGCATTGCCCCACTTAAATTACCATTTTATTTTTCATCATCCTGTTCTGTCCTGAATGACAGCAACAGGGAGGGGGGTTGGCTGTGTTTGCACTTTTCAAAGTGCGCATATCTTTTTGGCCATCTATCTTGCGACGGCCAGTCACACATGCGTACTTTGAACCCTCTAACACTGGTGGATCAGAGTAAGTGCAGGGCTTCAGTGTCCCTGGGGCGGCGAGTGAGGTCACTCCCTCTAATCAGGGATGAGAGCAGCACCAGGATTGGTGCCCGCACTGCAGAATCCAGTTGAGAAGAGTTCCAGAACTGAGGAAGTGGGAGGACGTCGGTTATGGTAAGTTATTTTTATAAATTAAAATGTTTGCAAGCACCATCCCCCCCACCATAGATGCCAGCCACCACTGAAAAAAGCTGCAGTAAAACTAAAACAGGGTACACTAGTGGTTACAAACTGTTTTATTTTTAGAGTAAAGAATAAATTGCATTCAACCAATGCAGATTTCCTGAGGAATTAACCAGAGGGATTGCCACCAGGCTAGAACGTAGACTGGGCTGGAAAAGCCTGAATGAGGCACAGAACTCGGGGGCATATTATGAAGAAACGGCGTTAAAATTATCACTGCTTTAGCGGCAGAAAACTGCCGCTAAAGCGGCGATAATGGGCTTGATAATATGCCCTTGTGAATTCCCATAGAAGGCCATGTTCTGGTGTCAACATGGGCTTCTATGGGAATTCTCTGCGGCATATTATCTAGCCCATTATCGCCACTTTAGCGGCAGTTTTCTGCCGCTAAAGAGGCGATAATTTTAACGCAGTGCTTGATAATATGCCCCTCACTCCGTTGAAAACCACGAATGCAAAGTAACAGAATGTACTCTGGGTAGTGATTCTGCCAGGCAAGAGGAGCATCAGAAACAGCCAGAGTTGGACTCAAGACGTGTTAAACCCATACCTTACAAAATATAAAAATACATGTATACTGCTGAACAGTGATAAACAATATTCTACCGTACGACAGTGACTTCTTAATAAAAACACACCTCCTCTTCGGGTTATTTAGATGATATCAATCAGTGTTTTCCATGATACAAACAAACCCCAAATAGTGTTCTTGCCACTTACTCTTAAAACCGTAGACTGATCGTACATCAAGATCGGTTCTTCAGTCATTTCATGTAGTGGTTTCTCAATTGAAGAAACTTTCCTCTTCTTTTCCCCATTAGAAGAAAGGAAATGCCGCTCCTGCGGTGAAACATAAGCGATTGTTTCTTTAGGGGTAATCCAATATTCATGTGACCTAAACCTCAAACCTTTCTTCATTAAATGGGTACATATAGATTTATATCCCGTGGTGGATCGCACATCTTGTCAGAGGCAATTCATTCTCCACGGTTTCTGTTGGACCTGCCCCTCCCTAGAGGACCAGTAACCACATTTCTAACACTTTCCTATTTTTTCCATATGCATGCCGCATATGCTGATTCTCACGACAAATACAGCTCCCAATCAATAAGCATTTATGAAGATGATTATTGAGGTAAAACATGTTGTTAAACTAATGCTTGTAAAAATCTTCCATTCTTCTTATTGATTTTTCCTCGGTACATTCAATATCCGTCTGGACAAATGTTAGTCCTGCTATCGAAATCATTTTACAGTGGCTATTAAAACGACTTTCATATTTTTGTCATTCGTTAATTAACCTTTGGTAAAAAAAAATCCGTAGAAATGATTTTGACTCCAAGAGACAAAACGGTCTCGCTTCTTGGTGTCGGGACGAGTATTAAAGAGCTCTTTCAACGCCTTAGGTAAGTTACCACACCTATAGTAAGTCATGGAAAATATGTAAGAGGAATGTTATTCCAAACAGTTCGGGGCATATTTACAATGTCTGGCGCATCTCTGCAAATCAGCAGTGATGCGCCAGAACAGATGCGACATGCAATTCCCCCCTTGCGCCACCACGGATGTGGCGCACCGTGGCGCAAGAATGGGCAGGTGCACGTCGCATCTTGTGGCGTAAGGGTGGCGCATTGCTGGAGTCGCGTCGCAAGTGCAACGCAACTCCAGCAATGCACAGGGGCCGCCCATACCTAACGTGGTGCGTCACTCCTTACACTTCAAGCAGGCGTAAGGGTTTGACGCAGCGGCGTCGTAAAACTAACTCAGTTAAATCTTGTAGATTTCACTGCGTCAGTTTTGCGGGGCTTTCCTGCGATGGAACGCCCACCATGCGACGGAACACCCACATGAAACCTGACGCAGGTTTCATGTGGCGCAGTGCTTTACAACGTGACGCATCTGCCTAGATGCGTCATATTGTAAATAAGTCGCAACGTGGCGCATGGTTTACGCCGCCGCTGGGTCACAAAAGTGACGCAACGGCGGTGCAAATGTGTCGCAAGGGGCTTGTAAATCTGCCCCTTGATGTTTTCAGATCAGTGAGAGAACTGCTTCAGACAAAGTCAGGCGCACTGACACTTAGAAGTTAGAACCTGTTATATGAAGATTACACTCCCAAAAAGCACTTGTAAGTTGCTTATCGATTTTATACGAATGAAATCTGCTTGCCAAACCAACCTCTGTTCTAAGAGTTTGGTTCATGAACTGACGAATCGCAGAGGGTCGCAAAACGACTTGCCTAATTAATACTCCTTAGGCAGGTCGCGATTTGAGACCCATGTGATTAGCTATAATCAAAGGTATGCTAGCCTGCAAGCCTACCACCTCCCTGTGAATGCGTTCCATGGTAGAAATCTCTTACTTTTTTTTATAGCAGCCTGTGTTCCTTTAAGAACAGGTACTGTTTTAAAAAACAAAAGGTTTTCTGTTTCGGAAAACTTCAGGGGAGCAGGTAGTGTAGCCCTAGACTAATGTCCATTCCCCCTGAGGCTGTCTCCTACATTCCCAAAGGTTTAGGGGCACCAAAGGGATCTCTTCCCATTTGCAAATCAGTTACCACCTATTTTGAGGAAATAGTCAATACTCTGCGAACTGAATTGTGTTAAAAACCATTGATATATAAGTTATCAAACCCCAGTTTGGAAGGAACACCTCCTTTACCCCCCTTACAAATTGTGATTCTTTATGGATAGCAGAACCCATTTTATAAGTTGGAAAAAGTTTTCTGACTCGCAAAAATATGTTGTGTATTTCAAAAATGGAGGTTGCAGCCACAAAGCTGGTGACTTTACAAATTACAGGGTTTTGTGTATTGTGGGCCCAATTCACAGAATTAACTTAAGAGAAAATCCTAAACTTACTACTTTTGGTATTCACAGAATGCACTTACTACTTTTGGTATTCACAGAATTCACTTACTACTTTTGGTATTCACAGAATGGATTTACGACTACTAACTTTACGTCCGAACTCGGGTCGGAAATTCCGGCCCGGAGGCAGAGCCTCCGGCCCAGAGGTGGGGATTCCGGCCGGTGGCAGAGATTTAGCCATGGCCGAAATCTCCACCTCCGGGCCGGAAGCTCCGCCTCTGGGCCGGTAGCTCCGCCCCCGGGTTGGAAGCTCCGCCTCTGGGCCGGAATTTCCTGCCCGAGTGCAGACGTAAAGTTAGTAGACGTAAGTGCATTCTGTGAATACCAAAAGTAGTAAGTGCATTCTATGAATACCAAAAGTAGTAAGTTTAGGATTTTGTCTTAAGTTAAATCTGTGAATCGGGCCCTTAGTCATTAGTGACCTCTTTTACACTTACTCCCAAAAAAGATTATAGAAGTTGACGTGGAGGATATTATAAGCAGCATGTTTTTCACTGAATGTCATTGCGATCCTTTTCCTTCTGCTAGAAAAAAATAATTTTGCTATATGCTCTCGATATTGTTTGCCAAAAGTAAAAAAAACTTCCTAGCAGAGACGAAGGTATGGGTGCTCTTAAAAACATGCTTTGATCACTTTCACTCTTCAAACATGTCTGAGTCCATTGGATCCAGCTGGTTACACTCCTACTGCACGGACCTCTTTTCTTTCTAAGAACCTGCAGAAGATTGACACCAAATAACCAATGGACCTTCTGTAGGATAATATTTTATTTGGAACTCTGCAATCACATTTCAGATCTAACTAAGGTACAGAAACTGACTGAATGTACGTCAGAAAAAGGGTGCTGGTATTTGTAGACAGAGGCACAGCTGTGCTTTTGCTGCCATGGCTCATGGTATCTTAACAAACAGCCTTCAGCAAATAGCTGATGTGATCCCCTCATCATGAAAGTGATCTAGATCATTTCTTTGTGGGAGATCCATGCAAGTGGTTTAAGACAGCATGATAGCACCTACTAAAAAAATTATTTATGCTGTACCCTTGGGTTTATCCCTTCACCCAATGCTTTTTCTGGAGTAAAGTAAGCTCTTACTCATCATCATGTAGTAAGCTCAGGGTGTTTTTTTTCTATTTTAGTCATACACAGATGCTACTCCAACTAAATAGCGACTTTAAATGTGATTCAGAAGCGCTGATCACGTTAGTGAACATGATTCATGAGAGAGCTCAACATCAGCAAATACATAATAGATGCTGGTTGAGTCCCAGTCTACCATCTTGAAGCGGAGTGGAGCACACAAATATGGAACTAGGGTGCCCCTCAATTATCAGCCTCCTGTGGAAAGTTAAGACCATATTAGTGACATCTGACAATTGGCTTAATATGATCAATTCCCAACTGAGTATTACATGTTATCACATCAGTCTCCTCTCTAAGGGGCATATCAACAAGCAGGCGATAAAAAATTACCAACACAGACTACGAGGCAGACGGGTCCAAGGCTGAGCTCCCAGAGGGGGCGGAGGCTGCTCCCACAGCTACAAGCAGCAGTACATCTCTCGCCGCCCCCTCCATTCCCATCACCGCCCTCCCACTTGCTCGGGTCCCTTCTGTCCATGCTAGGCCACACCGTGTCTCCTTCGTGCCAGGCACCGCACCCCCTGCCCCTGTCCCCCCTGCTGCCCTCACTGCCGAGTCTGTGGACATTCAGCGGCAGTTGCAGGTTGGGCAGACATCTATCCTGACTGTCCTCCATGGCCACACCAGACTGCTGACACAGATGGTGTCGTACATGGAGGGCATGTCATCAGCGATGTCTGACCAACGGATGTTGCTGAGGTCCATGGACTCGTCACTGACGGCAGCAGTGAGTGTCCTGCAGTGCTTGCTCCCCCCACCTACCCCTGCACCATCCACACTTCCCACTCCCATTCCTGTCCCAAGCACACACACACACCTTCCCAGGCAGGCACCACACCAGACACAGGCAGCACACCAACAGGGAAGGGCAAGCGCACACCTCCTGTCACGCACACTCAGGGGGAAGAAGGCACACCCACTGGGTCTAGGACACACAGGCAGACACGCAGCCACAGTCGGAGTCCATGAGTCCCCCCCCTGTCCGCCACCTCCCCCAGTAGCGCTGCAACCCATCCCTCCGACCCCACCCCCTCCTTGGGGCCTGTGGTTCCTTTGGATGCAGGGGAGATACTGCAAGAGCTTGCAGACATGTGCAGCACAATACTGACCTCCACCTTTGGCGCTGCCCCACCCCCAGTGGTGGAGTCATCCGTCCCTGCACCCCCAACACCTGCCCTATCCCCTCCTGTCCCTGCGGTGCCTGGTCCTTCCCCACATGATGCCCCCACCCCAGTCGATCAACCAGAGGTATCTAATGTGTAGGCAAGCTAGGGGAGACGCGTGGCCATGTGTCCCCCCCCCAAGACTTCGTGTCTGGACTGGCCTATGGCCTTTGTAAATAGTGTCCTTTTCTACTTTTTCTTTTCATGCTGAATAAAGCATTTTGTTTTTACTTTGCACACAATTGCTTTTCAGGTATTGATGTTGGGGTGGTGATCATGTGTTGGGTATCTGGGAAATGTAGTAGTCTGCTGCTCATGGGGTGGACCCTGATATCTGCGTGGCATCACAAGGTCTCTGCAATAATTCTTTGGTCGTGTATGCTCTTTGTGTTTTGAGACATTGCCCCAAGGAGTGTTCCTTCCTCTGTGGCACCTGACATCTTCCCTGCAGGGAGTTGCACCATTGTTGTGCTGACCTGTGTCTACATTCCCTTGGTGGCTGATGGATCCCTTCAACTATGTCCATGCCTGCTCAGCAATGTGTCCGGCTGCATCATCTGTGCCATCCTTGGTAGTCACTGTACTTGTGTATAGAGTATGTTGCCATGCCTCCATGGGGAAATGGTCCCTTTTCCGCACTATGCATGTGTGTACTCCCAGCCTAGCACACATATGGTACTTGTTCTGCAGGGTATTTGGTCACCTGACTGACAATTGTGGGCATTGTATTCGTGGGAAGTCCACCCTATTCCTTCCATGGGAGACAACAACTTGGTGGCTGTGCCAGCACCTGTACATTCCTATCAATACCAAATTGACCTGTTCAGAAATAGAGTAGAATATTAATGTTGCAAGTGTGATATGTACTTGGAAGGGTTAAAATGTTTAGAAATTGACATTGTGAACTATCCCCATTGTTTTTGACTGGATTGCAAGACTTTGGGAGACATCCATTATATGAAGTGTTATTGCCCTGATCATTTGCTCTACTGATATGCTTCATGTTGACATGGGAGATGGACATGGCATCTCCCAATGACCTGAAAGCAACAAAGTGTCGAAGTTACATGTGTATCAGTAAATTCCAAGCCCTATTTGTGTCAAATACTTGGTAGTAGATTTAGCACTGGTATTCATGTGTGTTGTGCTGTGTCATTGGGTCCACAGCTATTTCATTTAAGCAGTGGTACCTTTACACGCTACAGATATTTCACTTACACAGTTGAAACAGTGTCACTCAACTCTTTATTTTCTTTTATGGAGTCCAGGGTAAGTTCAGGCTGAGTAGGTAGACGTGCCTGAGCTGAGAATTGTATGTAAGGTGCTCGGTTCTTTTCACCAGGCAATTAGTGTTGAAATGGCTGACAAGTAAGTAAGGACAAACCACACTGGGGTCTCCTGTTCGGAGGTAGCGGGCCTGATGATAGTTGTATTGATTTCAATCACTCCTCCCCACACTTGACCAATGGTTAACTGTCTGTGAGGTGAACCTCAGTAGTGACATGGCTGACAAGTGGGTAAGGATAACCACACTGGGACCTTCTGTTCAGAGGTAGAGGGCATGATGATGGTTGTAGTCATTTCTATCACTCTTCCACACACTTGACCAATTGTTAGCTGTCTGTGAGGTGATCCTCAGTAATGACATGGCTGACAACAAGTGAGTAAGGACAAACCCCACTTGGGCCTCTTTTTCTGGGGGAGGGGGTCTGATGGTAGTAGTGGTCCTTTCAATCACTCCTTCCTCACACATGACCAATGGTTAACTGCCAGTGAGTCGAACCTCAGTAGTGGCATGGCTGACAAGTGAGTAAAGACAAACCACACTGGGGCCTCTTGTTCAGAGGTAGAGGGCCTGATGGTTGTTGCAGTGATTTCAATCCCTCCCCCCCACACTTGACCAATGGTTAACTGCCTGTGAGGTGAACCTCAGAAGTGACATGGCTGGTAAGTGAGTAACGACAAACCACACTGGGGACTCCTGTTCAGAGGTAGAAGTAGGGGACCTGATGGTAGTTGTAGTCATTTTATTTTCAACTTGCCAACACTAGCGAAACAGGTTAGTGTTACATAGATGTTTGAAAAAAATGCCCATACTATGAGACATTTGCTTATGTCATGGGACCTGCGATGATGATTTGATGGTAATGCACTTGCAGGTAGCATTCCCACATAGTGTGTTGTAATGGAGGTTGCTACATGTGATCTTATGTGCAGGGCTACTTGTTGTAACTGGCAATCACACATCGTTGATATTTTGGCTACTGCATATAGGAAAAGTAGATGAAAAATAAGAAAGCAAGAGCTGAGATATGTGCACACAGAACATTGATATTAAGTGACAGTTGGTGTGATGCTACTCATCAGTCTCAACTCCCCAAGATATTCTTGTGAAACCCTCAGAATGCAGGATGACATACACATTCTCCTTCCAGGGTGTGAGTTCTAATGGATGCCTGGGAGGACCAACACCAGTCTTTTGGGCCGCAAGGAGGCTCCAGGAGGCCAGGGTCTTCACCCTCTCAGGTCGTGCCACCTCTTCCTGATGTCCTCCTTTGTGCGCAGGGTGGTACCTGCAGCATTCAACTTGCGGAGTATCCTGTCCCACATATCAGTCTTCCTAGCGAGAGAAGTTTGTTGGACTTGGACTCCAAAAATGTGTGGCTCTACTCTAATGATTTCATCCACCATAACTGACAACACAGTGTCAGAAAAACATGGATTTTTAGCTGGTGACATTTAAATAAAATTAAGAGTGTGGGGGAAAATGCCTTATAACCAAGGAAATATGTAGTGAAAAGTGAAAAGAAAAAACATGTGTGGAGTGTTTTGGGAATGTGTGAAAAGGGCCAACTCCTGTGACTGTGAATGCTGTGCTGCAGTGTAGTGGCAAAGGATCGTGGTCCGGGATGGGTATGTATTATAGTGTGATTTGTAGGGGTGTCCTCTTTGGCCATGGCTATCAGCTGTATTGTTTCTTTTTCTTCATCCAATGTGCCATTTTGTGGTGCTTTGTGGTAGCAGCAGCAGGACGGTTTAGCACCGACAAGAGACCATCAGCACTGTGGTTCCATCGTAATTTGCTTGGTGGTGGTAGCACAGCCCTGATGGCGTCAGAGTCCCTATCAGCAACATTTCTGACTGCCACTGCCCATGCAAAGGCTACTCTGACTGCTGTGGCCCGTACGAAGAACACTCCGACCGTAACAGTCAGAGGTTCGACTTGCATAGATTGCAATCCGGCGGGGGTAACTTTACGGCCTCGGCAGTCGGAATTGGACTGCGGCCATGCGGTCTGACAGTTGGTCCAAGCGGCATCGTAATCCGCTCCTCAAAGTTTACAACTTTTTGGTATTCACAAAGATAACTTACTACTTCTAAACTTACTACTATTAAACTTGCTAGCAGTAACTATATTACTAGTAACTTTACTACTAATAAGTCTACTAGTAGTAAAATGACTAGTAGTAACTTACCTTTTTGAATACCAAAAAGTATTAAACTTAAACTTAAGCCTAAGTTTAGCTTTGTGAATCAGGCCATTCATTTTTATTTATCTACCAACCTTTAGGTACTAAAGAAAAAATACAACAAAATCTATGACCTACAGACACACCAATTAAGTGTAAACACCTGGACACAGGCATGTTCTAATTAAGTAAATTCAAAGCACATCTAATCTTAACTAAACCATAAATGGGAAAAATAAAACTAAAAATCCCCAACCCCAACTAACAAGCCAAAAGTAGATGTGTAAAATATAACTAATACATTTTTCCACTAATAAATAATAAACCACCTGACCCATTTCAACGGACACCTGGAAAAAAACAACTGCAATTATAATCAACACCACATATATAAATTTAAATAGTTATTGTAATCATTCATGTAAATTCGCCAATGAAAGTTAAAGTGATTACAATTTATTTATCTATAGTATTATAATATTTTCACCCAACAAAAAAAAAAGAGCAAGATATCTCACATCACAGAAACGCAAACAATTGTTCTTGCACATTGGCCACAGTTATAGCCAAGAAAGCACAAGCTCCGAGAATGCCAATTGTAAATGTACAAATTACTACTATAACGCTTGTTATGGGAAAGCTACTATGAACAATGAAGTTCGTATTAACTCGAGTGAACACAACCATCCCCCAAATGTCATCAAAATTGAAGTAAGGCATGTACTTCAATATTTAAAAGAGGCAAGCACTAGTCCCTAAGAGACCACTACTGTAAATGTAAAATGACATACTCCTTAAACTACTTGAACACATCACAGGCCAGCTACAAGCTATACTCACTTTAAAATGTTTAATAGCATGAACATAAGAAACCACAAGTGAAATTCCTGTTACACCAAGTCATCAAAATTCTTGAACACTAAACTACTACAGATAATTATGAACCCTCCCTCCTGGCTCACAATCTTTTTATATATGCTACAGCAGATAGATATTAAATGTAAGCCAATGTCAAACATGGTGCTGGACAAAACATTTAAAATGTGCCCTTGACCATTCACTTTGATATACAAACTACATGGTGACTATCAAAACACCAATAAATCCCTCTTAATTGCCAGTAGCATGTGTCAGCCATTACATCACCCTCATCAAACTTACAGGCAGGTAGCCATCTTTACAGTGAGGGTGTTTGTGGGTGAGAGGCCTGCACTACTACTCCCAACATTCCCTCTGTCCCACACCTGAGCAGGATGGAGCACTCCCCCCCCCCCCCCAGGAGCAGTTGGAAGCCATTGCAGTACACCAAACAAACTTACAGATGGGTAGCCATCTTCACAGTGAGGGTGTTTGTGGGTGGGAGGCCTGCACTACTACTCCCAAGATTCCCTTTGTCCCACACCTGAGCAGGATGGAGCACTCTCCCACCCAGGAGCAGTTGGAAGCCATTGCAGTACACCACACAAATGTACAGGTAGGTAGCTATCTTCACAGTGAGGGTGTTTGTGGGTGGGAGGCCTATACCACTACTCCCACCATGCCCCCTATCTCCCACCTGAGCAGGATGAAGCCCTACCCCCAGCAGTTGGAAGCCATTCCTTCACCCTCATCAAACTTACAGGTAGGTAGCCATCTTCACAGTGAGGGTGTTTGTGGGTGAGAGGCCTGCACTACTACTCCCAACATTCCCTCTGTCCCACACCTGAGCAGGATGGAGCACTCCCCCACCCAGAAGCAGTTAGAAGCCATTACATCACCCTCATCAAACTTACAGGTAGGTAGCCATCTTCACAGTGAGGGTGTTTGTGGCTGGGAGGCCTACACTACTACTCCTAACATTCCCCCTGTCCCACACCTGAACAGGATGGAACACTCCCCCACCCAGGAGCAGTTGGAAGCCATTGCAGTACACCAAACAAACTAGCAGGTAGGTAGCCATCTTCACAGTGAGGGTGTTTGTGGCTGGGAGGCCTGCACTACTACTCCCAACATTCCCTCCATCCCACACCTGAGCAGGATGGAGCACTCCCCCTCCCGGAAGCAGTTGAAAGCCATTGCAGTACACCAAACAAACTTACAGATAGGTAGCCAGTATGTGCACCCACCACAAATTAAATGGTGCCATATGACAACACCAGCCCTCTCATTGCACAAAGGGGCATACCTACCCCATTGCCAAGCACAGTGTGCACACAGGTAAGCTAAGGAAACTGTCACCGCTACCAAAGTGTGACACACCAATGCACAAGTAGAAGAACATCAGGGCACAATCATGCACAGCACCTAGTTACATGTGCATCGCCATGGGGCAAGTGCAACAAGGACCATTTAAAAAATATGAAAGCATGTCTGGTGGCACAAATCAAGATATGCACATGACAGGACAAAGGGATGCAGGAGATGACAATGGCCAGTCCATGGCCAGATGTGACATCTGCCAGGTCAGACAAATAAACAATGAGTACTCAATTAAACACATGTGCCAGGCTCTAGATGGCAACAAGTCCCTGTAATCCTTAATTGTGCACGGGTCGCATGGTATGCCTTGACACCTCACACCATGGACAAGTAATGCCTGTACCACTGCATCATGTCAGGAAGCATAGTAGTGTACATAGTCAACAATACAACGATCTGTCAATTGTGCAGTGTACAAAAAGTGACTGACACACAGCTAACACAAAGCTTGCCGGGTGCACTACAATGACCATTTCCCATCTGACCCACAGGTGACCAAGAACTCACTGCAGAGGACAACACCAGCAACCTGCAGAGCCAGTCTCTCCCCGGTACATGGACTCTCGGATGTTGACTCCCAGGATTCCATGGACGATGAGCTTGAGGACGGCCCATCTGGTGTGCCAGGAAGCAACAGGTCCCAGGACCCCATCGTGCCCCCACCCCATCTGCGCCAACAACAACTTCACAGCAGACCCCTGCTGTCATGCCCTGTGCGGCCACCGCCACCACCACCAGTGCTGCCTGCAACACCCTCCCTGTCCCAGAGGATGACCAGCACACACCACCGACGGAGGAGGGCAGGGAGAGGATGCGGGTGCCCACAGTTGTGAGGCAACAGGTCTGTGGCAGTAAGGCAGGTGGGAGGGGCAGGGTCTCCCAGGGATACCAGAAGGCTGGGACCCACTCCCTGGAACACATCACCAGAGTCCTGAGCGCATACTAACAGGCCCAGGGACGAACGGGCCAGTCAGACGAACTGTTACACAAGCTCATCCTGCTGATGAGGTCCATTGACATCCGCATGGGACAAATCGTGGACCTCTTGGGCCAGCAAGTGGCGGTACTGAGGGCTAGGCATGCGCTACAGACAACACCTCCACCTCCCTCTGGT
Organism: Triturus cristatus; assembly: GCF_964204655.1. Lineage (NCBI taxonomy): Eukaryota > Metazoa > Chordata > Amphibia > Caudata > Salamandridae > Triturus > Triturus cristatus. The sequence goes on along the minus strand of NC_140588.1, from coordinate 204,978,289 downwards.
GGACCGCACGATGACAGTTCTCCACCCTCCCCTGTGCCCACAGAGAGGGGTGAGTCCTCAGACCCCACTGGCCCTGCAGCATGGTTCCCCTGCCAAACGACGAAGGGGCCATCCCAAGAAGACCCTGGGAGTATCTGGAGGCCTAGCACCTGCCAGAAACCAGTCACGGAGCCAGCCATAATGGCAACCCTCTCCACCACTGCATTGACATTTTGGACTGTCCTTTCCCACACTGCCTTGTGAATGGCATCTGTCTGTTGGACTGGGTCACCACAGCAATGTGGTGACTACTCAATTATCTCATCTACCACTACTGTCAACTCAGTGCTCCACCCCACCCCCAATGGAAATGTACACCCCCCCTGGCATTTCACCATTGCAAATAAAATATCCTTACATACATGTTGTCATGTCTGCTCTGTCTTTATTGCAGGATGTACAGTCTTCAACATGATCACAATGTACCAGGAGCATGGGCTGTATGTAGACAAGGAGAAGTCGAAGGCACCTAGGGAAACACAACAGAATAACTTTCACTGGTCTGGGTGTGGCATCACAGACATCACACAACCCCTACCATCAGGGTAACCCAACATGCACATGTCACAATGGCCAACAAGTGTCAACAGACACGTCCTGATGATGTTACCAAATGACATGTCCCAGAAACATTTCCAACTACCACTGAGTCTACAACTGGCTGCTGCTACAATTCTCACATGCCCCTTCACATTGACACCCACCGTCAAGTGAAGTAGCGGGTGATGAGCTGTTCATGCAGGTCAACACCTTTCTCCTCTCCATGCCTCATCACTGGACATGGTTTGGTTTGCAGGCTGGGGCCTTGAGTCCTCACCATCATCCAGGAGCAGGGAAATCTCCTTGCGAATGGCTAGGTTGTGACACACCTTCCTGGGGGAGTATGCCAGTGCACCTCCGGTCTTGTCCAGGCAGCCGAAACTTGACTTGAGCAGACCAAAAGTACGCTCCACCAAACAACGTGTCCTCCCATGGGCCTCATTGTAGCGGACTTCCGCCGGGGATCTGGGATTCCACAGTGGGTTCAGCAACCAGGGACGGTTGGGATATACAGAGTCACCTAGGTATGACAAACACAAATACACATTGCAACGTCACAGAGGCTGAGGACAGCAGGTCACACACCCAGCACGCCACACGACTAGGCATACTCACCCACACTCCATGCACGCTCAGGAAGAAGATTAGTTATCAGCTGGGGGACAATGCTGTTCCGCATGATGTAGGAGTCATGGGCCGAGCCTGGGAATTTGGCACACACTTACGAAATGGTCATATCTGACAGGCACACCACCTGCACATTGATGGAGTGGTAATGCTTGCGATTGCGGTAAATGTGCTCACTTGCCTGTGGTGGCACAAGACCGACATGGGTGCAATCAATGGCCCCAACAACATTGGGGATGTGTCCAAGGGGATAGAAGTCTCCCTTCACAGCTGGCAATTCAGCACCCCTGGGGAAATGGATGTATCTGTCCTTGTATAGAATCTTGGCAGACAGTACATCACGCAGCACCATGCTGAACATCGGTTGCGGCATCCCACCAGCGCTGGCCACTGTCTCTTGGAATGATCCAGTGGCAAAAAAATGCAGGGCTGCCATCACCTTATAAGTAGGGGTGAAAGCTGCTGGATATGTCCTGTGGGGCTGCAGGTGGGGCTCCAACAGATCACAAAGGGTTTTTAGGGTGGCTCTGTCCAGGTGGCATTTTCTGTATGATTGCAACATCCTCCATGTCCTCCAGCACCGTCAAGTAACAAATCAAATTTGGCCTCCTCCTAGTGGAGATGATAGTGAACATGTGTCAATTAAATACATCATGGGATGTGCATAGCACATCACGTTCTGGATGACACAACAACAACAATGACTGACATCAACCTTGACTAACAGACCAGCTCACATGTAGGGACACCTTCATGTACTCAAAGGCCACATCTGTCAACTTACACAAGACACGAACCTCAAACACCACCTCAGTCAATGTGAATGCACATAGGGATATGGCCACATTTCAAATGGGCACACCTGGGAGTATATCATCCATCAAATGTGTAATTAATCTAACCCACTGTCTCATACCTAGCTGCTGTACCTGTCACACCTCAATGTGTCATTACAACCTGGCACACATCAACCACACAATGGGCCGGATTCACAGAACTAACTTAAGACAAAATCCTAAACTTACTACCATTTTTGTATTCACAGAAGGCACTTACTCATTTTGGTATTCACAGAAGACACTTACTCACTTCGGTATTCACAGAAGTTAGGAGTCCTAACTTTAGGACTCCTAAATGCCTTCTGTGAATACCGAAAGTCTTAAAATTAGGATTTTTCTCAATTTAGGAGTCCTAAAGTTAGGACTCCTAACTTTACTACTATTAAACTGAGAAAAATCCTAATTTTAAGGCTTTCGGTATTCACAGAAGGCATTTAGGAGTCCTAAAGTTAGGAGTCCTAACTTTACTACTACTAAATTGAGAAAAATCCTAATTTTAAGGCTTTCGGTGTTCACGGAAGGCATTTAGGAGTCCTAAAGTTAGGAGTCCTAACTTTACTACTACTAAATTGAGAAAAATCCTAATTTTAAGACTTTCGGTATTCACGGAAGGCATTTAGGAGTCCTAAAGTTAGGAGTCCTAACTATGCTACTACTAAACTGAGAAAAATCCTAATTTTAAGACTTACGGTATTCACAGAAGGCATTTAGGAGTCCTAAAGTTAGGACTCCTAACTTCTGTGAATACCGAAATGAGTAAGTGCCTTCTGTGAATACCAAAATGAGTAAGTGCCTTCTGTTAATACCAAAATGGTAGTAAGTTTAGGATTTTGTCTTAAGTTAGTTCTGTGAATCGGGCCCAATGACCACAGTTGGCACTGGAACGACGAATATGTGCATGAGTAGACATGAGAGGCAATGCAACATAGTTCATCATTCATTGGGACGAGCATCGCTGTGATTGTCACTGCACCTCAACACATTGACATGTGTACACATTGTAGAGACCAGAACAGCACTGTCCTGCCTACACCAACATCACATCCATAAGTGACATGTGAGTGGGTACAGGCCAATCTACGAAACACACACATAAACATGGCATGTATAGCCATCAGTGGAGTAAATGGGAGATTGGCCTTGTGTGCACGGTGATGTTCCATTGACCATCTTGGCACTGTGCCCTGTTGATGTTTGACAGATGGGTATTGCGATTGCATGGCACCCATATTGTGGTAGCTACCGCCTAGCCCCGTCGGTGTGTCACTAGCACCCCCATTCACACAAGTGCGGTAGTCATAGGCATGGAGACATGCCCATATGGTGGTGGGCATGCTCCGCCACCCAAATCACGGTGCCTCGTGTCAATGCATTGCACCCATATCACGTTAGCTACCGCCTGTCCCTGACGGTGTGTCACCAGCACCCCCATTCACACAAGTACGGTAGTCATAGGCATGTAGACATGTGGAAATGGCGGTTGGCATGCTCTGCCACTAAAATCGCGCTAGCGCACACCGGGCCCCTGCAGTGTGTCACCGCCATGGAGCTTGCCCTAGAGCCAATGCAAAGCTCGATAGCAGTGGCATGATGCAATTTTGAAGATCGCGGTAGGCGTGCTCCACCACCGCGGAGGCAGACATTGGCTGCATTTGAAAGATGCACCATCACGGTACCGCACCCCTGGCTCCAGCATCGTATCACCGCCATGGAGCAGGCCCTTACAGCCAATGGGAGCCGTGTTTGTGGTGACATGACGCAATTTTGAAGATAGCGGTAAGCGTGCTCCGCCTCCGCGGAGGCAGTCATTGGATGCATTTGAAAGATGCACCATCGCGGTAGCGCACCCCGGGCCACAGCGTTGTATCACCACCATGGACCATGCCCTTACAGCCAATGGGAGCCATGATTGTGGTGACATGATGCAACTTTGAAGGTCACGGTAGGCGTGCTCTGCCACCGCAGAGGCGGTCATTGGATGCATCTGAAAGAGGCAGACCTGGACCACCAATTGCTGGAGCTTGGCACCTTTGAAATGACTGCAGGGGGCTATATATGTGTGGGAGTGAGCCTCACATTTCCGCTGCTCCCAGAGCCTGCTGCCTGAGACCTCTCATCTGCTGCTGCCTCCAGGGACTGCTGCCAGAGACCCCTCACCTGCTGCTGCCTCCAGGGACTGCTGCCAGAGACCCCTCACCTGCTGCTGCCTCCAGGGACTGCTGCCTGGGACCCCTCACCTGCTGCTGGCTCCAGGGACTGCTGCCTGAGACCCCTCACCTGCTGCTGCCTCCAGGGACTGCTGCCTGAGACCTCTTACCACCCAAATCCCCTGCTGTTGTCTCATGTCCTCAGTGATGGCAAGGACAGAGAAGATCCTTGCCAGTCCCTTCACGAGCGAGGAGCTGGAGGTCCTGGTGGATGAGGTGCTCACACAGTACCCAAGGCTATATGGTGCCCCAAATGTCGTGGTAAGTCTTTTTTTTTTTGCATATTTATATAGCGTGAACTCGACCCAAAGGTATTGGAGCGCTTTACATGAGCACCATATTTACATTACACATTCAGGCACAGGGTGATTAAGTGATTTGCCCAGAATCACAGGATGTGGACGCGACCTCGAGGTTTAAGCCGACGGACCACAGGGGGGCCACACATGTAGTTGGACTGATGCAGTATGTGCCTAAGAGTGTGGGGTAGTGTCATGCACTGCCTGACATGCCGTCTCCAGTGGGAGGGTGTGTGTACCCAATGCCACAGCTTTCCCTCCCTGCACGTGTATGTATGAGTGACCTGTGTTATGTTGCCAGTCATACAGTGACACAGAAGGTTGTTCATGCTGTAGTTAGGACAGTGATTGCTTGGCTGGATGGCTGCGTGTGCCCCTGTAGTCCATCTCAGTGTGAGCCCAGCTGGCCTGCACAGTCCCCGCCTACAAAGACAAGGACAACTCACTTAACTTACAGAGTATGACATCATTTTTTTCACATTGCACTCCAGCTATGGTCCATCTCAGCACTGTAGTTTGCACACAGCTGCCCTTGTGAATGGCATTTTGTATTTGTGAGATCATGTCCCTCTATGTGGCCACCATAACACATTCAACTATTCACAGGACAGGGACATTGATGGCTGTGCAGTCTCGGACACAGTGAGTCCACCCCCAAACACAGGTTTAATCTCTAACTCTAAAAAAGATCTTAAAAAAGATATTAAGGCGGCCAAGAAAGCATTTCAGGAAAATCTTTGGGTGAAACTCCACTACTCTTGCAAACAAAGAGACTCCAAGCTTTTTTGGAAAAACATCAACCAGCTAACTAATGGCAGGCATCGCCATCACAATTCGGACATCATGGAGGATACATGGAGAGCCCACATTGAATCACTATACAATGAAATCATCTCCCCAGGCTCCTCTGACAGCGGCTCCCAACTCAGCAACAAAGTCACCACAAGAGACTCAATGAAAAACAACTTCCCCTCTGATTCCGATTTTCCTTTGCGGATCCCTAAAGAACAAGTACTGAAAACAATAAAAAAAACTTAGATCTGAGGGTGCCCCTGGGCCCAATGGCCTACCGAATGCCTTGTTCCGGCACAATCCATCATTCTGGGCAGATCATCTGTCCCCCCTCTTTTCGGACATTCTAACCTCTAATATGATCCCTGAATCCTGGAGGGGAAGCATTCTGAGCCCAATATACAAATCGGGTTCTCGTTCCGATCCTGCAAACTATAGACTGATTGCGCTAATTGATGTGGAGGACAAAATTTACGCATCAAACCTGCTGGTAGATCTAGAGGACTGGGTGGCGCGAACAAGCCTTATTCCCCCAACACAAACTGGTTTCAGGGCCGGGATGGGCACCTTGACAAACATTTCCGCAGTAACCCCCATGGCTAATCAAGCCCTAAGCACCTCAAGGCCACTCTACGCTTGTTTCATCGACCTCAAAGCGGCCTTTGACAAGGTTTCAAGAGTTAGGCTATGGACAAAAATGCGTAACTGGGGCGTCCCAGCAAAGTTGCTGGAGGCCATAATCAACCTGTACTCCGAAACGTGGGTCCAGATTAGGACAGGAGACGGACTCAGCATCACCAAGAAAATTCACACACTTAACGGGCTAAAACAAGGGTGCGTGTTGGAACCATGCCTTTTTAACATCTATACCGCTGATTTGGATGAGCATCTTCGGTCAATCCAATGTGATCCTCCAAAACTTGGTACAACACCTATATCCAGCCTTCAATATGCGGATGACATCGTTTTACTGGCGCAAACACCAATTGGTTTGCAACGATTAATTATTGAACTCGGAGCCTATACCACCTTGGTCCATCTGACCATCAACCACAAAAAAACTAAGGTGATGAGCTTTAATAAACATCATAACGCTAACCGTAAATTTACCTGGATTTTGGACAAACGACCTCTGACTGAGGTAGACTCATACAAATATCTCGGCTTCCAAATTGATCGCAGACTCACTTTTAAGACCCACATGTCTCAAGGTCACATGAAATCTAAACAGCTGCAGTTCGCTTTCAAAACCTTAAAAAACAAACTTGCAGGGGGCTCCACTGGGCACTTATTAAAGGTCATAGCAGCAAAATTCCTGCCCTCCATCTCATATGGCACAGAAATCTTGAATGGCAAGGATGCTATAGGCTTGAATTTGGAACAGTCAATCCTCTTTAACCTCTTGCGTGCCCCGCCCTTTCCCCGCCCTGTGCCGGGCTTTCTATTAGCGGGCGGAGTTCATGACGAGATGGTCTCGTCATGGGCACAGCGCAACCGCGGCCCATGACGAGACCATCTCGTCATGGGCACTGAAGGGGTTAAGAAGCTGTTCGCAATTCCCCGACACATCCCGCAAGCTCAAATTCGCCTCGAGTATGGTTTAAAAAATCAGATCCCTGACAAACAAGGCACCCTAGTCAAGTATTACTGGAGGATGCGCGACGCAGAGGAAAACACACTCGCACGTTACTGTTGGGCGGAAATTGAAAAGCAAGCGAGCTTCACAAATTCAATTTTCAAAGTTCTGAAGGCTTCCCTCTCAGCTCTGAAGTTGGAGGAGGCATGGCTTACAGCCTCCACCTACTCCTGCTTCAAACTATTGGTCAATAAAGCCACAAAACGGCTTTCCATATCACTAGATAAAATTGCCTTAGCAAAAACCAAACATGCCTGGGCCGTGATTCAGTTATATCAGAGGCTGCAACCCCAACCCTACTTGCAGGATCACTTCTCTGCCGAGAAAAAACATTTTCTCACTTTACTAAGGCTAGGGTCATACCCCTCAAAGGACCTGACCCCAAAATGGAAACAAGCATGGCAATCAATGGAATGTCGCCTGTGTGGAGCTTGGGATGAGTCGTTACTGCATCTACTATGCATCTGCCCTGCCCTGGCAGAAAAGCGCAAAAAGGACCTCCGGGAGATCTTTAGGACGGAACAAATAAGAACTTGTAGAGCAGCAGTGATTCACTGTCTTACGGGCTCATCCATCCCACTGTCCTGCAGAGTCATAAACTTCCTAAAAAATGCAGCAAAAGATTTGGCCAATACAGAATCCGCTAACTAACTTACGCTGTATTAGACTAACTGGTTTCGAAATCATTCGAAATTCTTGTTCAAATGCTAATTTTGTATACTTTTTATATTACCAATCACAATGTACATTCTTGAAAGTTTTATTTATGGTGGTATTCTCCACCCTTTTAAGGTTTTTATGAAATCAAATAAAAGTATAGTTCTTCATGTGATGTATGTGTTGCTTAAGCCAACAATGGACTGGAGATGTGCGCAGGCTATATGGGTTTTCAGTGCTGACATCCTGCATGTGTGGGAGATGTGCAGGGACTGTGTTCCCCCTCACACCTGCATGCTTTAACATCAGCTTTTCCCATGCAAGTGTCCCCTGTGAGCTGTACTATAGTCTCTGATTGACCTATCATTGGATATGCGATGATTTTGTATCTTGCTGCTATACTGATAGATGTCGGTACATGTCACTGTGTCACTGGTCATTTCCCCCTCTTGTCTCCCATGCCTGCAGCTCAAGGTACACCAGCGTAAGGCCGTGTGGAGGGCCATTGCAGCGAAGGTGCGAGCTCTGGGGGTCTCAAACCAACGGCGCACAAACTGCCACAAGAGATGCGATGACATCAGCCGGCTGGCAAAGAATGTGGCGGAGATGACCTTGGGGCTGCTTCCTCGCACTGGGCGTTTGGCAAGGCGCAGCATGGCACCACTAATGGGGCGCATCTTGGAGGTGACACAGCCTGAGCTGGATGCACATTTGAAGGCGCATCAGCAGCAAGCCAGGGGTGAGCATTTGGGGAGTCTGACTTTGGCTGGGAGTGGCTGCATGTGTACAGAGCCTGTGCCAATGCTGGCCTATGTGTTGTTGGTAGTGTGATGCTGTGGCATGTAAGTGGTTGCTGGCCTGAGTGCCGATGGCATGCATTTGCCCTACCTGTACTTACAAAGGTGATTTGGATGCTGTGCCTTCACATTACATTCTGAGTTGTGCTCTTCAGGTTTCTTCTGCATTGGGGTAGTCTTGGGAATCCCATGGGAGGGAACGGCAGTGTGCCCGATCTGACTGTGCGTACATCAATGCCTCCATTGCATGCACCCATATTGGGGAGGCCTACACATCTTACAGCAATGTGAAGCATTATATTGTCCCCAAGGTACGACATGGTGTGTGGCATGGGCAATGTCCATTGTGGACTGTCATGTTGTAGTCTGGGTCTGTGTTGTCCCCTCCTGTTCCATCCAGTTCTGTCATTGGCAACAAGTAGTGTGCCCCCATCATGTCCCTAGGTGTGCTCAGAACTAGCTGTTTGTCTGTTTGAACACAGCAGGGTGTTGTGCTGTGTGGTCATCACATGGCTCACTCATGCCTGAGTTTACAGTTTCCATGCACTGCTTGAGTCTATATAGTGAGTTGGCACGATGTGATTGCACAGGGTGGTGTCCAACATGTAGATTTGGTCAACTTTTGTCATGCATTGCTTGCATATGTTTGTTCTGTTGCTGCCACTGACTTGACCCTACATCTCTCTCTCTCATGCAGCATCACCTGTGGTTATGGAGGGACAGGAGACGGACACCAGTGGGGGTGAAACTAGAACAACAGCTGCCCAGGGGCCCAGTGACACAGATGTCACCAGCGCCTCAGAGGGGGACAGGAGTCTGCTGGAGAAGTCCAAGCCTGAGACGCAAAGCATCACATCATTCAATGCCAGTGGGGATGCATCCATGTTGGAGGGCACAGAGAACGGGGACTCTGCATCGACTTCCACCACACAGCGGCCATTAACCACCCTCCCAGCCACTTTCTCTGGTGCTGCCCATGTCTGCCTCAGTTAGAGGGGAAGAGTGTCCTTCACCCCTAGCACCGCTGTCCCTGTCCCCCCTGCTGTCATCAGTGCTGAGTCTGTGGACCTTTTGTGCCAGCTGTGTGTAAGCCAGACAGCTCTTCTCAATGCCTTAATTGACCGCGACAAGAAATTGGCCCAGGTGGTTGCTTTCATGGAGGGCATACATTCTGACGTTGGTGGCTTGCACCGGACAGTCCAGGCTTTGTCATCAGCAGTGATGTCTGCCCTGCAACAACCACATACTTACAGTCCAGCTCCGGTCCCTTTGTCCACCCCCTGGCAGTGGCCACGTCTGGCGATAGTGACCACCGCCCACATACATCAAAGTCACGATACAGCACACAAAACACACAGCAGCAGCAACCAAAGCGGTCCAGGGCGCAGACACCATCCCCACAGAAGACGAAAGCCACTCCAGAACGCAGGGAGAAAAGCCCTTTAGGTGACACCAGTGGACAAAAAGCAAAGCAGCAGACCTCAGGCACACATGCCTCAGTGGCATCCCCATCCAAGGACTCTCCTGCCCCTAAAGCATTACACAAAGATAATCGTACAGTGTCTGTGCCCAACAAGGCGGTGGTGCATGCCAAGGGTACACCTAGGAAGGGCTCCAAGGGAAAATCACCAACTACCTCGACTCCCATTCCAAGCCCAGAGAAGCAGGGGCCGGAGGGCACTGTAGGGGTAACACCTAGTAAACAGGGGAAGGGGTCCAGCATATCACCAGAGGGGCTGCCAGTGCCTGCATCTGCTGCAGCTGTGGTGGTGAGTGTGCCTGTTGTGCCCACACCACTTCCATTGATCCAAAGTCAGGCAAGCCATTTAGGATTCATAAGAAGTGGAAGGGCACCCCTCCACAATTTCCCAGCCACACCATGTCTCCCATCTGCATGACTCCACGTGCCACTACACCACCTGGTCCAAGCAGCCCTCCAGCTTGCCAAGCCACTGATAGCTCTACCTCAGCTGTTCCACTCTCTCCCCTGTCAAGTGCCCCGTCAGTCCCCTAGACACAGCCAGCTCCCAGTCTACCTGACAGCCAAGTCTGAGTGGTAGTCACCCTCACACACCTGTCTCTCACACAGGTGGGCCTGTACTGCACATTGTTGCCCCCTGACTGTGTTGCTGACCATGGAAAGGTACAGTCACACACATTCCCTGTGCAGCTTCTCATGGACATAATCTGCACCCTGAAATGGCCACTGGATTTGTGTTTTGCCCCCAGCCTGTGCAGCTTCTCATGGACTCAGTCTGCACTTTGTCCTGCCCACTGGCCTTGTCGTTCACTGCTGTGTGCCCCCTGCCTGTGCAGCTTCTCATGGACATGCTCTGCATCCTGTGCCTTGCTCTTCTCTTCTCATGGTACCTATCTGTGCAATATGTGAATAAAGACAGTTGCGCCTGTTGTCTATTTTGTCAGTGTCCTTAGTGAATAAAGTTATTTTGCTGTGTGTAAATGGTTTACTGTGCCACATGGTCTGTGTGGCACTTCAACATAGTCAATGTTTGGGCTCACTTACTCTCTTTTTTTCAGGGGTGACTGGGTCTTCAGTTCTTCTTGACCCAGATACTTGTGGTGGCAATGGTGTCAATTTCGAATGGTTAGCAGTAGTCATTTACTTGATTAGTTTATGTTGGCTATATTGTACACATGTCAGGTGGGGGGGGGCACTGCCAGCACAGAGTGGGTTTCTGCACACAGTATTGCAGGCAGGCTGTCCAGGGTCATCATGTGTGTGTTCTCCCTATATGTGTGCCCAGTGGTGTATGTGTGTGGTCATCTTGTGATGGCCAGTCATCCTAGTCCCATGGCTTACTTTCCATTTGTGCTCTTGGATGGCCAGGTAGTGTGCAGTGTGAAGGGGGTGAGATTGTGTGGAGTGTTGATGTGTACATGCCTCTGCGATGTCAACTGCACACATGTGTCACCCAGGAGTTGTGTGCCTGTTGTTTCGATTGTTCATCCCTGTGGATGTGGTTGTATGACTATGTGTGAGTTGTATGCTGTGCACTGTGCAGTGTGTTGGTGTGTCCTTGCAGTTCTGTCTGACTCCTACTTGTTGTTTTTGTCACTTGTGAGTATGCAGAGAGTGTTACTGGCAAGTCAGCGTTGTGTTTTGTTGCACATCCATGTGTCTGGTGGCTGTTTGTGGGGACTGTGCAGACGGTTGTGTGTGTTGTCATGTCATCCCCTATCTGTCCTTCAGCTGCCTACCCATTGTGGGTCTGCACTCCCTCTCTTTGTGTATGGCACACTCCTGCCATGTCCCCTACTGACATGCAGTACACTTTACTTTGGTGTGGGATGTCCCCTTGGTTTGTATGTGTGTGTGCCTCCCCATGACTTCATTTATGACACTGTGCTTTGTGGTGCAGTTCTTTGGCCAGGGTCAATGTGTCACTCAGGACATGTCCCCAATGGGTCATGTGTGATGTTCTGGTGCTGTTTGTCAGTCATGGTTGGTCCTATGCAGTTCAACGGTGTGTGTTGCCCAGTCCTGTGGTCAAGTTGTTTCCACCTTTGTGTCGCAGACTTGTGCATCTATTGGGTGTTGAGTTGGATGTATGTGTGTTGTTTGTGTTTTTGCTTCACTTCCTGGGTGTGCTGTTGTCTTTGTGTTGTGATATATGGTGTTGTGTGGGTTGCTGTTCTGTCACTGATGTCTGTGTGTGTCTGGTATGCTTGGTGTGCACATACAGCTTGTTGTGCATGCAGTGCTGTGTGTGTATGTGGCCTTGTGATTGCCTGGTGTGCATCCCCTGATGTCCTACTGTGTTTGCTATGTGATTATTCTGCCTGTGCATCTGTTGTTTGTTTGCTGTGGCTGTGTTGTTCTGTGATGGTGCACTTCTTGTGTGTGTTGTGCTATGTTATCTGTGCATTGTTCCCGAGTGAGGAGGTTGTGCACTCCTGTTGTGTCTGTGCTCCCATTGCCTTTCCCCAGTTTAGCTGCACAGGGCATGTCTGTTGTTGTTGTTGTTGTGGCTCTGTGTGTGTTTCTGTTGGGCTATGTGTTTGCCTGTTATATTTGTTTCCACATTTGTGGTGGCATCCCTGTGTGTGTGTGTGTGTGTGTGTGTGTGTGTGTGTGTGTGAGAGATGTTTGTGGCTGAGCCCAGGGTGTGTGGTTGTTTGTGTGTGTATTGACTGTCAAGTGTTGCCAGCCTTCAGTGTGTTTGGCACTGGTGTTGTGTGCTGCTGGTGTGAGGGGGGTATGTGTGTAGATTCTTACTGGTGTTTTTGTCAGTCCTGAGGTGTGTAGATGGTCCCTGTGTGTAGTGCTACTGGTGTAATCCTGTGAAGTAGTTGTATGGATGAGTGGCTGTTCACAGTTTGACTTCAGGGCCTTCCTTTCATCCTTGTGCCTATACGTGGTTTGCCTTGCTGTCTCCCTGTGTTGTTTCACTGAGCTGTCTGTGGTTTCAGTTCACTGACTGTGCCAGCCATGTGTGCTTTAATGGTGTGAGTGTGTTGTGCTCTGTTCCTTGTGTTGATGTGATGTACACATTCTTGTTGTGTGTCTCCATGGCCTTCCATTTGTGTGCAGCCCACCTTGGTTTCCATATTTGTTGTGCTCCATTGCTGTTGGCATGTGGGGTGTGTATGTGTGTGTGTCAATCGGTGGTATGTATGTGTGACTGTGCAGGCTGTGTGTCCATTTGGATGTTAATTCCTTGTATGTGTTCATTTGTTGCTTGTCCTCATTTATATTTCCCTGAGTGTGGTGGTGTGTGTGTTTGCCTGGCCCTGTGCTACTGTGCTGTGTGTTGTGTGTTCCTGTGCAGCCACTCCTGCACTGTGTGTCTCCATGATTGTTTGTTGTGTGGTACAGGGTGTGTATTGCCCTGGCTTGTTGTTGTGCATGGGGTGCACAGGAGGGGTACATGGCATGTGCCTTCATGGGGTGTGCTAGTGTGTGGTGGGAGGGGTGTGGCCCTGTGGTCTTTGTGCCCTGCCCATGCCTGGCCCTGTCTTCTGCATTGTGCGCATGTATTTGCTTGTGTTCGCCGCTGCGGTGACGTGACTGGGACATTGCTGCATGGTGGCGGTAGCTGTGTGTCCAGGATCCAGCAGGGTGACTTTGTGGCAGGTGGGTGATGTGTGGGTGCCCTTATGGATGTGTCCCTGTCCCCCCTAGGGTGTCTGATGTGGATTTGGACCCTGTGTCAGCCCGTGTGTTGTGTTTGTGTTGTTGCGTACCTGCGGCGCCGTCCGCAGCAGTCCATGAGTTCATGGTGATGTAGCAGGTACAGCACCGGAAAGACGTGTAGAGCTGGGTCCATGGCGGTCATGACTGGGACTCTGGTTTCGCGCTCCGCTTTCGAGCTTTCGCCATCCCTCGTTGGGCGGTGTCTCCGCTGCCGTGAATCTGCTTGCTTGAGTCATCCTAATTTGTGGAGTGGGGCGGACGTCATTCTGCACGGCAGTGAGTCTCCATTGGCTCACACCTCCGTGGTGGCGGGTGCACTTTGATGGCGGTGCGTGTTGCACCGCGGTGGTCGGAAAATGGCCTATGTTTGACCATACTAATAAGGCGGGCGCGAGGTCTGCTGCTCGCAGGCGGAAAAAGGCATTTTTCCACACCGCCAACGCCGCGGTGGTGCCACCACCCAACATCCTAATGGACCCCTTAGTCTATAAAGGTTGGAGATGACCTGCAATGTTACATTAGACCCAATAAATTGGACTACTGCAATATGACCCGAAATACCCTGCCCTATATGTACTGGTCGGGTATGACTATAAACCCCTGATGTTATCTGTCTTCGGCCAAGCATCAGCCCTTAAAGCACTTTTTATTACTCAAGGTACACAAACATCCCACCAAACCACCAGGGAGGCCAATTGTCTCCTCCAACAATGGTCTTTTAGAAAATACTTCCATTTTTTTGGACTACTTTCTGTCGCCTTTTGTCATAGATCTTAGATTATATTGTAAAGACATGACAGACTTTCTAAAAAGGATTGATGTTGTTGAATGGGAGCCCAGTTATGAAATGATCTCACTAGATGTGTGCTCCCTATATACCTGCATAGAGCAACGGAAGGGTGTGGAAGTATGTTTGTATTATTTGCATCGGCAATCATTAGAAAGATTGAATCACACTCTAATGTTGAAACAAATGATTATTTTCTGTCTGCAGGAGAACATTTTCCTTTTTGACAAGACACTTTACCGTCAGAGGTCTGGGTCAGCTATGTGCACCTGTTTCGCCCCCAGTCTAGTGAATCTTTTACTGGGCTGGTGGGAGGAACAGGTGATATGCGTTGACACACTTGAGAAATACACGGAGGACATCCCACTATGGCTGAGATACATCGATGATCTCTTTATCATCTGGGACAGTGGCCAGGATCTTGCCACCAAGTTCATCGATGTATTATCAGCCAATGATCTCAACTTGAGTTTTACACACTCCATTAGTGACAAATCATGTGACTTCTTGGATATTAGAGTCATCGTGGAAAACAACAAGCTGACCACAACCCTCTTTAGAAAGGAAACTGCTAGTAATACAGTCCTGCATGCAAGCAGCCACCATCCATCTTCCCTTATTAACAGCATTCCTTATGGGGAGTTGCTGCATGCCTGCAGGAACTGCAGCACATAAAAAAGCTTTAAGGTGGAGAGTGCCAAAATGATTCAGAGGTTTAAACAGCGCAGTTACTCTGAGCGGGTTTTGAAACAAGACGCAGTAAGGTGAAACAATCAGAGGTTCTCTTCAGGGAAGGGAGAACCAGAAACATGGGTGAGACAGCAGAAAACAATCCACGCATGATCACTACATATAATTCAAAATCAGGTAACCTTAGAGCACTTATGAAGAAACATCGGGGTCTCATTAAAGCAGACCCAGTGATTGGGAGAGTCATAGGAGAATCACCTACCATAATATACAGACGACCCATGTCACTTAAAGACAAGTTAGTCCACAGTTACCAACAGACACAACCTACTGGGACATGGCTACAAAGAAAGGAGGGATTCTATAAATGTAATGCGTGTAAAGCAAGCAAACATACCCAGTATTACAAAACTTTCAAGACACATGATGGTAAAGAATGCACGATTAGAAAATTCATTACCTGTACCACTGAATATGTAGTATATCAGTTGGAGTGCCCATGTGGGATGCGCTACATAGGGAGCACGAAACACCCTCTCAAGAAGTGCATGCTCGAACATCAGAGGGACATAACAAATTTAGACTTTACATATACCGTTGCACACCATTTCTACAACTCACACAACAGTGACAAGAATTTGCTCATCTTTTGTGTGATTGATAGAGTTTTCAAACATATACGGGATGGCGATATGGAAAAACATCTCAGAATTCTCGAATCAAAGTACATCATCGATTTGCATACCAGAACGCCCTTTGGTTTGAATAAGGAGAAGAAATTGAATACACACATTGGCTTATGAATTAATTCACTGCCCCACTGACTGCATATGATATTCTCTACTGTTAACGAGTTGTCTCTGTACCTATGGACGATTTGTCCTTTTAATTTCTAATGTTTGATGTGTATGTTTGTGTTATGACTGTAATTTGTTGTTTATTTGGGATTATTTTTCCTTTTAGTAAGGTGGCACTGCACCATAAGTGACACAATTCCCAACATCAAGGCACAGGGGTCAGTATGGTAGACTCCCCCGTAGCAATTGACGGTCCGCAAGTGGAGGACCATCACGAGTGGCGGCCACACAGGCCCTTACTGGCGATAGGGGGTTCTAGCTGATATGACTATGATCTGTCATGCTCATGTCCCATAATCCCGTATAGGGAAGGACCGTAGACCAGCCCTAATTAGGCAGGCACTTGTCAGTGTCTAGTAATTTCCATCAAACTGGGCAATTCACCATTTGGTGCATGCCTTCTGTTCTTTATTTTACCCCTTTTTCAGCTTTTGCTCTCCATTGGGAGGGTATCCGAGTCCAGTAGACCAGCCACATTTTCTTGATCTATATTTTTGAGGTGAGGGACGTATGTATATGTTTGAGTAGCCTCGGCATTCTGTCACTAATTTCTGAATTTGAGCACCTTTACACGTTGACACGTGCAACCCTCAAGATTAGGCGAGCACACTTTCTTTTTCTACCCGAGCGGGGCGGCTTTTATCCATGTGTGGGTACATTGATCATGGAGAGCTAGTTGGGTGCACATACACATTTACAATAGCTTTAAGGGCTGATGCTTGGCCGAACACAGATAACATCAGGGGTTTTTAGTCATACCCGGCCAGTACATGTAGGGCAGGGTCTTTCGGGTCATATTGCTGTAGTCCAATTTTTCGGTCTAAGGTGACATTGCAGGTCATCTCCAACTCGTATAGACTTAGTCTGTTTGGTATACATGAACTGCACCAGCCCGGAATATGTAATTCTATATTGCCATTGCCCGATGTCGTATATCGGCAGTATGGGTTAGGCTTAGCCTAGGATGCCATAATAAATAGGCTAAACCCGCGCGCAGCCCGTGCATTACGCTCAATCAATTATGTAATGCACAATATAAAATGTAAGCTATTATTAATATTAATGGTTTAATTAATTGCCTTTTGCTGAATTATGAAGTATGACCAATAATCAGAATATGAAGTACTGCAAATGTAAAATAATTTTCAAGTCTTATTCATTATGTGTAGAGCGCCAAATATGCCTTTGATTACATGGTATCATGCACTAATATGAAATGTGAGTTATGAAGTACATCTGACAGCTTATATTGACTGCTGTTTGTCTAATCAAAATTATGACCTTTTATTACGTAGTATTTATTTTAGATGTAATTAAATCACTTTTGTGTTATTCATTGTATAGCACCCGGGACAACACTTCCTGGTGAGCATTTCCACTATGTCCATGATGATGTTACTCGATGTTTACCAAATGCTGCTTCACCCATTTACGGTTAACTTGACAAAGGCCATTACGGCTGAAACGCATTGTTTGTGAGCAATAAACTCCCCATGGATTTGAATGGTGTGCCGCCTCATTCCTGCGTGGTTTGAATCCTTCAAGATTATTTGTGGCTTTCGCTACCACGGCAGGCACCGGCACTTTGAAGGCAGGCAAGCGGCGTGTGGCGAAAACTTTTTTGGACATATAAATTCGTCTAGCGGGGGGCGAGAAAAAAAGGGGGTCCCAAAACGTGTTTTCCCCATCCAATTTTCCATAGGAACCTTTCATCGCAGCTACAGCTCGAACTGCTGAACGGAATTACACCAAATTTGGCAAAGAGGTAGCCCTTGGTTCACACTCATGCCTTTTGGTTAAATGGTGTAAATCCGTTCAGTAGTTGCGGAGAAAATCAAAAGTAAAATCACATATATATCTATGGGCGCGGAGGATCCGTGCACCCTGCCGAGCACGAGCTGTATACTAATTGGCTGTCAACACTCCAAACCAGGAAGTGTTGGCAGCCATCTTGTAACCGAGGCACAAGAAAACATTAAAGCAAACGCGCAAAACGCAAAAAGGGGGCAGGGTAGAAACACCCTGACCCCCTAGGCCTGCTCAGGGGGTCCCACATGGACCCCCAGGGCCAATTAAAAATCGGCACCCAGCGCGAATTTCTGCTGGAATTTTTAAAAAACGAAGCACGGGCTCCCGCACTTCGTTGTTAATTAGCCCCCTGGGGGGGCCAAGTCCCAGGGGCAATGTGCATATTGTAATAGGAGGCCCATAGGGGCCCCCCAGCCCCAGGGACCGCCACCACCCGGGGCTTTATAAAATTATGTGGGGAGGGCTCTCAGCCCCCTTAGCCCCAGGGACCGCCACCCCCGGGGCTACACAATAAAATGGGTGAGGGGGCTCAAAGGCCCCCTCAAGCCCCGGGGACCGCCACCCCCAGGGCTTTGTTTACATATTTGCGTGGGGCTCACGGCCCGCCCGCAGCCCCGGGGACCACCACCGCCCGGGGCTTGTTTTAAAATTAAAAACTACCTGTGTGGGGGCTCGAGCCCCCCCACACACCCTGGGGACCGCCACCTCCCTGGGGCACTAAATATTTAAAATAGGGGGTCCGTTACGAACCCTCAAGCCCTGGGGACCACCACCCCCCGGAGATTTGAATTAAGTGGGAGGGGGGCCGCGTGCCCCCCCTGGAGCCAATGATGGCCCTGGGGACCACCACCCCCAGGGCCGGCTCCACCAGTGTCCCAGGGTGCCCACCACTGTACTGAGGGTCCCAGAGGGCCAACTAGCCCACCAGGTATCTCCAGTATGTACCAGGAGGCTGCGTTGCAGACAGGTGTTCAGAGAGCACACCCCTTTTTACACCTCTCTGCAACGCAGCTCTGTGGGGCTTACTGGAGGTACCTTGCGGGCTAGTTTGACCCTTGGGACCCTCAGGATTCAAGGGGACTTAATCTCCCAAATTAAAACGGCCACAGGGTGCATTTACACAATGGTGAAGGGAGGGGATGGGGCCTGAGGTGACGTGTGAAAACACGCCCTGTGGCGCGTTTTAAGTTGGGGAAATAATTCCCCTTCAATCCTGAGGGCACTGGGGGCTAACTAGCCCACCAGGTGATTCCAGTAAGCGCCACTGCGCTGTGTTTCAGAGAGGTGGCCCAGGCCGTGCCCCTTTTTACACCTCTCTGCAATGCAGCTCTGTGGCGCTTACTGGAGGTACCTAGTGGGCTTCTTGGACCCTAGGGACACTTAGGATTCAAGGGGACTTAATCTCCCAAATTAAAACGGACACAGGGCGTGTTAACACAGTGGTGAAGGGAGGGGATGTTGTAGGAAAGTGGCTCTAAATATACTGGACCAAAGTAAGGTACAGTGTGTATAGAGTCCATAGTCCCCAGAGGTTTGCCAGAGGTTAAAGTTAGATATAACCCTACTCTCTAAAGTGGTAGCTTGTTTGAGCAGTAAGGCAGTATCAGAGGACAGGGTAAAGCATTTGTTGTACACACTCAGTCAGCAAATCGTCTCACACACTCAAGAACTGAACTCTAGGCCAATTGTTTTGTATCAAAAGATATGGTTGTTTTATTTTAGAACCAACAAGTTATCAAAATATACTTTCTCAGGATGAGTTACTTTAGTTAAATACTTTTCAAATAGGCAATAGACTTTTTGAATGCAATTGTTACAGTTTGTTGCAATAGGCAACACAATTTCAAACACAATGCAACATTGAGCTCAATGGGAATTTCTGGTTGAATGCAATTAGTCACTTTGTAGATTACTTTTCTAACCACAGGACTGAATCCTAGATTCAGTCCCGGGACATGAGCTGTAAACAGTTAAGCAAAAGCGTTTTGGTTACAGTAGTGATTTTTAAGCAATATAATTGTATTTTAAAAGTTGACACTTAGAAACTTTTTCAGTTGGAATTACCAATGATATCCTATGGAAGGAAATTCAATTTGCAGGTAAAGTATGTTCGCGCTACTTTTGTAATCCAGTGCTGGACTCCTAGGTTCAGCACTGGGACCTCTATCTAAAACAGGCAAGTAATTACGTTTTTATCGTTGGCACGATTTTTTGAGAATATTTGTAAATTTCAAAAATCAACACTTAGAAACTTTTTCAGCAAAAAGCAGGCAATCATATCCTATGGAAGGAAATTCAAGTTACTGGTAAGTGCAGTTATAATTACATTTCGGGATCAGTACTGGGCTCAAAGATGCAGCACTGAGGTCTCTCCTAATAACAGGTGAGTAAATCGGAATTCGTAGTTCGGCTGATTTTAGAGGAATATTTGTAAGTTTCAAAAATCGACACTTAGAAACTTTTTCAGCAAAAAAAAGGCAATGATATCCTATGGAAGGAAATGCAAGTTATAGGTAAGTACGGTTAGAATTACTTTTCAGGGTCAGTACTGGGATCAAAGATGCAGCCCTGAGGTCTCTCCTGATAGCAGGTGAGTAAATCGGAATTCGTAGTTCGGCTGATTTTAGATGAATATTTTAGAGTTCCAAAACACCAAACTTTCCAAGTGAAACCAGTCAATGTTGGCCTATGGAAGAAAAGTGAGTTATCGGCTTTTAGGTAAGCACTCGACTGGCAGAGTTAAGGTTCTGAGCATAGACTCAGGGGTCTCCCAGGGTCTGGTAGGTACAGCTGGTACACCCTCAGTGGCACAGGGGCAGCCGAGTGCAGAGGTAGTTAGGCCCAATGTTATCCAATGAGAGGCAAGAGGCCTTCGGTTGGTGGCTGCTGGCTAGCAGGCCAAGCGGCTGTGGGAGCTGGGCTCCTGGTCACTTGCTCAAGGCAAATGGGGAAGTAGGATAGGACAAAGGATGTACTGCCAGGGGCACTCGGGCGGCTGGGTGCAGGGTGCTTTTGAGCCGTCGGGCGCTCACTGTTATTCATTGGAGATCTTTAAAAGGGAACAAAGGCTGCAGGCTCGGGGACGGTGGATCTTCTGCAGTGTACCAAGTGAGTCCAGATTCCATATTCAACAATGCAATGGATCAGCCTGCAGTAGAAGTACAATTTTGTTACTAAACAACAAGAAGGGAAACATTGACTTGAGTCAATTTTAGTGTGTAGATTAAATAACAGTACACAATTAATTCAGTTAATGCACAACAAACAACAACACAAACACCAATCACTCAGAGTCAGCGTCCAATGCATGCCATCATTACCTGTTCCTTGTACTCACCTTAAGTTAAGGGGCAGTCTCTCTCAGCTTTGAAAGGAGGATAGCTATAGTAGTCTTTATGTTCCACTTCTTTTGGAGGAACTCGACGAGGCAACATTTTTTTGTACTTTTCTCCATCCAATCATCATCTGGATTGAGGGAAATGGATTTAGGAGGATGGAGCAGGACTCAGAGAAGTTGACTTAAGTTAAATGCACAGAGCTGCAACGCCAATATGGAAATAAAAGAGAATTGAAGACAGTGGTGATGGATTTGTTGTGATTCGAAGTTTAGAACCAGAAAGACAAAGACACACACATATTAAAGTAAAATAAGAAAGAAAGAAAGTAAGAAGTTAAAAGCCTATTTGTCAGGGAAGTATAGTTCTTCCTCAAACTCTGGTGGTTCAACCAGAAGTAGTTAATCATCTAAGACACTATTTCTGTCACCTAAGTCGCTGTCCTCATCTTCCTGCATTGATTCACGTATTTTGTAATTCAGTGGTATAAAGTGTTGATTCATTTTGATCATGGTTAACCTCTCCACGTTTTGGGGCGAGAGACTGGTCCTTTTCACTATTGCAATGGCACCAGCAGCACTGAAAACATGCTCAGAAGAGAAACATTCGACAGGGCAAGCCAAATAGTTTATCGCCAGCCCCTTTTCCCATACCAATACAGCAATGGGTTTTGATCAATGTAGACCTCTGTTGGGTCATCCAGATAGGCCTGGACCATCCGCTCAATGTTCAGGGGTGCTCCACTTTGATGGGCCTCTTTTGTCTATGCATCAGCACTGGGCCTAGCAAGCCCTTGCTGTAAATACCAATCCCGTGGAGATTTTATTGGGGCTGATGATCCGGTTCTTGATGTTATTGATAGTGTTGGTGACAGCTCTGTGCCAAACGCACTGCCCTCAGGCTCTGAAGTTGAACTTGACGCAGGATGCCCTGCTGCAGTACTTGCTGTGGGTTTGAGTAGCAGGCCTTTAATTAACAGCCGGTCATTTTCCAAGTCACTGGCTGCCTCAGCTAGCCAAGATTTGTACTGGGCAACATCCACTTCTGAAAAAGGAATTAATGTCTGATTGTTCAGTTCTGATTTGTACAGTGGATCCAGAATTGTGGCACAAATGTAATGTTTTGATGAAACAATGCTAGTTTGCACCCTTGTATTTTCAGCTAAGCGACGGGATAAGCTCTCCACCAAATCATATGCTTCATTTTTTTCCTCCACACCTATGTACATTTCAGACACCTCCTTTAGCTGTTGCTCTAGCATGTGCAACAATGGGATAGCTTGGCCCATCGTACAGTCCTCCTTGCTGACTTCACGTGTGAAGAGCTCAAAAGGAAGAAGCATATCTGTCAGGCATTTAAGTAGGCCCCATTGGTCCATCTGAAGGGTCATGCCTTTCGCAGTCGCATCCCATATTCTTTGCATGACATACTCATTGATTGGTCTGTACTGATCAAACAGACGATCAAGCATGCAATAAGTTGAGTTCCAACGTGTTGGCACCTCCTGTATGAGTGCTTTGACTGGCATTCTATGCTCACGTTGAATGATCCTCAGCTGATTCCAGACTTTAAAAGAATGGCTGAAATGAGTGCATATTCTTCTGCAGGTGGTCAGTAAGTTGCTGACTCTGGTTTATTTTTTCAGAAAGTCTTGAACAATAATGTTAATGCAGTGCGCCAAACACAGGACCCTGAAACAGCCACCATCCTGCATGGCCTTAACCCTATTACTGCCATTATCCGCCTCAACAAAACCAATGTTAAGCCCTCTTGGGCGCAGCCATTCAAAGACCTTGCTCTTCCAAAATGTTTGCAGCAGTATGAGATTTCTGCATGGCGAACATGGCTACAGTTGCATGTTTCCGAGTAGCATTAAAAATCTCAGCAGTGTAAACAACACCTGCTTCAGGTATCTTTTCTCTAACCCCCACAAAAGAGATCCAGTGTGCAGTGATGCACATGTAATCAGTGGCTTGGCAACTGGTCCACATGTCTGTTGTAAGGTGTATATTGTGAACAGCACTCTGCTGCAAAGCTTGTCCAAGCAATTCCAGCACATCGTGATGTAGTGCTGGAACAGCAACTCTGGTGAAATAGGACCGGCTGGGAACCTTACATTTTGGGCAGATGGGCGTCACAAATTCAAGGAAACCCACCCCTTCCACAAAAGAAAAAGGGAGAAGGTCCAGCGCTTACATTTTAGCCAGCTTCGCACTGTACAAACGTGCTGTTGGGTGGTTGCGTTCGTGCTGCCCCTCCGACCCAAGCATGCTGAGATTTCTGGTGCAGCTGATGCGGGTGATTTCTTGAACCCAGTTAGGCTCAACAGCGCACTTTTTTTCATTGCAGTATTTTGTTGCCTTGGTGTCTCAGCCTGACTCTTACTACGGTGCCACTGAGATGTTGCTGAGGATATGGGAGGTACCACTACCCTGCTGGGGACAGGGCTACTTTGTGTATCAGAGAAAAGGTCTCCCTCTTGTTCACCTTCCACCGCGATCATATCTTCTTCTACTTCTTCATCCCCACCAACAGCAATGGGTGCAGATTAACTTTTTTCTACACTAAGTAGGTGCGCCTCCTACTGAAGCATGTGGGGTTTTTTCAGATGGGTTGTTTGGCCTCCGGTACCATAGTTTGTACCAGGCTTACCCCGACTAACAGCATGTCGACAAATTGAGCATATAGCAACATTGTCCTCCGTACTGCTGACCAAAAAGAAGTCCCAAACTGGGGAGGTGAACTTTCTTGTGCTGCTGGAGGTGCCACTTGCAATGCCGGATGAACTGGAGGGTGTGCCTGGAATTTGACTCTGTGACGTTACAATACCACTACCTACTGAGGTGGTGGCTGAGCTGGATGTACTTCCCTACCTGGTCTTTGCAAATACAAATATGGAAGCTGGAGGTCATGTTGGTGTTACCTGTGTTGGTGGTATCAGTGCCACATCCCTCACAGCGATTTGGGATGGGGTAATAATAATGTCGGTCTCCATCTCCATTTGGGCGGGAGGGATCTTCATGATGACTGGCTAATCATCATCCTCCTCTTCTACATCTTCATCCATAACTCTAAGGCTTTCTCAAAGCTTCCTTTGTCTTAGCCTTGTCGCGTGGCGTGCCTCACTCTCAGGCTGAGCTGGTGGGTTCCCAGTGGTATCTAGATCATCAGAAGGTGTGTTTGAAGAAGAAGTTGATGGACTAACCCTTCTTTTCCTTGCTGGGGATCTGGAAGACAATGGATCTTCTGAAAGAGTGGCTTGCTCTTCTTCATCTGCAGGAAGCTCAATTTCCTGAACTGCTCCTACTTCGGGAGGAACAACTACTATTGTAGGCTGTTTTTGTGGCTGTTGTTGTGGCTGTTGTTGCGGCTGTTGTTGCCCACTTATCTGCCAAGTTTCCGCCTGCGTTGATTGGGTCCTACTTTGCAATAATGACATTTCAACATCGCTGCTCGTTGGTGTTTGCACAAGCAGACTGGCTACCCTTGCGACACTCATGGGCTTGGGCCTAGGTTGGTGGGGTGAGCCCGCTGATGCGGAGGTGCTGCTCTCAGCTTGGTCACCGGACACCACTGATGCAGGCGTAATTTTTTGTCTCTCAAAAAACATACTGGGCGGCACACCAGTCTTGGTAAGTGGCAGTGCCACTTCATTCTTTTGTTCCTTCTTCTCACTGGCAACTTTCTTGGTACTGGAGGACCTATTACCTTTCTTTGGGGCCATCTTTTTCCGATGTCAGCAGGACACAGGTGCACAAGTTGTAGAGATGTCTGTGGTCACACGTCACGTGATGTCGTGCGCAGCAGGACTTCTGTCTGGCAGGACAACAGATGATGATGATGACACCTCCTCCTCAGTCTTTTTGTGCACCTAAAAGCAAAGATGCCAGAAGAACATCGGTGAAATGTTGTATTTGTTGTTGTGGTTCAATTTCTACTAGTACAAACCAAACAAATATAATATATAACTTAATGTGTGGTGGTCACACTTGTTAGTGTTATGTTATTACATTTTATTAACTCAGTTTAAGTTATTAAAAAAACATAACAATGTAGCTATTTGTGAGACTTTGACAACAAGGGCTTTCATGGTACACTGTTTACACTCAGGAAGGATAGGAAAGAAGAAGAACAAAAACAAAAATCCAAAGTAATCGAAGTGGAACATGTTTGGTGTTAATTTGTGCATCACGTCATTCAGGGAGCTGCAGCTGGCAAAGGGGATGGATGCAGTAAGCCAAGAGGAACAAAGGAAAGACATGCAGGTCTATATGGTAAAAGCAGCACACTACTAAATTACCACCACAAAATGGTCACCAGCTACATGGTAACTCACAACAAGCAGGAAGCCTGGAAAACAATGAACTCAAGCAGGCCTATATGGCCAGACAAAGAAGGCATGCTAAACAACACAGCTTTAATGCAAAAATGAAAATCCACAGGGCTAAAAAGAGTTGGAAAGTTATGCAACAACCACACCACACACACATCCAACAAAGGCATTTATTTAACACACACCAAAAAAGTGAAATGCCCCCAAAAAACTGATTTTGCGATTCAATCCAATGCCTTCCATGCCCTAAATGATGTTTAAATTCCACAGACACCACAGAGACAGTTGTTTCATTCACCCATGAGTAGCTCTGGGCCTACTGAATGAAAGGCCCATTGGCAGACTAGGCCACAAGCTTACAGGCCTATGGCAAAAGCACACTGGCTGGCTCCACAAAATGGCTGCCAGCCACATGGCCAGGCCACACACAACAACAAGAAAGGGAAGACAGACAATGCAGGCCTATGGCAATAGCACACTGCCTGGCTTCAAAATGGCCACCAGTCACATGGCCAGCCCACCACAACAAGAAAGGGAAGACAGACAATGCAGGCCTATGGCAAAAGTACACTGCCTGGCTTCAAAATGGCCACCAGCCACATGGCCAGACCCACAACAACAAGAAGCCTAGGCCAAAAGGAACAAAGGAATCACATGCAGGCATATATGGCAAAAGCAGCACACTTCTAAACTACCAATACAAAATGGCCACCAGCCACATGGTCACTCACAGTCACAACAAGCAGGAGGCCTGGAAAACATTGAACTGTAACAGGCCTATAATGGCCAGGCAAAAGAGTGATGCTAAACAACACAGCTTTAATGCAATAAATGCAAAAACAAAAATCCACAGGGCTAACCAAGGTGTGCAAGTTATACAACAACCACACCACACACACACACAACAAGAGATTTATTTAACACAAACAAAAAAAGTAAAATACCCCCCAAAAATACACATTTTTCAATTCAATCAAATGCCATCCATGCTCTTAATGATGTTTAAATTCAACACACACCACAGAAACAGTTGTTTCATGCACCCATGACTAGCTCTGGGCCTACAGGCTACCCAAAATATTTTTTTTATTAAATGATGAAAAGTACAAAAATTGTAGTTGCGGCAACTTCAATGCCCCAATAAAACAAACAACACCAACTTACTTGTAAAATCTCAAATCCAAAAGTCCTCAAATCCAATGATACATGATGCAGCAGACACAAAGAGTGAGCCTTCCAGCTCCAAATCCAAATGAAAAGTGAACAGGACATGGACAAAGCACTGGGAGGAGCCTGCTGGACAGGAAAAGGAAGTTGGAGACTCTGGGGCACTTCCTTCCTCTCTCAAAAATAAAGTTCAGCACAGCTGAGTCAAAATATCATGTCATACCATTAGCAGGGGGGATATACCTTCAACAGTACAGTGTGTGGACTACGCATATCAGGAATGTGTCACCATAATGTTTTACCATGACTTGTCAGTGTACCATACTCACAGAAGTAAAAGAGTCCCTGTAAAGAAGTATGATAGGTCAAGTATGACACCAAGCAAGAATAGCAATTTAGCAACCAAAATTCTCTAATATATAAATGGCACCATCTCCCCTTGGATCAAAAAGCACTCCTATACTCACAAGTGCACACATGTGCCATATCTAAAACTGTACCATACATTAGTCCTGGTGTGACTTGCCCATCACACATTTATGTGCATGTAAACAAGTATTTTGGGAAAGCCAACAGTGTCAGTGAACAAATATACAGTCAGGACTGTTATCATCTGCACACAAACACTGGCAGCAAAAATCCTAAATAGTGCAGCATGTATCATCCATGTCAGCATCTGTGTGCAATCTTCACAAACACACATCACCCTGCCAATAGCACATTATGTGACGTGGGGGCGGGGTGATAGCGCCTGAGCAGCAGAAATGAGTATTTCTGAATACACAGCAGTGAAATCCAGGCCCACTTACACACTACCTGGCACATGCCTCAAGCTATTTTGTGATTGCAAACATTGTGAATCGCAAAAAAAGGCCAATTGAGATCGCAAAATACCCTCCGCAATGCACCAACACAAATTAGCGAACTTACAAGGAATTCACAAAAGTAAGAAATCGCAAAATTGCGGGACCTGAAATAGCTAATTCCTATTTGCGAATCGCAAATACAGACTCGCAAAGCTATGCACAAAAAATCGCAAATAGAGATTTCTACCAAAATTGCTATATTGTGCTTGCAATTTACCGAAATGTACAGGCAGGTGGTAAACAGGTGAAAACAATCTCATCAGGTGCAGCACATCAGCAAAGTATTTAAACAGGCCCAGGAGGAGTCAGAATGTTTCACTATGGCAGCGCTCTACGTCATGGAGAGTAGGATGAGGTTACGAGCAGCAGCACAGAGAAGAAGGAGATTACAGGAGGGCATTTTTAGAGTGCGCATCACATTGTTGGGGCAGACTGAAGAGGAGATCTCTGACAAGTACAGGCTCCTATTCACTTGGAGGGAGAGCGACTTGTCCCCATCTGCTGCTCAAAGCTGTCTCTCTGCTATTTTTAAATGTCTGGCAAGGGCGCAGTTGAAGTGTAACGAGGACTAATCTGAGGTCCTTCTTTACGGAGCCTTCCCTCCTTCTTTCAGGGAGACTCTGTGGCCCTCTGAGTACCCTCGGCCCAATTCAACTGGCAACCCTGCAAAAAACCTGGGAGTCTGGTTTGGGGACAATCTTAGGTTCTCCACGCAGATAAAGAGGCTTGCGGGGGCTTGCTTTGGAATATTAAAATCACTCAGAAAGTTCCTCCCTTTGCTACCTAGGCCGGCTAAGGAAATTGTGTCTCGAGCCTTCATCTTGTCCCGCATTGATTATGCTAATGGCTTGTACATTGGCCTCCCAGGGTATCATATAAAAAAATTACAAACAATACAGAATGCAGCAGCTAGGGTTCTGCTGCAAATCCCTGGAAGATCGAGTATGAAACAGCATCTACGGGACCTCCACTGGCTCCCTGTGGTCCATCAAGTCCAGTTTAAGGCTCTTACTCTGGTTCATAGAGCCTTGCATGGTTCAGGGCTGGTCTATCTTCGGAGGAGATTTGCTTTCTACGCCCCCCGCAGAAGTCTCCGTTCTGCAATACAGCGCCTGGCAGCCGTCCCCCGCTTCTGCAGCGTCCGTTTGTGGGGCAGCTATCTCTCTGTTAAAGCAGCGGAGGCCTGGATTTCCCTCCCTCTGGAGCTGCATGATATTCAGGATGCTAGGCTATTTATGAAACAGTTGAAGACTTTACTCTTTAATCGAGCCATCTAATCTCTGACCCTCTGCTCCTACGTTCACACACCGCGTCGGGACACTCTTGAGTATCCGTGTGCCATATAAATGCATTGTAACACAACATAACATAACATAAATGCTGTGATGATCCTTAATCTGATTGCAGAATTGGATTCCCTACTGCAGCGCCAGACTCACAGGATACATGTCATTCCCACTCATGAGCAGGTCTTATGTTCCCTGCACCTACTAGCGTCAGGCAGCTTCCAGGGTGTAGTAGCTGTAGCTGGAGGGGTGTCCCAAAGTTCCCTGTCACGTTTCTTCAATGCATTCCTACAGGCAATGTTGACAAGGATAAACCACCGTTTACTTTTGATTGTAGCCCGATCCATATTTTCCTCTTCTCTGACTCTGGGACCTGGAGAGATAGTTTCCCAAAACCCCTATCGTGGCTCCTGACAACGTCCTCAATGAGGATTTCTAGTTCCTTTTCAATACATTTTATTTTTCGTTTTCTTGCAGCTGCTTTCTTCCCTGGTGCTGCAGAATCCATGTTTTTGGCACAGGACAGTATTTGCAAGCCCAAAATTGCTTGCTTTCTTCTGCTGTGTTCCTGCACTCAGCCTCCTCCTCTGACTCTCTCAGTGCATTGGAAAAAGCATGGGATGCATCACTTCCTCGTTGTGATGTCATCTCCATGCACCAAAAGCGACTCGCTATTTGCGATTTTGCTATTAGCGACTTTGCTATTTGCGATATCACTATTAGCGATGTCGCAGATAGCGATTTATTTATTAGTGATTCGGTAACACGCAATCGCAAAATGCGATTCCGAATTTTACCGATTCGCTAATTTTTCTCAAATTTTTTCATGCATTGCATTTAGCCATTTCATAATAGTGAATTGGTAAAAATAGCTATTAAGAAATCTCTATTTCAGACTTCGATGCATGTGCACCTACATGTGGTGTCAAAGTAGAGGGTAATGTGTTTTTAACTGTATGTTCAGCTGCCAACAACAATAGAAAGTCACCCTGCACCAGTCTCACAGCGGTTAAGCCAATAGGAGGGCAGCAAGCAATGCATGCATGGAAAAACGTGCATAACGCCAAGCACACAAGAGAAATCACCAGAGCCAAAGTTATTTATATGTACATGTGCACTGCATTGAGCAGCAGACATGGGAAAAATCAAAATGTACGCAAAATTATGCATATCTCCTTGGTTTGACATCCTAAGAACAGTTTATACCCGGTCTTCATTTTTGCACGGCCTCCTATGTACGCCACCCTTGTACATAAGGGGCAGCATAAAAATGAATTGGGGTTGCTGTGGAACGGCCATTGCAACACCCACTGCCCACCCATTTCACGCTAAGTATGATGTGAAAGGGGGCATTATGTACAAGGCAAAGTTAAGGCACATTAAGTGGCTTAACGCTGCCTTGTACATAAGACGCAGCCCCAATTGCCACCACAACGTCAACATAGGTGACATTGTTGTGGCAATAGGGCCTTATACATATGCCCCTATGAATGTACATTGTCATGCCATCTGCTTGTACACCAATACAATGCATGATCATACTATAAACACACATACATGCATCTCCCCTTTACGTTGCAGAAGGAGAAACATCACCTCCTGTACAGCAGCCTGAACCTCTCTTCAATGATGAAGAGAATGACCAAGCAACCATCTACCAGGACACACTCCAACATCTGCTCGACTCCATTAGCACACCATCTCCGGAAGCAGGGCCATCCAGCAGTGTTGTGGAAACTACAGCCCCTGCACAAACAACCCAGCAGCAAGCAAGACCCCCACAGCTGTCTCCCCGGACCTTGAGGACCCACTTCTGGCATTTCAACGTTGTGCGGTAGATGTCCAGCAGGAGATGGCTGGTCAGGTGCGGGTCTGCCTTTGACAGCATGGCTGCAAAATTAGTTGGTTTACGTGGGTGTCTCAGTCCCATTCAAGACCAGCTACTGACCATCACTGACACCCACAGTCTGCTCCATGCTCTCCAGCATTCCATTGCTGTCATTGCTGGAGTACTGACTCAGAGACAAGAACAACTGTCCAGTATGAATGGCTCCAGTGATGTCAGCAAGGAGTTGCATCACATGTGAATGAGCGTGGAGAACATGGAGCAGATGCAAGCCCCTCTATGGCAGCCACGGTTGAACACCACAGACACATTGCTGGAATCTTTCATGCCCTGCAGCTGCTCATCACAATAGTGCTGCATCAAGGCTTGGCACAGATGAATGCTGCTGCTGCTGATGCATCAACATCCACATCTTAGCCCCCAGATGTGTCAGTGCCTCACAGTGCCGCTGACAATCTACCACCAGGCACACCAGAGGCACATGACACATCAGAGGACAAAGATGTTGATGATTCTGCAATATTGCTAAGAAGAAAGCTGTAGAATTCACCAATGCTAAATTGTCAATTTTGCCTTGTATCTGTGTTTAGCATCATGACATGGAACATCATCTTCCAATGTCCTCTGCTACACACTATGACTTTCACCTTGGAGCACAATATGGACTGTCATAATTTTTGTTGTGACCAAAGACTCTACTATCAGCCTGCTGACTGAACTCTGTCTCTTCCTCTGGTCATGTTCCACACAAAGAACTCTGTCAGGTCCTCCACTGGGCATCTATGAAATGTGGGGGTTGTTTGACCAAGTACTGTGGCAGTCTTCACCAAAGCCAATGCATGCGCTAATTAAAACCTAAACGTTACACAGATGTGTGTTTATCATGACCATTCAGGTATTGAAGTCTCCAATAATGTTGGAGTAGTGAATCCATACCCATGTACACCGAGTGACACATGATAAATGTTCATCTTAAACTGTGTCACAGATAGGTAGTGAGATGACTGGGCAGGTGAGATCTAGCTGTGCCGCCATTGATCGAATATGACCTACTAGCAATATCCCAACATTGCCCTCCATACATGATGGCAATAGGCATGTGTGGAAATCAGTCCAACTCAGTTGCATGCCACAAATAGTGTCTCCATTTAGCATTGATAACAAGCCTCACTTGGCAGATCTACTCACACTCTATGGGGTGTACAAAACTTGTTGTGATTGGGGTCATTACATGTCACATTCCAAGATAGAGCACACCACATGCACATAGATGACGATTCGTTATAGCACATATTGCCCATCACAATGTCTGTTTCAGTGAAGCCGTGTTGGCAATAGGGACCTAGCCCTAAGTGCAAGTCCATTGTCATACACTTACCATGGCTTAACAATGACTTGGAAACAAGGAACCCTCTTATGCTATGCTCACTGTGAAAGGAGACGGCAGTGTACAGGGATGTGTAGTGCAAAGCAAGTAGCACATAGTCAGATGCTGTATCACCATTTCAGGTGTTATATCACTATGAGGCATTGACAAAGGTAACAGCGTGGAAAAGTGGGTATGACACTGGTACTATAGGGAGCAATACTACATTTCCCTTCCGGTTTGCTGCAGAACTGTGTTTGGCCTTGTGCAATGCACATTTGACCAGCTAATTTACATCACTGTGCATGAGCAGGAGGGTGAGCCATCAGCCACAGGAACAAACAATGTCCATAATGATGACACACTTGCACTACGTAGCAGGTGTGCCTATGTCTGTGCATGTTAGATGGACTTTGTGCCAGGCTCTTAGGATAAGAAGGGTGTGGACGTAATCTGTGGTACACAGTGCAGACATACATCATCATGATGGACAAGAGTTGCAATGTCAATGTCTGTTCAAAGCCATGTTCCAACATTGTGTTGCAAATGTACATCAATGTGCATGCCAGCTCTGTGAGTCACGCATGAAATGTTCAACTGTACAAAAGAGTGTCCCTAGCCTAGGACATGACTCCAACTTGCCACACTGTAATGCATGCAAGTTCACTGTGCTCAAATCAAAATGATCCTGACACTATACGTCCTGCTAAGTAACATGTCATGACCACATAGACACCTTCAAATGATTGCCCTGAGATTTAATAAGTGGGAAATAAGGTAAAAAGCTAAACAACACCAAACCACTTCAAAAATAAGTGCTAACTGAACAGTATGAATTTATTAACATTTAACAAAATAAACTACCCTAAACTGATACTAAGCACTACTACAACTAACCTAATCTAAACTAACTATGACAAAGTGAATAATAACCTTAACTATCTAAATCTACTAATACTAAACACGCAACAACAAATCTGGGACATCAACCCCCCTCCCACCCTTAAAGCACATCAGAAGACAGAACAAATACATCTTGTCTAAACATAAACTAACTACACAGATATCATACACGAATATATATATATTTTTTTTTAATTTTTTATTTTTTTTCAAGAACAAATACATCAACCCCCCACCCAAAGGAAAAGGAAATGTAGCCACAAATACTACAAGATAATAAATATACAACTATGCTAAAATCTAACACTACCTATCCCTACACTACCTAACAAATAAAAAAATAACCTATCACTAACTACTAAGTATAAATTACATTGGCGGAACGTAGGAAAGGGGGATCGGTCTCCATTGGCCAGTTCAAATTTGGAGACCCAGGGCATCATTTAAGTCCTGCATGTGTGTGTTCTGCTCAGAGATCTCATGTTCTAAACGTGACAACCTGACATTAATGTCCATTATAGCACGGCGGTCCCGCATGGTAAATGGGACCACCCGATCAGATCCTGCTGCTGCCAATGTAGCTTGTCTTTGGGTCTGTGAGGGGGCACTAGAATGTGTTCCGGAGACTGTGGTTGCAGCTTGTCTCAGTGTTCTTCCAGGGGGATGCGCAGATCCCTGCCCATGTTGGGATCCACGCCTGTCGTCAGAAGTGCTCGGTATGGCCTGTGTCCCACTCTGGCTGTGTCCTTAGCCTACATTGGGCACCAATGTCCACCTACCAGCTGCATGGTCAGCTTGATACCTCCTTGACATGTTGCGGTGTCCCTTCGCCACCTTGCCGAGGTGGAGATACCTGTCCTTCCTGACCCTAAATGCATGGGCCTCCTCTAGAGACATGCTGTCTGTCAAAGAAGAACAATGAGCAAATTTTAGTCATGAAGACTATGTAAATTATCCCCATTGAACACAGAAACACTGGGTCAGTGGACCATGGGAGCCTACACTCTAACAAAAGATTGTGAAGTTGGAGAATAACATGTACAATGCAATGTAGAATCAATGATCAGTTACAACATGCTGGCAACACTGACATGACAGTGCATGGCATGTGACTGGTTGTGTCACAACCTCATGAACCTGTCAGGGGTATATGTACAAGCCACTATCGCCACCATAACATCACTTTCAGTGACATTATTGTAGAGAAAGGTTCTGCACATTATTTACAAGGCAGCATTAAGACACGTAACATGGCTTAACGTTCCCATGCACATCAGGCACCCTTTCACACTATGGTTAGTGTGAAAGGTGCGTCCAGTGGGTGTTGTGTAGGTCGTTCCAGAGCAACACCCATTGTATTTGACACTGCCCCCTATGTACAAGGGTGGCCTTCACATGAGGCAGCACCAGAAATAAGACCTTGGGAATCCAGGTCCAAAATAGTCAAAAGGAGGATAACCAATGTATTTCTCATTGTAGTTGATTCTTCAATGGGTGCAGCCTTGTGCAGCACACATGCAATATGCAAAAAGCCATGTTTTGTATATGTACATGAAGTTGTGCCTTCCTGTACATGAACAATGGGGATATGTACTAGGAAGTGGCGGAGCGTGTGGTTAGCCTCCTTGGCTCAACAACTCTCTTGGACGCTTTTGAAATGCAAGGCTGCACCATATTATCAAGAATATGGTGCAGCCTTGCCTATCATCCAGTGATGATGCTATGTTTAACTACTTTGCACCAATGCAGGCACCCTTGCACCAGAGTGCAAGGGTGTTTGTGTGCATGTGACGATTGTTCATGGGTAGGAAGGTGTCCCTTCATGCACATGAACAGTCCTGGAGAAGCCCTACTGTCACTTTCACTTGTGCTGCATCAAGCATCACACATGGCAAAACAACATTCGGTGTATGAACACTGACGTGTACATAAAAGCGCAGCCCATCTCGCCACCACTACCTCATAATAGGTGACGTAGTGGTGGTGATCTGGACCATCGTGGTTTAATCCACATCCTTGACCCTGCTGTAATTTCAAAAGACAGGACTGTAGACCACAAAATTTTACAATACATTCCCAAAAGTAACACCTCCCTGTAGTAAGAATAGTCATTGAGATTTAATGGGTAATGTGTTGTAAAGAATTGCGGTGTAAAGCCCAGCATTGTAAAAGGTATTGTGTGTTTAAACATGTGGATTTGAAGCATGCCTGGAAAATGCATCTGGGGTAACGTCACAGATTCTGCAAGAGTGGCTCGGACATTAGACCTAGAGTTAAATGTGGGGAATGAGTCCAAGGAGACAGCTTTACAACACCATTTCAGTGAAAAAACATGCCAATTACATACATAGGCACATCTTTGCTAGTTGGTGGGTGAACGTGCTATTGGAAGACTTGGCTTTAAGCTACGCCATGGAAAACCTTTAAAGCTGTGATGCAGCATACATACGATAGTACTGTGCAGACCTGTATCTGACACCGCACAGCCAGGAAAACACTACCTACTTGTGCATAATCTGGCACACTTGTACAGTCATCTCAGCCAAGGATGTACACGCATTCCATGTCTGGTCATACTCATCACCAACACCACTCACATGTCCCCTCTCCTGTCTGTAAGCCCTGGAATCAGCATGGATGTGCTGTATAGACAGGACATATTGATCTTTCTTGCATGGGTATCAATGACTGGGGATGTGCAAACATACATCAGGAACACATATGCATTCCTCCATCTTCACTTACTAATTTGTAAACCTTTCACACTTCCACCAAAGCCCATCATCCTGGAGTCAAGGTATATGTGATACCCCCACATACTGCCTGGTACTAAGGACATGATTTGATCCTGACATTCATCACATCTCACATTGACAACATTTAATGGGTGTACTCACCAGTGGCGTGTGGGTCTCTGAAGGAGTCGATGTCCCCCTGTGTGATGAGTGATCTTCCGGCCGTGAGACATAAAACAAATATGTGTTGGTAACCAAAAAAATAATTCACACATGTGTCCTAGTCATCATCCAATTGATCACCTTCAATGTAAATGCTCTGTAACTGTACTTTTGCTGTTCATGTGGCATACATGATTGTGTAGAGTTTGCATTTTATTTCAACAAGACATGATAATGCCAAGTGAGGGCAAACAAGGCAATCATGCTTGCACATTCACACATTTTGCAGAGACGACTTGTGTGACATATTCCCAAGGCCCTGTTTGGCCAAACATAACCATGTCCTACATGCTCTTTTGACAATAACATCGATGGAGAATTTACAAGGGTGTGGCAAAGCTATTGATGGTCAATGTCACTCTTGAGAAGTCATATGCTACATATTTTAACTTTGATATCTCATACAATGGTACTCTAGCCAGAGGTACAAGGGCACCGTACATCGTAGTCTGCGCCAACATGGGATGTTAGTGAATAGCTTTTCCTATCTCAGCAAAACTCTGCGAAAAGCATTATTCCTCATTTTTTATGATCTTTACATGTGTGCTGGCTTGTACAGCATACATGGAATGATCAAAATGCATTGGATTGTTTATCTCATGTAAGGTCACACTTCATGTACATGAACAATCTTTTGGCACTACACTACAACTTCTTTGCACCAGCGCAGGTAGAAACACAAGCCTGCACCATATGCTTGTAAACATGGTGCAGCGTTGCGTTTCTGCCGTGGAAAAGTTAGGCCTGAAAGCATGATGTAGAATGCCTCACTCCGCAAAATACCTGTACATTTACCCCATTGTGTTACAGACAGTACTTTTTATTAGTAACAAAAGTGTTCATTCAACTATTTTGAGGTAGTACTTACCATCTTGTTGGCCAAGGAGGACTCCAACGTGGTCCAACATGTCCCCCTCACGTCCAACGCAATGCTGCCATCGATGTTTCAACTGTCGGACAGTCCTGTCCACACCGAAGATCCGCAGCATCTGACTCCTCACATTCTCCCACCTCACCTTCCTCACACGTACCACATAGCCCTGAAGGATCCAACCCCCACTTTCTAAGGGCAGGTAGTGGTTCACCAGACAGAGGAAGCCCCCTAATGCCCCCTCTGACATACTGTCATCCCTACCCACACCCACCATCTCCCAGCACACACCTAAATCCAAGTCAAAAAAATTAAAACCCCAATATATATCCCAACGACAATTAATAATTTAAAATACCCCTTGGACAAACACCCGACAAAATATAGTACTAGATACAAAAAACAAGTAAGGACAACTACACAAGACTTCACAGGGACACTAGGGACAGTTCACAGGACACAACCACACTATCAAAACCAAATTCAGCAGCACAGAACACCAAAAACCTCCAACACTCTCCACAATCACAAGAAGTGTACTCAAAAGTGAAAGTGAAAGTGCACAGTACTCCTCCAGACAACAGGATACATGCTGACATCACTTCCTGTGTGTTTGCAGCTCGTTTTTTGGGTTTGCGATTATTTTCTGCACGCAAAATGGGTTTTGCGGTAATATTTCGTGTTTTCACATGTATTTAGCTATATTTTCCTATCAGGGTTATGAAAAAATTGTCGCCTTAGCGTTAATGCGGCAAAGATCTGGACGCAAACTGCAAGTTTTACTTCAGTTGAACTGTATTTGCTGTAATTTCATCTCTGACCCCAAAACACACCCTAAATTTAATCTTTGACTACGAAAACACATACCCACCCTCAAACGTACAATTCAACAATAATAAACGCACATTGTTAAACTATCAGATGTATGTACTCATGCAGAGTATGAACATTCACACAAGGTTTTTGTGTAGTGATGTTTTATTTGAAGAACTATGCTCATGTGCATTTTGCACAGTCTAAACAAAGAAAGTGTTGTCATATTTTTATTTGGTCATGTGAAAAAATTGTGGATGATTCTATCCCTTAGTGCTGTTCCTGCATCCATGGTTGTGGTGTGTGCAGCGTCAGCCTCTTCCTCTTCGTCATCCTCAGGATTGTCTGGTTGATCCTGGAACTTCTATCCATGGTGCATTGGTGCGGACACATATGTTGTGCAGCACACGACATGCCAGGATGATCTTGCAGACTAATTCAGGGCTGTACAGCAGTCTGTCTCCTGAGATGTCGAGGCACTTGAGCCGTGACTTGAGGACTCCAAATGTTCTCTCCACAATGGACCTGGTGCGTCCAAGTGCGACATTGTGGGTGTTTGTGGCTCTGAGGGGTGTCATCAGCCATGGAGATAGTGCATATTCTTGATCACCTGTAACATGAAATGGGGAGATGTGTCCATTAGAATATGTGCATGCTGTGTTTGCAGTGTTCCTGTTTGTGTGTGTGTGATTTGTGCTACTTAGGTAAATTAGCTTTGCCATGTGTAGCTTCAGACAATTGTCCCGCATCAATGCAAATTACATTCCCTCCCTCCTGCTCATCCATCCCACCTACCCTATGTAATGGCGGCGGCTGCACATTAGCACCACTGGTGCAATGAAGGCACACAAAAGCAAGCACGGCTGCGTCCATCCGTGACCCAGACACAACTGGAGCCAGGGACCCTGGATCTCATTACGTCTACCTCTGTGACTTATCTGCATTGTCGCACTCAAACGAAGGAAGTACAACTGACAACAGGCCACAATAAACACCACCCAGGGCCAGTTATCCTGCCTCCACTGCCTCATTACCTTCACCTCCGCCATGGCTGCCAACACTGCCAGCACAATAAGATGCATCCTCATCAACATGCACTCCCTGCACAGACACACTGTGGACATCTGGTACCTCTGGGACACACTATCACCCAACATCACCTTCTTTTTGGACAGCTGGACCACAAACTCCTCTGCCTCTGACATCGCCCTCACAATCTCAGATGGAGACAAGATCCAGAGGGAGGACTGCCCCCAACACCTGGCAGTAGTCCTCAATATCATGCATGAAAAAGTCCCTCTGCCTCTCCACCTCCAGCAACACATTTGCCACCACAGAAGATATGCACCTCCAGGTACAGCCCATCCCCGAATCCACACTCTGCGGCACACTTGCCTAAAGACCCCCCGGACACATGGACTGCTTTGCCAACACCATCAACGACCTCTTTGCACCCCACGCCATCACCTCCATGGACTACCTACTAATCATAGACCTGGATTTCCACCTCAACCACCCCAAAGACACCAACTCCACTACACTCTGGATGAAGAGCTTGCCAACATGTACATGACACAACTCTTACTCACACTGACCCATAAGGCAGGAGACACCCTCAACTCCTTCTTTGCAGCAGGAAACAGTGTACCCTTCAGCCACACCACACAGCACCCATGGACCAACCATCACTGCATACACTTCCTTGGAACATAACCAAACCGGACAAACCTGCACATCGCGCAACACAAAGGTACTGGAGCTGAGTCACCGATGAACAGATTTAATCAAACCTCAACTGCAACTCCCCCAACACTGCAGCAGACACCAAACGTGCTTCCAGGAAATCCCACTCATGGATCTCCAAATGCGCAGACAAACCCACCCCTCCACACAACTCCGACAGACAGCGCAGCAGCAAATCCGCATATTTCACCACCAAACTCAAATATTCCAGACACACCTGCAGAACCCTGTAGAAAAACAGGAGAAACTGCAAGGCACACATTAACTTCTAGACATACAAAACACCATGTCCAAATACCACCAACGCATTGGTAGCACTGATAGGAGCTTCTGACACAACATATTAGTTGTATACGCCACCAACTCAAAAGACATATTCAACGTCATCCATGAATTTACCAAGACCACCAGATAAGCCATGGACAACCCCATCCTGGACACGTCTCTGTCTGGATTTCTAAGCAACCACAGCACCGAGACCGCCCAACTTGCTGCCACAGACAACATCCCCACCTTCCCCAAAACAGCCCTAATTCTAATTGACCTGTCACACCGTTTCCCACCACACACTAGCGGGCAGACTACATGACGCAGGCACACAAGGAACCACACGTGACTGTATCCCATCATTCATCACCAGCAGAATCAAAGGGACCAGACTGCCACCCTTCCTCTCTGAACCCACAAATATTCACATGCAGATTGCCCCATGGATCATTGGTCTGCCCAACTGCTAACTCTTCAACATCCACATGGCCCCCCTTGCCGCCATCGTCCAACAGCACAAACTCAGCATAGTATTGTACGCCAAGGACACCCAGCTTACCCTCTCCCTCACCGAGGAGCCTACCACAACCAGACTCAACTGCAGGTAGTTGCAGACTGAAAGAGCAACATCTGCATGAGACTCAACGCAGAGAGAAAATGAGTTGTCATCCTTGGAAACACCCCAATAGCATGCACACCACCCTCTGCAGTCCCAGAAACACACGGAGCACGCCAGAGACATGGGCATCGTACTCAAATCCCCCCTCTCCATGTACCAACAGGTCACAGACGTCACATCCAGCTACTTCAACACCCTCCACATCCTCTGTAAGAGCCTCAAATAGATCCCCCAATCCAAAAATACAGTCACCAACGCACTAATTTACATCAGACTGGGTGGCAGACGCGCTCTCTGCGCCAGCATGGGACAGTCTGTGCTCTGCAAGCTCATGACTATGCAAGATACCACCGCCATACTTGGGCTTGTGTTCACACTTTCCTTATAGGTCCTGACCCACTATCACACCTATTTGTTTCCAACCTCTCCCAGCATTTGCAGCTGAGTGACGGAGGGGCAGGACTTTGGATGGAAGTTTGTCTACAAGGCTACCCCAAAGGACCGCAGTCCCTCAGGTTCTTGTGTATGGTGGGTGGACATATTTCAAAGCATGTTGTTTGACATTTGCTACATGTGCATTCTCACATTTGTGTGCTACATGATTGTGGACTTGTTGTGTGTTCAGTTTGTACTTACCAACAGGCAGTCCATTTCCATATGTGCCATTCTCAAAACGCTGGTTGATGATGGACTGCCAGAAGATATAGGAGTCATGCACACTCCCTGGAAACTTGGCTACAATATTGGTGAACAAGACCCGGTGGTCCAAGATTGCCTGCACGTTCATGGAGTGTGTGTGCTTCCTTTTCCAGTAAATGTGTGCAGTGTCCGCAGGAGGCACAACTAGGACATGGGTGCAGTCAATTGTCCGCAACACATGGGGAAAGCCAGCAATCGCATTGAAGCCTTGTTTGGTGTCAAGTTGTTCTTGAGCAGTATTGGGGAAGCGTAGGTGCCGTGGCATCAGGCTGATGATGGCATCCAAGACGTATGGGAGGAATCTTGAAAAGGATGACTGTGAGACTCCCCCAACTCTGGCAGTGGTTGGTTGGAAGGTACCTGAGGCCAACATATGCAGCACTGCTCGGAGCTTCCTCTGCAGAGGGATGTTGGTGCAACGCTGTGTTGATGCCTGCAGTCTGGGGGCTATCTGGGTCAATTTGCAGAGGATGGAGGTCCTTTTCAGCCTGTATTGGGCTATCACATCCTCTGGTGTTAGGTCTATCTGGGTGATGCGTTGACGATATACACGCTGTCTTCTTTGGTGCTGCCTCCGTGGTGGTCCTGGGGCGGGGCGGTGCTGGTGGTTGTTGTGGTCTTCTTGATGCTCCAAACTGCATGAGCAGTACCTCCATGGCATCAGTGGGTTGTCAAATGTGGTTCTGGGCTACTCCCCCTTATATCCTGTTTTGTCGTCTCCATTTTTACGACCACCTTTTTTCTGGTCTTAGAAACCAGCCGCTAACGGACCTTAGCGGCTGTTTTTTTTAACATTTCGCCAGCCCTGGCGATTATTGTACATATCGCAAAGTGGGGTTAACGGCGGTTTTTACACGCGAATGCCTAGCTTGCATCTCATTTTCGTTAGCTATCGCCAACAGAAGTGGCGAACAGAAAAATACACAATATCGCTAGAATGCTGTCGCTAACCGCAGTTAGCGGCAACTTGTACATACGGCGATAAAAAAAAGCAGCTGTGGCATCAGAAAACTGACGCTACTGCGGCGGTAACTCCTTGTACATATGCCCCTGAGTCCATT
Source organism: Triturus cristatus (assembly GCF_964204655.1). Classification (NCBI taxonomy): domain Eukaryota; kingdom Metazoa; phylum Chordata; class Amphibia; order Caudata; family Salamandridae; genus Triturus; species Triturus cristatus. Next base: position 204,936,426 of record NC_140588.1, on the reverse strand, counting down.
GGGTTCGTGGATCCGAATATACCAGGTGCAGTGAAACGGGGGCTAAGTTCCACCTGAGAAAAGCAGATGGTATTCATAGTAGGTAAAGCCCTGGTAATGGGAGAAGGCATGGGTAAACAAATTGGATCAGTCCGTGCCTCCATGTTATTCTGCATGGATGGAATTGTATCTCTGCAATTATCTCCCTGTAATTGCCATTCGTGATCAGTCCGTATGTGTTCACCCACCGAGGCACTGGGGCTTCAGGCTTCAATGTGTTTGTCTTTTCTCAGTTTATTTGTTTTTTCTCATTAGCTGAACAAGTATCACATCATTGAAACTCTGCAAGTGATCAACTAGCCTTGCTGCTTATTTATTGGGTTTTAGAAGCGTTATTAAAGAGGGCGTAATAATGGAAATGTTAATGTTTGTACAGACCTTGTTTGTCAGTATAATTGACTGAACACCACTGATTTAATTAGCTCTTCGGGTTGCTTTTGTTCAATGAGCATTAAGCAAAACAACCTTTTTTCGCTTGCATTGAATTTGTTTGATAAACTGTGAATGCTTCAACAGTGTAGTTAGAACACATTCATGATTCTTGAAAATTTGGAGCATTAAAAGCTCCTGCCTTGGCGTGATTACAGAATAGACAAAAGGCTGTCTCTTTATGTCCGCGCTGTAATGTTTCACTGGGGCATTTCGTCATATTATATTTCATCTAGGGGCGTCAATGTTTTTGGCTTGCTTGTGCCTATTACCTTATTCCTAATAATGTTTTGTAAATGGGTACTCAAAGTTCCAGTGCGGCATTGTGTTCTAGGTGACCTTTTCTGCTTATGCATTGTGGTTCTGATTCTCAAAGGCATTTTCTAGGTCTTGACCAATTTGCACTTATAAAGCGATTAATGCACTTGTAAAGTGATGTATGCATTCGCAATATTGCCCCACAAAGGGGTAATATTACACATATGTAAATCATACTGCAGGGCAGAGAATGAGTACTGAAGGTTGGATACGGCCTATAAATGAATAACCGCAAATCTATTGAGCTTGTGGGCATTCACAAACTAATTTCAGACCCATGTTAACGTGGGAAAGGTCTGAGAGCACAATCAGTGGTAGCTCCTCCGCTAAGGCGGATATGCGTCGCCCCACTTCTCTTAGAGCAGTGAAAGAGGGAAAAATAAAATGATACTAACTGAAAATTATTATCATTTTATTTTTGGTTGCTGTAGGGCTATGTTAGAGTGTTGCGGGGCTGGTGGCTCAGGGAGGAGGAGTAGACTATACCCACCAATGGCCTGATTACGATGTCGGTCAGAAACCTAACCGCCCATCTCCTTCTCGGATTCGGCTCCGAACAGCTCGCGGTCGGTGGTTCCGCCAGACCAATTATGATGCTTCTATACAACGTTCGGAAGGACTCCCATTGACTTCAATGGGAGCCTGTGTACTGATTGACAACTCAGTCTCCTATGTGATAAACCTTACACCCTGTTGCGGGCACCCCATGTTGCCTGCTACACTGGGCATGGTTTTACAGGGGGGGTCCCTTGGGTACCCCCTTAACCCTAAACTGGAAGACCCAGGATGAAGTGGGGCCTGCTAGTGGGCCCCGAAAGTCAGTTTCCGACAGCCTTTTCGTGTCGGACAGACCGAGTCCAAAAGGCTGTTGGAATCCGACGTCGTAACCTGTCGGTCAACAACACTGTCCATTGAGCTGTATGAATCAGCTCCGACCGACTCGGATTCTCCCAATGTCAGTCGGAACCGATTCGGAATGACCTAACGGTGTCCCTTCCAACAGCGAGCATCGTAATCAGTCAGTCAGAAATGTTTATGACCGAGTTGGGCAGATGGGTTCTGACACAGTCTGGGAGAATCTGACTGTCGGCTTTCCGGCAGTCATCGTAATCAGGTCCTAAGTGCTCATGACTGCTTGGCCGGCCGTTTTGGCCAGCTAAGCAGTCATGCACACTTTGCAAATTCCCCACCAGGCTGTAATGGACAGCCTTGTAGGTAAAATGCACAGGCTCCCTGTCCTGATCTGAGCGCCGATCCACGGCGCTAAGAACAATCACAACGCTGCATTGCAGCATTGTGATTGCCTCAGGGGAGCCTGTGTGCCTGGGTGCTCCCTGAATCGTCTTCCGGATTGGAGTCAGGAAGAGCAGAGAAGTGGAGGAGAGATGAGGCAGGTGGAAAAGGTAAGTACGTTTTAAAAAACAAATTCAAACACCCCCCATTGTCCTCCCCCACCCCAACATCCCCATTCCCTACTAGCCGCCACTGAGCACAACCAAAATCAGTGGAGGTGTAAGACAAGAGATCAGATCACAAAACCGTTTAGACTGATGTTATTTTACTTCCTGATTGGTTGCTATGGTAGCGCTTGGTGTAAACACCTTTCACAAATGTATCATGATAGCAGATTTCTGGCTATAGTAATGTTTGACAAGAATGTTTATGCCTACTTATTGTGTGGCATTTTGTTATATTGGAGATGTATTGCTTTTGTACTGCATTATTTCAATGTGATGTTCTTTTGGTGTGTTGCATTTGTTGTGTTGAGTTCGCAATTTGCCTGTTGTGCCCTACTGTGGGTAATTTGCATTGTTCAGTTGATTTGTGTATATTAGCATGCACTTATGTTGTTTACTTTATACATGTGAACAAATGCAACTACATTTCCAGGTGAATACATCTTATGCCTTTACAGTTCCTATGAGAAGCAACATTTATCAGTGTTTAAATCTGTAAAATAGTGCTGATCCTGCTCTTCAACTTTTTAAAACGAGTCAGTCTGTGTTTATTCACAATTAAAGAATATTTTCTGCAAGCAGAACAGAGAGAAATAGCATTTTAAAGTGCACAGTTCTACACTAAGGGGGATATTTATGAGAGGCTTGCACCGATGCTGCACCTCAAATTGCGATGCAGCAGAGGCGCAAGCAGTAAGTCATTTTTATAAAACAAAGGGGCAGATTTACTACTTCTGGCGCTACTCTGCTAATCAGCAGGGATGCGCCAGAAGAGTTGCGACGCATCTGCCCACCCGTGCGCCACCACTGATGCGCCGCATTTACAATGCGGCGCACCATGGCACGCGGATGGGCAGATGCGTGTCGCATCCCCCCTGCGGAAAGGCGGCGCATTGCTGGAGTTGCACTGCAAGCGCGATGCAGTTCCAGCAAGGCTTGGGGTGCCCCTATCCCTAACATGCTGCGTCAATCCTTACGCCTGCTTCAAGCAGGCACAGAGTTTTGACGCAGCATGGCCGTGAAAGTGACTGAGTGAAATCTTGTAGATTTCACTCAGCCACTTTTCGGAGGCATTCCTGCGCCAGAACGCCCCCACCCCTGTGCAGGAACGCCCACATGTGGCGCAGGGCTTTACCACGTGACGCATCTGGTCTAAAATTGACAACCAGGCGTTCAAGGAGAAACTCCAAATATCCTACCCCACATTGGACGATAACTGTAATACAGCCTGTAAACAATTTAATGAGTGGATAGATAAGGCAGTCAATTCGGCTGTCCCTCAAAAAAAGGTAACTGTGAAAAGAAAAACCCCATCACAACCCTGGTTCTCAGATGCGCTAAGAACACAAAAACAAATTTGCAGAAAAGCAGAGAAAAAATGGAGAACCAAATACGACGCCCACCTCAGACAAGAATATAATGTCACATTAAATAATTATAAAAAATTAATAATTGAAGAAAAAGGTAGATACTTCACTAATAAAATTAATGATTAAAAAAACTGCAGTAAAACTCTTTTTGACACTGTCAAAAAACTTTCAAAGTTTGAAAACAATAATCAGGAAGCACTGTCATCGGAATTCTGCAATACACTTGGTGACCTCTTTGTTAACAAAGTCTCATCAGTATACATCTCCTTTAAAAATCAGAACAGTGAAACTCTGGAAAAAGATATATCCCACTCAATTAATTCAGAAACTCAACAAGACCTAATACCAGCCTTTAGTTTCACACCCCCTACAGCTGAGCAGATACAGAAAGAAATCCTTACCTGCAACTCAGGTAGCCCAACAGACCCCTGCCCACCCCGAATAATGCAGGCTTGCTCCATTGAACTAAGCCTGGTGTTGGAAAAACTATTCTCCAAAATTATCATTACCAACACCTTCCCTGACGAATGGAAAATGATATCCATTAGGCCACTGCTAAAAAAACCCAATCTGGACGGCGAAAATCCTAACAACTACAGACCAATAGCCAGGATCCCTTTTGCCGCTAAAATTCTGGAGAAACTGCTAAATAAACAATTATCCCAACATCTGATGGACGGAGAATGGCTAGACCATTCACAATTTGGTTTTAGGGCGGAGCATGGAACAGAGACAGCCTTGATCACAGCAGTGGAAGAACTCAGGACAATAATGGATAACGGATCGAAGGCCGCATTGATATTACTTGACCTATCGGCGGCCTTCGATACGGTTAGCCACGAAATCCTCATAACACGGCTAAAAACAGCAAATATTCATGAGTCAACCTGTGCTCTTATAGCCTCATATCTGGAAAATAGAACATTCTCAGTTGAATCAGGAGAAGCAAAGTCTAATCTGTTCAGCTTGCCATGCGGAGTTCCGCAGGGATCATCGATGAGCCCCACGCTTTTTAATTTATATGTAGCCCCACTCGCGCAAATAATAAGAAGTGAGGGATTCACCCCTATATCCTACGCCGACGACACCCAAATTGTGGTGTCAATAAATAAAGAGGTACAAGACACAGCAGCAAAATTCCAATGCTGCATGACAAAAATCAGCCAATGGATGCAAATGAATTGCTTGAAATTAAACGGCGATAAGAGTGAAGTATTGATACTAGGTGGTGACACAAACATATGGTCACCTTTATGGTGGCCCACAGATATGGGAAGATGCCCAGATTCGTCGGAAAAGGTAAAAAACCTAGGAATAATGCTAGATACTAACCTCTCATTTGACGCTCAAGCAAGCAAACTAGCATCATCACTCTGGTACATCCTGAAAATGATAAGAAAAATACTACCTTATATACCGCATGACTCTCGGAAAACAGTGGTGACGGCATTGGCCTTGTCCAGATTGGATTATGGAAATGGTCTATATGTCGGAGCAAGGAGGAAAATTCTTCTTAAATTGCAACGTCTGCAGAATGCAGCAGCGAGGCTGATATTGGAAATTCCAAAGTTCGAAAGAGTAAGCCACAAACTTAAGAGCTTGCATTGGCTCCCAATTGCAAGTAGGATAGAATTTAAGTCATTATGCTTGGCATACAAAGCAATAAATGGAACGGGATCAAAATTTCTAAAAACACACCTACAACTGTATGAGCCAAATAGACTTCTGAGATCCGGACAAAGGAAACTCATAAAAGTACCCAGATACAGAAGAACAAACTGGGGAGGCAGAAGCTTTCTAGTGCAGACGGCAAAAATGTGGAACCAATTACCGCTGGAATTGAAAAACAGTCCATCTCTGAAAACCTTCAGAAAGGGAGTCAAAACATGGCTTTTTGCTAAACAGCCCTAACTACATACTTAGGAGTCAGTGGGAATCTCAGCGCCAAGACGCCTTTTGGCATTCGCGCGCTATACAAATTGAAAAATCAATCAATCAATCAATCAATCTTCCTAGATGCGTCATGTTGTAAATAGCCCACAGCATGGTACTGGCTTTGCGCCGCCGCTGCGTCGCAAATGTGACGCAACGGCGGCGCAAATCTTGTGTAAGGGGCTTGTAAATTTGCCCCAAAGTATTTGCCAAAATGTATTATTTTACGAGGGTTGCGCGGGGCAAAAACTGTGCTGAAAGCAGCTGTGCCACACTTAATGTATTATATTCAATGTAGGCGCTCCCCAGCAAAATTCTGCGTAAATGTAATGCTGTCATGCTTATGAGTGTACCAATGCTTCATGCATCATTGGGAAGCGCAACTGCAATGCCTGAAATGCTCCAGAATTGCTGTGCATAGGCAACCCAGGTGTAGGAAATGATTCGGCAGCTGTGGCATAAAAAGCTCATTTATGCTATGGAAGTCGTCATCCTGCAACTAGGAGCTGCTAGGAGACTACACCACAATGTAGGCAGCGAAGAAGGAGGAAGCACGCCTTCCTGCAGCACACATCACTCATTGACCTCAGGGAGGACGAGGTCATAAAATTCTATAGATTTAGGGGGGAGTTCATCACTCAATTGCTGCATAAGATTGGGCCAAGGCTCCAGACACCGACTGCAAGGCCCAATAACATTTACCCACATGCGAAACTTATGGTTATGCTCTACATTCTGGCATCTGTTTCCTTCCAGATCTCAACAGCCAATTCGGCAGGAATCTCACAGAGAGCATATTCTGCGTTCCTACCCTCTGTCCTGAATGCCATAATAAAACTCATACCCCAGTACCTCCTCTTCTCCAAAGCTGAACAACAACAACTGGACACACAGCAAGGATTTTACGCTATTGATGGATTACACATGTGCAGTTGGTGCCCCCTGCTGCAACATCCCTCCTCTTCAGAAACCAGAAGCACATATATTCAATCAATTTCCAGACCATAGTGGTTCATCAAGGAATGTTTACAGATGTGCTGGCAAAGTACCGGAGGATAGTACATGATGCCTTCATCTTCTCTCACTGTATCATCAATCAGTGGTTTGAGAATGGCACATGTGGGAATGGCCTACTCATTGGTAAGGAAACCCAAAATATATTTTATACCAACTAGGATGTTTCAATGTATGACTTAAGAGTCCACTCTCTGTGCTTTTGAATTGATCCTGTGACATATGCACATAGTGGAACATGTGTAGACAATGATGTTCCATTGTGTCATTCCTTCTTTAATCCTGCAATGAAAGTAGGGCAGAATCTAAATGAGTAGTATTGTGTCAACCCACACTGTGTGAGTGGACAGAATCACCTTTTCTGAACTGGTTACCAAATCAACATAATAATCATGCGGTTCACAGGTAAAGTCAATGGGCCCGATTCACGGAACAAACTTAAGACTAAATCCTAAACTTAGTACCATTCTGGTATTCACAGAATGCACTTAGTACTTCTGGTATTCACAGAATGAACTTACTACTTTTGCTATTCACAGAATGAACTTAGTACTTTTGCTATTCACAGAATGGATTTACGACTCCTAAACTTACGTCCGCACTCGGGCCGGAAATTCCGGCCCGGAGGCGGAGCTTCCGGCCCGGAGGCGGAGCTTCCGGGCCGGAGGCGGGGCTTCCGGGCTGGAGGCGGAGCTTCCGGCCCGGAGGTGGGGATTCCGGCCGATTTAGCTATGGCTGAAATCTCCACCTCTGGGCCGGAAGCTCCGCCTCCGGCCCGGAAGCCCCGCCTCCGGCCCGGAAACCCCGCCTCCGGGCCGGAAGCTCCGCCTCCGGGCCGGAAGCTCCGCCCCCGGGCCGGATTTTCCGGCCCGAGTGCGGACGTAAGTTTAGGAGTCGTAAATCCATTCTGTGAATAGCAAAAGTACTAAGTTCATTCTGTGAATAGCAAAAGTAGTAAGTTCATTCTGTGAATACCAGAAGTACTAGGTGCATTCTGTGAATACCAGAATGGTACTAAGTTTAGGATTTAGTCTTAAGTTTGTTCTGTGAATCGGGCCCAATATGAGTCAAGAGGGTACATGTCAGCTAATTGCGAAATGTATATAAGTACAATGGTGTTTCTAGGTTTGGTAATTTGTGATAGTTCAACTCAGACAATACGTTTGGAACAAATAATGTGTTCCAGAGTAAAGGGTCACACATAGCAATAAACATTTTTGTTGTTCAAAGTACCTGGAGCAATAATGGAAGAATGAGCTGTAATTTCATTTATGTCATGCACTGTAAGCGTAACTTCAATTCATCTGTAAATGGCAAATCTTGGTACATATGTGATACTAAAAGTAGAAAATACACAAATGTCTCAGCCATTTTTACACACACATAGTCATCAACACACTTTGGCATACTTCATTAATGTGATAGATGATCACTTTGGTGGCTGAAGTTGACTAACTTTCCTGCATCTCGGTCCATTAATGTAAATCAGACACAGTCAATTTATATGCTGTCAAACATGTCATCCACCAGTAAATAACATACAACCAAATGCAACCAGTGTAAGGTATCACAGTGTATTCAGAATCCTAAACACAACACTCTCTTGCCACATCAATGCTATCTTAATCAAGGCATATGATTACTGATTTACCCACAAGGCAAAATTGCACACATACATGTGAAATCACAAAGTGGAGTATACTGGTCTGTAGTATGAACTTACCATCATCTACATCAGTTTGTCCCAAGTAAAAACTGCAACCATTGCCATGCCAATGGTCAATCTAAGTTCAGCATGACACCTTGCCATATAGAGAGCATTTGACTCTTTACTCATTGAACCCCCTCCGACTACCGCTTAAGCAGAACTCACCGCCAGGACACCCTAGGGTAATCGTGCGCTTTTATACATTTAATTAATATAACATAACATTTGCTGTTGTTTGAAAAAATTATACATAACTATCCATGTGACATGTAGAACATTCACCACTGGTCTAGCTAAATTAAGCAAACAAATCAAAGGCAGTGCTATTGTCGTGTAGGCAATCAAGGACATCATAGTTGTCAAAAGGACACATGTATGTGTGAGTGTCAACATGATGGCACTGTCAAAACCTAGTTAGGCTTGAAGATATCCCTGATATAAATTAATACCTTTGCACATATGAGTGAGTGAAAATAGCATAGAGCTGTGAAACACACTCCAAGCTACGTATCATAGAAATCTACTGCCTAAACATGACAGTCAGCATGTAGAAGTATCCTAGGTCACAGGACATGGACAAGATGTGTAATGACACATAGAACATGAACATGCATGTGTAAAGCAATGTCATGCAATATCATAAACATATCTGTTAAAAGTGTAACAAATGTGTATGAGTTTGTCAACAATATAACACACATTGTCAGTTATATCTAATGACCTGATTATGAGTTTGGTGGTGGCGGTCCATGGACTGCCAGACTGGCGGTCCAACCACCATTTTACAACTTTAGCAGTTGGACCACCATAGTAACTGCCTCAACCGCCGGGGATCCGGAACCCACGGTGGTGGCACTGAGGTCAGAGGCTGCAATATGCTGGTGGCACCGCTGCAGCACCACCAAGCATATTATGAGTTTCCTCATCCCCCTCCTTTTCATGGCAGTGAGCATGCCATGAAAAGGGTGTCAGTGAGGAAACTAGGGGGTTCCTTACAGGGTCCCCTTTCTCCTCTGTGGATGGGAGTGCATGCAGTGGGGCACATGGTGTGCCCCCTGTCTATATGCACCCCTGTTTCTGCACAGTTTGAAATGCATGAAATGGTGCATTTCTTCCTGTGCAGGAACGTCCTGCGGCGCTCCCACAGATGTGCCTTTCTAAGGCTCTTATTTGAGCCTTAGAAAGGCATCACTCTGGGACTGCCACAGCACATACTACCTGCCAGGATTAAACTCATAATCCAGCAGGCGGTCTGACTTTAATTTTGGCAGTCTTCCTACCTGCCGCTGGTGTGGCGGCCCACAGAAAGTCTGCTAAACTCGTAATCAGGTCCTAATTAACTATGTGTACATTCATTTACTGTTGTTATTTGTCACTTTTCAGGTGACCAAGGATATGGGTTACAGGCTTGGGTCATGACCTCATTTACCAAGATACAGATGGAGGCCCCAAAAAGTTATAACAGTGGATTCACCAAAACCAAGAACATTGTAAAAAAGAGCTTTTTGGTCCTGCAGTCCAGGTTTTTTAAGCCTGGAAATGTCAGGCAGAAGACTGTTGTATTCACCCCCAGAGGTGTGCAAAATAATCCTCGTCTCTGCCATATTGCACAACGTCTGTGTAAAAACAAATATCCAGTGGGACTATGAGGCACTACATCTAGAGGAACTGGGTGAGGATGAGGATAATGAAGGAGAGATCCAGAACATAGTGGCCAGTAGGCAGAGACGTAACCATATTGTGGCCAATTCTTTTAATTAAGCTATGTCACCTGATGGCAAGTATGACTGGAAATATTCCAGCATATCAACCGCTAAATACATTTTTTCAACACATTCATTGTGTTGTGTATAAGCGAAAGTCAATATAAAAATTGAGACACTCACATCTTCTCTACTAGGCCTCAACATGTAACAATCATGTTGTGTGAACATAGGGCCATAACACCCAAGAACAAAACAATCAAGACAGCTAGCCAATGTGATGTAGCGTACTGCATAAAAGGGACAGGGGCAGATTTCCACATACATACATAGTAATCATTCATTCCTGTCCTCATACACGTAAGCAGTGCAGCACAGTAGGCAGTCTGGATGTGTTCTGCAGCAGCAAAGTGTATGCCATATGGTACTCAGGAATAATGGATCTTAAATTCCACTACCTGAGCCAAAACCCTCCTTGTAGCGTGTCTCACATATGGACTAGCATGTAGAATACCAGCACTTAGCATGAGCAGAAGTCACAGTACACACCATCACAGATTATAAGTAACAGTTGTCATGGACAAACAGCAAGCCTCAGGTGTAGATGTCAAAATGAATTTATGCATGTGTCGGGATCCAGAAACCTGAACACATATCACCCCTTTAATTGGCAGATTGATGTGAAAATCACATCTACCCACAGTTGACAGAATACTCATCTACCGTGCTTTGCACAGCAAATATATGTGAATTTACACAATGTCATTGAACACAGTGTAATGTAGGTTTTGGGTAGGAAGTTCCTCTGCATGGTAAGAGTAGTCTACTCCAGCCCTGAGTGCCCAACTGCATAATTGTCTGGGTCGCTAATCCTTCTATCATCCGAAAGGGCAACATGGAATATGCATATGTGCCATTACACAGGCCTATGTCATGGATTGCAGTGAGCTTGGAACAAGAAGGCCACACAAAGACCTGTCCACATGTAGGTGTCCTGCTACTTGCCTTTGCCAAGTGTAAGACAGAGCTAAAGTGGGGGTGGCAGTATGATGTGAAGTGAACAGAGGTAATGAACATTTGACCCTGATTCACTGCAGTGAGGCTTAATGGCTTCAACTACTTCAAGAGGTCTGTCGCTTTGTGTTACACTCACTCCTGCCCAATATCAGGTTTATCATACCATACATACCATAAAACCATGTACAGAACGCATGTGAAAGACATACATAATGCATAGGTTCAAATGTGGAACAGCGTGCACATGGTTAATATTTGTGTGCTGGTAGTGTGTGTTCACCATGACATACTCTAGTACAGTTCAAAAAGAATGTAGAAGCACACAGTGTGCGGTGGCTGAATGTGTGTGCTGCTTGTCATAATGCTGATGGTAGCCCGATACCTGTGGATCACAGTGTTGGTAAACATAATGTCCTGTGACGCTACACTGAGGGGCATAATTTGAGCATGGCCACACAGTGCAGTGGAGAAAGTCACCCAACTGCACTGCTATGTGTGAAAGCAAAAGGGCAGGAATGTGATGTATCTAATGGAATACATGCATTCCTGCCTTTCCCCCTGCGCTGGTGCTATTTTGCCTGCCTAGTGCACTTTCACCATGGTGCAAGGGTGCTTATGTCTCATGCAGGAATGCATTAGTACATGAAGGTGTGCCTGCCTCCTAAACAACCAATCCTGAGAGCTATATTCTTCCATCTATGTGTGCTGCAGAATGCATCACACATTGAAAGAGGGAGTAACAAGGATAATAAAAGTTATTTCTCCTTGTTACACTGCTTCTGTGAAGGAGTATCTTTCTGGAGAATTCCAAGGACTATCAGCTCTGGTAAGTCTGGAAATGGTAAGTCTGGAAATGCATAGAAATCCATGGGAGTCAGGGAACCTCTCTCTCATGCAGAGTGAGGCAATGTAGTGATTTGTGATCCATCGCATCACTCAAGATTAATGAGCCCTCTCAGGGTTATGCAAGGTGGCTCAAAAAATATTATATTAGATTTGCATTACACCTGTTGCAAGTTGCGTTGTGCAAGCGCCACACAACTTGGGCCATACATATAATGCTGAGTGCAGAAGTGTCTTCCATGGAGGACCTTGGCTTGCTTTGTGATAAGACATGGCTGCATAACACATGGAATACTTGAATTACACCAGATGATGCTAGAATGCGCAGTAAATTCGCAAGTTGGGTGGGACATACACTGGAGTATGGGGGAAGCCAGCCTGTCTCTGTTCTTCCCTAAGTGTGTGTTGCATCTGTGACACATCAAAAGGAAGGGTTTCTGACACACTGCAGGAAGAGAGAGATTGGGCTGAATAGGGAATAAAACAGAGTGGACAAAAGGCCCCAGCAACTATATTTACAAGCACATATAAATGCGGGGGACATCCAGGTGTGTGATTATACAGCTTATGATGCCTGCCTTGCTGTGCTGCTATGCTGCCTGCTGTTTCCCTGGCTGGGGGATAAGAAGTGCACATGCATTCCTTGACCCCAGAATGACTCCATGGGCCATCTGCCAGGCCACCTGCCATGACGTCACAGGCACATGAAAGACTGCCAATAATAATAATCCACATTTGTAAAGCACGAACAATCACCCGTAAGGGTCTCTAGGCGCTGGGGGCCGTCGGGAAGATTAAGCAAGCTATTGCCCAGAGTCACATGGTGCTGGGCTAATCTACTGCCGGCACTGGGGATCAAACCGTGACCCCCAGATTCCGGAGTCAGTCGCCCTGGCCGCGGCACCACACCTCTTCACCCAACCACCCAGATTTACCACCTGAACCCCCCTCTGTCACATAGACCTGTCAAGTGGTGCCATCCCAGTCCTGGACCAATGGACATGGGCCAAAGGTGTGTGATCCAGCATAATACAGTCCACTAAAGTAGAAACTACACATTAGCCGAGTTGTGTGGGTTACAGCCCAGGCATCAGCCCTGTTGCAAGGTGCATCGCACCAGTTGTGCCATTTGGTACTCATGCATCAATGCCAATGAATGGCATTGATTGTAGAAGGGTCAACGCGAAGTGAATCCATCATGTATCGGCCATTTTTGTAGTGGTGCATCATTAAAATGAACCAAATGTCAGAAATGGGCTGGATACACACATGAAATGATGCAAAGAGTGTGACAGGCTGCATACAAGGAAGTGTGGAGGTTACTTTCACTTTCCCTTCCAGTCTCTTAATTTGGGCTTGGTGTTGGAGATGTTTTTCAGAGTGGCTGGTGTTTTAGTGTGATTTGTGGTCTTGTCTGTGTCTTGTCTGTCCCTGTTTTGGGTGAATTGTGTAACTTTTGTGTCTTTTTCCTGTATATTGTATTTGTATTGTCAGTGTTTGTCAGGTGTTTGTCTATTCAGGGGCTTAATATATTAGGTGTAGGGATTAAGTTAAAGGGTGTTTGTTTGGGATATAGTGGGCATAGTAGCATTTAAGTAATTCCGGGAAAATGTAGGGTGAAGAATTACAGTGAGGGAGAGGTTGGGGGCCTGCTTTGGCTCCTGGTGCATTATCTGGTCAACATGCTGGCATTGGGAGTAGGGTCAGCCAGGGCTATCCCCCAAAGGACAAGAAGGAACACTGGGAGAGGGTGCGTCGACACATGTGCAATATCTGTGGGGTCGAGCGCACCGCCTACCAGCTCAAACATCGCTGGGCCGATGTCATGGCACGAGAAGCAGATCTAGTTGATCCCCTTGGATTGGAGATCGGAGGCCCCATAGAAATGTATGTATGTACCCTCTGTATGTAGTTATGTTATCATCACATTTGAGCAAAAGTGTAAACATGTAAACAGCAGATCATTTAATGTGGTAGGTATGAAAATCCAGTATAATACAATGCAAATGTTATACCCTGCCCTAGGGGGCTGTTCAATGGGTTGTGGGTGGTTTCTTACATTGAACATTCATGGATAAGCAAGATGGCGGCTTAAACCTTAGCCGTTGCGAGAGATGCAGTGATGGCTCGTTTGGACTAAAACGATCGAGGCGGAAATTTTTGGACCCGTTATCTCTGTCCCTGCTCTAATCGTCTCCCGGCATATACGCTTGGGGATGCCGAAAGTGGTGGTTTCTTCGTACCTGGTACTCTGTTGTTCCGGGAGGAGGAGGATCACTCAAGTGCCGGTGTCAGCGGCAGCGGCAGCGGCTCTCACACTCGCGGGCTGTGCCGTACGTGTAAGGGGGTGGAGCTTGCCTTCTGGTCAGCGTCCCAGGCGGAGTGCAGCGGAGCATCGCATCAGTTTAGAGGGCGCCTGTTGTGCGGTCCTGGCGCTCTCGAAGTGGTTTGACAGGAGAAAAAGCGCAATGGCGCCAAAAGTGGCAGTAGGTGGATAAACGGCCACACAAAGGAGAAAACATGTACAAGAAGGCGAAAATATGGCAGGGAATGACGAATTGAGTGGGAAAACATGTTGAGCAGGCTCATCAAAAAATAATCAACAAACTCTGGGGAGAACCAGACAAGCTACATCCTCAACAGCCTCAATTGCTGACATCTTCTCAAGAACCGGTAAGGAGCAGGAGGGTTCAAAGTCGAAAGTCACGGAATACAGGAGGGATAGTGTTCCCTCGGAGACGGGGGTTATTGAGACTGTCAATATAAATGATTTAAAGGACGGACTCACCATTTGCGAGCAGGCATTATCCTTGGCACCTAGTCCGTTCACTGGGGGGGAACATAACGATGGTTTGACTATTGGGGATGAGATAAATAAAGATCTCAGGCTCCAGGAGGTTGCAAGTGATAATAGAGCCCTTCCTGAGCAGGATCCTAATAAATCCGAAAGGGAGTTGTGTCCACAAGAAGCCGGGCAGCCAACTTTGTTGATTGCAGTTGCTGGCTTGGATACCGGCTTGGATACTGGCCTTGGCACTGGGGCACATCAAAATGAAGGAGAAAAGGGCAAGGATAAAGATAAAGATTCCAGCGAATGCTTTTTCTCTGTTTCAGAGGGGGCAGAGTGGTCCGAGGATGATGATGTCGAATGCAGTTCCTTTTTGGACTCAGAAAGTGAATTAGAGCTAGACCCCCCTGTAATTACATCTAGGCCCCCGGCGTGTCCTCCCGGGAAAAAACAACCTCTAGCTCATGTTAACCCTCAAGGCGAGCTCAGCTGGGATCATTCTTCTACTCTGGCTTTACAGGGCTCTCCCAATCCGGACACTGCTCATATGACTATGTTAGAAGCCATTCACAAAGAGATAATTTCACATCGTGAGGAGACCCGTCAGGACAATCGTAAGGCCCAAGTCGCTATGAGGAAGATCCAGGGTGTTGTTAGGAAATTGTCTAAGACATGTGCAAACATAGGGGATCGAGTATCCAATTTGGAGCAGAGAATTGTGTCAACTGAGACAGAGTCAGCAGAGGCGAATAACCAAGTAAAGACCCAATCCGCACAAGTGGCCGACATGCAGTGGAAAATGGAGGAGATGGAGAACAGGCTACGACGGAACAACCTGAGAGTCTTGGGAATACCTGAAGGAGTTGAGGGTCAGGATATTAAAGCATACATGGTCAAACTCTTTGAGCAAGCAATCCCAGAGCTTTCTAATTGGAACTGGGCGAGCGAAATTCAACGGGTCCACCGTACTCCCTTCACTGTTCGTAAAAAATCAAAGGAAGGCGATAAACTTAGGGCTGTGTTGGTTTTCTTGGGTAACTTTATTTTGAGGCAATCCATTGCAGAAAAAGCCAGACCAGACTCCAAAAGAAGCAGCGAAGGGGTCTCTTTCTTTGTCCGCCCTGATTTCTGCCATACGACAGTAGAGCGTAGGTGGAGACTAAGGGGGATGATAAGCCTATTCCAGGATAAAAAGATACAAGCTTATTTGATAAACCCGCCGCAGCTGAAAATAATTAATGCAGGGAAGACGATCTTTTTTTCCTCAGAAATCAAGGCAAAAGAATAGTTTACGTAGTGGGTCGCGACACTGCTCGTCATACTAGCAAATAGCCCCAAAGAATTCTGGATAATGTAGTGGCAGCGGTGAGTACGCCTTTGCCACGAGTATGTGAAATAATGCCATCCCTGGACACGTGTTTCGAGGTAATTGCCTCTCGTCAGCAGGGAGCAGGTAGGTATGCGGGGTGCCAAGTAGACTGCCAAAATATATAGGTAAAGTACCTTTCAAGGCGCGCAGGTGCAGACACCAGGCTCGTCAGCCCAAAGTCGCTCGAAAGAGCTTTAAATAGTTTACGTAGTGGGTCGCGACACTGCTCGTCATACTAGCAAATAGCCCCAAAGAATTCTGGATAATGTAGTGGCAGCGGTGAGTACGCCTTTGCCACGAGTATGTGAAATAATGCCATCCCTGGACACGTGTTTCGAGGTAATTGCCTCTCGTCAGCAGGGAGCAGGTAGGTATGCGGGGTGCCAAGTAGACTGCCAAAATATATAGGTAAAGTACCTTTCAAGGCGCGCAGGTGCAGACACCAGGCTCGTCAGCCCAAAGTCGCTCGAAAGAGCTTTAAATAGTTTACGTAGTGGGTCGCGACACTGCTCGTCATACTAGCAAATAGCCCCAAAGAATTCTGGATAATGTAGTGGCAGCGGTGAGTACGCCTTTGCCACGAGTATGTGAAATAATGCCATCCCTGGACACGTGTTTCGAGGTAATTGCCTCTCGTCAGCAGGGAGCAGGTAGGTATGCGGGGTGCCAAGTAGACTGCCAAAATATATAGGTAAAGTACCTTTCAAGGCGCGCAGGTGCAGACACCAGGCTCGTCAGCCCAAAGTCGCTCGAAAGAGCTTTAAATAGTTTACGTAGTGGGTCGCGACACTGCTCGTCATACTAGCAAATAGCCCCAAAGAATTCTGGATAATGTAGTGGCAGGGATGGCATTATATTTCTATATACTCGTGGCGTAGGCGTACTCACCGTAGCCACTACACTATCCAGAATCCTTTGGGGTTATTTGCAGCATGACGAGCAGTGTCGCGACCCATTTACGTAAATTACTAATAGCTCATTCGAGCGACTTTGGCTGACGAGCCCGGTGTCTGCACCTGCGCGCCTTGGAAGGTATTTTACCTATATATATGGCAGTCATCGGCACCCCGCATACCTACCTGCTCCCTGCTGACGAGAGGCAATTACCTCGAAACACGTGTCCAGGGATGGCATTATATTTCTATATACTCGTGGCGTAGGCGTACTCACCGTAGCCACTACACTATCCAGAATCCTTTGGGGTTATTTGCAGCATGACGAGCAGTGTCGCGACCCATTTACGTAAATTACTAATAGCTCATTCGAGCGACTTTGGCTGACGAGCCCGGTGTCTGCACCTGCGCGCCTTGGAAGGTATTTTACCTATATATATGGCAGTCATCGGCACCCCGCATACCTACCTGCTCCCTGCTGACGAGAGGCAATTACCTCGAAACACGTGTCCAGGGATGGCATTATATTTCTATATACTCGTGGCGTAGGCGTACTCACCGTAGCCACTACACTATCCAGAATCCTTTGGGGTTATTTGCAGCATGACGAGCAGTGTCGCGACCCATTTACGTAAATTACTAATAGCTCATTCGAGCGACTTTGGCTGACGAGCCCGGTGTCTGCACCTGCGCGCCTTGGAAGGTATTTTACCTATATATATGGCAGTCATCGGCACCCCGCATACCTACCTGCTCCCTGCTGACGAGAGGCAATTACCTCGAAACACGTGTCCAGGGATGGCATTATATTTCTATATACTCGTGGCGTAGGCGTACTCACCGTAGCCACTACACTATCCAGAATCCTTTGGGGTTATTTGCAGCATGACGAGCAGTGTCGCGACCCATTTACGTAAATTACTAATAGCTCATTCGAGCGACTTTGGCTGACGAGCCCGGTGTCTGCACCTGCGCGCCTTGGAAGGTATTTTACCTATATATATGGCAGTCATCGGCACCCCGCATACCTACCTGCTCCCTGCTGACGAGAGGCAATTACCTCGAAACACGTGTCCAGGGATGGCATTATATTTCTATATACTCGTGGCGTAGGCGTACTCACCGTAGCCACTACACTATCCAGAATCCTTTGGGGTTATTTGCAGCATGACGAGCAGTGTCGCGACCCATTTACGTAAATTACTAATAGCTCATTCGAGCGACTTTGGCTGACGAGCCCGGTGTCTGCACCTGCGCGCCTTGGAAGGTATTTTACCTATATATATGGCAGTCATCGGCACCCCGCATACCTACCTGCTCCCTGCTGACGAGAGGCAATTACCTCGAAACACGTGTCCAGGGATGGCATTATATTTCTATATACTCGTGGCGTAGGCGTACTCACCGTAGCCACTACACTATCCAGAATCCTTTGGGGTTATTTGCAGCATGACGAGCAGTGTCGCGACCCATTTACGTAAATTACTAATAGCTCATTCGAGCGACTTTGGCTGACGAGCCCGGTGTCTGCACCTGCGCGCCTTGGAAGGTATTTTACCTATATATATGGCAGTCATCGGCACCCCGCATACCTACCTGCTCCCTGCTGACGAGAGGCAATTACCTCGAAACACGTGTCCAGGGATGGCATTATATTTCTATATACTCGTGGCGTAGGCGTACTCACCGTAGCCACTACACTATCCAGAATCCTTTGGGGTTATTTGCAGCATGACGAGCAGTGTCGCGACCCATTTACGTAAATTACTAATAGCTCATTCGAGCGACTTTGGCTGACGAGCCCGGTGTCTGCACCTGCGCGCCTTGGAAGGTATTTTACCTATATATATGGCAGTCATCGGCACCCCGCATACCTACCTGCTCCCTGCTGACGAGAGGCAATTACCTCGAAACACGTGTCCAGGGATGGCATTATATTTCTATATACTCGTGGCGTAGGCGTACTCACCGTAGCCACTACACTATCCAGAATCCTTTGGGGTTATTTGCAGCATGACGAGCAGTGTCGCGACCCATTTACGTAAATTACTAATAGCTCATTCGAGCGACTTTGGCTGACGAGCCCGGTGTCTGCACCTGCGCGCCTTGGAAGGTATTTTACCTATATATATGGCAGTCATCGGCACCCCGCATACCTACCTGCTCCCTGCTGACGAGAGGCAATTACCTCGAAACACGTGTCCAGGGATGGCATTATATTTCTATATACTCGTGGCGTAGGCGTACTCACCGTAGCCACTACACTATCCAGAATCCTTTGGGGTTATTTGCAGCATGACGAGCAGTGTCGCGACCCATTTACGTAAATTACTAATAGCTCATTCGAGCGACTTTGGCTGACGAGCCCGGTGTCTGCACCTGCGCGCCTTGGAAGGTATTTTACCTATATATATGGCAGTCATCGGCACCCCGCATACCTACCTGCTCCCTGCTGACGAGAGGCAATTACCTCGAAACACGTGTCCAGGGATGGCATTATATTTCTATATACTCGTGGCGTAGGCGTACTCACCGTAGCCACTACACTATCCAGAATCCTTTGGGGTTATTTGCAGCATGACGAGCAGTGTCGCGACCCATTTACGTAAATTACTAATAGCTCATTCGAGCGACTTTGGCTGACGAGCCCGGTGTCTGCACCTGCGCGCCTTGGAAGGTATTTTACCTATATATATGGCAGTCATCGGCACCCCGCATACCTACCTGCTCCCTGCTGACGAGAGGCAATTACCTCGAAACACGTGTCCAGGGATGGCATTATATTTCTATATACTCGTGGCGTAGGCGTACTCACCGTAGCCACTACACTATCCAGAATCCTTTGGGGTTATTTGCAGCATGACGAGCAGTGTCGCGACCCATTTACGTAAATTACTAATAGCTCATTCGAGCGACTTTGGCTGACGAGCCCGGTGTCTGCACCTGCGCGCCTTGGAAGGTATTTTACCTATATATATGGCAGTCATCGGCACCCCGCATACCTACCTGCTCCCTGCTGACGAGAGGCAATTACCTCGAAACACGTGTCCAGGGATGGCATTATATTTCTATATACTCGTGGCGTAGGCGTACTCACCGTAGCCACTACACTATCCAGAATCCTTTGGGGTTATTTGCAGCATGACGAGCAGTGTCGCGACCCATTTACGTAAATTACTAATAGCTCATTCGAGCGACTTTGGCTGACGAGCCCGGTGTCTGCACCTGCGCGCCTTGGAAGGTATTTTACCTATATATATGGCAGTCATCGGCACCCCGCATACCTACCTGCTCCCTGCTGACGAGAGGCAATTACCTCGAAACACGTGTCCAGGGATGGCATTATATTTCTATATACTCGTGGCGTAGGCGTACTCACCGTAGCCACTACACTATCCAGAATCCTTTGGGGTTATTTGCAGCATGACGAGCAG
This sequence comes from Triturus cristatus, assembly GCF_964204655.1. Classification (NCBI taxonomy): domain Eukaryota; kingdom Metazoa; phylum Chordata; class Amphibia; order Caudata; family Salamandridae; genus Triturus; species Triturus cristatus. The sequence goes on along the minus strand of NC_140588.1, from coordinate 204,916,112 downwards.
TGTCGCGACCCATTTACGTAAATTACTAATAGCTCATTCGAGCGACTTTGGCTGACGAGCCCGGTGTCTGCACCTGCGCGCCTTGGAAGGTATTTTACCTATATATATGGCAGTCATCGGCACCCCGCATACCTACCTGCTCCCTGCTGACGAGAGGCAATTACCTCGAAACACGTGTCCAGGGATGGCATTATATTTCTATATACTCGTGGCGTAGGCGTACTCACCGTAGCCACTACACTATCCAGAATCCTTTGGGGTTATTTGCAGCATGACGAGCAGTGTCGCGACCCATTTACGTAAATTACTAATAGCTCATTCGAGCGACTTTGGCTGACGAGCCCGGTGTCTGCACCTGCGCGCCTTGGAAGGTATTTTACCTATATATATGGCAGTCATCGGCACCCCGCATACCTACCTGCTCCCTGCTGACGAGAGGCAATTACCTCGAAACACGTGTCCAGGGATGGCATTATATTTCTATATACTCGTGGCGTAGGCGTACTCACCGTAGCCACTACACTATCCAGAATCCTTTGGGGTTATTTGCAGCATGACGAGCAGTGTCGCGACCCATTTACGTAAATTACTAATAGCTCATTCGAGCGACTTTGGCTGACGAGCCCGGTGTCTGCACCTGCGCGCCTTGGAAGGTATTTTACCTATATATATGGCAGTCATCGGCACCCCGCATACCTACCTGCTCCCTGCTGACGAGAGGCAATTACCTCGAAACACGTGTCCAGGGATGGCATTATATTTCTATATACTCGTGGCGTAGGCGTACTCACCGTAGCCACTACACTATCCAGAATCCTTTGGGGTTATTTGCAGCATGACGAGCAGTGTCGCGACCCATTTACGTAAATTACTAATAGCTCATTCGAGCGACTTTGGCTGACGAGCCCGGTGTCTGCACCTGCGCGCCTTGGAAGGTATTTTACCTATATATATGGCAGTCATCGGCACCCCGCATACCTACCTGCTCCCTGCTGACGAGAGGCAATTACCTCGAAACACGTGTCCAGGGATGGCATTATATTTCTATATACTCGTGGCGTAGGCGTACTCACCGTAGCCACTACACTATCCAGAATCCTTTGGGGTTATTTGCAGCATGACGAGCAGTGTCGCGACCCATTTACGTAAATTACTAATAGCTCATTCGAGCGACTTTGGCTGACGAGCCCGGTGTCTGCACCTGCGCGCCTTGGAAGGTATTTTACCTATATATATGGCAGTCATCGGCACCCCGCATACCTACCTGCTCCCTGCTGACGAGAGGCAATTACCTCGAAACACGTGTCCAGGGATGGCATTATATTTCTATATACTCGTGGCGTAGGCGTACTCACCGTAGCCACTACACTATCCAGAATCCTTTGGGGTTATTTGCAGCATGACGAGCAGTGTCGCGACCCATTTACGTAAATTACTAATAGCTCATTCGAGCGACTTTGGCTGACGAGCCCGGTGTCTGCACCTGCGCGCCTTGGAAGGTATTTTACCTATATATATGGCAGTCATCGGCACCCCGCATACCTACCTGCTCCCTGCTGACGAGAGGCAATTACCTCGAAACACGTGTCCAGGGATGGCATTATATTTCTATATACTCGTGGCGTAGGCGTACTCACCGTAGCCACTACACTATCCAGAATCCTTTGGGGTTATTTGCAGCATGACGAGCAGTGTCGCGACCCATTTACGTAAATTACTAATAGCTCATTCGAGCGACTTTGGCTGACGAGCCCGGTGTCTGCACCTGCGCGCCTTGGAAGGTATTTTACCTATATATATGGCAGTCATCGGCACCCCGCATACCTACCTGCTCCCTGCTGACGAGAGGCAATTACCTCGAAACACGTGTCCAGGGATGGCATTATATTTCTATATACTCGTGGCGTAGGCGTACTCACCGTAGCCACTACACTATCCAGAATCCTTTGGGGTTATTTGCAGCATGACGAGCAGTGTCGCGACCCATTTACGTACAAGGCAAAAGAATACTTGGATTCTCTTGACAAAATGGAATAGTATGTCAAGTAGGCCGGAGGAGGGTATATATTCTAGATTGTCTTTTAGTACTCGCCTTGTTTAAAATAAGATGATGTGGGTCCGACCATTGATACTATGATGGTTACAATAATGGTGGGGCCTCGACGGTACCTAAGAGCAATTTCTTTTGTTGTTGTTGTTGAAATTTTTGGTTTCAACAGCCAGTCGTCACTGCAAATCACGCGCACCATCCTAAGCACAGACTAGGTCTGAGCGCTTCTCAAGAAGGGGGGTGGCACAGGGTGGGGGGGGCAGGGTGGGTAAGGGTGGTGGGACAACAAAAAATGGAAAATTCAGATGCAGTATGATGTTTATAGAAAAGGAAACAATCTGTTATATTTGTAGGCAGGTCAGGATGATTAAAACTAGTGCTAAATCGCCAAAGGGTCAGATGGTTTTTGTTATATGTATATATTTTAGGGATGACAGGTATTAAAATTTGCTCAGTTAATATAGGGGGGATGAACGACTGCAGGAAACGTAACAAATTGGCATTGTTTGTGAAGCTAAATAATTTCGACGTTTTGTGCTTGCAAGAAACTCACCTCCCCTGGGCTCGAAGAAGTCTTATGCATATCAATGGCTTTGAGCTATTAGCTTGCACTACTCAATCATCAACAATTAGAGGGGTCGCTGTTTTAGCCAGGACCTCCATGGGTGGTGTTAGACGAACTAAAACCGATAGCAGTGGGAGATGGCTATTGGTGGAGATGGTAATAGGCTTGACTTTGTGTGTTGTCTACGGCTCAAACTGTGACGACCCTGAGATTTTTGATTTCCTAGAAATAGAGTTGGTAAACTGGCTATCCCCTATAATAATGTGTGGGGATATGAATATCTCGGTTGATTGGGTCAGTAACATAACTTATACTGGACGAAAACCAAGAGTTTTTAGGGCTATAAAAGCTCTTATGGATTCACATGGGATGATTGATGTGTGGGGTGTGAAAGAACCTTCTAAATCTGGCTTTACATATTTTTCAAACCCCTTTCAAAAATATTCAAAACTGGACTATTTCTTTATATCCTCCTCAGAAATTAACAAGGTAGAAATCTCTAAACTTCCCAAGTTCCTGTCGGATCATAACCCTTTGGTTTTGTCATTACAAATGGTAGGAGTACCAAAAATTCGGACACGGTGGACGTTTGAAAGGAAGCTGTTATTGGATACTCGCTTTGTCGATCATATCAGGAAATGGGTGGTTGATTTTTTTGATGCCAATAGATATAGCGCATCACGAAATGGAGTTTGGGAGGCTTTCAAGGCCGCTCTTAGAGGTGAAACAATAAGTTGTGCAGCAAGGTTGAGAAAAGAGGATAGGAGTAAGGTCGAAAAATGTTTGAAGGACCTATCAGCTGCAGAGGAACAACATACCTCTGATATCGCTCAAAGCCGGGCTAGCAACGAGAGCTATAGGTTACTATTGGTAGCTAGAGCTGAACTAAAGAAGGAGGTTACTCAGAGAGCAATGTTGGAGTACCAATCATCTAGGTCTAAACGGTACGAAACAGGTGAACAGGCAGGTAAAATATTAGCTTTACAAATACGGCAGGGCAAGTCTAAAAACATTATATCTCAGATGGAAGAAAATGGCATAGAATATACAGACCCTTCAGATATCCTCCAGGTTTTTAAGAATTTTTATCAAAAACTATATACAGAGACTACATTAAATGAACCTTGGACAGAGGAGATTGTCGATAATGGCCCTCGTTTAGGGGATACTGCTAGAGAAGAGATAGAGAAGGATATTTCCGGGAGGGATATAGCGGAAGCCCTGCAGGAGTCAGCCATCGGCAAGGCAGCAGGCCCTGATGGAATACCTTTAGAGGTCTATCGATGTTTTGAGGCAGAGATTACCCCGCTTCTTAGTGATCTTTTTAATGGGGTAATGGGTACAGGAGTGGTCCCGGAATCATGGAAAGAAACAAACATAGTGGTTTTCCATAAGAAAGGGAAACCTAGGGAAAAACCGGGCTCCTATCGCCCAATCTCGCTAATAAATTCAGACACGAAGCTATATTCTAAAATTTGGGCTAAAAGGCTGGGCAGGGTCATTGGTGATGTCGTCTCCCCATGGCAGCATGGATTTGTACCTGGGCGTGGTACTACAGAGCATATTAGGAGGGCAATAGCTTTATTTGATATTCAGTCTGCAATGGGAGGAGAGATGGCCATGATCCTGCTCGATGCTGAGAAAGCCTTTGACCGTTGGGGTGGAATTTTCTTTGGCGGATTTTAATCGGTAGGGGCTTTGGCAAGAATTGTATTACAGCTCTGCGGGCAATGTATTGTGATCCAGTTGCTCGGATTGTGGTTATGGGTGAGTGTTCTGAGAAAATCTATATAACGAGAGAAGCGCGCCAAGGCTGTCCCTGTTCCCCTATCCTCTTTGCTCTTTATATCGACCCTCTCATCCGGGAGATCTTAGCCAGCCCCCTGATAGAACCAGTGATACATAATGGATTTGAAAATAAAATTATGGCATATGCCGATGATTTGGCTGTGATCACAACAAACCCGCAACAGGCACTTGGGGTTTTGGTTCAGATGGCTAAAATTTTTGGCAATAAGTCTGGGTATTTGTTAAACGAATCTAAAACTCAAATTATCTGCACAGCAAATATAGATAAAGCCGACTCTAGATATATGGATTCAGCAATCTATCTGGGAGTTAGAATTAACGCAGTAGTTAATAGGATTACAGCAGAGAACTTTATCCCACTTGGGAAAATGATAGAAGCAGATCTCAAAAGAATCGATGTTTTACATCTTTCATTGATAGGCAGGGTCAACGTTCTCAAGATGACAATGTTTCCAAAAATCTTATATCTCTTTCGAGCTATACCTTTGTTAGTAGAGGAAAAAACTATTAAGTGGCTAGAGTCAATATTCATCAGATTTGTTTGGCAATACGGGAAAATCAGACGTTCCACAAACCTTTTGTCACTCCCGTGGGATAGGGGGGGGCTCACCTTACCTAATTTAAGATTGTATCACTGGTCCTGCCTGCTGGCGGAAATGTTTATTCTTTTTCAATCTACTCAACCCAATGATTCAGGGCAGGGAGATTTACAGACCCCACCATCTATATATGAGCTATTAGTTGGAAGTAAAGCATATGGTCTCCTGATGTGTGAGGTTGAACGTAGGTACTATAAAAGACCACGTTTTAAGATATTGGAAGGAGTATGGGGACTCTGGAGAGTTATATCTTGCTTCTTTAAAATTCCCAAAATTCATGCGCATCTCCACCTTAGTAATTCGAGTTTATTTCGGGGGAGAGGTCTTGAGAGGAATTTCCGGATTTGGCAGGAGCATGGAATTAGCACATTAGGAGATATAGTGGGGGCAGAAGGGTTGATCGGCTTCGAAGCACTTCAGAGTAGAGCTGCTATCCCTTCAAGTCATTGGCTCTGTTATGTTCAGTTGGCTAGTGTCATTAAAGCTTCAAGAATCAGATGGCCAATAGCTTCAAAAGTTCCTCTGATCGATATGCTGGTAACAGGGGGTATAAGAATTAAAACTGTCTATCTGTCTTTGCTGGATGAACTACAAAGCGATATCGAGAAAATGGAGAATATTCTTGTACGGAAGCTGGATAACCCCGATGTGGATCTAGATATGGCACTTTATTTAAATAAAAAAATCTTCCGTTCTACGAACTTGAGGGCCCAGCATTATAAAACCCTGTTTGATCTATTTTTTACTCCTGCAAAGCTTTTTATGTGGGGGGTTAAAGCTGATGACAGGTGCCCCAGATGTAATTCGGCTCAAGCAGATCTGATGCATATGTTTTATAACTGTAGCTCGTTATCAGCTATTCAGGGAGAGATAGCGAAATTCTGGGTGGAGGTACTTGGTCGAAGGATTGAATGGTCCTCTTCTCTGATGATATTGGGTATAGATAATAGATTAAAACTTGGGAAATCTGAGGAAGCTTTGGTCTTTTTAACTGTAGCAGTACTTCGGATATTAATCACCTCAGGGTGGAAAGATATAAATGCCCCCTCTTTCCAGCTATGGTTATCTAGATTATTGGGTATATATAACATCGAAATATCCTTATATGCTCAGAAAGGGAGGAAAAAACAGGATTTCGGTAAAAAGATATGGTCTCCAATTTCTGACTGGATTGTCGGAAGACCAAGAGATTGATGTATATTGTATTGTATTGTCGAATGTATGTACATAATGCCTCCCTGTTTCATGTTCTGATATGTTTCTACTTGGCTTTGGTTGCTTTGAAGATTTAGCATATGTCTATTTGTTGGTAATATATGTTTCTGTCTAATGTATTATGTAACATCTAAGTGCATCAATAAAAAATAAAAAAAAAGAACATTCATGGATATAGAACCATTACCTGATTTCACATACTTGCTTAAACAGGGCATGACCAAAGGTTTATAAAACCTGCATATGTGATGGGTAAGGATAAATTATATGTTAAATCTCCTATTATATTTACCTTTTTATGTGGGCTGCTTTCTTCAGCATGCGTAGACAGATGAAAATGCCTCTGGCAATTGCATTTGTTCAGGAAGGTAGCCCTTTCCGGAATGAAAGTAAAAACCTTCTTCAAAGGCATGCACCATTGCACCATGCAAGGAAGCATGCATTGCTGCTAGTCAGCACTTTGGGAACCAGTGCCATGAATAGTCTGATATGGGCCTTACAATGTTACATATGGTGTACACCTGTCCTTTCCCATCACAACACTAATTTGGTTTGCCTAGGGCGAATGATTTTGCTGATGTGTCAAGGTGCAAAAGGGTACATTTAAGGTTTAGGGGTGCTGGGGTATTTTTGGGGTTCAGCGTACGTTTAGGTTTTGGGGTGCTGGGGTAATTTTAGGGGTCAGGGTGGGTTAGGGTTTTGGGGTGTAGGGGGTAATTTTAGGGTTCAGGGTGCGTTTAGGTTTTGGGGTATTGGGATATTTTTAGGGTTCAGGGTGAGATAGGAATTTGGGGTGGAGGGGGTATTTTTAGTGTTCAGGGTGCATGCCAGGGGATAGGTTACTATTATGACTCATTTTTTGGTTTAAAGTACCAAAAACGTGTTGTAACGGTATGCGTAATAATTAACTGCGAAGTAAAAGCATTTTTAATGTATTTGTATATATTTGCGAAGTAAAAGCATGCAAACTAAAATCATGCGTAGTAAAGGTATTTGAGAAGTAAAAACTACGAAGTAAATACCTGCGGAGTAACAGTATGCTAAGTAACATCATATATTCTCATCTGAAGACCCACTGATGCCATGGAGGTACTACTCATGCAGCTCGGAGCACCAAGAAGCCACAACAACCACCGCCATTGCCACCTCCCAAAGGACCACCACGGAGGCAGCGCCGAATAAGCCAGCGGTTCTATCGCTGACGCCTCAGCCTCACAGACCTAACGCCAGAGGAGGTCATTGCCCACTACAAACTCAAAAAGACATCCATCCTCCGCATCCTGACCCAGATAACCCACAGGCTAATGGCACAAACAAAGCGGATAACCAACATCCCTCCGCAAACAAAGCTGCTGGCTGTGCTGCACATGTTGGCCTTTGGTATCTCCCAACCAACAACTGCCAGAGTTGGAGGAGTCTCACAGCCAGCCCTATCAAAGTTCCTCATAACTGTCTTGGATGCCAATTGCAGCCTGATACCCCAGCACCTACGCTTCCCCAACACTGCGCAGGAACAGCTTGTGACCAAGCAAGGCTTTTACGCCATAGCTGTTTTCCCCCAGGTGTTGGGGGCAATTGACTGCACACATGTTCTACTTGTGCCACCTGTGGACCCTGCACACATATTTCGCAACAGAAAGCACACACATTCCATCAATGTGCAGCCAATAGTCGACCACTGGGGCCTGCTCACCAATGTCATAGCCAAGTTCCCAGGGAGTGAACATGATTCCTACATCTTCCGCCAGTTCATCATAAACCAGCGATTTCAAGATTGCACATAAGGAAATGCCCTGCTTGTTGGTAAGTACTAACTGAACACACCACACACCTCAACTCCACAATCATAGAACTCACAAATGTGTGAATGCACATGTTCCAAACTCACATACAACATGTTAATTAACATGCCCACCTACCAGACACCACAACACAAGGAACTGTGGGGGCTAGCCATGTAGACAAACCATCCCCAAAGGCCTAGCCCCCCTGCCACACATTTGCAAATGTGGGGAGAGGTGGGAACCAAGTATGTGCGATGGAGGTACTCAACCTATGAAGAAAGTATGTACACAAGGCCGAGTGTGGCAGTGGTGTGCTGGACAGTCTGGAGTTTTCAGAGTACAGACTTGTCCATGTGGGCATATATTGGGTATCTGTTGTCCAACCTGAAGGCAAGAACTCTGTTGGTGACTGTCCTTTCTGATTGGGGGGGACCATGTGAAGGTCGCATGGAGGATGCAGAGGCTACTAAAGCAGCTGCAGGCCACTGCGTAGACCTGTTTGTGCATGGAGAGCGAGGACTTGAGTACAATGCCTACGTACCTAGAGCTGTCGGGGGGCTGCCGAAGGTGGTGGCCCAACAGGTGTTGCCACATGCCGATGGGGTGGTCATGAGGATGCGGACTAATGTCTCCTCTTTGTGGAGCACCACCCCAGCTGTTGATCATCCATGTTGCAACTTTCTGCAATCCTCCCTGGCAGCTCAGTCTGGTGTGTGTGGGTGGCTTGGTGAGGGAGAGTATGAGCTTGGTGTCCTTGTAGGTGGTGATGTCAAATGGTCCCCTTCATGAAGCTCCAGTTCTTCTCCAGGCATCTGTAGATGCATGTCATCTTGGATGTTGTTGGTGACCGAGGTGGCATTCATTGCACGCTGTGCGTTGAAGTAGCATTGTGGGGCAAGTGTGTATGAGCAGTTGGAGATACATGTGTGGAAATCCTGGGCAGCGCTGTTGGTGTTGACTGCAGAGGTGTGTGTGTTGCTGTTCATGGTGGGGTGTACCAGTTCCTCGGCGACTCTGTTCCAGTAACTTTGTGTGGTGCCTGCTGTGGGTTTGGGTGTCATGGGGTTTCTCTCACCTGGAAATGTACGCAGTACTGGTCACTCCAAGGGTGTTGAGTGGTCTTGATGAAGTGGACACCGTTTTCACATGTGGAGATGGGGTCAAAGGTGTGCCCTGCCTTGTGGCTCAGTGTGGTGAAGAGTTGGCTCAATTCGATGTTAGCAATCACCTGCCAGAGGGCAATGGATTTGGAGTTGTTGTGGTATGTGAGGTGGAGGCTCCGCTCAGGAATGAGTACATAGTCCATGAGTAGATGGTGTGGATGTTGATAGTGTTGGCGAAGCACTCCCGCCCTCTGTGGGCCCTGCTAGTTAGGGTGCCACTGACTGTTGCTTTGTGGTAGGTCTGGATCCGAAAGTGCAGGTGTTGGGTGGTGAGGAAGGTCTGGCTCAGCAGCAACAGCAGAAATTAACATGATCCGTGTCTGGTGTGGCCCATTGGCATTTAAACATTCTCCTGGCATGGACTGCGAGGAGGGCGGATGAGTGGTAGCGCTAGACGTTAGGAGAGCTAGGGTCACTGCTGGTGTTGATGTTAGGCTTGCGGACATGCGCAGACAGGCTTGACATTGGTGCGCTTTTGGAGTGCTAGTGATACAAAAGCACTGCACACACAATCAAAAAGTCTCGGGGGAGGGACGAGCGACTGTGAGGTAATGCAATTTGCGTTGATGCTGGTAATTTTTTCAGAAGCTACACATGGCAAACATGAATTCCAAAGTAGCACAAATCCCATATAACAAAACTAATAATACTGCCAACACAGCATGCATAACTACTAATGGGCACATCTCTCCATTACATGTCACAGGTGATTAAGGATAAGCACTCACGCCATGGATGATGACCCCCCTCCAAGCCACTAACACCCAGGCCCAGTGGCAGTACAGTTTGGCCCTTGGACGCACCAGGTCCATTGTGGAGCGCACCTTTGGCATGCTAAAGTCACGTTTCCGGTGCCTTGACATTAAGGGGGCAGACTTGTACAGCCCAGAAATAGTGTGCAAGATAATCATAGCATGTTGTCTATTGCACAATATATGTGTACGCACCAATGCCCCATGGATCCAAGTGCCAGATGCACCGGATGATGCTCAGGATGATGAGGAAGATGAGGCAGGTGGAGCACACCCCACAGCTTCTGCAGCAAGGACAGCCCGAAGGAACAGAATAATAAACAATTTCTTCACCTGAGCACGGCACATCGTGATTATCCTTAGCAATCATATTTCTGTTCAAAATGACCCCAAGCACAGTATGTGCAAATAAAAAAACACCACACACATACCTTGTGTGCATGTTTATCCTCTGCATAAGTACATCACTCTGACAAGTGTAAGTTTAACATAAAGTGGTAATAATATCACAATTGTAATTTGATGGTGGGTATGTCTCCTCTCTACAGAGAGTTGCTTTTTAGGGTGTAATTTGTGCAAAACTAGACTTTGTAGGGTGTCACTTCTGGTTCTAAAATCAACTTTTTAGAGTGTCATATGGGCCAAAATATGACATTTAGGGTGTCATTTGTGGTTAACTATGAATTTTAGGATGTCATTTGAGTTAAATTATGGATTTTAGTGTGTCATTTGGGGTTAAAACAAGCTCATCATGGTGCTTTTGGGGGGTTGAAATGAGATTTCATCAAAGACTGTCCATCTGTGTAAGAATCTGCACTTAAGGTGCAAAACCTGCCCGCATTAACGTCAACGTAATGTTCTTTCCATTCTCGTGATGGAAAACCCATTGCTAAACACATTGAACAATATGAAATATTACCCCTAAGCCTATTTGAATGCAGATTTTCACCGCTTGTCAAAAAACGAGCCGCAAACACACAGGAAGTGATGTCTGCACGCTTCCTGTTTACTGGAGGAGTGCTGTGCACTTTCATTTTCTCTCTTGAGCACATTGCTGGTGATTGTGGAGATTGCTGGAGGTGTTTGGTGTTGTGTGGTGCTGATTGGAGATTTTGAGAGTGTTGCTGTGTCATTTGTCCTGTCAATAGTGTCTCTGTGAAGTGTGGTGTACTTGTTGCTACCTGTTTTGTTGTCTCCTGTCCTCAATCTTGTCAGGTGTTTGTCTTGGGGTAGTTACATTTCTTAGTAGTTGTTGGGGTTGTTATATTGGGTTTCTTTATTTTTGGTCGTGGGTGTAGGTGTGTGCAGGGAGATGTTGGTTGTGGGCAGGGAGGGCAGGATGTCTGAGGGATCATTGGGGGCTTCATACAGCTTGTAAACGTTTACCTGCCCTTGATGGTGGAGAGGGGAGGCCGTATCCTCTCCGGATATGTATTCAGTGTGCTGAAGATGAGGTGGGTGCGTGTGCGGGAGCAGATGCAGCGTGTCTTTGGCGTGCACCGGACTGTGCGCCAATGGAAGCACCACTGGCAGCATTTACTGGGCCGTGAGGGTGACCTTTTGCACCACCTTGGAGTCATCTCTGGCATAGAGTATGGTAAGTTCAAACTCAAAATGTTATTATTAACACTGTAACAAAAAGCCAAACATGCTGTTTGGGACACACTGGTGTCCAAGTGCAAAAATGGGGCAGACTGAGGCGTGAGACATAATGCGTTCACACCTAACATTGGCACAACAGATACACAACGCTGCATCATATTGACAAGCATTAGGTGCATGTTTGTGTTACACACTGCGCTGGTGCAACACTTAGCACTGTAGTGCCAAGGCTGGCACCCTTGCATAATACTGCGTGCAGGATAAAGATTGTTTGTGTAGAGTAAGGGTGACTGCATTTGAACAATCCAAGGCATTGTTGCTGGGAACTGTGTACTGCCCATAAGGGAGTGTCAAAACGCTGTCCTAATAAATTGCTGTAAGTTAGCTGCATTGCTCCTTTACATGGGCTCCGTGTGACAATGTGTGAGATATGAACAAATTCTCAACGGAAATAGGACATCTCCAGCATGTCATACACCACCAACATCTGTGAAATAGCCTTGTGCGATCTGCAGCGTAGCAATCATACACAGAGCATGTATAACATCAGGTTGCATGTAGAAATGGGGCCTTGTGAATGTGTCACACAACTAGTATGTGCAGGTTTGCTAGCATTATTGTCTTGTTTGGCCTGACTCAGCATTCACAGGTCTTGTGTGAATAGCTGGCAAAGTCGACCCAATCATGTAGCCAACATGAAACGCAAAAGTACAGTTATGGAGCATTTTCAGTTATGGTGATGATTTGTATGATGAATATGACTCGTGTTATCTCACAGCAGGATGACCTCTCGTTACATAGGGGGAGGTGAACACCTTCCAGGATCCACACGACACTGGTGAGTTCGGACATCATATATTGGCATAGTGTGGTGTCATGAATGTCTGGGTCAAATGATCAACGTTGTAGCATGCAGTATGGGTGTGTATCACACGTACCTTGCCTACAGTGTGATGATGTATTGTGGAAGTCAGAACTGTGTACAAATCTGTAAGTGAAGGTGTAGCTATGCATTTGTATACCAGTTGTAACTTGGCACATCCCCAGTCAGTCATACACATGGAAATTAGGTCTATGTGTTCTGTAACCACTGCACATGCATGTGGATTACAGAGCACACTGAAAGGAGAGGAGACATGTAAGTGGTGTTGGTGATGAGTATCAGCAGACATGGTATGCATGTATATCCTTAACTGGGAATACTGTGCAAGTGGGCCCGATCATGCACAAGGAGGCAGTGGTTTTCCAGCCATGTGTGCTCAGACATAGGTCGGCACAGTTAATCTGTAGGTATGCTGCATACCAGCTTCACAGAAGTAGCAGTGCGTAGCTTTGAGTCAAGCATATCAATGGCACGTTCCCCAAAAACCTAGCAAAGATGGCCCTATGAATCTCATTGGCATGTTTGGCCACTGCAATGGTGTTGTCAAGCTGTCTCCTTGGGGTCATTCCCTGGTCGACTCTGGCTCAGGTGTACGAGCCCCACTGTCTGAATTGGTGACATTACTCTGCATGCATTTACCCCGCATGCTTTAGCTCTACATATATTGCTGTGCCATATATTTTACAATGCAGGGCTCTACAACGCTATCTGTGAGGAAGCATTACCAATAAGAACACAATAACCAATATAACTCCAGGGTGCGGTTACCATGGAGAATGCATTTTAACAGTTTGTGTTGTAAAGACCTGCGTAGTTGAATGTACTACGGAGAGATATTAGCGGATCCAAGACATGCATGAATGACAAATTAGAGGAAACGATGTTTCCCCCTCTCAGCAGGAACGCGACACCTATTGTGAAGTAGTGGTGGAGAGAGGGCCAGCGCCTCATGAACAAGTCAGTGTTCAGCCACCTGATGTGTTTCCATGTGTGCTGCATGATGCAGCACAGATGACAGTGTGAGTAGGGCTGTCCCAGGATTGCTCCTGTGCAGGTGGGGTAACCTTCCTACACATTAACAAGCATACCTGCATACAGACACTCTTGCACTCTTGTATCCACTCCATGTTATTCGTCGCATGCGGGTCAACTCCTGGCTGCCATCTCTGGAGCCACTCTGACTGGACAGTTGTTGTTGTCTCTGAGTCATGACTCCAGCAATGTCAGCCATGAAATGTCGGAGGGCATGGAGCGGACTGTGGGTGTCCGTGATGTTCTGTAGGTGGTCCCGAATGGGACTCAGACACCCACGTATAACATCAAGTTTGGCCGCCAGGCTGTCAAACCCCACCCGCACCAGATCAGCCATCTCCTAATGGACCTCTACCGCACAGTGTTGGAATGCAAGTAGTGGGTCCTCAAGGTCCTGTGAGACGGCTGTGGTGGTAGGTGCTTGCTGCTGTGTGGTTTGTGCAGGGGGTGGAGTTTGCACAGCACTGCTGGATTGCCCTGCTCCTGGAGATGGGGTGCTGAGTGAGTCTAGCAGCTGTTGGAGAGTGTCAGTGTTGATGGTGGCGAACTCCTCTTCTTCATCAGTGAAGAGTGGGAAAGCTGCTGTTCAGGAGGTGATGTTTCACCCTCTGCAATGTAAAGGGGAGATGCATTTTAACTGTGTGTTTCATGTATAAACATGCATTGGAGGAGTTTACAAGCAGACTGCATGACAATCTCCATTGTGACAGTTTGGGAGGAGATGAATATTTTTTGCTGAATAGTGATTATTAGTGCAACATCACAGATGTGATGTTGTAGTTGTACATTGTCATCTCACAGTTTACAGCTATGACACATTCGAATGGCTAACTTCTACACACACGCGGCACCAGTTGTGTCCTCTGTTAAGTTGTGAAAGTGATGCAGTTTGTCCCACATTGTAGTCAATGTTGAGTAGCTTAGATTGATGTGTGTGTGCGCACTGCATTGAGGTAGAGTTGCCCCAGCAGCTTTGGCATTGCTGCCCCTTATCCCTTTCAGGCAGTGGGCCTTTCACTCATGTCCCTTTACAATGGTGAGATGTTACAAGCTGGGGTAAATATGGGTCTTGGCCAGAGTTGGGACACTTGTGCATTGTTTGTCAGCTGATGTCTTGTTTACATCAGGGATTGTATGTACACGAGGAAGTGTCAGTGTGTCACCTGTTCCTTTAAGGATGAAGTCCTGCACCATGTTTATATGTTGGGGGGCAGGCATGCTATTCATCATGCACTGTCACTTGCTTTGTCAGTGTGGCTCATAAACAGGCTGCTTTGCTGGGTACTGCACATGTGCATGGGTTTGGTGCGAGAATATTCATGTGTGAGGAGGGCCCCCTTTATGCACCCTTGCAACGAATGACTACTTACTGTTTCTATGTGTGCTGCACAATGCGGTACACATGTGCATCCAGCTAACTTTGGCTATTGTGTTTTCTCTTGTGTGCATGTCGTCAGTCAAGATTTTACTTGCATGCATTGCTTACTGCCCTCCTGTTGACTTACCCATTGTGAGTATGGTCCAGGTTAACTTTCCACTGTTTATTACGGCTGCACAGACAGTGTCAACACCCATTACACTCAACGTTGACCCCACCTGTGGTGTATGAGTGGGCCTGAATTTGATGGATGTGGCTTGACTAAGGCATATTAGTGGTGCTCAGGCCCTGTCTCCACCTCCCTCCCAACAGATGCCAATGGCAGGGTGATGTGTGTTTGTGTTATTGCCACGCAGATGGTCACATGGATGATACATTCTGCAATGGTTCAGCATATTGGATGCCGGGCTTTGCATGTGGATGATAAGGACCATGACTGCATATTTTTTCACTGACACTGTTGACTTACCAAACTGATAGGTTTACATGCATATAATGGTGTAATGGGAAAATCACACCAGGACTGATGTGGAATGTAGGTTTCTGTATAGCAGATGTGTACACTTGATAGTGGAGGAGTGCTATTTGACCTAAGTGGTGATGGTGCCATTTAACTCCTTGTCATTATTTGGTGCTACTTTGCTATCTTTGCTTGTTATCATACTTACGTTGTCATACATCTATACAGGGACATTGTAGTTCTGTGAGTATGGCACACGGACACGTAATGTGGTACATATTTGGGTGACACATTCCTGAAATGCATTGTCCATGCATTGCAGTGTTGTAGGCATATCCCCCCTGCTCATTGTATTACATCACATTTTGACTCGAGTCTCTGCCGTTACCTTGGCCTGTCCCTGCTGGAACCTTTGGTCTGCCCGACTTTGTCTCTCGCCATCGTTGCTGCTCCTGCTGTGTCCCCCCCCTCCCGCCGCCGCGTTTTAGAACTCCGTGGCCGCAGCGTGGGGTGAGGGCGAGAGGGGACTACAACACCCAGGCTCCCCGGTTCTAATACACCGGAAGCAGCGTCACCTGTCCAGCGCCCGGAGGTGCTTTAAATTCAACACAACACCCGGTGGAGCGGGTGTGTCTCTGCCGTTACCTTGGCCTGTCCCTGCTGGAACCTTTGGTCTGCCCGACTTTGTCTCCCGCCATCGTTGCTGCTCCTGCTGTGTCCCCCCCCCTCCCGCCGCCGCGTTTTAGAACTCCGTGGCCGCAGCGTGGAGGGAGGGCGAGAGAGGACTACAACACCCAGGATCCCCGGTTCTAATACACCGGAAGCAGCGTCACCTGTCCAGCGCCCGGAGGCAATTTAAATTCAACACAACACCCGGTGGAGCGGGTGTGTCTCTGCCGTTACCTTGGCCTGTCCCTGCTGGAACCTTTGGTCTGCCCGACTTTGTCTCCCGCCATCGTTGCTGCTCCTGCTGTGTCCCCCCCCTCCCGCCGCCGCGTTTTAGAACTCCGTGGCCGCAGCGTGGAGGGAGGGCGAGAGAGGACTACAACACCCAGGCTCCCCGGTTCTAATACACCGGAAGCAGCGTCACCTGTCCAGCGCCCGGAGGCGCTTTAAATTCAACACAACACCCGGTGGAGCGGGTGTGTCTCTGCCGTTACCTTGGCCTGTCCCCGCTGGAACCTTTGGTCTGCCCGACTTTGTCTCCCGCCATCGTTGCTGCTCCTGCTGTGTCCCCCCACCCTCCCGCCGCCACGTTTTAGAACTCCGCGGCCACAGCGTGGAGTGAGGGCGAGAGAGGACTACAACACCCAGGCTCCCCGGTTCTAATACACCGGAAGCAGCGTCACCTGTCCAGCGCCCGGAGGCGCTTTAAATTCAACACAACACCCCGCGTCGCGGGACCGCGCGCTGGCTAAGCCCGGGCAAAGGGCGGGCCGTCTGTAGCCGTCTGTGGCCGTCTGTGGCCGTCCGAGGACGTGTGAGGACGGGACGGGCCACCTCTCTTTCATCATCTGTAGAGCCTCTGTATATTCAAGACTCGGACACAAAGGTACTGGTGGCTTCTCAAATACATTTGCCAATAGCACCTAGCCGTGTAATATTGCATAAGTATAGGTGACCATTTGCTATTGCCCTGATTACTCATCATTATTCACGGTCGGGGTCATTGATCAGAGACTAATTGCAAGGCATTGTTATATCATTCCTGTAGCATGTCTAAACAAAAGGCTGGTTCTGCACCGAACACTATGGATAACTATTTGGTGCAGATTGTAAGTAAAATCAATAATGACAGGAGGGCGTCATTGGGATTGAGTTGCTCTTCTATCACCCCAATGACGAGTCCTCTGTCAGAACCCTTGTTGAATTCCCCATTACCGGCAAATAGCAGTGTTGTCGCTGATGTAGAGGTCCTAGTTAGCGAAAAATTAGAACAAAGTGTGTCCTCTGCTATTAACTTACAATCTATTCTTGAATCAGATGTTGCCCTAGATACTGAAACAGTGAAATCCCCGTCCCCTGCCCCCCCCCTCTTAGGTCTAGAGCAGTTAGAGCATGTAGAAAACCTCAATGCAAAAGCAGTGGGCCCCGTTTAGGTCGGAAAAAACCCACCCCTGCACCTAAGACTCTGAACAAGGAAGAGGTCAACGGGCTACATGAGAATAAAGAGTCCGAGAATGAGCTATCCATAAAAATAGCTAGTATGATCGATTCCAAGATTAAGTGCATTGTTACACCATTGGTGGCTAAAATCGACCTGCTTACGGCAGAGGTATCAAGACTGAGTGCTCTTATAAACAAGTCAGTGGAGGAGGTGGGTAGTACTTCGACCCCGGTGACAAGTAGATCCGCACCAAATGTAGTGCCCTCCAGAGGTGGAGACAGGGCTGTAGGAGAAAGGACAACATATCCTCCCTCCTCACATCCTACAAAAGACAAGAACACCCAGAACGTAGTTAATGAAGGTTCCCAACCTAGACCCATTGTTCCATATAAAGAGAGAGACCAATTTCAATGTATTGTTGAGGCTTCCCCCCTTGTATTAGTTCTTGCTAATGTACCCACCTTGTTGCCTGGTAAAGTGGAATCCACATCCTCGCTGATTAGTAAATCATTGCACTGGATGACAAACAACATGAGGATGTCCCTAGGGGGTGAACAACAATTAGCAGGGGAAATTATCATGGCAAGAAGAGTACCATGGCTAGGGCTTAATCCGAAAAAATTTGCGGGAGACTGTATAGTTCTTAACTTTTCACATCCAGGCGTTCTCCCCATTGTCCTGGCCAATATATTTCCCCCCCAACGAAGGTATACTGCTATTGTTCCACTAACCCTAGAATATTTTTATTGTACGAGAGGCAGCAAAGTCAATGTAGCGAGACCAAGGCTAAGGCGGATTTCCGACCTTAATAAAGGGGGTAGGTGTGATTCAAACAGCAATTGGAACATCAGTCTGGAAAATAGGTTTGGGGTCTTGTCAGATCTAAATGATTGCGATTGACTTGATAGGGATGACAGATTAGAGAATAAGAATAAAAACAAGTCTGATAGCCTGAGTGCCCTTATGAGCAGAGATCAGTTGTATCAAACGTCATTTCTACCCCCCTACCTGAAAGGAGGGGAGCATCTAATTTAATAGAGAAACATCCGGTGATAATTGATCTGGATAAGCCGATAAATTCATGCCCTTTAGAATGTGATAATTTAGGATCTAAGGTATCATTATTAGAGCCACCCAGTAGATCTTGCAATAACGTTGACAATGAGAATAAGACTGTAGGCAGGATCCAAGGCCAATTAACAGCAAAAGAGCCCTTTAGTTTTCTAGCATTTGAGTCAGGGTTGACTCTTATTTCTTGGAATCTTGCAGGAATTAACAATAAGCTACAGTCTACTGAATGGTGTAGCTTTATTGACCAGTTTGACATCATCCTATTCCAGAAATCTTGGTCATTGGCCCCAGTCTACCGGCTGGGGTTTCTTAACTTTCAAACTCCAGCTATTAAAAAATCTAAAGGCCGACCATCAGGGGGTTTAATAATTTGGATCCGCCAATCATTATGTTGTAAAATCAAACAACAGTGTTTTCCATCAAATGACATTTTGGCAGTGAATATTACATGGCCTACCGGCCAGGGATTGGCAATTTTTAACACCTACGCAAGAGGGACGGTCGGGGATCCCTATCTGACGTCATCTCCGCTCTTGACCAACAGCTTATATCACTTCCAACCAAGTTGTCTATAATTGTGGGAGGAGATTTCAACACGACATTTGAGCCACTTGGACCTGAGGACCAATTTCTCACTGCTGAGGAGGACAGCAGGTGGGGTGTTCCTCAGTTGGACCTTCCCGATGTCAAGAGATGGTCAGCAGTAGCCATCCAACTTAAAGCTCTATGTTTAGAGAGAGGGCTTAGAGCAATAAATGGGCGTACTTCGTCTGATCGCCTGGGAGCAAGCACATTTGATAATGGTAGATCCTCTAGTCGTATAGATTATTTCCTACTGGATATTAGAGATTGGCATAGGCTGATCGATATGATAATAACTTCTAGGGTGGAAAGTGATCATAACCCCCTTTTTATGAAATTCAAAGCTCCTGATGGGCTTAGAGAATTTAAATTGGGTGAGGAGAAATCCACTCTGGATATTGTCGTATCGAACAATATGCGCCACGTTAAGTGGGGCAGATTTATTGAAAAGCCAGAGAAGCTGGAGGACCTCAAAAAAGTGGTGATCGAAGAAGTGGCTAAATTAAATATCCAATCTGCAAATCAAAATTTCCCCCAAACTATGCTTGAGGCTCACACTCTCTTTTTCACTAAACTCCAAGGGTTCTTTATGAAAACCATCAAGACAGAAAAAAAGGCCAATAAAATAAAGTTACCTGAGGCGGGATGGTATAATAAAGCTTGTAAAGTTGCCCGTCAGAATCTGAGTGTAGAACTTAGATCAAGGAACATTGAAGGCGTGAGGAATGCTAGGAAGGTATATAGACACACACAGAAAGTGGCTAAGAAACAGTGGGATGAGGAGCACTGGCATGATCTGAAACTTGCTTGTTTGGCCAAAGATCAAAAACAATTTTGGGCTATAGTCAAGTGGGACAGAGGTGGGATTGCACCATCGCCCCAAAATAATGTCGCCAAACATCAATGGGTTGACTTCTTCAGACCACAATATGCTTCTAATTTATCTGAGGGAGAGTACTCACTCCTCCCCACCGTTTATTACCAAATGCAGTTGTTTTTGATCAAAGATGTTAATCTAGCACTAGATTGTGTGACTGGGGGCAGAGCTCCGGGAATGGATGGGATACCAGCAGATGTGTTCCTAACTGATAGATTATCTTGGTGTCAGTATTTTCAATGGCTAGCTAATTCTGTGGCTATGGGTGCGCCTATTCCCCCCTCATGGAAAGGTGCGGAAATAATTCCGTTTTTTAAAAAGGGTGATAAATCACTGCCTAACAACTATAGACCTATTAGTGTCATAGACTCAGCCCAAAAACTTATAGGTCCATTAGTGCAAAACAAATTGCAATCTTGGGTTGAAGAAAACGATATTTTATCCCCGTATCAGGCTGGTTTTCGCCCCTGCACCAGTTCTGTTCATCAGGTTTTTTATTTCCTAGCACTTTACTGGAGGAACGTGAAATTGACCAATGGGACCCTCTATGCGGTCTTTATAGACCTGAAATCAGCTTTTGATTTAGTGCCCCGCCCAAAACTTTGGAGGGTCCTCGCCGAAATAGGGATGTCGCCGGAACTATTAACGTTACTTGTTCGCTTGCATGAGAACAATTATGCACGCATTAGGTGGGGGACCCAGGGGGAGGTGACTGACCCATTCCCTGTCGAGCGTGGTGTTCGACAGGGGTGTGTCTTGGCACCCACGTTGTTCTCCTTGTATATCAATGGTATTGTAGATCATCTTAGCCGTTCACCTACGGATGCCCCAGTACTGGCAGGGGCTCACGTGCCAGTCCTCATGTTCGCGGACGACACATTGATAGTTTCGCGAACACCGAGCGGGCTTCAGAAGGCATTAAACATGTTTGGAGATTTTTGTCAATTACGTGGTCTTGAGATAAATACCACCAAAACTAAGTTTATGTCTTTAAACCAGCGGAAACGTTTTAGAGGTGTAATTAATTTTAATGGTATCCCGTTGGAACAGGTCGAGGCATTCACATATTTAGGAATATCCCTCCAGAGCAATATGAGCTGGAAAAATCATATTGATATGACTGCCCTAAAATTTCACCAGCTGGCGGGTGCAATCGCCTCTAAACACAAATCTTCCCTGACTAAGCCTATTATCCCTGCCCTAGAAATTTATAACATGAAAGTTATTAGTGCTTGCTTGTATGGCTCGGAACTGTGGGGTTTTGCCAACCTGAACCAATTAAGACTGGCAGAAAACAAGTTTCTACGCTGCCTAGTTGGAGTTCCTCAAAGTACCCCAATGGTTCCGCTTGCATATGACCTAGGCAGGAAAAACATAGAGGATCTAGTGCGGTTACGCCCACTCCTATATTGGTGACGGATTATGACAACCCCTGAATTAGCCCATTATGCCATCGCCCTGAAGGATATAATTAGGGCGGATCGCTTTCATTCTATCCTATGGCTTAAGGAAATCAGGGATTTGTTAACAAAACTGGGATTAGAACATTTATGGAATGACTTGGATGGCTCAAGTTTCCCATCTAAGTCTATTCTTAAAAAAATGTACTGGGATATGACCCTGATGTCTGTCTTTAGCTCTGGCAAATACGCCAAGCTAACGGGTCGCTTCCTTGAAATTAAATCTATTCCCTTTTGCGAGGCTTATTGGGACATTATAGAAAGGGTCACCGATAGAAAACTGTATTTCCAGTTTAGAATTGGGTCCCTTCCTGTAAAAGCATTTACTCAAAGATGGTCTTCCTCCCAGGATAATAAGTGTCATCACTGTAGGGACCTGATTGAGGATATAGGCCACCTGTTGTTTGTATGTCCCCTGTACACCAACCCACGCCACAGGTGGTTAAAACCAGTGTGTATGAATTTGGGGACACGCAGGTATATGGAGGCCCTAAGAATACTTGAATCTGATTGCACCCCCTGTATGGCTATTGCCGTTGCAAAATTTTTAGGGTGGGCATGGATAATACGCTCCCGCACCTTAAAATCTCCAGAAGCTGGCCACTGAATTTCTGATACAAACTATGTATGATCAATTTTAAAATTGAGATCTTGCTTCTTTTTGAACTGTTTTTATTAATTATTAGTGATATTTTTATCCTTCTTTTACAATTTTTGTAATTCGCCAGCATCATGGTTTCATGAGTTTTTATAATATATATATTGTACTTTTATCTTGTAGTATTTATAGTATTCGTTAGGATGTTATTTGCTTTTATGACATGCTGTCGAATAAAGCTTGAAACTTGTTGTTGACTCGAGTCTGCTGATTGTGTGCATTGTGGGATATGCCCCTTTTAGGCAGTAGGCTACATGATTGCTTTGTTGCGACAATGCATGTGTTTATGGTATGCAGAATCACTAGATGCTTTCTCACTTGTTGTACGCAGGACTGCATCACTTGTACGAGCAAGTGGGAACATTAACTGGAGATGCGGTAGGATGTCTACATGGCCCCCTTGCCTCAACACCATAAATATACAACTGGTCTGCACCAGCCCACATCTCTCTGACACAAAAATGAGGTTGTGTATGTGACTGATCATGTGAATGAGTGGGCATGTCGCCAGCAATGTCAGCGCACATTAACAGCTGTGTCTGGGTTGTGTGCAAGGTTGTGTATGTGCATTAGTGTCACCCTTGATGCACATGCACAATCTTGCACACAACTCAGACATATGGGAACATGCATATGCATGGTGTTGAGGCATGGGGGCCGTTTAGACACCCTGCTGCATCTCCAATCTATGTGGCCCTTTGCTCTTTCATGTAGCCCTTATTTTGTGATCTGATATGGTACTCGGGCTGTATTTGGATGACATTTCTGTGCACATTTCCAGGTCTGTGTGCCCACCAATATGTGTCTTGCAATGTATTGGTTGAGTAGGGTAATATGTGTCTATGCCACCAGGGCCAAGGGTACCCGGGACATGATCCACAGTCATTCTGGGTGTGCACTGTGATATAGTTAATTGTGCATGGGTGCCATTAGGCCCTTCTCCCCCTGTCCCCCCAGTCCCTGGTTGTTACTTACCCTGTTGGTGTTGTGTCTGGTCATGTTGAGCAGTATCCTGTCCCAGAACTAAAACCATTGTCTCCTCGGTGATGACTTGGGACACCTGTTCCTCCAACGCATCCAGCTCCTCCTGTGGCGCTGGACACCCACCTCCCGTCTGCATAGCTGATTTGAGATTGGCTGCAAGTTTCTGCTTGGTGTTGCACTTAGCATTTCTTGCAGTCATCCACTTTCCTCCTCACCTCTCCGACAGCATTCACCTTGGCTGTGATGGACTGCCATATTGCATTTTTTGTCCCCAATGACACTGTGGAGCTGACAAAAAGTTGTTGTTGGTTTTCTGTCACCTCCGCAATCAGGACTGGGTCTTCCTCTTCTCCTTGCCCTTTCCCTGGGTTGCTGGCTGATCCTCCTGGGTGTTTGGGAGGTTGTTGTTGGCTTCTGTACTGGGTCCAGCTTCCTCCATAGTTCTTCTCAATTGTGTAATGCTCTCTCCCCGCGTGCCTCCCGCGTGAGGGCATTGCGTTGTTCATGTCTCGCGCTGCCCGTTGGCACGCAAGGTACAGTGTACTTGACAGTTGACATTTGTCAGTTATTGGTTTTGCCATCTTGGAGCGGTGCTTGCACGCACGCCCAGCTGTCTGTGGGAACTCTTGAAAATTAATAAACTTAACTTTAACCTTTATCCTTGCACGTGGATTACTACATCGATTAATGGTGATGACGATATGGAGAGTTCCCACACAGAACCCATGCAGCCAAAGCAGAATCGAGTACGGCGAAAACTGAAGGAAACCGAAAAAAAAAGAAAATAAATCGGTACCTTCAAAACGCTAAGAATCGACTGGAAGTACACGGTGCGCTGTGCGAGGAAGGATTCAGTCACACCTAAGCTGAATGCAGTCGAAGTAAGAAAGAGTACGGAAGAAAAATAGACGGCAGCTTCCGGAAGAAGATTAAGCGGCATCGTCGGGTCAAGAACTCTGAATCCCCGCCAGCGGTCTACGCAATCAGCTATGATTGGAAGATACGGAAGACGGTAACGCCTCTGTCAGCCTGTTCAGCCTGTGAACGTAAGCCAGCTCCTCCCTCTGCGTGTGGTGTACGGAAGAAGCATCGGAGGCTGAAGGTAACTGACATCGAACGAATAACCGGAGGCATTCATTTCTTCGAATCACAAACATCACTCGCTGCAAGGAACGATGGACTACAAGGTACCGTTTAACTATATTTACTTCACACAGCAGCGCTAACTGTCATCAGCGGTGACACGCTCACCCTCTAATGAGCGTTTGGCATATCAGCGTGCAACGAAATACATGGTGTAAGGCACACCAGTATTGAAATAACTTATTGAACTCTGTATTTTTTTTGAGTGAGCCTATAGTCCTGTACAAGACTCAAAGCTTTTTTTTTATATAGCTAAAATAATTTTGACTGCATTGTATCTCATCAAAAAGTATAATCTTGCAATTACTCGTGTCTACTGTGATCATCACTTACTGGGGTATACACCATGCAAGCGGTGCATCCTCCTCCTCCATTCCTCAAAGCACCAGGAGAACCACCCATAATATGGAGAAAATGGTTTGATGATTTTGAAAATATTTAGGGGCAATAGGTGCGCACAGATTCAGACCTGAATGGAAAAAGTTTTTACTGCTACATTCCCTAGGATTTGAAGGTAGGGATACACTCAAGCATCTACCTGAAGCTGAAACTTTCGAGGGGGAGGAACCAGATGAATATCAAAGCACTGTCAGGAAATTAGCAAAGAGATATGATAAACAACCTAGCATGGTTGTTTTGAGATACTAATTTTTCAAAAGAGCATAAAAAATCGAAGTAGATGTTGACACTTACATCACTGCTCTCAGTAAAATGATCGCAGAATGTGAATTAGAGAATTTCAGCAAACAGCTGGTCCGTGACCAATTTATAAGCAAATGCTCAGACAAATCTATTAGACAAAAACTACTCTCATTAGAAAACCCATCTCTAGATGAATCTATTCGGGTTGCAAAGAGTATAGAAACATAACAAACATCCATCAAAGAACTTGAAACAAAGAACACTGAAGTGGTCACTCCTGTGCATCTTTCACATTTCAAAAAAAGAGAGACAACCTACAAAATAATTTTTTTAAGAGAACTGACATATGTTTTAGGTGTGGCAACCCGTTTCACATGAATAATGGCAGACCATGCCCGGCAAAAAATGTAGTATATCGATCCTGTGGAAATGTTGGCCACTTTGATGAAGTGTGTCAGACTCACAAGAGAGAAAATGTACGTATAGGGCGCGTCAAAGACTCCAGTAACAGCGAAAATGAAGATACACTAGGAGAATTAAAAGACATGGTACTCGTTGGAAAGACGGCGAGGTTAAAACTGGTGATCCAAATGATTGCGTTGATCTCTACGTCTCAATAGTTGTAGGTGAAAAGAATTTGCGACTTCTAGTGGACTCTGGTGCGCGCATCACCATGATCACTGAATCTCTCTTCAGAGCAAACTGGGGCGAAAGACCACTTCTTCCTCCGGATCGCGCACCCGTGTCCTAGGAAGGACGCAAAATTGACCTCCAAGGTTACTTTGAGGATGTTATGGAATTCAAAAAAAGGCACATACATGGAAAGATATATGTTGCAGTACATGGTTTGAACATATTAGGGTGGTTTCACCAAGGTCTTTTTAACATGATGTTATGTCCAGGTGCAAGAGAACAAGTTTTAGCAATCCGTGATGTTGCACATGTTGAAGATCTGCTCAACAAATACCCTGAAGTATTTTCAGGCGAGTTAGGCAGAATCAAAGGATTCAAACATAAAATAAAGGTTAGAGATGACGCTGTTTCTGTGAGACATAAGATCAGAAGTGTACCCTTCAGCATAAGGGAGGACCTAGAAAAAGAACTTATGTCTATGCACAAGAGAGGTGTAATCGAACTCATCGAGTCGTCTGACTGGTCTTCATCCGTAGTTGTAGCACGAAAAAAAACATAATGAATTGAGAATCTGCATTGACTTACGCAGCCTAAATAAAGTGATTTGGGTTGACTCACACCCCTTACCCAACATCACTGAAATGCTAGGGGGGCGTGGCTTGGATGCCGAAGGGAATGGGGGCGTGAGCTCAGAGCTCCGCTCCCGATCCCCGCGAACATCCTGAAAACAACACGGAATCCGGCGCTCACCGGGCCCCTGCAGTGGCGCTGAGTGCGGGGAAGGCAGCGGTGACCCGCAGGACGTCCTCCGGTGCAGCGTTGGGGGAGATAGACCGGTGGAGGAGAGTGCTGACCTGGCGAGCGACGCGGCCTAAAATGGCGGCCGCGACTACGGACCTGCGCAGCTAACAGAGGTCGGGATCGTGGAGATCCTGTAGGACCCGGGACGGCGTGAGGAGACCCAACCGGGCTGGCCCTGACTGCGGGGGAAGATGAGAGCTGAGAACCTGAACCCTGCCAGCAGGCGCTGGGCGGGCGGTGGCTGGGCCGTCGGAGAGCGTGGATTGCCCCGGCGAACACCCTGAGGCCTGTTGACTGCCGGTGCTGCGGATCGCGGCGGCGGAAGACGCCCAGGGAGGACGAGGATTGGCGGACCCCGTCTGTGGCCCCGTGGACAGATTGCCACCCCGGGCGGCCCCGCGCTGGGACAGCGGGCCCGCGACCCAAGCAGCGGAGGCGCTGGCGGAGCTGGCGTGGGGGGACTGGCGGCTGCGTGGCCGGTGCTGCTGGCAACACGAAGGCGGTGAGCGGCCGGGGGGCCCTGACGACCGTGTCCCCTGCACTGGGAGGAGCCCGCCAAGATCGAGGGGGGAGCTGCCTGATGGAAGCTTGAGTGGGGGCGAGACCTGGGGGGCACTAGCGCTGCTGTAGCCCCTGGACCGGCGCGGGAGCGGCTGAGGACGACGGCGGGGGAACGCCGGATTGCGCCTCTTTTGAGTGGCGGGGCCCCCAGCGAGGGCTGAAGTGGCAGACTGCAAGGGAGGTCAGCTGAAAGGTGACTGAGCGCCCTGGCGGCAGAGCTCTGCGCCCTGCGGCCTTGAGGAATCGGCAGGCTGAGGCGGGGACGGCAAGCGCAAGGACTGCAAGGAGAAGCACTCACTGGAGAGCAGGCCCTGAGGGGGTGAGGTGCTGGGCTGCGCTTGCCAATGCGCTTGGAGGGCACCCTGCGCGAGGACGCTGAAGGCCAATGAAGCGGCGGAGTCCTTGGAACTGAGGCGAGCAGTATTGCGACGGACCCGGATGTGGGTGACTGGCACCCGCGCGCACCCCTGTGAACCTTGAGGGAGACCTACCTGGAGGAAGGCACCGGCACTGCGGGGGAACCGCGATCGGCGGAAGCGACTGCATGATGGGCAAGCCCAGGGTTAAAGGAGGAGAGGTGGTGTCTGAATCGGAGGTGAGAGATGGAGCCGCCCAGAGCCCTGCAGACTTACAGCAGATGCGGGACTGTATCCTGGAGGCCATAGCGGCCACAAAAGATGCACTGCAACAGGACATAGCTCAAGTGGCATCCGGCTTGGGGATCCTGCGAGCAGATCACGGTAAACTAAAGGGCAGAGTCACGGCCGTGGAAGACACGCTACAGGAGCTGGTGCCGGCACGCATGTCCCTGGAGGGGAGGCTAGGTCAGGCATTAGACCGCATACAAGTCCTGGAGCGGCGGGCGGAGGAGGCGGAAAACCGCAGCAGGCGTAACAATATCCGCTTGGTGGGTCTGCCGGAGAAAACGGAAGGGGACGACATGGTGGGGTACCTGGACGCCTGGCTGCGATCAGAGGTGGCTCCGGATGGACTCTCGCCCTTTTTCACACTGGAGCGGGCGCACCGTGTGCCGGCGAGACCCCCCAAGCCAGGCCAACCGCCGCGCCCAGTGGTGATGAAGTTGCTGCATTACAAGGACAGGGACTGGCTGCTGCAGCGAGCTAGGGATGTGGGTCCATTTCGAGTGGATAACAGCAACGTCACAATGTTCCCGGATTACACATTCGAAACTCAGAAACTGCGTGCCTCCATCTTGCCGCTCAAGCGAGAGCTAAGGGCTGGGGGAATCCAGTACTCGCTCCTCTTCCCGGGCAAATTGCGAGTTGTGATCGACAATAAGACGGTGTTCTTCCCCACAGCGGAGGACGCCTGGGCATGGTGGGAAGTTTACAAGGCGGGGACGGGTGGGGCGAGACCCCGAGTGGCAGAGGAGCAACGATTGCAACCAGTGCGGAAATCGCGGAGGCTCCGGCAGAGGAGGCGGAGGGATGGAAGGCCCACAGTCTCGCAAACTGAAGAAGAGAGGAGGGAGGCCCTGCAGGCGGTGGTAGACTTATCGAGAACGGCGGCGACCCAGTCGACCCGCGGGTCGGGCTCGGACAGCCGCGTCACAAGCTCGGACAAGGACCAGTCGGAACTTAATGGGGCCAGGGGCCCGGTGGTGACCCCGCAGACCTCGGGAGAAATCATGGAAGGCTGAAGGAGGGGCCCTCCCCTGCGGCTGGAGTGTAGGGGCCGAGGGATCCGGCTCTTCCCGAGGATGAGGCAGGCTGCGGACATGTTTGGATTTTCGTGAGTGGCAATGGGGGATTAAGGGGCGGGGGGACGGGATTGTGGTTGCCGCCCTTGGTGCCGGGTCGCACCCTAGAGGCCCATAAGGCTGCCGCAGTGTAGACTGCGGCTTTGGCGGGTGGTTGAGCAAGGTTGCTCTTCCTTAAGTTTGGATGGGAGCTGCTTTTTCGAAGTTAGGTCCTGTTCTGGGGAGATGGGGCCGAGAGAAGTTGGGGGGACTCGAGGCGGGGGAGTTGGAGGGGGGGTACAGGGTTCTTTAGGGGGAGGGAGGGATAGTGTCACGGACTGCGGCTGGACTTGGAGGGGTGTGGCAACCTGGCCTTGGACATGGGACTATGGTTAATACTGGACAGGTGAAATGTGTGACATGGAATGTACGGGGACTCCACACAATGGCACAAAGACATAAGATTCACGCTTATTTGGTGCGCAGGGGTGTTCAGATCGCGCTCTTGCAGGAGACGCACTTAACAAAACAAGAGGGCATAGCGCTGCAGCGTAGATGGCGAGGGCAGTTATTTAACACCACTTACTCTGCTTTTGCGAGGGGCACTCTGATCTGGATACAAGCGGGGACCCCCTTCCAGGTAATCAGGCACACGATAGACCCAGAGGGTAGATATGTGGCGGTTGAGGGTAAACTTAGGGGTCGAGACATAGTGCTATGCAGCGTATATGTACCTAATACGGATCAGGGGCCATACTTCGCGAGACTTTCTGGAGTGCTGGCCAGGTACTTGACGGGTCCTATCCTGCTGGGGGGAGACTTTAATTCAATAGCGGACCCTGCGCTTGATAGATCCCACCCGCCTCTAGAGGCGTCCCCGGTTCACCGGCTAGCGAAGCGTAGGCTTGAATGGCAGGGGAGGTGGGGCCTGGAGGATGCCTGGAGGGCTCAGCACCCGACACTGAGGGACTATTCATACTATTCGTCACTGCATGACCTCCATGTTAGGATGGACACTTTTTTGGGCTCCCTGACCGTGATACAATCAGTCGTGTACACAGAGTACTTGAACCGAACACTCTCAGACCATAATCCCTTGCTACTGACGCTGGACTGGATGACTGAGATTTCTAGGGTCCCAACGTGGCAGCTACGGCCTGAAACACTAGACGACCCGCCGTATCGGGCGGTACTCGGGGACAGGATTACCCAATACTTTAATGAGAATAATGGGTCCACGGCGCTCAGAGCGATAGAGTGGATATAGGGGGACAAGGCGGGGACGCTGCTGGCTTGGCTGGCCAACCCCAACAAACGTAGCCAACCGATCTTGGCCTTAGAAAGGGAGGGAGGTGGAGTGGTCATGGCCCAGATGGATATATTGGATAGTTTCAGCTCGTTTTACGGGACGCTCTACAAAAGCGTGCTTGAGGAACTGGAGGAGGACATTGACGGCTTTCTAGAAGGGCTGCAACTGCCGCGACTCGACCGGGAAGACGCAGAGGCCTTGGGCGGAGATATTGACCTTGGGGAAATCAGGGGGGCAGTGAACCGAATGGCGCGGAATAAAATCCCGGGCCTAGACGGCCTGCCCATAGAATTTTATGATAGATACTTGGACCAACTGGCCCCGCGGCTCCTGGAGGTGTATAGAGAGGCAAAAACGAGGGGTAGATTGCCCCAATCCATGTGCGAGGCCCTGATGATCCCACTCCTGAAGCCGGGAAGGAACGGACCCCGCTTCTTATAGGCCGCTGTCGATGCTGACGACGGACTATAAAATCCTGAGCACCATACTGGCGACCAGGCTGCTGAGGCACATGCCGAGACTGGTTCACAGGGACCAGTCAGGGTTCATCCCCGCGAGGAGCACCACTGCCAACATCCGCCGACTTATCCGGTTGATGGGGGATCCGCAGGAGAACGCACGAACGCCACTCGTCTTATCCGTGGATATAGAGAAGGCTTTCGATAGCCTGGAGTGGGGCTACCTGTACAAAGCCACGCAGAGTTTCGGCCTTGGGGAGGGATACATCGGCTGGACGAAGGTCCTATATGCCTCGGTGGTGGCGAGGGTGCGGTTGGGATCCCTGGTATCGCGCCAATACTGCGTGGGCCGGGGCACCAGGCAGGGGTGCTCGCTTTCCCTGCTATTATTTGCGCTGGCAATAGAACCCCTCGCGGCGGAGGCCAGAACAGGCTGCTACTACAGGGGGCTGGACTACAGAGGGGCCCCGCAACTCATCTCATTATACGCAGACGATCTGCTCCTGTTCTTGGAGAATGCGGCGGAGGCACTGGATGGGGCGGAGAGGCTTCTCGCGCGATTTGGCAGGTTCTCTGGACTGCGGGTGAACTGGTCCAAGACCTGTTTGTTCCCGTTGCGACAGGGTGAACCAAGACCGGCGGTCCGGCCATTGCTCAATTGGGAGCCTGATTGCCTTAAATACCTCGGAGTACATATATACCATACTGCCACAGACATGCTGGAAGGCAACGTGGGGCGCTGTATCCGAGCACTGAAGGGTAGCATGTCCTTCTGGTCCACACTCCCGCTCTCGGTAACGGGGCGTATCTCGTTGCTGAAAATGATTGCGTTGCCGCGCCTTCTGTATTATTTCCGCACGCTACCAGTGTGGATACCGGGCTCTATTTTCCGTCAGTTGCGGTCGTTATTAGTCTCGTTCCTATGGGGCACGGGACGGCGCAGAGTTGCGATGGCGACTCTGACCCGGCCGAAAGACGAAGGGGGCCTGGTGGTGCCTGACTTTGAGCTTTATTATCTGGCAGCGCAGTTACAGATCTTTACACAAGAAGTGGCACGGGTGTACCGGGGGCCGGAGCAGGACAGGGAGGGCGGCACCCCCCGACACGTACTGGCGTATATTACGCTACAGCAGAGGCTGGTTAGCGGAGACTTATCCCTGGAGGAGCAGACGTTCCGGCAATGCTGGAATCGGTCGCAGCGTCGGGCTGGGGTGAGACGTCCGTATGCGCCGGAGATCCCGCTGGGAATGGTAACGGGGCTTCCGCACGGTGGAGACTGGTCGGGATTGCAGGTGTGGGAGGAGGCGGGCCTCCAAATGGTGGGCGACTTATACGAAGAGGGGGCGTTGATTCCTTATCAAACGCTGCAGGAGCGGTTCGACCTCCCGAGGGGAGACTACCTGATGCATGCGGCGGTGACGAACGCGATGCAGGCGCATTGGGAAAGGGGCTCCTGGAGCCCGCTCCATCCGCAGCCTGCCAGTACACCATGATGTCTGCCGGCACTTATAAGGCAGTGACTTGCCTGTACTCCAGAATGTTGCGCGAACCCTTGCGGCCGTTGGCATCGCGGAAGGCAAAATGGGAGCTGGATATACAAACTGAGATCCCTGACACTACGTGGGCGGGGCTAGTGCGGAGTGCTAGGAAAAGTACCAGGAACGCGCGCTTCCAGCTGATACATTTTTATATCCTCCACAGGGCTTACCTTACACCGGGTAACCTTGGGAAGTATTTAGGGGTGGCGGATGCGGCGTGCCCTAGGTGCGGAGTGGTGGGAGCGGAGCTAGGGCATATGTTGTGGGACTGCCCTCGCCTGCGCGAATACTGGAGGGCAGTAGGCGAAACACTGGCCGAGGTGACGGACAGGGACTTGCAATACACCAAGGCGGTTTGTGTCCTGCACTGGTTTCATCATACACCCAAAAACAAGAATACAAGTAAATTTATCGACATGGGCCTCCTCTTAGCAAAAAGAGAGGTGACGAGACTCTGGAAGTCGAAGGCGGGCCCCACACATGGGAGGTGGATCAAGGAGCTACAGAAATGGGTGGCGAGTGAAAGCACGCTTAGGTACCAACTTGCGACTCGTAGGGCTGATGACAGGGCACTAGCGGCGGCCACAGCATGGGAGGGGTTGGTGCAGGCCCTGCGCAATAGCGTGATGGAGGAGGACGAGGTGCCCTCTGAGCGTGAGGTTCCCCCCGGAACATTCCACCCGCACAAACACAGTGAGTGGTTATGTACTTCTGTAATGTACCCCAGACTAAACACTAAGGCCGGGAACAGTCGCAGTCGCGGGCGTGGGCACTGGACGGTGGGGAGGGAGGAAGGGGGCTGGGGGATAGGGATGGGGGAGGGGCAGTGTTGGGGTGGGGGATGAGGGGGGAGGAAACTCTAAAGCGGAACGCAGACACCCTACTATGTTCGCGGCAGAAGTACAGATCGAAATATGGTTCAGTATAATGGTACCCTTGATGTCGCTGCCCGGCCTCCGGGATGTGGGCTTACAAGCTGTGTACGACTGCCTAAATGACCATGTGAGATATGGCACTGGCAATAGCGGTGCAGGAAAATCAAGAATGTACGCTGCTTATTATATTGTTCTGCAATAAAAACGGTTTAAAAAAAAAAAATCACTGAAATGCTAGGAGTAGTAGCAGGGGCCAAAGTATTTTCTAAACTAGACCAGGCCTCTGCATACCACCAGATAGAACTCGATAAGGACTCACGTCATTTCACTGCCTTTAACTCCCCATCAGGCATGTTCCAATTCTGTCGCATGCCGTTTGGCCTGGCCTGGGCAGCCTCGGTTTTCAGCGAGTCATGGTCAATTTGCTCAAAGGGATAAAAAATGGTGCAATCTTTCAGGACGATGTCCTTATATATGCCAAAGATCAAGAGGAACATGACAAGACCTTCAGTCAGATTCTCTCCATCTTTCAAGAGCATGGTGTATTCCTCAAACGTGACAAGTTTGTGTTCTCAAAAGACGCGGTGGAATATCTGGGTCAGACCATCTCCAGTGCGGGAGTCACACCCAAACCAAGTCTCGTCCAGGCCATCTTGGATGCCTCTGCTCCAAAAGACAAAGCAGGAGTGAAATCTCTGCTTGGGCTGACTGAATTTTATGCTCGCTTTATTCAGGACTATGATACCAGAGTACGACCCATTTCTAAATTGGTAAACACCAAAATGAATTTGTGTGGGACGATGAGTGTTAACAAGCATTTTCCTGGCTAAAAGAACAATTAAGGAAAAAAGGAAGGAAAAAAACAAGGGAGGTCCCCTTCCTGACCCGGAAGCTGTATACTGGTCGCAGGGAGGCCGCGTTATCTCTATCGGTGGTAAATCAGAGGCCTGCACCTACCCACTTTCTGGAACTACGTATATACAAATTTGGCACATCAGCCTAAATCGTAGAACCTCAATCACTCTAAAATGGCTGGCGTTACTCAGTCCCTCTTTATCCGTATTCTGACACTAGTAACCAACGATGGCACCAGTATACATACCTACAAAGTGAACACCTTGCATCACAAGGCTCTCTACCGAAGAGGAGAACATCATTTCCTTCCCTCTTAAAGGTTTTAAATTCAGAATGATTTTAATCATCAGATGTGTTAGTCTAATTGAACTGTAACATCGTCTTCACTATGGTTAGAAAACTGTCCTGAAGAAGGTGTTTATTTCACGTACTCACCGAAACTCTGCGTCGACAACTGCTTTCCCATAATTATGTGCTTTTAATGAAATGTTTTTATATTATTGTTTATATAACGGTATTGAATAAATATCCAATGCAAACACATGATTTTTCTTTTTTTGTTTTTTATGATATGTTTGAACTCATGATACTGCACAATTGTAATGTCTTCCTAAATTGTTAGCTTTATAACCACTAGCATTAGCTAAGATTGTTTAAACTTGTGATTTATTTCTCACTGTTGTTAGCGACCCATTTGTTTTACACTAAAAGAACAATTAAGCACCGTTAAAGCATTGAAACTATTTGAACCCACAGTACCCTGCACGTTGACAGTGGATGCTAGCAGTTATGGTCTGGGTGCAATCTTGACCCAGGAAATTGAACATTGGGAACATACCATTGGTTTCGCATCAAGGGTACTGACGGACACAGAAACACACTACTCAGTCATTGAAAAAGAAATTCTGGCATGTTGGTGGGGCATCGAGAAGTTCAAGAGTTACTTATGGGGAAGAAAATGTATATTACAAACGGACCACAAACCCTTAGTTGCTATTTTGGGGAACACCAATCACCGCAACACTATACCACGCATAGCCCGTCTTGCAGCCAAACTTTTACAATTCAACTTTGAGGTCACACACATTGCAGGAGGGAAAAATGTCAGGGCATATGCCCTGTCACGTTTGCCCCCTGCTCCCAACAAATCTGTCCATGGTGATTTGGATATTGATGACGATAACAAAAAAGATTGCATAATAGCTGGTGTAGAGTTATAAAATGTGTGTTCAGTGGTGGAAAGGAGCTGGTATGCTGCTATGGACAACGATGACACTTTGAAATCGGTAAAACAATACATCATCCATGGGTGGCCCAAAGGAAGGAATGTAGATGTCGAGATCCAACCGTTTGTAAAAATCTGCGATGAGCTATCATTAGAAGATGGCCTTGTATTCAGACTTGACAAAATACTTCCCCCAATCAACATTAGAAATACTCTTCTTACTAAGGCACATGAGGAACACCTGGGAGCCACTCTCACCACACATAGGATTCGTGAATACTTTTGGTGGCCTCAAATGGATAGAAACATTGATGCACTAGTGCTGGAGTGCACCATTTGTGCTAGTAGTGATAAGAGTCTCTGTACAACCAATCCTCCCCTCACTCCCATACCCCTTTCTGAATCTCCTTGGGAAAAATTGGGCATCGATGTTTTAGGACCATTCCACACCTTGCCTCATCAGAGCAAATTTGCAATTGTTCTGATGGATTACTACTCAAAGTGGCCCAAAGTCAGATTTGTACCCAGAGCTGACTCTAAGGAGATTCTTGATTTTATGAAAGAGATTTTCATGAGGGAAGGTTTCCCCAAAACCATTATCTCAGACAATGGGGTGCAATTTGTGTCATCCGATGTTGAAGAATTTCTTAAAGAATCTTCAATCATTCATCTCAGAAGCTCACTTTACCATCCCCAAACCAATGGGCTTGTAGAGAGACTAAACAGGGTCATTGTGGATTGTGTAAAGTGGGCCATTGAACACAACAAAGTCATACCCCCAATGGTGAGAACCATGCTGTGGTTCTACAGGACCACTCCCCACTCATCCACAGGTATCTCCCCTTTCGAATTACTTAGGTAGGTAGGTAGGAAGCCATGCATGGAGTTTAGACCTGCATGGATGTCAAAATGGTTCAAATCCAACACAACACCCCAGGAGCTTGATGAAAGGGTTAGAAACAAAGTCAGTGATGTCCAAAGTAAGCAAAAAAAATACTTTGATGACAGGAAACATGTCTCCAGCAGGAAGTTTGTTGTAGGTGACAAAGTAAAAATAAAGAAACAAGGCTTTGTGCAAAAGGGGGAGTCCAAGTTCAGCAAACCTGTCATTGTTGACAAAGTATATGGCAGTGTTGTACGCGTCAATGGGCGCAACTGGTGGAACATGAACAAGATCGTAAAAGTAAATGATGTGGTTGAAGAAACGCAAGGTTCTAAATTTGATGTTGAGTTGTCACGTACCTCTGTATCAGAAAACAGTAATGTTCATGATTCAAGTAACCCTCTTGCCTTCCCCAGGAGGAGTTCCAGAGTGGTCAGACTGCTGGCCAGGTACAGGTGATGGTGCTTTTCCACCTTTGCTCTTACTCTTTTCTCTCTTCCTTTCCCTCTCTCTTTTACTCTCTCTTTCTCTCTCTCTTTATGTCTTTCTCTCTCTCTCTTTCTCTCCCTTTGCTTTCCTTTCCTTCTCTCTCCTTCTTTTAGTCTCTCCTTCTTCTTCCTCTCAGGAAAGGAGATATATGTAATGCTCTCTCCCCGCACGCCTCCCGCGCGAGGGCATTGCATTGTTCATGTCTCGCGCTGCCCGTTGACACGTGAGGTACAGTGTACTTGACAGTTGACATTTGTCAGTTATTGGTTTTGCCATCTTGGAGCGGTGCTTGCACGCACGCCCAGGATAATTAATAAACTTAACTTTAACCTTTATCCTTGCACGTGGATTACTATAAATTGTTTCATCTTTTTTTTTGTGTTTGTGCTGCTTAGCTGGCGTTTTATAGAGGTTTTTCCCCCCTAACGTGAGAAAAGGTGCGCTGACGCTAATTAGTGTGCCGTTCTTGGCCGCTAATTGGCCCATCGCCACTTTTTTCACATTAGCAGGAGGATTTTTATCGCCATGCCGCTAATCTTATCGCCGGACATTTCACTCGGTAAGAGAAATATCCCCCCACGTTTTCTAACTGTGGTTTGGTTTCATGATATAAAAGATCCAAGGGGAATATCAGCAACAACCGGCGATAATTATCGCTCAGCGCTCATAGCGTGAGGATAATTATCGCCGGGTAACGTGGATTTTTATCGCTGAGATAGCGTGCTATTAGCAATGCTTATCTCCTCAGCGATAAAAATCCTCACGCTAACTGCCTAACGTGAGATTATCGCTGGAAACCCAGCGATAATCTCACGCAACGTGGTGTTAGCTTGCTGATAGGGACTCACAAACTTAGCCATGATATCCACCTTCCATAGGATATCATGGCTAAGTCAGTCCTGAAGCAGGCGTAAGGAAAGTAGCGATAACAGGGGTTATCGCTAATTTTCCTGATGCTATGCTTCATAGCGTGGGGCTTGATGATAGGAGAAATGTCGCTTAGCGACATTTCTCCTGTCATGTTAGGTCAGGATTGCCCACTTTGCATCTCATTAGAGATGCAAAGCTGGGCGTTAGGAATCCCACGCTAAAGCAAGGTTTCACGCGTTAGCGTGGCCTTGCTAATTAGGCGATAAAATTATCGCCTCATTTCGGCCGCAAACGGCCGCAAAAGCGGCGATAATTCTTTTATGGCCAGCTTGTAAATATGCCCCTTAGAAAGTTACCAATTTTTATAACTTCCTTCATGCCTCCACTCCGTCTCATTTGTCATTTGGTGCTAAGTTGTAGTGCGAAATACATCATTGCATCACTTTTTGATGTGGGGATGCATTCCGTGCAAAAAAAAGTGCAGGTAAGGATTAACACTGCAGACAGCAGCAGCTTGTTTTCTGTTGTTCCTGTGCGTTGTTTAATGCTAACATGATACATATTTAGCCAAATGGCATGCAATTACATGCAGTTGCGTAATTGCATACCTTCTGGAATTTGTGATAACAAGCTTAATGCAGAATTCCCGAAATTGCACACCGCATGCTGGAATAATGTAATTTTCGCTAAGGCCTAATTTCATTATATGACATTCCTTTTGGAGACAAAGAAACAGAGCTACTGCTCAACTCACATTAAATATACATCCAAGTCTAGTCAGCTAAAGGACGACTATCCATTTCATAGAGTGTTAGGAGTAAAAGCATCTTACTTATTTATTTAATTGAACAGAGGTTATAAAAGTATTTACAAGGTTGATTTGAATGTATGATTCAAAATTATAACCCTCAGGTGGCAATATATGGAACATTAATCGCGTTCATAGTCCTGTAAGGATGTACGTACAACTTATGAAGTAGCTACTTGTCAGTAAGAAAACCGTATAAATCCAAGACAAAAAGTTGTAATCATTTAAGTAATTTCAAGTCTCCTATGCATGCATGTGTGACTACAGAAGTTCATGCCCTGCTGACTCCACTGGTATACAATAGATATTACCATTTCAATTCTTCCTTTCATTTTTGCTTTAAAGATAGGTTTCAATGCTTCAATGCATATCCATTTGACAGCTTTTCACAATCAGTTAAGAATCTGAAAGGTTTAATATCTAAGGTCACTGCCTGTCAGACAGTAAAAGACAGCCCTAAGGCAATAAGTCTCATTTTGTATTTTTATTAGAGCTCATTGGTAAAGGTGTTCTGTACTTAGACTCTTTGACTATCCATTAGAGACTTTTTTTGTAAGCAAAATTCACATATTCTCTTCCTTCTTCACTCCATTGTATATTAGTAAAAATTATTAATTAGACACTTAGGCCCAGATGACAAGATCAGTGCTAATTTCTGATCCCCTTGCAAATAGGGGTTTGCATAGCTGTGTGCTAATTATCACACCCGCATAGCTTCCCTCTGATTCCAAGACGTCAAACCCACCACAGTTTATCAGAGGCAAAAAAAGACTAGAAAAGGCAATTTTTTAAAGGCCAATTTTAGATGCTATTCTTCATTTCCATGTGGACAACTGGAATAGGAGGTATTTACCACACCGTGTTAAAACCTTGGCCCACGGTAATGTCATTTATCAACGGTGATAAATAACACACCATAGGGCCTATTCTCAAGGATCTATCGCTGAGAAATCGGCACTTTAGCTCAGCCAAAGTCACGATAAATTTATTGTACCATTCACAAGCTGGTGTTAACAGCCCATATCACCAGTTTACCTGAGATAGCAGCCGCAAAAAACATTGCCAGAGATGACCCCGGCAACTATCTCTAATGAGATGTAGAGTAGGCTTTCCCGAGCAAAAAGCTGCAACAACACCACTCCGCAACCTTCTCAGCGACCAGCCACGTCAGTAATAAGACCACAAAACAGGTGATAAGGCGCGTTAGCAGCAGGAAACTAACACCTGCTCTGACCTGGTGTAAAGTCGGACGAGAACCAGCACCAGACAACAGAGCCCAACCCAGAGCCACCCATGAAGAACAACAGATGCCCCAGAGCAACTGAACATGCAGCCTGGAGCCCAAATAGGGAAACAACACCCACCACCCCCAGCCACCCCCAGGCCCGCCACCCCCCAGGGTCCTACCCTGCCCCCCCCCCGCTTTGGACAAAGATATTGCACATCAACTCCACAAAATCATGAACCACACAATTCGCCTGTAGTCCCACAATCACAACACCTAACATACATGAGTGGTCAGAAAAAGGAGGATCATACATTCATCTCAGAATATCCAAATAATCCATTTATTATAGAATAAATCCAAAACAACAATTCGGAAGAGTCATGTCAGGTCTTCTCAGGACATTCTGTAAGTCACAGCTTGCAAGACAAAAACCTAGATAAGAAGGTGTGTCATGCGCTCATCAAAGTACAGAGAGAGAGAGCAAAAGAGAGAGAGATAAAGAGAGAATGAAAGGGAGAGAGAGAGAGAGGGAGAGAGGGAGAGAGAAAGAGAGGGAGAGAGAGAGAAAGAGGAAGAGGGAGAGAGAGGGAGAGAGAAAGAGGGAGAAAGAGGGAGAGAGGAGAGAGAAAGAGAGGGAGAGAGAGAGAAAAGGGAGAGAGGGAAAGAGAAAGAGAGTGGGAGAGAGAGAGAAAGAGGGAGAGAGGGAGGTGCCGACACTGCGGACCAAGGCCTCACTGCTCATCTACTGCCACCGGTGTGTCTCCAACCACGTGCCGGTACACACGACAGTCCCCCAGGTCCCTCATCTGAAACAGTTGCCAGAGACTTGAATGGTAGAGTCCATACAGTAGCACACGCCATCATCGCTTGCCCGCCCCAGTGCACACAGGCTCCTGCACCCCAGCCCCTCCCGCAGCCCAGCAGAGATTGCCCGCCCCTGTGCAACTAGGCCTCACTGCTCACGTTCCGCCACCGGCGTGTCTCCAAGAGGGCCCACCACGTGCTGGTGGGAGCTCCAAGCATGGGATACGCGACCATGGCACCCTCCACATCATGAAGCCCCACACCGCGGGCCACCAGGTCACACACTTGATTCTGGGTCTTGATTTCGCTACGGCGGAGAACATATCAGTGCGCATGGCCTCTTCGCAGTCTGCACACCCGCTCAGCCCTAGAGGTGCCACTAACTCTGTGAACCACGAGGCAAGGCCCACACTGCCCACTGGCTCAGGCCTACACTGCGGTCCAGCAGGGCTCACATTAATGGCACCATTCCGGACCACCTGGATGGCGCATCATCGCAGGCTACACACCTGCTCATCACTTAAGATGCCACTACCTCAGTGCACCGTAAGACACCGTCCCGTGGCAGTGTGCCTGTGCCTGCCCCATTGTATTCGGTGCCACCAAGTCTGTGAACCGCAAGCAGTGGACCCTTTATGATTGAGTCCCATGGTGCGGAAGCCATCACGTCACCCCCGGCATAGGGCAATGTGCTGTGCCCGGGCCCTAGGCCCTCAGGCATAATTGATAACCACACGGAGACACCCAGTTACAGAGTGGAAATGGCGTCTAGCATGTGCGCCATGCCCTTTTCATTGGCAGGGTCACATGTCCTGTGATGGCTGTGCTGGATGGGTGTGGTGTGGGTGTAAACCAGCTGTGAGGGAGTGGCTGTGGCATGCTGACAACTAGATCTGTGAGCAGCAGATCCCTATAGGGTATACCTGGGACATGTAGTGTTGTCCCCCCCCCCTGTGAGCGTAAGCGGAGTGGGCTGGCCTTGCGTATGTCAGTCCAGCGTAAGGGTGTGAACAAGGACACCCGGGCTCTGGGCGTGGTTCCTGTCTG
This sequence comes from Triturus cristatus, assembly GCF_964204655.1. Classification (NCBI taxonomy): domain Eukaryota; kingdom Metazoa; phylum Chordata; class Amphibia; order Caudata; family Salamandridae; genus Triturus; species Triturus cristatus. The sequence goes on along the minus strand of NC_140588.1, from coordinate 204,875,213 downwards.
GGCTGGACAAGGAAGTAACTAGTGCGTGTGTCTCCGTTCTAGTGTCGGCGCCACCCGGCACACAATCGGCAATGTGTCACCCTGTGACCCATGTCCCACAACATGAGCAACATGGACGTAAGGGGAAATCATTGACCCTACATTCATCCATACCTCCACACTTGCAAGATCATAGAAATGACACATTGGTGTGAAAATGAATGTTTAATTCACATTCAGTGGAGTGTTGCAGCTGGAGCAGTACAGGGCCATGCAAACCCCACTTTATATTGTTAGCCCGAAGGTGTGGGGGTCCTCTTTGTCATCAGAGAAGAGAGGTTGGGACTGCTCTGCAGGAGGTGTTGAATTTCCCTCTGCAATGTGAAGGGGAGATGCAGTTTAACATTGTGTTCACATGTATGTTAACGCATTGTACATGTTTACATTCAGACTGAATGACAGTGTACATTGTGACTGTTTGTGGGGAGATGCCTATATGATGCGGGATAGTGGACATTTCGACAACATCACGGATGTGCATTTGTACTTGTACATTGTCAACTCACATTTCCCTGTGATGCCATATGTGATTGGCCAGTTTCTGCACACAAGCGGCACCAGTTGTGTCCTCTGTTCTGTTGTGGACGTGTTGCGGATTGTGCCACATTGTTGTCAATGTTAATGTGCTCTGCATGTGATGTGTGTGTGCCGCATTTTGGGGGAGTCGCCCCTGCAGCTCTGATTTTGCTGCCCCTTATCCCTTACATGCGGTGTGCCTCTGTCTTCTGTGCTTATATAGTGCTGAGATGTTGAATACTTGGGTGCATTGGTCTCTCGGTGGAAGTTAGGGGTCTGGGGCATGGTTTGCCCACAGATGTGCTATGCTTACTTGTGCATGTGTGCCATTGTGCCCATCTCCCCCCGTCCCCCCAGTCCCTGGTTCTTACTCACCCTGTTGCTGTTGTGTCTGGTCATGTTGAGCCGTGTCCGGGCCCCCAACTCCTGCCACCATCTCCCCACTGATGACTGTGGACACCATTTCCTCTATCTCGTCCAGTTCCTCCTGTGGCGCTGGACTCCCACATCCAGTCTGCATTGCTGCCTTCCAGTTGTTTGCGAGTTTCTGCTTGGTTTTGTGCTTGACATAATTCCAGCACCTCTTGACCTCTTCCATTGTCCTCTTTAGCACTCCGACTGCATTCACCTTGTCCACGATGGTCTGCCATATTCCATTTTTAGTTGCCAGGGACACAGTGAAGGTGACGAACAGTAGTTGATGGTGTTCTATCACCTCCGTTATCAGGATCCTGTTTCCCTGCAGACTAAACCGCTTCTTCCTACTCTTCTTGTCCTTGCCCTTCCCTGACTCCGAAGTCCCAGGCTGGTCCTCGGGGGGGGGGGGGGCTTGTGGGGTTCTGGTTGTCCTCTGCACTTGCTCCGGCTGACTCCATTGTGCTTCGCTGTTGTTTGGATTTTGTATGTGTTTTTTTTCAACTTTTATAGTGCATTTTTCCGCATGTCGCATGGGGATTGAGGGTCTGTGGCTGGTTTTCAATGACTTTTGTATCGCGATTGGAGTTATCGCCGATTTTTTCACGTTTATGTTTCGCATTTTTGCGGCGTCGCATTGATTCTAACTTGGTACTTAAACTCGAGTTGAGCAAGCCACAATCATCCCAGATTTATTTTGACTTCAGACCATTCTGAAAGAATGCTTCAATTCCTAAGCTATACGCTAACTGTTGTCAGTAGGCTCTGTGTTGTATCTGCAGCCCAACGACTGCGGATCAGTCTAAGTAGAAATACTGCATCCAGCGGGTGTCTATTCCTGAATTTGTAATTTTCACCTTCTGGACAAAGAAATTGTTCCTCACTATATTCCAGTCTGATAGATAAGGTCAGAACTACGGAGCGACCTTACCTGGGGACCTGTGTTGGGGGAACTTGCTGCTGCAGAACAGGGTATCGAGGCGGACGCTTTCCCGCGCACTGCCGCTGCTGGTGGTGCTTGCTCACAGCGGTTGACAAGCGGAGCCAAGAACTACGTATCCCAGGATTCCCGGCAGTGCTAACGCCCCCACACACTACCACTTCCGCCCGTGAGGCGCCAAATACGAACGGCTCCCTCGGTGGAGTGGGAGACACTTCTGCGGGCAGAACTACGGAGCGACCTTACCTGGGGATCTGTGTTGGGGGAACTTGCTGCTGCAGAACAGGGTATCGAGGCGGACGCTTTCCTGCGCACTGCCGCTGCTGGTGGTGCTTGCTCGCAGCGGTTGACAAGCGGAGCCAAGAACTACGTATCCCAGGATTCCCGGCAGCGCTAACGGCCCCACACACTACCACTTCCGCCCGTGAGGCGCCAAATACGAACGGTTCCCTCCGCGTCGCGGGACGCGCGCGGGCAGCACCGGGCTAAGCCCGGGCAAAGGGCGGGCCGTCTGTGGCCGTCCGGGGCTGTACGAGGCTGGGCTGGGCCTACCCTCTGAGGCACATCTGGTCCCACGGCGTCCTGTCAAAGGTAACGTTCCAACCGTTACGGGGATATCTATCTGTGTTGCACTTCTCCCTTTGTCCTTGTCTTCTCCTCCTGGTTTGGTCATCTATTAGGCTTTTCTGACACTAACATTGTAAGTTATGGGCAAGAGGAAGTTGCTAAATGTTACTGGAGTGACCCAAGCGAATATAGGTGGGGCAGCAAAATGGAAAAAAGCTAAGAAGTCCTGTAAGAAATCCCTATCGAATGGCCCTGCCGCAATGGATCGCATTGAATCATTGGTTGAGGACTGTGAACTGATACTACAAGTTGCCCCGGATGTAATATCCACACCCGGTACGGAACCTCTCACATCGAGAAAAAACCAATCTGGCACTAAGTCCATTCCTCAAATGTTCAGCAAAATACCCCCTCGTCATCCAGCACCTCAAAATGAGGAGAGAGGGAGTGATGAGGGAAGTGCTCTGGCGACCAATTCTGGACTAGATCCTATGACAACTGATGTAATCCCAGTACCCCTTGACCCTGCAGTGATTGTGTGTTCCAACCGCTATGCGGCCTTAACTGATAATTCTGATTTGGCTGCACCACCTGAACTGGACCTAGAGCCCGATCAACGATTTATAATCAATGTGACAAAGGAATGTGAGCCCCAAGATCGAACGGGTGGGGGGGTATTAGACGTCAGGCAAACTGTTGATTTGTTAAAACAGGAAATTGGTGATATGAAAATACTAATCTCTGAATTGATGTTGATTATTAAAAAATCTGCCCCACACTTTGTATTAACCCCTACTGACAAATCCCCATATTCTGCATCTTGTATCCCAACTCAGCCTGTCACCTCAAGATATACTGAAACTTACACCTCCTCTGCCATTTCATCTGAATGCAGCAGAATAGAATCAAGGGCAGCGCACAGAGTAGGTCCTAACTCTGTTAACCTTCCCAAGAAGTCCCATTCGATTCTCACCCTACCCAACCATCCTAGTCAGACTAAGCAATTGCGTAGTAATTAAGATTCTTGTCCACCTATGTCCTCCAATTTAGCCAAAACATTTCTAGTCCCTAACAAGCCCACGGTCTATATGGTTGGGGTTCCCCTAGCAAAAGGTAGAGAAGATGAAGGATCATTAAAAAACAAGGTCACCCATTGGATACGCTATGTCAGAGGTTGTCGATCCCTAATAAGGGATGATATTATTCGAGCACAAAGACATAGATCTGAGGATAGCCTCACAGAAACTGTTGAACTTACTCTGGCTAACCACTCCCTGGCTGAAGGCCTTCTAGCTTTAGAGTTTAGAACTTCTTCCTCAGATTCATCTGCCATCCAATTTAGGCGATACACCTCAGTTAAATTTAATAGGAGAAGGGGTGTAGAACAAGACCCAAAAGAGGCAAACCACTCTGTGCTTGATAATATTGACTGACTAATTCCTGATGTGACTTTGTCGAGCAATCTAGGTACTCTTTCTGGTTATGATATCCAATTGGCCCAATCCCAAAACTCTTCTGGTACGACACATAATATTAATGCTGTCGATGTACGTGGAGCGAATACACCCCAATTGCATCTATCCCATGATAATGCTACTGACACCTCACCGCCCCCTCTCCCAAACCTTAAAATAATGTTATGGAACATTGCTGGCCTGCGAACCAAACTTTCTCTTCCAGATTGGAATGAGTTGTTTGCAGGCCATGATATATGCATCTTCCAAGAGACCTGGAGCCTTGTTCCATTACATACACATGGCTATGCCTGTTTTTGTGTTCCAGCAATCTCGAAGGGGCGAGGACGCCCTTCGGGATGACTTATAGTTTGGGTGAGCATCGCCCTCAATCTTGAGGCTTGCAGTTTTTACAGCATTTCCCCTGATATAATGAGATTGACGTTGAGAGGGTCTAGGGGCGGCCCTGTCATTGAGCTTTTTAATGTCTACATCAGAGGAACAAGTGGTGGCTCTAAATCATCGATAGTAACAGATTTGGGAGACAAACTCTCTTTGTGCTCACCTGATTCTTTTATTTTGGTGGCAGGTGACATGAACTGTACGTTCGAACCCTTGGCTACAGAAGATTTTCTTGAGGTGGAGAACGAGGATGCCAGGTGGTCTATACCACCTCTAACACTACCTCCAATTAAAAAATGGACACCAGTAGCAATCCAACTAAATGCTATAATATTAGAATTTGGCCTAAGAGCAGCCAATGGACGTTTCCCATCCGATCTCCATGGTGATAATACATTCAATAAAATGTCTTGCCCATCGTGAATTGATTACATCTTGATTGACCGACGACTATGGAAAAACGCAGTGGATATGGCCATAGTTCCATCTATCGAAAGTGACCATAACCCTCTGTGCTTAACTCTGAAGAGCCCATGGTCTTTTGTCCCTTCAGGCGTTGGTGTTGGTCCTATTATTCTTTCCAAAGAAGTAGTTCCATCAAACTGCAGGAGATACCTCAAATGGCCTAAAATTTTTGTAATGAGCAGAAAGTGATAGCCATAAAGGAGGTCCTGCTAGCTAACATCATGGAACTGCAAAAAGCATGTAGCGATCCAGATGGGTGCCTAAGGGTGGGGACCATTCATAACAACACAGTTACGAAGATAGGTTCACTCTTTTCGACATCATGTCCTTTGAGAATTTCTAACAAATCTCATAACGCACCAGGCTCATGGTACAGTCTAGACTACAGGCAAAAAAAGACTATACTAATATCCGCCGTTAAAACCTCTGACTCTTGTCTAGTGCAAAGAGCTAGAAAAGAGTACAGAAAGGCAGTGATGCAAGCAAAACGTGCATGGGAGGAATCCCATTGGCAGGATCTTAAAGCCGCTAGTCTGGCTAAGGATGGAAATTCTTTTTGGAAATTGTGTAGAATGTCCTCAGGTTCGGATTTTAACATCATACCTAATCATATTTCTAGTCAAGAGTGGTTTACACATTTTAAAAAACTCTATTCTGGGGAGGATGCACAAAGCCCTAGACTATTACATCACCCAATAGTGACCACCTCCATTGTGGATATATGTGATCCTTTTGTTGAGTCTGAGGTTTTGATTGCCATTAACAAAATAGTCCCTGCTAAGGCTCCTGGCGCAGATGGTCTCCCCGGTGACCTGTTTCGAGCTGATTCTAGAAATTGGGCAAAGTATTTTACTCTTTTACTCAATGCCCTCATTAATGGATCATCTGTCCCGGACTCATGGAAAGGAGCTGAGGTGGTCCCAATATTCAAAAAGGGCTCTAGGGGGGACCCTGCAAACTACCGACCGATCAGCCTCATTGATGCTGGTCAGAAGGTGGTTGGCAAAGCTTTGCTGGAGAGAATCCTGCTATGGGTTAATGAGAATAATATTCTGTCTCATTACCAGGCAGGATTTAGATCAAATACAGGCACAATCGACCAGGCCTTTAGACTCCTCCTCTTGCACTGGAAGGTGGTCACGATCGGCAAAGGCAGCCTTCATCTAGCTTTTATAGATTTGAAGACTGCCTTTGACCTGGTCCCACGTGACCGCTTGTGGTCAGTCATGAGGGAAATGGGCGTGCCCGCGCAAATCCTTGACCTTCTGATTCGCCTGCATGAGGGCAAAAAAAAGCAAAAATCCCTGTTAATAGGGGAGTCCACCAGGGCTGCGTTTTGGCACCTACCCTATTTTCCTTATTTGTGAATGGGGTGGTAAAATTTTTACAAGATATTCCAGCAGATGCTCCGGCCCTGGCGGGCGATAAGGTTCCCGCCCTCCTTTTTGCAGACGACACCCTGCTAATTTCTAAGACCCCAGCAGGGTTGCAGAAGCTCTTGGACAGATTTCACCTGTTTTGCAAGTTAAGAGGATTGATCATAAACACCGCAAAGACCAAACTTCTTTCGTTTAATTTACGTAGACCATCTAAATTTATTCTCAAGTTAGATGGAGTTCCTCTCGAGTTTGTGAAAACTTTTGATTATCTTGGCATTAGAATCTCTGATAACATTAGTTGGAGACCCCATTTAGATAAGATGCTTCTTAATCACAAGCGGGTTGCGGGGGCCATCATCAAAGAACACCGCTCCTCACAGAGCAGACCCATCGCACCCGCTTTAGTGATTTACCAAGCAAAAGCTGTCAGCTCCGCCCTGTATGGAGCTGAGCTTTGGGGCTTCGATGATGTCAAAAAAATTTCTGGGTCAGAAAACAAATTCGTGAGGGAATTGGTCTCCGTTCCAAGGTGTACTCCCCTTAAACCTTTATTTTGCGACTTGGGTAAGCGAGCAATTAAGGATTTGGCCAGACTGCGTCCCCTGCTTTTTTGGGCTCGCTTATGGCGAACCCCCGAGTTATCAAAGTATGTAGAGGGCCTTAGAGAAGTGATAAACACTCCGGTCTCACATAGAGTTGGCTGGCTGTGTAATATCAAAAAGCTTCTCCTACAGTTAGGATTTAGAGAAGCCTGGGAGTCTGGCAAACCAATAAACAAGATTGATCTCAAAAGAGTTTACTGGGCATCGATTGATACCCAAGGGATTAGTAAACCTAACCAAGGTAGATTGACAGAAGCATTTTATTTACACAAACAAATTGTCAGCCTTGAGCCCTATCTTGATCTTATCCAAAAACCAAGAGACAGAACACTTTATATTCAATTTAGATTGGGCATATTACCTACCCGAGAGTTTACTAATAAATGGAAGCCTCCCCTCCAGACCACGGCATTTTGCCCGAGCTGTAGTGAGAAAGTTGAAAGCATGGCACACCTTATGTTCGAGTGCCCGGCTTACAAAAACCCAAGAGGCAGATGGCTAAGCCCAGTCTGCAGACAGCTGGGCACATCGAACTATCGTGTAGCCCTCAGGATTTTGCAATCAGATACCAGCGCAGTACTGGTTTGTGGTGTGGCCAAATTTCTTGGGTGGTCTTGGATAATTAGGGTCAAGAATCTCTGCCCTGATACAATTTCTTAGCCTTTTAAAAAATCTTTTTATCTTTTTAGCTTGTCTTCTATCAAATCAAAAGCTTTGGGATATATATGGAAATGTAATTCTTTTTTATATGAATGTAAATATTTTGTATCAAATGTAATAAATTGTATTTCTTATGTATGTATGTTGTTGCTTTTATGATACAATTTTTATCAAAATAAAGCTTTGATGATGATGATGATGATAAGGTCATCTTTGAGTTCCCTGCCAGTCATCACCACCTTGCATCATTCATTATCCAATATGTAGCTATTGGTGAATATTTAAAAATGTGTATTTACAAAAAAGTGTTATTGGTTGTTTTTGCCATTTATATTTAATGTCAGCAGCTTGTATTCAGAAACAGACAGAATAGAGGATACACTGTTCCTTTACTGGCTCCTTTGAGCTCATATAGTTTGATTTTCTATATTATAATAGTGACACTATACTTGACCACAGACGTGTTGGTGACCCGTGGGCACCAAAACTCTAAATTCATATGTAACGTCAGCAGCTTCTCGTTCTAACTTTGTTTCCTCCCCGGGATAATATAGTGTGAATATGTATATTCTAATATTCACAGTCAATTTGATCTCAGAAGACTTCATGACCAGTCGGTGCGAGGACGAAAGATTTCGAAGTCCTGGACAAAAGAAGCTTTGAACATATTTACAGCTGGAAAATATTTCGTTATTCTCCTTCTCCTTACAGAATATATTGGAATAGTAGTGTATATTATACTATTATCCTATATGTTCTTAAAGGAGTACCTGATCTATCAGCGGAGCAGTCAGCGAGCTCTAAGCACTACGACAAAACTTTCATTCTACAGAATGCAAATTGTAAAAATGTTGCATTTTTTGTAGGGACCCTTATTCTTCTTCTCCTGTGGAATACTATAAGCTCACCCTGTATATTTATATACTGTGTGTTTATAGTACTTCAAATGGTTTGGACATCTATCTGTGCAACAAATTTACAATACATACTATAGTTATTTCCGTAGATAACTTAGTACATCACAGTTTGTTACACGGCTAATGTTTCATCAAAAAGTAGTTGCAAAAACAAAATTGTATCATTAGTGCTTCATGTAATGTTTTGATGAAGCGTATATTTCTATGTAATATCACATCATTTGTGTTTAAAAGTTTTTTACTGGTGATTGTTGTTGCGACCTCAGATAATGTAGTGCGGGAGTGTTTCTTGTAGCACTTCTTTTCTACTTTATCTAAAAGTAACTGATGCCCTTGTATATAAACAAGAATATGGGGCAACACTTTTACAAACTATAGCCGACACAAAAAGGGAGGGTGTGGCCACGCTTAAGGGATATTTTATGAATTGCGTTTTTATTTGTCACCCCTCTGATATATACAGCTTCACTTTCCTCAGAAGGTATATTAGTGATTGCTTAATAAAAACTGTTTCAAAACTAGATTCAAATTTTTTCAGCACAACCACACCTCCCCGTCAGAAAAGTAAACACCTCATTCTAAGTAAATAGTGATTCTGGGAAGTATCCCACCCGCAGACTTAATAAAGAGAAGTCCGCAACACAGTCTGTTATTTTCACGCCTTGATTTGTAAGGCCCACACAAATTATATAAATGGCCCTTAAAATATATAAAAGCAATTTTTCCCTTTACAGAGCCTATAAACCACCTTGCCCGCACTGTACAGAGTTAATAGTGTTCCTACCCTCCCCTACTTTTTTTTCCCGAACTCCTTTGAACTGCGTCACAAAATGGCTGACAACAGTGAAGCGTTCTCAGCCAATAAGGAGCAATCTTGTACTCGTAACACTTTAGCCAATAAAATGTCCATGGTGTTCCGCAGAGGAGGAGGGAATGGCTGCCAACACTTCTACCTTTAATGTTTTGCAGCCAATGAACATTAAGATTGGGAAGCATCTGCTTGGAACACCTTGCCCAATCAGATGTCAGTGATACTCTGCGGAGGGGGAGGGAATGGCTGACAACACTTGTACTTTCAATTGTTTACAGTCAATGAACATTAAGCTTGGGAAGCTCCTGCTTGGAACACGTCAGCCAATCAGATGTCCTTGCTACTCCGCGGACGGGGAGGAAATGGCTGGTAACACTTCTACTTTCAATGGTTCGCAGTCGATGAACATTAAGCTTGGGAAGGTCCTACTTGGAAAACGTCAGCCAATCAGATGTCCCTGCTACTCCGCGGAAGGGGAGGAAATGGCTGACAACACTTCTACTTTCAATGGTCCCACATAGTATTAAATTTGGTCTAAGAAAGTGAAACTGTCCATGATAAAAGTGAACACCGCATTATAAGTAAACATTACTGCGCATTATATTCACCGTACAAACTGCTTAAACTAAGACCACACTGTTCCTACTATACCCTATTATACAATTATTCTCTTTTTTCTGCACCGCACATTCACACTACCTGTGTGTGCACCATTACACAGCCTACTGAACATTGCTGCAATACGGCACATTCACACTACCTGTGTGGGCACCCTACACACTGCTGTCCGAAATACGGCACATTGTTTCCCGACGGGATTTCGAGGGCATATGCAACCTTGCCGCAATACCGCGCACCGTGTTCTGTGGACGTAATTTCCATGGCCTGCGCAACATTCAAACTCCCTGCCTCTGCACCATACAGACTGCTTAAACTAAAACCACAGTGTTACTACTATACCCTCTTATACAATTATTCTCTTTTTTTCCGCCCTACGCCTTTCAACCTAGTCACAAAATGGCTGCCAACACTTCATAGTTTCAACAGTTCGCAGCCAATCAGCTGCATGCTCATGCTTGTAACTCCTCAGACAATCAGATGTCAGAATTCTCAAATATTGCTATCTGTAAATTTTGATATTTCTCTAAAACCACTGAATGGATTTAACCCCCCCATTTCTACAAAAGCGTGCTCTCTGGACCAAGACCTTTCTCCCTGCCAAATTTGACATAATTCAGTTCAGCAGTTTGACCTGTAGCCTTGTCTAAAGTTTTCTATGGAAATTGAATTGAGAAAACACATTTTGGGACCCCCTTTTTTCTCAGCCACCCCTTGACAAATCACCCCCAAACTTTCAAGATAGGAGCTGATCAAAAAAGAAAAGTCTTTTGGAAAATTTCGTAAAGATTCTTCAAACGACGCCAAAGTTATTAGCAAATCAGAAAATACTTTTCCTATGGAAACATGGTTCTAACTATAACTATCTACTGGCGACTGGCACAGATATTATACAAGTTGCCGAATTTGCACATTATTTTTGCAGATTTGCACACTTTGCTGTATTTGCACACATATTATTATCTTGCTAGATTTGCACATGATTCGCATTATTTGCACATTATTGGTGAGGAGTATTTTCCCATGTATGGGATTAATTTCTACCCAACACATTTGTTGTACTATAATGCAGTGCAGGCACATTATTTGCATTTTAGCTATAGGTACAGAATAGTGCGTTGCGTAAAGCATTATGCAATTAATGAATGTTAATCGTATTTTTACCTGGACGGAAACAAACGGATAAATGTATACACTTTATATTATATTGCTTTTTTCTCAGCCACCCCTTGACAAATCACCCCCAAACTTTCAAGATAGGAGCTGATCAAAAAAGAAAAGTCTTTTGGAAAATTTCGTAAAGATTCTTCAAACGACGCCAAAGTTATTAGCAAATCAGAAAATACTTTTCCTATGGAAACATGGTTCTAACTATAACTATCTACTGGCGACTGGCACAGATATTATACAAGTTGCCGAATTTGCACATTATTTTTGCAGATTTGCACACTTTGCTGTATTTGCACACATATTATTATCTTGCTAGATTTGCACATGATTCGCATTATTTGCACATTATTGGTGAGGAGTATTTTCCCATGTATGGGATTAATTTCTACCCAACACATTTGTTGTACTATAATGCAGTGCAGGCACATTATTTGCATTTTAGCTATAGGTACAGAATAGTGCGTTGCGTAAAGCATTATGCAATTAATGAATGTTAATCGTATTTTTACCTGGACGGAAACAAACGGATAAATGTATACACTTTATATTATATTGCATTTCTGGTTATGTTGGATATACATGTTGATGGGATAGGTCCCTATGATTTTACAAGATTATCAACTACAGACAGGTGATAGTATTTTGTTTATGTCTATAAGCAATAGGATGCACGGCACCTTTAAAAAGTCACGTTCAGTTCATGCTAACCATGTGATCAAGACCGCTGTGTCGGACGAAACGCGTCAGAACCGAACTATGTGTGTGGAGGAATAAACCGAGCACTTACGTTTGCACCAGCATATATGTGTCCGTGTCTTTTGATAGTACCGGCTGGTTCTACGAAAGGAGGATTTGATGTGTATGAGGAATCGACATCTTCTCGGTAACACGGACCCCTCACCCTTAAGCAGGCCGACGGATTTGGAGTCGAGTTGGAGATGTGTTCATCTGTGAGCAATGTTTAAGTTGGCCCCCTGCATCCGGCATTGAGAGATTGACAGCGAGGCAAGACGGTGAAGTAATACAAGTCGGAGGACCTGGTTCTTCGCCGACGAGCACGCAGTAAGTTCAGCTACGTGCCAAACTGCAGGTGTGAGGTGCTGGTTGTCTGCCTTTGCACTATAACAGGCAGTGTTTGAAATTGACTCTGATATAACACATACATCGGTGAAACATGTCGAGCGATACTATTAGAGAACGTGAGATGGCAGCAGAGGAGCTGTTCTTAAATCTACCCACAATGAAGCAAAGTGGTAAAATCAATACTAAGGAGAATTCGGAAAACGGAGATGTGAAAAGTTTGTTGAAATCCTTGGAGAAGCACAGCCGCAGTGAAATGACTAAGTGGTGGGAGATCACCTCATTAGAAAAATATCATGAGGTAGGTCGAATACCGAGGGGGTTAAGAATAATGTTGGCGCCAAGTTTCGATAGCCCAAACCCCATGCTTCTCAAAGAGTGGGCTGAGAGTAATTTAGAAGCATCGATGCGACTAGTATGCCTTCTAATCAAATATGCTAAAGTGGATAGAGCAGCAAATATGGAGGATATCGATCGTATTCAAAAAGAACTCAGTAAACCAGAATACCTTGCGAGTAAAGACTTCATTGACAAGAGCATTAATGAAATGAAGGACCGCATAAGAAAACAGGAACTGGTTATTAAAACGAGGAAAGCATATAAATTTGCCCGAGACAAAGGCGATTATGAACAAGGGCAGGTGTTCACGTTTGCCCGTAAGTTTGACAAGTTACGTAAAAACCAAAGTGAGCAGCAGAAAACTGTGTCAGCAACTATGCCCTCTCGGAGCAATGAACCTGAGATCGACGATGATAGAATCTCCAATATGTCTACAGATACCAGCGCTATGACTAGCGCAACCACCAGTGAGGTGGATTCCGACAATCCAAGCTCAGGTACTGAAGCGGGGGATTTAGGGCTTTTAGCTTTAGCAGAAGAATTGGATTATGTTCGCATGCAACGCAAACAGACCCTACGCCCACGACAGCAGCAAGTACAACCCACCAAAAGCGGAATGCCAGAGGGCGAAATCAACAGCGACAACAATGGAGGCAATACAGAAAGTAAGTGACAATACTAATATCAATCTCACGGATGTTGAATTGAACACGGCGGAGAAACAATTGCTTTCATTAGGCCTCTCTTTTTGTCCAGAGAGTAATTTCAATTATGTACATACGAGAGTTGATGTGTTCAAGTTCATTAGGAAGATCAAATTAAAAAAGTATTTTACCATTAAAAACAAACTAAGTGATGAGGCTAACAAAGAGGCTGAATTGGATATGAATACAAGGAGTATGTCTCTGACTGACAGTAATACTAAAGGATTGGTGGTATCTGATATGCATGCGATTAACATCTTAAACGCACTTGGCAGGAGTCAGGAAACTGAAATTGCTACACAAGAGGTGGCTGATTATGAAGGGATCAATATTTCCGAACCATGCAAAAGTCCCTTCAAACCAGTTTCAACATTTATGCCGACAATGCCATGTGATTCAATAGACGTATTTCATGACCGTATAACGGATGAATTAAAAAAATTACAGCATCAGACCCAACTCAATAAGAGACAACCTACGCAGAAATTAAAAGAATATTTCAAGTTGATGTCCAAATTGAAGGAAAATAACAATGTCACTATTAACAAATCAGATAAAGGTGTCAACGTAGTTCTGTGGGGAAAAAAGGAATATAAAGAGGAAGCCTATCACCATTTAGATAACTCGGAATGTTATCGTAGGATCCCTAGAACATTGATTGCAATTACACATAAGCAATATAAAGATGAGCTATGTGTTTGGCACAAAGAAGGTCTTCTCACGAAAGAAGAACTGAAATGTTTGCACAAAGAGTATCCGGTTCTACCCAGCATCTACTTTATTCCTAAAGTGCATAAGGGAGTTATGCCAATTCCGGGACGACCCATAGTGTCAGCAATCAATGGCATGTTTGAGAACACCTCGAAATACATTGACTTTTTCCTTCAAGAGTTGGTAGTGAAGTTGCCAAGCTACATAAGAGACACTATGGATTTCCTACTTAAACTCAATAACCTTACCCTACCTTCTGATGTTGTTTTAATGACTATGGACATCACAGCGTTATATACCAGTATAGCCCACAATGATGGTTTAAAGGCTGTAGAATATTTTTGGGGTGAAAGAAAAATCGAATTTTACAAACACAATAACATGCTGGTGAATATGATCCGTATTTGTTTAAGTAACAAAATGTTCCAATTCAATAAGGAGACATTCCAACAACTGAGAGGCGTGGCGATGGGGGCATGCTTCTCTCCCAGCTATGCATGTTTGATTGTAGGCTGGTGGGAGAAGCATGTCCTCATGACCCGTCATGCGGAACAGTGGTCCACCAACATTATATCATGGTGGCGGTATATAGACGACATTTTTGTCATTTGGAAGGGTACGGAACAAGAGGCACTTGGTTTTGTTAATGACATTAATGATAATGATTTGAATCTGGAATTTTCAGCAGAAGTGAGCACCAGTGTTGTAAACTTCCTTGATGTAACAGTCAATTTGAAAGACGGAAATTTGGAGACGAGTCTATTTCGCAAAAGTACATCAGGGAATACGGTGTTACATGCAGAGAGTTTCCACCCACAACACACAATAAAAAGTATACCATATGGGGAATTTTTGCGCATCCATAGAGCATGCAGTACCATAGCAGCGCGCGACAAACATCAGTTGGATGCCAAAAATAGGTTGTTAGCGCGAGGCTACGAGAAAAAAAGTTTGATTAAAGCAATGATAAAAGCGAATCTTAGAAATAGAAATGACCTATTGGTTTCTAAAAATACAATAAATCAGGAAACTCCAGCAGTCACCAGTAACATCCCTGGCAATGATTCCATTGAAAGCGAAATGAGACTTATTACTACTTACAGCAGACAGGCTAAAAAAATTAAAAACATTATTTGCAAGGAGTGGCCCATTGTGCTGACTGATCCTACCCTGAAAGCAGTGCTTCCCAACAATCCCACTGTCACATACAGGCGAGCATTTTCTATGAGGGACGAACTGCTATCCAGTAGTCCGGAAAAATCGGTTAGTGGTACCTGGCTAACCCCCGCTAAAGTATTTTTTAAATGCTCCTCCTGTAGAGCGTGTAACTTTGGAACTAATACTTACCATTATACCACACCTTTCAGTGACAGTCCTAGATGACTAAAAGGACACTATACATGCCGTACTGACCATGTGGTATATGTATTGCAATGCACATGCAATCTCAAATATGTTCGGAGTACAAAACTGCAAGCTTATAATAGAATCTTGCAGCATTTACGAGCCATAGTTAACTCCGATCCAACGTACCCGGTAGCTAGGCATTTTAAAGCTTGCCATAATAACAATCTGAGCTGCTTGAGCTATTTTATCATAGACTCAGTACCCAAACTTAAGAGAGGAGGGAACCGGGAAAAAGCTTTGAGGCAATTGGAATGCAAGTACATATTGGAGTTGGATACACGTATTCCAGGAGGATTGAATAATGGGGAGGATTTACACCATTTTTTATGAACATATATGGTAGTCACATTACATAGAAGGTCATTACGGGATTTAGCTGGATATGTAATTTAGTTTCTGTTTCCGTTACACATACACTCAGATATGCACATATATTTGATGCTGTCCTCATTTTTTATGAATTGTAAGAATATGGGACCTTCATATATTGAAGTATTCTCTTTTTTTACTACATCACGAATCATTGTACATAGATTAGGGTAATTAAGTAACTTAGCTTTCTCTGTGCTAATATGTATCTAAAAATTTAATTTTTGTAGTTTGTCTTTTTATAGCATTACGTTATTTATGTGTGTCATCCAGTGCAGTTTTTAAGACATTAAGGGCCATATGTAGGTAGGGACACATTTACCACTTCATAAATACCGAATTTTACCGATTCGGTATTTATGAAGTGGTAAATGATATGTAGGTAATTGGTCGGTAAATATTACCGATTCGGAATGATTCGGTAATTACCGAATCGGTATTTACCGATTCGGTAATGAGGCATACCTTCCCATTGATGGGAAGGTATGCCTCATTACCGAATCGGTAAATACCGATTCGGTAATGGGGGGAACACAGGCAAGGGTGGCAGGGTGTCACATTGACACCCTGTTGCACCCCTGAAACGGCCATGTGTGCACATGTGGCACACATACATGCCCGAAGGGCATGTATGTCTGCCACATTGCACACTTGTAGGCGCTATAAAATGCATTTCACCATCCATACTTTATTTACCACCAACTATTAGTTGGTGGTAAATACCGACTCCAAACATCACCCACACACTCCCCCTACATCTCATTTCTGTATTCGGAATTTACCGAATCGGTAAAATTACCGAATCGGTAATTTTACCGATTCGGTAAATTCCGAATACAGAAATTGTCCCCCTACATACCAAAAGCCAAAATACCGGTCGGTAACGGTATAATTACCGAAAATCGGCCGTTACCGACCGGTATTTGGCTTCCTACATAAGGCCCTAAGTGGCTTAGTATATTTTTTAACATCTATCCAGATATGGTTTAAGTGTAATTCCAGGTTGTTGTTTTACGATGAGTAATAGGTCTCAATTTAATGTTTTGCAATTGTTGCACATCATTTTGTAGATTTGTACATTTTGCTGTATTTGCACAGATATTATACAAGTTGCCGAATTTGCACATTATTTTTGCAGATTTGCACACTTTGCTGTATTTGCACAGATTTTATTATCTTGCTAGATTTGCACATGATTCGCGTTATTTGCACATTATTGGTGAGGAGTATTTTCCCATGTATGGGATTAATTTCTACCCAATACATTTGTTGTACTATAATGCAGTGCAGGCACATTATTTGCATTTTAGCTATAGGTACAGAATAGTGCGATGCGTAAAGCATTATGCAATTAATGAATGTTAATCGTATTTTTACCTGGACGGAAACAAACTGATAAATGTATACACTTTATATTATATTGCATTTCTGGTTATGTTGGATATACATGTTGATGGGATAGGTCCCTATGATTTTACAAGATTATCAACTATAGCCAGGTGATAGTATTTTGTTTATGTCTATAAGCAATAGGATGCATGGCACCTTTAAAAAGTCACATTCAGTTCATGCTAACCATGTGATCAAGACCGCTGTGTCGGTCGAAACGCGTCAGAACCGAACTATGTGTGTGGAGGAATAAACCGAGCACTTACTTTTGCACCAGCATATATGTGTCCGTGTCTTTTGATAGTACCGGCTGGTTCTACGAAAGGAGGATTTGATATATATATATATATATATATATATATATATATATATATATTCACTGAAAAAAACATAGGTTTCAGGGGCGTTATAGTTAGCTGGACTTTTCACTCCTACAAAACCATTGAAATTCCCCCGTTATAGTTAGTTCAGCTAACTATAACTCACGCGCCCGCAATGCACTGTTGATGACGTCACATATGACATCACTCATGATATGGTCAGTGAAATAACTCATGACATCACTCATGACATCTCAAATGACATCACTGATGACATCACTAATGACATCATCCAGTGAATGTGTGTTTTTCTGAAAATTACATATGTTTTATATATGTATATCTCAAGGTCGATGGAAGAATAAATGGGTAAATAAGTGTCTAAATGGAAGATTTGCTTTTGAAAAATTGATTGTCTAACTGACTGATTAAGTGTATCTTAGTGAATACATGGCTTAGTGAGTAATGTTTAAATATGTAAATATCTGTATCAGTCTCTCACTTTGTGTATAAGTGGCTGCATGGGTTGGTGAGTAGCTACATGAGTGTCTATATAGGTTATTAGTTAGTTTTTTGAGTATCAGTATGAGTGTCTGAGTGTCTGCATGGTTCGGTGGGGGGTATCACGTAGTGCATAGGTGCATGAATGAGTGACTCACTGTTTGTATGTGTTGAAGAAAGCATGTGTGCATGACTGTATGGGTGGATGAGTGTGTGCATGGGTGTGTTAGTGAGTGAATTACCGTCTCAATAGTGTCTTTATGAGTAACTACATATATTTTAAACTAGTATATGTGACTATTGGTGTATATAAGTGAGTATATGTGAGAGTGAGAGATCGTAAGAGTTCATGTATGAATAAGTATGTGTTTCTATAAGTGATTGTTTAAAACACTAAGTATGTGTAAGTTTCTGTAGAAGTAAGTGTGGTGGTGTGTGTATAACTGTATATGCAAGTAAATGGATGTTTGAATCTTTATTAGCATGAGTGACTATGTGTGTGAGTAACTCTATGGTGGAGTGGCGTTGTGTAACAGGATGTATCGGTATATGAGTACATATGATGAGTGAGTACATGTATGAGTGACTGTATAGGACTGTTGGTGAATGAGTGGATATGTATGTGGATCTTAGAATTACTGAATAGGTTGTTGTAACTGGTATTGGTATGTCCATTGTTTTGAAAATGTTAGTTTTTATTTCTGAATAGCAGAAGTCCCACTCCCACTCCCAAGATGGCCACCAGAGTCAAAAGAGCCCAAATGCAGCACAAATATCACCCAGATGTAGCCCACATGTAGCAAATAACAGAAGTGTGCAAAACACTTATTTTTTGTGTATTTGCAGTTTTATATAGTGCAGACTTGTCAGGTATTGGAGTGCTTTACATGAACATTGGTTACATCACACAAGATCAAATTCATTTTTGTTGTAGGCATGGGGAGATTAAGTGATTTGACCAGAATCACAGAATGTTGAGCTGAAGCAGAAACTCCGACCTGGTTCCCCAGTTGCAAAGTCTGCAGCTCTGGAAGTAACACCACATCCTCTCCCCTAGGTGCAACATTTAATCAAGTGGTCAACTGGATAAAAAAACATACAGATTACAAATAATTGAAAAGTTCTTTGTCGCTATTTGAAAACTCAGAACATATGTCCTCATTTTAGTTTTTTAGAGCACTAACCATAATTTTGATGCAAATAAGACCCTCTCATATATGTAATTTCTAAAGGAAATGCTCTAGGTATTACAGTTTTGATTACATCAAGATGACGTCAGGCGTTCCACACTTTTGTAATAAATATAGAATGTTAGCAATCTAGTTGTTCATTGGGATACTGTTGAGAGGCAGAGGCCAGGGTCACGGACTCTGAAAATTAAAGGCAGGTAGGAGAGTGCAGAGGCAACAATTTGACCACACTGGGCAGGTAGGAAGGGCAGTGGCAGCACAACAGACTATGGAGGGCAATGGAAATGGGGGCTGGGGCAACAAACCAACAATACAGGGCTGGCAAGAGAGGCTGTGGCAATATAATAGACCATTTTGGGTAGAGGGAAGAGGCAGTGGTAGTACAACCATACATGCCAACAGATCCGTTTCAGCCAGGAAAAGTCCAATGTTTTTAAGCTCAAATGGGCTTTATTTGATCTGTCTCCTGTCTACAATCTCCTCTTTTTCAATGTAACTCAAAGGGGAAAATCAATACCCCAGTTTTTTTTTTAAATCTCCCTCTTACCAAGTTCAAAATTTTCGCAAGTATGGTACATTGGATCATAGTGGGCAGGAAGAATTGGGGTAGGGACATGGACTTGGGAAACAGAAGACAGGAGGGACATGGAGAGGTGCACCAAACTGACCCTATAGGGCAGGCATCAGGGTTTGCAGCAGCACAATACACCACACAGGGCATGCGGGACAGGAGTGCAGCATAACAATCCATAGAAAGCAATAGGGAGGGGACAGGACCATGCACATGGACAACAGAGAACAGAGGGGAAATAGGCAATGGTAGCTAGCTGACCATAATGGACAGACAGGAGAGAAAGCTGCAGCATAACAGACCATAAAGGGCAGGAGGGACGGATCAGGGGCATTACAATGGAACAGACAAGCCAGGAGGGAGGGAATAGGGGTCTGCACATGGAAACAGAGGGCTGGGGGCAAGGGGGCAGGGCAGGAGCAGCAAGATGACCATGGAGGTCAGGCAGGATGGGCACTAGAAACAAGACACACCATGGAGAGCAACAATGAGACTATGATGGCATACACACAGACCATGGAGGGAAGGTGGGAGGAGGTCAGGGGCAGCTAGCTGACCACACAGGGAAGGTGGGAGGGGCCATGGCAGCACAGAAGACCATGCATGGCAAGCGGGAGGATTAGTGGCAGCACAATGGCTATGATGGGCAAGAAGGAGGGTGCAGGGGCATGCACAAAGGACCATGGAGTATAGAAGGGAGGGTCAGGACCTGGGCACAGACAAGAGTGTTCAGGGGAAGGGGCCTCACAACAGACCACGCGGGGCAGGCAGGAGGAGCAGTTGCAGCACAACAGACCAGGGAGGGCAGAAAGGTGTGGCAGTAAAATGGACCATGGAAGACAGGAGGAATGGATAGGGGCATGGCATGTAGAAAGGCAGGGTGGAGGTGGCAGGGACAGGTTACAGTCATCTGACAATGCTAGGCAGGTGGGAGGGGAGTGGCAGCTCAACAGAACACTCAGAGTAGATAGGAGTGGCAGGTCCATGGAACATGGTGGGCAAAAAGGATGGAGCAGGGGCGTGCACAAAGACATCAGAGGGCAGGGGGAAGGAGAATAAGGGTAGCAAGCTAAGCACAGAGGCCAAGCAGGAGGTCAATGATGTTCCATAGAATTGTGCAATGGAGGGCAGGAGGAGTGGACTGGTACATCATGCTAAATGGAGGGCAGTGGCAGCACATCAGACCATGCATGGCAGGAGGGAGGAGGCTAGTCCATGGATTCAAACAACAGAGGATAGGGAGGAGGTGGATGGGGCAGCAAGCTAACTGTTAAGAGAAGGTGGGTATTAGGAACTTTATTGTTTTTAAAATGTGTGTCTGTGCGAACTACTTAAAATATAAACAAGTATGCAGCATAATCTCACGTTTATTCAGGAAGAAGAGGACGTTTGTGACTGTCACTCCAGGCTCACTTAGCAGAAACACCCCCTGACCCTCCACCCCCATCGCAAAATGTAATGCCTGTGAAAAGGGTAGGTGGACGCAGTGTTATATAGAACATAGTCCTGACAACACGATTGAAAATGAAAACTAGATATAGTATATGGCATAAACTATACACCAAAAAGTGTGATATAAGATGAACTGGGGCGTGAAATATAATATGCAATACATTGTGCGCAATTACAGATTCATTGGAGAGCGCGAGATAGCACTGGTACTAGCACGTGCTATGCGATATGCGCCTTGGAGTGTAATATGCACGGGCAGTGTTGTGTCACCTAACTAGTCTCTAAAGTTGTAATATAAAATATGTGCTGGGGAGTGTAATGTTGCATATGCACTGTGACAAAGATATGGATCCCAGATTGTAATATGTATGGCATAGCGCTGTGTGTTATAACATATGCCTCGAGGAAGGCATGTTAGATGGGGCAATATAACCCGTGCGAAGGCAAGTGTGTCATGACATATTCTCGGGGTGGTGTTACAGTGCACATGGGCTAGAGATTGTCATAGCATATGCACTAGCTGGTGGAATACAACACAGAGGTGTGTGGCACTCGGTGGGCACTGGTGGGTGTAACACAGCATTGGGCTCAGCCAGGAGCACTCTGTGACTCTCAAGTGAGGTTCGTCTCCTTTCCAGAGAGTAAAATAAAAGTATTACACATCTGGCGGTGGATGTGTGTTATATTAACCGTGAGGGGGGTTTCTTGCATAGTTTGGTCGAATTTTTGTCGAATCCCCTTTGAATGGCTTGGTGTGCGTGTGTATTAAATGTGCCCGTCAATAGCTACCCATGTTTGTATAAATAAAAGACAAGGGTGTCTACTTGGAGATACCCACCGGTGGGGGCGCCGGGATTAGGCACGGTAGGGCGTCAGACATGTCAGAGCTTCACTAGCGGTGTAAATACATTCCACGTGGATTCATTGTATGCATAATCGCCTTTTAATGAATACCACGCGAATCGTCATGGTGATAGGTACATACGGTTTGTCCAGCATGTCCTCGGTGATTAAGGCCTTGGGAGGGCCAAATTTATTTTTTTCAACAAAATTAATTAGGGTGCAGGCCCTGGGGGATGGGGTCCCCAGGGCCAATAAATTAGAAAAAGAAGGGTGGCCACACAGCCCTCCTTCTTAAAAAAATAAAATAAATAAAAGACCGGCATCGCGCCGGAGGCCACGCCCCCTCCTTGCAGCACTCTGCAAACGCGCCCCCTGGCCAGTTGTAAGTTGGGGAATTAATTCCCCTTCGAAACTGTGGGTCCCTGAGGGCCAACTAGCCCAACAGGTATCTCTAGTATGCGCCAGGGAGCTGCGTTGCAGACAGGTGTTCTGAGGCCACGCCCCTTTTTACACCTCTATGCAACGCAGCTCTGTGTCACTTACTGGAGGTACCTACTGGGTTTGTTTGACCCTGGGGACCCTTAGGATTCAAGGGGACTTAATCTCTCAACTTAGAACGGCCACAGGGCGTGTTTACACAGTGGTGAAGGGAGGGGACAGGGCCTGAGGTGACGTGTGCAAACACGCCCTGTGGCACGTTTTAAGTTGGGGAAATATTTCCCTTTCAATCCTGAGGGACCCTGGGGGCCAACTAGCCCACCAGGTGCTTCCAGTAAGCACCACTGCTCTGCGTTGCAGAGAGGTGGTGCAGGCCGTGCCCCTTTTTACACCTCTCTGCAATGGCGCTTACTGGACGCACCTAGTGGGCTATTTTGCCCCTAGGGACCCTCAGGATTCAAGGGGACTTAATCTCCCAACTTAAAAAACGGCCACAGGGCGTGTTTACACAGTGGGGAAGGGAGGGGACGGGGCCTGAGGTGACGTGTGCAAACACGCCCTATGGCGTGTTTTTAGTTGGGGAAAAAATTCCCCTTCAATCCTGAGGGCCCCTGGGGGCTATCTAGTCCACCAGGTGCTTCCAGTAAGCGCCACTGAGCTGCGTTGCAGAGTGGTGGTCCAGGCCGTGCCACTTTTTACACCTCTCTGCAACGCAGCTCTGTGGCGCTTACTGAGGTACCTAGTGGGCTAGTTGGACCATAGGGACCCTCCGGATTCAAATGAACTTAATCTCCCAACTAAAAATGGCCACAGGGCGTGTTTACACAGTGGTGAAGGGAGGGGACGGAGCCTGAGTTGACGTGTGCAAACAAGCCCTGTGGGGCGTTTTAAGTTGGGGAAATAATTCCCCTTCAATCTTAAGGGACCCTGGGGGCCAACTAGCCCACCAGGTGCTTCCAGTAAGTGCCACTGCGCTGCGTTGCAGAGAGGTGGTCTAGGGCGTGCCCCTTTTTACATCTCTCTGCAACACAGCTCTGTGGCGCTTACTGGAGGTACCTAGTGGTCTAGTTGGACCCTAGGGACCCTCAGGATTCAAGGGGACTTAATCTCCCGACTTAAAACGGCCACAAGGCACGTTTACACAGTGGGGAAGGGAGGGGACAGGGCCTGAGGTGACGTGTGCAAACACGCTCTGTGGCGCGTTTTCAGAGGTAGTATTAATCCCCTGCCCTATTATATACTAGGGGCTTACAGAGGAGGTCATGCTAATCACAGGGGGACCCCAACGCATAGTGTTCCCTAGTGTATGTAGGTGTTTTCACTGTATCCTGAGTGTCTTTTAACATAGCACTGGCTTTAGGACTGGTTAGTCAGACTCAGTTACCACCAGTATCCATCTGAAAAAGTTGAGGGTACAGGATGATTTTGCAACAAGGCTTCTTTCTGCTCTTCTGTTTGTTCTTTCTGCACGTTATCCTTCTTCCTGCACTTTTCTTCGTCTTTGTGGACTTCTGTTGCTTCTTTCTGCATTTCTTTTTTTTCTTTCTGTGCGTTTTTTCTTCTTTCTTCACATGTCCTATCTCTGTAGGCATAGTTAGAAATTAGCATATAAAAAATCTTTGAAATTCACTGAAAAAACCATAGGTTTCAGGCACGTTATAGTTAGGAATTAGCATTTAAAAACCTTAGAAATTCACTGAAAAAACCATAGGTTTCAGGGGCGTTATAGTTAGCGGGACTTTTCACTCATACAAAACCATTGAAATTCCCCCGTTATAGTTAGTTCAGCTAACTATAACTCACGCGCCCCCAATGCACTGCTGATGACGTCACATATTACATCACTCATGACATGGTCAGTGACATCACTCATGACATCACTGATGACATCTCAAATGACATCACTGATGACATCATCCTTGTGATAGGGTGGCAGACCTCCTCTCCCCCTAATATAACCTTTGATACACACATTCAAAAATAGAAACTAAAATGTTCAAAACAATGGACATACCAATACCAGTTACAACAACCTATTTAGTAATTCTAAGATCCACATACACATCCACTCATTCACCAACAGTCCTATACAGTCACTCATACATGTACTCACTCATCATATGTACTCATACACCTATACAACCTGTTACACAACGTCACTCATCCATAGAGTTACTCACACACATAGTCACTCATGCCAATAATGAATCAAACATCCATTTACTTGCGTATACAGTTATACACACACCACCACACTTACTTCTACAGAAACTTACACATACTTAGTCTTTTAAACAATCACTTATAGAAACACATACTTATTCATACAGGAACTCTTTCAATCTCTCACTCTCACATATACTCACTTATATACACCAATAGTCACATATACTAGTTTAAAACATATGTAGTTACTCATAAAGACACTATTGAGACAGTCATTCACTCACTAACACACCCATGCACACACTCATCCACCCATACAGTCCTGCACACATGCTGTCTTCAACACATACAAACAGTGAGTCACTCATTCATGCACCTATGCACTACGTAATACCCCCCACCGAACCATACAGACACTCAGACACTCATACTGATTATCAAATAAACAACTAATAACCTATATAGACACTCATGTAGCTACTCACCAACCCATGCAGCCACTTTTACACAAAGTGAGAGACTGATACATATTTAAACATTACTCACTAAGCCATATATTCACTAAGATACACTTAATCAGTCAGTTATACAATCAATTTTTCAAAAACAAATCATCCATTTAGACACCTATATACCCATTTATTCTTCCATTGACCTTTAGATATACATATATAAAACATTTAATTTTCAGAAAAACACACATTCACCGGATGATGTCATCAGTGATGTCATTTGAGATGTCATCAGTGATGTCATGAGTGATGTCACTGACCATGTCATGAGTGATGTAATATGTGAGGTCATCAGCAGTGCATTCCGGGGACGCGAGTTATAGTTAGCTGAACTAACTATAACGGGGGAATTTCAATGGTTTTGTACGAGTGAAAAGTCCAACTAACTATAACGCCCCTGAAACCTATGTTTTTTTCAGTGAATTTCTAAGGTTTTTTAATTGCTAATTCCTAACAATAACGTGCCTGAAACCTATGGTTTTTTCAGTGAATATATATATACATATATATATATACACACACACACACACACACACATCAGTAGGTAGTTATAGTTAGGACCTTGTTTCTATTCAAAAAGCGTTTTTTCTTTTCCCAATAAATTTGTCGCTGGTCGATGAATCTTCGCGAAATTTTCAAAACGTTGGGCACGCTCTGGTCATCTCCTATCCTGAAAGTTTCGGGGTGATTCGCCAAGCGGGGTCGAGAACAAAGGGGGTCCCAAAAGGCGTTTTCTTCATGTTATTTCCCTTAGGAAACTTTAAACATGACTACAGCCCGAACTGCTGAACGGAATTGCACAAAATTTGGCAAAAAGGTACTGCTTGGCTCGGAAAGCGACCTTTTTAAAAATGGTGTAAATCCGTTCAGTAGTTGCTGAGAAAATCAAAAATAAATGTTTCGATACTTAGAGGCGCGTAGGATCCACACACCCTCCCGATCACGGGCTGCATTCTAATTGGCTGCCAACACTTCAAGCCAGGAAGTGTTGGCAGCCATCTTGTGCCTCGGTAGAACTGAGGCACAAGAAAACAGGAAAACAAACACGAAAAACAAGAAAAGGGGGCAGGGTAGAAACACCCTGACCCCCGAGGCCTGCTTAGGGGGTCCCACAAGGATCCCCATGGCCCAAAAAAACATAAAAAAAAAAAAAAATGAGATGCGCGGAGGATCTGTGGATCCGGCCTCGAAAATAAAAAAAAAATGAAGCGCGGAATCTTGCGCTTCGTTATTAATTTGCCCCCGGGTGGGCCAAGTCCCGGGGGCATGTCTAAAATATATTTGCTGGCACCCAGAGGGACCCCCACAGCCCCGGGGACTGCCACACCCGGGGATTTCTTTAAATATTTGCGCGGGGCACACAGCCCCCCCACAGCCCCGGGGACCGCCACCCCGGGGCTTTTATTTTAAATAGGTGTGGGGCCTCCAATCCCCCGGGCTTTCTTTATATATTTGCAGGGGGCTCATGGCCCCCCTCATCCCAGGGGACCACCACCCCGGGGCTTGTTTTAAAAAAAAACTACCTGTGTGGGGGGGCTCGAGTCCCCCCACATGCCCCAGCAACCACCACCTCCCCGGGGCACTAAGTATGCAAATGTGGGGGTCCGCTACGGACCCCCAAACTCGGGGACACCACCTCCCCGGGGCATTGCTAATGTTGGGAGGGGGGCCGCGCGGCCCCCCTCCTGAAGCCAGTGATGGCCCTGGGGATCGCCACCCCCCAGGGCCGGCTCCTTCAGTGTCCCGGGGTGCCGACCCCTGGGAAACTGCTGTTTGCAATGACAGGGTGGGAGCCTCGCGGCTCCCGCTCTGTCATTGCAAACTCTGGTTTGGGTTTTGAAAGCGAGAGCAGGAAACCTGCTCTCGCTCTGAAAATCCAAACCACATTGCTTTTCCGCATGGGGAGCTGCATCTTAGCAGCTCCCCGTGTGGAAAAGCAATGCCGGCTCCCGCTGGAGGCGGGGAGCCGGTGGGACTGTGGGGAATTGGGGACCCCCCTACTGTCCCCAACGAAAGGCCAGGTCCTGGGGATGGGGTCCCCGGGGCCATTAGTGGCCCAGGAGGGGGGCCATGCGGCTCCCCTCTCCCATTATAAAAATAACCAAAGAATGGCCAGCCTCGGGGAATGGGGTCACCGGGGCCATAAATGGCTTGAGGAGGGGGGCCATGCAGCCCCCTCCAATAATTTAAATTTTTAAAAAACCTGGCCATGCCCCTGGGGATAGGGTCCTCGGGCCAAATATGGCCTTGGGAGGGGGGCCGCGCGGCCCCCTTCCAATTTTTAAAAAGAAAAAGAAAAATAGGGGTCAGGCCCTGGGGTATGGGGCCCCCAGGGCCAATAAAATAGGAAAGGAAGGGGGCCCACATATCCCCCTTCTTAAAACATTTTTTTTTTTTAAAAGACCAGCATCGCGCCGAAGGCCAAGACCCCTCCCTGCAGCACTCTGCAAACATGCCCCCTGGCGCGTTGTAAGATGGGGAACTAATTCCCATTGAATACTTGGATCCCTGGGGGCCAACTAACTCACCAGGAACCTCCAGTATGTGCCAGGCAGCTGTGTTGCAGAGAGGTCTTCAGAGGCCATGCCTCTTTTTACACCTCTCTGCAACACAGTTCTGTGGCATTTACTGGAGGTACCTGGTGGGCTACTTGGACCAGGTGCTTCCAGTAAGCGCCACTGTACTGCGTTGCAGAGAGGTGGTCCAGGCCATGTCCCTTTTTACACCTCTCTGCAATGCAGCTCTGTGGCGCTTACTGGACCCCATGTACCCTCAGGCCCCCCCTCCTAGTTTTAATCCCCCTGCCTTATTATGTACTAGGGACTTACAGAGGAGGTCATGCTAATTACAGGGTACCCCAACGCATAGTGTTCCCTAGTGTATGTAGGTGTTTTCACTGCATTCTAAGCGTCTTTTAGCTCTAGGCCTGGTTAGTCAGAGTCAGTTACTACCAGTACCCGTCTGAAAAAGTTATGAGCACAGGAGGACTTTCTGCTCCTCTGTTGGTTCTTTCTGTACATCACTTCTTCTCCTGCACTTTTCTTCGTCTTTGTGGACTTCTGTTGCTTCTTTCTGCCTTTCTTTTTATTCTTTCTGTGCAGTGTTTCTTCTTTCATCACATGTCCTATCTCTGTAGGCATAGTTAGAAACTAGCATTTACAAATCCTTTGAAATTCACTGAAAAAAACATAGGTTTCAGGCATGTTATAGTTAGAAATTAGCATTTAAAAAACCTTTGAAATTCACTGAATAAACCATAGGTTTTAGGGAAAGTTATAGTTAGTTGGACATTTAAATCGTACAAAACCAGAGAAATTCCCCCGTTATAGTTAGTTCAGCTAACTATAACTCGTGCCCCCACAATGCACTGCTGATGACATCACATATTACATCACTCATGACATGGTCAGTGACATCACTAATGACATCACTGATGACATCTCAAATGACATCACTGATGACATCATCCATGTGATAATGGTATGCAACTTCTCACACCCTAATATAACTTTTGATACACCCACTCTAAATTAAAGACTGCCATTCTCAAAACCATAGACACTCCAACATAAGTAACTACATACCCACTCACTGATTCTTAGGTCTACACACACATCCACCCACTCACCCGTACAGTCATTCATACTTACGGTCACTCAGTACAGGACTATCATATACACTCATACACATATATAGACACTCACATACCGCCACTCATCCATAGAGGTACTCACACACCTAGTCAGTCATGCAAATAACTAATTACACTCCCATTTACTCACTTATACAGTTATACACACACCAGCTCAGTTACTCATACAAATCCTAGCACATTCTTACGCTCTTATACAATCACTGATACAAGCACACACTCATCCATACAACTACTCTCACTTATAGCCATTTATATTAAGGGTAGGCGTAGTGGGCGTAGTGGGGCTACGTGAAGCAGCGCGTAGTGTGCCCAAATCTATGCACACTACGTGCTCCGCATAGCCCCACTACGCGCCACCCACCTCCCGCCCGCCCTCCTTTTAAAACATACCCTAATTGTAAATTTAATAAAAGTAAAGACACTTACCTAAAGCGTGGCGTCTCCGGGGCTCCCTCTTCCTGGTTTCCAACTTCTTCTGACAAATGCTCATGCGCGGACGCCCGTGCATGCGCATTTCTTGCGAGAATATTTACAGTTTTTATAAGTTAAAGTTATAAAATGTTGTAAGCCGTAAGCATTTCATATACGTGTGATTTGTATTTTATGGTATTTTACTGAGAATAGCATGTTGGGTTTTTTTAAACAATCTTTTTGATTGTTTTTTTTTTTCCCAGCAAAATAGGCAAACAAATTACTTTATTTAAATTATGCTGTGTTGTAAAAAATGTATTATTACATGTTATAACTATTTTTTCTTTTCTTTCACAGATCCTAATTCTAAAAAAAGCAATTTACCCCAATTTACATTACAAAAAAACATCTGAAAAAAATGTGTACCATTTTTAATTTCTATTACTGTGAAAGTAAGTTTAACTAAGTATTAATATGCAGAATGGGCAGATCTGCAAGAAGCTACAAAGTTTGAACACGTTTTTAAAAACACTCTGTTTATACCTATGTAGTTTTGAAATCTCTCTGTCATCGGATATCATGTGACCTCCCAAAAAACAGATTTGAGTGGTAAATAATATTTCCCATTGTACCTATTGAAGGACCGCAATCATTTCAATCATTCTTCTTTGAGCATCTTTGCAGACAAAACTCTGTGCTTACCTTCTATCATTCACAAGCAATTTTCCAAAAAGAAATATGTCAATTTGTAACATAGTTATTGCGCAAGACACTCTTTCATATTTACAAAGAGAGGAAAAGGTGCTCTGTGTACTTTTTCTACTCCATGCAAATACAACCTCATCATACATACCACTTTGCGTTGAAAGGGTGTTCTATAAGTGTGGTTGTGCGTGATTGCACTGAATACTCATAGAACAAGACACATCTCCAGATTTATCAGAAATCATAAATCTCAATATGTGTGTGAATGCTGAACCATTCTCCAATTGGTGTAGGAAAGCACAACAAAGAGAATTGTTTTCATTTCTCCTCATTTTTAATCTTCAATGCATGCTAAAATGTTCAGCATACATTGAAGGAGAAAAATGCGTTTTCTGATTGTTTTTGTGCAGGAAGGTGTGTCTTCCTGCACAAAAACAAACACCACATGACACAGATATCCTTGCACCATGGTGCAAGGGTGCCTGTGTCACCACATGGCTGCAGTTTAAGCAACCGTCCAGAGAGAAGCATAGATTTGCAACATATTTATGTACATTTGTTGCATCCCTGTGCTTCGGAAGTACTACAGCACACTGCAGTTAAAGAGGTTACTGTGTGATGCTGCAGCACTTCCTCATAGTTCTGCACTTATACACCATACGCTACTAATGCATTCATTCAGTCAATTACGTACTACACATACATTCATCCAAACTTTCACACACTAACAAACAAATATAGCTCTTTTTTTAAACCAGGAAAGTTAGTTCTAAGAAGAACCTTTTTTTTTCTTTTATATTTGTTTGGGGTTTTTTGAACAATTTTTAAGTTTTTTTTGGTTTTTCTTGAAAAAAAAAAGGAAAAAACAGAACTGGAGGAACAAAACAATGAACTTCAGGGAAAAAAATCAAAATAAACTAGCAACGATGATTCTCTTGCTTTCGACAGATAAGATCAATCGACTGCTCTCCATAGCATAATACAGCATTGCACTTTATGCAGAGCACTTTTAGGGTTTGAAACTGTGGACAGATGTCCAAATTTTGCAAAGATGGATCCACCCTTGAAGTGCTTGGCTGCGATGGATCTGATGGAGCCCGAAGAACTCTCATTCTGCGGCATTCCTCTCGAGCAAGGTTCACCGGATGGACGGTCCTCAGATGCTTCATCATACTTGCTGTTCCGCAGGAATATTTTTTGTTGGGACCCCAACGGGAGAACACTCGCTGGCAGATCTTGCAGGTTACTAAGGTGGCATTGGTTTTGGTTTGCCCCTGAGGAAAAGTGAAAAATGTCCACACCACAGACGAATATCTTGGTGGGCATGGTGGGTCTTCCAAAAAATCATCCTCAGATGAATGAGGAGATCCTGAAGAGGCCTGCTGCCCTGAAGCCATTGTTTAAAAAAACAAATTAGAGCTAAGTGTAAACTTAGTCCAAAAAAGGTTCTTCTCTGCAGAGAGATGCTCCTCCAAAGATGGTCAAAGAAGAATGATTGAAATGGGTGGGGTCTTTCAATAGTTAGAATAGAAAGTGTAATGAACCAATCAAATCTCTTTTTTTCAGGTCACATGGGATCCACGCACCGTGCGCATAGGCAGCACTCACCGAGCGCGAATCCGCGAAATTGAATTTAAAAGGAATATAGGATTAGAAGTAAAAATATATTACTTTTATGAGTAGTTCAGAGTTTGTCTTCAATTAATATTCACATGAAATACATATACATGTTTTTTGACATTTAAAATATTTCACGGGATTCGCGTACCCACCGCATAATACACGCACATGACGTATCGCGGAAGCGCGCAAGCGTCGCGTAACGTGCATCATACGTGTCGCATATAGGCTTGGAGTCGCGTACCGGTCGCATTGCAATCGCGCACAAAAATACGTACCCAACGCATACCGTACGTGGATGCTTATACGTAGGGATCGAGAAAGGTGCGCATAGAGTGTGCGAATCCCCCCAAAAATGTATTAAAAATAATAATAAAGTATTGAAAATATAGTTTAAAAAATATTTTTTTTAAATGTACAATTTAAAAAAAAACATTAAAAACAAATAATATTTTTTAATTTTCAAAAGAATTAATTGAAAAAATAAATTTAAACAAATGGTGAAAAACCAATATAAAAAAACATAATTAAAGGAATTGACACACTGAAATAGAAAAATTTAGAAATCCAATGAAAATCATTAACCATCATAGCTTTAGAGATAAGTTATAGATATGAATTAGCATTAAAAAACCTTTGTAGTTTACTGAAAAAACCATAGGTTTCATGCACGTTATAGTTAGGAATTGGCATTTAAAAAACCTTAGAAATTCACTGAAAAAAACATAGGTTTCAGGGGTGTTATAGTTAGCTGGACATTTCCCTCGTACAAAACCCTAGAAATTCCCCTGTTATTGTTAGTTCAGCTAACTATAACTCGCGCCCCCTCAATGCACTGCTGATGACGTCACATATTACCTCACTCATGACATGGTCAGTGACATCACTGATGACATCACTGATGACATCTCAAATGACATCACTGATTACATCACTGATGATGTCATTCATGTGATCATTTGATGCTTCTTGTCACACACTAATATAACCTTTGATACATCCACTCTAAATTGCATACTGCCACTCTCAAAACCATACACAATCCAACACCATTAAGTACATACCCCATCACTGACTCTTAGGTCTAAACACTCATCCACTCACTTATCTGTACATTCACTCATAGTTATGGTCACTCAGTACAGAACTATCATATGCACTCATACTCCTAAATAGACACTCCCACACTGCTACTCATCTATAGAGTTACTCACACATATACTCAGTCATGCAAGTAATTAATCACACTGCCATTTATATATACCTATACAATTATACACACACAAGCTCAATTACTCATACAAATACTAGCAAATTTGTATGGTCTTATACAATCAATGATACAAGCATACACTCATCCATACAGCCACTCACACTATCACACACTCTCAGTTATAGTTATTTTTGTACTCCAACATACATATATACTGCCGTTCACATATGTAGTAAATTCCACACCCACTCACACATCTATGCACAGAGTCACACACACTCCACCCACTCAAACACTCAGGCACCCATACAGATACTTAGACAACCAATCAATAACCCATATAGACACTCATGTAGCTGTTCACAAACCCATGCAGCTGCTTACACACCAACAGACAGACAGATACAGACATTCACACAGTTTAGTCACTAGTCCACAGTTACATAGATTTAATCACTCACTTATAGAGTCAGTCATGCATCTACTAAATCATCCATTCACACACTTATACACCCACTCATTCTTCCATAGGCCTTTCCCTATATATATAAAACATATTTAAACTTTACAGAAACACACAGTCACTGGATGATGTCATCAGTGATGCCATCAGCGATGTCATTTGAGATGTCATCAGTGATGTCACTGACCATGTCATGAGTGATGTAATATGTGACGTCATCAGCAGTGCATTCGGGTGGCGCAAGTTATAGTTAGCTGAACTGACTATAACGGGGGAATTTCTCTGGTTTTGTATGAGTGAAATGTCCAACTAACTATAACTTTCCCCAAAACCTATGGCTTTTTTCAGTGAATATATATATATATATATTCACTTAAAAAACCATAGGTTTCACACACGTTATAGTTAGGAATTAGCATTTAAACAACCTTGCAAATTCACTTAAAAAACCATAGGTTTCACACATGTTATAGTTAGCTGGACTTTTCACTCGTAAAAAACCAATGATATTCACCCGTTATAGTTAGTTCAGATAATGCTGTGTCACATCCACCAGTGCCCGCCGAGTGCCTCACACCTCTGTGTTGTATTCCACCAGCTAGTGCGTATGCTATGACACTCTCTAGCCCATGTGCACTGTAACACCATCTTATGAATATGTCATGCCACACTTGCTTTCGCACGGGGTATTTTGCCCCATATAACGTGCCTTCCCGGTTCATCGTATATCACACTTTTTGGTGCATAGTTTATACCATATACTATATCTAGTTTTCATTTTCAATTGTGCTCTCAGGACTATGTTCTATATAACACTGCGTCCACCTACTCTTTTCACAGGCATTACATTTTGCGGTGGGGGTGGAGAGTCAGGGGGTGTTTCTGCCAAGTGAGCCTGGAGTCACAGTCACAAACGTCCTCTTCTTCCTGAATAAAAGTGAGAGTATGCTGCATACTTGTTCATATTTTAAGTAGTTCGCACAGACACACAGTTTAAAAACAATAAAGTTCCTAATACCCACCTTCTCTGAACAGTTAGCATGCTGCCCCATCCACCTCCTCCCTATCCTCTGTTGTCTGAATCCATGGACTAGCCTCCTCCCTCCTGCCATGCATGGTCTGATGTGCTGCCACTGCCCTCCATTTAGCATGATGTACCAGTTCACTCCTCCTGCCCTCCATTGCCAAATTCTATGGCCCATCATTGACCTCCTGCTTAGCCTCTGTGCTTAGCTTGCTGCCCCTATTCTCCGTCCCCCTGCCCTCCGATGTCTTTGTGCATGCCCCTGGTCCATCCTTTTTGCCCACCATGTTCCATGGACCTGCCACTCCTATCTACTCTGAGTGTTCTGTTGAGCTGCCACTCCCCCCCATCTGCCTAGCATTGTAAGATGACTATAACCTGTCCCTGCCACCTCCACCCTGCCTGTCCACATGCCATGCCCCCATCCCCTTCCTCCTGTCCTCCATGGTCCATTTTACTACCACACCCTTCTGCCCTCCCTAGTCTGTTGTGCTGCAACTGCTCCTCCTGCCTGCCCCACGCGGTCTGTTGTGAGGCCCCTTCCCCTGAACTCTCTTGTCTGTGCCCAGGTCCTGACCCTCCCTTCTATCCTCCATGGTTCTTTGTGCATGCCCCTGCACCCTCCTTCTTGCCCATCATAGCCATTGTGCTGCCACTAACCTTACCACTTGCCACGCATGGTCTTCTGTGCTGCCATGGCCCCTCCCAACTTCTCTGTGTGGTCAGCTAGCTGCCCCTGACCCCCTTCCACCTTCCATCCATGGTCTGTGTGTATGCCATCATAGTCTCATTGTTGCTATCCATGGTGTGTCTTGTTTCCAGTGCCCATCCTGCCTGACCTCCATGGTCATCTTGCTGCTCCTGCCCTGCCCCCTTGCCCCCAGCCCTCTGTTTCCATGTGCAGACCCCTATTCCCTCCCTCCTGGCTTGTCTGTTCCATTGTAATGCCCCTGATCTGTCCCTCCTGCCCTTTATGGTCTGTTATGCTGCAGCTTTCTCTCCTGTCTGTCCATTATGGTCAGCTAGCTACCATTGCCTATTTTCCCTCTGTTCTCTGTTGTCCATGTGCATGGTCCTGTCCCCTCCCTATTGCTTTCTATGGATTGTTATGCTGCACTCCCGTCCCGCATGCCCTGTGTGGTCTATTGTGCTGCTGCAAACCCTGATGCCTGCCCTATAGGGTCAGTTTGGTGCACCTCTCCATGTCCCTCCTGTCCTCTGTTTCCCAAGTCCATGTCCCTACCCCAATTCTTCCTGCCCACCATGATCCAATGTACCATACTTGCGAACATTTTGAACTTGGTAAGAGGGAGATTTTTTTTAAAAACTGGGGTATTGATTTTCCCCTTTGAGTTACATTGAAAAAGAGGAGATTGTAGACAGGAGACAGATCAAATAAAGCCCATTTGAGCTTAAAAACATTGGACTTTTCCTGGCTGAAACGGATCTGTTGGCATGTATGGTTGTACTACCACTGCCTCTTCCCTCTACCCAAAATGGTCTATTATATTGCCACAGCCTCTCTTGCCAGCCCTGTATTGTTGGTTTGTTGCCCCAGCCCCCATTTCCATTGCCCTCCATAGTCTGTTGTGCTGCCACTCCCCTTCCTGCCTGCCCAGTGTGGACAAATTGTTGCCTCTGCACTCTCCTACCTGCCTTCAATTTTTAGAGTCCGTGCCCCTGGCACCTGCCTCTCAACAGTATCCCAATGAACAACTAGATTGCTAACATTCTATATTTATTACAAAAGTGTGGTACGCCTTACGTCATCTTGATGTAATCAAAACTGTAATACCTAGAGTATTTCCTTTAGAAATTACATATATGAGAGGGTCTTATTTGCATCAAAATTATGGTTAGTGCTCTAAAAAACTAAAATGAGGACATAGTTTCTGAGTTTTCAAATAGCGACAAAGAACTTTTAAATTATTTGTAATCCTTATTTTTTTTATCCAGTTGACCACTGACCATGTTATGAGTGATGTAATATGTGACGTCATCAGCAGTGCATTGCGGGTGCGCGAGTTATAGTTAGCTGAACTAACTATAACGGGAGAATTTCAATGGTTTTGTACAAGTGAAAAGTCCAGCTAACTATAACGCCCCTGAAACCTATGGTTTTTTCAGTGAATATACATATATATATATATAACGTTCTGGTAGTCATTAGTCATAGTTAGGACCTTGTTTCTATTCAAAAAGTGTTTTTTTCTTTCCCCAATCTCATTGGAACCGTTTGACGAATCTTCGCAAAATTTTTCAAAACTAATGGCCTACTCACTTCAGCTGATGTGTTGAAAAGTTTCAAGGGGATTCGTCAAGCCAGGGCTGAGAAAAAGGTGGGGTCCCAAAATGCTTTTTCTCCATGTTAATTTCCATAGGACACTTTAGAATGGAATTTCACCAAATTTGGCAAAAAGGTAGCTCTGGTTCAGAAAGCACTCTTCTGTTAAATGCTGTAAATCTGTTCAGTAGTTCCTGAGAAATGTAATCATTTCTCAGATATGCAAATATGGCTGTGGAGGATCCACAACTCTCCCGATCTCAAGTCTGCGATCTGATTGGCTGGCAACACTTCAAGTCATTAACCCCTTGAGTGCGCACGACGTCTCCCGGCCGTCGTGCATTACGGTGGGCGTGTGCGCACGACGGCCGGGAGCCGTCGTATTCGCGAATGCCGTTTATTTCTCCCGCACAGCGGGAGAAATAAACCCGCATGCAAGGGGTTAACAAAGGGGAGCAAAAGAGGGAAAATTATAACCAGGTCGCCCTCCACTCACTGAACCAAAAAACACAAGACCTGATTAGAAAAGAACACATTGGGGCAGATTTATATCGGGCTTGCGCCACTTTTACGCCGCCGTTGCGTCACTTTTGTGATGCAGCGGCGGCGTAAACCCTGCGCCATGTTGCGCCCCATTTACATCGTGACACATCTACGGAGATGCGTCACGGTGTAAAGCCCTGCGCCACATGAAACCTGCGTCAGGTTTCATGTGGGCGTTTCAACTCAGGGGGGGGCGTTCCGTCGCAGAAACGCCCCTGAAAAGTGACTCAGTGAAATCTATAAGATTTCACTGAGTCACTTTCTCAACGCTGATGCGTCAAAACCCTGCGCCTGCTTGAAGCAGGCGTAAGGCTTGACGCACCATGTTAGGGATAGGAAAGGTTGGAACAATGCAGAAGTTGCGTCGCGCTTGCGACGCAACTTCAGCACTGCGCCAACCTTACGCTGGCAGATATGTCACGTATCTGCTTGTACTTGCGCCACGATGCGCCGCATTGTAAATGAAGACAGCTGAAATGCCAGAAACCGGTCCTAAGAAGCTTGTTTCCGGTCCAGGGAAGACATGGCTTGGCAGTTCGGGCTGGACTGTTCCCATGAGGCACAGGGTCAGACTGATTTGCATATGGCCATGTCTGAACTGGGGTGGCAGAGTGGGCTAAGGAACGGTGATGGATTAAACCCAGATCAGTTGACTGGGGGTGAGTGCTTGCAATGTTCAACACTCCGTCCATCATTTCCTTTGGTTTTTGCTTTGTTCGCCATAAGTTGGCAGGGTATACTCAGACGTGAGTCCCTTGCTCACTTTGACACTGGATTCAAGCAAGCCTGGCTGAAGACGGCTGAAATGCCAGAAACCGGTCCTAGGAAGCTTGTTTCCGGTCCAGGGAAGACATGGCTTGGCAGTTCGGGCTGGACTGTTCCCATGAGGCACAGGGTCAGACTGATTTGCATATGGCCATGTCTGAACTGGGGTGGCAGAGTGGGCTAAAGAACGGTGATGGATTAAACCCAGATCAGTTGACTGGGGGTGAGTGCTTGCAATGTTCAACACTCCGTCCATCATTTCCTTTGGTTTTTGCTTTGTTCGCCATAAGTTGGCAGGGTATACTCAGACGTGAGTCCCTTGCTCACTTTGCCACTGGATTCAAGCAAGCCTGGCTGAAGACGGCTGAAATGCCAGAAACCGGTCCTAGGAAGCTCGTTTCCGGTCCAGGGAAGACATGGCTTGGCAGTTCTGGCTGGACTGTTCCCACGAGGCACAGGGTCAGACTGATTTGCATATGGCCATGTCTGAACTGGGGTGGCAGAGTGGGCTAAAGAACGGTGATGGATTAAACCCAGATCAGTTGACTGGGGTTGAGTGCTTGCAATGTTCGACACTCCGTCCATCATTTCCTTTGGTTTTTGCTTTGTTCACCATAAGTTGGCAGGGAATACTCAGACGTGAGTCCCTTGCTCACTTTGCCACTGGATTCAAGCAAGCCTGGCTGAAGACGGCTGAAATGCCAGAAACCGGTCCTAGGAAGCTTGTTTCCGGTCCAGGGAAGACATGGCTTGGCAGTTCGGGCTGGACTGTTCCCATGAGGCACAGGGTCAGACTGATTTGCATATGGCCATGTCTGAACTGGGGTGGCAGAGTGGGCTAAAGAACGGTGATGGATTAAACCCAGATCAGTTGACTGGGGGTGAGTGCTTGCAATGTTCAACACTCCGTCCATCATTTCCTTTGGTTTTTGCATTGTAAATGCGGCGCATCTGCGGTGGCGCAAGGGCAAACTTGCGTGACGCATCTTCCCTGGCGCATCCATGCTGATTTGCAGGGATGCGCCAGGGAACATAAATCTGCCCCTATATCTTTTTTATGGACACCAGGGGCAGTCTAACACTATTTCTGCCCAGGAGCTGGCTTCGTCAAATTTCCAGTCATACCCGGTTTCCAGTGTTCAATTTTAAATTGTTTGTCAATACATCAGATAGCATTCCATCTCATGAGTATAACCAGGAGGAAAAATGTGTGAGAGGTCAGAAAGTACCTCACATAAGCATCACCAAAGGAGCTGCTAGTTGGTACTCACCAGTTTGCTCACGCTATCATCATTGGTAACTTTCTTGACCGTGAAGAAAGAAAAGCAGTGTCCTAATTTTAGAGGTGAAGAAAAGAAAAAGATAAAGTGGAACAGAATGCAATATAAATGCTTGTGTCATTCTTCGACAACCGGACCCCATATTGAGAAAGAAGAAAAATTGCTTCTCCAAGATAAAATGAGTTGTGACTCACTTGCAGGTATACATACCTTATTGAATGTCGTGAGCACACGC
This sequence comes from Triturus cristatus, assembly GCF_964204655.1. Lineage (NCBI taxonomy): Eukaryota > Metazoa > Chordata > Amphibia > Caudata > Salamandridae > Triturus > Triturus cristatus. The sequence continues at coordinate 204,836,069 of NC_140588.1, read as the reverse complement.
AGATTAAAAGAATGGCATGTGTTAGACCATTTCAGTTAGGAAAGGCCGACATGTTTCATTGAAAATTATTTACGGAAATTTCATCAGGGCTTGAGGACCAGTCTTCACCTCACTGGTACTTCAAGCATAGCCTGTGGTGATTGACAAACGATAAAAGGATGATGGTGCCAACCATTGAAAGCACACTAAAATTGTTTATTGGAAAAATTGCCTGGAAGTTTATGCATGCATATACATAAGGTGATACAATATTTACCAAGTGGTTGCTAACAAATTTCACACCAGCAACACACCATCGGGGGAGCGCACACAACGTTTAGCCACACATCCCCTGCAGAGAGTAGCAGTCGCTGCTCATCAACCAGTGGGTATATGTACACACATATTAGTGGATATGCACTGGTCAAATCTCCTGGGTGTCACTCAAATCTCTCACTTAATTTGTGAGTGCCCGCCTCACATCCATACATCTAGCCCGCTAGATAGTGTTCTAAATCTTTGCAGTCTAGCAGTACGATCATTTTCATGCTGTAGGCGTCACTGACTGTGTTCAATATTGTTATTATCTCACAAGAACCACCACTCAACACGTCCTGACACTCTGCCTTACTCAGCCACGGCCAGCGGTCTCATGCTGTTACTCATTTCAATTTCCGGGCCTCCTCACAGCCCCCAATCGTGCTTTCATAATCTTACAGGAATTGGGAAGGTCTTTGTCTTTCACTTGTTCCGGACGCCTAGAGCTCTCAAGTTCTCCTTCAAGACCATGGCGCATGTCCCGGAAATAAAGCAGGAAGTCCGCCCACTAACCTCAATCGGCATACGCCCGTTGTGTGAAGCACGTGGCTTTATAAAATATTATAAATATGCCAGTGGCACAGTGTGCCCCCGAAACATCTAAAAAGTGACGTTGCGGCAGCGCAAAACTGCCAGTAGGGACGCATAAATGAGGCCCTAAGTGATTTGCCCAGAATCAGAGTATGTCCTCATCCCTGGCTGCTACACCAAATTCTGCCCCTAAGGCACCTTCGTCTCATTGCTGAATGTAGTCAGGAATGGTTTCTGGATCAGGTGCGACCTAGTTGCTATACCTCTTCTCTCAGCAATGCTTTGTCCTGTAACGCAACTGGTGCTCACGTAAAGCGCTCTGATACCTTTGGACTGAGTTCGCGCTATATAAACTCTCACCCCCAAAAAAAAATTGCCAAAAGGCTCTAAAAGAGTCTTCCCCCAGTAATTTGTATTTCTAGTATTTAAAATTGTCCACCCAATATATTTTTTGATTTGGCAAGAGATTGCATTTGGATTTGGATGTCAAAACTGAACTTGTACAGATATTACTGTTGCATTGTAATTGTTTGTACTTCTTTGGTTCTGTTTAAAAGGTATATATTTCAATATAAGTAAGGAGCCCTTAACAGAAGGTGTGGAGAAATGGTACTACCCTATGACTAAGCAGTGCAGCAGCATTAGCGTGCCACCGAGGGGAGGTACTAAAGTGCACTTTGATACAAAAATAGCGATTTAACATTTTAATGTACTAACAGGGTTGCTTTGGGAAGTAACATTAGATTTTGCCAAGAGCACTATAAATCCTTCCTACTTCACTGCTGGTGTGCTGATTTCATTAGTATTCTTTAATTAGTTAGTTAACATTTGCATCCATCGTCCCTACAAGTTTTAATCTTATTGGAGCAGTGTGTAATTTACCTATAGAACAATTTCTGTCTGCTTTCCATGGTTAGTACCAAATTAAGACTTTCACTTATCATTAGTGACACATTGTTGATATTTTGATATCATTAATGCTGAATGGTTCATATTTCATGCTTGCATCAATCTGGATGCCAGTCTCTTTAATATAAATGTGTTTTTGTGCTGAACACTGAAAATGATTTATATTTTATTACCTGTATTTGTATTTTCTGATTAATTTCTTTATGTGTTTAAGACTTAGGGTCTGATTTAGTGTTTGACAGACAGATTTCTCCATAACAATGTGACAGATATCTTACCCATCTTATTACAAGTGCATAATGTCCTATTTATTGCAAGTGAATTATGTGATATGGGGCTTGTGTTAAGGTGGATCATATATCCATTATGTTTACATCTTGTAAATCAACTTCGTAATCTGGGAGGGTTTACTAAACTTCTCCAAAATACTGAAAGTGTCTCCATGATCACCAGGTTAAAAAACCTTTTCTGCATCTAGTAGAAAGGCTGCAACTGGCATATTATTAACTGTGAGGTAATCCAACACCTCTGCTAAATAATGTGTATAGCTTCCTATCTGACTCCCAGTGATAAAACCGTTCTGATCCTGATGTATCACTTTCATGCTATGCTGTTGAATCTACCAGCCAACAGTTTCACAATAATCTTATAATCTGAGTTTAATTATGTGATCGTACGGTATCAGTTTGGATCTTTCCCATATAAAACTGACCACATTCCCCAAATGAAAATGTGAAGGTATGGGCTGCCCTCCAACATAGAGTTAGCTATCAGCAGTAAATACTCCATTAAAACATCCAAAATGGCTAGTAAAACTCACAGGGAAACAATCAGGCCACAGACCTTGCATTTCTGGAAATGCTGACATCCTCAACCATCTCTTCTTTCTAAAAAAGACAAACCATACTTTGTACACCCTCTGTAGCTTTGGGAATAATCAAGCCCCTCCAGAAAAGCCCTGAATGCACCCTTATCAATCACTTGCTTGTAGCCATAAATTTGCCTATAGTACTCAAGCAGAATTTCGCCTAGCTTGTCCTGTTCCTTACAACTTACGCCTGAGACTGGGCACTCCAAAAACATTGTGTTTCTGGAGACTTGTTCTTGGGACTGTGTGCAAGAAAGCTTCCAGCAAAGTTGCCCTTCTCATATATTTTCTGCATGTAAGATTTGTTGGATGCATAACATTTAGCATAATTGAAAGGAACAGCTTTTTTTCTTTTGCATTTCTATTGTTGGCAGTATCTCCAGCTATCATCTGCCCTCATATAAAAGCTTTTAATGCATCCCAAACCACATTTGGCAGATCCGACCCATGATTCCTTGCCATCAACTCCTTAATCTCTTCTTTTCATAGCCTAACCCTTCCTTCCTCCTGAAGGTAGTGCTCCTCACTTGTGGATTGGACTGTTCCACTCTAATCTCAAATTTAAGTATTGTATGGAAAACCCATTGGGGCGAGTCTGCAGACCTTTAAAAACCAGGGTTTTGAAGATAAAAAAATCAATCTGTGTAGCACTTTAAACCCTACTCAAAAAGCATGTAAATTCTCTCTTAACCAGACTAAAGAGAGGACTTTGTTAAAGCTCTGAATCACATTCGCTACCCTGGGCTTCGACTGTCTTTTAAGATTTATAGAGCAATCCATCCCGGGATTAGCATTAGTGATTAAAATAACTCCTCACATGGCCTGACATTCTCTTCCACCGGAAAGTAATAGCTAGCGAAAGTGAACCACCTTAAGAAGACGAGCAGTTAGCCCAGCACAAGTGCCCTGCATGTCACTGGTCCAATCAAAAACTTCTGCATTTAATCTATAGGCAAGATATATAGCAACACCTGGTGAGCCGCTGGGGCAAAAGAGAAGCCTCCTGCACATTTCTTAAACAAAGAAAACTTTGAAAGCTTTTCCACTGGTAATTGAGTCTCCTGTATCAACATCACCGACAAATTATGATCTTCTATCCAGGCTTCTGTAGGTCACATCTTCTTTCTATCATTTAGCCCATTAACATTGAAAGAAACCATCTTAAAAACATTCCTATGGACCTCACCCTCCTTCCGATCCTTAGCACTAAACATACTCAGTCAAAATACATAAAATGTCCCCAACATGTGCCTTAAAGTGCTTGAAATCACCAAAGTCCCTCCCATGCTTACTAGAAGCCAGTGGCCCACATCTCCACACCCTGAGGCTACACCTAATCCCACGCTACCCGAAAGGGCTTTACGACCCATGCTAAGGTGCAAATGGCAGAGCTAAATAGTGCAACAAAGTCTCCTTTCCTTCGGAGTTCAACCATAAACATAAAAGGAAAGCTCCACCCCTTAGGTATCTTAGAACTGTTCAGTTCATAAACAATGGCTACAACAACACTTCCTAGGTGGCCACCCCTTTTAATGATAGTGGTGTTCGTAGCACAAACGGTGGACGTAACTGCTGCCCGGTTTTGCAAATGTCTCTCCGCATTGGTGTCCTGGATGAATTCTATCTTCTTAAAACTGAACGTGGAAAAAACAGAGGTGGTGGAGTTTGGACAGAAATCACCTGCCTGGAGCCATTTATGGTGGCCATCGGTAGCCGGTACCTGCCCAGTACTGGTAAATAAGGCAAGGAACCTAGGCTTTCTACTCGATAAAGACCTTACCCTGGCACCACAGATTAATCAAGTCTCGTCAGCTTGCTTTTTTACGTTGAAAGGCTTAAGTAAGATCCTCCTGTTCATCCCTTTCTCTCTAAGAAAAACTGTGGTAGGAGCCTTGGACTTATTGAGAATAGATTACCGCAATGCTCTTTATTTGGGAGCAGGTGCAGCCCAATTCTCTAAACTCCAAACATTTCAAAATGCGACAGCGCGAGTATTGCTCAAGCTTCCCAAACACCATCCCACCTCCGCTAGCATAAAGCAACTGCACTGGCTCCCAGTGAGACGCCGGGTTGACTTCAAGGCACTCTGCCTAGTACATGAAGCCCTATTTGGAGGTGGAGCCAAGGATGTGCAATCCTTGTTTCCTTGATATGTACCATCGCGTCTCCTAAGATCTTCTACGTCTGGACTGGTACACTTTTAAAAGATCAAGAAAGCAAGGTGGGGAGGAAAACAGTTCTCCTTCTTAGCGGCTAAATTATGGAACTCCCTTCCTCTACAATTGAGACTTCAGCCCAGCAGGTCGTTGTTTAGGAAAGAAATAAAAACTTGGCTTTTCACCCATCCCTGAACACGTCTGTTGCTGTCCCTGCACACCACTTAGCGCCAGGACGCCTCGGCAATAGTGCGCTCTATAAATAACTCAGTCAGTCAGTCAATGAGACAGATCTGCCTTTTCCCACTACCATGGTGTATTTTCCTATGTTCACATTTCTGGACCTCATTTTATACTGTGCCCCTAAACTTCTCGCTACACCTTTCCCCATCATTTCTGCCCACTCCTTCACCAATGCCTCAGTAGCAGTCCCGCCCTACCTTCCACATCTTACAGTCCTCCCCTTCCACTTGGACATTAGCCCCACGACAAAATGTTAGGATCCTCCTGCTCCTCCCCTCCAGCCCCTCCCTCAACCTCATAACCATGAAAACCTGGGGTCTCATTTACAAGAGGCCTGCGCCGCCGGAGCGTCACTTTTAGTGATGCTCCAGTGGCACACACCTCTCAATCTTATCTACGAGGCCACGGAGAGCCACCCTGTGTAGCTTCACAAGACCTCATCGATATGGTGTTAGGCAATGCAGCGCAAGGTGCTGCATTGCCTCAGACTGCTTCAGGGAGGAATTCCATGGGTATTGCAGTGGGTATTCCCATGCAACAACCATGTATTTTGACACATTCCCAGAATTACAAAATCGCATAAATCTTGGAATGCATCAAAACCGTAGGCCTCCTAAGGGGTGGCATAGCTAGGAGAAATAACTTTATAGAGGAAAATGCTTCCATTGATTGTTTTTGTGGCGGAAGGTGTCTTTCCTGCACAAAAACTATAATTTCAACAATGCAGACATCCTTTTCACCATGATGCAAGGACTCTGGCATTGGCGCAAGGCCGTCATTTTTACACCAGTGCAGTGAATGAGGAAAAGAATGTGCCTATCATATTGATATGGTGCATTCCTGCCCTTTTCTTTTGACGCAGGGCAGCACAGCAGAGTGACTTACTGCACTGCTCTGCATCAAAATCTTGTAGATGAGGCCCTTGGTTTCCCACACTGTCCATGGACTACAGAGACATCGAAACCTAGCAGCTTCTTAAACACTGTAAAATATTTTAGACCCAGTCCTAGCAGGTAAGGCCACCAAACTGGGGCACCAGTATCCCCTATCTTCTCCCCTTCAGCCCCCCTCTTAGTTGTACAGCCAAAATCCTGCTTTCCTGTACTAGGACATTGACGTAAGGAGCATAACCACCTCATTAACATTGTCAAATATGTGAAATGTGCCTTTAAAGAAGACTTTGACTTTCAAAACTTGAATTTCCGAAGCCTGTGCCCCAGCTGCTTAAAACTATGGCAACAAACATCTAAACTCTTTACGCCTCCAGGCAGATTCAACTATTTTATATGAAAAGATATGAAACTCAAAGTTGTCTACAGACTTAAATGACTTCTCCCTGATCTCCTCGGCTAGCATCTCTCCTAATGCTGTAATCAGCAAAGTTCAGCTGTATGGTACTAGGATACTTGGTTTGGCCAACAATCCGTAATGGTACGGGATTAGTGCTTGTGATGGTGAAATCCTGCTTATGTTCTAGAATCACCAAAAACATAATCAGATTTTCGACAACTGCATACATTCTGTGGCATCCTCACTGTGCCCTGGGATCCCTGGGATCCTAAGCTTAAGAGCTCCTTGCATAGTTCTCCACCTGCTCCTGTTACTCCTTGAGCCATGATTTCTCCTTCTCCAACTGTTCACTAGTTCTTTCCAAGTCATGTATCCTGTCCTCACATTCAGACACTCTTTGTTCCATCTCATTTAGCCTAGTAGAAAGGCTCCCTAATTCTGCACACACTGAGTCTAGCAGTTCTTTTAATTTAACCTCTTTAAATAGTTCATATTGCATACCACAAAGCCCTGGGTAGCCTATTCAACCACCAACTATTTGACTGTGGAGCCAATGCCACATTGTGTCAATCCCACCTGTTCCCATTGCCAGGCCCTAATCGAGCTATGAGTGAACCAAAACATTGCCCAAGGTTTCATTTAGTTGAGGAGAGCTAATAAATCGGGCCTCCAAGATCATACAGGGGCTTGGATGAGCTTTGCCCTGGCTTCTCAGCCTGGCATTAATTCTGCTCTTGGCATTGCACCTGCTGGTCTGGATTCGGGGGTATGTGCCTCCATCTTCAATATTCTCCATAGTAGAGCTCCCTTTTAGCCTCCCTTCCTGCAAGGTATTATGACCATTTTCTTGGCCATCCTCTCTCCCCGCAGCACCTAGCAGAGACTGTTCTTGTGGCAATATCTTACCTTAAGGTGTCTGAACTCTTGATACCTCACCAGCCACCACCCCCTGAGTGACTCAAGCCCGCTTAAACCTGGACTCCTGCTCATTACCCAAAATGCCTTGGTCCACCACCTCCTCAAGCCCTAAGGCAGGTGGATTGTTTGGCATACTAAAAGGTGGACCATTCCCCTCTTCCATCTCAATTTGAGAAGCACAGGTAGCTGCTAAAGCTTTAGCGTGCCCTGATGCACTCTTCTGTGCACTTCTTAATTCAACCATGGAAGTTTTCTTCTTCTCAGTTGAGCGCTTGACTGTTTTTGGTGATTTGGCTAACTAAGCCAGCATTTCATGAATGTGCCTTGATGTTCTTTGACTACCAAAGAGCCAACCACAGTCACCCAAGAGAGGGACACCAAGGTAATGAGCCAAAAATGCGAGAGCAGAGGAAAGGGGAGGAAGCAGGATCCACAACCGCCCAGAAATGCAGAACCTACTGCATGCAAGAGGAGAAAGTCAGACCCTCAGTGTCCACCAAAAATAGTGGTGCGCAGAAGTACTCAGCGGGGATACAGAGCAATAGATAACAAAAACGTTGAACAGGAACTTAGCATTACTTCAAAATCCCTGAGGGGGGGGCTGCCATCTCCCCCAATACGAAAATGGTAAACTCTCCTGTGCAGCTCCTGGGGTCTATCACCCCCCCTTACATGAACAGAGACAGAAACTTCAGCACATGCTTTCCGCCACTGTTCACAGCTTTCTCTGTGCCCATCAGCTCGAGGAGGGCATTCTATTTCACTGACAGTGCCTTTCTCTAAGTAATAACAAGCCATAAACATACAATGGGAAAAAAATGGCTGCAGGCAAACTCATGCGGCAAACTCATGCAAGGCCATGCGATATGCAGAAAACAAAAGACTCTCCCGCAATATGCTGTTTCTCGCTGGGTCCATTACCGCAGCTGTGTGGCCTAGGGGACAGGGCCAGATCTGACAGGACATGTTCTAGGAGACATAATTAGGTGTCCTGGGACATCCATCATGTTTTTGACAGAGTAGCCGTCCACCAAACTATCTAATGAATTGAGTCACTGCAATCTGAAGGTCAGTGGTTGAGTACAGTGTGGAACAAAATATATCAATTGATTTGTATGAACTCACTGCTACATGGATTCAATTGTGTCACCACTTTTGTGACATTTGGTACTTCTTCCTGCCAACTAGACGTTGGTGTTTATTTGTGATATGTGTAATGTGCACAGTAGTCACAAAAACACGTACAGGGACTGCTTCTTACATACTAAGGCATGCTGATACATTGTGTGTGGTGTTACACAGGTGTTTATAGGAAATAAGGAAAAGTAGAGATCAAAGTTTGACTTAAATATTGGAAAAAGTGGTAGAGGTATGACTAATTTGGAGTGTGTGCTTGGAGTTAGTAGGCCACAAACATTGGAATAGGAAGGCCAACATAGACCCTAATGGAAGCAAAGAAAATGGACCCTTTTGCCCTTCTTGGGACATAATCTGTTTAATGCCACCATAATTGAATTGCAACGGTTCCCTCACACTGCTGGTCCGCAGTGACACTACACATGCTACACTTAATAAGAGCGACATCAATGCCCCAGCTTTGGGAAGAGGAACGTTTCCAGTACTTTCCTAAAAGAATTGAAGGTACAAATGGGTCTAGAATGATGAAGGTTTTGAAATTCTATGAGCCTGTACAGCAGCACTTGCCTGAGTTTTAGTTTGTGAGAGAGCAAGAAGGAGGAAATGTGTTGATGTGAGATATCACTTGTGATGTAATAAGATGCTGTCACTGAGAGTAATGAAACAGAAGCTGAAAATTAGGGTTTTGAATTGTATGATGGTTCTGTTAAAATCGAGGCATGTGTTCTGCTCTAAGCATTAAACAAGTTATTAATACCTCATGTGATACACTTCTTAATATGACCAATAACCAACCATTCACTAGTCATCCTCCGGCATCCTCCTTCCCAAGCAATTTCAGCCTAGATTTAGGTGTCTAAAAGCTGGTTGTTTTTTAAAGTGCAGCCTAATAGGCAGTGTTGTGCTATCTGTTGCATATCATATTGTGATGTACTATAAATTTAGAGGGGCTTGGAGCCCGCATATTGCTTAGCATTGGAGTAATAAGGAGAAATCTCTATTTCTCCTTGTCTCTTCCTCTTTATATGTGTTCTGCATGACCATTAGGATTGTTTTTGTGCAGGATGGTGCCCTTTCCTGCACAAAAAGAATCCTGCATGCAGCACAGGCACCCTTGCACCATGGCGCTAGCATGCCTGCATTGGTGCTAGGCTCTCAAAAGTGTGCCAGCTCTGGGGAAAAGGCAGGAATGAGCCATATTGCCTTAAATATGGCATATTCCTGCCCTTTCTCTGTCATGTGACTTTTTCTTAAATAGGCCCCTTAGTGTCTATGTACATATAAAAGAGCACCCTTCCTTCTGCTGGACACCAGGGGGCATATTTTTGCGCCCCTTTGCGTTTCTCTTGCAGCAGGCAATGTGGTTCAAGAGCAACACAAATAAAACATTAGATTTATAAAGCCACAAGATCCACTGGGCTAGGCCCTTAGTGGCTTCATGAATCTCGAGTAATGCAATGAGACGCAAATCGCTGTGTTGCATTACTCTGTGCCAGGGAGGTACTAACGCAGAGGAGTCAGGCACCCTTACTTACCTCCCTGCAACACACCTTTTTAGTGTGCTTGAGGAATAAAAGAGTTAGGTTCAGTTTCAGTTCAAAATTACAGTGCAACCTATTTGGTCACACAGTGAAATAGGATTAAGTAAGGATTAATTACAAGTTCAAAGCCAGAGTAATATACATCAGCCTCAGAAACATTGTAAAGCAGTACAAGATTATCAAAGGAAAGTCAAAACGAAGTATGAAGTTTAATATCAGTAGCAAGTATCTGAAGAGGACTTAGTAGCAATCTTATGAAGTATAAGAAAGACAATTGTATGGTGAGATTGGGAGTTGCGGTCCTCCTGCCTATAATGTATGAAGAATTGGAATTACTCCAACTAACCTAAACTAAAGATTGCTAAATGAAACCCTGATAAGATGCATTAAAATAGAAAAGGTGTGAGCATACGAATGCTTTTGTAGACATTCTCTAAAGCAAGAGTATTGCATAGCATGATACCACGCAATGAGGATAGCACATAGAGGTCTGTACCTCTCCTAGTCTGAAAGGAATCTGAACAAATCCAAAGAGTATTTCCTAGTTATACCAACAAAAGACCCTTCTAGAAGATTTATTAAAGGTCCAATTATTGACCACGTTCAAATGATGCTCTTTGGCAGACACATTAAAACATCTTCTTCTTTGATCCACATATTCAAAGTGACCTTGAATTCCATCTTCTCATTCCGCACAGACGGTAGTCCTCCCTTCTGTTAATTTTATCATCCTAGACTCCCCTCACGCTTCCCTATCTTATTCACACAATGTGCCTTTCTTCATTCATTAGGTCATACACCACGCACCTGCAGAGGAAAGAAAAACACTGCAAAACCCAAATGTTTAAGGTATTTAGTCAAGTTTGCAAAACTAAGATATCAATACATGTTGTAGCAGCATGAATACAGATACATAGACAGTCACGTTATAAGTGTAAAATGCAGTTCTGATAGACATGATTCACTATATAGTAAATGCAGCATAACTTTAAGCAAATACGTGCATACATGAAAATTACTTAATGTTAATAAAGCACACACGTATAAATATATGAGAAAAACTGCAATTCGTTGTAACTGTAAAAGAGGCATTATTGTGCACACGTATATAAATGTCAAAATTATATGGTAAATGCACTTTCTGTATGGCTTTAAGTACAGTTCACTTTATTAGTCACATCATTTAACATAGTACATAATGCTCTAAATAAACGTATATTTGGCCTAATCACTAATAATGAGAGCGGAGCAAAAATTACGCTTCTCCAGAGGCGTTTCAATGGGCCTTGCGAGAGTATTCCCATGCTACAGCCATAGATTTTGATGCATTCCCAGATTTACCCTAAGTGATAGACCTGAGAATGCACCAAAAACCCACACCTCTACAGGTGTGGTGTAATGAGGAGAAATATAGTGATTTCTCGTTTTGGCCTCTTTCTATATGTGCTGCATTCTGCAACACACATAGAAAGGGAAAAACATCTCAGGGGATTGTTTTTGAACAGGAAGATGCCCCATCCTGCACAAAACAATCCTCTTTACAAAGCAGGTACCCCTGCACTTTGGTGCAAGGGCGCCTACATTGGTGCTAGGCAGCCAAAAGGGAGCCAGCAGGTCAAAAAGCAGGGATGCACCATATTGCCCTTTTCCTCTCATGCAATGCAGCACAGTGCAGCAAGCTGACTTACTGCGCTGCACTGCATGACTTGGCCATAAATATAACCTTGGTTTTATTTTTTGTCTACGCCTTCTCTTGGTCCTCAGCTTAGTGTTACAATCTTTTTTGCTGACCATTTATGTGTTTAGTTGAAATTAATATAGGATCCTGCATTAAATAAGAGACAACGGGTGAAGCCAATTTCTGGTAGACCACAACATAACATTTTATAAAGTGCACTCAAGCAAAGCAAGATTTACAAGAATCTGCCTCGGCACTGGGCGCCTAAAACAAGAAATTAACATGACTTCTCCCAGGCATTTGTCTTTGTTATATCTCTTGAGCGGCACTCCATGGTTGGAAAACCATTGTAATACAGCTGTGACATCTTCTTATTCAAAAATGAGATTTTTGTAAGCTACTTTCGAAAACAAGTTTCTAGTCAGTAATATGGTATATCTTTTCTTCAGGCTACAATCACATTTGTAAAGTGTCTCACTGTAAAATGTTCTACCAAACCAAGCCTTTTTTAATCCCCCCAATTTTTTTTTACCTTTCCAATGCAGGATCAATGCTGTTCTTTGTATTGGTCAGTTCACATAGCAGGTGTGACTATGACTGCCCCCGGTAGTCCTGATTTAGGATCCCCACAGTGCCTACAGCACTGAACAATAAAGAAGAGGGGTTGTACACTTGAAAATATGTCAGTACTTATCTCAGAGTCCCATGATATGAGATTTGGTGGACCAAAAGGCACTTATTTAGAAAGATCCACTCTGCTAAAAATGGTGAATGTCACAAGTAGGAAACAAGGCTATTTGTTACTTGCTAGACTTTTAGATGCCATCTATTGAAGGGTATGAATTCTTTGTAAACAGAGTAACAATTCATTTCTGGTATACCTACTTTCTTTACCTGGCGATGACCAGACTTACATGCCAAGCTTAACTTCCAATTTTTTTTACGTTCAAGTGTGCCCGTCACTTGAAATCTTTATGAGAGACATGGTTACCTTATGTTTACCAGAGCAAATTGTGGGACAGGCTCTCTGAAAAGGGACACATACATGAACTTCGTGTGAGCAGAGACTGTTAGATGTGGTGCTCAGTCGCTTTGCCTTAGTGAATTGAAAATTTCACCAGATAAGTCCATGATATCTATTGGGCAGACAATCAGATGAGGTACTCAAAGCCTTGCGGCAAGAACATGCTAAAAATTAGATTTACTAAATAGAACTGCGAGGACAAAATAAGTGCTGTGTGGTAATTTTTCATTTACTGAGATAGTTCTACGAAAAGTCTAAACATTTTAAAATAAACAATCTGACCAAAAGGAACCCTCCAGCAGACAGCCAAGGACATCGTGACTTTTTGGAACATTCATACACTGGAGCTCTGTTGGTCCAGAGAAAACAACTGACCGGAATGCAGAATTTGATCAATATTGTAACATTGAATCTTGCATTATCCTTTGAAAACCCATGTACCTGCTCAAAATATTTTCCTCATACTCAGGTGGCTCTATGGCACACTCTGTTGAACTGATCAAAGCCCTTGGCCATTTCCTATGACCTGCTTCCACTGGCATTGTACTATATTACTGAGGTCAAAATACGATCTCCAAATATATCATGACCACATTATTGACTACAAAACATAGTAAAGGTGGAGTTAACAATAGTAAACCTATACATAATTGACCATATTTTGTGAGTCAATATCGTGGTTCCGATATATGTGTAGGCCAATATTCTTGGGGTTGATAATGTGACATACAACCCTCCCAATGAAGTGAATTTTACTTCAGAGATTCAGGAGAATCCCATTGTTTGTATTCAGCTGGTTCATATCCAACTAGAACCATTCCTCAACAACTATTTGTTCTTTAGTTCAGAGCTTCTTCACTATGGACCCCCATTGGCACAGTCAGAGGCTATTGAAGATGCATTAGCTATCCCTTCAGCCCATCTCCCTGTTGTATGAATTAAGGACTAAACATATCTTAAGTTCAAAGGTCACATTCCTTGGGACTTACACAGTAGCAAAGACTTTCTACTTACTACCTTGCATATATTATTTTAAATGTTGCACTCTTCATAAAGCCTCAGGCTTGAACATTTTTATAAAATTGAGCAGATTAAAAAGATGCAAATTTAGCGGCCCTGCTACAGCGGGAACATGTTTCCACTGTTACTCAGGGCCTTAAATAGCAGGGGACAAACTGCTGCTGCTCGGCAGCCATGCGCGGGTATTCCCTGTAGCTGAAAGTTCTATCTGCAACGGCCTCATTCTAAACAGGTCAGGAATATTGAAGAGGTTTTCCCCCTCCTCTAGTTACTTACCACAGGGATTGGTAATTATGGGGAGTGGGAATACAGACAGTCCCCCCAAAAATTTGAATTTTCCAGAGAAATTGGGATTACTGCTCCAGATTTGCTTGGTAATTCCCATTTGCAGCTGGTCCCACCTGAAGTTTTCACCAACGTTTAAACTGTTATATGGTGATATATGGTGATATAGCTATGCACTAAATGATTCCATATACCTGGTTTTACTGTGAAGAATGTCCACCATCAAAAGAAAAAAGCTCTATGCACAGCTTTAGCCAAAAAACAGATGGGTGTGACGCTGGATGGGAAGCTTACACTTAGGAATTAACTGTGGAAATCAGTGCAGTAACATCAATTTTGCTGGTAATTCCCAATTCTGATGGTGAAAGTTGTTGTACTTTTGAAAATGTGCATCCTGAAATCACTGATCTGTGTGTAATGAGCACAAAATCACAGCATCAGTATTCCTGCCCGAATCAAAATCAGAATGAGACCCTTAGTTAGTTTTCACAGGTGAAGTTTTAAAATTTCACTTACCCTACACTCTTCTCACTGGGCTAAACCTTCACCTTAAGGCTAGACACTTGCAGCCAAGGTCCAATCGCAAAGTACCCTGATGTAACTTTGATGAATTTATGAATGTTTCAAATCCTGCAATAAACTTTAATAGGCTCCCATCCATGCCAAATTTAGCGAGGCCATAAAGATTAAAACTTCCACATGGTAATTTCTTCAATTTTCATGTTTAATAGATTAGTGTATTTAAATAAAATATGCTTTACTTCTTTGTGCCAGTCTTTTCTCTGACTTTTTTTGATTATAAGTGTATGGATTTTGTATTTGCTCTTGGTCTTCTCAGTGTCCTGGTACACAAAAAAAACATTGAGCACATCCACGCTGTCAAAATGGTGGCCAAGTGAAACTCAAGAAGCTTGTAGACCACTGATATGAGTAGCAGAGTTAAAAATGCAGTGGAAGTTTAACCTAGGAGCATGAAAACCGTAAAGCCATATCTGGCTCGACCCTATATCCACGTACTTTAGAAACATCAACTCTAGTGTATCAAAGGGAAATCAGGCTGCAATCACTCATGGTGAATGGGGGGTAGTTATGAATAAGGATGAGAGGACAAGGCGTAATGTCAATTTGCTCCCTGTAATCCACAAATTATTTCTTTGTCCTTTCTCTCTTTGTTTACCTCTTAACTATGTGAGGATATGTTCGAAAAACCTGTCTAGTTGTACCATTGCATTATGTATAATGAGACAGTCACCGTTATTGCAGCAGCACCCGTAAAATATTGAATTATGCAAAATAAATCCCCACTACCAAAGAAGATAAGACTGTACATTCCACTGCTGTTACTACAATCTCGGTATTGGTAATTGGTAATGCTGGATAAATGTAGAAAGTGAGACCAATGTAATTGCTTGACAAATATCTAACAGTGGTATCCTATAAACTGACGCCCATGATGCTGCAACCAAAGTAGGAGATCTACCCTGACCCATGAAGGGTACTCTGTAGTATGCTGAGCAGCAGGCAGACTACTTTACATGAGCTTAATAACCTGTAACCAAGACTCAATAAACCTACTTAAACTACATCTCGGCTACTGGACTTCATCATTACATACTCCTATAACAGCAATAATCGATTGAAATAAGGGAGCAGACCCGCCGGGTCGGCATAGCAGTTAAATGTTTTGAACCTTATTTGGAAGCACCAATATATAGAAATAGAGTCTCACTAGTGATGCAGGATGCTGCCATTTTCTCTAGGAGGAATGGTGGAAGGACAATCTCCTGCTCTAAACAAAATTGGGATAAATCTCTGGGAAGGATTAGGCTGCAAAATCAAAGCATCTTTCACAGTTCTCAAGTACAAGAGGTGTACAAACTAGCAAACATAACTGGGCACTAAAAACTCTTTTTTTTTAAAAACTCTTTTATATGATACATGAGAAACTCTAATGCAGTATCCTGTAGCACAGTAGTTATTTTGACTTCTGTGCCCACCTCCCGACAGAATCACTACAATAAGTCAGTGCCCCCTGATGGAGCAAGGATTCAAGAAAATGAAACTTGCTCGGAGCAATCCTTCATTACCTTTTACTAACTGCTAAAACTTTAGATAAGACGGGACTAATACGCACCAGACATCGACACATGGGAGAAAAGCTTTACGCATGCTTAATTAATGTGGAATAAAATGCAACGCAACTAAAACCCAATTTCAAATAGAAAAACGCTTTGCACATGTGCGAACCAGAATTACGGAGATATAACGTGACTAATCCATTTTGAGAGGGAAAAAGTCTCACACATGCGCAAGAAGGACTAACATGTGGTCATGAGGTACCACATGCCCGGCATATGCTTGCTTAAACTGAAAAGAAAAGTTGCTGTTGGTAATGCTTTTGCTCAGAGAAATAATAATAACATGGGATAGAGTAGAAGTGGGTGGTGAACAGTAAGAATTACATGATTAAGAAAATAACATTTGTTTACGATTCTTTTATTAATAGTGTACATTTGGGCCTGCGGTGTCACTAACAGAGGGAGGAAAATGGCGCTGGATAAAAAAGGAGCTGCGCATGCTCAGTGGATTCGCAGTGTGACCTAATGACCGCTAAGCTGAATGGCTGCCAAAGAACAAGAAGAAAAGACGTGAGAAAGAGGAGATGTGTATCCCTCGTCCATGGAGCATGTATTGAATGTTATTAAATATTGCAACTATACATGTATGAGAATTAAAAGTTGAGATTTAGCGAAAGGGAAAGGGTTTGCAAGACAATAGTACTTTAATAAAAATGAATATGTCAGCATGGTGTGATGAAAACTCACCTTGCCCAATCGTATACCGTATTCCATCAATATTTGCAACTTTTAAGGGTGGGACATGGAGAAATAAATACTATAACTATAGTGACTTAAATTAGATTAGACGCACATCGATGCTGAGAGAAAAAGAGAAGCGAGAGCTGCTAGAGGAAAACAAGAGAGAGCAGACTGGGAATATTCAGATCCACATGACAGCCTGATTAGATTCGAAGATTCCGGAAGAACATCAAGGAGGGAGAGAGTGTAAGAGAGGGATGCGCCCTAGTGCGTCGGGTTTATAGAGAAGTTTAGTAAGTATCTGATCTGTCCTAATCCTGTCCTATAGTTCTTTGTCTCCTGATCCTAATTCAGGGGTCCCCCACCAGTCCTTTGGCAAGAGGGGTGATTTTCAGTCGTTCTATTAGGTAATTATTGTTCTGTCTCGGAATTTGCATATTTCTTTGCAAATGTGTTTTATTATATGCCTTTTGTCTCTACATCTATCCACATTCTTTTGCATTTGATTTGTTGAATGAATTCTGTGTTAATGAATGTATTTGCTAAATGAGTTTTTCTCTCCCATGTAAAGAATGATGGAGTTGGCACTGTGAATCTGTATTAACAAGCGTTTGATTTATGACTGAAATCTTAGATAAAGCTTATGAATCTTACCCAGAGTCTGTGGTTATTTCACTGAGATATGTGGACTAGTTAAACAGTTGTTAATATCACCATCAACTAACTCAACTAATGGTCCATCGATCAGAGGAAAGAGTGTTGATTCGTGAAGATTAGCTAGGCATTGAGTTTTATTTTCAAACTATCTTGTGTTCACAGGGAACTAACTAATCAGAACGGTGAATTATAAAACTTGACCCCCAGCGGTTTTGGCCAGGGAGTGCAAATGAACACTTGTTTATATGTGTATGGGTCCCATTGAAATATTCGGTTTTGTGAAATGTTCAACCTTGGCCTTCTGCTGGATCACCCCCACCCCCAAAGCAATTCTACTCTCTCAGCCTCAAAACAAAACACAATACAGAATCACTTATAAAACAAAGAACAACACAAATTATGAAGTTTTTTAAAAAAATTAATAAAACACAAAATTCGAATTTTAGGGGAAAGTAGGAGAATTACTAAATGGTTTTTTTTCTAAAAGAAAAACTGATCTGCTGAGATTGTCTTATTTCCTCCTAATGCATGCTCTCTTTTTGTTGACGTATACGAGAGATTCCATTGAGGCAACCAATCATCCATACTAGATTTAGGGGCATATTTACAACGAATAGGCGCAATGCAGCACCGCCAGCTAGCTTGCTGCGCCAAACCATAAGGAAAGTGCAGGAATACATTGTATTTACAACAATATGATGCATACCCGTGCTTTCCTTTGCGCTGATGCACAATTAATTGCCTGCCTAGCGCCAATGCATGCACCTTTGCACCATCATGCAAGGGTGTCCGCGTTGTAGGAATGATTGTTTTGTTGCAGGAAGGGGGACCTTCCTGCACAAAAACAATCAATGGAGGCATTTTCCTCCTTCTACGTGTGCTGCATAATGCAGCACACATGTAAAGAGGAAAAAACGAGGAGAAATAAAGATATTTCACGAGGAGAAATAAAGATATTTCTCCTCGTTAAGCCTAATCTGTGGAGATGTAAGGTGTTGGCGCATTCCCAGGTTTATTAGTTCTTGTAAATATGGGAATGCATCAAAATCCATGGGTGCTGGTTTGCCTTACTCCATATCTATGAAGCTATGAAAAACCACGCAGTGTGGCTTTACGTGGCCTTGTAAATATGCGTCTGCACTCAAAAAAAGTGAGACAGCGGCGGCACAGGCGCCTTGTAAATGTGCCCTTTAGTTTGCTATACTTGCCCTGCCCTCATGAACCAATGTAAGAATGCCAACTTAAATGTTAGCCCCCAATTAAAAATGTGTTTATATTTACAGTGTTTTAAAATTATGTAGTTTTCAATTGTGCTTTTTTACTTATAATACTTTATTAATCTGCTAATATCATTTAATTTTCTAAACTGTTGCAGACCCCCGAAGGTAGGCCTCGTCTGCCAACCCCAGGATCAGAACCACTGCTCTAAAAGCAACTCCAGCAATGTATTTTGAGGCCTCTACTTACTGTACTGTGTCACTCCTTATGCCTGCTTCAAGCAGGCATAAGGTTTTGACGCAGTGGCGTCCTGAAAGTGGCGCACTGAAATCTTGTCGTTTTTACTGCGTCACTTTTATGAGGCCTTCCTGCGTTGAAATGCCCACCCTGCATACATTATACCTGACGCTGGTATAATGTAAAGCAGGGCTTTACAACGTGACACAGCTCCCTAGATGCGTCATGTTGTAAGTAGGCCGCATTGTTTGCGCTGACATTGCGTCAAAAAAAGTGACGCAATGGCGAAGCAAGGGGCTTGTAAATCTGCCCCTAGATGGGTAAGTACCATTCAAAAAGCCCTGCGTCATTCCTTATGCCTGGTCTGAGCAGGCATCGGGATTTTGACTGCATCAGTTCTACATGGCTTTTTGCGTGAGAACGCCCACCCTGCATACATTATACCTGATGCAGCTATAATGTGACGCAGGGCTTTACAATGTGACGCATCTTCCTAGATGCGTCACGTTGTAAATGGGCTGCAACGTTTATGCTGCGGCTGCGTCACAAAAGGGACACAATGGCAGGCCAGAAGTCACACAAGGGACTTGTAAATCTGCCCCTTAGTATCATGTATAGACAATCATAAGCAGAAATTAATTCATACTAATTGTATTAAAAAGGCAAATTCATGTAGTAGTAAATGGTAAAACAGCAACAGGGAAAATTAACGGCAAGTACTACATGCTGAAAAATATTTAAAATTTTAAAATAGCCATAGCTCGTGAATAATATGCTATCGTCACAATCACAGATAATTATAATTGCAAGTTCATCAGGTTGCGGACAATGTATGTGATCTAATGACCCACATCCAGCTCAGAAACTTGGCTACTGAGATTGCATAACAGGGTGATGGATCAGTACGCAATATTCTCAGGGCGACACTGCTCTGTCTGATACCCAAGTTCCTACAGGTTGGAGCGAGCCATGCTTTACGGGGGCCAGCATAAGCAGGACAGACGAACAGTTTGTGGGCATAAGTTTCTTCTAGAGCCAAACATGTAGGGCATTTACTATTACCTGATGTGGCAGATTTTGCAGTGAATGATTTTAATGGCTAAGAGGGCACTCTAAATTGAAAGTACAATTTCCAATCAAAAGGTTTAGATATTACATCCCAATGGTGTTCCATACTTGGCCAAGATTTAACGTCTAAAAAGCCGCCCGTCAGCGTTGTTCTATCACTTTTCCTAAGTGTATTTTGTGTCACCAAATCCCAATATCTTTCTTTTATGATTTTGTTTGATGGAAACTTGGTACTCAATGGGTTTTCCCATAAATCGGGCAAACCGATGCTGATCAGGGAATCTCTGACATCACGTAACCAGCTAATTTTGTGAAAATGGTCTGCCTTAATCATATACCTGAGGCCGTCAGCATAGATTGCCAGTTCCGGTGTGCACCAGATTCTGTGCCAGTACAAAACGGGGTGCATCTTAGCTAGATCAACCAATGCTTTCCTGCCTAAATCATACAGCAGTGGTAGCACCGGTGTGCTTTGAGGTAGGCTAGAGATCTTTTGGAGAAACCTATTTTCTGCAATGGCTTTATGAGTAAGGTTCTTAAATCCCCAAAGTTCCACCCATAACAAACCAAACTCACTACTTTCATGTTGTAAATCAGTAGCACCAGATTTAGTGGCTCAGTCAAGGAGGCATTAAACTCATTGTGTAGGGCACCAGCTGGTTGTCGATGTTTCAATATGTTGCCTCCATCTCATATCTTTTTGAAAAATGACTTCCCGGTAAGTAAATACATTTATATGGTCTAATGGCAGCCAGTCCAAAAGTATGCCTCCTCAGAATGTTCTGTGCTGATTAAAAGTCATAAACTTGGTCTTAGCTACATTAATTTTCAATCCCCGTATAGAACAAAAATGTTCAAATGGAGCAACGCACGCTGTAGACCACTAGGGTTTTTTAAAATGATGAGCGTATCGTCAGCGAACATTAAAATGGGAAGCTTTTTGCCTGGTAAGACCTGTGTGTCAGTGGGGACAGTAGTTAAAAACTTAGCAATACCATTAATAAAAAGAAAACATAATGTGGGTGCCATAACACATCCTTGGCGCCCTCACTTCCCAATAGGAAAAGGATTGGTTACGTTCCCCTTCAAACCCGAACGTATTTGTGCAAAATTATCCTTGTGGAGGTGGGCAATAAGGGAGAGCAACTCAGTGAGCATCCCCAGCTCCTGCAACACGACCCAAAGTTTACTACAGGAGACCTGGTTAAAGGCTGACTGGAGGTCAACAAAGGCAGCATACATGCTACCCTTGCCGAGGACCACAGTCTGCCAGTGTATTAAACTAAATCAAAACACCTGGTCAATGGTGCTGATATGTTCCAGAAAACCTGCCTCTAGTGGGGTAAGGATGTAGTGGGCATCTACCCACTCTTGGACCTTAGCCAAGACAAGTCCAGCTACGACCTTTTGAATGGAATCGATTAGGCAAATGGGACTGTAATTTCCTGACAAGGATTTGTCACCTTTTTTATACACTGGGATGATCTAAGCCCCTCCCAAAAATCAGGGACAGGGGCACCAAGGGCAATCGCATTTGCCAATAGCATAATGTACCTGCTCAATTTATCCTTATCATATAGGATGATGTCAGCTGGGATACCATCTATACCAGGTGCTCTTCCCCCTGTGATTGCACTAAGGGCAGCATTAACGTCAGAAAGATCAAAGACCTTATTGGAATAGTACGAGTGGGAAATTGAGGAAGCATTGACCTCATCATCATCTCTGTCATATTGTGATTTGAAGTGATTAACCCATGAGTCCTGAGCTACATGGTTTTGTGGTGGCAATGTGAGTCCACCCCTACCCCATTTAAACAGATTCCAGAAATGTTGGGGGTTATTTCTAGCACACGCAAGTTTGAGGTCCTGCCATCTATTTTTATCCCATAGTTTTTTTGCCTTTTCCTGCACCCTCTTATATTTGGTCCTAGCAGTCCGTACTCTACATCGTTCTCCAGATCTGATGGCTTCCCCAAGGATTCTACATGCCAATTTGCCTTCCTCGTTAAACCAATGATACAGTTGCTTTTGAGAAATCTTCTTTGCCCTATGAGGTTTTAAAAAATAGGAGCTTAATTTGGCAAATAACGTATTGTGGAGCACAGTTATAGCCTTAGGTGAATTGGATTTAGTGAGCAATACTAGATAAGGTATCTGGTTTCTCTAAAATCTTTGCCCATTTGAGATGCTGCATGTTGTTTGTAGTTTGCATATCACGGGTGATAAGTAGGTTATGAGACTGTGTTAGCTCATGAAGGTACTTACATTTGAAACCGAACATAATGGATTATGGTCACTCACCACACGATCCCACACAACCATATCCACAAGGGCATGCCATAATTTTGGATGAATTAACAGATAATCAATGCTGCTTGCATTATGGCCATTGTTAAATGTATTCGCCCCATGCCGATCTGAAGTGTTTCTACCATTTGCTGCCCTTAAGCCTTTTCCTAAGCAAATAGCTATGATTTGGATAGCCACTTTAGTTCATCTTTTTATTGGTGCTCTTTCGAGACTTGGGATACCCCACTGTACATCTTCCTCCCTCCCGAGATCGTGCTCCTCACTACCAAGGGGCTCAAAAGTCAAATCAAAGTCCCCTGCTACTAACAAGGGCCATTCAAATTTTAGACCTCTGCCTCCTACTAAGCCCTCTCATATATACATTATAAATATCAATGTCACTGTATGGACCCATCATCAACTCAATGGCAAGGATGTTGTTATTCTGAGTTTGGAGCTTCTGAATCTTATACCTAATATCCTGCTGAACCCAGATTGTTAATTCCCCGATGAACAGCCCTTACCACTGTAGGTGGCCAGGATATGATAGTTCAAATACCCTAGATGATGTAGGGGTTCTGAAATGCACAGATGTCATACTGTTCTATAAAAGCATGCCAGTTGGGGGAGTCACCCATTGACCTTAACCTGGCTATGTTCCTTAACATAAGTGTTAATCTATGTGAGGATTGTTGGGTTTCTATCACCCCACTACACCCTGGATCTTTTGTCCCTGTTGTCTCGAACATACCCTCCTCTAGGGTAGATGTTTTTACTTGGTTTAGCGACACTAAGGGAGATACACCCATTACAAGGGGTGCAGTAAACTCGCAGGTGGGTGATTGCAACATATGCTCCCCACAACCACCAGCAAGTGGGGGTAAACTTCAGTCTATATCTCTTAGTGGTGTGGTATCCTTATGGGATGGCATTAAGTGGTCTGAATTACATTGTATAGCAATTTCAGGCAGATTATATTTAAAGCAAATATTAGATCGAGCGAGATGTTGGGTACAGATATTAAAGTTCACAAGGTTCTCCACCAAATGGTGATGTGAGAGTGTCAGAGCGATATGGTCTAGAGTGGCTATTGTAGATAAGTGTCTTTTAGCCCTTATAATGTCATCCCTTATTAGAGACCGACTGCCCCTTACGTGGTGAATCCATTGGGTGCACTTATTTAGGAGAGATCCCTTGACTTCTGTGGGCAAACTCCCTGATTGCTTTGGTACATTTATCATATACACAATGTCACTCATATCTAATGTTCTGGCAGCACTACCTGGCACTCGAATCATACCAGCCCGAGATTGGACATGGATTACAGGATGAGCAGATACCACAGTGGGATGAACAAATTGCCGAAGGGTTGCCTTGCTTATATGCACCCTGTCAGGTTGTATGTGGCCTGTGTTAGCACACCTCACTGACTCATCCCTGTCTGATCTGTTTGTACTCTGTTTTGTTTGAACTATGCTGTTACCTGGGGGCTGACTTGCTTTACCCATGTCCCCTTGGGGGCTAGTAATAGGCTTTGCATGTACTCTTAGTAATGTTTTTACCTGCTGCACATCAGAGTAAACCTTACTTAGGGAGTCAGAGAAGCTACTAATGGACGGTTTAAGGGCCCTGATTTCTCTCATCAGGTCAATTATCTGCGTAGTGACTGATCTATGGGATGGGTCCTCAATGGCCCTACTTATGCCCAACACTGCCCCCCTAGACCACCACAGAGGCAGCGCAGACAAAGACAGCGGACCCCCAGGAAATGCACCAGCCTCACAAAACCAACACCTGACAATGTCATTGCCCACTACAGGCCCAAAAGGACAGCCATCCTACGCATCCTGACCAACAACGCCCAACAGGCCGATGGCACCAACACAGCAGACAACCATCATCCCACCCCACACAAAGCTGCTGGCTGTGCTGCACCTGTTGACCCCTGATACCCCCCAACCTACCCCCACCACAGTCGGAGGAGTCACACAGCCAGCCACATCCAAGTCCCTCTCACCTGACCTGGACAACACCATCAGCCTGTCACCCCAGTCCCTATACGTCCAACACTATGCGCAGGATCCGCTTTACACCAAGCAAGGACCACACGCCATAGCTGGATGCACGCATGTGTTGGGGGAAATCCACAGCACACATGTCATACCTGTGCCAGCACAACACACAATCACCGGAACAGAAAGCACACGTCTCACAGCAATGTGCAGACAACAACCAAACACCGTGGAACTCCACCAATCTCGCCTCCAAATACCCAGCCACTGTGCACGATTCATCCAACCTCCCACAGTCCATCAGCAACCAGTGTCCCCAGGATGGCACCAAGGGAAATGCACAGCCCCCTGGCAAGTTCAACATGAACACCCCACTCACCTCAACTCCACAACCATGCAACTCACAACTCTGGAAATGCACACGTCACAAAATCTAAACCATCATGCCAAACAACATGCCCACCCCCAGACACGACAGAACAACTCACAATGGTAACCTGGGTAAGCCCTGCATATGAGCCATCAACGGCATGGCACCTCAGCTACACACTAGCCGAATGTGGGGAGAGGTTGCAACCAGGCATGTGTGAAGGAGGCAGGAGAACTATGACTGGGAAAGCACAAAATGCCAAGAGTGACGGAGATGTGCTGGACAAACTGCAGTATTCAGAACACACCCATATCCATGGTGACACACACCACTGGTGTATGGAATGTGGTGGACAGTGGATGCAATTATGTCCCCCCGGCCAGTGGGGGAGTTCACGCAAATGTTGCCTGTTACATCCCACCCGTAAGCGTGAGCGGAGTGGGATTACCCAGCGTACGTCAGGCCAGCGTAGGGGTGTGAATAAAAAGCACGTAGCCCTGGGTGTGGTCCACTTCCAGAAAGCGCAACGTCTCTGCCAGGGCAGCGCCTCACACCACGGCAAGAGGCCGATGCCGTACTCGTGAGCGGAGTTGCCTGTGATCCTGTGCACCTGCCGTACCCCGGCCCGCTGGACCCCGAAACCGCCAGGCCACACTGATCACCTGCCGACACCGGTATGTGTCAAGGAGGGTCCACCACGTGCCGGTGCAAGCTCCATGCACCAGTTCCGTGACTTCTGAAGCCTTCGCAGACCATCGCTGCCCCCCCGACGCTGGCCCACATTGCTCCTTCCACAATCACATACTAGACCGGCGTCCTCTTCGGAGTAGGTCCCATATGTGAAACTGTGTCCTGAGTCCTGAATAGCAGTGACCCCAAAGCCTGGGCAGCGGCCAAAGCACCAGACCCCCCCGATCAGTGAGGCATAGTTCCATATTGGCATCTTATGACACGAGGGACACGTGGTGTCACTAACCCTGTTCAATGCCAGCCAGCCACACGTGGTGCCACTAACCCTGTTCAAGGCCAGCTGGCCACACGTGGTGCTACTAACCCTGTTCAATGCCAGCCAGCCACACGTGGTGCCACTAACCCTGTTCAACGTCAGCCGGCCACACGTGGATGAGGAACCAGGACTACCTTGCGGACCAGTAGGTCCGACATCCAGCACCTAGTCGCGAATCACGAATGGCAGAGGCCACACCAGTGGTTGCACGGAGAGGAGTAAGAGGAAGATGCGGCTCAGTCCGCACGAAACCCGGGTCACAGTCACGGAGGTGATTGAACACTATCAACAAATGACCTGGTGCCATCAACCCTGCCACTGAACCTGAACTACACAGGCCAGTGGGGCCATCCAACCCATGCCGGCGACACTCGGTGAATGGCCCGTGCCGACTACTGCCTCAGGCCTACACAGCTGTCCATTAGGTCACACATGTGGAACTGTGTTTTGGGTAAGATGTGGGGGAATCTACACCATTGATCACGCCTCATCGCAGGCGGCATCCCCTAACTGCACTGGTGCCACTAACTCTGTGTGCAATGAGTCCTGGGCACCATCTGGTTGGACCTTGGTGGCGTCAGAGCCCATGGCCTGGTGGTTTAATGCATCTTCTTCTGGCTGGACCGGACTTGGTGTCCGACATGTGTCTGTTCCATTCATCTCCACAATAGTGACTGTATCAGCGTGGGCCTGCCCTCTGCATCCTGCCCTGGGTGTACACCTTCCACTGTCCCTAAAGACACTCCGTGACAAGGCCCTTTGTCGTCCCATGGACCTGCACTGCACCTGTGACCCTGCCCCAGTGTACCGCAAATCAGCGGCCCATGGTGGCTGGACCATGCAGGACGTTGTGCATCCGGGCCACTAACTCTGTGCAGCACAATTCATCAAGCCTTTGTGGTTGTATGGTTGTGTCCTTTACGATGTACACTGTTGTCGATTTTTGACTGCACCAGACAGCCCTTTGCAGGCTGGTGTGCACACACCCCACACACATCCAACACAGGTGTCACTCAGTAAGTGTGCCTGCTAATAAATGTGGCCGTGCGCACGTGCCCGTAGCCATTCACAACATCTGAGCAAGTGTGTCCATGTATTCATTGTGTCAGCTTGATGTGCACAGGCCCTGCAACATCACAATGTGCTGTCTTCTGCAGATGTTGCCATGTCACCTCAGCATTGGCAGTGACCCTGGACATGTAGCACCGCACCTGCCCCCCGGCATGCACAGGCTGCATGTGCTGGTTCGGCAGGGGGAGCAGGGCATGGTCCGGATGTGGCCCGGTGCAGGAAGTGTGGTAAGTGTGTCTCTGTATTGGTGTGTTGTCGCCAACAGGGCCACAGTACACAATGTTGCAATGTGGCATGTACCAGGAGGGCGGACCCGCAGGTACAGGGGCATGTAGGAGTGCTACGATGCTCGAGGTCTTGGCACATGCATGCCAGGTGTGATGTGTATCAGTCTTGCGGATGCATGAGTCTGTTGCCTGTCTTCATTTTCTGCACGGTCCCAGCCAAACATGGGCTGGACACCTGGTACCTCCCTGTCCGGACCATTGGCCTATGCCCAAGTGGGAGAACACCTTGGAAGGCCTGCGTAGTGGTATTGTTGGCATGGTGCTGGACGTGCACGGTCAGGCATTAGAATGGTGTCCCGTAGGAGTGCACGTGATGCAACCGTGCAGCGCATACAAGTGTAGGTGCCCATGGCAGGGCGGAGCAGCTGTGTGGCAACGTGACACACAGTGAGTCCATTCATATGCATCGTGCTGGGCATATCATCCATGATTCCCAGGGTCGCAGATGTCCCACCACACCCACGACCGGCCTCTGTATGTCTCCTGTATGCATGCAGCTGGCAGAGTTAACGTAGGGATGAAAGGTCCTTTGTCTGTAGTATCAGTTGGTAGCACATCTGCAGCTCTGAGCAGGAACGTGCATTTGTTTGTAAATCCCACACTATGCACTGCCTGGCATGAGACCAACGCGTACACATCCCACACAGAGTGGTCCTTGGTCATAGTTGGCATGCGTGATATGGCCTTCGCATGTACTCCCACCCCACCCAAGGCCTGCACCCGTTGCACACAGACACTGCTCATTGCACCGAGCTGTGCCATTTCATCCTCCGGACTGTCTCAGGGCAAGCCAGTGCTGCTTCAAGCAGAGCCACTGACGCAATGGTAGACCATCCCAGACACATGGTCTACTCCTGTCACGTGGAGCTGTACCTTGCATGTTTACTGCATGTACTGGGGGCACTGCTGTTGGCAGTGCTGCGGATCAGTTACCGGGTGGGCTTCCGCCTTGCGCACGTCATCTGCGTGCAACCTGTGTTGCATTGTCGCTTGTGCATTTTCGAGTGGTCCATGGATGTCTGCCTCTCCAACGTAACTGTAGCTGACATGGATTACGACGTGTGTGTGCACCCCCTGTTGGCCCATGACCAGGATCGTCACCAGGATGACCGCTTATGGCATGCATGAATGTTCGGAATGCAGACTGGAAACTGGACCTGGGAGATTGCACGAATCGTCGTGTGCAGTGAGCACATTGAGCCACTACCCAATTGGGCTTTGGTGCACATTGGGCCCACTGGTTGGAGTCAGCACATCTGTCCTGGTCAGCTGATGGATTACGTCGACGACATGTCAGATGTGGTGGCCGACGATTGCTAATTGGAGATGTTGGCCTATGCAGCTGCACTCGCGTTCATGGACAAGTGACAAGGTATCTGCTGCCACAACTGGATGTGAGCCATTGCACTTGTCACGACACATGGTTGCATGTTGTGGATATGGTCACAAGTCCAGAGACGACAGTGGACATGGCTACATTGGCCAGGACTCATGTTCCAAGCGCGGACAACCAAAACGGGTTGGGACTGCCTTGTGTTGGTGAGGGATTCCCCCGAGATTGACAAGGGCGCTTTCCTACGTTCCTCATTCAGACATGCTGCTGCATTGGTGTGCATGTCGTGGCACTTATCTTGGCCGTACTGACTCGCACTTGTTGATAAAGTTTCTGCACTTTCACTTGTCTCCAACTGTGTTGTGTCTTGATTTGCATGCCAATGTGTGTCACAGACTCTCTAGCTCCCTGCCATCCGTCCGTGCATTGCTACCCCATTAGGACTGTGTGTTTGTAAATGTGCATTATCATGTCCCTGTTTCATGCTTTGCCAGATGAGTATGGCTGTTTACTCGCCCCAGGAGGGTGCACTTATGTCCTGTGTTTGGTTGTGCACAAGTTGGTGTTTGTACCACATTGTGTTGGATGTTGGGGTGCTCTGCTTCCTATGTGTGTGTGCTGCATTGTGTGTGAGATGTCCCTTCAGCTCTGATTTGGCTCACCCTTCTCCCTTTCAGGTGGTGTTGTGTTCACTTCTGTGCCTGTTCAGTGGTGTGACATTGCCGGGTTGTGTGACTTGTGCACCTGGTTGGTGTTGTTGCTCGTGGGCATGGTTTGTCTGCTGTTGTGCTGTGCTTAGTGGGGCATGTGTGCCATTGTGCCAATCTCCCCCCGTCCCCCAATCTCTGCTGGTTCCTCTCCCTGTTGCTGTTGTGTCTGTTGTTTGGTGCAGTTTCCGGTCCCTGAGTCCTGCCACCATCTCCATACTGATGTGGTGGACCCCATTTCCTCCATGTCATCCAGCTCCTGGTGTTGCGCTGGACTCCTACCTCCGGTGTGCATTGCTGCCTTCTTGTTGTTGGGGTGTTTCTGCTTGTTTGTGCCTTTCACATCATTGCTGGAGTTCTGGTTTTGTGCCATTGTCCTCCTCCGCTCTCAGGCTACATTCATCTTGTCCAAGTTGGCCTGCCATGTACAATGTTTTGTTGCCAATGGGTTTGGTGGGGTTGTCTGCTGGCTCGGGTTGCCTCCATTGGGGTTGGCTGGTGTTTTCTGTTTGGTCTGTCTTACTTTTTCTGGCTTTTGTAGTGCTTATTCCCACCTGCCATGTGTTTCGCGGTCCTGGCGGTGCTTATCCCTGCTTTCCTCATCGAGGATGGGCTCATCGCATGTTTTCTGGTGTTTTGGTTTGTGTTTTTATCTCCCTCGGGGTGGTTGTATCGCGGACATTGGCCGTGATTTCGGAGGACTATCGCATGGTACCGCCTTGCTGTGAATTCCACGTTGACACAGGGTTATTTTCCCGCGATGGGCTGCGATGTTGAGAGTTGCATTAAGCTACTCTTGCAGTAGTTATCACACGTTCTTGTGAATATATCCCTTAGTTTTAATGAGAGAGTATTATTACCTGGCAGCTTTCTGCCCTTAGCGTGAAAGCAAAAGAAAAGCCATTGCTAAAATAATTTTTCAATGTACAAACTCCCAGTGTCCCACTAATTTCCTGGATAAGTTAAATTAGTACTAACAAAGATTCCCTGTTACTTTATCACTAATACTCCATCACTGTACATAGAGAAAAGACCAAAAGAGGGGTTAACAAAAGGGTTGAGAATGCCTGAGGGAGCACCAAACGGGACATCTGTACACCAGTCTAGTAGTCTGCATGATTTCTCATCATTTGTGTTACTCACAGAGTGGCAAAGGACAGGAAAATAGAGCAAGCATTGGCAAAGCTAATAGGTCTTGCCTTTGTGACCTTTTGGCTTTGCCGATTGTTTTAATGATGATGCATAGTATCCCCAATGCTATGCAGCATGGCTAAAGTTTAAAAAAAATACAAAATCCTTTAACATAGGCATATTATTTTTATTGTTAGCTACCGATCTGAGTTGGATTGTAACTAAAAAAGAAAATAGGACTGACAAAGTATTTATTTATTTATTTAAAGCTAGCTGGGGGACGGTAAGAACGGAAGCAACTATGGAAACCCTAAGCAACACAGGGAAGGCTGGATCAGGGGAAGCCAAACCAACATGCAGCAGAGACAGGAAAGCAACATAGAGGTTGTGGGTGGGAAGGGAGCAGCATGGAGGGTGTGGGGAAGCAACAGGGAAAAGCACGCAAGTGAATGCTACAGAGATGGGGCGAGGAGAAGCACTCGGATGACAGAGACTTTGCGCAGGGAAAAAGAAGTGCACAAGCACAACAGTTGAAAACACATGCACTCACATGGCGTGCTTAACAGAAAAAAGTAGCATTTGAAAAGAAAGCGGTGGAAGCGAAGAAGTAGCAGTAAAGAGGCATTGCTCCATGGGAAGGAAAACCACAAGCTGTAACACGATTAAAAAGCAGGAACATGAAAGTGACAGCAAAGCCAAACAATGGTAAGCAATGGGCGGTCTCCAAGTTACTCCATGTACTTGGTAAGCTACAATATGCTTTTCAACAGACATCACATGTGGTGTCTAGTAGACTTTACCTAAAATAGATAGACAAATGAAGGGACCCTCCTTGTGTTTTTCCTCTTCTGCTTTATCCTCACTCTGTCCCTGCCTCATATGTTATTGTTGGTTGTTTTGCCTTATACTTGTCCCCTATTGATGCTCACTGGGGGCCGTATCATGGTGTAGAAAGAAACTGTGCAGTTATTTTTGGTGCCTTCAAAGTATACATTGACTCAAAATATCTCTGAGTTAGCACATATTTTGCTGACAGCAAGGCTCAGAAACACATAACAGGCAATTACTGCTCTGTGTATCCGAGCTTTGTTGTCAGAAACACATGCATTAACTCTGAGATATTTTGAATCAAAGTATGCGCTCATGAAGTCAAAACCAAATGCATACATCCATTCTGCGCAGGCACAGCACAGACAAGCAGTGGCATATTTTATGTCTTTGATGGGTTTAGGCACTCAATAGGTCCTCATAAATGCACTCTATCACTCACCTTTGCACGTATGTATCCACTTGTCCGTCCACTGACTCATTAATGCATTGACTCTCTGAAACAACCACAATAAAACACACAAAAAAACTACATCATCTGCAAGCTAATTAAAAGAATATGATTTCAATAGTGAAACTAAACATAGCAGTGGATGTCCATCTTTCAAAGGTATTGTAAACCGCCTATTGTTTTTGTGTTCAAGCATGGCCGTCACATTTAGAACCACTGTGTTGGCCATCTTTGAATAGTAAAGCAATGATAAGCTATGGACAACAACATTCCATAATGGTCTTCAAGTTTACCTGAAGTGGCCATATGGGTGGCGGAGCACAGCAGATGAAATGAGCAGCAAGCAAGTTACCCAATAGCAAGGCCTGGAGAGCTGTACTATCCTCTTAAGAAACATTAAAATAAACGAGGAGAAGCAATGAAATAAAATGGGAACTATAAAAGAATAAAATTATTTTATTTCAAGACCCTTGCAGATAGCTAAGAAGAGATTCTAGTAAGAATTATTACATGCACATTGTTTCACCCTATGGTTTGATAGAGGCAGTAACCAATACTAAGCTCATTCCCTACAAAGGCAATCTGAAATTTCATGTAACAAAATACCTGTAGACTTGAATGCAGAGAAATAACAATTCACCCTTAAATGCCTGCTCATTGTAATGTTTGCTTTTCACAATCAATATATCAGGCCTAGTGCATTTATCATAACTTTTCATAAGAAACAGATCAAATCTATGGCAGCAGTAATATTTTTGCTTGTGAACCAATCAGGCATGTAAGTGTTTCCATTGCCTTATCACCATAACCAACTGAGGCCTCCTGTAATGAGCAAAAACATTCCCATAGGGCAAGGCATACAGTCATAAAATTACACAGTGTACAAAATAGTAGTTGGTAAAATAAAATACTATATTTTTCTAATTCTGGAAGTACAAGTCTTCTGTACCCATGTTTTATAAGAGGGGGTAACAAGCAATCAAAACTCTTGCCTACTAGGGCAATCTGTGAGATCCCTTTTAACAAAATACCTGTCTGTAGGCTTTAATACAGACTACTCACAATTTACTCTTAAACGCCTGTTTACTGAAACATATGATTTTCACAATTAATATGTCAGGTCTTCCGTCTTTATCATAACTTGTCATTATAAAAAATCAGACCTATAACCTTCGTCATTGGCTTTCCACCATAACCAACTCAGCAGACCTAATGTGTTGGCTCATAAACCTTCCCACAAGGTAACCATAACGTATACGGTAAGAAAATGACAAATATGTACAAAATACCTTTGTCAAAATAATATAAAATCCTACTGCTAAAGCCTAATATAGAATTATCTTAGTGTAAATCCTCTATCCCCATAGTTTGTTCAGGTGGGTCCACAACACCAAAACCATTGACTGCTACAGCAGTGGTGGCTCCTTGACGGAGTGCTGCGGGTGGCAGGGCGAAGGAGGGGCAGGGTGAGGGGTTGTAAACTCCGGCATACGGCCGAACGTAGTTAAGTAAATAAATAAAACAATTTACATTCCGCGTGCTACATCGCCGAGTTGGCGTTGCTGCGCGCGCAATGTAAATTGTTTTATTTATTTGTTTATTTAATTAACTCTGTTCTGCTGATGTTGGAGTTTACTACCCTCCACTCTGCCCTCCCCCGCCCAGCCCCACCACCCTGTAACACTCCCTTGAGGAGCCGCCACTGTGCTACAGTATTTTGAGAGATTCCATGTGAAAAAATGCCACCCTACAGGCTTTAGCACAGTATAGTAACAAACCACCTTTAAAAGCCTATTGCCTTTTAACATCCATTCTACAATAAGTAAGGAATTTCTATTTGCTTTGTCATAGCTTTTTGTTATAAGCAAATTACATCTAAGGAATTTGACATAACTTTTCCAGTGAATCATATAAAATGCAGGCCTACTGAAGTGTTCAGGGGCTGCCAACCATCAAGCACTCAAGCACATGTTTATGAAATTACAAATATGTGCAAAATTACTGTTGGTCAAACACCATACCATCACTCTCAATAGTGAATGAATTAATGAATGTCTTTATTTGGATCATTAATTAAAACTGTTGCAATCATTTACTTAAATTAAAAGAATGAATACACAAAAATAATCAAATTGTGCAATTTTACATTAGCATCGTGTCACATGCGAAATCAATAAAATAGTTTAAGTTTGAGGAATGGCATCACTGGGTATAGTGGTTTCGAGTCCCCAGCTAGAGAGGAAAAAATGAGCATGTTTTGTGTGCAAAAGTGTCAATAACGGGATTTCAAGAACCTTCTTGTACAATTAAAAAGCATTGGTAGCAGCAACATTTAACTTGGACGGCTCGTCTGCTACAGTTTTGATAAGAGGTTCGTCCACCTGCGGTCGTCTTCAATTTTATTTGGTCATGCCATTGTGTTATCGTCTATTGGTTGCTTATCTTTCATCTTTGTGTCCACTATGGTCAGAAATGTTTCCAGGCCGCAACTCAGCAAGAGAAGCTTGCTATCACTGCTGGTCTGCAAGACCATATGTTTTTCCTGTTGAACAGTGGTCTAAGTAATTCTTCACTCTCCCTTAGTGGTTCCGTGCAGATAGTTAGGAGGTGCAGTATGTCCTCCTTCCCTTCCCCGCAGAGTCGGCAGGTTGCTGGCATCGGAGGGCTTAACCACGGTGGCAAGTGGAATGCAAATTGTAAAACACCTAGGTGAAATTTCAGTAACTTCTCTTTGATGGCCATGGAGAGCCGATGTGAAGGTACATTTGGGGCATAGTTTTGGTGTAACTCTGAATTGTGAACCAGCCGTGTGCTCTTTCTGACAAGATGGCTTTATCCTATATAAGAGACTCTCTTTTGACAGTTTTGTTGACTAGTTTTTTTAAGCTCACAAAGGTCCCTGATATCTCCCAGAGGCCACGTAGGCCTAGTTGGTCGAGCGAGTCTTCCAGATAGCGTCTAGCTAGGCCTGCCTCCTTAGCTTGCAGTTCTTTCCATAAATATGCATTTAAGGTTTCTGGGTCTCCCTTTCTAGTTTTATACCAGCTTTTAATGTATGGTCCTTAATGGGCAAGTTCTTGTTTTTGAATCCCAAACTCTAATCTCGATTGTGCGGGGGACATATATCTCAGCAAACCATAAATCATTCGTAGTGCTCTTGCTATAGTGCTGTCCAGTATTTCTGCGTCCCTCCCTCTCAAGGCCTCACTTCCGTAGGTGATAGATGGTGTGAGTTTCACCTGTATCACCTGACTCAACGAGGAGAAACTTGTGCCAGAGATCTTATGTTTCAGATTTCTTAGTGCCACAGCTATCGCCATCCCCCTATTTTTTATGGCCTCCCGTTGGGCGGAAAAATTCCCTTTGCTGTCAATAATGACTCCCAGATACTTATTCTCTTGTACAATTTCCAGCTGGTGTTTTGCCAGGTGCCAGGGATAGAATGACTTTGCTCGGCGTGTTTTCATACACATGACCTTTGTTTTTTCTTGGTTAATGCTCAGTCCATTATCTTCTGAGTAACAAGATGTTGCATCAAGCAGGCACTGTAGGCCGATTGGGGTCTGGCTAATAAGCACAAGATCATCCGCATAAAAAAAATTTGATAAGGCCAAGCCTCCCAGCTTCGGGGCATGTGAGTTACATGCATGCAGCCTGGCCGATAAATCGGCCATAAAAAGATTGAAAAGTATTGGTGCTAGCATGCAGCCCTGCTTCAGTCCTGAGGTCGTAGGGATCCTTTTTGTTAAGTAATCTCCTGCGCCTAATTTTACTTGCATCCACGTATTGGACTGGAGAATTTTCTGTTTTAAGAGTACTGGTGGAATTTTCAGTTTTTGCAGCTTTTTACATAGTATGTTTCTGTTAATGTGGTCAAAGGCTGAACTGTAGTCAATAAAGCATATGTATAGGGGTTATTTTTGTGCAATTGTGGCGTCTATCATCAGTGAAAGGGTTAAGATATTAGTAGTGGTCCCCATGTTCTTACAGAAGCCTGTTTGATTTGGTGGAATTACTGTGTTTTCTGTGGCCCAAGTTGTAAGTTCTTGTAGTATTAGCCCTGCGTAGTATTTGGCTTTATTGTCCAGTAAGGCTACTAACCTGTAGTTTTTTTGATCATTCCCACAACTTTTTTTGGGATTCGGGAGATGATAGAACCCCTCCATGATGCTGGAATCGTTGATCTTTGCAGGATTGCTACGGAGATCGGTTTTAATGCTTTGGTCCAATATTGTTGGTTAAATTTGAACATAATTGGCGGGATCCCGTTGCCCTTGGAAATTCTTTCACAAATGTGATTGTCCATGATGGTTAGTAACTGTTCCAATGTGAGGATAAGATCGGTTTGGGGCGATAATTCCAAAATATTCCAAGGTGTGTTAATGCTGGTTTGAGTCCCTGAATCTCTGTTGAAATTAAATTGGAGAAAAGTTGATTAGGTATCTTCAGTCTTATGTGAAATGATGCCTTGGATCGATGGATTGGCCAAAGTGTTGATTACACACATGTAGAAAAGCACAGCTTACAAAACAGCATACAACCCCTCTCAACATGGTCTAACAAGAATCATCATAGTGAAAACCCCAGGATTTGTCAGAGTGGGTGGCCAACACGAAAACCCTTTCCTACAAAGTAAACTGTGATATTATTTGTAACATAACACCTGTCTACCTCCTGTACCACAATGTGATAACAACCAACTGTTAAAAGCCTACTGGCTTTATCATATGCTTTTCACAATTAATAAGCTAGACCAACTGCCTTCTTCATAATACGTAGATCTAACAGCCTCAGGGCGATCTTCCCACCAACATTTTGCCTACCGCCTCCACTTTTCTGACCTTGTTTTTGCTGCCTTTAGGACTAGGTGCGCTTTACCGCTGCTAACCAGTGCTAAAGTGCTTGTACTCTTGCCCCCAAACATGGTAATATTAGCTCAGCTCAATTGGCATATTTAATTTACTTGTAATTCCAAAGTAAAGAGCACTACATTTGACAAGGGCCTGTAAATTAAATGCTTCTAGCGGGCATGCAGCACTTATTGCCACCCACTTAAGTAGCCCTCTAACCATGGCTCAGGCATGGTATTGCACAGCCTGTGTGGGCAGTTTAAACTCCCATGTCGAGCTGGCAAGATAAACCTTTTTTCCAGGTTCATATATTCCATTTTTACACATATAAGGTACTTGTAAGGTATGTCCTGGACAACCCAGAGGTCAGGGTGCAGTGTATTTAAAAGGCAGGACAATTACTTTTAAACATTACATGTCCCGGTAGTGAAAAACTCCCAAAGTCGTTTTCGCTACTGCAAGGTCTATCTATCACCATAGGATAACATTGGGATTACTTTATGACATCTTCTAAGTGTAATTCACATTCTGGAAGACATCAACTTTACAAGTTTGGTGTCTCTGGAATCAAAATTTAAAAACACAACTTATGGTGAAGTAGGAGTTTACATTGTCATTATCTTACTTTAGCCATTTGGTGCCTGCTGCATGTGTCTGTCCACTTGTCTGAGGTGAGTGACAGCTACGCTTTGCGTATTGCCCCTACACACACAATGGGTGCTTAGGTGTGACTTGATTGGCCATCCTGGGAGGATGGGAGGGAGGAGCTGCACCAAGACTCACTTACACCAGAATAGACTGTGTCCTTTTCCCACAAAAAGGGATGAATACCCCCCGTAGTGAGTCTGTAGCCAGGGTTGGAAGGGCAGGACCTCTGTGCACTTTAAAAGCCGTCTTTAAGGTCTCCGCACTTCAACTGCCCAACTGGGTATAAGTACTGGGCCTCTGACACCACCACTTCAATACACTTCTGGGCCTCTGACTGCCACTCCGATGGACTGCTGCTTTGCTGGACCCCTTCCTTGTGGTGCTGTTCTCCTGTTTGAGATTCTCCTGCCTGGGTTAGAAGGACTGAACCTGCATAACCTGAGCCCAGAGTGACTCCAAGGGCTAACTGGCTGGCCTCCTGATCTGAAGTCTCAGGGACATAAAAGGTTTCCAATCATCCTGCTTCTATACCTGGACTCTGCCATCTGTGAGTCTGTACTGTCAAATGGTGCCACCTCATCCCTGGACCCTTGCAAGTTGGCCTAAGGTGTTTACCCCAGTGGAACTGATACATCCTCTGTTGAACCAACACATTGCCACTGCTGGGCAGATTAGAACTGGTACATCAACCCTTCTGGGAGGATTGATACTGGCGCATTACCGCTGCTGCATGGATCAAACTAGATGCATCATCTTTAGAACCACCACTGCGCAACACTCTTCCCAGCACAACGTCCTATCATCCCTGTAGACAGCAGGTTTGACAACTACAACGAAACTCTGCATCGCAGCTTGCCGGCTCATTGGAGCCGACAAAAGCCTTGAATGCACAAAACATCCTCGACACCGGTCTTCGTATTGAAAGCCCTTCGACAGGATCCTCAACGTTGACACATCAGCATCTTTCACCTCAGCCTCAGATTAAGTTACTTTATTTCAGCTGGCCTAACTGGGTCCTTGTATCTGGCCCTCAATCTATCACAATCGACCTGACCTTTTGACTTTGTCCTGGTCTGGCGCGACCAGATATCCCATTTTAGCACTTCATACTTCTTAGTGCTGTCTGTACTTAAAACATTTGAAAATTATTATCTCAAGTTCTAATTATTGAATTTTTGTCATTTTGGTCTTGGTTTATTTACTAAAGGCCGAACTATTTTTCTAACATGGATGTTTTTTTTTGTGTGGTGTTTTACTGTTTGAAGTGTTGCCCAAATGCTTTACATACTGCCTCTAAATTTAACTTGACTGCTCTGTGCCAAGCTACCAGAGGGTGCGCAAAGGTTAATTTAGGGTTTGCCTGACACTTAAACTGACTATGATTGTGGTTGTGGGTTGACTAAGGTTTATACCCCAGTCAACAGTAGCCCAATTTCTAAAAATAATGTTTCATAATAAGCAGACCAGACCAATGGCATCAGTTGTAACGTTCTAGTGCACCAAACCAACTCCAAGGTATGGTTTTGAGTGTAAGCTTTTTCACAAGGCAGATGCCAGAAAGACAGGGGCCGATTCACAGAACTAATCTGAGACAAAATCCTAAACTTACTACTTTTGGTATTCACAGAAGGCATTTAGTAGTAGTAAAGTTAGGATTTTGTCTTAAGTTTGACTTAAGACTGACTTAAGAAATACTTAAGACAGACTTAAGACAAACTTAAGACAAACTTAGGACAGACTTAAGACAGACTTAAGACAGACTTAAGACAAAATCCTAACTTTACTACTACTAAATGCCTTCTATGAATACCAAAAGTAGTAAGTTTTCGATTTTCTCTCAGATTACTTCTGTGAATCGGGCCCACAGTCATAAAATCAGAAGGGTTTACAGAATTACAGTTGGCTGAGCAAAATGCTATCGCTTCTAGGATGGCCTAACAAAGATTCTCAGAGCAAACCATCTACGTCCTTGGTTTGACACACTGGGTAATTAACACCGAAACCATTGACTACCGTGGTCATCTGTGAGATTAAATAAAATAAACTACCTGTCTGTAGGTTTTATTATAGAGTAATAACAATCTACACTTAAATGTTCAGATTAACATACACCGTTCACAAAAAATATATCAGGCCTACTGCCTTTACCATAACATTTCATAATAAACAGATGAGGTCTACAGCCATGGCCATTGTCTTGCCCCCTAGGCCTTGGTGAAGTTCTAATTTCTCTGGCATGATTAGCGTAATTTTGGTTATTTTGTGCAACAAAATTTGTAAACATAATTGAGATTACAACATTACAATAAATTGTGTAATCTCAGTAGAGCTTTTAACCTGAAATGCATCTTTTGGGTAATTTTTGAACGCAATTTGCATTTCAGGTTGATTTTTCCTCAATCAGACTAGTGCAAAACTACAAATCTGAATGTGAATGGAAGTGATTTGAAGGCAAACGGCAGTTCCTTTACATGAGTGATCAGCAAAGACTGCAGGCAGTTTGTTACCCCAGTGAACCATTTGCGTAATTTTTAGTGTAAAACTACAAATCCAAATAATAGCAGCAGTGTTTGAATGTGAGCAACCAGAAATCAACTTAAATTTACATTTTTTAGTTGAATTTGTACCGAAATGGACTGTTTGACAATTATATGAGTGCAAAATGCATTTAGCATTTAAACACCTAATTCTGCATAATTTTACTGCAATTTTGGATATCATGCTACAGCAAAACATGCAGTGTGTTATACACCTATACCCACCCCAACCAACTCAGCCCTGCTGTATTGAGTATACACTTTGCCACAAGCCAAAAAGTGCAAACAAGAAGTCTTTTTATTGGAAGCACACAAATTCGGTCAAACCAAATCCTCTTCTAAGGGAAACATACATGTGGGTAGATCCTATTCCTAAGCCCCTCTCGTAGTAGGCTATCGAAAGCTCTCTTTTGTTGATCACAAAATGTAAACTAATAATTGTACTGTCAAGAGAAACTTAAAAATCCATGCAGATTAGTGAAGCCATGGGGTCTCAAACACAAAACTCCACTCTGAAGTCTAAAGTTGACTGCTCTCTTCCATCTCTGCTGTGGCCGGCGACACAAACAACTAAATTATCTAGTTATCTATGAAAGTTTGATAGCATTGCAATTGTGTGCTTGTGTCAGAAAATTTAAGCTCAGGCAGCTCGATAAATAAACAAAATGATCATAGCTGAGTGGAAGGCAAGGATTTTTTTGTGGAAGCACACAACCTCTACCCAATCAATGGATACCAACATGTGGGTGTCCCAAAGCCACTCTCCTGCCAGAGCTTCCAAAAGTCCTTTTTAGTTTTGCCACATAATGTCTGACTTCAGCTGAGCTATCAAGCCAGACCTTAAACAGGAGGCTGATATGGCCCATAACTAATTATTTTCAGCTCTAAGTACTTCACAAATATTGCTTTGTGCATTTTACAGAAATGCTGTATTTGACACCGATTTCTTTATTTCTTCAAGTGCTTCGCTGGTTTCTTCTTAGTCTTTTTGTAGTTAGTCTGTATACCCAGAAGTCCCAAGATTTGGACATTCCTCTGCGACTTTCCTTGTTAACTATGCCAACATTTGCTTCCTGTGCAGTTCAAGCCACTTGGGGGCTTATTTAAAATGCCCCTGCTGCATTTTTACACTGCCAGAGCATCACTTTTGTGATGCTCTGGAGGCGCAGTGTGTGGACCTATATTTACAAGGCCACACAAAGCCACCCTGCATGGCTTTTCATGGCCTTGTAAATATAGAGTAAGGCAATGTCTTACTCTACATGGAAGGAGCATTCCAGGGTTATAGCTGTGAGTGTTCCCATGCAACACCTATGGTTTTTGACACTGCCACAGATTTTCAACATCGCGTAAATGTGGGGCAGGGCCAAAACTAACACTCAAAGCAGGCGTAACGAGGAGAAATGTTTACATTTCTCCCCAGTTGTTCCTCTTTCCACGTGTGCTTGCGTTCTGTAGCTCACATAGGGGCATATTTACAAGGAACTATCGCTGTCACAGCGTCAATTTTGTGAAGCTGCAGCTGATTTTTTTTAGCCATATTTACAAAGTGATGCTAGATGCCTTTAGCCTTACCTTTTCACCTCCAGCGCCTATTTTCTTTAGTACCAGATCTGGTTGCGGCAGTTATTACTAATGATATGCAAGGCAGGCATTCCCTCTAAAAATGACTAGCAAAACTGATGCAGCCACATCACAACGCATTTTAGAAACTGCGCTACTTTGGAAAAACAGGTGCAGATTTTTACCGCTGCTGGTAAGCAGGTGTAAAAATGAAGCATAGCCACTGGTATAAAAGTAGAACATACCCAATTCACTCTACCAAGCTTTACGGCACCATGGACCTACTCCTACCACAGCTTGGAGCACCAATAAGACCACCACCTCCACCATCACCATCACCACAGAGGTAACACAGGAAAAGAGAGCAGATATACTGCAAGGGGATTTCCCTCATTGATCTCCAGGAGATCCATTGCCCATTACAGGATCAGGAGGGAGTCCATTGTGTGTCTACAGCACGAGATTTGACCAAATCTGCAGACATCGCAGCGCTGCACTGACATCACTCTGCCGGACAAGTTACTAGCTGAACTACACATACTGGGTCTGGAACTTCCCAACCCACCACAGCCAGAGTGGCAGGAGTATCCCAGCCATCCTTCTCAGGTTCCTTTCTCTGTCCTGGATGCCATCATAAGCGTCACACCGCAGTACTTCTTCTACCCCAACACAATACAGCACAATAGGAAAACAAGCAAGGCTTTTGTGCCATTGCTGGATGTTAACATGTGTCGCGGGCAATGGACTACACCTGTGTGCAACCTGTGCATCCAGTGGTTACATCAATCCTGTACCACAAATGGAAGCACAAACATTCCATGAATGTGCACGCAGTTGTGGACCATTTGGGCCTCTTCATTAAGGTCCTTGCGAAGTACCCATGGAGTGCTCATGATTCCTTCATCTTCCGGCATTCTACCATCAATGATCACTTCCAGAATGTAACATGTGGGAATGGTCTACTGCTTGGTAAGTACTTCTCAAGAACATGAATAGACCACATGTCAGTCAAATATGTTGGAATGCGTTGACATATTAGACTTGGGCTGAATACATAGTTGGTGTGGGCCTACATACTTTTGCCATGCTACATGGCATATGTGCAACACACTCCTACAAATCACATGTCGAGACTGCCTATTCCACTGTGGGCCACATGTACAAATGAACTACGCTGATGGAGCATCACTGGTCATGATGCTCTGGTGGCGCAGCGCTCCAGCTTATAGCTATGAGACAATGCAAAGTCTCTCTGCATGCCATTGTATGGCCTCATAGGTATGCAGCAAGACAACCCACAGCAAAATGCAGCATTCAGTCACTCTATGATAAGGATGTGTACCATGGGCCTTGCAGTGGCCTTTCCCATGCAACACCAATGCAGATCTCACATATTTCCACACATCCATGTTCAGGGACCCTGGGACTGTGTGCAAATCATGTGCCTCCCAAGGGGAGGTGAAACGAGGATATATAATTACATCTCTCTTTGTCATGTCCAATTACTATTTGCCCTGCATTCCAAGGGACACATAGAAGGAGGAAATTGCATAGAT
The DNA here is from genome assembly GCF_964204655.1 of Triturus cristatus. NCBI lineage: Eukaryota > Metazoa > Chordata > Amphibia > Caudata > Salamandridae > Triturus > Triturus cristatus. The sequence continues at coordinate 204,793,532 of NC_140588.1, read as the reverse complement.
TGTTTGCTTTTGGTGCAGAAATGTGTCCCTCAAAGCATTACGTTATTTGAGGGCAGTAAGCTGACACACATGCACCATGGTGCAAGAGGGGGTGTTGGCATTAGTTTCTACCATATGATAAGACAAACCATGGATTTGCTGTCTGTTAGGAATATAGTACATTCCACACTTTCACTTTGGATGCAGGTCAGTGCAGCCAGGTGACATCCAGTACTGCCCAGTGGTAACAACTGCTAAATGAGGCCCTGTGTGAGCATTCAATAGTGTCAAAGAGCCTCACTAATGCAACACCATGTGAAAAACTGCGCCCAAACACCCTGCTGACTTTCTGTCTGTAGTCTGTGTGTCCACATGTAGACCCCATGGTCATGAGGTATGTGATGTATCCCAGACCTGAGAAATATAGTAATATATTAGCCTTGCAAGATCATGCCTACCATGGTACATCACATCATTCATCATATACACACATCACATCCTATGTTCAGCGCACAAACCACTCTATCAGTCCTCCAAGGCTGCAGACTGTGCAGCAAGGTGCAGCCTCATGCACAAACTACATCTCCCATGACTGCCAACAACACAGTCATCTTGGGAATGACGTGCCTGTTTTGGAGCAATACTGCACAGTTTCTGCAAGCGCAGGCACAAAACCCTGGACATAGAATCATATGGAAGATATAGGATTTTGTCTCAGTTAAACCTACGTTTTGGTCTTAGGTTTAACTTAAGTAAAACTTAAGTTTAACTGAGACAAAACCCTTACATTACTACTCCTAAATGCCCTTTGTGAATACCAAAAGTCATAAAGTTAGGATTTTGTCTCAGATTACTTTTGTGAATCGGTCCCTTGGTGTGGTAACTTAGATAGTGTGCTATGACTGTGTGTGTGTCTCTCCTACAACTAGCCATTTGCAGGCCTCATTCTTGTGGATGATAGTAGAGTCCACTTGTAGTATGATGATTGTGAAGTGTTCCACATAGTATGTGCATGGAAACACAGTATCAAAGCTAGAGTCTGGAAATAGTGAGTGTGATGCCAGTACCGTGGTAGGATCACAAAGTTATAATTTTTAATGTAAAAATTCCCACAACTAATAGGCGGCATCAGAATAGACCGCCTTCGGTTAAATCGCGCCCCTGGAAATCAATTCAAAGAAATGATCTGATAACAGCCCTGGCATCTAATTGTCCGAACTTGGTTCCAGACTCCAATATGGCAGCCTGTAACTATGAAGACTGGATCAGGTCATCAGTAGACAGCCTCGCTCCTGAAATAACTAAGTACCCTCAGAGAAATCAGGCATCCTCACCGTGGTATACAGTTGAGCTTAGACAGAATAAAACCAAATGTAGACGCAAGGAGCGACTCTGGAGAACCAATTATAGTGTGGAACACAAAAAGGATTATAACACAGCTCTTGAGGAATACAAGGCAGCAATGATAAATGCTAGAACGGTATATTTTACTAAAATCCAGGCGTACCAAAATTCCTCTAAGGAGCTCTGTAAAACGGTGTTAGCCCTGTCAAAGTGCCCACAAGACAGTCAAGTTTCACCAGGCAAACATTTTGTGGATAACTTTGCCTCCTTTTTCAGAATAAAGTTCAGACTGTTTACAATGATCTCCATAAGACATTGTCTGATCGCGCAGGGAAAAGGGGGTCCCGCCAGAGGAAACTTTAACACAGTGCAGTCTGGTACGATTCTCTTTATTAGCGACAGAGTGAGTATCGGACATGTTATCACAGACTAAATCCGTCTCGCCTCTGGATCCGTGCCCACCATATATTCTGCACCTGGTTTCTGAGGAAATTAGTATTCACCTCACTCCTCTCCTAAATGAGGTAATCAGCTCTGGTGTATATCCACACCCATTGAAAAAGACTTGTATCAGGCCTATTCTGAAGAAAGCCACTCTGGACTCCACGGAGACGAAACATTACCATCCAATATCTTGTCTCCCGATTCCTTCTAAAATTTTAGAAAAGCCATTAATTCAGAACTGACTGACTATCTAGATGGCAATAACATTCTTGATGCTGCCCAACATGATTTTAGATCGCGACACTCTACCGAGTCAGCCCTCATTATGGCCAATGAAGAGATTCGCAGAGTAATGAAGGGGGGAGAGCCGTCCTCATCCTGCTTGACCTATCAGCTGCGTTCGATATAGTGAACCATGAGGTATTGATGCGGTGACTGAGGGCAGCAGGCATTAGAGAGACGGCTCTAACCTTACTAACATATTTTCTGGCCTCTACAGAACAAATGATATATTGGGATGGTCTCAAGTCAGCAAACTTTTGCCTCCCTTGTGGTGTCCCGCAGAGATCTGATTTGTCTCCCAATTTTTTTAAAATATATATGTTACTCCACTGGCTAGACTAATAAAAGATCATGGTCTAACACTTGTATCATACACAGACGATACCCAGGTAGTGGTATTGGTAACTCAAAGTGTGGACACAACTGAAGTCAAGTCTCGGAACTGTCTTAACAATGTCATGGCATGGATGAACTCAACTTTTTGAATGCTTAATACGGAAAAGGTGGAGGTGATTGAGTTCGGGCAAAAGCCTTCGATACGGACCCAAGTATGGTGGCCCACTGCGGCTGGGAATTGTCCTGTCCCCGTAACCAAGGCCAGGAACCTTGGCTTTATGTTTGACAGCAATTTAAAGTGTGCTCAACAAATTAATCAGGTATCATCTGCCTGTTTCATCACGCAAAAAAACCTGCGTAATATCCTCCCGTTCATTTCTTTAAATCTTAGGAAATCGGTAATTGGGCTGTTGGTTCTCTCTGGAATCAACTATGGCAATGCCCTATATCTGGGAGCAGATAAAAGCCAGATTGCCAAACTGTAGTCCCTACAGAATGCGGCTCCGCGGGTGCTATTTGATCTTAAACATCACCCTACCTCTGCCAATATTAAATTGCTCCACAGGCTCCCAGTTCGGCAGCGAGTGGATTTCAAGGCACTCTGTCTTGTACACAAGGCTTTGTTTGGAGGGGGAGCTGTGGATGTGGAGCAGCTCTTTTCTCGGTACTTGCCTCAACGCTGTCTTAGGTCAGCAAACACAGGACTGAACCTGGTCCCCAAGATAAAGAGAGCCAGATGTGGGGGGGAGGCTTCTCTAAGTGTGCGGCCAAACTATGGAACTCCCTTCCCGCACTGATTAGACAACAGCCTAACAGGATTCTCTTCAGGAAACAAATAAAGACATGGCTTTTTCCAAAGCTTGCAGACTAATCAGCATGGGCCCCAGCATCCTCTCACTCAGCGCCAAGACGCCTCGGCATTCATGCGTTTTATGAGACCTTCAGTCACTCAGTCAGTCAGTCTACATATGCTACATCAATAACTGTATCCACATATGAAATCCAGTAGGAGATCTCTTAGCTCACATACAAATGCTACATACTGTACTTTGCCACTGCAACAGTGTTGCATGTGAACACCCACTGCTATGCACAAGCAACACTGCCTTGAAGTAGAGTGCAGTTTACAGAGCCTTACTGTCAGCAATATGTAGGAGGTTACACCAAGGCATGCATGGTGATCTAGCATAACTCCATTGGCATCAGTGAGAATCATGTTGGCTATAAATGATGACACTGTTACTTTCTTGTGGGATGTAACCCATGAATATGAATAGCCTATATTGAAACAATCATATGGCACCATCCATACATCCACTTCCAGGGGGGTGCAGGAAATCACAGCACTCGCCTGCAAGGGAAAATGTAACCCTCCTAAGTTTCCCCACAGTCTGATGCCTCCACTGTGGGACATGGCACTGATTGGCAGTAGGCTGCACTGTCGTCGATGTGGATGCACTTATCCCAAGGCAGTACTAGTTTGTTGCGTCCCTGGGGTAAGCTAACACAATGTCAATGGGTGCTCAGACTTATTTAACACAGTGTGCACCTCTTGTAAGGTGTGGCCTTGTGCTACCAGAGGATTTGGGAGCTATGCGTAATATGATCCCCTAACAGCATGAACTTATACATATCTACACTGTCAACGTACATAGTAAACACATGCAAAGAGAGTAACAGGTCAGTTCCGCTATTCACACTCAACAAAGCAATCCCTGTAAAATATTACATGCATTACACATCTCATCCCACCAAAAACATACATTCGCCCTACTGCATCAAAAATAACAGACACATGAGCCTAAAGCATGATTTTCACAGGCACTGTGTCAGTAGAAAATGATATTTCCCATCCTACAAGTCAAATAACCGCATGGTGCCTTGTCAGGCCTTGTGTGAAATTGACACATTGACTGGTAGTGTCAAAAAAATCATGCATCAGCTGAAAACGTGACACATCTGCCCAGGAAGTGATGTTATAGATAAAGGGAAGCAAAGTCATGGATCATGCATGCTGCAAACCAGGAAGTATGAAGTTGTTTTCATTTTCACTTTAAGTCACAGTTTTACTGTCTGAGCTTTAGAGTGGTTGTATTTTGGCTGTGCTGGAGTGTGTTTTGATGTGGTTGGAGCTGGTTCGTCATGTCTGCTGTCCCTGTTGTGGCCCTCAAGTACTTTTTGTGCCGTTTAGTTGTCTATTGTTGAGTATTGTCCTATGTGCTGTCAGGTGTTTGTCTTCCGGTGTATTGTTGCCATAGGGGTAGTATTGGGTTTTTGTGGTGTTCTGTTTTGTTTGGGTGTTTGCCTTTGGGTGGGATCAGGGTTGGGCTTGTCCAATGAGTGACCATGAGTTTGGCACTTCCTATGGCTGGTTACCCCTTACCTGCCCAACATGGTAGCCAGTGGGAACGTGTGATCCAGGGCTACCCTGTGAAGGTGCGGAAGCAATGGTGGGAGAGGGTGCACCAATTGATGCTGAGTCAGTTTGAAATGGACTGGACCATCCCTCAGGTCATAAATCTCTGAGTGGACGTGTTTGGCAGGTAGTAAGACCTCCTCAGCTACATTGGCATCAAAATTGGTGGATCAGTTGGTAAGTTCACATGATTTGTGTACCTTCCTATGTGTCTCATGCGCCCATTGAGGATTTGTGGTAATATTAAGTATGGCTCATATGACTTAGTTTTGACTCAAAATAGCCATGCCCCCTTTCAAATGAGGGGAGTGCTGTGGTAATAGCACTGGCACAATCTGTGCACCAGTGCTATTTATGACACTGAGTGGGCTACACAAGTGCTAGTGTCCCTGTAGATAATTAAAAATGAGCTCCAGGGAAGCATTGAGCTAATGCACACGCCCATAGCACATCCAAACAACTCATATGATGACAGACCAGGTAATGCAGATCGGGTCCAGAGGTTCTTATTTCATGACAAGCATTTGCCAGGTACAGTTGTGATGGGTCATTACAGAACATACGTTACATATCAAGGGACTTATTTACAAGCCCCTGGCACTGCTGGGATGCAACTTCTTACATTATCAAAAGTGATGCACCGGCCACGTAAGGGCCTTGTAAATAAGCCTCATAGTGATGTGCAGATGATCCGCCTTTGCATACATCTCCTGGGTAGTCACACATTAATGAGGCCTGCAATGGTGTACACTGCTTAGCTAACCTGTGTATGTGGCAAAACACATATCACCGGTCTTTAACAGCATTTACTATGTAAAAGGTGTGGCTCCTTGATGTCTGCTATGGCTATGATGTTCTTTGCACTGGCTTGCCTTACTACATACTCTGAATGCATAGCAAATCCTGCATGCTGCCTTTGCATGACCTCATGGAACTGTTTTTGAGGTCAGGTTTACCGAAGCTGTCCTTACATATGAGACTCCCATTATGCATGCTCTTGTATGAGAGGCCCAATGTATGTCAGAGGTACTGTATCCAAGGGTATGCCAGTCTGAATCTGACACATCTCAACATATCCCATATGTGTTAGTTTTTGATTTTGCAAAAAAACTTAGGGATGCATGGAACATGTCTGAACAATATTTGGTACTCTTCATAACTGACTGGCTGCAGAACTCACCTAACATAAGGAACAACTATGCATGATGTGTGATGTATATAGCACACTTATTTCCTGGTGTCAACATTTAAGAGGGAATGGGTATTGCTATGCCTTGCTGAGTATGGTATATGAGTTATGCAGGTGCAGAGACTCATCAAAGTCAGCTACCTTAGTAAAATATAGTAGTGATGAGGTTAATGAACTGGTTCTGCAAATTGGCCAACAGGTACATGTTTTGGCTCATCATATTTATGTACACTTCAGCCTGCCTTACAGATGTTATGTTAACAAGCATATGTAGAGTGAAGCTATCAATCCGATGAGCATCATGGTGCTAAGTGAATCACTTGGTAGACAGGGTAACTGGGAGTGGAGAAATGGTTTAGATATGTGCTCTACATAGTGTGTCAGGTGCTGTAAAAATCCAAGTTTTCAGGGCCTTCCTGAAAAGAGTTTCTGATTGGATAAAATGAAGGAGGTTGGGGAGTTAGTTCCAGGCTTTGGAGCCGATCACTCCAATTGATTTCCCCCCTTTGAGACACATCTGAACAGTGGGGGTTTTAGCAGATTGGCGTTAGATGATCTAAGAGTGCGGTATGGTACACAGCGCACAATTCTGAACCGGAGGTAGTGAGGGCCTGAAGAGTGGAAGATTCTAAAGGTAATTATCAGGATCATAAACAGAATTCTTTTGTGGATTGGTAGCCAGTGTAGTGCTTCCAGTGCAGCCAATGCTGATGACCTCCTGGGCCATTTTAGTACTAGGCGAGCTTCTGCGTATTTTACCATCTGTAGTTTGTGTAGGACTGACTTGTTGGCACTCGCATAGAGGCTGTTGCTGTAGTCCGATCTAGATGTAATTAGGGCCACTGCGACTGCCTGTCTCATCATGCTGGGGAGTAAGTCAAAGAACTTTTAAAGTGATTTTATCATATGAAAGTAGGTCCCAGCTACTGCTAATGATTGCTGGTGGAAGGATAGTGTTGAGTCAAATTTGACCCCCAAATTCCTCGCTACCTTTACTGTATTGGGGGAGGGGGACTGTCAGAGGGCCACCAAAGACTGTGGGAAAAGGTGTTCCCTTTCCCCAAAGGCATGATTTCTGTCTATTTTGAGTTGCGTTTTAGGTGTTCAGCTTTCATTCAGTGAATAACCACTGTGAGGCATTGACAGAGGGTTTCCATAGCCAGTGTTGGGTTTTTGTCTAAAACAAAGATTAGCTGAGTGTCGTCCACATATGAGATGGTCTCGATATTAAAGGACGATATAAGACTAATCAATGGTGCCATATAGGCATTAAAGAGCACTGGGATGAGGATGGACCCTTGTGGAACCCCAGAAAGCAGGGGGTTCTCTGCTGACTGATATTGCCCAAGGTAATGACCTGTTTACGGTTTTGCAGAAACAATTTTAGCCAGGCCAAGGCAAGATGAGAGATACCGTAGGATTCAAGACGTTCCAAGAGGATGACATGTGAGACCGTATTGAAAGCGGCTGATAGGTCTAATAAGACCAATACAGCATTCTTTCCTCGATCAAGGGCAGCTTTAAGGGATTCAGCAGTGTACAGGAGGGCTGATTCTGTAGAGTGTTGATGCCTGACACTTGATTGATTGGGGTGTAATATATTTGCTCCTTCCAGGTAAGTCATGAGTTGAAAGTTAATTCGTTTTTCGGTGATCTTGCTTAGACGTGGGAGTAGGGAGATGGGTCGGAGATTGGTGAGGGTGGTGGGATCGGCCAGTTGTTTCTTTTGTAGCGGTTTGACCGCTGCAAGCTTCCATTTATTGGGAACTTTAGCTAGTGACAGGGAAGCATTTGTTATCTTGTTTATGACTTGATTGACAGTATCTATCATAGCAGGTAGAAGTGAGGAGGGACAAGGATCGAAAGGGGACCCTGATTTCACAGTAAGTGTCACCTGGCAAGTTTGGTCTAGCCTAAAAGACAAAAAAGTTTGAAGGGACGGTCTGTTATTACCTAAATCGACATTATTGTTGATGAAAGAGGCGCGGAGTGCTGAGAAATTTTGTTCTAGTGACTGGACCTTCTGTTCAAAATATTCCGCTATGCGGTCACAGAGAGATGTGATGTGTATCATTCAGGCATGTCAACTGTGCTAATTGATTACTTACAATCTGAAGGGTTACAAAGCCAATGGCTATGCATATGCACTGTGCTTCTGTTGCATATAAAATATGTGCTCTAGGTTTACTGATGTGTTTTACATGTTATGGCTTGTAGGTGGACCCCCAGCATACACAGTTGGTGAGGTGGATAATTTAAAGCACCCAAACTTCACCGGTGGGTGCCTGCATCAATGCTAATTATGTAGTGCAAGGATTGAGTGTGATGTCAGACGCTTTGTGACTTTCCAGATTCAGTGTGCATCCCTATCACAAATAAATGTTTGTATAATGATTAATAGGTCAGGAAAAGGGTTTGTTAATTGTTGCATGTCTATCAGCCCCTGACTACTGTGAAGAAGAATACATTGCCAGTCTGGGATGGACCACATGATAGAGGCTTGACACGGGAGCTATGATCACAGGGGCAGACTTTGTGAAAATATGTGGTAGTGGATATACATCTAAACATGGCTGTGGATGTGAAGAATTCATGATGCATGTCAGTTGCACATGCTATGATATTGGGAGCATGTAATGAGCAGTGGAATGGGCCACCATGGACTTACAACAGTTCATATAGGAGAGGTTTCACATGACTCTGTGTGAAATGAGGTACTTATCCATCGTCCATCGTTACATTGCATACCTGCCAAGTCTGCTTAATACTTAGCAATGTGTCCTGATCTGGGTACTTGTCATATCAGTTAGACTACGTTGTGAGTCAATAAATGTACTTTGCAGACATTGCACGTCTTATTGTGGGGAATATCTATAGCATAAACGCCATTGCAGGATGCAGAAGGCACACTAATGTTCAGTAAAGATGACGAGTACCACTCAATGGGTACCAGACAGCCTTGTACCCAAGCATTCTAAGTACTGACATGGTCATACCTATATGTGCCAGGGTGTTACAATTGCATTGTGCAACAATTGCCATACCTTTGTAATTTGGCCTTAGTAAATATGATATGATAGATATTAGCAATGAGTATGCTCACTCTAGGCTGAAAGATGAATTTAGGCTGTTGGGGTTGCAACCTTAGATGTTGCGAAAATATTGTTTCATGATGTTTGTACCTGTTCCTAGTCACCCTTTGACTGTCAGTTATCCTTATGGATTAAACAGACAACATGATCCCAGAGCAGCTGACGAAGCATAACCTCATAAAGGAGCACTACTTCTGTCTTCGAAGAGTCACTAAGGCACACAGGGCCATGAGGAAGTAACATGTGGACGAGATGGCTCCGCTCATGTGGAAAGTCTTTGCTCTGGGACCCCCAACAATGGATAAAAGAAGCTCAGGCAAAAATGGACAGTCAGGCCAAGGTACATCCAAAGGCACCGTTACCCAAAACCTCCACTAGCGTGCCATCCCAACCACCTGGCCCCACACCTCTGGCCACGGGAGGGGATAGCTCATTTGAGCTTGATATCAAGAAAGGCCTTTTGGACCTGACAATGGGGGTGGTTGTGCTTGAAAACAAAATGGACCAAGCTATAACATTGCTCCAGGAACTGAAGCAGGCAGTGAGAAGAACCAAGCCACAGTAGCCACTGGGAGCCTTCCTGGCCATCCCCATGTACATAGTTTTAATGTTGGTCATAATATTTTTATAGCTCAGTTTAGGTAAGTTAGTGTAGTGATGGTGTAGGGGTAGTGGTTTTAGGGGTTTTGTAGGGGTGAGTTACAATTTTAGTGGGTAGGGGTAAATTGTGTTTTTTGGGGTGGGGTTGATGTGTTTTATATGTGTATAAAAAACAAAAAAAAACAAAATTAAAAAAAAATATATATATATGATTGTCTAGGTATCTTTGTGTGGTTTAGTTGATGGGTTTAGTTGATGTTTAGGTGTAGTTTCTGTTTTCCTTGTGTAAAGACATGTCTTAAGGGGGGTGGGGGTTGATGTTTATCATGTCATACTAAATGTGTAGAGCAAGCTAGGTTAAATTAAGTTTTAGATAGTATGTAGAATAAGATGGTGTAGGTTAGCTTAGACTAGTTAGGTAATGTAGAGAAGGTAGTTTTAGTAATTACATTTTTTCTATTGACATTATATGTCATTGTTTTCTACATACAAGACTACATCATGATTTACTGTGTTGGGGTTAGCATGTGTGCTCAGGTAATGTTAAGTACATGCATTTGTCTTTGCTAGCAGTGCTTGGCAACATGTGTGAGGAGGTGCCGTACCTATGCACAGGGATCTGTCAGGTTGGCAATGGCTTCCATTATCTATCTACAGACATTGTTGAGCAGTGCATGTGGCAATCATGATGGAAATGGTACACAGTGTGACACATGTATTTACATACAATTTCTGTGTGTGTGTACATCATGCAACATGCTTTGGAGGGATGTTGTGGTCAAAACATTTGCCCACACTGCAGGTTTTTTAGAGTCACACATTGATGGCTGCCCCATACCCACTTAAACCCTCCAGCATTTACTTGTAAGCCCAATGTTGTTTGCTTGCTAGTATCCATGGGTAGACCTGGCACTTGGGTGTGACTCTATTCACCATTAACATTGACATCATGATACCAGTTCAACTTCAGGCTTGCAACCTTGAGTAGCTACTTGCTAGTCAAAACACACATAGAGTTCACATACATATGTTACACTCTTGCTGCCTAGCATTGTACCTGACTCCAAAAAACACATGTCCCTTTGGCAAGTAGTTTGTGTATTTGCCTCACAGAATTCTAAATGGTCAACTTGGTCCTGACTCCAACAGACAGACAATACACAGGTAGTACTAAGTGCATTTATTTACATGTGTAAATGATGATGTGGCTCACAGGTACAGTTAATTGAACAACCCCAAAAAATGTTTTGAGCCAGTGGATGCCAGACCAAGTCTATGGGGGTAGCATGTCATGGGACATGTGGAGGAGAGAAGATCTTTAATGAGGGGGATGACCACAATGTCATTAAAGAGGATAGGCCACATTGACAATTCACAAATGGCCATTGTGAATATGGTGAAATCAAAACGAGGGCAGAGGCAGCTGATTTTTCGTGGCATGTTCATAAGGACTGGGCCATGGCTGAAAAGTGGGAGTCCTGCTTCCGCTCCTAAGGACTCCAAGATGGGTGCTATTGCCCCCAGCTGGTTGGACACCTTGCTAGTGCCAATTTGGCAAGGCATTTGTTCATGCCTCTTGTAGGAGAGTAGAATCTGCTTCTTATGGTTACCCCCACTTTTTGCTGATGTTTCACTGTTTTTCGACTTTAGTCTGCCTGGGGCCCTGCTTTTCAGGACCCCAGCCTAGCTGCTTCCTCTCTAAATTTATCCCTAGTACCTTAGGTACACCACAGATTGGATTCTGAGGTGCCCTTATAAGTCCCTAGTATATGGTATACTATGTACCCAGGGCATAGGTACCCCAGAGACCTACCACGGGCTGAAGCATGTATTATGCCACCCCTGGGAAGCCCTCCAAAATGACACCACAGGTCTGCTACTGCAGTCTGGGTAAGGTGGTGCATGCACCCCTTACAGAGATATAGGTTCATTATATCTCACCTATCACTGCACATACAAAACTATCAGTCACCCCTATGGCAGGCCTTATCAATCCTGAAGGTAGGGAGCTTGGTTTTGTGTGAGAGGGTGCCCATGCATGAGCAGAGCCCCTCTGCAGCCTTTGGAATTTCTTCTCCGGGGTTGTCTGTGATGCAGCCTAACCATATACTCTTAAGTGCATTATAACCAAACGGTAAATGCTAACTTTGGACTGGCTGCATGAAAACATGTCGTGTTTGGTGTCAAATACCTTGGAATCATACCCCCACACCAGTAACGGGTGTGGTAGTATGATCCCACCCTTCTAGAGGGAGAGACATGACAGCACCGGTATACCCAGTACCAACTTAAAAGAGCCCTGGCATCACAAAATGGATGCTGCAGCCACAGACACGAATCTGGCATCCTGCTGCTCACCGAAACTCCAGCAGGGGAGGCCTGGACTATAGGTTTCCTGTCACAGGGAGGTGTCACCAACTCCCAGACAGGCTTAGTGTATTGGGGTTGGGTGGGTGCACTCTGAGAGTGCTTTGAAGTCCTGCACTGGGGCACATTTGGTGTCCCTGTGCATAGTCCAGCTGAAACCGGTCCAGGGGCTACCAGCCCCCGCTCTTGTGCAAAACTGGACAAAGGAAATGGGTGTAGCCACCCCTCTTTCCAAACCCTCCCATAGGTGGGTCCCCTGAGTTAGTCCAACCCCTTCCTTGGGTATAAAATAGGAACCCCTGGCAACAGGATTTTAGATATCCCTGGACAAAACTCTGAAACTGGATCCTGGAACTTCGATGATCTGTTCAATGTCAGATGTCTGAAGAATCTCCCTTGGAGTAAAGGAGTTACTCCGCTGCTTGGCAGGCACCAAAGATGCATCTGTCCGGTCTGCATCTCCGAAGCTCCCGCTGGACGCCGAAGACTTTGCAACACCAGAGGTGGATTTCCAGACTTCCAAGAGACCGACCCGAGTCCTCAGCAAAGCTGAGACCCATAGCCCTCGTGGGTACTGTGGAACAGGAACCCCTAGACATCGTGCACATTTGCAAGTGCGTCAGCTTCTCGATGTCTCCTGAGGCTGTGCATTGGGTTACTTGTAGCCCAGACCCCGAGCGGAGAATTCACTGAAGCTTGTCTGTCTAGTCACCCCGAGTGACCCGTGGGTCACCATTTTGTGATTCCACTTGAGGTCCCTTCGCGATCCCTGGTCCGTCGACTGGCGGGTCCCTGTGAAGGTAGCTCTGATTTTCTTTGGGTGTCCCTGGTTGCTCCAGATGTGCCTTCACTCCTCCGTGCTGGTGGAGTCCCTCGGACCTTGCTGGTCCGCACTGAAGCATCTTTCTCCTTACTGCGTGGATTGCTGTTGCCAAGGCTTGTTGTGTCCAATCCGGGCACCGATGCTGCAGCACTCGATATCATTTGTGGGACAGTTTGAATCCATCTCCTGGTTGTCCTTGATGCCTCCTGGTCCTCGTGGCTGAAGAGTCAAGCCTCACCTTCTTCACCTTCTTCACCTGAAAACACTCAACATCGGTGGGCATTCGTCTATCATGCCCCTGGTCACTGGCAAGTGACCCAGACTCTGTCCCCTCTGCTTTCAGGTTCTTTGCATCGTTGATCAAGGCTTGGACCTCTTCGGACACTTCGCATCTTCCCGGCAGCAGCACTTCTTCGCCAGCTTCCATTGAAAACGACGATGCGACCCGACACCATTTGACACCTATGCACCTGGCTTCCTTGGGTGAGGTAACTCGAGTACTCCAGTGCTCCCATGGGTGTTGACTCTAGAACTGTCTAAGTCCAAAAGGGTTTGGTCCTTGTCCATCTCTAAGTGTCCCTAATCTTTAAAAAGCTAACCGCGACTTTCCCCATGGAAGCTAACTGGAGCTCGCGGCTGTGTTCTCACACTGCACACGGCCTCCGTGGGTCCTCTGTGTCACTTCCTTGGGTGGTTCCTTGGGGTCCCAGCGATTCTACAGGCTCTAGGCCTTGTGTCTAGTTAATTCGTGGTTCTTATACCACTATTTTAGTATATGACTTGGCTCGCCCCTGGGGCCTAACGTGTATTTGGGCTACTTTACTGTAATATTTGAAGTGTAACTTATGTGTTTTGACCTATAGCCTCATAAAGAGACTAGGAGGGTGTGTTTAGAAATAAATACATATATTTTATATATATATAACTGGTGTGGTCTCCTTTCATTTAGCCACTCAAGAGATTATAGACTGGTAAAACAAGCTGCTTTACATTCCTTCAAGACTTAGCCTGAAGGCTGCTCTCCATAGCTACCACTAGGATAGCTTTCAATAAAGGTTGTCTTTAATCTATCATCAATAAGGGGTTGTTTGGACTGGTGCAAGGTGCCCACTATAACTAGTGGACAGCATATACCAGGCCAACTTCTCACACCTTTGCCTCATGACACCAGCGATGTCAGCCAGGGACTGCTGGAGGCCACATAGCAGAGAGTTGGTGCCTCTGATGGCGGCAGTGTTGCCCCTATTGGGACTGAGTCCCCCACGGGCTCCCTCTTGGGTGACTGCCATAGTCTCCATCCTTGCCTGCACATGCTTTACCAACTCACGCTGGACTCCTACCCCAGTACATTGTAAGGTTATTTGTGGGTCCTCGGACTCCAGGGCTCTGGTTGTGGTGGCAGATGGTGCCTGTTGGTTGGTAGGCAGGGTATGTGGAGACCCCATGATGCTGTTGACTATCCCAGTGTCTGACGATGGTGTCCGGATGGAACCCAGGAGTTGTTGGAGGGTGTCCTGGTCGATGGTTTGCAAGTTGTCATCCCCATCATCACTGACGTCTGGGAGAGTGTGCTGGCCAGGAGGTGAGAGATCATCCTCTGCAATGAAATTGAGAAATGCTATTGCTGATCTCTCTTTTAGATGTTGACATGAGTAATCCAGTTGACAATCAAGGAGCAATACATTTCACTTTCAGTTCCTCATTGATGTGTAGGACACCTGTTACGCAAAGGATATAGATTGCAAATTGCACAGAATTTCCTTTTCAGGTGACTAGCCCACAGCATTGTTGTCACTACCACTGTGTGCCTACCTGAGAAGATTGGCCCTGTCACACTAGTCAGATTACAATCACTGAGGTTCAACCAATTTCATCAGGATCAGAGTTGCTTATCTGCAGGGTGTCACACATCACTTTGGTCAGACCCATGCCCATTTATGTACACATGCCTCCCCTGGCTGTTCCCAATTTGGTCCTGGCAGCTGACTAACTACCACACAATGATGGCACCCCGATCATACATTGACTCTCATGTGCAAACAACACCTACGTTATGTGTGACCATATCAAATAGACTAACATGGCAGGCTGTTATAGAGTGATATGTGTCAGGCAGCACCCTACATGGTACTAGTGCTGGGAATGGTGACATGTACCTACCAAGGGGCGTATTCACATAGAAATGGTGCAACATGGCGCAGTAGGCAATTTAGCAGCACTGCACTGCATCATTTAAAAAGGACAGGGATGCACCATATTCACAAACATACGGTGCACCCCTGAGTTTTCCCTTGCACTTGCGCTAAAAAAAACTGTTGAGCACCAGCAATGGTTCAAGGGTGTCTGTATTCCAAGGATGAATGTTTATGTTCAGGAAGGGACACCTTTTTTGCACTTAAACATTCATTAAAGGTGATTTACTCCTTTTATGTGTGCGGCAAGGAAAAATAAAAGTATTTCTCCTCGTTGCACCAATCTAACGCCTGCTTTTCTGTGGCATTCATTTTTGGTATTGCCTCAGATTTACAGATCCTTGTAAATCTGGGGCAGCATCAAAAAGCAATGGGTGTTGTAGTGAAATGCTGATAGCAACACCCATTGCACGTCCCTTTCACGCAGATACCTGCTTGAAAGGGTAGAATATTTACAAAGCGGCATTAAGCCTCGCAAAGTGGCTTAAGGCCACTTTGTAAATATGGAGCACGACATTGCGCCACTGAAGTGTCCTAAAATTTGATGCGCCGGCGGTACAATGCCCTTGTAAATATGCCCCCCAGTTTTCTAAGACAACTGGGCTCACCCACTTCAGCCTCTGACCTTCCCAGACTTTTGCCCCTTGTGGCGACTAAGTAGTTCTCCTTATCCCTTGACAGTTCCCTGCTTGACATCCTCTGACTTGTACATGTGGCACAGTGATACATTTTGGACCAGGTTCTCTTCTGGCAGATACCACATTTTCACCCAGGTCCACATGACATGTAGAATGTAGTACCACAATAGGCAGTTGTCTGTCATCCATAACCAGCTGCTACACAAGTGTGACCCCCATCAGACACGGCAGTGCATGTGTATTTGTGAGGGTACCATGCAGTACACATGTCCCTTCTCACCTCCTTGCAAGGCAAAGTCTCACCAGTCAGACAGAGTGTACGTTTGACGTGCACATCAAGCACCTCCTATGCAATGCACTAGCAGGAGCCCACTAGGGCAACCCACCATTTGATTTGACACATATGTGGGCATTGCGCCACCAGAGCTTCCCCTCTTACAACACTCATTTCGTGCAACACCTGCTCCATGTTTACAAGCGGCGCTAAGCCACTTTGTATGTCTTAATGCCACCTTGTAAATATCATCCCCTTTGACACAGATTTCTGTATCAAAGAGGCATGCAATGTGTGTTGCCGTAGGAGTTCCCATGCAACACCCATTGCTGTTTGACACTGTCCCAGATTTACAAATAAACGTAAATCCGAGGCAAGGCCAAACACTAGCCCCTTCCACAAAGAGACTTTAGAAAGGGCCAATGATGAAAAATACTTTTTTTCTCCTAATTTTTCTGCATTCTGCAGCACACATAGAAGGAGCAAAACACCATTATGTATTGTTTATGTGCAAGAAGGGATGGGCTGTATTTATAGGAATCTGTGCCATCCCTTTACTCACCCCTGCACTGGTAAAAAAAGAACAACTTAGCACCAACATAGGAACCCTTGTCCCATGGTGCAAGTGTGCCTGCATTGGCGCAGGGCTGTTCTTTTTGCACCAGCGCAGGGATGAGTTCAGAGGTGACATGTATTCCTGTAAATGAAGCCCATCCCTGCATTTTTTTTAATGATGCAGCTCGGTGCAGCAGAATTATTTGCATTGACGCACTGCACCATTTCACTGTAAATATACCCCAAGGTCCTCTGGTGTACATCACTTGCATTCACCCTCACACCCAGTCTTATTTAGTAGATGAGAGGAGTTCAGGTGGTCCCTACCATAGCAGTTGACAACTGTGTGCTGACACTGCATGCCAAGACATGAGAATTATTCAGTAATAGCACTTCCCTGATAAAGTTCCAAATGGCAATATCAGCCTCAGGTTTAGCAACAAAAGTACTTGTGTTCACAAAAGAGTGTCCATTAATGCTGTGTGTTCATCTTCTTTTTATTCTTTATATACAAAAATTCCCAGCAGCAAGTAAGTGAAAAACAGGCCAACACGTGTTTCGTCTGTATCACAGTAGGTATTCAGACTTTATCAAGGCTGGAAAAAATGAGAGTATATACATATAATGAGACTTCATAAACAAGTTTTCACAAATGAGTTGCTATAAACATTTAAATATAACCAAAATGCTATAAATAAGCATGGAATTGTTAAGGATGAAAAGAAAGAAAAGAGAGAACCCAAATGTTAAAGCCAAGAAGCACGAAAGAACAGATAGCACCGAGCAATGTGACCAACCAAGAAGAGGAAAAATTATAGTATAAATGATGGAACAAGTGTCAAATGAACTAGACTGGAGTATCAAAGTATGGACAAGATTATGACAGTAAGATCCAAAAAGGACCCTCCATTGTTATGTGGTGCAAAAAATATATATTGCCCACCACCACAGATAGCCAGAAGACATAGCAAAGGAAGATGAAAAAATGTATTACAGTAGAAGAAAAACTGGTGTCATAAAAATGGTAATGGAAGGAAAAATATTGCGCCAAAGTACACGCACCAATAGCGTAGATAACACCCGAGCGCAGTGATCCTAGTGTAGTCAAAGTTGAAGAGTACGGCAAAATCTGGAGAACAATAAAACAAAGTGTTGAGCTAGTAAATCGAAAAGAGAAGTGATCAACACAAATCAATGTAGAAGGTCGCTACTAGTAGAAGAGAAACAGTCTAACCAAAACATCGGCGGTACCCGAAGTATACATTCCAAATAGGAATAAATGTGCCCTTGATGTTAGGCAAATAGTAGGAATAGCTGCAGGTCTTAGATCAAAAAGATAGTTTATCAAATGTAAGATCAAAGGCATACATACTATGCACTGAAAGAGAACTGGGTAGGTGCATCACATGAGTAATGAGTGCATCTAGTGGAGACATAGGATAAAGCCAAAAGTAATTATTAACTAGTTACAATCAGGTAAAATAGTCTATCTGAGACCAAAACAGAGAAGAAAGGAAAGGCAAATAGATGACACTTACCAAAGCAAAGCTTAAATGTGGTGAAGCATCATTGCAAAATATAAGACACCCTTCAAATGTTAAGGTAATCGCTGAGAGTGTCGACAATCACAGTACATCAGGACCTGTGTGGTAATAAACCGCTCAAATATAAGACCAAGGTAACATCAAAATGTAAGGAAATGTAATAACCAATGAGTGTTGAACACTCACCCTTGTGAAACAGATGTTGAGTATATGTTGGGTGGTGAAGAGATGGCAGTATCTCTATGGATCCCGTTTGTAGAGTCCGTACGAATAATAGTAAGTAGGGCAGCCCCGCCTTGATAAGCCGGCTCCCTGAAGAAACAAAATGTAAAAATGCGGGACCAGTGTTAATAAGGTTAATAAACTAGACTAGAGATACGAACAAATACGTTACGAAGTAACGAAGCAATTAGCACAATTCAAGGGCTCAACCCTAGGGAGATCAAAAGACAGTGTCAATCCAAAAACAAAACATACCTGTGAGCGTTTGTAGCACCACGCGAACCGGTCGTCAGTTACAATAGTCAACTGGTGAAACATGGAGACGAGCTTCACTCAGGTTAAAATGGGTGCGTGCAAAAATTACGTGATCACGTAGGACCACGTGGTCTGTCCCCCAGTAAGAGTAATGGACGTAGAGACTTGTCGATGATGTAAGGGCGCCATCTTGAAGTGTATATCTGAGTGTCGAATGATGTAGGTGATCTATATTAGACATAAATATCCGACGTCTCAGAAGGTTTGGAATTCGGCAAATGCAATGTATAAACGAATACGTGAACTCAACGGATGATTAGTATACCTGGCAAATATTAAGCGATGAAAAAACCAAGGGCCCGATTCACAGAACTAACTTAAGACAAAATCCTAAACTTACTACCATTTTGGTATTCACAGAAGGCACTTACTCATTTCGGTATTTACAGAAGTTAGGAGTCCTAACTTTAGGACTCCTAAATGCCTTCTGTGAATACCGAAAGTCTTAAAGTTAGGATTTTTCTCAGTTTAGGAGTCCTAAAGTTAGGAGTCCTAACTTTACGACTCCTAAACTGAGAAAAATACTAACTTTAAGACTTTCGGTATTCATAGAAGGCATTTAGGAGTCCTAAAGTTAGGAGTCCTAACTTTACTACTCCTAAACTGGGAAAAATCCTAACTTTAAGACTTTTGGTATTCACAGAAGACATTTAGGAGTCCTAAAGTTAGGAGTCCTAACTTTACGACTCCTAAACCGAGAAAAATCCTAACTTTAAGACTTTCGGTATTCATTTCAGTGAATACCGAAATGAGTAAGTGCCTTCTGTGAATACCAAAATGAGTAAGTGCCTTCTGTGAAAATGAGTAAGTGCCTTCTGTGAATACCAAAATGGTAGTAAGTTTAGGATTTTGTCTTAAGTTAGTTCTGTGAATCGGGCGCCAAATGATAAATGGACAGTAGAAAATAATCCTATTAATGATGTAACCCAAAATGAAAAGTGCTCGACTGAGTGAAGGTGTTAAAGAAATGCGAAAAATGTAATTTGAGACACGTGGAAAGATATGAAGTTAAGGTATAGTAGTTATCAAGATCGTTATTTCTACCTGCTAATATAAACAAAGGTGTAGTAGAGAGAAAAAGAGAAAGGAAAAAAGGGAGAGAGAAATAAGAACTAAGCAGTAAATAGAGTTTGAATGTACATTGCACATGTAAAGTTGCAAACATGAGATAGATAAGACGACATAGTACATCTATTAAAGTTTCATGTTAAAGATTGTAAAACAGGTGTACAAACGTATAAAACCACAGGGCTTTTAAGTGGAAAGAAACCGTGTTATCGCAAGCACATAGTTGTTATATTCACATCATATAAAGATTCACAGACAACCGACATGTCAGTATCAGTAATACAGAAACTGTAAAAATCAGAAACATGAGGACCTGAATGTTATGATCAAATCTCTTAAATATTAACAGGTGACACATAAACATACAAATAGCAATAATGCAGAAATAGTGAAAGTCAAGGATACGAAAGCAGAAAACGTATATTTGCAAATGTAGTGATCAGTCTCTTAAGAAAACATGTAGATCTCTATCGACATTAAGTCCCATATCTACTGATCTAAGTTTGAAATAGCCATTGAGCCTCAAGTTTTCTTAGTCTGGAGACTCTGTCGCCACCTCTAGAATCTTCAGAAGCTATTGAAATACCATGAAATCTTAATTTGAGTTTCTCTACAGATTTAATGCATGGTGTTATAATGAACTGCCAGGGGATAGTCGCGATTGTTGTTCCGAATGGCCCTGACATGTTCCTGAATACGTTCTTTGAGGGGTCTGATAGTACTACCCACGTATACAAGATCACACTGGCAGATTATGCAATAAACTATGAATTTAGTATTGCAATTAATGAAATTAACAATATTGTGAGATTGGCTGGTGTTATATTTGAAGTTTTTAGTTTTATCACACGCGAATTGGCACACATTGCACATTGAGCATTTGTAAAACCCATTAGGTTTTGCTGGTAGCCAATTGTGTTGTTTTGGTACTGCTAAATCTGGGGTGGCTGAGCTCAAGATATTCCTAAGAGTTCTCCCTCTTTTGTATGTGACAAATGGTTTCTGCTTAATAAATGGAACTAAATCACAGTCTAATTGTAATAAGTGCCAATGTTTACGAAGGAGCTTGTAAATATTGTTGCTAGAGGAATGAAATTGAGTGATAAAAGCCACTTGTGTTAGTTTATTGGAGCGTTTTTTGATATCTTTGGGTTTTAAGAGTTCTGTCCTCTGAATTCTCTTGATCCTTGTGTGTGCACGTTCAAGTGTTCTGCAATCATAGCCCCGAATCATAAATCTATTCTTGAGTTTAGCGATCTCTGATGAAAAGATAAGTCCTGACTACAATTCCTACGAAGACGAATCATTTCACCAAAGGGAATAGCCCTAATCTGAGAGCTCAGATGCGAGCTAGTAGCATGTAATAAGGAGTTGCACGCAGTTGTTTTGCGAAATAACTTAGAATGTAAAATGTAATCTTGCACAAATAGAGTCACATCAAGGAAATCAATATGGTCTTTGTTATGGATGTATGTGAAGTTGAGATTGTATGTATTATTGTTCAGGTACATGATAAATTTGTGTAGACTGCAGTCAGTTCCATTCCAAATCATGAAGACATCGTCGATAGAACGACCCCAGTACACTATGTTGTCGGTCAGTATGGTTGGACATAAGTTCCAAATATGATGTTGCTCGAAGAAACACATGTAGATATTGGCAAAGGCTGGAGAAAATGTGGCCCCCATAGCTACACCTGAATGTTGTTTGTACCATTTATCCTTATATTTAAAAAAGTTATTGTCGAGTGTAAGATTGTCAGTTCCAATATCATTCTGGTATGGTCATAGAGTTTAGCATCTCGTTTGGAAAGATAGTATGTCAGGGCTTCCATACCTTTTTCTGGTGGGATGCTGGTGTAAAGTGAGCTAACATCTAGGGTCACTAGAGTGAAATCTTGTTGCCAAATGAAATGTTCCAATTTGTTGAGTAGATCCTTGGTATCTTCTATATAGGATGGTAAGTTGTATACTATTGGTTTGAGATATATGTCTATGTATTCAGAGATCCGCTCAGTACTCCCTCCAATGCCTGAAATAATATGCCTACCTGGAGGTGTTTTGAGATCTTTGTGTATTTTAGGTAGTGTGTATATGTAAGCAGATCTTGGTGAAGGATTGAACAAGTATTTGAATTCCAAATCCGTAAGAAGACCAAAATTGAGCCAATATCTAAGGGTGTTTTCAATGAGTGTGGTAACTTGTTTCGTTGGGTCATAAGTAATTAGAGTGTAGCACCTATGGTCTGACAATTGTTTTTCAATCTCACTGTTGTAGTATGTTGTATCCAATACAACAATGTTACCGCCCTTGTCAGCCTCCTTGATGGTGATATCAGGTCTATTTGTTAATGAAGCTAGGGCTTTTCTTTCAATTGGTGTCAAATTGTATCTAATGCTAGTGTGTCCCCCCAGTAATCTGTCCTCCATTGCATACAGTTCAGATGTCATTATTCTAAAAAAGCAATCAATCATGTTGTCTGATGAAAGTGTCGGTGTAATGAGGGATTTATGTTTCAAACCACTATCAATATTGATGTCAATATTGATCCCAAGATCAGCTATGATATCTTCCAGATCAGGAGTAGTTGTCATACTCTCATCCAACGACAGTAATAATTGAGTGTCTCTGATGTCTTGTATACTTTGACCACTCGGTGCAACTTCATAAATCGGTACTGGACACCCTTGTTTCTGCATACTAAACCATTTCTTTAATTTGAGTCTTCGTACAATTTTGAACAGGTCAACATGAATTTGGGTGAAGTTAGGACCAGAAATAGGACAAAGACTGAGACCCTTTTTAAGTACATTGATCTGTGGTTCAGTTAACTCAATTTTGGATAAATTAATAATTGAAACATCATCTCGTAATTGATCTTCCACAACATCGATATTGGCAACAGTAACATATTCTGTATGACCAGCAGTATTGGTTAATTTTTCTGTGTTTTGACACAGATCGTGTCACCCTTTTCCTGTCTTCTGATTCGTTTTTTGTACCCGCCCCTCCTTGTTATTTTCTTTCTACATTTCTCCTGGAATTGAACCCTATTTTCTTGCCCTTTCTGTACCTCTCTAACTCTGATAAAAAAGATGAGGGTGTGTCGTTAGCTACATGGGTCTCCCTTAGTGAAGTAGATGTTATATCACTAATGGCTTCACTGCTCCCACTGATGTTACTGGAAGCTTCAGAGTCACTGACTGAAACTGGTGTATCTATACGTTTTTTCCTCAACTCCCTAGTGCCTCCTCTCGGTGTCACTTCATCAAACTTCTTGGCAAAGGTAAAGATTCGACCATTTTTGTAGTCATTATCATCGCGTTTAAGTTTATGTATTTTTTTGTCCTTGATATAGATCTGATGGGCATTGAGAACTTCTTTCAAGATAGCGAAGTTCTTCTCTGCTACATCCGGCATGTTAAGTGCTTTGATCTCCTCCTCAATCTGCTCTATTTCATTCAATAATTTAGTGCGCTTTCTCTCAGCATGACGGATTAGTACATCCATCATGCCAAATGATGAGGAGGAGATAAGATTCTCCCACTCAAGCAAGAGGTCAGGATGGTAGAGTCCCACCATCGGGATAACTCAGACTTGCGAAGTCTCTCTAGCTTAAGGAAGAGTTGTTTCAATCCTAGTGGTTTTGTCTCTACTGGATTAGTCTTAGTGAATTGTATTCCTTGACCAGTGAAGATATCATTGAATATTTTGTCTCTATCATCATCAAATGTAGACATTATTTAGTTTACTGATGTAATTCACAATCAGTAGGCGCTGTAAAGGCAATACTAGAGTGCTGACATGTACTTCATTATTGCGTTAGAAATAAAGGGTAATAGCAATCCCTAAGCAGGGATAAGTCGCACTTCTGGTGGAAAGAAACCCGTCACAAAAGCCAAAGAAATTAAAGCGCCTGAATAATATTCAAAATAGGGGTGCTGTACACACTGATAGCACTGATTACCCAACAGTGCTGGTCAACAGATCAAAAACCTGTATCTAAACATGAGAATTATTCAGTAATAGCACTTCCCTGATAAAGTTCCAAATGGCAATATCAGCCTCAGGTTTAGCAACAAAAGTACTTGTGTTCACAAAAGAGTGTCCATTAATGCTGTGTGTTCATCTTCTTTTTATTCTTTATATACGAAAATTCCCAGCAGCAAGCAAGTGAAAAACAGGCCAACATGTGTTTCGTCTGTACCACAGTAGGTATTCAGACTTTATCAAGGCTGGAAAAAATGAGAGTTTATACATATAATGAGACTTCATAAACAAGTTTTCACAAATGAGTTGCTATAAACATTTAAATATAACCAAAATGCTATAAATAAGCATGGAATTGTTAAGGAAGAAAAGAAAGAAAAGAGAGAACCAAATGTTAAAGCCAAGAAGCACGAAAGAACAGATAGCACCGAGCAATGTGACCAACCAAGAAGAGGAAAAATTATAGTATAAATGACGGAACAAGTGTCAAATGAACTAGACTGGAGTATCAAAGTATGGACAAGAGTATGACAGTAAGATCCAAAAAGGACCCTCCATTTTTATGTGGTGCAAAAAATATATATTGCCCACCACCACAGATAGCCAGAAGACATAGCAAAGTAAGATGAAAAAATGTAATACAGTAGAAGAAAAACTGGTGTCATAGAAATGGTAATGGAAGGAAAAATATTGCGCCAAAGTACACGCACCAATAGCGTAGATAACACCCGAGCGCAGTGATCCTAGTGTAGTCAAAGTTGAAGAGTACGGCAAAATCGTGAGAACAATAAAACAAAGTGTTGAGCTAGTAAATCGAAAAGAGAAGTGATCAACACAAATCAATGTAGAAGGTCGCACTAGTAGAAGAGAAACAATCTAACTAAAACATCGGCAGTACCCGAAGTATACATTCCAAATAGGAATAAATGTGCCCTTGATGTTAGGCAAATAGTAGGAATAGCTGCAGGTCTTAGATCAAAAAGATAGTTTATCAAATGTAAGATCAAAGGCATACATACTATGCCAAGTCAACTGCATGGAATCCGGTTTAATCTAGGCTGCTATGGACGTGGTTCTTAAAATGTCCCTATGTGTAGGTACTTTCCATGGCTCACATATCCCCCACCCCTCAGGTTTGTAGTTTCTCCTCTGAGAAACCAATTCTATTCTATGGATTTGCAGGCTAGGTTAAGGTGCATGGCCTCATGTGAGACAGTGGGGCATATTTCATAGACATGCGGTGCAGTGCTGCGCCACAAACCATCTTGCTGCGCCAAGCTGTGTGATTAGGATAGCGCACAGTTGTGCTGTGGTCACAACAATACAAAACATCCCTGCATGTTCTATATGCTGGAGTAGAATCAGCTGGCTAGCACCAACAAATGTACCCTTGCACCATAATGTCTGCTCTGGCAGACATCTGCTGTTCGTGCACTGGTGCTAGCAGATAGACAGGAATGAGCCGTACCTTGTAGATAAAGTGCATTTTTCCCCTTTTCTTTTGACATAGGGTAGCACAGGTAGAAGGCTTGCGGCATTGCCCTACTCCAAAATATTGTCAAACTGCCCATGAGCCTTCCATTGATGTCATGTTTAACCATAGATGAACCAGCATCCTACCCTTTGGCCTGCAGACAGTGTTGCAGAGTGCTGGGACATGGCTACATGCACTGCACGACATGACCTGGTTACCCACATTGCCCCTTGCTGCGACTTACACTGTTGTAGTTCATCAAAGCCAGCACCGTCCTGTCACACAACTCCAACCACTGACTCCTCGGAGATGACAGCAGACATCTGCTCCTACAAGGGATCCAGCTAGTCCTGGGATGCTGGATGACCACCTCTGGTCTGCAATGCTGCCTTGAAATTGGTTGACAGTTTCTACTTTGTTCTGTGCTCGCAATCATGCCAGTAGTTTTTACAGTAACTCACTCTCCTCTTGAAATCGATAACGCTGTTCACCTTGTCCACTATGGTCTGCCATATGGGTTTTTCTCCCCAATGACATTTTGGAGCTGATTAAGAGCTGGTGTTGGTGATCCGTCACATTCGTGTTCAAGATCTCATTCTCCTCCTGGGTGAACTTGCACTTCCTCTTCCCCTGGGACTCTGGCTGGTCATCCTGGCGGGTCCTGGGATTGCTGGGGTTGTTGTCCTGGGCTCTGCTCACTCCTGGCTGCTCGATTGCTGCTTTCAGGAAAGTGTAATATTTTTTTTTGCATGTAGAATCATGTTTTTCCCATTAACCCAAAAAAGTGACGTTAGGATGGCTAGCATCTATTTTCTGGATGCTAATTGTCTGAAAGTCACTTTTGCAGCTTTAGCGTCAAATTTGTTAACAACACGGCTCACACAACAACATCAGTTTTAATGACTCCAGCCTCTTCCTGATGCCAATGTGCATGGTATTGTATTGTAAATACATATATTTCAAAAAACAAGAGCAACCCATACGTCCTTGTGAACTGGGTATTGCATAGAAGCAAAGAACAATGTTCACAAGGAACTCATTTCAAGCCACATTACTGATATGGCAAGCTATAGATACTTGCATCAGGTTTAGTCAAAAAACATATATACAATTTAAGATAGGACCTTAACTCTATTCAGTCACAGCAGAATTACCACAATGTATAATATCTGTATTCCATACTCAAAAAGCTCAAGACAAAATACGTCAAAAAGGAATATTCATTTCAGACGAAGTGAATATGATTTATTCTGTACTCATAATTTGCGCCACAAATGTAAATCTTAGTACAATTGCATTTAATGATTGCAGTACACGCACGACATGGTGATATGTGAGCCCCAGTGAAGTGATCTAAACCTAACGTAGTGAAAACTAAGTGAAAAGTAAGCAGGTGAAGGTTTCTTAAAAACAGCAAGGAGGAGCTTTAAACAATGTGATGTATCTTTCTCGCTCGCTCTTTGTAGTTGTCAACGAAGTTTCGACTCACTCTCGATACGGGGTCTCTTCAGGACAGCGTTTCTGGGGACTATAGAAGTTTATGTCTGGATCTTGATCGTATCATCCCACAAGTATGGGGACGGGAACCACTGGACAATACAGGGCTGCGATTGGATCTAGGTACGTAGTTATCAGGAGCCTCTGTA
Source organism: Triturus cristatus (assembly GCF_964204655.1). Taxonomy (NCBI): domain Eukaryota; kingdom Metazoa; phylum Chordata; class Amphibia; order Caudata; family Salamandridae; genus Triturus; species Triturus cristatus. The sequence continues at coordinate 204,766,743 of NC_140588.1, read as the reverse complement.
GAATTACATGTCAGTCAATGATGGAGGTGGGATGCGGTAAAATAGGGTCCCATGACGAATTAAGCTTCGGCGGGCCGGACTTCTCAATGGAGGGTTCCGAAGGCCTGACGACGCTTAATTGTGGTGCAAATTATGACTACAGAATAAATCGTATTCACTTCGGCTGAAGTGAATATTCCTTTTTGACTTATTTTGTCTTGGGCTTTTTGTGTATGGATTACAGATATTATACATTGTGGTAATTTTTCCGTGACCGAATAGAGTTAGGGTCCTCTCTTAAATTGTATATATGTTTTTTTGACTAAACCTGATGCAAGTATCTATAGCTTGCCAAATCAGCAATGTGGCTTGAAATGAGTTCCTTGTGAACATTGTTCTTTGCTTCTATGGTATTGTGAATACAACGCTAACATGATGTTAAAATCTGTCATACCACTACTGTAATTGTTTTGGCACACTGCTGTGACAAAACAGCGGTGCACAGTTCTTGTAAATATACCCCATAGAACAAGGAAAATGCATCCTTGCTTCTTCTTGTGCAAGAAGGTGTCCCTGCACAAAAATAATCATGCCAACAACACAGATACCCATACACCATTGTGCAAGGGTGTCTGAGTTGGCGCGCGGCTGCAGTTTGTGCACCGGCGATGGCAGAAAGGACAGGAAGGTGCCGTATTTTGTAGTTACGGTACAAAAGGGGGTGGTGATGGATGGAGCATCAGAACCAATCAACCACTCACACCCAGTCAACAGATCTGGGTTTAATCCATCACCGTTCTTTAGCCCACTCTGCCACCCCAGTTCAGACATGGCCGTATGCAAATCAGTCTGACCCTGTGCCTCATGGGAACAGTCCAGCCCGAACTGCCAAGCCATGCCTTCCCTGGACCGGAAACAAGCTTCCTAGGACCGGTTTCTGGCATTTCAGCCGTCTTCAGCCAGGCTTGCTTGAATCCAGTGGCAAAGTGAGCAAGGGACTCAAATCTGAGCATACCCTGCCAACTTACGGCGAACAAAGCGGTACAAAAGGGGGTGGTGATGGACGGAGCATCAGAACCAATCAAACACTCACCCCAGTCAACAGATCTGGGTTTAATCCATCACCGTTCTTTAGCCCACTCTGTCACCCCGGTTCAGACATGGCCATATGCAAATCAGTCTGACCCTGTGCCTCATGGGAACAGTCCAGCCCGAACTGCCAAGCCATGACTTCCCTGGACCGGAAACAAGCTTCCTAGGACCGGTTTCTGGCATTTCAGCTGTCTTCAGCCAGGCTTGCTTGAATCCAGTGGCAAAGTGAGCAAAGGACTCACGTCTGAGCATACCCTGCCAACTTATGGCGAACAAAGCGGTACAAAAGGGGGTGAGTGCTTGCAATGTTCAACACTCCGTCCATCATTTCCTTTGTTTTTAGGTCTCGTCTGAGCCAGCGCTTTAGCGCTGCTCTCACGAGAGCTTTTGTAAAAGGGGGATCTGGAAGTGCAAACAGTGCTTTTCAGGCCTCCAAATACAGTGCATGTGCGCCGGGCGCGCGCACCATTTGGCAGCCTGAAAAGCACTGCGTGATCACTTTCGCGGTCGCTTTGATGTCCTCAGTGAGCCGCGCGGCCACTGAGGACATCAAAGCATCCGCGAAAGTGCACACCATTTGCCACCCCTTCCTGCTTGTTAAGATATCAATAAAACTGTCAAATCACCGAGCTAAATAATAATTGGGGGTGGCGTCTTTATTTTTTGGTATTCAGCTGACATTTTTGGAAGCAAATAAATGCATTTCGTAAACTTCTGCGTAAGATTTGATTCTGTATCTGGGTGGGTGGACTGATGGATACAAATCTAGTCAGTGTCTCGCCTCCAAGGTCCAGTTCTTACCCTCATGGCATCCGTCCTTGTTCATTGCAATAGCTCACAAAACGCTTCCCTCATTTCGAAAACAGAACATTTCTGTAATATGTAAATATAAAATCGCGAGCTCATTAGCACTCCTGCTCGATAGCATGCAGCGTTTTTTAAGTTCCTTTAGTTTGCCGCACCATATCAAAATACGTTTCAACTCTGTGCGTCGCTGACAATCGAAATCCCACCAGAGGGGATAGCAAATCTGTAGCTTATCACAATTATGGACACTACTCAGCACTATCACAACAGAAATTATATTCTTACTTGCAGGCGCGTGTACAATAGATTTCATCACTATAACAGCTTTCATTTGGAATTATCAGCGCTGTGTCTCGAGAACACTGTGCTCGCCGTGTATTTTAAAGATGAACTGGGGAAACGCAAAAACGTGCATGAAGAGCTGTTTACAATTAAAACAATAAGAGACACTCACAGCGCACCTCCGGACAGCGAGCGTAGCCAATCAAATGGATTACCTAATCATGGACACTAAATAGTGAGATCAGTTCTAAAGCAAAACAAATAATGTGACCACCAGTGACACTGTGTCACCGACATGCCTGTGCATTGAGGAGTGACATCACGTATCATTTGAACACCACGCCCTCTAATGGCATCAACGGAAGAGGCCCTGAATAACCACTGAGCCTCTCTGATGGCATCACATGAAATGAACTTAAACAACCTTTGACCTTTTGACATAATAGGAAGTGGCACCACACAAGCTGAGCCAGCGCCGTCACTATGATGACATGGACCGCAGAATAAAAGTGAGGCAGGTGTTAATTCCATGCACAGAAAATGATCGCCCGAATTTTTGGTGATAAATAACCCCAAACAATGTCCATTATTAGCAAGGGTATCCGTGAGAAATAGTTATTCTCGACTCAAATCTTGCATGGTTCAATAACATTAATGTATCGATTGAAAATGACTGAAAAGAAATTTAAAAAACACCGCTGCGACCTTTTGTAACATTTTGCAACAGCAATGTTTTTGAGGGATGCCCGAGATAATATATATTTTTTTTAATCAGCCGTAGTGAGGATTTTGCAATAACGAGGTGAAACTGATAGGCTGATATTGGGGTAATGGCTCCAGGTACAATACATTGAATCCTTTAGGGGAAACAGAACTTTGAAAGTAGAGCAGAGGTGATAAAGTGACCCGACTCTTCTGATGGTCCACACAGGGAAATCTAGAAGAATTGTTCACCCTTGCTTACTCTCATAAACAATTCACCCCCACCCTCATTTTTACATTATTTTATTTGATGCCAGTGGTGAATAGAGAACAGATTGGTGCACATTTCATCATGTATTCTATGTGCTTGGCAAGTTGTTCTTCGTACCCATATTTTGACACAACACTCCATCATACTTTTGGGCATCTGTTAAACGAAACGACTTACTGTGCTCACTGGCACAGATGAAGTGACAACCCACGTCTACCCCACCAATTACATCTCAGGAGGTAACCTCACATAAGCTGGACGTCCAGGCTTATAATACCAGAAATTACACCACACAGCCTTTGACTATGGTCAAATCGAAGCTACTGCTTCAAATCTCTACAATAAACATACAAACAAGCATTTGCAATGCAATAGGTCTCGCAGTTATACGAGTTTGAGCTATTGGCATTGTAAATGACAGTGCCTTTTATTTATGTTTAAAAAAAAAAAACTTAAATAAAAAGCATTGTCATTTACAATGCCAATAGCTCAAACTCGTTTGCTTTGTAGTTACAGCACATTCCTGCCCTTTACTTTCGACGTAGGGGAGCGCAGCTAGAAGGCTTGTAGCGCTGCCCTACGCCAAAATATTTCAAATATGCCCCTTGTTATCTTGCTTCGTGCTTAGGGCAGCAGACATTAATTTTCACTGGTGGTGCTATCACCAGATTGTACCATTAAAAGCAAGAAAAAATAGTGTACTTTTCTCCTCTTTAAAATGATAACTCTTCTACACACATCCAGCAGGACTTAAACACGATAGCTATCGCCTCTGCCACCTGCCAGGCTATGATTTCGAATGCATTGTGAGAAGTAGAGCAGAGTTTGTGGGCTTCCTTCCAACATAAACAGATGTCTTACAGCAAACCTGCAACTGCAGAAACAAGATGGATGCCGTTATGCCAATTAACGCGTACGCACCTCCTATGAAGGAATGAGAGTCAGGGGCCAGCGTGCGTAAGACAGATAACACGCCGTGCTGCCCGGGCTTCATCCGTAGTGCACACGCTTGGATGATAAGTAATTGTTCGGAACTTCTGAAAGTCGTTTATCACCACAGCCAACAGCAAAAACTGAAAAACTGCGAAGTGTACTTGCCAAGAGAACGATTATCGAGAACGGGATGATAATTACAAAGTGCTGCAGCGCAGGCAATCTGCTTGTTTGCAAGCCGAACATTATTTGATGAAGGGTCTCGGTAAAAAAAACTAAATGTTAACCTGCTGTGGGGGTCTTCAGAATTAATCCTATCAGCCCAAGTGTTCTTTTCTATAAATGAGCTGCCGTTTAGAATCGATCAGCAGCTGTATGATAGTCGGCCTCGGTGCCTGGGGAAACAAAAGTAGTCCTGGCAAAATGCTTCAAACCAGCCCCGTCTCCCCCTCGTCTCCTCGTTCGATTGCTCTATTTTTTTCTACCCAATCTCTCTATCCACTTTCTCTTTCTACCGCCCCTCTCCCTGCCTTTCTCTCTCTCTTGAAGCCTTTCTGTGCCTTTTGCAAATAACCTCGGCGGAGTTGGAGAAAGGGGTCATAGGCAAGAGGAACAGCCCTGGACTTACGAAACCTGCATCCAAGGGCTTCAGCCCAAGGGAGAAAGGCCATACGGGTCCTGGAAAGTGCTGGAAACATCATAGTTTAGATCAGACAATAGGCCCTCACAAGTTGTGCATAAAAACCTACAGGCGAATCCCGCCTTCAGAATTAACAATACCTGGGTAAGGTAATCACTGGATGCTATACAATTGTACCATATTAAATGGGGTATAACCACGGGAGTCCATGTTTGCCAACAATTTATGCAACATTTTTTTCCCACATTCCGGCCAAATTTCCATGAATACAGTCTACGAGGTTTATTCCTGAATTGAGACTACTTGTAACGTAATTGTGGGAAACAGTATTTACAAATAGGAAAGATCTGTTGAATTTTTTTATCCTGTCCTATGTCCCGGCCAGGGCTGACTCCAGAGCCTGGGGCTTTCGGATCGATCCCTGGCGATGGCAGTAGCCCAGCCCAGCATCATGTGGCTTTGGGCAATAGCTCACTTAGGGCATATTTACTAGAAAGCGGCAGAGCGCAGGTTAGCTCCAAAATTGCTGACGCAGCGCTCCGTAACTTTAGAAGAGCAGGGACGTGCTGTATTTACAATAATACAGCACTTTTCTGCACTGGTGCTAAATTCAGCTGCCTTGGGCCGACGCAGGCACCCTTGCACCATAGTGCAAGGGTGCCTTGCACCATAGTGCAAGGGTGCCTGTGTTGAGGGAATTATTGTTTTTGTGCAGGAAGGGACACCTTCCTGCACCTAAACGATCATTCATGGCAATTTACTGTTTCTATGTGGGCTGCACAATGCAGCACACATAGAAACAGCAAAAACGTGGAGAAATAAAGATTTTCTCCTCGTTTCGCCATGTTAAGACAAGGTTTTCCCTGGAGTTCGTTTTCGCGCTGCCTCCTATTTATGCCACCCTTGTAAATAGGGGCAGCGTGAAAATCAGTGGGTGTTGCGGCAGAACACCCACACACAACGCCCATTGCCCACCCCTTTCATGCTGTCTATTGTGAAATGGGGCCTTATTTACAAGGTGGCATTGAGCCACGTTATGTGGATTACCACCACCAAGTAAATAAGGCAAAGCCCCTATTTCAAGAGGAACATCTCAAATAGTGATGTACCTTTGGCGATAGGGGCTTGTAAATATGCCCCTTAATGTCCCTGATGGACCCCAGTGCCTTGAAACCCTTAAGGGGGTGATGTGTTTGCGCTTTACAAATATGAGTTATTTATTGCTATTATTATGTGATCTGTATAGAAAACCAGCAGGGCCGGCTTTAGAGCCGATGGCGCCTGGTGCGACAATCAGTTTTGGGGCCCCTGTGACCTCCTCTTCAGATTCCTTGGTAAACGTGCCCCCTATCTGTCTATAGCCCCACCCACATACATTTAATTTGTTTAAAGGACTGGTAAAGGCTGGCTTTACTGTTAAGAATGTATATCTACCGAAACGAACACTTGTTGGCAACATGAGGAATAGATAATGAAATACTGGGGAAAAAACATTACAACCTAACTATTTTATGCAGTTTGCATGCAGCTCATTGATGACAGTTCTTAACAGTCACTGTTCTATATTAGGAATGTATCTTATGTACCGCGGTAACAAAAGGGATCTCTGTGATATGCACTCATCACCAGCAAACTCGACTATGGCAACGCACTCTACTCCGGCATCAACAAATCCCTACTCCACAGACTGCAAACCATACAGAACACCGCGGCCAGACTCATCCTTGGCATTCCCCAGGGCGAACATATCCGCCAGGATCTGCGACGACTGCACTGGCACCCTGTGGAGAAGAGAGCCACCTACAAAATCCTCACCCACGCCTACAATAGGCCTGCACAACAGTGGACCCAAATACTTCAACGACAGAATAAACTTCTGGTGAGCTTTGAAGCGGCGATCTCAGGCCCCGGGTCAGCGACCGTGTTTGGACTTTGGCCCCAGACAACGCAGGTAGCGATTCTTTGTGGTCCTTCGTCGTTCCTTGTTCTCCTCAACTTGCCTAGTGGATGTCCCTTCCTTATCGTCGTCCTGGAGTCCCCCGTGTTCGGTGTCCCGTCTTCCTTATGTGGCTTCACCAACCCCGTTCTTCATTCCTTTTTGTGGGGTGACATCATTGTTCAGAGCTTCTTATTGCCTATACTGGTAACCGGATTTTCAGGTGTTTGTTCACGAACCTTGGAACCCTGGTGGCTGCACGGCGGAGTACTTTGGAGCTGAACGCAGGTTCCTGACTGTTGTGGGGGCACTTGTGAACGGAGCCGGGACTGCGAGTACCAGTGGCCCCTCTGTTGACACACATTGGCCGCAGCTGTTGACTCTTCCCGGCCCCTCCCTCCATCTCTACAGCCCTACATAACGCCTCACGGCCCCCGCTTCGCGGGCGCCGTTCGGAGGCAGGTGTTTGTTCACGAACCTTGGAACCCTGGTGGCTGCACGGCGGAGTACTTTGGAGCTGAACGCGGGTTCCTGACTGTTGTGGGAGCACTTGTGAACGGAGCTGGGACTGCGAGTACCAGCGGCCCCTCTGTTGACACACATTGGCTGCAGCTGTTGACTCTTCCCAGCCCCTCCCTCCATCTCTACAGCCCTACATAACGCCTCACGGCCCCCGCTTCGTGGGTGCCGTTCGGAGGCAGGTGTTTGTTCACGAACCTTGGAACCCTGGTGGCTGCACGGCGGAGTACTTTGGAGCTGAACGCGGGTTCCTGACTGTTGTGGGAGCACTTGTGAACGGAGCCGGGACTGCGAGTACCAGCGGCCCCTCTGTTGACACACATTGGCCGCAGCTGTTGACTCTTCCCGGCCTCTCCCTCCTTTTCTCCACTATAACTAACATCACAGTCACGCGTACGTGGGACGCGTCCGGGGCGTGTCCCGGGCGAAGCCCGGGCCAAGGGCGGGCACGTTTAAGCCCGTTCAAGCACAGTCAAGACCGGACCGGGCCTCCCCTCTGTCATCCCACATACCCCTTGCCGTATTGAGTATTAAGGAGGTTTGTAAGTACTGTTTTTCCTGCTGCTTGACTAACGTAATATGGCTGCAGCATCAACCAGAAGCAGGACTGCATTAACAGGAACTCTGGACAACTTCATCACAAGAGCTAATTCCGTAATTGATCAGGGGATAATACTGATGGAAAGAAGAGTCTCCCAAGATTTAGCTCTCGCAAAGAGATCCTCTATGGGTCACATCGCTAATGCTCGAACTCCGGATGCACCTAGGAGAGAAATGCTAGACAATGGCCCCTCATGTAGTGATAATGTACCGTGTAGCATAGATTTACCGCACTCTCTTCCATCTGAGCAAGCTTTAGATTCTACTCTAGCTTTAACAATATTGAGCTCACCTGAGAGATTAAGTCTCCCCCAGCTGCGAGGAAGACGGGAGGGAGCGATGCCAAAAAGAAAAACGAATACGGCCCCGAGGGCGGGGGGCAAAAAAGCTAAAAAAGCTAAACTTGTCAAAGGTCATACGGGTAGTCAAATGACATATAATTCAACCACAACAGCTTCATCTGTTGCTGCTTTAGTCCATGCTCCACCCATACCCTCAGAAATTGGGCTACCAACTTCCATCAGCAGTGATACCCCACTAGAGGCACATGACATCCCAGTAGAGACATCTACCACTGTAAGTGCTCTTTTGAGTGCCATTATTAAGCCCCTGGAATTGAGATTGTCTCGCATCGAGCAACAGCTTTTGCGGATGGAACAGGTTGCGCTGGATACACAGAGCAAGTTAAAGGCAGATACACCTAATCCATGTCCTGCTCCAGCAGAAAATGGGTGTTCTCAGCCTGACCTAGCTTCAACTAATAACACCACGCCTGTTCCTCCAATAATACCAACAGCAACAAGTCCAACTATTTTGCAGAGGGGGGATGCCAATATAGATAAAGGGAAGGGTGGCCAGATGGAGAGCAAGGGTCCCCTCCCCAAAGAACGTATTATAGATTTGCCACCTGAATGTAGCCCTTATGTGGCAATCTTGGTAGGAGTCCCTGAGCTTCCAGATTTAATCATAGAACCATACCCTTCTCTTAAAAATAAAGTAATAGATTGGCTTAATAAAAATCGACCACTTCCCCCCCGTATTACTAGTGAAATCCTTATGGCACGGAGAGTATCGTGGGTGGGTCATGGTCCTAAAACGAGCAGGGATGATTGTATCTTAGTAAATTTTAAAGATCCCCGAACTGCTGAATATATCTGCAATTGGAAGTATCAGGACCAGGGAGCATTGATCCAAACCTATCCGTTGTCCCATTTTTACCCATCGACTCGATGGAACGCAATGGAGAATGATTGGACATTAGTACAATATAGAGGAGGAGCTAGGTCACCAAGGGCCCCATATGATCATCCGCCACCACCTCCCAAAATACCGATGCAAAACAGATATAGCTGTTTGGACCAAGTGGACTGACTTGGTCGGGTAATGGGTGATGTCCAAAAACAGAACAATAGTAAAAGTTGGGCTGTCGGTGAGGCTGAGTGCCCGACAAGAATAGATGGGACATTAATTACTGTCACAGAGAAACATACCCCCACCGCCGAATTCCCCCCGGAATTCCAAGAGGTTACATCTGATACAAGGCACATAGAAGCCCAAGAGGACATAGGGCAGCACCTCTGTGAAAGCACCGTTACAAACAGGAGTGATTGTAATTCCAGGGCAACTATGAATACTGAATCCCTGGTAATCGCGTCCTGGAATGTTGCGGGGCTACATAGTAAAATAGTGAGCGATGACTGGGGCACGTTTATCGATGGAATGGACATATGTCTATTCCAGGAGACATGGGCGAGAATAGAGGAAAGGAGAATGGGTTTTGCGGGTTTTCATATACCTGCACGATGGGGAGGCAAGGAACGACCATCTGGGGGCCTTACCATATGGGTGGCAACTCATCTGGGTTGTACAGCTGAGTCTGTCTGTACCCACTCGGACGACATACAGTGTGTAATCCTGAAATGGCCTAATAGCTTTAAGCTGGCTGCTGTGAATGTCCACTCGAGACCTGTCAGTCTAGCTAGTGAGTCTACTATGGTTGACGATCTATCAAATTTTCTGTATTCCATCCCAACGGATGTGTTTCTATTAGTGGCAGGAGACTTTAATTGCCACTATGAACCCTTACCGGGGATGGATCATGGTGCACTCGCAACTGAGGATGACTACAGGTCTATTCCGCAAATTCAATCTCCACATACTAGGTCGTGGTCCCCTTTGACGGTCCAAATAACGGCCCTTACACTAAGTCACTCAATTAGGGCCTGTAATGGACGCACCTTATCAGATACACCCTCTAGGTGCACATACAACAAAAAGGGTCACGAATCACGTTTAGACTACATCATGGTTCGGACACAGTCGTGGTCAAAGGTTATCGACCTCGAGGTCATTGCAAGGGATGACAGCGATCACAATCTGTTGAGGCTGGAGCTGGTTTCGCCGGTTACACAGCCAAAGGAACAAGGACCTAGATATGTGCGAGTAGATAGGCTAGTCCTAACAAATGATCGGCGCAGGGTCAGGTGGGACAAGGTGGAGGCGTCCTCTGTGGACCTGGCAAGATTGTATAACCTAATCTTGCCGTGTTTTATTGAACTAGATGTTCTGACATCCCAACAACCTCCTCCTGATTTTAATTTCAAATTGCAGGCCCTGCATACGAACCTTGTTAGTACCTTGTTTGATGTGTTTAACCTAGTAGTAACTAAGAGAAAGAATAGGATTCCTCTCTCCTCTTGGTTTAACGATGCTTGTCGCCTGGCAAAAAAAGAGTTGATTCGGGCTGTAAAACATGGCAATAATAGGATCCTTATTGCTGCCAAGAGAACACACTACAAAGCTATGCTAAAGCTGGCCAAGCAGGACTGGGACCATGCAAAATGGACCGATTTGTCCTGTGCTCTAGATCAGAAAGATGCCCGCAAATTTTGGTCTATAATCAACACAGGAAGCGGGGATCCCAAACCTGCAACTGAACCTAATATAGCGGCTAGCAATTGGGAAGACCACTTTAGAGCCCTGTACGCTATTGAAGTTGATATGGATCCACACCCGGTCCTTCCAACAGTGAATGATCCCCACGACATTATAGAGTTCTCGCTCGAGGAAGTTGTTAATGCCATATCGAAAATTCCATCCAGCAAGGCTCCAGGGCTAGACAAACTGCCGGGAGACCTCTTTAAACATCAAAAGGAGATCTGGGGACCATATTTATGTATTTTATTTAATGCAATCTTGAAAGGAATGAATGTACCCTGCACCTGGTTGGGGGCAGAAATCGTTCCTATTTTCAAGAAGGGCTCCCCTTTGTCACCGGTAAACTATAGGCCCATTAGCCTTATAGATGTCCCGCAAAAAATTTTTGCGCGGCTCATCCTTGAACGACTACAGGACTGGATGGAGGAGCATGCTATACTGAGCCAATACCAAGCGGGGTTTAGGAGGAACACCTCTACCATGGATCAAATCTTCCGCCTGTTATTACTATTCTGGAAAACAGCAAAGATTGAGGGTGGCAGCCTCTACATGGTATTCGTTGACCTCCGCTCCGCTTTTGATCTAGTACCCCGAGGGAAACTTTGGGCTGTGTTGGTCAGTCTGGGGGTGCCACCACCAATTCTGGCAATACTGATCAGGTTGCATGAGGGCAATTTTGCCCAGGTGCGTCATGGGAAGAATGGGGCTTTAACTTCTAAATTCCCCATTAGCAGAGGGGTGAGGCAGGGGTGCGTATTAGCACCTACCCTGTTTTGCCTATACGTTAATGGTGTGATTTCCCATCTCAATAGTGCCCTTAATAATGATGCCCCAATTTTGGCAGGTAGCAGGGTGCCAGCAATTATGTTCGCGGATGACACCCTGCTACTTTCTAAATCACCAATGGGAATCCAGCGTGTGCTTGACAGTTTTGAGGATTTTTGTAGAGGTCGTGGCCTGGAAATCAATGTGAACAAAACAAAATATATGGTTTTTAATCCCTCACCTTCCACACGGCCGAACCAAAAATTAGATTCATCAAACTTGGAAAGGGTAAAAACCTTTGATTATCTAGGAGTAACTCTAAGTGAAAACCTTTCATGGGCTCCACAAATCGCCAAAGCACAGCTGAAATTAGCCCAGTATGCAGGGGGTATACTTAGGTTTTCCAACACATCTACATATAAACCTATTAAACCCCCGCTTGAAGTATACACGAGTCAGGCCAGGGCAGCAATCTTATATGGAGCAGAACTCTGGGGGCATTCAACAGGCTTGGAACTCCTTAAAATTGAAAATAAGTTCATCAGACAGCTACTATCACTTCCACAAAGTACCCCGTTGCATCCTTTAAGGATGGATCTGGATCTGAGGCCGATGGATGATGAACTAGCTCTGAAGCCCGTTAGGTACTGGCACAGGTTGTGGACTACGCCAGAACTATTGCATTATAGACTAGAGCTGAAGGAAATTCTGGCTAGCAATAGTGTACAAAAAATCCCTTGGTTTATGTTTATAAAATCTCAGTGTATCAAACTTGGGCTAGGTGACATGTGGTACGAACCGGAAACAAGCTGCAAGGGGATCCCACGGAAGATGCTTACTAAGATCTACGTGGCTGAGCAACTAAACAGAGTACTGACTGCTCCTAAGAATGGACTTTTAACTAAATCCTTTTCAACTGTTAAAGATTTTTATCAATTTGAGAATTTTATGGATATTATCTATCCTATAGCATCAAGGAAACTATATCTCCAATGGAGATACGGCACTCTACCCCTGAGAGCTTTCACCCGCAGTTGGGCGCCAACCTCTACTGAGGCCTGCCCTGGCTGCAGTTGTGATAAAGAGGATGAGCTCCATGTATTATTTTTTTGCCCTGCATATTCAAAAGCTAGGAAGCATTGGATAGTGCCTATTTGTAAAAATATGGGTTTTCGGCAATGTAGCCATGCTTTTAGAATTCTTAAAACAGACACAACTGAATGTATAGTTTTCGCAGTCTCTAAATTTCTTTTAGCAATGTGGAACAGAAGAAGGGGACTGACTATCACTTAATGTATTGTTATGACTCATTTTATCTGTGTCAGGTCTGTCTGTGTATATATCTATTTTATTCTTTTTTGTACTTTTTAAGGCTATTTGCCGAAATAAAGATATCTTGATGATGAATAAACTTCCACATCCCAAAAGAAACATGCGATCATCCAACCTCACACTAGCGGAAACCCCGCGCATCCACAGAGCCAGAGCAGGCGGAATATCGTTCTCTCACATTGCAGCCAATGCCTGGAACGAGCTACCGGCAGACATCAGACGCGCTCCATCCCTAAACACCTTCAGGAAGATGCTCAAGACCTGGCTTTTTGGCTCAACGGAGCAAGCACACCCCCCCCCCCCCCCAGTGCCTTAAGACCCTCACGGGTGTGTAGCACGCTTACAATTCCCTGATTGATTGATTGATAAAAGTAGTAATCCACTCAGCTATCTATACAAAGTACAGATTAGTGATCTGCATGGTAAGTCTTCTTTGCAGCAGGCATATTAACCATCTGCACTACTTTATGATACAAAACTCAAATCTCTCTCTAACAGGAACATTAATCACAACAGGTTATCTAGACATTTTTATTGCTGCCTGAAAGCTGGATGCACAAGGAACTCTGTAGAAGATGTTTTTAAATCGTAAATTATTGCTAAGCACAGCGCCACCCCCGAGGTGAGAGACCCCTCCATAGGTCAGCGCCCAGGGCAACCTCACCAGTCACATCCCCCTAAAGACTGCCCTGCAAACCAGTACTAAGCCTTACACTGGGCAAGCCATTAAATAGAAACATTTGGCAGCAGCTGTGTTAGCAAAATAGGAACTAAAACTGTCCTACAGCTCTGCATTTTACCTAACCAGGTCTTAACATATTGTATGTCCAGCGTGGTCTACAAAGTACTGTCTACACCATATCCATGTTTTGGCAAATCAGGTAACATTTGTGACATTCTACTTCTGGCAATTTAAACTTTTCAAGCCTTATCACTGTAGTTTTCAGAAAGAGGGGTGGGGTGAGAATGTATGGTTAGGGACGCTGGAATTATGGCGCAGAGGAGGACAAATTTAACTGCAACGTGAACTAAATTAAGCAGCAATAAAATTCAAAATATGCGGCGTAATCCAGTGCATATTCTGGCAATATACTTCATTATTTTGCCTTTTTTAATGATAACACTGTCTGGACAAAGGTTTCAGCACAATAGTAATAGTTTAGAACCTAACACTAAAAAAAGAAAAGTGATTGATCATGGCACAGTAAAGGACCTGCCACCATGCAATAACACATGTGGAAGAGTTTTCTCTAACTTTTGATCTATTTAGGCTAAAATTATGTTTTTAATTGAAATCCGCAAATGTTGCATAAAATGGCTAATTATGGTGAAAATGCATAAAATCCATCAGTTTGTGGAAAATGCAGTGGCTGAAAAAACATATATTTTAGTGGCTCAAACTATCGAGTAAAAGATTCCCGGCTCATGACCATAATGATAATCACAGTTGCCTCCAAGACTTCTACACAAGTGCACTTCTCAGTAACTCCATGTTGAATATTGAATGAATGATTACAGTCTTATATAGCGCATAGCTACCCGAAGGCATCCCAGCGCTTAACTCACTAGATCTTGAGGAAATCAGGCAAACAGGAAGGTTTTTAAACTCTTCCTGAACCTGAGATGGTTAGCTTCCAATCTGATGGAGTCGGGAAGTTTGTTCCACAGGGTGGCGGCTTGGAGGGAGAAGCGCCTGCCTCCCATTCGCACTCTCCTGGTTCTGGGAATTGCAATCAGCTTCTTATTTTCAGACCTTAGAGCTCGTCCTGGTAGAAATAAATGAAACATAGATTGAATCAGGGAGGGTCCTATTTTATTAATAGCTTTATGGACCGTAGTCAGCGCTTTGAACTGTACTCTTTGCTGGACAGGCAGCCAATGTAGTTGACGCAGTGCTGGCTTAGCAGAAGTCCGACGAGGGATATCCAGCAGCATTCGGGCCGCGCAGTTCTGTACTGTCTGCAAGGTTTTTATGGTAGCTTGTGTGGTGCCTAAATACAGCGCATTAGAATAGTCCAAGCGTGAGAGAATCAGCGCCTGCACTAATATTCTCCTGGCCTCAAACGGAAGGAGTTTAATTATCTTCCGAAGAAGTCTAATGAAGGCATAGCAGGTTCCTGCCACCTTGCGAGCCTGAACACCAAAGTTCAGGGCAGGATCAAGCCAGACCCCCAGGCTCTTGATTTGTTCTTTAGGTGGCGGTGGAGGGCCCAGATTAGACGGCCACCAGTTCTCTACCGTATTGGATGGTTTATAACCTAGCAGCATCACCTCCGTTTTTGATCCATTCAACTTTAGGAAGGATCGGTCCATCCATTCCTTAACTTTATTAAGGCACAGGGAAAGGTTCTCAAATGGGGCGCCCTGAGAAGCCAGGGAGATGATAAGCTGCGTGTCATCTGCATACGTTACCAGCTGTACTCCCCAGGGCAACACCACCTCAGCCAATGGCCTCATATAAATGTTAAATAGGGTAGGGCTGAGGGAAGAACCCTGGGGGACACCACATTGCAGACGCATTTGGGGGGAACAGGCATCATCCTCAAAGACCGCAAAAGTCCGATCGGACAGAAAAGAGCGCAGCCACTTTAGTGCGCCTCCTCCGACACCTACTTCCATCAATCTATGAATCAAGATGGAATGATTCACGGTGTCGAAGGCGGCACTAAGATCTAATAACAAAATGGCTGCCCTATCTCCATTGTCCACAATCTTCCTCGCCTCCTCTACAACAGTGATTAGGGCTGTTTCAGTGCCCTGCTTAGCTCTAAATCCTGTTTGAGTGATATGGAGGGAATTGCTGCTCTCAAGATAGGATCCCAACAATGCGTTCACATGCTTCTCCGCCAGCTTACTGATGGTTGGCAGTAAGGAAATAGGCCGATAATTAGCCCAGTCTTCTGGGTTTAGATTTGGCTTCTTCAATAAAGCTTTCACTTTTGCCTGTTTCCAAGAAGAAGGGACTATGCCAGATGAAAGTGAAGCATTGATCACCCCTTGAATAGCTGGGGTTAAAACATCTGACACCAACTTTAGGATGGTAGGCGGGGCGGGGTCCGCTGGAGAGCCTGACTTCAGATTGTTCAAGAGGGCCCATGCAGTGGGGTAATCTAGTTGAGAAAAATGATCCAAACCGGTAATGCCGGTGTCCATTGAGGGGGGAAGGATCTCTTCAGCGGGCAGAGGCTTAAACGAGGAAAAAATATTATCCACCTTATCGGAGAAATAATGCGCCAGTTCATTACAGCGGGAACTTGCCAGTCCAGGGTCGTTAACAGGCATAGGAGGAGTGACCAAGGATTTGAAAATTTTGAAAATTTCCCTGGGGGCATTGGATGCCGAATCAATTTTTTCCTGATAGTAATTTGATTGGGCAGTTTTGATTCCCTGTTTATATTTCTTCAGGGCCAATTTATAGATGTCCTTACTCTCTTCTGAGTAGTTTTTGCGCCAGTGTCTCTCCTGCTGCTTGCATTGGCGCTTTAAGACTTTAAGTTCCAATGTATACCAGGGTTTTTTATTATTGCCCATCCTATGGGACAGTTCACTTTTGGGGAGGGTGACATCCAAAGAGGACGATAGCCATTGGTTAAATTGTGTATCGGCTATCAAAGGGTCCTGGGAGAGCGCAGGTAATGAGTCACTCAGTTCCTTCCTCCACCTCTCGGTAGAGAGTTTGGACCAGACCCGTATGGACCTCTGGTATATTACTCTGGTTATGATTCTTGTGAACAGTCATGTCATTATTGATGTTTTTTGAGATGCCATCATGGTTTTTAAACAATAGTTTTAGATTATGCCAAGGCGTACCTAGAACATCACTTTAACATTTATTTTTTTCCAGTGAATCTCCAGGGCGATATTAAATGTAAGCTAAAATCTTTGTACCTTACCTAACTATAATGTCACTTTAACTTTGGTTTTGTCTATTGAATTTCCAATGTTTTTTTTTTAAAGTAAAGTAAGATCTTATTACTATACCTAACAACAATATTTTCACTTTAACCTTTGTTTCTTTCAGTGAATTTCTGTATTTCCTTTACCTTATTCACACAATCTTATTTTGTAGGTTCTCTCCTTACAATAATAAGAGTGTAACTAATTTAGGGCCACGAGGGTCTGCAAGGGTCAACTATGTGTTTTCCACAGGTGGAATACTTTACTCTTTCTAAGTGGCAAGCTACCCCAATCACTTCCTGATTACAACACTCCCGACAAGCAGCTGTAATTCATACCACTTCATCCTGCCCCACTACAAATATAATCTGGGATGGAATATGGAAATGAATACTTCTACCCAGACATGAACTACCAGCTGGAGAATCTTCCACTGTTTTGCTCTAGACCTCTTACCCACGACCTCCGGTACACTGAACCTTAACACGGTCATTTATGTATAATATACTTTGCTCCCCCACTTCCCGACAGACTCAATTGCAAGGAACAGCCATGATGCCCCACCCCTTCTCTTAACCCCATGACACCACACTAGAGAGATACGGCCCAACTAATGGAGCATAACATTTCCCAAAAATCGCTAAAATAATGCTAAAAATAAATTCAAATACATCCTCCTCAAAAAACTACCAGAAAAACTAATAGCCGATGACTACTACAGCATGAGCAACGGCAACACAAAAAATGATTCATTTTCTACACAATACGCCCGGCAAAATGGAGAAATATCTTCCACCTGCAAGTTACAAAAACAATCAAAATTCCCAACAGATCTAAACTCACCATTACTCCCTCCCAAACTTTAAGAGGGGAGATCTGCATAGCTATCTTCAGAATGGGGAACATAGTAATTCAAGAGGCAGAACATCTCCTCACCATCTTTGATCGACACTTCCCATCACTACTCGCCTTATTACAGCAACCTGGTCCAAACCCCCACCCACCTTCCTCCTTTCTACCCTTGTTCATTCAACCAGAACCTATTTGCCTATATGACTTTACCGCCACACCATGCACTATTGCTACCACTCCTGACTCACGCCTTAGTCAAAAAAGCTCCAGCCCAGTCCCCACTACACACACCCTAACAAATACCCACACCAAAACGCAATCCCTTTGTGCTCACACTGGACATGGTAGTGCTTGTCCCAATTAAAGATTGCTCATCACTAAATACCCTTCCAAAACATCCCAGACACCCACTGTTGAACCCACACAACCCATTCAACCCCTACATATTTTATACCTTAATGACATCCCCCAACCCTCTGTTCAAGAGCCCTCACCTTCTTTAGCCTATAAAGCCCACCGCATTTTCACCCATAGATGAATGAGGTAGAACAGAACACAAAAAAATTGATTCTCTTGCCAAAGTCCTGCAACACTTAAAAAAGGAACTCACGTTTGAGACCAAGTTAACACTCTATTACATCCCGAGAATAGAGAAATTGACTCCCCAAATAGGATCTCAAAGAGACAGCCAGCAAACCAGTTAGAGCTCCATTACCTCAAGCCACCTGGTCCACAAACCCTACTATGCTTTCATGCCCCTATCCTCTATGAAATTGGAATTAATCAACAAAACATGAAGCACTAAAACTCCATAATAAGACCGCAAGTCTCCATCCACCATTCCAATACTCATTAGCACAAATAGAATCTCTAAACCTTATATATCGCCCAGACTTCCGGCTCATTTCACCACCATCCCGACACTAAACCCTACAAAAAAGTCCTTACTCCCTAACCTGCATGCTCCTTAACTGCAGATCAAAACGAGAGGAGATGATGGACGGAGTGTTGAACATTGCAAGCACTCACCCCCAGACAACTGATCTGGGTTTAATCCATCATCATTCTTTAGCTCACTCCGCCACCCCAGTTCAGACATGGCCATATGCAAATCAGTCTGACCCTTTGCCTCATGGGAACAGTCCAGCCCGAACTGCCAGGCCATGCCTTCACTGGACTGGAAGCAAGCATCCTGGGACCGGGTTTGGGTTCATAACCCTCATCAGCCAGGCTATCTTGAATCCAGTGGCAACGTGAGCAAGGGACCCACGTCTGGGCATACCCTGCCAACTAAGGGCGAACAAAGCAAAACCAGAGGAGATGATGGGCGGAGTGTTGAACATTGCAAGCACTCACCCCCAGTCAACTGATCTGGGTTTAATCCATCATCATTCTTTAGCTCACTCCGCCATCCCAGTTCAGACATGGCCTTAACTGCAGATCAGCAGTGAAGCAGGCAACAGAAATAGCCGAAACTGTTCTTACTGAAGGAATCAGCATTGCATTCCTAATGGAAACCTGTTTAACAAACACTAAACTCCTAAACTAGACTTGCTCACTCCTCCTGGCTATTCCATCATTAAACGAGACAGACCAGGACACATAGAGGGTGGGCTAGCGATCATCCACAAAGAAGAAACCCAGTTTAACCCCCTAGAGACCACTGACTACTTGACCTTTGAATATTGTGGAGTAGAAATCAAAGCCAAAGGCTCCACTCCCGCCAAACTCCACACTATCTATCATCCACCTGGTGATTGCACTCTCCTCACCAAAGAATTAACCAACCTAATAGCATGTTTATCCCTAACTGACACCAATGGCGTGTTCCTAGGCGACTTTAGCCTACACTGGAATGACATAGAAGACACCACAGTCCGTAACCTAATACACCTTCTGGAAATAAATGACCTCAAGCAACTCTGTAACACACAGAACCACAATCAAGGCTGGACTCTAGAAGCAATAATTACTATGGGTGAACTTGTCTCCCTTCATTCCATCTTGCCCATAGACTGGTTGGATCACCACCTAATAGTACTTAATCTCAAGACTCACACTATACCCTACCCAATCCCTATCCAACAAACCAATGAACTGGGAAAGGAACATCAAGTAAATCCCAATAATGGAACTGAGTGGGTTTTTTAATTATTTTTTAAAGTGTGTGGCCTGATCACACATGCACCATCCACAAAATATATAAATATTGGTGGCAACGGGGAAAGCACATGACCTTTCCTGCCAGCTCCACTGCCTGCACGCATCTGTTCCTGCCGGGTGGGAGCAATCCAGTGTTAAAGTTACTTTAGGGAATGAGTTATAGTTACTTCAGGTAACTATAACTCGTGGATTTCAATGGTTTTGTAAATTTAAAATGACATCATGTTTTAACTGACATTTTCACCTAACTATAGCGTCCATTTAACCTTTGTTTTTTTACCGTCTCTCTCTCTCTCTATATATATATATATTCAATGAAAAAACCATAGGTTTCAGGGGCGTTTTAGTTAGCTGGACATTTCCCTCATACAAAATCCTAGAAATTCCCCTGTTATAGTTAGTTCAGCTAACTATAACTCGCGCCCCCGCAAAGCACTGCTGATGACGTCACATATTACATCACTCATGACATGGTCAGTGACATCACTGATGACATCACTGATGACATCTCAAATGACATCACTGATGACATCACTGATGACATCATCCAGTGAGTATGTGTTTCTGTACAGTTTTAATATGTTTAATATATATAGGGAAAGGTCAGTTGAACAATGAGTGGGTGTACAAGTGTGTGAATGGATTATTTTCTAGGTGCGTAACTGACTCTATAAGTGAGTCATTAAATGTATCTTACTGCAGACTAGTGACTAAACTGTGTGAATGTCTGTATGTGTCTGTGTGTAGGTGTATAAGTGGCTGCATGGTTTTGTGAATAGCTATATGAGTGTCTATATGGGTTATTGATTGGTTGTCTGAGTATCTGTATGGGTGCCTGAGTGTCTGTGTGGGTAGGGTGTGTGTGACTCTATGCATAGATGTGTGAGTGGGTGATTCTATGGGTGCATGGTTTTAAGAGTGCAACTGTGATGGACTGTATGGTTGGGTGAGTGTATGTATGGGTGTGTTAGGGATTGAATGTATATCTCAGTGGTACATGTGTGACTAACTACATATGTGAAAGGCAGTATATATGAGTGTAAGAGTATATAAGTGGGTATATGTGAGAGTGAGATTGTGAGAGTGGCTGTATGGATGAGTGTGTGCTTGTATCAATGATTTTATAAGAGCGTAAGAATGTGGTACTATTTTTATGAGTAAGTGAACTTGAGTGTGTTTAACTGTATAGGTGAGTAAATTGGACTGTGTTTAATTACTTGCACGACTGACTAGGTGTGTCAGTACCTCAATGGATGATTGGCGGTGTGTGAGTGTCTATATAGGTGTATAAATGCATATGATAGTCTTGTACGGAGTGACTGTAAGTATGAGTTACTGTACAGGTGAGTGAGTGGAGGTGTATGTAAACCTAAGAGTCAATGAGTGGGTATGTAGTTATTGGTATTGGTGTATCTATGGCTTTCAAAATCGCCGTCTCAAATTTTGAGTCGGTGTATCAAAGGTTGTATTAGGGTGTGAGAAGTTGCACTAATTTATTACATGGATGACGTCATCAGTGATGTCATTTGAGATGTCATTAGTGATGTCATCAGTGATGTCACTGACCATGTCATGAGTGATGTAATATGTGACGTCATCAGCAGTGCTTTGCGGGGGGGCGAGTTATAGTAAGCTGAACTAACTATAACAGGGTAATTTCTAGGGTTTTGTACCAGGGAAATGTCCAGCTAACTATAACGCCCCTGAAACCTATGTTATTTTCAGTGAATTTCTAAGGTTTTTTAAATGCCAATTCCTAACTATAACGTGCATGAAACCTACGTTTTTTTCAGTGAATTTCAAAGGTTTTTTAAATGCTAATTCCTATCTATAACTTATCTCTAAAGATTTCATGTTTAATGATTTTGATTGGATTTCTATATTTTTCAAATTCAGTGTGTCAATTTAATTAATTATGGTTTTTTTTAAATACTTTTTTAGCACCATTTTTTAAACTTTTTTTTTCAATTAATTCTTTTAAAAATTAAAAAATATTATTTGAATTTAATGGGGTATTCAAACATATTTTTCAAAATATTTTTTTAACTATATGTTCAAAACTTTATTTTATATATATTTTTTCCATGTTTTTGGATCCGTGCACCCTATGCGTACCGTTCTTAATCCCGACACGTTAGCATCCACGCATGGTACGAGTTGGGTACGTGTTTAGTGCACGATCGCAATGCGACTGGAACGCGACTCCCAGCCTATACGCGACACGTTCGATGTACGTAACGCGACGTTTACGCGCTTCCGCAATGCGTCATGTGCATGGATCCCACGAAATATTTAACATTTAAAAAAACATATATATATGTATTTCATGTGAATATTAATTGAAGACAAACTCTTAACTAGTCTTAAAAGTAATATATTTTTACATCTAATCCTATGTTTCTTTTTAATTGAATTTCGCGGATGCGCGCTGGGTGCGTGATGCGTAAGCGCAGGGTGCGCAGATCCCATGTGACCTGCAAAAAAAGAGATTTGATTGGTTCATTACACTTCCTGTTCTAACTATTGAAAGACCCCACCCAATTCAATCATTCTTCTTTGACCTTCTTTGGAGGAGCATCTCTTTGCAGAGAAGAAGATTTTTTAGACTAAGTTTACACTTAGCTCTAACTTTTTTCAACTAAAAATGGCTTCAGAGCAGTAGGCATCACCTGCATCTCCTCATACATCTGAGGATGAATTTTTGGAGGAGGCACCACGCAAAGAACGTTTTTCTTCAGTAGTGTGGACATTTTTTGCTTTTCCCAAGGGGCAGAATAAGACCAATGCCACCTTGGTCATGTGCAAGATTTGCAAAAGAGTGCTGTCGCGAGGGGATCCTAACAAGAAATACTTGTGCGGCACAGCAAGTATGATGAAGCACCTGAGGACCCTTCATCCGAACAATCTTGCACAAGAAGAGTGCCGAAGGATGAGAAACACTCCTGCTCCTGCCCCTTCCACCTCATCGCAGCCGAGCACTTTAAAAGTGCATCCATCAGCCCAAAACTTAGACATCCGTTCTCAATTTCAATATTTAAAAGTGTTCTGCGACTTTGTGCTACGGTGAGCAGTCGATCGATCTGATCTGCCGCCTGCAAGAAAGTCACATTTGCCAGTTTTTGTTTTTTTGTTCCCTGAAGTTCATTGTTTGGTTCCTCCTGTTTTGTATTTTGTTTTTTGTTTTTTTCCAGAAAAACCAAAAAAATCACAAAATTGTTACAAAACCCCCAAAAAAATATAAAAGAAGAAAGAAGAAAAAAATAAAAGTTCTTGTAAGAACTAGCATTCCTGGTTGAAAAAAAGAGCTAAATTTCTTTGTTAGTGTGTGAAAGTTTAGATGAATGTATGTGTAGTACGTAATTGAGTGAATGAATGCATTAGTAGCGTATGGTGAATGTATAAGTGCAGAACTATGAGGAAGTGCTGCAGCATCACACAGTAACCTCTTTAACTACAGTGTGCTGTAGTAATTCCGAAGCACAGGGATGCAACATATGTACATAAATATGTTGCAAATCTATTCTTCTCTCTGCACGGCTGCTTAAACTGCAGCCATGTGGTGACACAGGCACCCTTGCACCATAGTGCAAGAATATCTGTGTCATGTGCTGTTTGTTTTTCTGCAGGAAGACACACCTTTCTGCACAAAAACAATGAGAAAATGCATTTTTCTCCTTCAATGTATGCTGAACATTTTAGCATGCATTGAAGATATAAAAATGTGGAGAAATAAAAATAATTTTCCTTATTGTGCTTTCCTACACCAATTTTAGAATGGTGCAGCATTCACATACATATCGAGATTTGTGATTTCTGATAAATCTAGAGATGTATCTTGTTCTATGAGTATTCAGTGCAATCATGCACAACAACACTTATAGAACACCCTCTCAACGCAAAGTGGTGTGTATGATGAGGTTGTATTTACATGGAGTAGAAAAAGTACACAGAGTGCCTTTTTCTCTCTTTGTAAATATAAAAGAGTGTCTTGTGCAATAACTATGTTACAAAAAGTGACATATTTCCGGTTTTAAAATTCCTTGTGAATGATAGAAGGTAAGCACAGAGTTTTGTCTGCAAAGATGCTCAAAGAAGAATGGTTGAATTGATTGCGGTCCTTCAATAGGTACAATGGGAAATATTATGAACCCCTCAAATCTCTTTTTTTGCAGGTCACATGATATCTGATTATGGTCAGATTTCAAAACTACATAGGTATAAACAGAGTGTTTTTAGAAACGTGTTTCAACTTTGTAGCTTCTTGCAGACCTCCTCATTCTGCATATTGAGACTTAGTTAAACTTACCTTCACAATAATAGGAATACAAAATGGTATACATTTTTTTTTCAGATTTTCATTGCAATCTAAATTCATATAAATTGCTTATTTTAAAATTTGGATCTGTGAAAGAAAAGAAAAAAAAATTATAACATGTAATAATACATTTTTTACAACACAGCATCATTTCCACAAAGTAATTTGTTTGCCTTTTTTGCTGTTCTCAGAATATATTGAATTTCACTAGAAATAGTGATTTCAATCGTACTCATCACTTAACAGGAGGCAAAACAAAAACAATCAGAAAGATTGTTAAAAAAACAGCAACATACTATTCTCAGTAAAATATCAGAAAATACAAATCACACATATATGAAATGCTTACAGCTTACAAAATTTTATAACTTTAACTTATAAAAACTGTAAATATTGCCGCATTAAAATAATCACCGAATCAATGACCACCAAAAAGTCCATAATTCAAAAATATACCTTTCCTTGAGGCCAAATGGTATTTTTGCACTCCTTCTTTATGTAAATTGTCCAATGGTAGTCCTATTAAATTATAATATTAAAATCCTCAGAGAGTGAATTATCTTCCTAAAACTTTGGCTTTAAAAATATTAGGTAGGAATTTGGTAATTCACTAGGCAAACATTGTTTGAAAACCAACTGGGCATCTTTACAAAGTGTCCAGCCTTTGTCACATTTTAGATAGGCCATTTAATGTCCAGATGTTGTGGAAGGACCATCATTGAAAATTATTGCAATTGCTACAAAAGTCCTTCCTGATATTGATAGTTGTGCTGCTACAAATTGCTTTATTAAAGTATCCAATTTTCTTCCGTCAGCTGTACAACGTTGCATCATTAAAATTATGTATTTTCCATATTTTGTTAAGATTAATGTGGATAACATTTCTGATTTACATTGGCTACACTCCATGTTTTGAATTGCACCTTTAACTAATTTATTGGAAGACACTGATTTGCAGTCTGGTAATGTTAAATACAGAAATCACTCAGTGTCTACATTAGTGCTACATGTATACATGCAATTTTTACAATAATGTTCCCATTTGTAAGAAAGGCCAAAAATATTTTCTATTTCTACACCTTCATTTTCAAAAATGGTAAGCATATACATGAAAAATTCCTGAGCATCTTGTTGGATATTATGTGTAAATTGTGTAGAACCAGAATACACATCCAAAAGACTACGAACATCTGAAACAGATTGTATTTTACTTCTATCTGTTGTCAATTTTTCATAAACAGAATGCAACAGAGAACAAAATCTTTTTTGCCGATTCTGCATAATTTGTTCTTGCAAACCTTCAAGATAAAAAACAACATTGACCACTACATTAGCATAGCAGTTGACACCCGAACTATTTTCAAACTGATAACCAACAATCTCTCCAACAGTGTCCAATTTCTTTTTACCTGCAATCACAACATTATCTTGTTCTTTTCCCTTCTTGACACCTTCAGAACAGATATTCTCTAACCTTCTTTTTTGACCAACCACACGCTTTTCAAATACAGGATATTGACCTAAATTTGGAGCATACACCCTTCTAAACCTATTATACTCTTTTACACAGTTTGCATCTGCAGTAACCTTTGTCTCATCAAAATCAATCGAAAACAAACCAGATAATGTTCTGACTCGCGACAAAGCAATATATGCTATACCCTCTTTAAATTCGGTAGATCCAATGTTGACCAATGCACTGTCTACACTTAATCCTTGAGATTTATGAATAGTCACTGCATATGCCAGAGAAAATGGAAATTGTTTCCTACGGACATATAAATCTTTAACAAGCAAAAAACGAACTGAACAACGACCAATTTCTTTAACTTCATCAATCTGATCAAATTTAATTTTTAAAAATTCAATTCTTTCTTTTTTCTGATAATTCACAAAATCCACCACTTTGCCCATTGCACCATTAACTAAACCTTTCTCTACATCCAAATTACACCCTAAAATTACACTTCAGTTTACACACGCATATAGTGTCTTTTCTAAACCAGCAGTTTTAGATATTTTTTCTCTAAACAATCCAGTTTTGATCTCAACTTTCCCGTCAAAATAATAGTGATTCCTTCATGCAGTATTTTATCGATGGCTTCCATTTTTACAATTTCTTCATTTTCCAGTTTCCATAATTCTTCTTTGAATATTGAACACTCGCGCAGTGTTGGCATTAAGCAAATCACTGACTTATTTTTAGCAATTTCTACGTACACTTTTGCAAGAACTGCATTTTCATTTGGAAAGACATTGCAAAGTAATCGACTCTCCAAAGCTTCTTTCCCTTGTTTTGAAAGAATTCCAATTCTTTTATCTTGAAGAATACTTCCATATTCGGCATCATTTGCCTGTCGCATATTTGTTGTCAGTTCTTTGTATTCAAAATTACTCCAAATGTTCACATTACCAACACTGCCAAGAGACTTTCTGGTATCTTCATGGGCAAGTGTGTTAAATACCGGTTGTCCTTTTACCGGAGTCAGTTGCAGTAGATCTCCAAAAACTATGACATGTTTTCCTCCAAATAACACGTCATACTCTGTTTTAAGAATTTGCTGCATTCTTAAATGCACAAAGGCAAGCATCAAGTTTGAGACCATGCTCACCTCATCAATAATGAGAAGTTTCATTTTCTTCAGGACTCTTGAAACTTCACAACAAGCTTCTCCAGATAGCTTGTGGTATTCCAATTTGTTCTCATGCTCTACTGGCAGAATTAGTAAACGATATAAAGTAATTCCTTTAATGTTATGAGCTGCCAACCCAGTTGGAGCAGTGACAACACAAGACAAATGCGAATCAGTTGTTTTCTGCAGATAACTTGTAATTACTTTAATTAAAAAACGTTTTCCTGTTCCAGCTTGACCACTCACATACATTTGGATAGGTTGAAATGATGTACATGAGCACCCTCTCTTTTCATGAAGTAATCTATGGTAAATCTGCTCTTTCACTTGCTGATATATTTGTTTCTGTTCAACATTTAGTTGCTCTTCCAAGTTTCCTAACTGTATTGCATCTTCTTGTGCTTGATACATTGCTGTTTCCACCTCATTCATTGCAATCGCTCCTTCATTTTCAACAATTGGTTGTCCTAGTGGATCTCGACTCAGTGCAGCAGAACTTTGACTGTCTTGAGAACTGTCTCTAGCAATCTCAGCTGCAATTATAGCTTCATGATCAATTTCATCATTCAACATTTTGACATAATTTGCGAAAGCATTGCATTGTATGCTATCTTTACAAGCATTAAATGAATCTTCATAGCTGGGAAAATCTCCAAGTAATTTCCAGTTCTGAACGCCATGGTTTGAACATTTGCAAAAGGGCTAACTAGTAAAATTCCCTTTTGTCAACAGTGTCGCAACTCAGTTTCCTGTGATTAATAACATTTCCTTTCCTTTGTTTCACCAGACATCCTTCGGAACCAATCACCCCATATTTTCCATTGTTGATGTTCTCTGTAGTATTCCGTTTAAAAGTGTAGTTTTGCAGCACTTCATAGAGACACATGTTCTCAAGATGATGACTTCTATTTGGATAGTATGTGTCCAACATATTCGTTTTCAAAATATCTGTACTTTCTGGGTCATTTTCTGCTAAATATTCAATTTCTTGAACAGATTTCAGTACCCGATTTCGCATTCCTGCAAGACCTAGACTCACCCAAATGATTCTTCTACTTTTGGAATATAGACTTGCAGATGATAATCGATCTGAACATTCATATGCTCCAATTTCACGATGCAATAACATCTTGAAACTTAAACTGTATAATTTCTTACTTAGAGTCTTCTCGTGAGAAATCTCTTCCCACATTTCTTTCAATTCAGTCTTTTCTGATTTAGTAATGTAAGACGTTACCTATCGAGCAACAGCAATGGAATAGTCCGCAACATACTGAATATCCATGTTAGCGTTCCACATGGATAAAAATAACTGGATTGTAGTCATTTATGTATTTTGATTCTTCGCTTCTTCTTAAGTTGTAGGTGTTTTTCGGAGACTTTCTTGTGATGGTATGTCGCATAGCTGACATAAAACTGTTCACTCTTCCTTTGGATAATACAGGTCATGGAAATCCAAAACGACATTTGGTATAGAACTTATCCTTTGACTTGTACTTTCGTCGACAGTATTTTTCACACCTGTGGCTTTGAAATCGTAAGACTTGTTGTTTTAAGTTTTTGTCTTCTCTGCTATTTGGAAGAGCACATGTAGCATAATCTTCAATGAAAGACAAAACAGTTTCATCTGAATCTGTTCCAAATTTGGGGGCGTCCTTGACCCATAACAACATATGTATGTGAGGCGCACCTCTTGCTTGATACTCCTTTCTCCAAAAGAAATCCACAACTTCTCCAAGAGGAGGATTCTTTTTATTGCAGATGAAAGACATCATAGCTTCAAATCTATGATTAAAATATCTGCATACATTGACAGGATCCAAAGAGCACAATTCTCCAGGTGTCTTGTATTCAATATTTTTTATATTGGAATTTGCCTCTCGAAGAAATTCAAGTAAATCATCCCAAGCATACTCATCACAGCTTAGTGTAATGAACCATGTAGGAGTTCCCAAGTTCCGTAGCATACATTTCAATTCTCCATGTCGACGGTACCAATATTTATTAGTCCCACGCTGACATGCCATCAGATTAATCAACTGAGATTATAAATGATCATCTCTCTGATGCACTTTATCCATAAAAACCTTTGCAGTTACATTTTGAAGATGCATTCCAGTTTTTAAAATGTGATTTACTTCATATTAAAGTCCAGACAAGTCATTTTCAAACAGAAGATGAAACATATACGGGATACATTGTCAAAATCTTGGATCTTCTGCATATAATCTTGTTGTCCAATATTCAGATGCAGGAATCTGCACAGGAAGTTCATCATATCGTCCACCTTTTCCTGTTGGAAACAATTGCGGGAAACAGAGAGCTTCCAAGCTCTCTTCCCATACACTTATGGGACTTCCTGTTGCTTTTTTCATTTGAAACAACTCAATTGTATTCCCCATCCCCTCTTTGGAATGAAGTGGATGTACACTGTAATGTTCATAGATTTCTTCACATCTAGACATGTCCACTTTTTCTAGTTGTCCACTTAATGTTTCAGTATCTTCTGCTAAATCTATTTCTTCTTCTCCTACAAACACATTGCTATAGTACTCATTATTTTTTAACAGATATAATGATGCTTTTTGCACTTTTCTAACATCCACTAACTCTTGCCAAATTTTCTTATTCTTAGTAGGAACACCATTAACTAGAATGACTAGTGGCTCATTTTCTGCATGGTCTACACCAATAGTTTCAATATTTTTCCTTAAATCTAACGGTAAATACACAACTCTTCCTTTCAATCCTCTTTGCAACTCTGATGGAGGTAATTTACCTGTTTTGGGCTCGATACGAACAATAGCCTGAAACGGGTGAACACATTGTATGAGAATAGACTCATACGTATTTAAATCTATCAGCTCTGGAGGAATAGCAACCAACTCTAGATTATTATGAACAGCTCTAGCAGGCATTTTATTCTCATCTAATTGGTTATAACAATATTTGCAAATACGCTGCTCACATCCCAAATCAAAACAATCCTCTACCAGCAAATAAGTTGCGAATTCCATCCACTTATCATTATCTTCTATTTCACTTATTAAATACAGATTGACACCCCTAGTCTGATTTTTATAGTGACTTTGCCAACAACAAATACAAGAAACATTTGGTCTTTCACCTGAAATTACCTTAAACTTTGTGATTTCATCCTCAAATTTTTCTGTAATTACGGGTTGTACATTGTCTTCAACATTTTGTTCTACTAATGTGTCAGTTTCTTCACTCTCTTGCTGAGGACCAAAGTAACAAAACTCAATATCATCACAGACCTGCTTCACATCTGATACTGACCCACGCAAAAGAGCACTGTTCAACTCACTTAACTTTAGTGCTGGACTTTTTGCATAATACAACCTTCTCACGAACTTCCGCATTTGAGTATGATGCACTGCCAGCATTCTGAAATGGTGAAAAACACTTTGACAAACTTTCCTAGAAAGACAAGCCAGAGAATGACCATGCAAACCAGTATGTTTTCTCACTCTGCAAGGGTCTAGTCCTTGCAACAGCTTAATCTTTTGTTTTACACTTTTTTTAGTATAGACCCGTAAAAAACTACATAATTTTTCAATAGATTCCTGTCGTACACTGCAAACACTACTGCAATCCCAAGTGTACACAGGGTTTTTAGCATGTCTCCCTAAAACTTCATCAGCTACCACTTCTTCTGCATTTCTTTCAACAATTTTCTCTTTCTCAATTGGACAACCGTCACTAACCTCATTACCTCTACCACTGGTGTCAACTGCATACAATAATTTTTCGCTCACTGAATAACTCTCTTCAGTAAAAAAAGGCTCTGAACTGGAACTGTGTTTCCATTCTCCCAAAAAACATCACCATTTTTTTTTTTATTAATAACTCTTTTCCTCCTACTTTTGGCCTTCATTGCATGTATTGGCTTATCTAGTGATCGAATTCTGTTTAACACTAAAATAAACAGTTTCCTTTTTACTTCAAAAGCGTTTTCCACAATGTTTTCAATATGCTTCTTCTTTTTATAAAATAAAGCTCTCTTTTTATATTTCTTCACATCTTTCAGCAAATTATGCACAACTCTCTTGTAAAATAATTTTTTGCGTAATTCCTTATACTGATTTTGCCTTCTTTTACCATACTTTATCTCCTTTGACTGACCATTTTCTTTTTTACTTTTCCTCTTATTTTGAAATTGTTTCTTACTTGAAGAATTCTCAGTAGTTCCAGCATTATCTACATGCTGTCTGCTCCTACAAACATTTTTAATAAATTGCTTCGTGATCTTACCAGAAGATTTTTTCCTTTTAGCCACATTATCTTGTACATTCAATACTTGTGGTTGATGTTTCTTCAATAATCCTCCTGACTCTGTTCTTTTCTTTTTCTGGCATGATTTCTCTATTTTAACATTGAAAAACAGTATCTGTAAAAAGGAATCACAAATAAATGTATATTAATAACTTTAAAATGTATACTATTCCATTACTGTACAAACACATTTTATATGAAAACTGACTAAGAAACTATAGCCCTGAACCACAAGTGAGACGATGGTTAAAACACTACATGCATAGTGCATACTACTTTGAAGCAGTTCATGCCCTAAAGCCTACCTCACTAAAAGACTACATGCTAACTGACTGCATGATTACAGTACTATAAGGAGACACACTGGGTGAGTAACAGGGTGTTTGCTAGAAGTGTATGAATACTAACTGGGGAATTGAAGGTGTGAAAGACAACTGTGTAGGTGATTAGAGGACTGCATGCATACTGGATAGGCATTTGAAGCAGTCCATGTGCTAAGGCCTGGCTCGCTGCATGAGTACTTGGGCACTGACTGAATGATTAGAGTACAGCAAGGAGAGTGCCTGGGTGAATTTATAAGTGGTAGGCTTTTGGTGCAGGGAATGGATTAGTACTTGGTACTGAATGGGTCACTAGAGGAGTGCAAAGGGAGTGACAGGATGTTTGCTGGACTGTATGGATACTGACTAGGGAATTGAAGGTGTGAAAGACAAGTGACTAGGTGGTTAGAAGACTGCATGCATAGTGGATAGGGGTTTGAAGCAGTCCATGTGCGAAGACCTGGCTCAGTGCATGAATACTTAGGCACTGACTGAATGATTACAGTACTGCAAGGAGAGTGTCTTGGTGAATTTATAAGTGTTTGGGTTTTGGCACAGTGAATGGATTAGTACATGGTGCTGAATGGGTCACTAGAGGAGTGCAAAGGGAGTGACAGGGTGTTTCCTGGAAGTGTATGGATACTGACTAGGGAATTGAAGGTGTGAAAAACAATTGTGTAGGTGGTTAGAGGACTGCATGCATAGTGAATAGGCATTTGAAGCAGTCTATGTGATAAGGCCTGGCTCACTGCATGAGTACTTGGGTACTGACTGAATGATTAGAGTACAGCAAGGAGAGTGCCTGGGTGAATTTATAAGTGGTTGGCTTTTGGCACAGTGAATGGATTAGTACTTGGTACTGAATGGGTCACTAGAGGAGTGCAAAGGGAGTGACAGGGTGTTTCCTGGAAGTGTATGGATACTGACTAGGGAATTAAAGTGTGAGAGACAAGTGTATAGTATGTTAGAAGACTGCATGCATACTGCATAGACATTTGAAGCAGTCTATGTGGTAATGTATGGTTCACAACATAAGTACTTAGAAACTGACTAAATCATCAGACTACTGCTCGGACAGTGCCTGGGTAAAACTTTTAAATTTTCAGTTCTGGCACAGTGAAGAGAATAGTACATGGTACTGCACCTTAGTGTCAAACCCTGACTCATTTTATCAACGCATAAGCAAAGACTGGCTTCTAATGCTACTAAAACTAGACAACATGACTGGATTTAAAAGAGTTATCTGTCAGAAAACACACGATGTTACCAAATGCTTCTCTCACAGTGGTTCCCAAATGCACACACACTCACAGTGTGATTCTAGACAAGCACCACTATCCCTAGGAGTTTACCAAAACTCATTCACTACAGTGGAAGTCGTAAGGGAACTGCACACAATCTACATATTTCAGGACTGCACTTTAGTGTCAATGCCTGACTCATTTAATCAAAGCATAAGCCATAACTGTCTTCTAATGCTACTAAAACGTGACAACATGACAGGTTTTAAAACAGTTATCTGTCAGCAAATACACGATGTTACCAAATGCTTCTCTCACAGTGGTTCCCAAATGCACACAGACTCACAGTGTGATTCTAGACAACAACTACTATCCCTAGGAGTTTACCAAAACTCATTCACTACCGTACAAGGGATAAGGAGACTACACACAATCTACATATTTAAGTACTGCACTTTAGAGTCAAAGCATGACTCATTTTATCAATGCATAAGCAAAGAGTGGCTTCTAATGCTACTAAAACTTGACAACATGACAGGTTTTAAAACAGTTATCTGTCAGCAAATACATGATGTTACCAAATGCTTCTCTCACAGTGGTTCCCAAATGCACACAGACTCACAGTGTGATTCTAGACAACAACCACTATCCCTAGGAGTTTACCAAAACTCATTCACTACTGTGGAAGTGGTAAGAGAACTGCACACAATCTACATATTTCAGGACTGCACTTTTGTGTCAAAGCATGACTCATTTTATCAATGCATAAGCAAAGACTGGCTTCTAATGCTACTAAAACGTGACAACATGACAGGTTTTAAAACAGTTATCTGTCAGCAAATACACGATGTTACCAAATGCTTCTCTCACAGTGGTTCCCAAATGCACACACACTCACATTGTGATTCTAGACAAGCACCACTATTCCTAGGAGTTTACCAAAACTCATTCACTACAGTGGAAGTGGTAAGGAAACTGCACACAATCTACACATTTCAGGACTGCACTTTTGTGTCAAAGCCTGACTCATTTAATCAAAGCATAAGCAACAACTGCCTTTTAATGCTACTAAAACTTGACAACAAGACAGGTTTTAAAACAGTTATCTGTCAGCAAATACACGATGTTACCAAATGCTTCTCTCAGAATGGTTCCCAAATGCACACAGACTCACAGTGTGATTCTAGACAAACAACACTATCCCTAGCAGCTTACCAAAACTCATTCACTACTGTGCAAGGGATAAGGAGACTACACACAATCTACATATTAAAGTACAACACATTAGTGTCAAAGCATGACTCATTTTATCAATGCATAAGCAAAGACTGGCTTCTAATGCTACTAAAACTTGACAACATGACAGGTTTTAAAAGAGTTATCTGTCAGAAAAGACGTGATGTTACCAAATGCTTCTCTCAATTTTAGACAAGCCCCACTATTCCTAGGAGTTTACCAAAACTCATTCACTACAGTGGAAGAGGTAAGGAGAATGCACACAAACTACATATTTCAGAACTGCACTTTAGAGTCAAAGCCTGACTCATTTAATCAAAGCATAAGCAAAAACTGCCTTCTAATGCTACTAAAACTTGACAACAAGACACGTTTTAAAACAGTTATCTGTCAGCAAATACACGATGTTACCAAATGCTTCTCTCACAGTGGTCCCCAAATGCACACAGACTCACTGTGTGATTCTAGACAAGCAACACTATCTCCCTTGCACTATACCAAAACACATTTCTTCATCTAGAAGGAGTACTACATTTTAGTGTAGAAACATAACTCATTTCACAAATTCATAAACAATGACTGGTTTCTAATTCTACCAAATTATAAAAACAGCACAGTTATCTGTCTACGAACACATGAAAAACACAAATGCTTATCACAGAATGGTTTCTACATGCACACACACACTGTCAATAAGATTGTAGAGAAAAAAGTACTCCCTACACTTTAGCAGGAGAAATACATTAGTCTGATTAAAATCAAAATAGTCTACATACATCCCTCAGTTGTTTTGTAGATTAAGAAGTATATCAGTCACACACCAGATATCAGTCACACACCAGATTTTCTTATACAGAATCTCTGCACTGTGCACCTGTCAGCAGAACCAAAGAATGGCAAAGTTTCCCTCTCATTTTCCACACATATACATGTAAACATCAAATCACATTCCTTCCCACATAAATTCAAAAGCAAACACACATTTCTATTGGTTAAACATTTCAACCGTTTCCAAATGACATAAATTTGAACCCTTCCCCCAATCTGCCTTCTGCCCGTTACCATAGAAACAGGTCATGGAACACTGTACTGAGCACACAGGTCACAAGTTCAGCACACAATGTTGCTAATCAAGCCATCAAGTGTGCTTGACTTTTCAACATATCAGCTTATCATATATAATGTTCCTTACAATCAGTTTTTGTTAACCAATAAGAATCATGCGTTTAAAAAACAGAAATATACACCCTACCTTTCAGTGTAGAAGGTTGTCAAACAACCAATGATTTCTTGTCTTTTTTAAAAATTGCATCTTAGCCACCATTTTAGAAACATCTTACTTTCCAAACTGACATTTTATTTACAGAGACCATCTGAGTGCATCCAGACCTCCTTTCAAGATGCTTAGAGTGTGGATTGTGGGACACAGCTATATTTTCTGGAGCCAAAGGTATGCAGAAAAGAAAGGCATTCACAAAGACCTAGGTTTGACAAATGTAGACATTAAATGGATTGGACAGAGAGGGTTAAAGTGGCACCAATTGATGCCATTGGTGAAATCCTTCATGCAAATCCAACACCCTGACCTCATAATAGTGCACTGTGGTGGCAATGACCTAGGCACTTTGACTGGGGTAGGTCTGGAAATACTTATGAAGGACACCTTTGCAGAACTGATTCCACTTTTCCCCAAAACTGTCTTTGTGTATTCTAACACATGCCAAAGGCAGAAATGGAACTGGTGCGATCATTTTTGTCCACAGATTGAGAAAGCTAGGAAACATGTGAATAAATCTGTTTCTGCTTTTCTCCGAGACTATAGAATGGGGTCCATTTACAATAACAATCTGCGCTTTCATATGCAAGAAATGTATAGGCAAGATGGAGTACACTTTACTGATGAAGGAAACAGAGTCTCCCTCAACAACTTTAGACTCTGTATAGGTACTTACTTATAAGTACCAACAGCTCTCAATGAACACAACGGCTCTTTTTAGAGCCACTCAAGAAAAAAACACTTATGCTTGATCTTTATCTCCCAACAATTTCATTTATTTTTCCTTGGATCCGTGCACCCAACGCGAAAGAATCTGTGCACCCAACGCGATAGGATGCGCGCACCCTGCGCGCATTTCGCCATTTTTGTTTTTTTTAAAAAGGGGGCCCCAGGGGGTCCTTCTGGGACCCCCTAAGCACCTCTAGAGGGTCAGAGTATTTCCACTCTGCCCCCTTTATATGTTTTACACACTTATTCCCCTTCCTTCTTCAGCCTCGCTTCTACCAAGGCAAAAAATGGCCGCCAACAGTTCCTGGTTTCGAATGTAGATAGACACTCGACAGCCAATTAGCATTCAGTGCGCGATCGGGAGGGTGCGCCCTCGGTTCGGGGAGGGTGCGCTTACAGTGCGGGTAGGGTCCGCGGATCCTCCCCGGCCATAGATATATATGTACTTTTAACTCTAATTTTCTCAGGAACTACTGAACGGATTCACACCATTTATTCAAAAGGCACTAGTCTGAACTGAGGACTACCTCTTTGCCAAATTTGGTGTAATTCCGTTCAGCGGTTCGGGCTGTAGCTGCAACAACAGATCCTATGGGAAATTGCATGGGGAAAACGCGTTTTGGGACCCACTTTTTTCTCAGCCCCCGCTTGACGAATCACCACGAAACTCTCAGGGTAGGAGCAGGCGGAGCTGGGCAAAAGTTTGGAAAATTTTGCGAAGATTCGTCAACCGGCGCCAGACTTATTGGGAATAGAATGTTGCAGATTTCCTATGGAAAATCGGTCCTAACTATAACTATCTACTGGCGACCGCCAGTAGATAATATATATATATTGATATATATATAGATATAGATGTGTTTGTGTGTGTGTGTGTATATATATATTCAACACAACTTCTCAAACTCGATAGTCAGAGAATTAGCACTCGAAGGCAGGAGAGAATTAACTGTTTAATTAATCTGGTCTCCTCAAACCCAGCAACAATAAAAAAGGGAGCAGATGTCATCGAACACATCAACAAGAGAATATTTGACTGTGCTGTTATTTAATATGTAGAGTGACTCCTAGTTTTGTTTTTTCAAAAGCACATTGAAGTGGAATCTAGAAGTGCAAATGGAGACTGAAACATCAAGTTTAATTTTGGAGTTTCTTTCTGCTTTAATTAGGGCTATGAGACCTATGATGGAAAGATGGCAACGTTGTTGAAATTATTATAAGCAGCCTAGTTGAGTGGGTTTATTTTTGGACAAAAGACTTACTGCAAGTGACTTTTCCCTTGTGGCTAAGGACTCAAATTTATTTCCAGTCAGTGTTTTCAAACAGACTATTTTCGTGAGTGATGGGTTACTGTGTAAGACTGCAGTCTTTACCGTCGACATGCATACTTCTCAGTAGCACTGGCTGGGTATCAATTTAAAGTTGCATATTTGAAGGTGTTTTACAGTTCATACCTCAAACTGAGAGGTATGTTGAAATGTGATAGATTTATGTTTAAATGATATTTTACTTTCACACACGACTATTAATGATGCCGCAAAAGTTAAGTGTATTCTCTATGTCTATATTTCTAGTGTTTAAATAGATCACCAATATGGCGCTAAGTGGATTGAGAAAGGGAGTTGAACTGCCGAAACGCATCTCTTTTTTATTCTTGCTGGGTCCGAGGAGACCACATGAATTAAGACAGTTAATTATCTCCTGCCTTCTAGTGCTAAATCTCTCACTATCTAGTTTGAGAAGTTTTGTTGAATGGTAAAGAGGCACCAGTGGTGAGGTCTCACGGAGCACCACCAGCAAAAACCATAGGTTTCAGGCCTGATATAGTTAGGAATTAGCATTTAAAAAACCTTAGAAATTCACTGAATAAACAATAGGTTTTAGGGGTGTTATAGTTAGCTGGACATTTCACTCAAACAAAACCATTGAAATTCCTCCGATATAGTTAGTTGTACTAACTACATCTCGCGTGCCCGCAATCCATTGCTGATGATGTCACATATTACATCATTCATGACATGGTCAGTGACATCACTGATGACATCTCAAATGACATCACAGTTGTTGCAATGGGCAACACAATTTCAAACACAAAGCAACATTGAGCTCAATGTGAATTTCTAGTCAAATGCAATTAGTTACTTTATGGATTACTTTTCTAACCACAGGA
Organism: Triturus cristatus; assembly: GCF_964204655.1. Taxonomy (NCBI): domain Eukaryota; kingdom Metazoa; phylum Chordata; class Amphibia; order Caudata; family Salamandridae; genus Triturus; species Triturus cristatus. Next base: position 204,728,820 of record NC_140588.1, on the reverse strand, counting down.
CTGGATGCTAGATTCAGTCCTTTGACATCTCCTGTAAACAGTTGAGTAAAAGGGTTTTGGTTACAGTAGTGATTTTTAAGGATTATTATTGTATTTTAAAAGTTGACACTTAGAAAACTTTTCACATAGAATCACCAATGTTATCCTAAGACAGAAAATTCACTTAGCAGGTAAGTACTGTTATTCTTACTCAGTGGTGGATCCAGCACAGGTGAATCTCCTGTAAACAGTTGAAAGAATGTGTTTAAGTCATACAGACGATTTTTTAGGAATATTTTTAGTTTGTGAAAATAGACACTTAGAAACGTTTCTACTTAAAAGCACACAATGGATTCCTATAGAAGGAAATACAAGTTACTGGTAAGTACGCTTAGAATTACTTTTCAGGGTCAGTGCTGGGCTAAAAGATGCAGCCCTGGGTTCTCTCCTGAGAACAGGTGAGTAAATCGGAATTCGGAATTCGGCTGATTTTAGAGGAATATTTGTATGTTTCAAAAACGGACACTTAGAAACTTTTCTGCTGAAAATCACACAATGGATTCCCATGGAAAGAAATACAAGTTACTGGTAAGTACGCTTAGAATTACTTTTCAGGGTCAGTGCTGGGCTAAAAGATGCAGCCCTGGGTTCTCTCCTGATAACAGGTGAGTAAATCGGAATTCGTAGTTCGGGTGATTTTAGAGGAATATTTGTACGTTTCAAAAATGGGTACAGAAACGTTTCTGCTGAAAACCACACAATGGATTCCTATGGAAGGAAATACAAGTTACTGGTAAGTACGCTTAGAACTACTTTTCAGGGTCAGTGCTGGTCTAAAAGATGCAGCCCTGGATTCTCTCCTGATAACAGGTGAGTAAATCGGAATTCGTAGTTCGTCTGATTTTAGTGGAATATTTGTACAATGGTAAAGGAAGGGGGCGGGGCCTGAGGTGACGTGTGCAAACACGCCCTGTGGCGCGTTATAAGTTGGGGAATTAATTCCTCTTCAATCATGCGGTCCCCTGGGCGCCAACTAGCCCACCAGGTAGCTCCAGTATGCATCAGGGAGATGCGTTGCAGAGAGGTGTTCAGAGGCCACGCCCCTTTTTACAACACTCTGCAACGCAGCTCCGTGGTGCTTCCTGGAGGTACCTGGTGGGCTAGTTGGCCCCTAGGGGACCTCTCGATTGAAGAGGAATGAATTCTCCAACATAAAATGCTCCACAGGGCGTGTTTGCACAGTATCATCTCAGGCCCCGCCCCTATCTTCACCACTGTGCAAATGCACCCCGTGGCGCGTTTTAAGTTGGGGGATTAAGTCACCTTGAATTCTGAGGTCCCCTAGCGGCCAACTAGGCCACCAGGTACCTCCAGTAAGCGCCATGGAGCTGCATTGCAGAGAGGTGTAAAAAGGGGCGTGGCCTCATTACAACTCTCTGCAATGCAGCCCCCTGGCGCATACGGGAGGTTCCTGGTGGGCTAGTTGGCCCCAAGGGACCCCCAGTATTCAAGGGGAATTAGTTCCCCCTCTGCAAACGCACCAGGGGGCGCGTTCGTAGAGTGGTGTAAGGAGGGGGCGTGGCCTCTGGCCCGATCCCGTTTTTTTTTCTCCTTTTTTTAGAAGGGGGGCTGTAAAGCCCCCCTTCTTATTCCATTTTGTTGTCCCTGGGGACCCCATCCCCCAGGGTCTGACCCCAATTTTTATATTTGAAAAAAAAAATCGGGTTGGGGGACGCGTGGCCATAATTTGCCTCGGGGACCCCATCCCCCAGGGCCTGGCCTCTCGTTGGAGACCGTGGGGGGTCACCATTTCCCCCATGGTCCCAGCCGGCTCCCCGCCTCCTGCGAGAGCCAACATTGCTTTTTCACATGGGGAGCAGCTAACATGTGGAAAAGCAATCTGCTTTGCTTCATTGAAGCGAGTGCAGGTTTCCCTGCTCTCGCTTCAATGAAGCAAAGCAGTTTGCAATGGCAGGGTGGGAGCCGCGAGGCTCCTGCCCTGCCATTGCAAACAGCAGTGTCCCGGGGTGGGCACCCCGGGACCCTGCAGGAGCCGGCCCTGTGGGGTGGCGGTCCCCAGGGCCAATACAAGGCTCCAGAAGGGGGGCCACATGGCCCCCTCCAACATGTAAAAGTTGCCCCGGGGGTGGCGGTCCCCAGGGCTGGGGGGGTCTGAGAGCCCCTCCACATCAAATCATTTTAAGCCTCGGGGGTGGCAGTTCCCGGGGCTGGGGGGGCTGTGAGCCCCCCACCTATGATAACGAAGCCCTTGGGGTGGCGGTCCCCGGGGCTGCGGGGGGGCCGTGAGCCCCCGCATATACAGTCTTGGAGCCCTGGGGGTGGCGGTCCCCGGGGCAGTGTGGGGGGGATTGGGACCCCCACACACTTTTTTTTTTAATTATGCCCCCGGGATTTGGCCCCCGGGGGCAAATTAGAATATTCAGTGCAGGAGCCCGCGCTGATTTTTTTTTTTGTTTGTCCGAAATTCACGCTGGGTGCGCGAATCTCGTAGATTTTTTTAACAAAAAAAATCTTTTTGAGGCCCTGGGGGTCCTTGTGGGACCCTCTGAGCAGGCCTAGGGGGTCAGGGTGTTTCTACCCTGCCCCCTTGACATGTTTTTCGCTTTTGTTTTTTAGGTTTGTTGTGCCACGGTTCTACCGAGGCACAAGATGGCTGCCAACACTTCCTGATCTGGAGTGTTGACAGCCAATTAGAATACAGCTTGTGCACAGCAGGGTGCATGCTGGGTGCGGGGAGGGTGCGCGGATCCTCCGAGGCCATAGATATATCTATCTTTTTAACTCTAATTTTCAAAAGGAACTACTGAACGGATTTACACCATTTAAGCAAAAGGCACAAGTCTGAACTGAGGACTACCTCTTTGGCAAATTTGGTGTAATTCCTTTCAGCAGTTTGGGCTGTAGCTGCGTCAACAAGTCCTATGGGAAAATGCATGGGGAAAACGTGTTTTGGGACCCCCCTTTTTTCTCGGCCCCGGCTTGACGAATCACCGTGACATTTTCAGGATAGGAGCGGACCGGAGCTGGCCAAAAGTTTGGAAAATTTCGCGAAGATTCGTCAATCGGCGCCAACGTTATTTTCAAATAGAATGTTGCGGATTTTCTATGGAAAATAGGTCCTAACTATATCTACCTACAATATATATATATATATATATATATATATATATATATATATATATATATATGTATATATATATATATATTACCTACTGGCGGTCGCCAGTAGGTAGATATAGTTAGGACCTATTTCCCATAGGAAATCCGCAACTTTCTATTGCCAATAAGTCTGGCGCCGGTTGACGAATCTTCGCGAAATTTTCCAAACTTTTGGCCAGCTCCGGTCCGCTCCAATCCTGAAAGTTTCATGGTGATTCGTCAAGTGGGGGCTGAGAAAAAAGGGGTGTCCCAAAACGTGTTTTCCCCATGCAATTTCCCATAGGACATGTTGACGCAGCTACAGCCCGAACTGTTGAACGAAATTACACTAAATTTGGCAAAGAGGTAGTCCTCAGTTCAGACTCGTGCCTTTTGCATAAATGGTGTAAATCTGTTCAGTAGTTCCTGAGAAAATTAGACTAAAAAGATAGATATATCTGTGGCCTCGGAGGATCCGCGTAACCTATGCGCACCCTAAGCGGACCCTCCCCGAACCGAGCACGCACCTTCCCGATCACACGCTGAATGCTAATTGGCTGTGAAGTGTGTGTCTACATTCGAAACCAGGAACTGTTGGGAGCCATTTTGTGCCTCGGTAGAAGCGAGGCTGAAGAAGCAAGGGTAATAAGTGTTTAAAACATATAAAGGGGGCAGGGTAGAAATATTCTGACCCTCTAGTGTTGCTTAGGGGGTCCCAGAAGGACCCCCTGGGGCCCCCTTTTTAAAAAAAAATAAAAAATCGGCGAAATGCGCCCAGGGTGCGCGGATCCAGCCGGAAAAAAAAAAACCCGAAGCGCGGGCTTCCGCGCTTTGTTAATAATTAGCCCCCGGGTGGGTCAAATCCCGGGGGTAAAATGTTTTGAAATTTATCGAGGGAGGGGGGCTGCATGGCCCCCCTTCTGGAGCCTTCGAGGGCCCTGGGGACCGCCACCCCCCAGGGCCGGCTCCTACAGTGTCCTGGAGTGCCCACCCCCAGGACACTGTTGTTTGCTATGAGATGGCGGGAGTCTCTCGCCCTCACATAGCAAACTTCGTTAGGATTTTGAAAGAGAGAGCAGGGAAACCTGCTCTCTCTTTCAAATTCCAAACGATATTGCTTTTCCACACCGGGAGCTGCATGTCAGCAGCTCCCCATGTGGAAAAGCAATGCCGGCTCCCGAAGGACGCGGCGCTGGCTGGGACCGTGGGGGTGTTGGGACTCCCCCCACGGTCTCCAACGTTTTTATATAAGCCCCAGGGGATGGGGTCCCCGGGGATGATAAAAATTAGTGATAGGGGATACTTTTTTTTTACGGTAAAATTAGGAGTCGCGCATCCTGACGCGTTGGGTGCACGGTTCCTCTCGCATTGGGTGCGTGGATCCAAGGGAAAAAAACTGAAATTTTTGGGAGATAAACATCAAGCTTAAGTGTTTTGTTCTTGAGTGTCTCTAAAAAGAGCCGTTGTGTTCATTGAGAGTTTTTGGTACTTATAAGTAAGTACCTATACAGAGTCTAAAGTTGTTGAGGAAGACTCTGTTTCCCTCATCAGTAAAGTGTACTCCATCTCTCCTATACATCTTGTTCATATGAAAGCGCAGATTGTTATTGTAAATGGACCCCATCCTATAGTCTCAGAGAAAATCGGAAACAGATTTATTCACATGTTTCCTAGCTTTCTCAATTTGTAGACAAAAATGATTGCACCAGTTCCATTTCTGCCTTTGGCATATGTTGGAATACACAAAGGCAGTTTTACGAAAAAGTGAAATAAATTCTGCAAAGGTGTCCTTCATAAGCATTTCCAGCCCTACCCCAGTCAAAGTGCCTAGGTCATTGCCACCACAGTGCACTATTATGAGGTCAGGGTGTTGGATATGCATAAAGGATTTTAGCAATGGCATCAATTGGTGCCACTTTAACCCTCTCTGTCCAATCCATTTAATGTCTACATTTGGCAAACCTAGGTCTGTGTGAATGCCTTTGTTTTCTGCATACCTTTGGCTCCAGAAAATATAGCTGTGTCCCACAATCCACACTCTAAGCCTCTTGAAGGGAGGTCTGGATGCACTCAGATGGTCTCTGTAAATGCAATGGCAGTTTGAAAAGTAAGATTTTTCTAAAATGGTGGTTAAGATGCAGTTTTGAAAAAAGACAAGAAATCATTGGCTGTTTGACAACCTTCTACACTGAAAGGTAGGGTGCATGTTTCTGTTTTTTAAATGCATGATTCTTATTGGTTAACAAAAAGTGATTGAAAGGAACATTATATATGATAAGCTGATATGTTGAAAAGTCAAGCACACTTGCTGTTTTGATTAGCAACATTGTGTGCTGAACTTGTGACCTGTGTGCTCAGTGCAGTGTTCCATGACCTGTTTCTATGGTAACAGGCAGAGGGCAGAAATGTATGTCATTTGGAAAGGGTTGAAATGTTTAACCAATAAAAATGTGTGTTTGGTTTTGAATTTATGTGAGAAGGAATGTGATTTCATGTTTACATGTATATGTGTGGAAAATGAGAGGGAAGCTTTGCCATTCTTTGGTTTTGCTGACAGGTGCACAGTGCAGAGATTCTGTATCAGAAAATCTGGTGTGTGACTGATATACTTCTTAATCTACAAAACAACTTGAAAGGTGAGTTATTTAATTGTGAGGGGATGTATGTGCTGTATTTTGATTTTTTATACAGACTAATGTATTTTTTCAGTGCAGGGAGTACATTTTTTTGTTTACAATGTTATTGACAGTGTGTGTGTATGTAGAAAACATTCTGTGATAAGCATTTGTGTTTTTCGTGTGTTTGCAGAAAGATAACTGTGCTGTTTTTATAATTTGGTACAATTAGAAATCAGTCATTGTTTATAAATTTGCAAAATGAGTCATGTTTCTACACTAAAATGTAGTATTTGTAGATTAAGAAATGGGTTTTGGTATAGTGCAAGGGATAGTGTTGTTTGCCTAGAATGAAACAGTGAGTCTGTGTGCATTTAGGAATCATTCTGAGAGAAACATTTTGGTACTAATCTGTAGTAGAAGATTTTCTGCAATGTGTGCAGTCACCTTAGATCTTGTAGACTAGTAAATGTATTTTGTACAAGAGATAGTTGGCTGTCTATAATCACACTGTGAGTCTGTGTGTATTTGGGTAAGCATTGTGAGAGAAGCATTTGGTGACATCATGTATTTGCTTGCAGATAACTGTTTTAAAACCAGTCATGGTTTCAAGTTTTAGTAGCATTAGAAGCCAGTCTTTGCTTATGCATTGATAAAATGAGTCAGGCTTTCACACTAAAGTGCAGTACTGAAATATGTAGATTGTGTGCAGTACCCTTACCCCTTCCGGAGTAGTCAATGAGTTTTGGTAAAAGTCCTAGGGATAGTGTTGCTTGTCGAGAATCACACTGTGAGTTTGTGTGAATTTCGGTAACCATTGTGAGAGAAGCATTTGGTAACATCATGTATTTGCTGACAGATAACTATTTTAAAACATGTCTTGTTGTCAAGTTTTAGTAGCATTAGAAGGCAGTCTTTGCTTATGAATTGACAAAATGAGTTAGGCTTTGACACTAAAGTGCAGTACTGAAATATGTAGATTGTGTGCAGTCCCCTTACCCCTTGCACAGTCGTAAATGAGTTTTGATAAACTCCTAGGGATAGTGTTGCTTGTCTAGAATCACACTGTGAGTCTGTGTGCATTTGGGAACCACTGTGAGAGAAGCATTTGGTCAAATTATGTATTTGTTGACAGAAAATTGTTTCAAAACCTGTCATGTTGTCAAGTTTTAGTAGCATTAGAAGCCAGTCTTTGGTTGTGCATTAATTTAAATGATTCAGGCTTTGACAGTAAAGTACTTAAATATGTAGATTGTGTGCAGTCCCCTTACCCCATTTAGACTAGTGAATGAGTTTTGGTAAACTCCTAGGATAGTGTTCCTTGTCTACAATCACACAGTGAGTCTGTGTTCCTTCCGGGTAAGGATTGTGAGAGAAGCATTTGGTAACATTGTGCATTTGCTGACAGATAACTGTTTTAAAACCTTTCATGTTGTGAAGTTTTAGTAGCATTAGAAGACAGTCTTTGCTTATAATATTAATCCACAGTTGTAAAGTGTGAACAATCACCCGTAAGGGTCTCTAGGTGCTGGGGGCCGTCGGGAAGATTAAGCAAGCTATTGTCCAGAGTCACATGGTGCTGGACTAATCTGCCTCTGGTGCTGGGGATCAAACCGTGATCCCCAGATTCGGGAGTCAGTCACTCTGACCGCGCGCCACGATGAGTCAGGGTTTGACACTAAAGTGCAGTACTGAAATATGTAGATTGTGTGCAGTCTCCTTACCCCTTGCACAGTAGTGAATGAGTTTTGGTAAACTCCTCGGTATAATGTTGCTTGTCTAGAATCACACTGTGAGTCTGTGTGCATTTGGGAACCACTGTGAGAGAAGCATTTGGTATAATTATGTATTTTCTGACAGACAATTGTTTTTAAACCTGTCATGTTGTCAAATTTTAGTAGCATTAGAAGCCAGTCATTGCTTATGCATTGATAAAATAAGTCAGGCTTTGACACTAAAGTGCGGTACTTAAATATGTAGATTGTGTGCAGTACTCTTACCCCTTCTACACTAGTGAATGAGATTTGGTAAACTCCTAGGATAGTGTTGCTTGCCTAAAATCACACTGTGAGTCTGTGTGCATTTTGGTAAGGATTGTGAGAGAAGGATTTGGTAACATCGTGTATTTGCTGACAGACAACTGTTTTAAAACCTGTCATGTTGTCAAGTTTTAGTAGCATTAGAAGCCAGTCTTTGCTTATGCATTGATAAAATGAGTTGGCTTTGACACTAAAGTGCAGTACAAAAATATGTAGATTGTGTGCAGTCCCCTTACCCCTTCCACAGTAGTGAATGAGTTTTGGTAAACTACTAGGGATAGTGTTGCTCGTCTAGAATCACACTGTGAGTCTGCGTGCATTTGGGAACCACTGTGAGAGAAGCATTTGGTAACATCATGTATTTGCTGACAGATAACTGTTTTAAAACCTGTCATGTTGTCAAGTTTTAGTAGCATTAGAATCCAGTCATTGCTTATGCATTGATAAAATGAGTCAGGCATTGACAGTAAAGTGCAGTTCTGAAATATGTAGGTTGTGTGCAGTACCGTTACCCCTTCCACAGTAGTGAATGAGTTTTGGTAAACTCCTAGGCATAATGTTGCTCGTCTAGAATCACACTGTGTGTCTGTGTGCATTTGGAAACCACTGTGAGAGAAGCATTTGGGTACTTCATAAGTTTGAATACGCATAACTGCTTAAAAACTTTCCTGTTCTCAAGTTTTGTTAGAATTAGAAGGCAGTCATTGCTTATGTTTTCACCCAGGAACAGTCCTTGCAATACTGTAAACATTCAGTTAATATTCAAGTAGTAACAGAGTGAGGCAGGCCTTAGCACTTGCATTGATTCAAATGCTTATCCACTATGCATGCAGTCTACTAACCATCTACACAGTTCTCTTTCACATCTTTAATTCCATAGTCAGTATCCATACACTTCAAGCAAACACCCTGTCACTCCCCATGTACTCCTCTAGTGACACATTCAGCAGCATATACTAAACCATTCACTTTGCCAAAACCCAAACACGTATAAATTCACTCAGGCACTCTCTTTGCAGTACTCTTATCATTCAGTCAGTATCCAAGTACTCATGCAGCGAGCCAGGACTTACAACATGGACTGCTTCAAACACCTATCCAGTATGCATACAGGCCTCTAGTCACCTACATACTTGTCTTTCACTTCTTTAGTTACCTAGTCAGTATCTATATACTTCAATAAACATCCTTTCACTCATCTTGCACTCATCCAGTGACTGATCCATTACCATGTACTAATCTTTTTACTGCGCCAAAACTGAAAAACCTAAATGTTTTACCCAGGCACTCTCCTAGCAGTAGTCTAATGATTCATTTAGGTTCCAGGTACTCATGTAGTGAACCATGCATTACCACATAGAGGGCTACAAATGTCTATGCAGTATGCATTCAGTCTTCTAACACACTATTCACTTGTCTTTAACAGCTTCAATTCCCCAGTCAGTATCCATGTACTTTCAGCAAACATCCTGTCACTCCCCTTGCAGTGTTCCAGTAACTTATTCAGCACCATGTAGTAATGCATTCACTGCGCTAAAACTGAAACACTTGTAAATTCATCCAGGTACGCTTCTTGCAATAGTCTAATCATTCAGTCAGTACCTAAGTACTAATGGAGTGGGGCAGGCCTTAGCACATGGATTGATTCAAACGTGTTTCCACTATGCATGGAGGCCTGCAAATACCAACACAATTGCCTTTCAGACCTTCAATTTCTCTGTCAGTTTCTATAAACTCCAATAAACACTCTGTCACTTTAATTGCACACCTCCACTGACTCATTTGGCAGTAAGTACTAACCTATTCACTGCACTAGAAACGAAAATCTTAAAAAGATTCACAGAGTCACTCTTTTTTGTTGTACTCTAATGATTCAATCACTAGTCAGGTAGTTTTGCAGTGATCCAAGTGTTACTCTATGGACTGTTTCAAACGTCTATCCATTATGGATGTAGGTCTCTAGCCACCTACATACTTGTCTTTCACACCTTCAATATCCCAGACAGTATTCATACAGTTCCCGCAAATACTCTGTCACTCTCCTTATACTTCTCCAGTGACGCATTCAGCACCATGTACTAATCCATTCACTGCACCGAAAGGCAACCACTTATACATTCACCCAGGCAGTCTCCTTGAAGTGCTTTATTCATTCAGTCAGTACCCAAGTACTCATGCAGTGAGCCAGGCCTTAGCACATGAATTGCTTCAAACGCCTATCCAGTATGCATGCAGTCCTCTAACCACCTACACACTTGTCTTTCACACCTTCAATTCCCCACTCAGTATACATACACTGCAGCAAACACCCTATCACTCCCCTTGTACTCCTCCAGTGGCCCATTCAGCACCATGTACTAATCCATTCACTGCGCCAAAATTCAACGATTTATAAATTCACCCAGGCTCTCTCCTTGCAGTACTCTAATCATTCAGTCAGTACCCAAGTACTCATGCAGTGAGCCAGGCCTTAGCACATGAATTGCTTCAAATGCCTATCCACTATGCATGCAGTCCTGTAACCACCTACACACTTGTGTTTCACACCTTCAATTCCCTAGTCAGTATTCATACACTTCTAGCAAACCCCCTGTCACTCCCCTTGCAGTCGTCTAGTGACCCATTCAGCACCATGGACTAATCCATTCACTGTGCCAAAACCCGAACACTTATACATGCACCCAGGCACTCTCCTTGCAGTACTCTAATCATTTAATTAGTATCCAAGTAGTATTGGAGTGAGACAGGCCTTAACATATGGATGGATTGAAACATGTGTCCACTATGCATGTAGGTCTCTAATCACCTACACACTTGTCTTTCACACCATCAATATCCATGTCAGTATTCATACACTTCTAGGAAACACCCTGTCACTCACCCAGTGTGTCTCCTTATAGTATTGTAATCATTCAGTCAGTTAGCATGTACTCTTTTAGTGAGGTAGGCTTTAGGGCATGAACTGTTTCAAATTAGTATGCACTATGCATGTAGTGTTTTAACCATCGTCACACTTGTGCTTCAGGGCTATAGTTTCTTAGTCAGTTTTTATATAAAATGTGTTTCTACAGTAATAGAATAGTATAAATTTGAAAGTTATTAATATTCTTCTATTTGTGATTCTTTTTTACAGATACTATTTTTCAACGTTAAAATAGAGAAATCATGCCAGAAAAAAAGAAGAAAAAGATAAGAACAGAGACAGGAGAATTACTTGAAGAAACATCAACCACAAGTATTGAGTGTTCACGGTGTGAAGAAGGTTTGTGATGATATTGAGTTTTGTTACTTTGGTCCTCAGCAAGAGAGTGCAGAAACTGACAAATTAGTAGAACAAAATGTTGAGGACAATGTAGAAACCGTGATTACAAAAAAATTTGAGAATTAAATCTCAAAGTTTAAGGTAATTTCAGGTGAAAGACCAAATGTTTCTTGTATTTGTTGTCGGCGAACTCACTATAAAAATCAGACTAGGGGTGTTAATATGTATTTAAAACGTGAAATAGAAGATAATGATAAGTGGATGGAATTTGCAACTTATTTGTTGGTAGAGAATTGTTTTGATTTGGGATCTGAGCAGCTTATTTGCAAATATTGTTATAACAAATTAGATGAGAATAAAATGCCTGCTAGAGCTGTTCATAATAATCTAGAGTTGGTTGCTATTCCTCCAGAGCTGATAGATTTAAATACGTATGAGTCTATTCTCATTCAATGTGTTCACCCGTTTCAGGCTATTGTTCGTATGGAGCCTAAAACAGGAAAATTACCTCCATCAATGTTGAAAAGAGGATTGAAAGGAAGAGTTGTGTATTTACCGTTAGATTTAAGGAAAAATATTGAAACTATTGGTGTAGACCATGCAGAAAATGAGCCACTAGTCATTCTAGTTAATGGTGTTCCTACTAAGAATAAGACAATCTGGCAAGAGTTAGTGGATATTAGAAAAGTGCAAAAGGCATCATTGTATCTGTTAAAAAATAATGAGTACTATAGAAATGTGTTTGTAGGAGAAGAAGAAATAGATTTAGCAGAAGATACTGAATCATTAAGTGGACAAATTGAAAAAGTGGACATGTCCAGATGTGAAGAAATCTATGAACATTACAGTGTACATCCACTTCATTCCAAAGAGGTGATGGGGTATACGATTGAGTTGTTCCAAATGAAAAAAGCAACAGGAAGTCCCATGAGTGTATGGGAAGAGAGTTTGGAAGCTCATTGTTTCCCGCAGTTGTTTCCAACAGGAAAAGGTGGACGATATGATGAACGTCCTGTGCAGATTCCTGCATCTGAATATCTTACAACAAGATTATATGCAGAAGATCCAAGATTTCGACAATGTATCCCTTATATGTTTCATCTACTGTTTGAAAGTAACTTGTCTGGACTTTCATATGCAGTAAATCACATTTTTAAAACTGGAATGCATCTGCAAAATGTAACTGCAAAGGATTTTATGGATAAAGTGCATCAGAGAGATGACCATTTAGAATCTCAGTTGATTAATCTGATGGCATGTCAGCGTGGGACTAATGAATATTGGTACCGTTGTCATAGAGAACTGAAATGTATGCTACATAAATTGGGAAGTCCTACATGGTTTGTTACACTAAGCTGTGCTGAGTATGCTTTGGATGATTTACTTGAATTTCTTCGAGAAGCAAATTCCAATATAAAAAATATTGAATACAAGACACCTGGAGAATTGTGCTCATTGGATCCTGTTAATGTATGCAGATATTTCAATCATAGATTTGAAGCTATGATGTCTTTCATCTGCAATAAAAAGAATCCTCCTCTTGGAGAAGTTGTGGATTTCTTTTGGAGAAAGAAGTATCAAGCAAGAGGTGCTCCTCATAAACATATGTTGTTATGGATCAAGGACGCCCCCAAATTTGGAAGAGATTCAGATGAAACTGTTTTGTCTTTCATTGAAGATTATGCCACATATGCTGTACCCAATAGCAAAGAACATAAAAACTTAAAACAACAAGTCTTACGATTCCAAAGCCATCGATGTGGAAAATACTGTCGACGAAAGTACAAGTCAAAGGATAAGTTCTATACCAAATGTTGTTTTGGATTTCCACGTCCTGTATTATCCAAAGGAAGAGTGAACAGTTTTATGTCAGCTATGCGACATACCCTCACAAGAAAGTCTCCGAAAAATACCTACAACTTAAAAAGAAGTAAAGAATCAATATACATAAATGACTACAATCCAATTATTTTATCCATGTGGAATCTAACATGGATATTCAGTATGTTGCGGACAATTCCATTGCTGTTGCACGATATGTAACGTCCTACATTACTACATCAGAAAAGACGGAATTGAAAGAAATGTGGGAAGAGATTTCTCACAAGAAGACTCTAAGTAAAAAATTATACAGTTTCAGTTTGAAGATGTTATCGCATCGTGAAATTGGAGCATATGAATGTTCAGATCGGTTATCATCTGCAAGTCTATATTCCAAAAGTAGAAGAATCATTTGGGTGAGTCTAGGTCTTGCAGGAATGCGAAATCGGGTACTGAAATCTGTTCAAGAAATTTAATATTTAGCAGAAAAAGAACCAGAAAGTACAGATATTTTGAAAACGAGTATGTTGGACACATATTACCCAAATAGAAGTCATCATCTTGAGAACATGTGTCTCTATGAAGTGCTGCAAAACTACACTTTTAAACGGAATACTACAGAGAACATCAATGATGGAAAATATGCAGTGATTGGTTCTGAAGGATTTCTGGTGAAACAAAGGAAAGGAAATTTAATTATTCACAGGAAACTGAGTTGCGACACTGCTGATAAAAAGGAATTTTACTATTTAGCCCTTTTGCAAATGTTCAAACCATGGCATTCAGAACTGGAATTACTTGGAGATTTTCAGAGCTATGAAGATTCATTTAATGCTTGTAAAGATAGCATACAATGCAGTGCTTTTGCAAATTATGTGAAAATGTTGAATGATGAAATTGATCAAGAACCTACAATTGCAGCTGAGGATGCTAGAGACAGTTCTCAAGACAGTCAAAGTTCTGCTGCACTGAGTCAAGATCCACTTGGACAACCAATTGTTGAAAATGAAGCAGCAACTGCCATGAATGAGATGGAAACAGCAATGTATCAAGCTCAAGAAGATGTAATACAGTTAGGAAACTTGGAAGAACAACTAAATGTTGAACAGACACAACTATATCAACAAGTGAAAGAGCAGATTGACCATGTTCGTAATATTTTGGATGTGTCTTCTGGTTCTACACAATTTACACAAAATATCCAACAAGATGCTCAGGAATTTTTAATGTATATGCTTACCATTTTTAAAAATGAAGGTGTAGAAATAGAAAATATTTTTGGCCTTTCTTAGAAATGGGAACATCATTGTGAAAATTGCATGTATACAGGTTCCACTGATGTAGACACTGAAAGATTTCTGTATTTAACATTACCAGACTGTAAATCAGTTTCTTTTTAATAAATTAGTTAAAGGTGCAAATTAAAACATGGAGTGTAGCCAATGTAAATCAGAAATGTTATCCACATTATTTTTAACAAAATATGGGCAATACATAATTTTAATGATGTAACGTTGTACAGCTGATGGAGGAAAATTGGATACTTCAATAAAGCAGTTTGTAGCAACACAAGTATCAATATCAGGAAGGACTTTTGAAGCAATTGCAATAATTTTCCATGATGGTCCTTCCACCACATCTGGACATTACACTGCCTATATAAAATGTGACAAAGGCTGGACACTTTGTAATGATTCCTAGTTGGTTTTCAAACAACGTTTGCCTAGGGAATTACCAAATTCTTACCTAATATTTTTAAAGTCAAAGTTTTAGGAAGATAATTCACTCTCTGAGAAATTTATTATTATCATTTAATGGGACTACCATTGGACAATTTACATAAAAAGGAGTGCAAAAATACCATTTGTCCTCAAGGAAAGGTATATGTTTGAATTATGGACTTTTTTGTGCTCATTGACTCGGTGAATATTTTTAAGCGACAACATTTACAGTTTTTATAAGTTAAACTTATAAAATTTTGTTAGCCATAAGCATTTTATATATGTGTGATTTGTATCTTGTGGTATTTTACTGAGAATAGCATGTTGGGTTTTTTTAAACAATCTTTTTGATTGTTTTTTTTTGCCCGCTGTTAAGTGATGAGTACGATTGAAATCACTATTTCTAGTGAAATTCAATATATTCTGAGAACAGCAAAAAAGGCAAACAAATTACTTTGTTGAAATTATGCTGTGTTGTAAAAAATGTATTATTACATGTTATAACTATTTTTTCTTTTCTTTACAGATCCTAATTCTACAATAAGCAGTTTACATACATTTTTATTGTAAAAAAAAAAATGAAAAAAATGTATACCATTTTTAATTTCTATTACTGTGAAGGTAAGTTTAAGTAAATATAAATATGCAGAATGGGCAGATCTGCAAGAACCTACAAAGATTGAACAACTTTTTAAAAACACTCTGTTTATACCGAAGTAGTTTTGAAATCTCTGTTACCCGATATTATGTGACCTGCAAAAAAACAGATTTGATTGGTTCATAATATTTCCCATTGTACCTATCGAAGGACCGCAATCATTTCAATCATTCTTGTTTGAGCATCTTTGCAGACAAAACTCAGTGCTTACCTTCTATCATTTGGAAGCAATTTTAAAACAAAAATATGTCACTTTTTGTAAAATAGTTATTGCACAAGACACTCTTTCATATTTTCAAAGAAAGGAAAGGGCGCTCTGTGTACTTTTCTACACCATGTAAATACAACCTCATCATACACACCACTTTGCGTTGAAAGGTTGTTCTATAAGTGTTGTTATGCATGATTGCACTGAATACTCATAGAACAAGACACATCTCCAGATTTATCAGAAATCATAGATCTCGATATGTGTGTAAATGCTGCACCATTCTCTACTTGGTGTACGAAAGCACAACAAGGAGAATTGTTTTTTTTTCTCCTCATTTTTAAATCTTCAATGCATGCTAAAATGTTCAGCATACATTGAAAGAGAAAAGTGTGTTTATTGATTGTTTTTGTGCATGAAGATGTGTCTTTCTGCACAAAAACAAACAGCACATGAGACAGATATCCATCCACTATGGTGCAAGAGTGCCTGTGTCACCACATGGCTGCAATTTAACCACTTTCGTGCTCAGGACGGCTCCCGGCCATTATGAGTCATGGTAGTCGTGTGCTCATGACGGCCGGGAGCCCTCTGACCATTGCCGCTCCGCCCACGGGCAGCTAATTCCCCGCCTGTGCGGCAAATTAATCAGTGACCGAGTTTGGACAGCTCCCGGCCATCATGAGCACACGCCCACCATGATTCATGAGTATCTGGGCGCCACGACCAGCCCCGCCCCCCTCTCACCGTGGCAGAATTTGCCGCGCTTGGAAGGGGTTAAGCAGCCGTGCAGAGAGAAGCATAGATGTGCAACATATTTATGTACATATGTTGCATCCCTGTGCTTTGGAAGTACTACAACACACTGCAGTTAAAGAGGTTACTGTGTGATGCTGCAGCACTTCCTCATAGTTCTGCACTATTACATTCACCATATGCTATTAATGCATTCATTCAGTCAATTACGTTCTACACATACATTCATCTAAACTTTCACACACCAACAAACAAGTATATAGCTCTCTTTTTAAACCAGCAAAGTTAGTTCTTAGAAGAACTTTTTTTTTCTTCTTTTTTCTTTTATATTTTTTGTTTGTATTTTTGAACAATTTAAAAAAAAATGGGATTTTCATTTTTAAAAAAAAGGAAAAAGTAGAACTGGTGTAACAAAACAATGAACTTCAGTGAAAAACAAAAAAAAAAAAATAGCAATGGTGACTTTCTTGCTTGCGGCAGATCAGATCGATAGACTGCCCCCCGTAGCATAAAGTTACTCTGGGACTCTGGGACTTGGGACTTGTAGTCCTGACGCATTAGGCATCCTACAGCTGGTGTATGCAAAAGTACTTACTTTGGGGGTGAAGCGGTGTATCACTTATCAGGATGGGGCAGAATATTTATATCCATGATGGTGCCCACATCCTGTGAACACCCCCGGCGCTGAAGAAGGCAAATACTATGCCGAAATGCATTCGCCATCCGGAGTGTTTTTCAATAAAGATGTCTCCATTGTTTCCCCTATTGTGGCCTCTTCCTTTTCCTTATCCTTGGAGGAGGTGTTATATATATATATATATATATATATATATATATATATATATATATATATATATATATATATATATATATATATATATATATATATTACCTACTGGCGGTCGCCAGTAGGTAGTTATAGTTAGGACCACGTTTCCATAGGAAAACCTCAACATTCTATTTTGAATAACTTTGGCGCCGGTCGACGAATCCTCGCAAATTTCTCAAAATAGGTGGGGCGCTACGCTCCGCTCCTACCCTGAAAGTCTCGGGGGGATCCGTCAAGCGGGGGCTGAGATAAAAGGGGGGTCCCAAAACGCGTTTTTCCCATGCATTTTTCCATAGGACCTTTAGAACGAGCTACAGCCCGAACGGCTGAACAGAATTACTCAAAATTTGGGAGAGAGGTAGTCCCTAGGTCAAGGAAGTGCCTTTTGTAGGTTTGGTGTAAATCTGTTCAGTAGATTCTGAGAAAATAGCCTTTAAATCAATATATATATCTGAGCCCGCTTACGGTACGCTTACCGTACGCTTACGGTAAGCGTACGGTGGCGTGCGCGAGCGCGATTCTGATTGGCTCTTAGATCTTAGTAAACATTCGAATCGGTCGAAACCAGGAAGCGGCGGCCGCCATTTTGTGTATTTCACTCTGAAAAAAAGAGTGAAAACAAGGAAAGGGGGCAATGAGGAGAGTTACAGACCCCCTAACAATTGTAAGGGGGTCAAAGAAGGACAGAAAAGTACAAAAAAAACATTTATTGATTTTAAAAAAAATCACGGGGTACGCGTACGGTAAGCTTACGGTAAGCGTACGGTAAAAAAAATAAAAATAAATAAATGAAAAGCAGATTTAAGAGTTTAGAAATTAGGGAGCTCTAAAAAGAGCTGTTGTGTTTATGAAGTCATTTTTTTAGTGGTACCTACAAGTAAGTACCGATGCAGAGTCTAAGGTTCAAGAGGAAGACTCTGTTCCCTTCATCATTGAAGTGCACACCATCTCCTCTATAAATGTCTTGCATGTCATAACGCAAGTTGTTGTGGTAAATGGCACCCATACCATAGTCACGGAGGAAAGCAGAAACAGATTTGTTGACGTGCTTTCTTGCTTTGTCAATCTGCGGACAGAAATGATTGGACCAGTTCCATTTTTGCCTTTGGCATATGTTGGAAAACACAAAGGCAGTTTTAGGGAAAAGTGTAAACAGTTGTGCAAAGGTGTCCTTCATAAGCATTTCCAGACCTACCCCAGTCAAAGTGCCTAGGTCATTGCCACCACAGTGCACTATTATGAGGTCAGGGTGTTGGATTTGAATGAAGGATTTCACCAATGGCATCAATTGGTGCCACTTTAACCCTCTCTGACCAATCCATTTAATGTCTACATTTGGCAAAGCAAGGTCTCTCACCATACCTGTTTTCTCTGCAAACTTTTCACTCCAGAAGACATAGCTGTGCCCTACAATCCACACTGTGAACATCTTCAAAGGAGAACTGGATGCACTCAGGAGGTGTCTTTCAGTAGAATGGCAATATGAAAAGAAAGACAGTTTGGAAATGGAGGCATACATATTTTTTTAAAACAAAAAGAACTGATTGGCTGTTTCATACCATTCCAGAATAAAAACTAGGCTGTATGTGAAAATTAATAGAAGCATGTTTTGTATTGGTACAAAAAAATGTGTAACCAAAGAACAGTACTATGGATTTGCTGTTAGGTTTGAAAAGTCAAGCACTCTTGCTCTGTGGAATTGAAACATTGTGTGTCGAACTTCTGACCTAACTGCACACAGCAGTGTTCCATGAGCTGTTGCTATGGTAGCAGGCAGAAGTCAAGTTGGGGGAAGGGTACTAGGCAGAAGTCAAGTTGGGGGAAGGGTACTTTTGGAAAAGGGTTCGTTTTCAACCAATAGAAATGTGTGAATACATGTGAAAAAAAGGGGGAAGCACTGAGATTTGAAACTTACATGTATATGTGTGGAAAAATAGAGGGAAAGTTTGCCATTATCTGGTTCTGCTGAGAGGAGAGAGGTGAACACAACAGAGATCCTGGCTCTGATAATCTGCTGTTTGAGTGTCACATTTCTTTCACAACTAACTAATTTTAAAGGTGAGTTTAGAGTTTGAGAGGGGATGTATGTGGTAACTTAAGAAATGAATAATAGAAATGGGAATTGTTTTTGTTGTAGTTACACATGGTGGTTTCATAAAGTGTCAGTGTGTAAAAAAAAAATCTGGAAATAAATTTTACATGTTTATTTTAAAAAATATATATAAAAAAAATATTTAAGGATTTTAAAAATTTAAGCATAGTCTTTATAAAAGGTAAGAAAATTAAATTAAAAATATGTTTGAAAAAAATGAAGAATAAAAAAAAATAGCATTTAAAAAACCTTGCAAATTCACTGAAAAAACCATGGGTTTCACACACGTTATAGTTAGGAATTAGCATTTAAAAAACCTTGCAAATTCACTGAAAAAACCATAGGTTTCACACACGTTATAGTTAGGAATTAGCATTTAAAAAACCTTAGAAATTCAGTGAAAAAACCATAGGTTTCACACATGTTATAGTTAGCTGGACATTTTACTCGTAAAAAACCAATGAAATTGCCCCGTTATAGTTAGTTCAGCTAACTATAACTCGCGCGCCCGCAATGCACTGCTGATGACGTCACATATTACATCACTCATGACATGGTCAGTGACATCACTCATGACATCACTGATGACATCTCAAATGACATCACTGATGACATCATCCAGTGAATGTGTGTTTTTCTGAAAATTAAATATGTTTTATATATGTATATCTCAAGGTCGATGGAAGAATAAATGGGTATATAAGTGTCTAAATGGATGATTTGTTTTTGAAAAATTGATTGTGTAACTGACTGATTAAGTGTATCTCTCACTTTGTGTATAAGTGGCTGCATGGGTTGGTGAGTAGCTACATGGGTGTCTATATAGGTTATTAGTTGTTTTTTTGAGTATCAGTCTGAGTGTCTGTATGGTTCGGTGGGGGGTATTACGTAGTGCATAGGTGCATGAATGAGTGACTCACTGTTTGTATGTGTTGAAGACAGCATGTGTGCAGGACTGTATGGGTGGATGAGTGTGTGTATGGGTGTGTTAGTGAGTGAAAGACTGTCTCAATAGTGTCTTCAGGAGTAACTACATATGTTTTAAACTAGTATATGTGACTATTGGTGTATATATGTGAGTATATGTGAGAGGGAGAGATTGAAAGAGTTCCTGTATGAATAAGTATGTGTTTCTATAAGTGATTGTTTAAAAGACTAAGTATGTGTAAGTTTCCGTAGAAGTAAGTGTGGTGGTGTGTGTATAACTGTATATGCAGGTGAATGTATGTTTGATTCTTTATTAGCATGAGTGACTATGTGTGTGAGTAACTCTATGGATGAGTGGCATTATGTAACAGGATGTATAGGTGTATGAGTACATATGATGAGTGAGTACATGTATGAGTGACTGTATAGGACTGTTGGTGAATGAGTGGATGTGTATATGGATCTTAGAATTACTGAAGAGGTTGTTGTAACTGGTATTGGTATGTCCATTGTTTTGAAATTTTTAGTCTCTATTTTTGAATGTGTGTATCAAAGCTTATATTAAGGTGAGAGGAGGTCTGCCACTCTATCACAAGGATGATGTCATCAGTGATGTCATCAGTGATGTCATTTGAGATGTCATCAGTGATGTCATGAGTGATGTCACTGACCATGTCATGAGTGATGTAATATGTGACGTCATCAGCAGTGCATTGCGGGCGCGCGAGTTATAGTTAGCTGAACTAACTATAACGGGGCAATTTCATTGGTTTTTTACGAGTAAAATGTCCAGCTAACTATAACATGTGTGAAACCTATGGTTTTTTCACTGAATATATATATATATATATATATCTAAACTACAATCACAAAGTAGATTAGGTAAATATTGGTCCTGAAAATAGCTACTAGATCATTGTTATGATTAAACTAATGCTGGAAACATGTTGATCTACAGCTATCTATGATAACTAATTTCTAATGTATAGCACCGCTTATTTTAATATAGGTAGGAGAACTTGTTCATTAAAGTTTTTCCTGAGAAGTACCTCATATCCTATTTTTAACTCCACACTTTTTACACAAACACCAATCTACTTTTTTGCTGCCCACAACTGCACTTCACCAAATGGCCGCAAATGATCTCCGGTAAAGAACCGCATAGAAGGTGCCCATCAGGCATTGCAGTGCCGGGCCTGAGGGGGAACAAACGCCCAATAATGAAGCATAACACATATATGTAGGTTTGCGAGGGCATTTGTTCCTATAGAGTCACGCTCCCAGCGTACCCTGAGGAACAGTTATTGACCTACACAGACTCACATACTTTATTAGGAACTGCATAACTCTTATACCTTATTAATTTATGAGTAGTCTTATGAGGTTTGTTTCGTTCAGTTCCTCTCTAGCAAAGACACCTTGCTCAGACGGGCACAGATACCAAATACACTGTACATTATAGTCCCAGAATCTAGCTTTTTTGACCCGCACAACTAACAAACCGTCATCAAAGTCTACCAGGTGCTGCTACAGGCAGGCAAAACCAAGGCAGATTGTAGACCGTTCAGAGAAAATCCTGACTCTGATGGAAGCAATATTTCACTTGCTTTATATGTAAGGCTCCTTGTTCATGGTTTCTCTAGGAGGCAATGCCATATAATGTTAGAGGGCTCGAGAAACTCAAATGTATATCTATGGCTTTATCTCGTTAGCTAAATAGTCCTGAAACAGGAGTCGCAATAGTTTGCGAATTATATTGGATACATTGCATAGAGTGTACATGTGAAGATCATCTTGATTTTTGGTAGGTCTGTAGCTTGGTCAATCAATTTTGAGGCTGAGTCCAAGAATTTCGATGGAGGATTAATATACAAATAACATTTTCCTGTTTGCATAGCATTTCAGTTAGATTAATTTGACTCTACCTCCATAATATGTAGAGAACCACAGAGTACGACTTTGTCCAGTCTTGTGTTTATTCTTTATTTACGCCTACTGGGAGATGCCACCAGATCTGACAGGTCAGGCTTTTATTTTTACATGGAGCCCCTGCACCAGTAGGGCCGGGCACACTAGTGTTCATTCTTGGCCAGATGCTGTTCATAGCACAGGGATAGTAATTCCTCGTAAAATGGAGTCCTGGCACTAAGACAATAATCCTAGGCAACATTCTGGCCTAGATAAAGTGGTGGTAATCCCAGGGAAAATGCCCACTATGGCACAATGATAGCATTTATTGGTAAACTTGTGGCCCTGGCACAATGGAGGTAATTATTGGGAAACAAATGCTTGAACTGTATCAGTGGTGGCAATCCCTAGGAATATGCTGGTCCTGGTACAGAGGTGGAAATCCCTAACTGTGGCACAGTGGTGGTAATCTCTGGCAGCACGCTCACTATGGTACAGTGGTGGTAATTCCTGATGGAATGCTGGCCCTGGCACACTATGGTAATCGGTGCCAACATGTTGGAATTATAATTAGGGCTTCCGGTTTTATGGTATTTTTTTTTTTTAACATTTCCGTCTGCTTTTATCAAGATTTATTTTTTGGCCATCTTATTGGTAGTTATTGATATATGTTTTGTGATAAATGGGACCGTAAAATGGTATATTTCCACATTTATTTAACTGTTGAACGTGCAATCGTACATGGATGCATGTCATGATTTAGCAAATTAAGCAGCCATGTATAACACAACACTACACTCATAGGTACCCATTAGCGTTGTACTACAAATATATGTTAACATATGCATGTATCTAAGGACACCTCAACCTATTTTTTACCTCTCCATGCTGTCTATTTGCTCAGCTGTTGCCTGGAATTCATGAAAGAGAGCATGGAGAGTCTCTCACAACAAGCACCATTTTCAGTATTTTTCCACTTTTAAAAATAAATACTGACAGGAAACACATTGTTTTCTCTCTGTATTTACCTGTAAAAATCTGTAAAAATGGAAAACCGGAATCCTTAATTATAATGTACAGGTGGGGAAAAGGAATTCTAGGGAGAATGAATGCCGGAGTGCGAATTTTGAAACAGAGTTTATTCTAGTGTCGGATGAAAATGTGATGTAAGGTGAAAAGGGGCACAGAGATGTAAGGTTTTCATAGAACTGGTTGCATATGCACTGGGATTATTGTGGTCTCCCTACAACGAGCAATTCATACAGTTTGTAGGTTTGACACATGAAGTTGCCACTTCTTTGTGAATTAATTTGAAAGCAAGTTCGCTCCATTCTGTGAACATTGGAGGAAGGGAGACTGCGCAGTAATTATAAGGTCAAATTATGTTAGTGGAGAACAAGGGAGTGGGACAAGAACCTGCCCAAGATATGGAGAACGGTGACAAAGTGTATGGGATATCTAAAAGAATGCGAGATGTTCAGTGGTGTAATGAAAACGGATGTATGACGTTACAACGCACACTTTTACAACGCATGCACTTACAACGCATTTTTTACAACGCATAATCCATTACAACGCACTACACTTACAACGCATGACACTACAACGCATTTTTAAAAACTACCATTACAACGCATACCATTACAACGCATAATATTTAATTGCATTTAAGGTAAGTATTAGATAGTATAGGGGTAAAAATTACTTTTCTAACTCCAGGGGGTGCAACAGTAGGGTAAGTGTTGGATAGTATAGGGGTAAAAATTACTATTCTAACTCCAGGGGGTGCAACAGTAGGGTAAGTGTTGGATAGTATAGGGGTAAAAATTACTATTCTAACTCCAGGGGGTGCAACAGTAGGGTAAGTGTTGGATAGTATAGGGGTAAAAATTGCTATTCTAACTCCAGGGGGTGCAACAGTAGGGTAAGTGTTGGATAGTATAGGGGTAAAAATTACTATTCTAACTCCAGGGGGTGCAACAGTAGGGTAATTGTTGGATAGTATAGGGGTAAAAATTACTATTCTAACTCCAGGGGGTGCAACAGTAGGGTAAGTGTTGGATAGTATAGGGGTAAAAATTACTATTCTAACTCCAGGGGGTGCAACAGTAGGGTAAGTGTTGGATAGTATAGGGGTAAAAATTGCTATTCTAACTCCAGGGGGTGCAACAGTAGGGTAAGTGTTGGATAGTATAGGGGTAAAAATTACTATTCTAACTCCAGGGGGTGCAACAGTAGGGTAAGTGTTGGATAGTATAGGGGTAAAAATTACTATTCTAACTCCAGGGGGTGCAACAGTAGGGTAAGTGTTGGATAGTGTAGTGTAATATTATGCGTTGTAATGGTAGGCGTTGTAATGGTATGCGTTGTAAAGGTAGTTTTTAAAAATGCGTTGTAGTGTCATGCGTTGTAAGTGTAGTGCGTTGTAATGGATTATGCGTTGTAAAAAATGCGTTGTAAGTGTAGTGCGTTGTAACAGTTGCGTTGTAAAGGTTGTTCCCCAATGAAAACCATTGCAGGAAAGCTGGATTGCTGTAATATACTTCAATGTATTGTGATTTCTGGTTCAGCCACTGGGAGGACATTTCTAGGATCGAGGCAGAGGCAAGCAACAGCGGTAAAGCTGTACTAAGTATAGTGGCACGTTTCCTGGTTGAGCTATTTTTCAGACACACCACTTCAATGCTTTTGGTGGGCTGTGGCCTACTGGTCTGAGCAATGACGTAGCAAAACAACAGACATTGAACCAGGGCTCAACGGATGAATACAAAAACCTGCCACCTGCTGGAGCTGCAATGCAACATCACCAGAAGTCCTCTTCTGCTGTGGGGCGAAGTGACACAGTGGCTGATATTTACCATTGGTTACCCCGAGCCAATGATGTTTCTTTTTATTTGAATATCCAAATGATCACAGCTTAGATTTAAATTGACCTTTTCAAGTGGTTTACTGCTATTGGCCCAGGATAATGGTGCTATATAAACTGTTATACAAATATCTTAATACTTGTATATTTTTTTTATTTTTTTATTCTCTGACCAGTAAGGTACTATTTATGAATTTGTAAAGCACAGGATTCTATTTCACATGGATTATGCCACCTTTTCCATTAGGAGGCCATGCCTCTTGTGGAAGCATCTTACATACGCTTCTTAGGCACATCCATTTTACATCACTGATTTTATTTTTAGCTTTGTCAGGACCATAGGAACCTATACCTTATACATCATCAGCTGTGAGTCTTCCAGAATCTAAGCATTGTTTCAAGGTTTAGGCATTGCTTCTTTGATCCTGGGCATAGCTTGTGTGAGATGGAGATTTGTCACAATTCTGTGCCTTGATAGGATGTGTACACGTTAGCAGCGGGATATGTTAATGCATCATGCTTCTTTATGTATAGTGAACCCTTATCAGTGACTTGAGACTACTTAAGGATAGAATCAATTGCATAAAAAAAAATGATGGAGCCCACCTGTGTGAATGTGATAAGTGGCCCCTGAGGCTCCCGTATCTCAGAGATATGCATAGGTCTAAGGCTGATAAGGGGGCAGAAGGGTGGGCTCCCTGAATTGCAGGCGCCTGTGTTACACTCCCCTGGGCAGATTCGAAGAAATGCCTTGTAAGATGACCCCTAGTTTTTCCTGAAAACAGCATATAGGTTTTAGAGCTGATTGGGGCTCTTATGCTGAGATTTGTTGTAAAATGTATCAATTTGAGTTTACTGCACTCAGTGTTCACAATTTACAACACCTTTAATTTCAAGCTAGTTATTTTTTACATTTTGTGATATAGGAAGGGACTGGAATGCGGCCGAGGTAATAACTTGTGGCTCATATTAACTCAGTCATTCCATCCGTCACTTCTTGTTTTTGTCAGCGAGTTGATCTAAGCTGCACTGGTATGCACAGACCTTGTTCCCACAGCACATGCTTCTATAGAATTAAAGCCGCACTTCACTGATGAGGCCCAACAAGTCTGAAAAGCGATGTTGCTTGTGTTCTTTTGCACACTAGACAGTGACGTAACTAAAGTGCCAGAGGGGGGCCTGAGCTCTGTGGGCCCTCTCCGGCACTGGTAGGTCCCTGTCCTGAAAGCTCTAGACTGAGTCCGAAGCGTGGGAGGCCCCCTGCATGTACTTTGCCGGGGCTCCCTCAAGTTTTGTTACATCACTGAGACGAGATGTGGCTGAGCAGCTCTTTAGGGGGCAGGTCCAATTCTGATTTGCATATGGTTGGCCCTAAGTCTGATTTGCATATGGTTGGCCCCTGTCTGTGGTCACAAAATGAGCAAAACCATGAAGAACTTTAACACCGTCCATAATAGTTTATAGTGACTGAGAATAAATAAGGCATTGCGCTGATCACTTCATGTTTGTCTCAGTAATGTGACATATGGAGACTTGTGAGAGTTTGATAAGAAAGATGGCATCTGATCTAGTTTAATCTTCAAACCATTTCATGGAACCTATATGGTCACAGGATGGACCGTGGAAAGAATGAGTCATATAAACTCTGCAAAAATAAGCTGGAGAAATATTTCATTGAAAAAATTCAGACCATATTAACCCTTTTTGTTGGAGTGTTACTTTGATGGCATTAGTCTGGGGCACAGCTGGCCATTAGAAGAGCCTCAGAGTGCGGTCTTCTGCCTGCGGGTGCCTGACCACACCATCCCTTTTTCCATCTTAGATGAATGGCGTTGGGGATTTAGAAAGCATAATTATTGAAAAATGATCTGAGGCACTTTGCTGGGACATGGTAAGATGAACATTGAAGTGCATTTTCCTCTGCATAAAAGTGTCATATTGTGAAAAATAGTTACAGACAGCTTTTACCATGATACCACCTCGTGTAATAAAAAACAAAACCTAAAATAAAAATACCCTACATTTATACATACATAAAGGGCTTTAAGTCTCCCTTTACATCTATTGTTTTATTTACCTGTGTTTTCTCATTTTGACTCCACCAGTATACAGAAAGGGGGAATGGGTCAGCCACTTCCAAGTAGTGTCCCTCTTGAATTGCAAGTGATGGCTTTTTTACCTGATCATATGCGCACATCTGCATGAAAAGAAGTACCCTTCCGTGCTAATGGGTCAGTACTTTTACCGCTGCTTTACGGCAGGAGCTATCGTTATCTTAGAACAGGAGTTATAGTTACTAGAGATATTTATAACTGGTGAATTTCAGTGTTTTTTTAAAGTATAAAACTGTAGGTTGGCACTGACATTTTCACCCAACCGCAACAACACTTTAAGCTTTGTTTTTTTCAGTAAAAAAAGTATGTGTATGTATGTGTATGTATGTGTGTATATATATATATATATATATATATATTACCTACTGGCGGTTGCCAGTAGTTAGTTATAGTAAGGAGCTATTACCCATAGGAAATCTGCAACATTCTATTTGGAGTAACTTTGGCGCCGGTTGACGAATCTTCGCAAACTTTTCAGAACTCGCGGCCCGCCCCGGTCCGCTTCTATCCTGAAAGTCTCGGGGTGATTCGTCAAGCGGGGGCCGAGAAAAAAGGGGGTTCCCAAAACGTGTTTTTCCCATGCAATTTTCCATAGGGACCTTTAGTCGCAGCTACAGCCCGAAATACACCAAATTTGGCAGAAAGGTAGACCTTGGTTCAGAGTCGTGCCTTTTGTTTAAATGGTGTAAATCCACGTGGCCCCCCTTCTGGAGCCCTCGAGGGCCCTGGGGACCGTCTCCCCCCAGGGCCGGCTCCTGCAGTGTCCCGGGGTGCCCACCCCCGGTACACTGCTGTTTGCTATGGCAGGGCGAGAGCCGAGGCTCCCGCCCTGTCATAGCAAACTTGGGATTGGTTTTTGAAAGAGAGAGCAGGGAAACCTGCTCTCTCTTTCAAAATGCAAAATGCAAACCATTTTGATTTTCCACATGGGGAGCTGCATGTTAGCAGCTCCCCATGTGGAAAAACAATGCCGGCTCCCGAAGGACGCGGGGAGCCGGCTGGGACCGTGAGGGCATTGGGGCTCCCCCCACGGTCCCCAACATTATATATGAGCTCCGGGGGATGGGGTACCCGGGGAGAATAGAAATTAGTGATAGGTGCTATTTTTTTTTCCAGTAAAATTAGGAGTCGCACACCCAGCGCGGCGCTTAGCGCAGCCCCATGGTGTGCACGCGCTGGGTGCATGACTCCTGACGCGTCGAACACGTATATGACGTCTCACGCAAGTGCGCGAGCGTCGCGTAAAGTAATGCGTATGTGTCACGTATGCGCCTGGAGTTGCTTACCGGTCGCATATCAATCGCGCAGGAAAATATGCACCCATCGCACACCCTATGCAGATCCTACACAACAATCGTAAAATGGTGGCTCAGTTCCGCACAGTGATCGAGAAAGGTACGCTTTGGTTGCGCGACTCCGAAAACAAATTGAAAAAAAACTATAAAAAATTTATAAATATTTTAAAAAATATAAAATAAAAAAAACAATATTGGAGGATCAATATTCTTAAAAACATTTTTTTTCAATTTATATTAAAAATATGTAATGTAATTTAAAAAATAAAATATGTAAAAATAAATAGTTTAAAAAATGTAGAAAAACAGTATCAAAAAACTAAATATAACAATATATTTACAAATTATCATTTAAAAAAACCTTTGAAATTCACTGAAAAAAACATAGGTTTCTGATATGTTATAGCTAGGAATTAGCATTTAAAACACCTTTGAAATTCACTGAAAAAACCATAGGTTTCAGATATGTTATAGTTAGGAATTGGCATTTAAAAAACCTTTGAAATTCACTGAAAAAACCATAGGTTTTAGGGGCATTATAGTTAGGAATTAGCATTTAAAAAACCTTAGAAATTCACTGAAAAAACCATAGGTTTTAGGGGTTTATAGTTAGCTGGACATTTCACTTGTACAAAACCAGTGAAATTCCCCCGTTATAGTTAGTTCAGCTAACTATAACTTGCACGCCCTCAATGCACTGCTGATGACATCACATATTACATCACTCATGACATGGTCAGTGACATCACTCATGAAATCACTGATGACATCTCAAATGACATCACTGATGACATCACTGATGACATCATCCACTGAATGTGTGTTTTTCTGAAATTTAAATATGTTTTTTATATGTGTATCTCAAGGTCGATGGAAGAATAAATGGGTATATAAGTGTCTAAATGGATGATTTTTTTTGAGAAATTGATTGTATAACTGACTGATTAAGTGTATCTTAGTGAATACATGGGTTAGTGAGTAATGTTTAAATATGTAAATATCTGTATCAGTCTCTCACTTTGTGTATAAGTGGCTACATGGGTTGGTGAGTAGCTACGTAAGTGTCTATACAGGTTATTAGTTGTTTTTTTGAGTATCAGTATGAGTGTCTGAGTGTCTGTATGGCTTGGTGGGGGGTATTACGTAGTGCATAGATGCATGAATGAGTGACTCACTGTTTGTATGTGTTAGTGAGTGAATGACTGTCTCAATAGTGTATTTACGAGTAACTACATATGTTTTAAACTAGTATATGTGAGTATTGGTGTATATAAGTGAGTATATGTGAGAATGAGAGATTGGAAGAGTTCCTGTATAAATTAGTATGTGTTTCTATAAATGATTGCTTAAGAGAGTAAGTATGTGTAAATTTCTGAAGAAGTAAGTGTGGTGGTGTGTGTCTAACTGTATATGCAAGTAAATGGATGTTTGATACCTTGTATGCATGTGTGACTATGTGTGTGAGTAACTCTATGGATGAGTGTCAGTGTGTAACAGGAAGTATAGGTGTATGAGTACATATGATGAGTGAGTACATGTATGAGTGACTGTATAGGACTGGTTATGAATAAGAGGATGTGTGTGTAGATCTTGGAATTACTGAATAGGTGTGTTGTAAGTGGTGTTGGTATGTCCATTGTTTTGAAAATGTTAATTTCTATTTTCGAGTGTGTGTATCAAAGGTTATATTAGGG
This sequence comes from Triturus cristatus, assembly GCF_964204655.1. NCBI lineage: Eukaryota > Metazoa > Chordata > Amphibia > Caudata > Salamandridae > Triturus > Triturus cristatus. Next base: position 204,698,877 of record NC_140588.1, on the reverse strand, counting down.
TGAGAGGAGGTCTGCCACTCTACCACTCTACCACAAGGATGATGTCATCATTGATGTCATCAGTGATGTCATTTGAGATGTCATCAGTGATGTCACTGACCATGTCATGAGCAATGTAATATGTGACGTCATCAGCAGTGCATTGCGGGCGCGCGAGTTATAGTTAGCTGAACTAACTATAACGGGGGAATTTCACTGGTTTTGTACAAGTGAAATGTCCAGCTAACTATAACACCCCTAAAACCTATGGTTTTTTTCAGTGAATATATATATATATTCACTGAAAAAACCATAGGTTTCACACATGTTATAGTTAGCGGAAATTTTACTGATAAAAAACCAATGAAATTCCCCAATTATAGTTAGTGCAGGCAACTATAACTCACGCGACCGCAATCTGGTTTTTTCAGTGAATTTGCAAGGTTTTTTAAATGCTAATTCCTAACTATAACGTGTGTGAAACCTATGGTTTTTTCAGTGAATTTGTACGGTTTTTTAAATGCTAAGTTACTTTACGCCATTCGTGGCGTGCACGCCCACTTAACGCACTTAACGCAGTTCGTTCCGTGCGCGTACGGTGCGCTTCGCGCACCGTGCGCGCACTTTACGCAGTTAGTGCCGTACACGCAAGGTGGGCACGCGGTGCGCGTAGCGCACCGTGCGCACATGGAGGACATATTATGCGCTTCCTTGTGATAGGTAATCTGTTAAATTTAATTTGTAAGTGATGACAATAATACGCCATGCACAGAGAGTGTTTTTTTTTTATTAAAATTTTTAGCGTAAGCGCACCGTACGCGTACGGTAAGCGTAATCGGCGAAATTTTAAAAAAATAAAAATTTACCGTTTTTGGCCTTAGGGGATCTTTGAGGACTCAACTAACATGGCTATGTGCATGGGCGCTGTCTAAACAGCCCCTTTATATGTTTTTTGCCTTTGTTTACACAGCCCCCCCCTCAGAGTGCGAGAGAGAAAATGGCGGCCGCCGCTTCCTGGTTTCGACCGATTCGAATGTTTACTTAGATGTAACAGCCAATCAGAATCGCGCTCGCGCACGCCACCGTACACGTACGGTAAGCTTACGGTAAGCGTACCGTAAGCGTACCGTAAGCTGGCTCAGATATATATATTGATTTAAAGGCTATTTTCTCAGAATCTACTGAACAGATTTACACCAAACCTACAAAAGGCACTTCCTTGACCTGAGGACTACCTCTCTGCCAAATTTCTAGTAATTCTGTTCAGCCGTTCGGGCTGTAGCCCTGTCTAAAGGTCCTATGGAAAAATGCATGGGATAAACGCGTTTTGGGGCCCCCCTTTTATCTCAGCCCCCGCTTGACGAATCCCCCCGAGACTTTCAGGGTAGGAGCGGAGCGTAGCGCCCCACCTATTTTAAGAAATTCGCGAGGATTTGTCGACCGGCGCCAAAGTTATTCAAAATAGAATGTTGCGGATTTCCTATGGAAACAGGGTCCTAACTATAACTACCTACTGGCGACCGCCAGTAGGTAATATATATATATATATATATATATATTCACTGAAAAAACCATAGGTTTCATGTACGCTATAGTTAGGAATTGGCATTTCAAAAACCTTAGAAATTCAGGTGGTGTGTATATAACTGTATAGGTGAGTAAATGGGAGTGTGATTGATTCTTTACATGACTATCTAGGTCTGTGAGTAACTTCATGGATGAGTGGAGGTATATGACTGTTTGAATAGGTGTATGATATTGCATATGATAGTGTTGTATTGAGGAGTGACTGCATGTATAAGTGATTGTATGGGTGAATGAGTGGATGTGTGTGTAGACCTAAGAATCAGTGAGTGGGTATGTAGTAACTGGTATTGGTGACTCTATGGTTTCAAAATTGGTAGTCTGTATTTTAGAATGGGTGTATCAAAGGTTATATTAGGGTGTGAGGAGGTGCATCGGATTATCACGTGGATGATGTCATCAGTGATATCATTTGAGATGTCATCAGTGATGTCACTGACCATGCCATGAATGATGTAATATGTGACGTCGTGAGCAGTGTGTTGCGGGGGCGCAATTCATAGTTAGCTGAACTAACTATAGCAGTAGAATTTCTATGGTTTTGTGAGTGAAATGTCCAGCTAACTATAACACCCCTGAAACCTTTTTTTTCAGTGAATTTCTAAGGTTTTTTACATGCAATTTTCTAATTATAACTTCTGTAAAACCTATGGCTTTTTCAGTGATTTTCAAAGGTTTTTTAAATGCTAATTTCTAACGACAATGTCCCTATAACCTATAATGTTTTTTAAGTAAATTTTAAAAAGACGTGTATACTGTTTATATTGAAAACTAACTTAACAGTTAACTTAACACAACGAGGAGCATACCTGGCTGGTGGTCGCTCCGCTGCGCACTCTGCATAGCCCGGGGGTCAGGAGGCGCTGTGATTTTCTTCTTTGCCGCCAGAGACCTTGCTGGACGCCGCGTTGGGGACTACAGCCCCCAGAATCCCTAGCGGCACTTCCGGCTTCCGCTTCCCTGCACGCCCGGAGGCGCTTAAAGCTGTGAGGCTCCCTCGGTGGAGCGGGGGCACAACGAGGAGCATACCTGACTGGTGGACGCTCCGCTGCGCACTCTGCATAGCCCGGGGGTCAGGAGGCGCTGTGATTTTCTTCTTTGCCGCCAGAGACCTTGCTGGACGCCGCGTTGGGGACTACAGCCCCCAGAATCCCTAGCGGCACTTCCGGCTTCCGCTTCCCTGCGCGCCCGGAGGCGCTTAAAGCTGTGAGGCTCCCTCGGTGGAGCGGGGGCACAACAAGGAGCATACCTGGCTGGTGGACGCTCCGCTGCGCACTCTGCATAGCCCGGGGGTCAGGAGGCGCTGTGATTTTCTTCTTTGCCGCCAGAGACCTTGCTGGACGCCGCGTTGGGGACTACAGCCCCCAGAATCCCTAGCGGCACTTCCGGCTTCCGCTTCCCTGCGCGCCCGGAGGCGCTTAAAGCTGTGAGGCTCCCTCGGTGGAGATGGGGCACAACGAGGAGCATACCTGGCTGGTGGTCGCTCCGCTGCGCACTCTGCATAGCCCGGGGGTCAGGAGGCGCTGTGATTTTCTTCTTTGCCGCCAGAGACCTTGCTGGACGCCGCGTTGGGGACTACAGCCCCCAGAATCCCTAGCGGCACTTCCGGCTTCCGCTTCCCTGCGCGCCCGGAGGCGCTTAAAGCTGTGAGGCTCCCTCGGTGGAGCGGGGGCACAACGAGGAGCATACCTGGCTGGTGGACGCTCCGCTGCGCACTCTGCATAGCCCGGGGGTCAGGAGGCGCTGTGATTTTCTTCTTTGCCGCCAGAGACCTTGCTGGACGCCGCGTTGGGGACTACAGCCCCCAGAATCCCTAGCGGCACTTCCGGCTTCCGCTTCCCTGCGCGCCCGGAGGCGCTTAAAGCTGTGAGGCTCCCTCGGTGGAGCGGGGGCACAACGAGGAGCATACCTGGCTGGTGGACGCTCCGCTGCGCACTCTGCATAGCCCGGGGGTCAGGAGGCGCTGTGATTTTCTTCTTTGCCGCCAGAGACCTTGCTGGACGCCGCGTTGGGGACTACAGCCCCCAGAATCCCTAGCGGCACTTCCGGCTTCCGCTTCCCTGCGCGCCCGGAGGCGCTTAAAGCTGTGAGGCTCCCTCCGCGTCGCGGGACGCGCGCGGGCGGCGCCGGGCTAAGCCCGGGCAAAGGGCGGGCCCTCTGTGGCCCTCAGAGGCCAGAAGAGACTGGACTGGGCCAGGTTTCTGTGCATCTTGTCGAATGGTGTTGACCGCGCATTGACTATTGTTGCCATTTGATATATCCATTTGTTTTTTAATCTGATTGTCCTGTTTGTGAGTGCGTAGGCAGACACTAGGGTTTCTGGGCAGAAGCTTAACCTATAAGCGAACGGAATGGTTAAATCAAAAACTGATAAAGCGATGGCGGCTCCAGCTACCCTAGATAATTTCCTGGTCAGGAAAGTAACACAGATTAATAATGATAGACGTGTATCCTTGGGGAAAGGCACCGTGATTGAAGATACATTATTAGAAAATGATTCTCTAAGCCAGCCCCAAGACCCTGAGATCAACCCGAGTGGTGTTATCTCTACGGCCCTCCCAGTTTTCATTCCTGTAGAGGTGGAGGTCCATTCTGCTTCTCGGGTGTCGTCAAGTTCTGATGCTGATGTACTAAATGAGACCCAACCTGAGATTAGGCATACGAGATCATGTAGAACACGGTCTCAAAGGGAGAACGGGAAACATAATAATTGTAAACCAAAAAAGAAGGTCGGTAAGCCAAATACTGGTACTGTTATACCAAACCCTTTTGTATTCGCGGCCACTAATGGTGCTGGTAATGGAGCTAATCTAAACTCGGATATGATTGCCTCACTTTTAAAAAACTTAGAAGCTTCTTTTACTGTCAAAATGGAGGAGCTTATTAAACCATTAACCACTAAGATTGATGATTTAGCTAAGGAAGTGATAAGGCTGGGTGACCTGTTATTGTCTCGGGAGATAGTTCAGCCTAGTGGAATTGATTACTCTGGGGGGAAAAGGAGAGATACTGCTGTTCCTAATGATATACAGAATAAGGGGAGGGGAGAATCTGCTGATACAGTTATCCCAGGACCCGTAACTTTTACCCAGCCGGATATTCCTGTGGAAACTGTTTTGCAGCAACAATTATCCATAACTCCCCACAGCATTAGAGCCTCTAGTGTGGCGAGACACAATGGTCATCTTAATCTACCACCAGACTGTGCTCCTTTTGTAGTAGTACTGACCAATGTGCCCTCTTGTGGCACCCACCCTGCATCTCCCCATGATGAATCCTTTATCTCTCTGAAAAATAAGACAGTGTCCTGGCTCAACAAAAATTGTGGATTTCCGATTTCCTATTTTGACGAGATATTAACAGTAAGGCGTGTAAATTGGGTAGGGCCGTCCAAAAAGTCTGGTTCAGGGGACTGTATAGTCGTAAATTTTAAACACCCCCAGCATGTAGCAACCGTACTTTTGAGAGCTGCTGCACTGGTTTATAACACAAATAGTATCTGTGTACGCCCCTTGGGTTATTTTTATGCACATTTGTGCAAACCACGACTGCAACAGAATTTAACCAGGCGGGGACGTGAACCTTTTACTCCCGTGCAAGAGACCCATCTTCTGCATAATATTACTAATTCCTGTGGTGTTGGTGGACCGATTGGCGTGTCTAATAGGAGTGTTAGTGCTGGACACTATCAATATGGGCCGAATCTTCACACACAGAATAGGTTCGAAGTATTATCTGGTCTTGAACTGTGCGATTGACGGGGGGCACCTGCAGCTCAGGACATCGGGGCTTCAGGTGAACCTACTAATCCAGATAATTTGGTAGGTAAATTGTCAGGATGTCTTGCTGTCTCTTGGAACATTGCGGGTCTTGCTGCCAAAATGTCTGATGTAAACTGGGTGATCTATATCAAACAATTCTCGATTATTTGTTTACAAGAAACCTGGGAATTGGGATGTGAACTCTTTTTGGAAGGGTATAGGGCCTTCTTTGTGCCAGCCTTGCCATCTGTGCGGGGTAGGCCCAAGGGGGGCCTTGTAATTTTTGTATCTATATTAATTCCCTGTGAAGTACAAAGAATTGTTGCACAGCATACAGGTGTAATGGGTGTAACCTTAAGTGGAGGTAATGTCCGTGTCGGGCTGGTGAACTTTTACAATGCTGTTCATGATAGTGGTGGCAGGAATCATATTTATTTTTTAAATTCCTTTGTTTCAAATTTTATGGAAAATGTGGGCCATAACCTCCTGATTATGGGGGATTTTAATTTGCATCCTTGTATAGACCCATTGCACAAATGTTTACCAGAAATGGTGTGTGATCGGGCAGACTGTCTCCATATGGAGCACACAAAGGAGGGTGAACTGTGTAATGACTTTTTGAATGACCATGACCTCTGTTTGGCCATGTCTTTAAAAGACCCGCTATTTCGCTTTGATACCCCTACTTTTAAAGGGCATGGAAGGGGTATCTTTATAGACCATATATTGGTCTCGCAGACGATGCAAACTTTTGTGGATTCTTTTACCATCGACTTTAGTGAATTCAGTGACCATAATCCTCTTATAATCGGTCTAAACTGCCCATGGTTCAAAAAAGGTATTACGAGTATCAGGCAAGGTAGTTTGGTTACAACTGATGGTAAGAGGCGCTTAAAATGGTCTATGGTCTCTGAGGATGTCCTCTATAAGAATATCACTGCAGGTTGTGCCGAGGACATCAAAGTTTGTATGAATGGGGGAGGTGAACCCAAGCTGGTTCTAGAAGCGTACCAAAACATTACGGAAAGGGTATCAGCATTTCTATCGGTCCCATATAAACCCCGACTTAACTTAGGCCCGAGATGGTTCAGTCATGACTGTACTCTAGCTGCCCGTAATTTGAGGGTAGCCTTGGCAGCAACCCCGAGGAACAGGGAGGCCGTAAAACTCTGTAGAAAGGAATATAAGGCTACTATTGCTGCCCGAAAAGAGTTTTTGAGGAAAGAGGCCTGGGAGGAATTGCTTGATCCCGCTACTTTGAATAACAGCACTAAATTTTGGGGTCTGGTAAAGAAACCTTTTTTGACTGGGGACTCGGGAGATGGACTGGTTTGTTGTATAACAAAGGAGGAATGGGAGAGTCATTTTAAAAGTTTATATTATTCAGAGGCAGATGCAACTATGGTTGCTGTCCCCTCTGATAGGGAAAGTACTGCCATCATTTTTGATATAAATGAGGTTCTGGTTGCTATAAAGGGTCTTACTGCTAACAAAGCCCCTGGCCCTGATGGAATACCACCTGATCTTTATAAATCTGATCCGGACTTTTGGGCTCCCATTCTGACTGCTGTTTTTAATGCAGCAGCCACATTGGGTTGCCCGGAGACTTGGGGTCTCTCAACAATAGTTCCGGTCTTTAAGAAAGGAGACAGGGGTAGTGCTTTGTGTTATCGCCCAATCTCGTTAATTGATTCAATGGTGAAGATAATGGGGAGAGTTATACTCCAACGCCTAACAAGCTGGACGAACGAAAACAATATTTTGTCGACCTCTCAATATGGTTTTTGTGAAGGGCGTTCAACTATAACTCAATGTCTTCATTTGTTTCTTATATTGAATAAATATACTGTTGTGTATAAAGGAACAATTCACCTTGCCTTCATGGATCTGTCCTCTGCCTTCGACTGTGTCAATAGGGGGAGGCTGTGGCAGACCATGAAGGATAAGGGTATTGATAAGGGGATTGTGGAGTTCCTTGCGGACCTGCACAACGACACAAGAGCTAACGTGAGGTTTTCATCGACCGGGGAAACTACAAGAAGTTTTAGTATCAATAAAGGAGTACGTCAGGGGTGTATTTTGGCCCCTTTTCTTTTTAACTTTTATATAAATGACCTTGAGGCTGTCTTACAAGAGGTAAAATCAGACTGCCCTAGAGTTGGTCTGAGGGGTATCCCTCTACTTTTATATGCTGACGATGCGGTCTTAATTTCCAGAACAGAAGTTGGTCTCCAGGCACTATTGAATGTTTTTAATAATTTCATGTGTGATAGGGACCTTAAGGTCAACAACTCAAAATCCTATATTATGCATGTTGGCCGACAACCGAAGAAGAAGTTCAATTTTAAATTGAATGACGTCTCGATCCCTACCACTCAAACATTCACCTATTTAGGTATCTTATTTGATACCAAACTTAATTGGGCTCCTCACTTGGCCAAGAAAAAGGGGGAAATGACTAGAGTCAATGCCTCCATCTTCAATACTGCGTCTAAACTGGGGAATAAACCAAATGTGGCTATGATGAAATTATACAACTCTAAATCCATAGCCACTGCTGTGTACGGTAGTGAGATATGGGGCTACATAAATGGCGAACAATTACAAATAGTTGAAAATAAATTTTTAAAACGCCTGTTATGTGTCCCATGTAGTACCTCGAACTTAATTGCACATGAAGAACTTGGCTGCCAGTATTTATCCGACATTGTCGGTTTAAAACCTCTGTTATGCTGGGTAAAACTATGGTTAAGTGATGAAATCCCTTTAACACATTTGATAGTGGAAGACCTTATATCACTTGATCATGCCATGTGTGTACCTTGGCTTAAATACCTGAAGTCCCAATTTTTGAAACTTGGTTGCCTGAACTTGTTTGATAAACCGAGGGATATAGTCAAGGGTGATGTAGCAACAATTAAAAAAGATTTCTCTATGAAATGTATTGCCCTAAGAGATGAAGTTGAGCTCTTAAAACCTAATGTTAGAAAGTATATTATGCTGAGTACTTGCAACTCTATGGAAAAGTATCTAACATGCCCCTTCACCTCACATGAGAAATTTTTGCTGACCCGATTCAGGTTTAACATTTTCCATCTTCTCTTATTTAGACCCACGGCAGATATTTTTAAGAAACCTGTAGCTCCCTGTGGCTGCGATGGGAAGTCTCCACAGGATATGCTACATTTTATGTTTTTATGTACATTTTATGAATATCCCCGTAGGAGATACCTTGTTACCCTTTTAAAGAAATTAAATTTTGAACAAATTAGACCTGCCTTTATGTACTTACAGCTGCTGCACCCGGATAGTGTCCTCCAGGTGTTAGAATTTTTAAAATTGACACTAAGATTTAGAAAATGTTTAGATGAGTAAATGTAACTTCCTCTGAACTATTAGTCGCCCATTGCACTAATGCACTTTTTTTCCTGTACTGTTTTGCCTTTGCACTCTTTTATGGAATTTATGTATTGTATGTCTGTGTGATCGATTTTGTCATTAATGTGATGTTTTTTAATATGAACTGTTTATTGATGTGTACTTTTATGGATTGAAAAATATCCGAAATAAAGTCATTATCTATCTATCTATAACTTATAATTTTGGCTCCTGGTTTTATGGTATTTATGTTTTGGTCAATTCCGTCTGTATTTATCCATCTTTTTTTTTTAAATAATTGTATCTGTATTTACCCATATATATTTTGGGTTTTGTGTAAAAATGAATCTGAAATGAGTATATTTCCACATTTATCTATCTGATAAATATGCACTCATGCCTGAAGGACTGACCGTTTTCAGTCATATAAACACTCTCAGATGATAAAATATGCACAACCTTGATGTTAAAATGTGCATGTTTTGTTTTACGAGCATATATATTGCTGTTTAAGGCTCTTTACTTAACATTCTTTTATTGTTTTAACCCTTTTAATTTTAGAACGACAGACCTATTTACCTGGTAGTCATGATTGACAGTATTTAGAATCGCTCAAAAAATAACCCAATTTCCGTTTTTATCCACATTTTAAAATAAATACAGAGAGGAAAATAAATAGTTTTCTGTCTGTATTTATCTGTAAAAATCAGTAAAAACGGAAAACAGGAAGCCCTACTTATAATTAAACAATGTTTACAACTTAATTAGCAGTAATTAACATATAAGTGTAGTATAAGTGTGACGCGGCACCTATAATACCTGACTTCGAACAACAGTGTTCACAGTTCGATTCCCGGCTCGAGCAGCATGTTAGCCCACCACTATCTCACTGTGGGCAACACCTTGCTTAATCCTCCCAATGTCCCCGAGCGCTGTCACACCTTTCCGGGGGTAGCTGTACGCTTTACAAAAGCTGGCGTTTTGTTAATTTAACAGCATAGTGATGACAAATATTAGCACGTATTTTTTTTTCTTCTATTGTGAACAATATTTTTTTTATGTCTTCTATTTAAATGTTTTTAATCATGAGAATGCAAATGACACAGTTTGCCGGGTAACAGTTTTTAAACTCTCCAACGTATGTACATATTAAGGACCTTATACGTGTTACAATGGAAATCGAAATATTTACAGCTTCAAATTTGTAACTTTTCCCAACACGTGCACAAATTAAACAGTTAAAACATGAGCACGTGTAAACTATAAAAAGTGACATCTAAATAGGCGGAGCCGCATCTTCCTTCCATAAACTACTCAATAACCAAAAAGTATATAAACCACCCGTTGTTCGATTAGTTTCGTTTTGGTGAGTTATTTATCCGTGTCCATTCTGTGATGCAGGTTCCCTTTTCTAGCATCGGATTCTTGTTTTGCGGCAACAAAACATATTCCGGAGTTGTAAGTTGTTTGATTATGGCATAGTAGATATTTATAATACGTAGCTATTTGTCAATATTTAAACATTTATATCTGGAAAAAGTGTTATTGCATGTTTTTGCCTTTTTTTCTGTAAGGTCTACAGCTTGTTTTCAGAAACAGACAGATTACAGCAAACATTGCTCCTTTTCTGGCTCCTTTCATCTTACATATTGTGACTTTCTATATTATAATATTGACACAGTACTTCACTTCAGAGGTCTTGGTGATCTGTCGGCGCAAACCCTAAAGATTTATAATGAACGTCACCAGCTTCCAGTTGTTAGTCTGTTTTCCCCTGGGGATCATATACTGTCAATATGTATCTTATAATATGAACAGTCATGGTGATCTCAGAGGAGTTCATGACCCATTGGCGCAAAGAGTAAAGGTATATAAGCAACGTCACCAGCTTCCGGTTTTTAGTCTGTTCCCCCCTTTTGATCATATACTGTGAATATGTATATTATAATTTTCACAGTCATAATGATCTCAGAGGAGTTTATGATCCGTCACCACGAAGATCAAACGTTTCGAAGTACCGGAGAAAAGAAGCTCTGAAAATATTCACCACTCGAAAGTATTTAGTTATTAATCTTCTGTTGTATTCATAACTTTATTTTCCTTTTATTTTTACTGTAACGATGGTGTCACTCGTTATACTGTAAGACTGTCCTATTGTTACAGAAGAGGAATTGGAGATTTGTCAGCGCCATCTGAAATACAGCTTACTGAGCTGTATAACATAGTTGATCAGATATTTTTTCAGTGAGCATATTTTACGAAACTGCAGTCTAAAGAAATAGAGCTTTCATACATACTTTCTTACTTTAAACATTTGATAAACCCTACATTTCTGAATGTTATTTTCTAATTTCTATTTTTCTCAGTTGGGGTTCCTATTCACTTTCTCCCTATAGAATATGTAAGTCCAGTACTGTATATTATAATAGTAGTATCCTATATATTCTTAAATGAGTACGTGATTTGTTAGCGGAACAGTGTGCGACATTTCTATGTAATATAACGTCTTTTGTGATAAACTGTTTTTTACTTATTCTTCTGACCGCAGATGATGTAGTGCAGGAGTGTTTGTTTTAGCACTTCTTTTCTACTTTATCTAAAAGTAACTGATGCCCTCTTATATTATCAAGAATATGGGGCAACACTTTTACAAACTATAGCAGAATAAAGGAGGGTATGGCCACGCTTAAGTGATCTTTTATGAAATTCCATTTTTATTTGTCACCCCTTTAATATATACAGCGTCAGTATCTGAAGAAAGTTCATTTGTAATTGCTAAATAAAAACTGTTTGAAACCTAAACTGAAATTTTTGCTGCGCAACCACACCTCCCCGTCAGAAAAGTAAACACCACATTATAAGTAAATAGTGCTCCTGGGAAGTATCCCACTCGCAAACTTAATAAAATGAAAACCACAACATACTCTGTTAATTTTCCACCATGATTTGCACAATGCACGGCAATTATATAAATGGTCCTTAAAATATATTAAAAACAATTTTTACCTTCACAATTCCTCTCCACCACCTTGTGAACACTGTACAGAGTTAATAGTGTTCCTACCCTCCCCTTTACTGCTTTGTTTTCTCGTACTCCTTTGGAAGTGCGTTACAAAATGGCTGACAAAAGAGAACTATTCCCACCCAATAAGGAGCAAACTTGTACTCGTAACACTTTAGCCAATATAATGTCCATGTTGTTCCGCAGAGGAGGAGGAAATGGCTGGCAACACTTCTACTTTTAATGCTTCACTGCCAATGAAAATTAAGCTTGGGAAGGTCCCGCTTGGAGCATGTTACCCAATGTGATGTCCCTAAAACTCCGGGGAGGGGGAAGGAATCGCTGACAACACTTCTACTTTCAATGGTTTACAGCCAATCAACAATAAGCTTGGAAAAGTCCTCCTTGGAACACATCAGCCAATCAGATGTCCCTCCTACTCTGTGGAGGGGAAGTGAATGGCTGCCAACACTTCTACTTTCAATAGTTTGCAACCAATCAACATGAAGCTCTGGAAGCTCCTCCTTACAACATGTGAGGCAATTAGATGTCCTTGCTACTCTGCGGAGGGGAAGTGAATGGCAGGAAACACTTCTACTTTCGATGGTTTGCTGCCAATGAACATTAAGCTTCTTGTTAGAACACCACAGCCAATTAAACGTTAATTGTGTTCCGCGCACAGATACAGAACACACCCTCATACATATTAATACATTTCCTGTAACAAAATGACTCTATCCAAGATAACAGTGAACACTGCATAATAAGTAAACATTATTCTGCATTATATTAAAGGAAGGCCCAATATGGTGCATTGTCCCGATATAATTTCCACAGCCTACTGAACACCCCCTCCCAACATAAGTGAAGCCCAGGGACTGCGGGGGCCCCTGCTTTAATTTTTTTAAGAAAAACCACCGGGACCTAGCCCACCCTGGGGCCTCATTAAAATAAAACACGAGAACCCGCGACCCCAACGTGAATTGCGCCGATTTTTCTTTTTTTTAAAAAAATAGTTTTTTTGGCCCTGGGGGTCCTTCTGGGACCCCCTTATCAGGAAGATTAGGGGGTCAGGGTGTTTCTACCCTGCCCCCTTCTCTTGTTTTATATCTTTGTTTCTCAGTTTTCTGTTGACTCGCTTCTACCGAGTCACAAGATGGCTGCCAACACTTCCTGGTTTGGAGTGTTGACAGCCAATCACAGTGAAGCTCGTGCACGGGACTTAGGCTCCGTCCAGATATCAAAACTTTTATTTTTCAATTTTCTCAGCAAATACTGAACGGATTTACTCCATTTTAAAAAAAAGTCACTTTCTGATCCAAGCACTACCTTTCTGCCAATGTTGGGGTAGTTCCGTTCAGTAGTTTTGGCTGTAGCCTTGCACAAAAATTCCTATGGGAAATTGATTTTTTACTCTTATTTTTTCAATTTCTCAAAAACTACTGAACGGATTTACACCATTTAAAAAACTCACTCATGACATCACTGATGACATCTCAAATGACATCACTGATGATATCACTGATGACATCATCCAGTGAATGTGTGTTTTTCAGAAAATTACATATGTTTTATATGTGTATATCTCAAGGTCGATGGAAGAATAAATGGGTATATAAGTGTCTAAATGGATGAATTGTTTTTGAAAAATTGATTGTATAACTGACTGATTAAGTGTATCTTAGTGAATACATGACTTACTGAGTAATGTTTAAATATGTAAATATCTGTAACAGTCTCTCACTTTGTGTATAAGTGGCTGCATGGGTTGGTGAGTAGCTACATGAGTGTCTATATAGGTTAATAGTTGGTTTTTGAGTATCAGTATAAGTGTCTGAGTGTCTGTATGGTTCGGTGGGGGGTATTCATGCATTGGTGCATGAATGAGTGACTCACTGTATGTGTTGAAGACAGCATGTGTGCAGGACTGTATGGGTGGATGAGTGTGTGCATGGGTGTGTTAGTGAGTGAATGACTGTCTCAATAGTGTCTTTTTGAGTAACTACATATGTTTTAAACTATTATATGTGACTATTGGTGTATATAAGTGAGTACATGTGAGAGTGAGAGATTGGAAGAGTTCCTGTGTGAATAAGTATGTGTTTCTATAAGTGATTGTTTAAAAGACTAAGTATGTGTAAGTTTCTGTAGAAGTAAGTGTGGTGGTGTGTGTATAACTGTATATGCAAGTAAATGGATGTTTGATTCTTTATTAGCATGACTATGTATGTGAGTAACTCTATGGATGAGTGGTGTTGTGTAACAGGATGTATAGGTGTATGAGTACATATGATGAGTTAATACATGTATGAGTGACTGTATAGGACTGTTGGTGAATAAGTGGATGTGTATGTGGATCTTAGAATTACTGAATAGGTTGTTGTATGTGGAATTGGTATGTCCATTCTTTTGAAAATTTTAGTTTCTGTTTTTGAATGTGTGTATCAAAGGTTATATTAGGGGGAGAGGAGGTCTGCCACTCTATCACAAGGATGATGCCATCAGTGATGTCATCAGTGATGTCATTTGAGATGTCATGAGTGATGTCATGAGTGATGTCACTGACCATGTCATGAGTGATGTAATATGTGACGTCATCAGCAGTGCATTGCGGGCGCGTGAGTTATAGTTAGCTGAACTAACTATAACGGGGGAATTTCAATGGTATTGTACGAGTGAAAAGTCCAGCTAACTATAACGCCCCTGAAACCTATGTTTTTTTCAGTGAATTTTTAAGGTTTTTTAAATGCTAATTCCTAACTATAACGTGAGTGAAACCTATGTTTTTTTCAGTGAATTTCAAAGGTTTTTTAAATGCTAATTTCTAACTATGCCTACATGTGAAGAAAGAAGAAAAAACGCACAGAAAGAAAAAAAAGAGATGCAGAAAGAAGCAACAGAAGTCCTCAAAGATGAAGAAAAGTGCATGAAGAAGGATAACGTGCAGAAAGAACAAACAGAAGATCAGAAAGAAGCCTTGTTGCAAAATCATCCAGTAACCTCAACTTTTTCAGACGGATACTGGTGGTAACTGAGTGTGACTAACCAGTCCTAGAGCCAGTGCTATGTTAAAAGACACTCAGAATACAGTGAAAACACCTACATACACCAGGGAACACTATGCGTTGGGGTCCCCCTGTGATTAGCATGACCTCCTCTGTAAGCCCCAAGTATATAATAGGGCAGGGGATTAAAACTACCTCTTAAAACGCACCACAGGGTGTGTTTGCACACGTCACCTCAGGCCCCGTCACCTCCCTTCCCCACTGTGTAAACACGCCCTGTGGCCGTTTTAAGTTGGGAGATTAAGTCCCCTTGAATCCTGAGGGTGCTAGGGTCCAACTAGACCACAAGGTACAACCAGTAAGCGCCACAGAGCTGCGTTGCAGAGAGATGTAAAAAGGGGCACGGCCTAGACCACCTCTCTGCAACGCAGCGCAGTGGCACTTACTGGAAGCACCTGGTGGGCTAGTTGGACCCCAGGGTCCCTCAGGATTGATGGGGAATTATTTCCCCAACTTAAAATGCGCTACAGAGTGTGTTTGCACACGTTAACTCAGGCCCCGTCCCCTCCCTTCATCACTGTGTAAACACGCCCTGTGGCCTTTTTTAGTTGGGAGATTAAGTTCATTTGAATCCTGAGGGTCCCTAGGGTCCAACTAGCCCACAAGGTACCTCCAGTAAGCACCACAGAGCAGCGTTGCAGAGAGGTGTAAAAAGTGGCACGGCCTGGACCACCTCTCTGCAACGCAGCTCAGTGGCGCTTACTGGAACCACCTGGTGGGCTAGTTAGCCCCCAGGGGCCCTCAGGATTTAAGGGGAATTATTTCCCCAACTTAAAATGCGCCATAGGGCGTGTTTGCACACGTCACCTCAGGCCCCGTCCCCTCCCTTCCCCACTGTGTAAACACGCCCTGTGGCCATCTTAAGTTAGGAGATTAAGTCCCCTTGAATCCTGAGGGTCCCTAGGGGCAAAATAGCCCACTAGGAACGTCCAGTAGGTGCCATTGCAGAGAGGTGTAAAAAGGGGCACAGCCTGCACCACCTCTCTGCAACACAGAGCAGTGGCACTTACTGGAAGCACCTGGTGGGCTAGTTGGACCCCAGGGTCCCTCAGGATTGAAAGGAAATTATTTCCCCAACTTAAAACGCACCACAGGGCGTGTTTGCACACGTCACCTCAGGCCCCGTCCCCTCCCTTCACCACTGTATAAACGCGCCCTGTGGCCGTTCTAAGCTGAGCGATTAAGTCCCCTTGAATCCTAGGGGTCCTTAGGGTCAAACTAGCCCACTAGGTACCTCCAGTAAGTGCCACAGAGCTGCGTTGCATAGAGGTGTAAAAAGTGGCGTGGCCTCAGAACACCTGTCTGCAACGCAGCTCCCTGGCGCATACTGGAGATACCTGTTGGGCTAGTTGGCCCTCAGGGACACTCAGTATTGAAGAGGAATTAATTCCCCAACTTACAACTGGCCAGGGGGCGCGTTTGCAGAGTGCTGCAAGGAGGGGGCGTGGCCTCCGGCGCGATGCCGGTCTTTTATTTATTTTATTTTTTTAAGAAGGAGGGCTGCGTGGCACACCTTCTTTTTCTAATTTATTGGCCCTGGGGACCCCAACCCCAGGGCCTGCACCCTTATTTTTTTTGCCTTAATCGGCCCTGGGGACCCCAACCCCCGGGTCATGGGCTTTTTTTTTTTATTCTTTAGGAGGGGGCTGCGTTGCCCCCCTCCTCAGGCCACTTATGGCCCTGGGGACCCCATCCCCTGGGGCCGGCCTTTGTTTTTTATTATTATTTTTTTTAATATATTTATAGAAACACCTAGGACATGCTGGACAAACCGCATGTACCTATCACCATGACGATTTGCGTGATATTCATTAAAAGGCGACCATGCATACAATGAATTCACGTGGAATGTATTTACACCGCTAGTGAAGCTCTGACGTGTCTGACGCCCTACCGTGTCTAATCCTGGCGCCCCCGCCGGTGGGTACTTTTCAAGTAGACACCCTTGTCATTTATTTATACAAACATGGGTAGCTATTGATGGGCACATTTAATACACACGCAAACTAAGCCATTCAAAGGGGATTCGACAAAAATTTGACCAAACTATGCAAGAAACCCCGCTCACGGTTAAAAAAAAACACATCCACCGCCGGATGTGTAATACATTTTATTTTACTCTCTGGAAAGGGGACGAACCTCACCTGAGAGTCACAGCGTGCTCCTGGCTGATCCCAATGCTGTGTTACACCCACCAGTGCCCGCCGAGTGCCACACACCTCTGTGTTGTATTCCACCAGCTAGTGCGTATGCTATGACACTCTCTAGCCCATGTGCACTGTAACACCACCCGTGAATATGTCATGCCACACTTGCCTTCGCACAGGTTATATTGCCCCATCTAACGTGCCTTCCTCGATGCCTATGTTATATCGCACAGCACTATGCCATACATATTACAATCTGGGATCCATATCTTTGTCACAGTGCATATGCAACGTTACACTCCCCAGCACATATTTTATATTACAACTTTAGAGACTAGTTAGGTTACACAACACTGCCCTGTGCATATTACACTCCAAGGCGCATATCGCATAGCATGCGCTAGTGCCTGTGCTATCTCGCGCTCTCCAATGAATCTGTCATTGTGCACAATATATTGCATATTATATTTCACGCCCTGGTTCATCTTATATCACACTTTTTGGTGCATAGTTTATACCATATACTATATCTAGTTTTCATTTTCAATCATGCTCTCAGGACTGTGTTCTATATAACACTGCGTCCACCTACCCTTTTCACGGGCATTACATTTTGCGATGGGGTGGAGGGTCAGGGGGTGTTTCTGCCAAGTGAGCCCGGAGTCACAGTGACAAACGTCCTCTTCTTCCTTAATAAAAGTGAGATTATGCTGCATACTTGTTCATATTTTAAGTAGTTCGCACAGACATACATTTTAAAAACAATAAAGTTCCTAATACCCACCTTCTCTGAACAGTTAGCTTGCTGCCCCATCCACCTCCTCCCTATCCTCTGTTGTCTGAATCCATGGACTAGCCTCCTCTCTCCTGCCATGCATGGTCTGATGTGCTGCCTCTGCCCTCCATTTAGCATGATATACCCGTCCACTCCTCCTACCCT
Source organism: Triturus cristatus (assembly GCF_964204655.1). NCBI lineage: Eukaryota > Metazoa > Chordata > Amphibia > Caudata > Salamandridae > Triturus > Triturus cristatus. The sequence continues at coordinate 204,681,022 of NC_140588.1, read as the reverse complement.
CCATTGCCCAATTCTATGGCCCATCAATGACCTCCTGCTTAGCCTCTGTGCTTAGCGTGCTGCCCCTATTCTCCTTCCCCCTGCCCTCCGATGTCTTTGTGCATGCCCCTGCTCCATCCTTTTTGCCCACCATGTTCCATGGACCTGCCACTCCTATCTACTCTGAGTGTTCTGTTGAGCTGCCACTCCCCTCCCACCTGCCTAGCATTGTTATATGACTGTAACCTGTCCCTGCCACCTCCACCCTGCCTGTCCACATGCCATGCCCCTATATCCTTCCTCCTGTCCTCCATGGTCCATTTTACTACCACACCCTTCTGCCCTCCCTGGTCTGCTGTGCTGCAACTGCTCCTCCTGCCTGCCCTGTGCAGTCTGTTGTGAGGCCCCTTCCCCTGAACTCTCTTATCTGTGCCCAGGTCCTGACCCTCCCTTCTATCCTCCATGGTCATTTGTGCATGCCCCTGCACCCTCCTTCTTGCCCATCATAGCCATTGTGCTGCCACTAACCCTCCCGCTTGCCATGCATGGTCTTCTGTGCTGCCATGGCCCCTCCCACCTTCCCTGTGTGAAGGAGAATAGGGGCAGCAAGCTAAGCACAGAGGCTAAGCAGGAGGTCAATGATGGGCCATAGAATTGGGCAATGGAGGGCAGGAGGAGTGGACTGGTACATCATGCTAAATGGAGGGCAGTGGCAGCACATCAGACCATGCATGGCAGGAGGGAGGAGGCTAGTCCATGGATTCAGACAACAGAGGATAGGGAGGAGGTGGATGGGGCAGCAAGCTAACTGTTCAGAGAAGGTGGGTATTAGGAACTTTATTGTTTTTAAAATGTGTGTCTGTGCGAACTACTTAAAATATGAACAAGTATGCAGCATTATCTCACTTTTATTCAGGAAGAAGAGGACGTTTGTGACTGTGAATCCGGGCACACTTGGCAGAAGCACCCCCTGACCCTCCACCCCCATTGCAAAATGTAATGCCTGTGAAAAGGGTAGGTGGACGCAGTGTTATATAGAACATAGTCCTGAGAGCACGATTGAAAATGAAAACTAGATGTAGTATATGGTATAAAATATGCACCAAAAAGTGTGATATAAGATGAACCGGGGCGTGAAATATAATATGCAATACATTGTGCGCAATGACAGATTCATTGGAGAGCGCGAGATAGCACAGGCACTAGCGCGTGCTATGCGATATGCGCCTTGGAGTGTAATATGCACAGGCCAGTGTTGTGTAACATAACTAGTCTCTAAAGTTGTAATATAAAATATGTGCTGGGGAGTGTAACGTTGCATATGCACTGTGACAAAGATATGGATCCCAGATTGTAATATGTATGGCATAGCGCTGTGCGTTATAACATACACATCGAGGAAGGCACGTTCGATGGGGCAATATAACCCGTGCGAAGGCAAGTGTGACATGACATATTCACGGGGTGGTGTTACAGTGCACATGGGCTAGAGAGTGTCATAGCATACGCACTAGCTGGTGGAATACAACACAGAGGTGTGAGGCAATCGGCGGGCACTGGTGGGTGTAACACAGCATTGGGCTCAGCCAGGAGCACGCTGTGTCTCTCAAGTGAGGTTCGTCTCCTTTCCAGAGAGTAAAATAAAAAGTATTACACATCCGGCGGTGGATGTATTTTTTATTAACCGTGAGGGGGTTTCTTGCATAGTTTGGTCGAATTTTTGTCGAATCCCCTTTGAATGGCTTGGTGTGCGTGTATATTAAATGTGCCCGTCAATAGCTACCCATGTTTGTATAAATAAACGACAAGGGTGTCTACTTGGAGAGTACCCACCGGCAGGGGTGCCGGGATTAGGCACGGTAGGGCGTCAGACACGTCAGAGCTTCACTAGCCGTGTAAATACATTCCATGTGGATTCATTCTATGCAAAGTTGCCTTTTAATGAATATCACGCAAATCTTCATGGTGATTGGTACATACGGTTTGTCCAGCATGTCCTAGGTGTTTCTATAAATATATATATTTTTAAAATAATATAAAACAAAGGCCGGCCCCGGGGGATGGGGTCCCCGGAGCCATAATTGGCCTGAGGAGGGGGTCAACGCAGCCCCCTCCTAAAGAATTTAAATTAAAAAAGGCCATGACCCGGGGGTTGGGGTCCCCAGGGCCGATTAAGGCCTTAGGAGGGCCACATTTATTTTTTTCAACCAAAAAAAATTAGGGTGCAGGCCCAGGGCCAGTAAATTAGAAAAAGAAGGAGGGCCACACAGCCCTCCTTCTTAAAAAAATTAAATAAATAAAAGACTGGCATCGCGCTGGAGGCTACGCCCCCTCCTTGCAGCACTCTGCAAATGCACCCCCTAGCCAGTTGTAAGTTGGGGAATTAATTCCCCTTCAATACTGAGGGTCCCTGAGGGCCAACTAGCCCAACAGGTATCTCCAGTGTGCGCCAGGGAGCTGCGTTGCAGACAGGTGTTCTGAGGCCACGCCCCTTTTTACACCTCTATGCAACGCAGCTCTGTGGCGCTTACTGGAGTTACCTAGTGGGCTAGATTGACTCTAGGGACCCTTAGGATTCAAGGGGACTTAATCTCTCAACTTAAAACAGCCACAGGGCGCGTCTACACAGTGGTGAAGGGAGGGGACGGGGCCTGAGGTGACGTGTGCAAACATGCCCTGTGGCGCGTATTAAGTTGGGGAAATTATTCCCTTTCAATCCTGAGGGACCCTGGGGGCCAACTAGCCCACCAGGTGCTTCCAGTAAGTGCCACTGCTCTGCGTTGCAGAGAGGTGGTGCAGGCCATGCCCCTTTTTACACCTCTCTGCAATGGCGCTTATTGGACGTACCTAGTGGGCTATTTTGCCCCTAGGGATCCTCAGGATTCAAGGGGACTTAATCTCCCAACTTAATACGCGATCAAGAACCAACTGCTGTCCTAGACCGTTTTCAACTTCTTTCTCGTGAAGCCTTCGACATCCTGTCTGAAAGTGTGTCGTCCGGTTCTCCTTTAGATCCTCTTCCTCATAAGATGTGGAAACTGTATGGACGTAATTCCTTTCCCTGGTTAAGGACGATCTGCAATCAATCCTTGCTGGCCGGATCGGTCCCCGTCTGCTGGAAACTAGCAGTAGTAACTCCACTGATAAAAAAGCCGAACCTGGACCCTTTGGTTCCAGCTAATTTTAGGCCCATCTCCCTCCTGCCTTACCCGGTGAAAATACTGGAAAAGCATGTGAGTAAGACTCTATCTCAGTTTCTGGAGGAGAATGACGATTCTCCAATTGTTATGCAGAGAGAATCTTGATTTCATTAAAGACATACGGAGGTTAACATTATCCCACCCTCCTCTCCATGAGGGGGTTCGGGTGTATTCAATTTAATGCAATTTGTTCATTATCTTTTGTGTTTTATCTGCTCTGGCCTTTTTTCACTATACAGTATGATCTTTTCTCCTCAGATAACAACGCTTAAGAATTCTTCTTGCTCCTCCTTTTACGTCTGTGTCATCGCAGCCCAAGAGGAAGATGAGAGCCTACTCAGTCCACTCATCATATTGCCAACATTCTATTTTATTGTGATGTATTAATGTTCTTTAAAGGGCTGCATGTTGGGCAGCAAATAAAAGTATTTGCATAATGGTAGCCTCCGGTCTTGTAATGAAATTCTTTGCTAGACAGGGACCAGTTCGGTTTCCGTCCTGGCCACGGAACCGAAACAGCGTTAACCACCATGTTGGACCACCTTCGAATGCGTGCCGACAATGGGAATGCCATGATCTTGGTGCTTCTCGATATGTCGGCAGCCTTCGATACGGTGAGCCATCCAGTCCTGTTAGAGGCTGAGACAGTCAGGCATAAAGGGTGAAGCGCTGCAATGGTTTCATTCCTACTTAGAAGACAGACAGCAGGTTGTCACCCTGCCACCGTTCTCCTCTAGCAGGTCTCCAGTTGCGTACGGGGTGCCGCAGGGGTCCGCTATTAGTCCCATCCTGTTTAACATCTACCTGCGGCCCCTGTTCCCATTAATTAAATCCTTTGGAGTCAGCTTGGTGAACTACGCTGACGATACGCAACTGGCCTTCTCTTTAGAAGGGGATGATGCACTATCCATGGACCGTTTCCATCAGTGCATGAACCAGACTACGAACTGGCTCAGAAGGAACTCTCTTCAGTTTAATAGCGGTAAAACTGAGGTGGTCCTCTGTTCGCCATTCAGGATTCCTAAATACCTTCCTCCCGATTTCTGTCTCACACCGGGGGAAGGACCCCTCACACCAGTCAGGAAGGTTCGCAACCTTGGGGTGATCATCGATGACGACCTTCAGATGGTGTCCCAGGCCAGTAAGTCTGCCAATGTCTGCTTTGCCTTGCTGCGGGTACTTCGGAACATTCTTCCTCTGCTCCCTAGGGAGTCGCGAGCTACGGTGGTACGCAGCACGGTATTAAGCAGACTTTATTACTGCAACTCCCTCTACTTAGGGGCTCCACAATATATCATCCAAGGTCTGTTGAGGATTCAGTCAGCCGCAGCCAAGCTAGTGTTCGATAGGCGACGTCGCTCTTCGTCGGCCAGAGCACTAAGGGATCTACATTGGCTCCCCGTGAGGGAAAGGGTCGTCTTTAAGTCCTTATGCATAACTTTCAGAGCAATACATGGACTAGGCCCAGCCCCTTTACAGGACAAATTTGCTCGCTATTTACCAGGCAGGCAACTTCGTTCCTCTTCAGCTGGTCTCTTGGTGATTCCGAGATTCAAGCGTTCTAGGGTAGGTGGTAGATCCTTTAGCATAGTAGCATCCGGCTTGTGGAACAAGCTCCCCGTGAACCTGCGACAGTGTAACTCCCTACTTGAATTCCGTAAGGGACTTAAGACCTGGCTATATCCTACAGCTTAAACCTGACAGGCTCTCTTCCCGACTCTCCCTCTGTCACCATTTGATGCTGTCTTAAGTCAAAAGCGCCAAGATGCCCGTAGGGCGATAGTTGCGCTATAAAAGTTCCACATCAATCATCAATCAATCATATAGATATATATACTCACTAAAAAAAACATAGGTTTCAGGGGCGTTATAGTTAGCTGGACATTTCCCTTGTACGAAACCCTAGAAATTCCCCTGTTATAGTTAGTTCAGCTAACTATAACTCGCGCTCCCGCAATGCAGTGCTGATGATGTCACATATTACATCACTCATGACATGGTCAGTGACATCACTGATGACATCACTGATGACATCTCAAATGACATCACTGATGACATCACTAATGACATCATCCAGTGAATGTGTGTTTTTATTAAAAGTTTAAATATGTTTTATATATTTATAGTGAAAGGCCTATGGAAGAAAGAGTGGGTGTATAAGTTTGTGAATGGGTGATTTTCTAGGTGCGTAACTGACTATAAGTGAGTCATTAAATGTATCTTACTGCAGAATAGTGACTAAACTGTGTGAATGTCTGTATGTGTCTGTGTGTTGGTGTATAAGTGGCTGCATGGTTTTGTGAATAGCTATATGAGTGTCTATACGGGTTATTGATTGGTTGTCTGAGTATCTCTATGGGTGCCTGAGTGTTTGTGTGGGTAGGGTGTGTGTGACTCTGTGCATAGATGTGTGAGTGGGTGATTCTATGGTGCATGGTTTTAAGAGTGCAACTGTGATGGACTGTATGGTTGGGTGAGTGTATGTATGAGTGTGTTAGTGATTGAGTGTATATCTCAGTTGTACATGTGTCAGTAACTACATATGTGAAACGCAGTGTATATGTTTGTAAGAGTGATTGAGGGAGTACCTGTATGGATGAGTGTGTGCTTGTATTAGTAATTGTATGAGAGTGTCAGAATTTTTTAGTATTTTTATGAGTAAGTGAACTTGAGTGTGTTTAACTGTATAGGTGAGTAAATTGGACTGTGTTTAATTATTTGCACAACTGACTAGGTGTGTCAGTACCTCAATGGATGATTGGCGGTGTGTGAGTGTCTATATAGGTGTATAAATGCATATTGTAGTCTTGTATGGAGTGACTGTAAGTATGAGTGACTGTACAGGTGAGTGAGTGGAGGTGTATGTAGACCTAAGAGTCAATGAGTGGGTATGTAGTTATTCGTATTGGAGTATCTATGGTTTTCAAAATGGCCATCTGAAATTTTGAGTCGGTGTATCAAAGGTTATATTAGGGTGTGAGAGGATGCACTAATTTAACACATGGATGACGTCATCAGTGATGCCATCAGTGATGTCATTTGAGATGTCATCAGTGATGTCACTGACCATGTCATGAGTGATGTAATATGTGACGTCATCAGCAGTGCATTGCGGGGGCGCGAGTTATAGTTAGCTGAACTAACTATAACAGGGGAATTTCTAGGGTTTTGTACGAGGGAAATGTCCAGCTAACTATAACGCCCCTGAAACCTCTGTTTTTTTTAGTGAATTTCTAAGGTTTTTTAAATGCCAATTCCTAACTATAACGCCCCTGAAATCTTTGGTTTTTTCAGTGAATTTTCAAGGTTTTTTAAATGCCAATTCCTAACTATAACGTGCAAGAAACCTATGTTTTTTTCAGTGAATTTCAAAGGTTTTTTAAATGCTAATTCCTATCTATAACTTATCTCTGAAGATATCATGTTTAATGATTTTGATTGGATTTCTATATTTTTCAAATTCAGTGTGTCAATTTCATTAATTATCTTTTTTTTTAAATAGTTTTTTATCACCATTTTTTAAACTTATTTTTCAATTAATTCTTTTAAAAATAAAAAAATATTATTTGAACTTAATGGGTTTTTCAAACATATTTTTTTATATTTTTCAAAATATTTTTTTAACTATATGTTCAAAACTGTATTTTATATATATATTTCAATGTTTTTGGATCCGCGCACCATATGCGCACTGTTATCGATCCCTACGCGATAGCATCCGCGCATTGTATGCGTTGGCTACGTGTTTAGTGCGCGATCGCAATGCGACCGGTACGCGACTCCCAGCCTATACGCGAGACGTTCGATGTACGTAACGCGACATTTACGCGCTTCCGCGATGCGTCATCTGCGTCTATGATGCGGTGGGTGCGCGGATCCCGCAAAGTATTTAACATTTAAAAAAACATATGTATGTATTTCATGTGAATATTAATTGAAGACAAACTCTAAACTAGTCTTAAAACTAAAATATTTTTACATCTAATCCTATAAAAAAATTTTATTCAATTTCGCGGATGCGCGCTGGGTGTGTGCTGCGTACACGCAGGGTGTGCGGATTCCATGTGACCTGCAAAAAAAGAGATTTGATTGGTTCATTACACTTCCTCTTCTAACTATTGAAAGACCACACCCATTTCAATCATTCTTCTTTGACCTTCTTTAGAGCACCATCTCTTTGCTCTAACTTTTTTCATCCAAAAAAGGCTTCAGGGCAGCAGGCATCACCTGCATCACTTCATACTTCTGTGGAGGAATTTTTGCTGGAGGCACCACCCAAAAAACGTTTTTCTTCAGTGGTGTTGAAATTTTTTACTTTTCCCGAGGGGCAGAATAAGACCAATGCCACCTTGGTCACGTGCAAGATTTGCAAAAGAGTCCTGTCGCGAGGGGATCCTAACAAGAAATACTTGTAGGAGTATAAAAAGTGCACAGAGTGCCTTTTCCTCTCTTTGTAAATATGAAAGAGTATCTTGCACAATAACTATGTTACAAAAAGTGACATATTTCCGTTTTTAAAATTCCTTGCGAATTATAGAAGGTAAGCATAGAGTTTTGTCTGCAAAGATGTTCAAAGAAGAATGATTGAAATGATTGCGGTCCTTCAATAGCTAAAATGGGAAATATTATGAACCCCTCAAATCTCTTTTTTTGCAGGTCACATGATATCTGATTATGGTCAGATTTCAAAACTACATAAACAGAATATTTTTAGAAACGTGTTTCAACTTTGTAGCTTCTTGCAGACCTCTTCATTCTGCAAAGTTGAGACTTAGTTAAACTTACCTTCACAGTAATAGGAATAAAAAATGGTATACATTTTTTTCTGTTTTTCATTCAAATATAAATTCATATAAATTGCTTATTTTAAAATTTGGATCTGTGAAAGAAAGAAAAAATAAATGATAACATGTAATAACACAGCATAATTTCCAAAAAGTAATTTTTTTGCCTTTTTTGCTGTTCTCAGAATATATTAAATGTCACTAAAAATAGTGATTTCAATCATACTCATCACTTAACAGCAGGCAAAAAAAAACACAATCTCAAAGATTGGTAAAAATAACCCAACATGCCATTCTCAAAATACAAATCACAGATATATAAAATGCAACCAGCTAACAAAATGTTTTAACTTTAACTTACAAAAACTGTAAATGATGTCGCTTTAAAATAATCACCAAATCTAAAGATGAATTTTTGCAGGATGCACCACGCCCACAACATTTTCCTTCAGTGATGTGGAAATGTTCTACTTTTCTCAAGGGGCAAACAAAGACCAATGCCACCTTTCTCATGCACAAGATTTTCAAAAGAGTTCTGTTACGAGGGGATCCTAACAAAAAATACTCATGCGACACAGCAAGTATGAAACACCTAAGGACCCTTCATCCAAACAATCTTGCACGAGAAGAGTGCAAACAGATGAGAAACACTCCTGTTCTGTATCTGTAAAAAAGAATCACAAATAAATGTGTATTAATAACTTTCAAAATTATACTATTCCATTACTGTAGAAACACATTTTATATAAATACTGACTAAGAAACTATAGCCCTGAACCACAAGTATGACGATGGTTAAAACACTACATGCATAGTGCATACTACTTTGAAGCAGTTCATGCCCTAAAGCCTACCTCACTAAAACACTACATGCTAACTGACTAAATGATTACAGTACTATAAGGAGACACACTGGGTGAGTGACAGGGTGTTTGCTAGAAGTGTATGAATACTAACTAGGGAATTGAAGGTGTGAAACACAACTGTGTAGGTGATTAGAGGACTGCATCCATACTGCATAGGCATTTAAAGCAGTCCATGTGCTAAGGCCTGGCTCACTGCATGACTACTTGGGTACTGACTGAATGATTAGAGTACAGCAAGGAGAGTGCCTGGGTGAATTTATAAGTGCTAGGCTTTTCACACAGGGAATGGATTAGTACTTGGTACTGAATGGGTCACTAGAGGAGTGCAAAGGCAGTGACAAGATGTTTGCTGGACTGTATGGATACTGACTAGGAAATTGAAAGTGTGAAAGACAAGTGTCTAAGTGGTTAGAAGACTGCATACATAGTGGATAGGGGTTTGAAGCAGTCCATGTGCTAAGGCCTGGCTCAGTGCATGGATACTTAGGCACTGAGTGAATGATTAGAGTACTGCAAAGATAGTATCTTGGTGAATTTATAAGTGTTTGAGTTTTCGCACAGTGAATGGATTAGTACATGATGCTGAATGGGTCACTAGAGGACTGCAAAGGGAGCGACAGGGTGTTTCCTGGAAGTGTATGGATACTTACTAGGGAATTGAAGGTGTGAAAGACAATTGTGTAGGTGGTTAGAGGACTGCATGCATAGTGGATAGGGGTTTGAAGCCGTCCATATGCTAAGGCCTGGGTCACTGGATGAGTACTTGGGTACTGACTGAATGATTAGAGTACTGCAAGGAGAGTGCCTGGGTGAATTTATTAGGGTTTGGGTTTTGGCGCAGTGAATGGATTAGTACATGGGGCTTAATAAGGTCACTAGAGGAGTGCAAGAGGAGTGACAGGGTGTTTGCTGGAAGTGTATGGATACTGACTGGGGAACTGAAGGTGTGAAAGACAAGTGTGTAGGTGGTTAGAGGACTGCATGCATAGTGAATAGGGGTTTGAAGAAGTCCATGTGCTAAGGCCTGGCTCAGTGCATGAATACTTAGGCAGTGACTGAATCATTAGAGTACTGGAAAGAGAGTGTCTTGGTGAATGTATAAGTGTTTGGGTTTTGGCACAGTGAATGGATTAGTACATGGTGTTGAATGGGTCACTAGAAGACTGCAAAGGGAGTGACAGGGTGTTTCCTGGAAGTATATGGATACTGACTAGGGAATTGAAGGTGTAAAAGACAAGTGTATAGTATGTTAGAACACTACATGCATACTGCATAGACATTTGAAGCAGTCTATTTGGTACTTAGAAACTGACTACATCATCAGACTACTTCTAGGACAGTGCTTGGGTAAAACTTTTACATTTTCAGTTCTGCCACAGTGAAGAGAATAGTACATGGTACTGCACCTTAGTGTCAAACCCTGACTCATTTTATCAATGCATAAGCAAAGACTAGCTTCTAATGCTACTAAAACTTGACAACATGACAGGTTTTAAAAGAGGTATCTGCTAAAAAATACACAATGTTACCAAATGCTTCTCTCACAGTGGTTCCCAAATGCACACAGACTCACAGTGTGATTCTAAACAACAACCACTATACACAGTTTTTCAAAAATCATTCACTACTGTGGAAGTGGTAAGGGAACTGCACACAATCTTCATATTTTAGGACTGCACTTTTGTGTCAAAGCCTGACTCATTTAATCAAAGCATAAGCAAAGACTGGCTTCTAATGCTACTAAAACTTGACAACATGACCGGTTTTAAAACAGTTATCTGTCAGCAAATACACGATGTTACCAAATGCTTCTCTCACAATCCTTACCCAAATGCACACAGACTCACAGTGTGATTTTAGTCAAGCAACACTATCCTAGGAGTTTACCAAAACTCATTCACTAGTCTAGAAGAGTTAATGGTACTGCACACAATCTACATATGTAAGTACAGCACATCAGTGTCAAAGCATGACTCATTTAATCAACGCATAAGCAAAGACTGGATTCTTATTTTTTTTTTTTTTTTTAATTTTTTTTATTGAATCTGATCTGAAGTATTCAATCAATCATTTTCATTACAACAGAATGAATTCTTAATGAGACAGTAATACATCAGGAAAAACAAAAATAAAGCAAAAAATTTACACAATTTGCCCCGTCATATCATATCACTCCTTTTCTTATCAGAGGGAGGATCTTACATCAGAGTACCAATCAGAGATTGGAGCCCAGATCTGGGTACCCCGGGCTCTAACTTTCCTACCTCTTGTACTATATATAGCTATCTCCTGCTTAAATGTGGCAAGAAAACGACTAAGCCACATCTGAAAGGAGGGTACATTGGGATCTTTCCAACAAGCCGCAAGAATAATACGAAAGACGGCAGTGCCCAAGAAAACAATCCTTTGTTCCTCCAGACTGTAACATAAGGATTCATCATAACCTAGAAGAAATAGGGTAGGAGAGGATCTAAGATTCCGCCCGAATACTTGAACCCAAAATCCTCCAATCGATGTTTGTAAGTTAACTACTTTTGGACATTCGGCGAACATATGAATTATATCTGCCTGTCCCTGTCTACATCTGGGACAGCAGTCATCGACTCGTAATCCCCACTTGAAGAGTTTAGCCGGAGTAAAGTACAGGTTGTATATAGTTTTAAAATATTGTGCCTTAAGGTTAGGTGCTAAAAATAATGTTGTATAAAGAGTTAGGGAGTAGGCAATATCTACATCTGGGTTTTCAAGTTTTTGTACCCAGGATCTCTCAACACGTCCTAAATCATCATTACAGGATTGAGAAAATAGGTCATATAGAGTGCCTATCCTAGTAGCTCGCTTCCCAATAATAGAGAAGAAGTAAAAACTATCTAAATTAATATTAAGTTTAGAGTTACGAATATTAGTAAAAACTTGGAAATATTTTAGATAATCTGTGGATGAAATATCGAATCTCTGTTGTAGTCCCTCGAAGGATGGGGTAATGTTCTGTCCAAAGAAATGGCCAAGTGTATATATGCCTAAATTTTCCCATCTCCTAGAGACGTTATCTATCAAAGATGGTGATATGATCTTACTATGCCAAAGGGAAATATATTTTGTTATTTTGGGTATACCTAATTGTTTAGAGGCAAGTTTCCATATTTTCCATGCATCTCCTATCACCTTAAACTTGGTCTTTTTATAATATGACGCTTCAAGTTGTTTCAAGAATAGCCCTCGACATTTATTACCTAATGCTATTTCGAAAATAGAAGGGATATAGGAGTCTGTGTTAGGTAGACTGGAAGGTTTGATTTTAAAGAGCAGGCCCATTTGTTGGAGTAGTGTCGCCCATAAATAGAATGTCAAATTCGGGATACCAAGCCCACCTCTATGTAAGGGGAGGGTTAGTGATGGCAATGCTCTCCTGATTTTACCATAATTCCATATAAATTTCGATATTATGGAATCAAAGCTTTTAACAATGCTACCATCGGCCATCAATGGGATAGCCCGGAATAGATATAATATTCTAGGAAATATACTCATTTTAATATAATTCGCTCTCCCTATTATGGAAAGATGTAAATTATCTACCCTCTTAAGATCTGTTTTCACTGCCTTGATCAAAGGATCATAATTAAGCCTAATAATCTCTTTTATCTCAGGGGAAATATTCACTCCAAGATAAATTGCATTTTTAACTCTATAGGGACTATCATATATAATATTGTTTGTACACAAAACCATGGTTTTTTCTCTATTAAGAGAATAGCCCAAGTAAGATCCAAAGACCTGGGTTATATGTTCTATCTCTGCTATTGCAGCGGCAGGTTTGGTTGTAAGCACGGCGATGTCGTCGGCGTATGCCAATATTTTAGTAGAGTATAAACCCACCTTAACTGGTTGAATTTGGGGGGAGTCAAGAAGCTTTAAAATTAAAGGGTTAATTACAAGGGCAAATAATATCGGAGAACAGGGACAACCCTGTCTAGTGCCTCTTTGTACTTCTACAAACTCTGACTCAAAACCTTCAATGGATAGTTTGGCCCTAGGGCTAATATACAGGGCTTTTAGAGCTTTGATAAAACATGGGCCAAAGTTGTTGAATTCCATAATTCCCCATAAGAAACTCCAAGATACTCGATCGAATGCTTTTTCGGCATCGAGTAGGATCATCGACATCTCTCCCCCCGTGACACCCATAATATCAAATAAGGCGATGGTTCTTCGGGTATGATCGGTCGTTCCTCTTCCAGGAATAAAACCATGTTGCCACGGGGATACGAGATGTTCGATGACCCCCCTCAGTCGGTTTGCAAGTATCTTGGAGTATAATTTTGAGTCAGAGTTTATAAGTGAGATTGGTCTATATGAAGATGGAAGCTGGGGGGGTTTCCCTTTTTTTAGAAATATCGCTATATTAGTGTGCTTCCAAGACTCTGGTGTAGCTGAGTGATATTGTACCCCTAGAAACAGATCTAATAGGTAGGGTAGTATCTGTTTGCCCAGCACCTTATATAGCTCTAGGGGGATCTTGTCAGGACCGGCCGCCTTCCCACTAGCTAAGTCCGACAATGCAATCTCTAATTCATCCATTGTAATATCTTTCTCCAGTTCTTCTCTATCTACTCTGTCTAATATTCCTGGTATCTCTGATTCCGGAAGCCATTCACTAAGAAAAATTTTCGTGTCGCTTATAGAAAGGTGTTCATTTTCAATTTGGTACACTTTTTGGTAATATTTTCGAAACACGTCTACAATATCTTGAGGGGAGGTGTACTGTTGTTCCTCATATTCAATATTCTTTATTTTATTGTATGTTTGTTTTTGTCTAGTTTTAAGAGCTAATTGCCTCCCTACTTTTTCCCCTGCTTCATAAATTCTATCTCTATTGGTTTGATAAATTTCCGCTGCTTTTTGAGTTAACGAGCTATTAATTTCTGTTTTTAAAGTCAATAATTTTTGCAGTGTATCAGAGGTTGAGATTCCTTGTTGAATTTGCTTAGCATGTAGTGTTTCCAAGTTAATAAGTTCCGCGTTAAGTTGTTTGTTAGTAATATCTTGCTTTTTCCTTATGACTAGCGACAAACGCTATAGTCTCTCCTCTTATTACTGCCTTAAAACAGTCCCATACACTAAATCTGGATGCGCTATATTGATTGCTATCAAAGAAAGATTGAGCATATAATGTGATATGATTAATATAATCCGGGTTAATAAGAAGTTTTCGGTCAAATGACCATTGGTTATTAGGTCTATTAAAACTGTCCAATTCAAAAATTAACGTAAGTGCATTGTGGTCAGAGATAGTTTTAGGGGATTTAATAATATCTACTAGGGCTGTCTGATGTAATGATGTCAAAATATAGTCTAGTCGGACATACTTGTTATGGGGATAGGAGTAATAAGTGAAGCCATTATCATTCTGCTTCAAGATGTCCCAGGTATCCATTAAGTTGTGACTATCCATCAAATGAGATAATGCCCTGTAAACTTTGGGCTTACGGCCACTATAATTCTGTGGGAGTCTATTGTTTACCAGTTTTTCAATATTTATATTAAAATCCCCACACAGAATAAGTGGACCGGTCCAGGAAGCCAGTTCTAATTCAAGTTCGATAAAGAGTTGTGGGTCATCCAAATTAGAACCATAGAGTGAACAGATGGTTATAGATGAGTCTAATTGGACCACAGCCCACCTACCATGTTTGTCAACTAGTCGGCGTCTAGGACTCCCCAAACCGGGTCTTGCCAAGATAGCAACTCCCCATATTTTAGACGTTTGAGATGTTGCAGCTATCAAATTAAATCCAGGAATTTTTAATAAATTTTTATCATGTCCAGCTATGTGAGTCTCCTGAATACAGAGAATGTCGACAGGATCCTGACATAATAATTGAAAAAATTGGGCCCTTTTCCTCCCATCATTGAGACCCGCTATGTTCCAACATCGTAGTTTTAATCTCCCCATTCTATACTATTTCCCGTTGACCTGGTCCCATCTAAGTTACATAATTTACACCACCACCAACCAACTTTACATTCAATATTCACATTGATATTCTTCTGACAGTTCTGATTAAATAAATTACCTAATATAGGATTCCTGTCAGTTAAGGGAAAAATTAGAGTGACCAAATAAGCTTTAACGTTTCTTATACTACAGATCAAGCTCATTTTTTCAATTTTTCCCCCGCTTCCCCTCCCCCCCTCCCCCTCCCACTCCCTCCAAACCCCAGCAACCCTCCCTCCACCCTCCTCCACCCAAATTGTGAGGCAATTAGACTCTATAAGAGTCTTTAGTGATGGAGAGACGCTCCCAAACCAGACTTGTGCTGAGTATAATCTTATACAAAAAAAACATAAAGAGAAGAAAAAGAAAAATATAAAGAAACATATCGAGACATTTAAAGTTTGTTTGATCTGATGCCTCAAAAATGGAAAACTCAATAATGTCAATAGTGTCCAGTAGTGTCCCTTATGCTCTCTTCTCTTCGCTGACTATTCTCAGATCCAACGATTGTTTTCTCTATTTCTCAACCGATGACCACTTAAAGTAAGCCTTTAAGTGAGACTGTCTAAAAATTATTTAGCAAAGACTGGATTCTAATGCTACTAAAACTTCACAACATGACAGGTTAAGACAGTTATCTGTCAGCAAATACACGATGTTACCAAATGCTTCTCTCACAGTGGTTCCCAAATGCACACATACTCACTGTGTGATTCTAGACAAACAACACTATCCCTTGCACTATACCAAAACACATTTCTTCATCTAGAAGAAGTACTACATTTTAGTATAGAAACATAACATAACTCATTTCACAAATTCATAAACAATGACTGGTTTCTAATTCTACCAAAATATAAAAACAGCACAGTTATCTGTCTGCAAACACATGAAAAACACAAATGCTTATCACAGAATGGTTTCTACATGCACACACACTGTCAATAAGATTGTAGAGAAAAAAAGTACTCCCTACACTTTAGCAGGAGAAATACATTAGTCTGATTAAAATCAAAATAGTCTACATACATCCCCTCACAATTAAATAACTCATCTTTCAAGTTCTTTTGTAGATTAAGAAGTATATCAGTCGCTCACCATATTTTCTTTTACTGAATCTCTGCACTGTGCACCTCTCAGCAAAAACAAAGAATGGAAAAGTTTCCTTTCATTTTCCACACATATACATGTAAACATCAAATCACAATCCTTCACACATAACCTTAAAAGCAAACACAGATTTCTATTGGTTAAACATTTCAACCCTTTCCAACTGAAATACATTTCAACCCTTCCCTCAATCTGCCTTCTGCCTGTTACCATAGAAACAGGTCATGAAACACTGCACTGAGCACACAGGTCAGAAGTTCAGCACACAATGTTGCTACACAAGAGAGGAAGTGTGCTTCACTTTTCAACATATCAGCTTATCATATATAATGTTCCTTACAATCTGTTTTTGTTAACCAATAAGAATCATACCTTTAAAAAACAGAAATATACACCCTACCTTTCAGTATACAGAGTAGTCATACAACCAATGATGTCTTGTCTTTTAAAAAAAAAATCTGTGGATCTGCGCACACAACGCGATAGGATGCGCAAAACCGTGCGCGCATTTCGCCTTTTTTTAAAAAAAAAAAGGGGGCCCAGGGGGTCCTTCTGGGACCCCCTAAGCACCTCTAGAGGGTCAGAGTATTTCCACTCTGCCCCCTTTATATGTTTTACACACTTTTTCCCCTTGCTTCTTCAGCCTCGCTTCTACCGAGGCAGAAAATGGCCGCCAACAGTTCCTGGTTTCGAATGTAGACAGACACTCGACAGCCAATTAGCATTCAGCGCGCGATTGGGAGGGTGCGCACTTGTTTCGGGGAGGGTGAGCTTACGGTGCGTGTAGGGTCCGCGGATCTTCCCCGGCCATAGATATTTATGTACTTTTACCTCTAATTTTCTCAGGAACTACTGAACGAATTCACAGCATTTATGCAAAAGGCACGAGTCTGAACTGAGGACTACCTCTTTGCCAAATTTGGTGTCATTCCGTTCAGCGGTTCGGGCTGTAGCTGTGGCAACAGATCCTATGGGAAATTGCATGGGGAAAACACATTTTGGGACCCCCTTTTTTCTCAGCCCCTGCTTGACGAATCACCACGAAACTTTCAGGGTGGGAGCGGAGCGGAGCTAGCCAAAAGTTTGGAAAATTTTGCGAGGATTCGTCAATCGGCGCCAGACTTGTTGGGAATAGAATGTTGCGGATTTCCTATGGAAAATAGGTCCTAACTAGAACTATCTGCTGGCAACCGCCAGTAGATAATATATATATATACACACATACATACACACATATATATATATATATATTCACTGAAAAAAACATAGGTTTCAGGGACGTTATAGTTAGAAATGAGCATTTAAAAAACCTTTTACATTTACAACGCAAATAGCTCTAACTCTTGTGAATGCAAAACCTATTACATTGCAAATGCTTCTTTAACTAGTAGTTGCATTTGCAGAGTGGTGGAGAAAGGGTGCTGAGCCTCCGACCAGCGCTCAGGAATTCTGCTGTGTAGGACTTACAGGAGGTACCAGGAGGGCTTCTTGGCCCCCAAAGTCCCTCAGGAGTAAAGTGGACTTCATCTCCCACCCCATAGTCTGCCAGGAGGCGCATTTGCAGAGTGGTGGAGAAAGGGTGTGTGGCCTCCGAAGACTTCTTAGCAATCCCACTGTGTGGGACTTACTGGAGGTAACATGCGGGGTAGTTGGCCCCCAAGGACATCCTTGGGGGCCAACTACCCATCCTATTACCTCCAGTAAGTCCCACAAAGCAGGATTGCTAAGTTCTCATAGCAGGTCACAGCCCCTTTGCCCACCACTCTGTAAACGTGCTCCCTGGTGTGCTCTTAGATGGGCATTGCAGTCACCTTCGCTGCGGGGTTGTCCTTTGGGGCCATCTAGCCTACCTATTACCTCCAGTAAGCCCCACACAGTGGGATTGTTAAGAAGTGGACACAGGCCATGCCCCCTTTCTCCACCACTCTGCAAACACACCTCCTAGTGTGCTCTTTGTTGGGGGATGAAGTCCCCTTGCCTACTGAGGGTCCATGGGGGCCAACTAGCCCACCAGGTACCTCCAGTAAGCCCCACACAGCTGGATTCCTGAGAGTGGTTTGAGGGCACATCCCCTTTTTACACAGTTGAAAAAACGACGCCTGGTGCACTGCTGCTTGGCGGATGAAGTCCACTTGTGTCCTGAGGTCCTCAGGGCACAAGAAGTCCTCATCGCCCCACCAGTAGTGCGCCAAGAGATGCATTTGCAGAGTGGTATAAAAAGGGACATGGCCTTGGACCACCTCTCTGCAATCCAGCTGTGTGGCACTTACTGGAGGTACCTGGTGGACTACTTGCCCCCCAGGGACCCTGAGCATTCAAGGGGACTTAATTCCCCAACTTAGAAAGTGCCATGTGGTACGTTTGCAAAGTTGTGCAGGGAAGGGTCAGGGCCTCCGGTGAGATGCAGGCTTTTATTTTTTTTAATATGTGTACAAGGGAGGCTGTGTGGCCCCCCTTGTTTTACTATTTTTGGGCCCTGGGGTTCCCATCCCAACCCAAGGCCCTCCCTTCCCTGGGCCACCATTGGCACCGGGGTCCCCATCCCCTGGGGCCTCACCAGCCTTTTTTAAAATTTTATTTTGGAGGGAGGCCCCCTTCCCCTGGCCACTTCTGGCTCCAGGGACCCCATCCCCCGGGGCCTGGCCATACTGTTTTTTTTTAGGAGGGGGCCGCGTGGCCCCCCTCCGAAGGCCAATTATGGCCCCGGGGACCCAGCCCCCGGGGCCAGCCTTCCTTTCCAAAAATAAATACATAATTTAATGGGAGGGGCCCATGTGGCTCCCCTTCCGGGCCACTTCTGGCCCCTAGGACCTCATCCCTTAGGGCCAGCCCTCAAGTTGGGGAGTGTGGGGGGAGCCCCTATACCCCCATGGTCCCGCTGGCTTCCCACCTGTTGCGGGAGAAGCCATTGCTTTTGGATAAGGTGAGCTGCTTACATGCAGCTCCCCTTGCCCAAAAGCAATCTGCTTTGCTTTTTGGAAGCAAGAGCAGGTTTCCTATGCAGGAAGCATATTTCCGGGCAGGAGCCTTGCTCCCTCCCTGTCATAGCAAATGGCAATGTTCCGAGGGTGGCCATCCTGGGACATTTCAGAAGCGAGCCCTGGAGGGGTGGCAGTCCCCAGGGCCATCAAGGGCCCCCTCACTTCATTTGCATAGCCCTGGGGAGGTGGTGGTCCCTGGGGTCAGGGGTCCATAATGGAACCCCATATTACCATACTCTATGCACCGTGGAGGTGGCGGTCCCTGGGGCTTGGGGGGGCCAACGAGGCCCCCACCCTAATTTCAAGAAAGCCCCAGGAGGTGGTGGTTGCCTGCGAGACCTCCCCACCCTTATTTCATTATGCCCCGGAGAGGTGGCGGTCCCTTGGGCTGCATGGGCCCCGTGGCCCGTGGGAGTCTTTGTGGGACCCCCTTGAGCAGGCCTAGAGGGTCCGGGTGTTTGTACCCTGCCCCCTTTCCTTATTTTTCATCTTCTTTTTTCTGATTTTTTGTGACTCGGTTACAGAGTCACAAGATGGCTGCCAACACTTCCTGGTTTAGAGTGTTGGCAGCCAATCAGAAGTCAGCTCGTGCTCGGAAGGAGTCACGAATCCTCCTTGGTGCTCAGATATATACATATTTATTTGTTTAAACTCTCTGGAACTACTGAACAGATTTACACCATTTAAAAAATGGTTGCTTTCTGAAACAAGAGCTACCTTTTTTCAAAATTTAGTGTAATTCCGTTCAGCAGTTCGGGCTGTAGGCCCGTCTAAAGTTTCCTATGGAAATTTACATGGGGAAAATGCGTTTTGGGACCCCCTTTTTTCTCTGCCCCTGTCTGACGAATCAGCCCGAAACTTCCAACACAGAAGCTGATTGGAGCGGGCCATTAGTTTAGAAGGTTTTGTGAAGATTTGTCAAACGGCACCAAAGATATTGGCAAATAAAAAAACATTTTTCCTATGGAAACTAGGTCATAACTATAACTACCTACTGGCGACCGCATTTCTACCAGAAGGTCTTTGTCAAAGCTCTGGCATACACATTGTGGCATTGTATTTATGGCATACAGTGAGTCACAGTGGAGGGAAAATTAAACATAGGAAAAAGACTTTGGGCACAAAAAATCTCATCAGTCTCAAAGAAAAAAGACTATGCAAGTCAAAAAAACTTTTTAAAAGACAATTAAAAAGTCGTTTTGTTCCAGAATTAAATAGAGAGTGCCTCACCCTTACAATAGAAAAGAATATATACAAATATATATGTACATGAATATGTAGGGTGAAAACATAGAAACAACTTCATAAAAAGGGAATTGCAAGTGCAAGTGGATCAGATCAATACAAAATCCCTTCTAATGCCCAGAAAGGAAACCTCCCCTCAAGAGTCATGATTTTAATTTTCATTATTGTTCATTGGTCCAGTGAGGATAGAAGACCGGTGGCATTAGGTGAGAGAGAGAGAGAGAGAGAGAGAGAAAATTCATGATTGAGCATTTCATTTCATTACAGTACGTGGTCCAGTGACCTTTGTAGTCCAGTGGCTTAGGTAAGAAAGAGAGAGAAAGGGTCAAGAGCAGCTTGAGGAGACAGAAAAGGGCTTAGGTAGTGTGGAAGGTCATAAAAGTATTGCAGGAAAGAGCACACATAAACCTAAGAGGTGAAGTGAAAGACAGTAAATGACAGGCTACCGTGGGACAGATGGCATTATCCTAAATGAACATGAAGCTCTTTGTCCTGGTTCGAACCTCTCGGGTGTTTGGTGTTGAGGCTGATTATATATTTGGATTTGAGTCTTCTTAGTGCTTGTTCCCTGTCTCAACCCGACTCTTCACGGGAATCCTGTCAATTCCAAAATATGAGATTTTTAAGTTCTCAGGTTTGGTGGAGCTATGTACAGTGTTGCAGTGTCTGGCCATGGGATATGTTGCATCATTATTCCTAATGGCCCTTAGGTGCTCCAAGATGTGTTTTTTCACCGGAAAGATCGTGCTCCCAACATACCTCAAACCGCATACACACAACAGGACATAGACAACAAACTTCATGTTGCAGTAATGAATGGTCGAATTTTGTGTTGCTTGCCATTTGGTAGGGGTACTGTCTTGACATTGGTACTATTGGCGCACGCCTTGCACTTCCCACATTTATGGAATCCTGGGAGTTCCCTCAACCAAGTGCTGCTGTGCTTTTGACTGTGTTCCATTAAACTGTGGACCTACATATCCCTCAGAGAGTTACTTCTGCGGTATGTGATATTGGCGCTCGGGGTGACCAATTTGCCAATAATGGAGTCCAGTTTGACTAAGTGCCAGTGTCCCCTGATGATGGCCTGGACCTTGGCACAGTCCGAATTAAAAGTGGTGATCAGTCTAATCACAGGTTCGGTTTCCTTCTTCTGCCTGGGTTTGAGTAGGGTTTCTCTCCCTACTCCACTCACCTTTCACCTAGCCTCATCCACCACTTTCCGTGTGTACCCCCTCTGGAGAAATCTTTCTAACATTATGCCTTCCTCTCGAGTGTATGCTTCTGGTGTGCTGCAATTACACCTAGCTCTGAGCAGTTCAACGTAGGGGATACTATTCTTCAGCTTGGGTGGATGGTGACTTTTGGCATGGAGGATGCTATTCCCGGCTGTTGCCTTCCTGTGTAGGCTTGTCTGTATGGTATCATCCAGTACCTCTACACTGACGTCAAGGAAGTCTAACCTTGTCTACTAGTGGTGCTTGTAAATTCTAAGTTCAGCTCATTGTTGGAGATAGCCAGAAGGAATTTGACAAGGGCATTCTGAGGGACATCCTAGATCAGGAAGATGTCATCAATGTATCTGGTCCAAAGGACCATATACTTGGTGCATTCATCAAAGTCATGTTCCCAGTCACATGCACACTCCCACCACCCCATAAAAATACAGGTGTTGCTTGGCGCGAAGCAACTGCCCATGGCAGTCCCAGACAGTTGCCTGTACCACTGCTGGCCATGCAAGAAATTGTTATTTTCTAGACAGAAATGGAGCATCTCAAGCAGCATATTGGTGTGATCATATGTGGCAATAGGTCTGTCCCTAAAATAGTGTTTGCAAGCAGTGATGCCTAGGTCATCGTTGATGCAGGTGTACAAAGACACCACATCCACAGTGGCCATGATGTAACTTGATTGCCACGGGATGTCCGTGATCTTGTATATGCAATCCATACTGTCACGGCAGAAAGAGGGCAGGCTACACACATAGGGAAATAAAAAATTATCTAGATAGATTGAAGTGTTCTCAAGGAGGCTGTCATTAGGAGAAATAATCGGCCTCCCAGGAGGATTGGTGGGGTGTATATGCACTTTCATTAACATGTAAAAGCATGGGGAGACAGGTTTTTTAACAGTTAAAACAATATTTCATCATTGTTCGAAAGCCCAAGGGTGTGCCATTTGGACAGCATGTTGTGGAAACAGTCAATGTTGGAAAGATATTGGCCCACCGTAGTTCTCATGTAGCTGCCAGAGAAATCAAGCTGTCTCTTGGCTTCGGCGATATACTTTTTGACATCCCACAAAACAACATTTCTGCCTTCTTCTGAAGGCTTGATGATGAAGCCGGTAGCTTGCTTTAGGGATTCAAGTGCCACTTTTGGCCTTTAGTTAATTTCGTCATTGCCCCAATGTTATTTCCAGTTTTGAGTTTGAGCATGTCCCGCACTACCGCCTCCTGGAAGGAATCAATGTTATTGTGTGGGGTGCTGGGGTTGAACGTAGATTTGGGTTTAATATTACTACGGCTTCTCCTGACGGTTTCCAGGTCCAGCTCCTCCAAGAGTTCCCATTCTGATGTCCAATCCCTATCCCTCAGTTCAAGTTACATCAGAGAGGCCAGGCCCCCAATGTCCCCAATGGAGAGGAGATTGGCTGATGTGTTTGATATGGCAGAATCACTGCCAGTCATCACCCATCTCGCACACCCCTTGAACCTTTGAGAGTATGTATTTTAAAAAGTTTCCTAGCAAATAAAAAGACATCAATGTGGTATATATATAGTATAAAAAAGTTGCAAGTATATAGTTATAGTTAGAACCTAGTGGGTCATTATGATCGAGGAAGGCTCACCACTGACAGCCGTGCGGTGATGGGCCTTCCACCATCAGACTGCAATTTTTCCCCCACCAAATTACAATGGCGGGGGACCCAGACTACGACCATGGCGGATGCAAAGACTGTCCACCACGGAACCACCACAGGCAATCGGTACGATTGCCTGGTGGAGCGGTCTGCATCCATAAAATGGTGGTGGTGCCTAGCAGGCACCATCCGCCAAATTAGGATGCTGTCCTCAGCCAGCCTCTCTGTGGAGGGTAAATCACCATTGAAAGGCTGGCAGAGATTGGTTTTGGGGGCCAGTTGCGGGCCTCCCTTGTGTCTGGGTGGTTTTCTGGGCACGGGGGGTGCCCATAGTACCCCCTTACATTTTACCACACCAAGTGGCAGGTACCATATGGTGCCTGTCACGTAGTGCAGTGAAATGCACAACATGCATTTTTAACATCGCTGCGGATGCTGCAATCAACAGCACCCGCCGTAATGTTAAAGTGCACAATGCGACCGCCATGGTGGCGGTGGCATCCAAATTAGGTGTGGGTCCACCGCATGCACGGCAGGCAGTCCTGATTCCCACCATGATGGGGGGCGGACTCAGGTCCCCCGCCATCATAATGACCCCCCTAGTTTCCACAGGAAGAGCGTTTTTTAATTTTTTTATTTGCCAATAATTTTGGTGTTGTTTGACGAATCTTTGCGAAATTTTCAAAACTAATTTGCCATTCACTTCAGCAGGTGTGTTGAAAAGTTCAAGATGATCCGTCAAGCAGGGGGTGAGAAAAAGGAAGGTCCGAAAACACATTTTCTCTATGGTAATTTTTACAGGAAACTTTAGACATGGCTACAGCCCGAACTGCTGAACGGAGTTTCACCAAATTTGATAGAAAGGTAGCCGTTGGTCCAGAAAGCACCCTTTTTGATAAATGGTGCAAATCTGTTCAGGATTTTCAGAGATATATAAAGGAAGTTCCAGTTGTATATCTGGGAATGCGGCGGATCAGTGGCCCCTCCTTATCTGGTGCTGAGATCTGATTGGCTGTCAACACTTCCAGCCGGGACGTGTTGGAGGCCACCTTGTGACTCGGTTGACTCGAGTCACATGAAAAAACATTTGATAAAAAGAAAAGGGGGCAGGGCAGAAATACCCTGACCCCCAAGGCCTCTTAAGTGAGGTCCAACAGGGATGCCAGGGCGAAAAAAGCATTTTTTTTTGTAAAACAAACAATTTGGTCCCTGACTCCTGCCATAATGTTTTTAAAAAATGAAGCATGGGCTCCTGCACTACATTAAATATAGACCCCCATGTGGTCCAGATCCCGGGGTCATGATACAGCTATATCAGGGGGGCACATGGGCCACCCCCTCCTGGGGTATACTACTGCCCCGGGGACCACCACCTCCCCAGGACTTCATTGCAATTAAATGTGGGGAAGGCCTGAATGGCCTTCCCCACTGTCCTGGGGACCATCATATCCCCTGGGCCTATGATTTATATAAATGGGTGGCCTCTTGGATCCCCAGCTCTGGGAACCACCACCTCCCAGGACACTTAACAATAGGAATGCGTGGGGCCTGCCCACCCCCAGCTGCCCTGGTGATCACCACTTCCCTGAGCACTTAACTGTCGGAATGCAGGAGGACTCGCCCCTGATCTACCCACAGCCCCGGGGACCACCACCTACATACATTATTTTTTTCACATACAGGGGGGTCGGTGCACAAACATAATATTTAAGGGGTCTGTTACAGGCACTGACCCCTGGGGACCACCCACCACCCACCTACCTGGGGCTACATGAAAGAAAGGAGGGGTCAGCATGGCCCCCCTCCTGGAGCCATAGAGGGCCAGCTCCTGCAATGTCCAAAGGTGGCCACCCCCAGGGACATTGCAGTTTGCTATAGCTAGGCGGGAGCGCCTCTCCTGTCAAGCCAAAGTAATTACTTCTGCTTTCAGAAAGTGAGAGCACGTAAAAGTCTCTCACTTGTGAAAAGTGCAGCAGAATTGCTTTTTCACAGAGAGAGCTGCATGCTAGCAGATGGGCCCCGGGACCGAAGTCAAGGGAGGGTCTTTAAGGGCCAACAAGGCCTCCTCTTATTTCCAGTAAGCCCCACACAGCGGGATTGCTGAGAGGTGGTCGGAGCGCATGCCCCCTTTCATCACCACTCTGCAAATGCACCTCTTGGTGCTCTGCTGGTGGGGGATGACATCCCCGTGCCTCCTCAGGGCCTCAGGACTAAATGGACTTCTTCCCCAACTAGTAGTGTGCCAAGAGGCACATTTGCAGTGTGGTGGAGAAAGGGTTTGTGGCCACTGAAAACCTCTCAGCAATCCCACTTTGTGGGACTTACTGGAGGCAACAGGAGGGGTAGTTGGCCTTCAAGGACCATCAAGAGCCAAGGGGACTTGATACCCCAACTGGAAGTGCACCAGGATGTGAATTTGCAGAATGGTGGAGAAAGAAAGCTTGGCCTCTGACAACTCCTCTGCAATCCTGCTGTGTGGGACTTATTGGGGGTACCAGAAGGGCTTCTTGGCGCCCAAACTCCCTCAGGAGTAAAGTGTACTTCATCCCCCATCCCATAGTCTACCAGGATACGCCTTTGCAGAGTGGTAGATAAAGGAGGCGGGCCTCTGAAGACGTCTTAGCAATCCCACTGTGTGGGACTTGCTGGAGGTAACAAGAGGGGTAGTTGGCCCCCAAGGATGTTCTTGGGGGCTAACTACCCCTCTTGTTACCTACAGTAAGTCCCACACAGTGGGATTGCTAAGAGGTCTTCGGAGGCCATGCACACTTTTTCCAACAGTCTGCAAAGGTGGCAAGTTGTGGAAATAACCAATTTCTTTTTTACCTTTGTTTTCACATTTTTACCTTGTGTTACTGTACACTTCTAAAGTGGAAGATCCATCCGTTTCCTGCTGAAACCCTAATCGTTTTATGAGTGTGCACTGCCTCCATGGTCAGCAGTGTGATTGCCATGCATTTGAAAGATTCCAAATGTGTTTTCACATATAAAGGAATAGCATACATCACTGGCAGCAGGAGTGAGGTCTAGTGTTGACAACATGGACATCTATTTGAAGCTAAATGAGGTGACACTAACAACCTTTGCTTCCCCCTTTTGGCCGCCGAGACTGCCTTTGCGACCCCTGGCCTCAGAAGTGCCAAAATCAGTGCCACAAACACAGATTTAGCTCACACTTACAGTGAATAGTGTCTTATTCACTATTAGTGTATTGATAAATATGACAGCTGGAGCTGGAACAAGACCCTTGTTGGCAGGTATGTATGGTGTGTGCATGCTGGTGGGTCATTGAATGAAGGCAAATAAAAACACTTTCAGTTGTAGAATATACATTGGTGCTCTCATGTGATAGTCATAAGCATCGGGGACATTAAACATCAAAACCAATAAAAAGACAGCAATTCAAAAAATATAGATGTCAACATAAGAGCAGTTCAAGATATTTATGTACATACATGAAAAGGCAAGTCGCCATTGTGTTTGCATACACCATAATAAATGAAAGGAGCAGTTACAGGTAAACAACTAAAAAGTGATCAAGTAAACATGTAGTTCTAACTCCCCCATCCCGTGGCATAACCTACCCGATAGACGATTCCCTAAGTTGTCAGAAAAAGAAGATAGAGAAAAGCGTTTGTGACAGAACATCACGTGATAGGGGCGGGGCCTAAAAATGAGGTATAGTAAGGGGGAGAGGAGTCTGCACTGGCTGGGGTTCAAGCATCAGGATCGGAAAGTCTGGGAGGAAGGGCACAAGAATGTAGGCATTCAGTCAGAGGAGTTATCAGCACTCGCAGTTGGGTCTCCCCAGAAATCTGCAACCATTGTTTCCCAAGCCCTTGCTTGCTCCAAAGGGCACCTGCCCTTGTGTGCTTCCCGAAGTAGGGCAATAACTTCCCATGTTGCCTATTGTAGTACATCCGCTCTCAAACCCTCAATCTGAGGACTCTCAGAATTCTTCCAGACCATAGTGATTTTACGCTTAGGCAACACCAAAGCCAGGTCAATGAAGCGGCTAGTGACTTTGTATTTGGTGGGGGTAAATACCCAGGAGGCAAAATCGGGGCAAAGTGGTCAGAACACTGAGCATGAGTTAGAATGTAGAGTTATGTCTGTGACTCTATTGTTACTGCTGACATACTGGAAGCAATTTTTGGCTTCCGGGGCCATCCGTGAGAAAAATACTGGCACTGTTTTACTGGAGGCAATTCCTAGCAAAGCAGGCATCTGTAATCAGTCCTTTTTTACTTGACAGCCACTCTAAAAGTAAAGTGCAAAGTAATTACTAAAGGTAATCCCTGGCATATGTGGCAATTGTGGAAAACACGCTGGTGCTGGCAAACTTGAGGAGGTTATGAGCACGGGGCACTTGTCAAAAGGGAGGACAATTGTGCCTTATTGGAGGGAGGCAACCATAACAAATGCTGGTCATCTGGGGATCGTCATGTTTCAATGGCTTGGCACATCATGAGAAGACTTGAATATTGGATTAGTGATCACTCTGAGCCTATGGCTTTTTAGCAAACTTATGTGAAATTTGTGGTTTAAAATCCACTATTTGAAGCAGTATTTTTCAGAACATTCTCAGGGGACAACCCTCCACAGCACCCCCTGGAAGCTGTGCAGCTCATTTGCCTTATTGGTGTGCTGCAATTCAGAGCAAGTATTACGCCCACCACTTTCAAAGATCATGTCAGCACCCTAGCATAGGTTCTAAGATATGTATTTGTCTGTGTTGTTATATTAATCATGCATTTATTACGTAACTTAATCAATATCAATTATCATAATGTCAACAAAATTAAGGTAAAGCCGCAAGACTTCCCCCGAAGATTCAAGGTTATGGGTTGTATGAAGTCACTTCCTGTGATGTCATTAAGGGCAAAGGGTATGTGGTGTTGCTTCTAATATCCGTGGTATTTTATCAAATCTACATCCATTGTTCACATATCTGCCTCCCATTGAATAGAAAGTGCACTGTACTATCAATGGTTGATAGGGTTTTGCACCAACAAATGCTGCCTCTTTGAAGCAGGTGTTAAGGATAAATATTTATATTTCTCCGATCTTTTTCCAATTGTGCATGTGTGCTTCACTGTACAACACACATCCAAGAGGGAAAAGTGTTTGTCTAGACATAATAGGGCATATTTACAAGGGGATATCGCCACCTGAACGTTACTTTTAATGAAAGTAATGAGACAAGAACTACTTCAGTATAATAATACTGTGACATGGACCAATGAGATGGGATTTTACTGGGACACTTTGGTACTGAAATATTTTTTATTTTTTTGCAAAAGCTTAACATTATCATATCTAGCAAAATGTGTCATAGGTTTTGTTGCTGTTAGTAAATCCATATGCAAAAATGTTGCAATCCAACTCCATCATGGCTTCAAGAGAAAATGGAGTGAGCCAGCCATCTACCAATGCATCTACAGGACTTACACCTGTTGCAGGATCCCAAGATGCTGATGTTTAATTGGTGCTATTGACATCTAAAGCACCACCTTCCACTTGTCCCGAAAAGCCATCAATAGTGTGAAAATTTTTCACACTTTCGCAGGAACATCTGTGTGAAATCCACTTAAATTATATTGCGCCGGCACAGATGCAAAGATAGCATCAAGATGTTGAGTAGACCGATAAAGTGCACCATAAGAAGTGCGACAGCAGGTACAACTGGTAGAAAACCCAGAGATGCAGAACGTCGCCGCTTACTGCACAGAATGTACGCAAATGGGTTGTTATGGGGAGAGCAACAAGAGTGAGTGTGTTTTTTCAAGAGACACAGCGATTCATCACAATGATCAACATAAGGATTTGTACTAATCCCTTAAGAAATAAAATAAATAGAAATTAATGGTGGATTACAAAACTAAAAAAACAAAGTTGAAAATTAAAAACATGTTTGGACATATCCTTTTTTTATTTTTATTAAAAGGGACCCTAGAAAAGGTTGAAAAAGGTATGAACATTTTTTAAAGTAAAAAAGATTCACAGAAAAAAATATTCAAAAAGAAGAACCTTTCAAAAAGATGTACATGTAATTAGTTGGCTGCAGAGTGTGGCCTATAGACAGGGACCCTAATCTAAATGCATTGGGGCAGATTTACAAGCCCCATGCGCCACATTTACGCCACCGTTGCGTCACTTCTGTAACGTAGCGGCGGCTTAAACCATGCACCATGTTGCTCCTTATTTACAACTTGACGCATCTAGGGAGATGGGTAACGTTGTAAAGCCCTGCGCCACATGAAAACTGCATTAGGTTTCATGTGGGCGTTCCGGCACAGGGTGGGCGTTCTGTCACAGGAACGCCTTGTAAAAGTGACGCAGTGAAATCTACAAGATTTCATGCAGTCACTTTTACATCCCTGCTGTGTCAAAACCCTGCGCCTGCTTGAAGCAGGTGTAAGGAGTGACACAGCATATTAGGCATTGGGCGTCCCTGAGCATTGCTGGAGCCATGCCGCGCTTGCGACACAACTCCAGCAATGCGCCGCCCTTACACCACATCCTATCCTTGCGCCACGGTGCGCCGCATTGTAAATGCAATGCATTTGTGGCGGCGCAGGGAGGGAATTGCGTGTTGCATCTTTTCTGGCGCATCCCTGCTGATTTGCAGAGATGCGACAGAACTCGTAAATCTGCCCCTTTAAGTCTAACTGAAGGTTATACGCGGGATAGTTTTCACACCTGTAAAAGTTCAGTGTCAGCTTTGTCATAGGTAAAATGTAAAAATCAATTGCAGTGCACTAAATACAAGAGAGTACTGTCTGGTTTGTACCCTGCACTGAGGTACCACTGTTTATTTGCATTAGGTGGGCCACATCGCTGAGCAATACTTGTGGGCCCAGATAAATTTATGAAAAATTCACACAATGCAGTGCAGGTTCTAGAGTTGCGTTGCATGAAAGGGAGACAGCAGAACAGTGTCATATCTTACAAGGTATGGCACTGTTTTCCTCTCACTGCACTGGTTTGGTTTAGGATGCCATGGGCCTTCACACACATCCTTGTGCCACACTGCAAGAGTGTGTGTGTTCTGTAAGGAATAGTTTTTGTAGTTGAAGCAGGGGCATAACACAGGCCCCCGCAGCCCCCACAGTGCAGGGGGGGCCTAGTTCTAGGGGGCCCCCTCAGCACAGCACTCTGGCTTCAGAGCTCCTGATTGAGCCCAAAGGGAACCCCTCCATGTGCCTAGCAGGGAGGCCCCCTCAAGTTTTGTTACACCAGTGAGTGGAAGGGACCCATTCCAGTAGCAAAGCTATCCTTTAACACCTTTACTGCTTTGAATGTGTGCTGTACAATGTAGCATGCATGCAAAGTAGCAGGAATTAGTAGAAATGTAATAATTACAACTCATTACACCTGACACGAGGAAGCACGAGATTTTAGCCCAAATTCTTCTCAAACACGCTGGAGGATTTTGAAAAAACATTTTTTAGCTCTCATAACTCTGAAACAGGTAATGTGGAGGAACGTCTAGCTTGTTTCAATTCTAATATTTAAACAACCATCGACCGTCTGGTTCAGTTGAAAAAATGCACTAATGTAGCCAGACACCCCCTATCAGCCTGGTTCTCTTCTAATCTTCGAACAGAAATGAGTAGCTGTAAAAAATTAGAATGGCTATGGCGTACATCACATCTCCCACAGGATAAAGATAATATAAACTAGCAATGGTGCAATGTCATAAAAACATCAAACACGCTTGCGGAACCCATATAGTGCAAGAACGTGAACAGTCAGGGAATGCACCCAAAACCCTTTACCAGATTTTTACTCAAAAAATTGAATTAATTTATAATAAAAGTACAGCAGCTGGAAGCCCGCAGGTCGATCCTATGACCGACCAACATGCAAGTATAGACAACACACATAGGCTAGACACATTTGTGACACTTAAACCCGAAGAAGTGCAGACTTCACTTAAAACAATAAAATCAGGCTCTCCGCTGGACATCATCCCTGCTAGGATCACCTCATTGCTAGCCAAACAACTTGCTGCTCCTATTTGCTCTATTCTAAATAGTTCGTTAGAAAAGGGCACCCTCCCTACCGCATGGAAGGCGGCACAGATAATTCCCATCTGGTAAACCCCAAAGCCCCATGGATCATTTATCCAAGTACCCGTTCCCTTTCGTTATTTCCTCTCCTGAGCAAGGTACTTGAAAAGCATGTGAATATGCTTTTGCACACAACACTGTAGTCACATGTTATTAATTGAGAAGTGCTTGCTCGACTTTTCTTCACATGAGAACTGTCTGTTGTTCACATCCCGAACAGTGAGCAGCGACCTTGGTCTGAACATATGTAAAGAAACAGTCTGGGTCGCTAGACGGTGCATGTTGTTGGGTTCAGGTTGATCGCCCACTATTTAGACAAAACACGCACGCAGCTGCAAATACCTGAAAGTCGGGTGCTTTTAATATTGCAGTGTTGCATGTTTTTCATGACATTCGGAAGAAGAGCTTTCCCAGGAGCAGAGTTTAGCTGATCCTGTGATGTGAATCCACTAAGCTGATCTTTACGGTATGGGGTTCCTCATTCAAGCCTAGAGACCTTTTATTAGTAATAATAATCATATTAGTTTACTAGCGAAAGGACGGTGGCTGACATCCACTGTCATTTTATTATGATTACTCCTTTCATTTTCTATGGTATTGTAACTATGCTGATGGTTTTGATCTTAATCATTTGTCTGCTTATGTTAGCCAAAGTACTGCATCTTAGGACACGAGGTTTATAAAATAAACTCTTTAAACTTTACTGTGTCTCTGTTTACTCTGTTGTGGACTGATATGCGAATAATTACGAACAGGTATTTCTGATTCCCACCATTCCTGAGAATACCCTAAGTCGCTTGTTCTGGGTTGTCTATACATTGGGTCAGCCAAGATAAAACTCGGATAACGAATGGGACACTGATGCTGGTCGGATAAGGGGTTCTGGGTTCTGAGGTGAGTTTTTGGTACACCACAATTCACTGAGGTCCTGGTTTCCTGTGCATAGTTCTGTGCATAAGCAGAATCCCTGCAACATGGCGCACCTAACGTTTGGTCTATTGATTTGAAACGCCTTAGTAGTGCTTATATTAGTCCACAACACCCTCACTCTGGTTTCCGGTTAACGGGAGTGACGGTTTAACCTACCTGTGTTTCAACTAATAGGTTCATTCAAGCTTGATCATTAAAAAGGTTATTTTTACTGAACCCCAGTGCTACTGTTGATATCGTTGATACTCTTTAGTGTGTCCTAACGGCGGTCGAGATAGCCGCGCATAGCCGTACACCTCTACGCCGCCATTTGATGACGTATGGGGTGCCAGATGATGGGATGGCTGTTATTTTTGTGGTGAGCGCTGATGCGTCTTACCCATATGAGTTGTTTAACTCTTGGGTGACTTTTCCGGCGGTGGATGATGATGATACGTTTCATTCCTTTACTCCCACGCAGCTACCTGCGGTCTATACCCCGTATAGGACACAAGAAATTCCAATCTCTGCCTGGCAGCATACCATTTGGTTTAATGGCGCCCTTCCCCATGCGGTTGCACCGGCGAGAATGGGCCCGTTGTCTATTGCAGGGGCCACATGGCCGGTGCTGGCTGGCTTTACGCCTCATCCCCGCTATCTCACGGTGGCGGTGGCTGAGTTGCGGGTACTGCACACAGCCCTGATTACAGTTCATAGGGCTTTAGTGCAGTACGTGTCACGCAACGTGCAGGTGGGGGCACCTGCTGTTGCGGAACAACCAACGGACCACCACGCGGTGGTTATTAGTCCTGTTATGGTTAATTCGGTAATGGGCAAGCGCCCCCAAAGTAAGGATGATTTTCCTTATTGGCTTGCTGAGAAATTTGACCAACTGGAGTCGGTTTTTCCGCATACCACTCCTGTGGAGAAACACAGGATTCTCCACATTAGTTTGCCGAAAGACTTAGTCCCAGATATGGCTGATTGCACAAACTGGGGCAAGGTCTTTGCCGCGACCTACTCGAAGTGCTTCGGCACTCCGTCTCTGTCTGTACTACCCTCCGTCATCAAACGTGTTCAAGAGAATCACGGTGCGGAGGCTGCCGTTGAATTAGGAATGAGGCTTGTAGGAGTGTTCGATGTGGTGGCTTCCATGGTAATGGGCAACCTCAAAGACGATGCCATGCAGTTCCAAGTAGCTAATAAACTGGACCGCGTGGATGAACTCGACAGGCCCAAGGAGTTCGCTAAAATAATTGCGCAAGCCTATAGGACCGTGGGCCGTAGTGCGTTAGGTGTTCAACCAGCCGTGGTAATTCCTGATATAGTACAGCAAACTAAGGTGAGCTCGTCTACTAAAGACGAACGCCCAAATTTTCCTAAACAAAATTGGCGAGCAAAGAAACAGGGGAAGCAGCAACAGAAATAGGGGTCTCGTCCTGCCTCGCCCGTGCAGTCGTCCAGCGAACGCACATATGATCTGCGCGATTGATCTCGTATTAAGTCACCTGATAGATTTCAGGTTTCTGAACAACGCTCTCCTCGTTCTTTACAGGAAACATCGGCTTCACAATCCGGTGGCGGAGACCGTGGGAAGGGAAGGGGTGCCCAAAGTCGTGAGCAACCCCGCCAGACAGACGGCAAAGGCAAGCAGGACGAGTCTGCACGTCAACGACCCCCGTTTCAGAAGAGGAAAGTTGCTGCGCTAACAGCGAGGTATGCCACAGATGGTGCGGACGCAGCTTCAGAACCTGACATGGGCACTAACGCTGCTCGACAGCGCGGCAGAAGTTACAGTAGTGCAATAAGCACTGCGTCCATATCTGGTGGCGACAGCAACTAATACATTCATAACTGTAGAAACTGCTGACACTAGATTGGCTCCCCCTGACAGACTATATAATATAGTCCTTTTAATTGAAGGTGACATACAACGCACGATTAAAGGGATTTTTTGGGATAATCTGACCTCTTCATATGATATTCTATTGGCAGAGGCTGATTGGCCCCCGGCGTTTGTTTTAGATGCTCCTTGAGGGGAGGAGGTAATCCTCCCGTCCTTCGCGCACACAGTGCCAAAGGACCGAGCTAAAAAGTTTGCCAAGGAGTGGGCTCTGGTGCTTGCACCTGCACTGTATCGTAATCAGGTAGGCTGGGATAAATTGTCCCCCAGCCATGAAATTCCGTTGCGGTCCACGCCCCAGCCACAACCCCAATATCCCATGCGTCGCGTAGCAAGACCTCACGTCGTGGCTATCCTTGAACAATTGGAATATCAAGGTGTAATTGAAACATGTGTGTCACCGATGAAAAATCCTTTATTCACTGTGACGAAGCCTGACGGGTCGTACCGCCTAGTTTTGGATTACCGGCATTTAAACTCTCATTGCCGGACATGCGCAGTACAGAATACTCACAGTTCGGCTCTCGTCGATAGTCTCATGAGAAAACGGTTTAAAACCACACTTGACATTTCCAATGGCTTTTACAGCCATAACCTGTCCTCTCTTCGTAGTGAGTGGACGGCATTTACCTCGGGTGGCAAACAGAAACATTTGAAAAGATTACCGATGGGCTATAAAAACAGCCCTGGTGTCTTCACCGCTCGCGTGATCCCTCTGTTAGAAAGCATAGACCCTGATGCGTACTCGTATGTGGATGATATTTATCTCACAGATGATGAGTTGGGACCGCATCTCCGTCGCGTTGATCGCATTATTGTTTTGTTTGCAGACTTCGGGTACAAATTCAACTTTGCGAAGTCCCACATTGCGGAATATACAGTGTTGTTCTTGGGATACGAACTCAACAATGAAGGTCGAGGATTGGCTCCGCACTTCCTAGAGAAATGCGCATGCCTACGTGCTCCTACGACACTGAAGAAATTACAATCTCTGCTGGGCTTTCTGAATTTCGGTCGAACGTACATTCCTGATTATGCCCAGCGTATCAAGCCACTTTATGCCTTGGTACAACCTACTTTTTCCAAATCTTGTTGGCTGCCAGAGCATTCAGCTATATTTCAATCATTGCAAGCTGATCTTCTTGCTTCAAAATATTTACTGACGCGTGATAACCACACTAACCTGGTGATAAGAATTGTGCCAAGCGCAGTGGGTTTCACATACTTAACGTTCAATGAGGGCGACACCGTCTACATTGCCTACAAATCACACTTGCACACTTCGGCTGAACTGCGATTTTCCACTGTCGAGAAAGTTCTGACGGCAGTACAGATGGCGATTCTGAAAGAGCGAACGCTATCGCAAGGTAAACGCATGTTGGTGGTAACACCATATCCTGCCCTTGAGGCGGTGACGAAAGCAAGTGTACCTAATTCTAAGGCTTTGCATCCAAGGTGGATACAGTGGGCCACTTCCTTGACATCGCCTGACGTCACATATATCTTTGACGTGGCTCTTAAGACTCAGGAGTTTTTACAGTGTGAATTAGTTCATCCAGCTCCTCTGTCTTTGCGCCCGCTCAAGGATTACCATTGTGTCATTTACACTGGCGGTTCTGCGCAACCGGCAACTGGATCGAAGCATGCCTATTCAGCGGCCTGCGCAATTGTGGTAGGTACTTTCGTGAATGGTGAATTCCAATCCGATGTCGTGCATACAAAGTCATTGGGTGATTGTACCGCACAGTTGGCGGAGCTTCGTGCTCTGGTGCTTGCACGAGAGTTTGCTGATCCCCAAGTCACTACTCTTATAGTGAGTGACTCATTTTATTGTGTCCAATCTTACAACGACAATCTACATTTTTGGTCTCAGAATGACTACCATGATTCCAAATGTATCGCGATTAAGCATAAAACGCTTTGGGTTCGAGTGGCAGAACTTAAAGAACATCTGCCTCTCGTGAATGTTATTCACACTCTTGGTCACCAACGAGTTGGTGTCCATGCTGTCGACAACAGCCTAGTTGACGAAGCAGCAAAAACAGCAGTGGCGACATACTTAGTAGCAGCAGTTACAAGATCACAAAGTAAGATCGATGATGACATCTTGGCAGCTATTGCTGCTACAGAGAAGGGAACCAAATATCCTAGAGGTTTCCCTTCTCCTTACCATTATCGCTTAAGTCCTGATAACGTCCCATTAGTGAGGATTAACGACGTTGGTGACAGATTGATTCCCAACGCGGACTGCAGACCATCTTTGATATTAGCAGCTCACGAGGGCATGGCGTCCGCGCATGCCAGCGTTGCAGCTACTGTATCTCTGTTACAACAACGTTACTGGTGGTGCGGTTTATACAAACAAGCTTGCGCTTATGTTCTTAATTGTGACATTTGCCAGCAGATAAAACCTTCAACTGCGGCGCGTCCGCCACAAACTCAGTTGTACATATCTAATAAACCACTGAGTTGTGTTTATTTAGATAATTGCGGTCCATTTACCTGCATACTGCATACAAATACATCTTGGTTGCAGTGGATTCGTGCACACGTTTTCTGTGGGTGTGGCCACAAAGGAGTGCTGATGCCCGTACTGTCATCAAGGATTTGCGTGTCTTTGCTGGAAGTTTTGCATGTGGTACCTTTAATTCTGATCAGGGCCCTGCGTTTGCCTCTAAGGCTTACAAAGAAGCCATGAGAAATTTGGGGGTCCAAGTCAAATTTTCGTCTCCATACCGACCTGAGGGTAATAGTGTAGTGGAGCGAATGAACCGTGACTTAAAGCAATCTTTGACAGCCAGGGTTTTAGGTACTGGCCGGAACTGGCTAGCCCACTTATATGACGTGCAACGTGCACTTAATAATCTCCCTAGAAGGTCTCTGGGTGGGCGGACCCCATACATGATGCTCTTTGGCATACGAATGTTTGTCCCGGACCTTGATGGTCTAGACATGGCGGCGTCGGCCGCACCCTTTGACGTAGATGAGCACTGTGCTGTATTGCAGAATCTTCAAGAAGCCAGAGACAGTCTAGCGAAGGAACACGTACCCTCCACATCTGATGCTGCGCTTCAGATCCCGGTAGTCGGCTGGCTACCTCGAGTTGGTGATCTGGTCCGTGAGAAGGTGGAGAACAAGAAGGAGTTAGACCCCTCTTATCGTGCACCAGTTCCGGTGCTTGGAGTACAGGGTACACGTACAGTCATTTTACCTCCACTTCCTGGTCGAAAGGATAACAGGCACATCTCTATTGACAATGTCAAGCTACAGTGAGTGGCTGATTCTTCTTAGTATGACACCGGCAGTTTCTTGCCCTTCGATGCTGTGAAATTCGGTTGTGGCCCCAGCTTCTAACACCTTGCCTGATGTTGCCGTCGAGATGCATACAGTTACTG
The DNA here is from genome assembly GCF_964204655.1 of Triturus cristatus. Taxonomy (NCBI): domain Eukaryota; kingdom Metazoa; phylum Chordata; class Amphibia; order Caudata; family Salamandridae; genus Triturus; species Triturus cristatus. The sequence goes on along the minus strand of NC_140588.1, from coordinate 204,643,715 downwards.
GCCCTTTATTGCCACCGACACCTGGTGGTCTACCTGAAGATATTTAGTATGCTTATCCTGCGGATGTCCCTTTGCCTGTTTTACAATCCACCACAGTTACCCAGTCACGATACTCCTTTGACACTAATTCAATGACTTCCATTGCCCCGTCCAAAGTTTCAATTTTTGTTGCCTGGTTCAAAAGACATTTTTTAATTCCCCCTTGGACTTACATTTGGCTGGTGCTCATATGTATTTTTTTGTTTATGTCCATTGGCTTTGTGGTAGTGTTTTTTAGACTTATCAATGGACACTACCTGAAAGAGCGCTCTACAATTCGACTAATTGATGGAACTTTGGTCCCCCACTCCTCATCACATATCATGAAAAGGGACCAGACTTTTGTGAACATTACTGCCTGGCCTGTACGTGATGGGATCGCTTGGGATGCTGTAAAATTTAAAATTCATGGCCCCACTGAAGTAATCAATGTGCCAAATGTATTTCGTGTTTCTATGGGTGATGTAGTTAAGCAGAACATCCACTCGGATGATTGGGATGTACAAGCAATAGAAGCACTGTTTTCCGATTTGAAATATTATGCTGCATTTGATGCTGAAGATTTGTATTTAGATACTGCTAATTATGATGAGCAATTCTGCTATCAACATTATGGCACACATTTCCTACACAAAGCAAATACGTTTAGAAATTTCGTAAATTATACACAATGGGAACACTGTCCCGCCCCTAGGCTGGGCAGCTCCCCCACGTTAGTGGACAAATTCACATATTTTTCGGATTTCAGTGTGTCAAATCCGGCCTCCTTTTATTTTAAGGTTGCGGCTGAGTCTGCTTCTAAAGTTAGACTGACACACACCAAATTGTTGTATTCCAAATCCTTTATGGACAAGTTGGCAATTGGAAGATATGATCTGTGGAAAGCTACTATCGATCTTAAATCGGTTTGGGGTTCTAAACCGTGGCAGTTACAGGGAACAGAAGCTTTGCATCGTGCCTGCCTCATCCCGAACCACATGTTATTTTTGAATTCGTCAATTTTTCAGACCACCTGTTTTGGATTGGCTACTTCTAAAAAATTAAATTCTCCCTCCACCCCGGGTCTGGGTGCTTATCCTAATTGGGATAATCATATGGATCTGTCCCTTGCTACGTTGCAGTCATACCTTTCCAACACATCCTTCAATATTTCTGAATTGAATCCAGAAGGGTGGTTAGTGTGGCAAACGAGCTCAGATTCCTGTCAACATCGGTTTCTGGATTTAACACCAGGGTATACACAAATTTGTGTAGACTCCCGATTTGAACCTTCTCACACTGTAACTACCTACTCAGTAGGGAAGTTATGCCAATCTTGGCTGCAACATTCCACCTTAGCATCTGTTAAACTTCATTTATCACAATTGAACGACAAAATAGATTTGGATGATTTTGTTAAAGGTCCTGCGGTTGACAGGTCAAAAAGATAGGTATACGCTATTTATAACGAAGTTTGGAAGCTATCACATATTGAGGCTGCATCCAGATTACGAGCTATTGATCAAGCCAATATGGAAAAGGTGTTGGCTGTAATAGATAAAAGCATTAATACCCTGTCTTCCAGAATTTATACCTTGGATAATATTGTTTCATCTGTGGTAGACATTGTGCAGGATGACTTATCTGTATTGTATCATGGTCAGAATCAATTGCGTTCCATTATTCAGTTTGCATGGACATTGCAAACGTTAAAGGCTGGGAAAGTCCCTTGGATTACATGAATACTTCATCTTTGTTCCTCCCTTTTAATTTAAGAGCGAAACAAAAATTCATGTCCATGAAAGATGCAACATATTCATTGCTGCACATTGAAAAGTTAGAACCTTTACCTTTCTCTGTTGCCGAATTAAACTCCACTGTGTGGCTTATCCACGGGTTGATAACGTTACCCTTCCCCCTGTTTAAGTTCAGTTCGTGCATGAAACATTATGCCCTTGTCAGATATGAAAAACTTGGTACTGCCTTCCTGCATGAGGTTTGGTCAATCCCATTCACGTATAGATGCGTGAGGGACCGAAAAGAGGTTTATTTAAAAGGTAAAGAGTGCACTTCCACACCAGATCACTCTGTAGTGTGTAGGCACATTCAATTGCATGGTGCATGTAATGTGCACGCTCCTAATTTAGCTTGCGTCCTGAAAGGGATCCCTGTGCCAGTTATAACACTGTCTTTTACGCTGCTTGCTAACGGTAGTTATTTGCTATTAAATAATGAAGCATGCTGTGGGATGTTAGTGGGAATTCCCTACATAGTGACTGTAACACAGAGAGTAGTTTGCTGTAATAACGTCCTTTTCCCACCCCCGCATGGACGGCTCGATGTATCCATCTGGCCTTCCATTCCAACCTTGAAAGCAGAGTTCAATAAGATGAGCAGAATAAGGGCTCTATCGTCTAAAAAAGAAGTCGCGTTGACTTCGTCCAGGGAAACATTTGTCCTTCACGTAGCAAATACGCGCACAGAGGTGCAAACGCTTTTGAATACTGATTTCCCACTTCATTTTGGGGCCCTGATTCAGACTATCTTTAATGCCTCGTCAACAAGTGGCCTGGCTCATTTTTTTTACAATTGTGGGCTCCAGCCTCGTGACCTCCTTTCATACTATTTTTGGTGTGATCCCGGCATTCTTTCATTCTATTTTTTCCAGCGTCTTCAGAGGTCTCCCTTTGCTTCTCGCCCTCGTAGCTGGGGTGCTTTTGTTGATCTGCGTACTACGTTATGGATGCACAACTTGCGTCACACGACAGCAGGTCCCGGCTGCTCCATCTTCGTAACCGGATGCTTGAATACTATGGCATTTTACCACTGGCGACCTTAAGCATAGCCTATGGATTGTCCTTCCGGTTTCCCTACTTTACTTGTGTGAAGCTTGCATTTCATTGCCTAGATTGTCCATTCCAATGGGCTCTGGATTTGTGCCTGTCGAACTCGGTGTCTCCTGCCCCGGATTATGATCGGCTAATGAGCCCCTTAGTGGCTCATGAGTTGGACTGTTCTGGCATCAGGATTATGGCCTGTGGAGCAGCACAAGGAGTCCTTGGGAATTGGGACATCGGAACGGCTGCAGCTGAATTCTTAGTGAGAAGTTATCTTGAAGAACACACCAGGTGTCCTCGAATGGTGCAGGAGACTCCGGTTGTCGAGGAACATGTGTGTTCCTTCCTCTTGTTAAACTGGATGGCAGTTAATTTTGCAGAACGTTCCAATGATTTCCTCTTGGAAGCTGTTGCAACTTATTGTGCTTATACATGGATGGATAGACTTTTTTGCACCTTTATTTCGTCATACGTCCTTCAATGATGGTTTTTTTTTATCCTTTAAATGGGTTTTTTTCAATCCTTTCTATTTTTTCTTTGTTTTTTTTTTCTTCGAACTTTTTCACTTACCTTATATGGACTTACAATTTATGCCCTTGGTTCTGTTCTATCAAACTTGAACTCTGCGTTCTTGCAAGTGCGCCCCTCCTGGTTAGTGGTCCGATCAAGGGGGGGTGTAGTGAAGATTGCTATCTATATACGTACAATGCTAAGTTAGCACAACCGTGTTAGATGTTAGAAAGCCATCTTGCCGCTTTTGCACACAACACTGTAGTCACATGTTATTAATTGAGAAATGCTTGCTCGACTTTGCTTCACATGACAACTGTCTGTTGTTCACATCCCGAACAGTGAGCAGCGACCTTGGTCTGAACATTGTGTAAAGAAACAGTCTGGGTCGCTAGACGGTGCATGTTGTTGGGTTCAGGTTGATCGGCCCACTATTTAGCCAAAACACGCACGCAGCTGCAAATACCTGAAAGTCTGGTGCTTTTAATATTGCAGTGTTGCATGTTTTTCATGACATGACAGGAAGAAGAGCTTTCCCAGGAGCAGAGTCTAGCTGATCCTGTGCTGTGAATCCACTAAGCTGATCTTTACGGTATGGGGTTTCCCATTCAAGCCTAGAGACCTTTTATTAGTAATAATAATCATATTAGTTTACTAGCGAAAGGAAGGTGGCTGACCTCCACTGTCATTTTATTATGATTACTCCTTTCATTTTCTATGGTATTGTAACTATGCTGATGGTTTTGATCTTAATCATTTGTCTGCTTATGTTAGCCAAAGTACTGCATCTTAGGGCACGAGGTTTATAAAATAAACTCTTTAAACTTTACCGTGTCTCTGTTTATTCTGTTGTGGACTGATATGTGAATAATTACGAACAGGTATTTCTGATTCCCACCATTCCTGAGAATACCCTAAGTCGCTTGTTCTGGGTTGTCTATACATTGGGACCGCCGAGATAAAACTCGGATAACGAATGGGACACTGATGCTGGTCGGATAAGGGGTTCTGGGTTCTGAGGTGAGTTTTTGGTACACCACAATTCACTGAGGTCCTGGTTTCCTGTGCATAGTTCTGTGCATAAGCAGAATCCCTGCAACATGGCGCACCTAACGTTTGGTCTATTGATTTGAAACGCCTTAGTAGTGCTTATATTAGTCCACAACACCCTCACTCTGGTTTCCGGTTAAAGGGAGTGACGGTTTAACCTACCTGTGTTTCAACTAATAGGTTCATTCAAGCTTGATCATTAAAAAGGTTATTTTTACTGAACCCCAGTGCTACTGTTGATATCGTTGATACTCTTTAGTGTGTCCTAATGGCGGTCGAGATAGCCGCGCATAGCCGTACACCTCTATGCAGCCATTTGATGACGTATGGGGTGCCAGATGATGGGATGGCTGTTATTTTTGTGGTGAGCGCTGATGCGTCTTACCCATATGAGTTGTTTAACTCTTGGGTGACTTTTCCGGCGGTGGATGATGATGATACGTTTCATTCCTTTACTCCCACGCAGCTACCTGCGGTCTATACCCCGTATAGGCCACAAGAAATTCCAATCTCTGCCTGGCAGCATACCATTTGGTTTAATGGCGCCCTTCCCCATGCGGTTGCACCGGCGAGAATGGGCCCGTTGTCTATTGCAGGGGCCACATGGCCGGTGCTGGCTGGCTTTACGCCTCATCCCCGCTATCTCACGGTGGCGGTGGCTGAGTTGCGGGTACTACACACAGCCCTGATTACAGTTCATAGGGCTTTAGTGCAGTACGTGTCACGCAACGTGCAGGTGGGGGCACCTGCTGTTGCGGAACAACCAACGGACCACCACGCTGTGGTAAATTTAATTACCTAGACTTAATTTATGCGGTAAAATTCAATAAGAATAACTCAGTAAAAATAAGAGGCAGAATCCGTGGTATTTGAGGTTTTAAACTGGGTTTATTCCTTACAAAGGAATTGGTTCGAACCAGGCAATCGGGTTCCGTCACCACTAAGGTTCGGGAAGGGATAGAGCGCAATTTTATTGACAGGTTATCATATATATAGTAAATGCATTACAGTAAAGACATATGCAGAAGGCGTGACAGCTGAGAAAAGAGATAAGAATACACATACGTAATGAAAAGGCGTTACAATAGGCGTGCATGAGGGCATGTACTAGAAACGTCATTATGATGATGACACAAGTGGGTGGATCCATGAGAGAATCCTGCAAAGTCAGCAGAAATACTTGGCAGAAATGCGCGCACAGTAGCATGACGTGTGATTGACGTGTAACTGGAGGGTGAAGGGGACTTGACATTTAGCCCTACATGAGGAGACAGAAGTCTGGGATGTCAGAACAACCTAATCCCAAATCGTATCTAATATCTTGTGTTTAAGGAACTGTATTATCTAGGAGGAAAGGTCTCTCAGGCAGAGGCTATCCTATACTAACTACTAGTGCGTGTATAAGCGTCTATGTGTCTACATGAGATGCGAGGGGGCATGGGCCTACCATGGCAACAGAAGCCATGAATTACTTGCACGGAGACAGTAAGGCCGGGCCCTTTGCTCTGTAGCTGGAAGGATGTTTACCTAAACTACTAGACAGGAATGCATTTCTCGAGGAGCGAAACAGATAACTTGAAGGCTGAATACAGTTTTTGGCAGGCAACAGGCCGGGCCAGGCACCGTTAGCCGCGCAGGAAGTAAGACAAAGGTCAGGGATACAGATACAGGTCCAGGCTGGAGCATTCAGAGGCAGAAGCAGGAAAAGCTTGATGGCAGAATTCAGGGCCTACCTTGCCAGAGCTGGAAAACGTGAAAAGTATACCATATAAAGACGGTGGCAAGGCATACTTAGGAACGGAATATTCGACCCATTCATGGCGGATCTGAAAGAGGACATGTTGACGTTGGACACATATGTATTTGCGTCTTCATAGGTAGAAGTGGAGGGAACATACATGTACTTGTAGCATGTACATGGAGCCGTTGGGGTCTAAGATAGGGGACACAATTGACCATAAAAATTCATATTTCCTCATTCCCTCCTTGTCCCCTACGGACCCTTCATGAGATATCGATCCTCAGGAATCCATCAATCTGTTCATGTAACATCATTTGCTCTTCTTTCTTCTTCCGGGATTTTGAACGAGAACTTGAACGTGGAATACATGATGTGGCACACAGGCCGCAAATCGCTGGTCCACATTGTAGACACAGGCAGCAACTGAATACTATGAGAAGGCCAATACCTAGGAAGGATAGGACTTTCCATCCCCAGGCTGACAACACTCTCCAGAACCAACCGGACCATGTCCAGGTGCCTGGATTCTGATGTATCTGGCTTGCAATCTTATGAAGACGAGTTATGGCTTTATATACGGATGGCGCGTTTTCTGGAATGAAAACACAACATCTTGATCCGATGACTCTACAGGCTCCACCCCTATCGGCCAGGATGACGTCAAGGACAAGACGATTTTGGAGAACAACAATCCGCATCGCAGACTGCTCCTCTGTTAAGTTGCCTAGGGCAGAGGTAGTTTCATTCACTACTGCTTCAAGGGTTCTGGTTAATCTACGTATCAGTTTACTATTAGAGACAACGCCTATGTAGGGAAAGAGACCTTTATTGAAGTCTGTATATTGTTCCCATGCTGTTTCAGTGTAGTCGACAATCGGGAGATCTCTCTGGGGTCTATTGTGTACTAGATGGGTGTTTCTATGATAATCAGGAGGGGCTAGAAAAACAGGTGGCAGAAGGAATGCAATGTAACAGGTACCATCCCAATCTAGAGGTAAGCGTATATATGCGGTATGACCACAAATGAAGTAGGAATGACGGGAAGCTCTAAATGTAGACTTGCCTTTATCACTGAATTCGATCACAGTAGTACATTTACTATGACCCAGATGTACTGAACCATTCTTTCTTACACATAATTCACCTTTGACTGGTAATACGGACATAGCAGGCAAGACTGATGCAGCTTCGGATTCAACATTCAGAATCATGAGGTTAAGTGTAAAGTTACCCAATCCATATACTTCATTTTCTAGATCAGTTCCTGTCCTTTTGGGAAGTCCCTCCTTGTTAGGGTAACAGGCTTTAAGCAAAACTAAGTTCAGGTTTCCCCATACCCAGTTGCTCTGGTAAACTACAGTATTTGAATCTAAAGAATTAATCAAACTAAACCATGCGCCACAGGAACCATTGTGCGTGAATGGATACGGAAAGAGGGGCAGAACTCCCTTGTATTTCTGATAGGGAGGGAGTCGGCCACATATCCAACAATTAGTAGCATTGTTGGCCTGATGGGAGTGATGTAACATGCTAATGAATGTGTTGTTGCGCAGCGCAAGTCTATAGGGCAACTCATGTGAAGGTAATTCGCTAAAAGAATGTTCGGCAGTAACATTGTAAGCAGAATGAGCACGCTTGAAAATAGGATAGTATATGTGCAACAGTATACTTGCAGCAATAATCAGCAGATTTAGAAAAAACATAATCAACAATGTCACTATACAGTGACTATGAAGTGATTTACAATATGCACGTTTCTTGAGCTGTTTCTGTCTATCTCTCTCTCGATTTCGGTCTAGAGGATACATGTCAGAGACTAATTTAACCGATTCACCTAGGAGAGGACTTAAACAATCAAATTGTCTGACTTGCTAGACCTTAGTTTCAGTTTATAGTTTTGGGAAGCAGTGTTCTCGACCAGGGGAAGTTTTGAATCAGTCTGTGGAGGGGGGCAGGGCTGAGAGTTCAAATCAGAAGGTAGTCCATGAAATTTCTTGATGTGGCTCGAGTGTAGCCAACCCTTGCGACCCTCGACCTTCACTGCTGTCCTCGTGGTCAGAAGTACTAATTTCGGTGTTTGCCAGCGAGGCTCCAGCGGGCTCCTCCTGTCGAAGTTTCTTATAAAAACAAAATCTCCGGGAACCACTTCATGGGGCTTCACCTCGGTGTTGTCGGGAAAGGCTGCAGCTACCTGTGAACGGCAAGATTGTAGTGCAGACATCAAGGAAGCAAGGTAATCTGCCAGCATATTACAATCAACATCAGTGATTTTACGAGGTATAGGCGTCCCCCACATATTTGGTGGCCTACCGAAGACCACCTCGTACGGGGATAGCCCTGTGCGAGAATGTGCTACCATTCTCATGTAAAAGAGTGCAACTGGTAAAGCTACTATCCAGTCGACACCTTTCTCTCTACAAATTTTAGAAAGTCGAATTTTCAGAGTCTGGTTATGACGTTCCACGAGACCTGCTGCCTCGGGATGCCGGACACAGTGGAATTTCCATTGATAGCCTAACAGGAGTGAAATGTGTTTCATCAGCTCGGATGAGAACGGTTGGCCATTATCTGAGTACACGATACGGGGCAAACCATACCGTGGGAAGAATTCACGAACCAGCTGCTTGGCAGTGGTCGGGGCAGTGTAATCTGAGACTGGATATGCTTCTGTCCAACAGGAAAGAGCGCATACAACTACGAGGACATATTTGAATCCTCGACATCGTTCCATCTGGATATAATCCATCTGGAGGACTTCAAAAGGGTGATCAGGAGGTTGAAATCCACCTTGCTCTACAGGAACACCTTTATCTGGGTTGAACTGACAACAAATCATACAAGTACGGACTTTCTGTTTGGCTGCAGCTCGTAAGTGTTTATTAAACCAAATGTTTTGAATACTGTCTAACATAGGTTTTTCTCCTAGATGTGCTGGACTATGTATTGTGTTAATGATAACTTGAACCATTGAGTCTGGGAGAAACCATGTAGATTTTCCCTTCGTCATCCATCCCTGATCTGTTTGGATCCCTCCTAGTTCAGTCCATTTCTTGATTTCCTCTGGTGTAGCATGTGTCTGTATGTCAATTACATCAAGGGCGGGATCCCTAACTGTCATGCAGTGTGTCGGTGTCGGAACTATTGTCTTTGTCAAGTCAGTTGCATGAGTCCTATTCTGTGCTGTTTGCTTAGCTGTTCGGTCTGCTAGGTCGTTACCCTGGGAAATGATATCGGTAACCTTTGTATGAGCCTTGCACTTCATGATAGATATCGAAGTAGGCAGATGTATTGCATCTAACAGAGCTTGAATGAGGGGACCGTGTTGAATGTTGGCACCGTGAGAAGTCAAATAACCTCTCTCTCGCCAAAGGACTCCGAAGTCGTGTACAACTCCGAATGCATAACGTGAATCTGTGTATATGTTAACTCTCTAATTTTTGGCTTGAATACAGGCTTGTGTCAGAGCGATGAGCTCTGCTGCTTGAGCTGACAATGTGTCAATACAATTTGTTTCAATAACTTCGGTGTCTGTCGTGACTGCGTAAGCGGCCACTAATTCTCCTGTACTTGTTCTCATGCATGAACCATCCACATAAAGTGTCAGGTCTGGATCTGGTAATGGAACGTCTGTCAAGTCTTGTCTGGGTTTCGTCGTAATAGTAATGACTTCAATGCAATCATGTGCCAATGGGTCTGTTCCACTTAATGGCAAAAGTGTGGCAGGATTTAATGTACTACAGCGTCTGATTTCTATGTGTGGCTGAAACAATGTTAATTCGTAACCTGTCAGTCGTGCTATAGTCAAGTGCTGAGTCTGAGTTCTGTTTAAAAGAACTTCCACGGAGTGTGGAACTTGCACTGTCAATTGATGTCCTAATACTATGGAATCGCTTTGTCTGATCGCTAAAGCTGTCGCTGCGACTGATTTCAGGCATGTAGGCAGAGCCTGAGCTACTGGATCTAATGTGCTAGAAAAGTAAGCACACGGCTTGTGTGAACCTGCTTGTTCCTGAGTGAGTACTGACAAGGCAGTACCTTCGCGTTCTGTAACAAAGAGTGTAAAAGGCTTACTGTAACATGGTGTCGCTAAAACAGGTGCTTGACATAAGGCTTTCTTTAAGTCTTCAAAAGCTTGTGTATGTGCCTGAGTCCAAGGGAGGACAGTCGAAGTCGCTGCCTCCTGGGTTGTCAACTGAATGAGTGGTTTTACTAAAAATGCATATTGGGGAATCCATTGTCTACAGTACGAAGTGAGACCTATGAAGGCCCGCACCTCCTATTGTGTCTTGGGTGGTGGCATGTTTACAATTAACTGGATGCGGTCAGGTGTGAGCTGTCTTCCCCCCTTGGACAGCAAGTGCCCAAGGTACACAACTTGCTGAACACAGAATTGCAGCTTCGAAGGGGACACCTTGTGCCCCTTGTCGGCCAGAAAATGTAAAACCGTCAGTGATGCTTTTTCACATTCGGGTTCGCTTCGGGCGGTGATCAGCAGATCATCGACATACTGAAGCAGTGCAGTGTTAACAGGCATGTGGATACTGTCAAGTTGTCTTTTCAGTGCTTGGCTATAGATGCTGGGGCTTTCTGTAAATCCTTGAGGTGCGCGTGCAAATTTAAAGCTTCGTCCATTTAAACTAAATCCAAACAAATATTGGCTTTCCGGATCGATTGGGACGCTAAAGAAGGCATTCTTGAGGTCAATTACAGTAAAGAACGTTGCTTCTGAATCAATAGCTGTCAATAATGAAGAGATATCTGGAACCACGGGGTACTGTGGTACAATGCATTTATTCAATTCGCGCAGATCAATAATTAATCGATAAACTGGGGGTGCTTTTGGATCGGTTCGTTTAAGAACCGGAATTATAGGAGAATTACACACATTGGAGTCTGTTTCCACAACCACTCCTTGTGCAATGAGCTCGTCAATGATTTGCAGCAAAGCCACTACAGCATCTGGAGGTAACTTGTATTGTCGAATTCGTGGTAATACCACTCCTGCTTTGAGTGTGACTCGATATGGTGTAATATGCATACAACCTACATCAGTGGGGCCTTGTGCCCATAAATGTGCAGGGACATTCTGTAACCTGTGATCCATGTCTCTAAATACATAGTGACCTTTAAAGTTGCGCAAAAATAGTCGTACCCCCTCCGGGGAACAACATATTACAGCTCCTAGAGCTTTCAGTGTCTTTATACCTAACAAGTTTTCTGGGCATGATTTTGTAAGCAATAGATCTGTAGTCCGTGTCAATGGACCAACTGCAAGAGGCAGAGGTTGCGATACTTCGTTAACAATAGGCTTTCCTGAAAATCCAAGGGAAATATTCTGTGAGCCTGAGAGGGGTGCCCCTGGAACCTCGTCGTGACTTATAGTTGTTCTGCTTGCCCCTGTATCAATTAAAAACTTTCTGTCTTTCCCTAATACTTGACTATGTACATAAGGACCCTCTTGATCTACGGGAACCTCAATAAGGGGTAAGCCAACTTCCCTCTCTAGGCTGTTTCATGTGTATCGCTGATAATCGGGATAGTCATTTTGTGCATACTGGTACATCTGTTGTGTCGTGTTCTGTGTTGCGGCAATAGGCTGTGACTGTGGTACCGCTACTGTCTGTTGTGCAGCTTGCATAGGCTGTACATTCTGAGGTACTTGTTGTTGGATCTGATCCTGTCTAGGCGGACGTGGTCTCTCCTTGGTTTTACCCGTAGAGATATTATGTTTCAGAACTGCGCAATCGTTTATATAATGACCTGGCTGTTTACAATAGTTGCATGTTCCTTTAACAGGAACCGCTGAATTGTTGGACTGTGTCGCACCCTTTTTATGACTGTCAGCTGGAACTGACTGGGCGACGAGCATTTTCATTTTCGCGTCTTTCATACGTCTTTGTTCGTGTTCTTGTTCTTCTCTAATTCTATTCTGGTGGTACTGTAACATTTGTAACATTTGTGACGGGGTATTAACTTGCCAAGAGCTCTCTACTTTCAATACTCTGTTCTTAACCTGAGGCAAGGAATTTTCAACTAATTTTGTTACAAAAAGATGTGGATATGAATCGCTACTTGCTTTCAGGCCGCTATTAATACCAAAACATTTTTCAAATCGGGAATAAAAATCACTAGTGTCTTCATCGGGTTTCTGTTTGCAAGCTGATATTGCTCCCCAGTCTTCCTTTTTCGTAGTTAATAAACGTGGCAATACTTGTACTAATAATCCTGGTAATGCTTTAGTTTTGTCCCCAAGCCCTACGCCTGCAGTTCGGGCATTTTCTTCGTTTTCTAATGCTGTCCAATCAATCTTTTGTTCTCCCACCTCCCACTCTTTTTCTTTGAGTTTCTCGTAAATACCGGCAGGCAATAATACTTTCAATATTTTCATAATGTCAGGATAGGTATAATCACCCATGAGTAACATGTCTTTTATTTCACGGTGAAAACCTGCTGGATCTCTGTCATGGCTGGGCACTAATTTTTTCATTTCCAATAGTTCTATTTTAGTTATAGGCGTGTACACAAACACGCGTCTAAAAGTATTATCATCATTTCTAACTGGGTGTACTTCGCGTAAGGGATTCTGTCTGTCTATGTAATACGTCTTTCTTTCCATGGAGGGAGCTGGATCATGTTCTGGACACAAAAAGGCACTATATCTGTGCCGATATTCTAGAATTACTTTAATTAGATCGGTACCTAGACCTCTCCATTTATTCATGAGTAGTTCTATCAGTATATCAGGTAGGGAACCAGGATCGGAGTGTTGGCCTTTATATAATATAAGGAGATGTTGTATCATGTATATACCAGCTAAACGCTGTTCGTCTGGTGAAAGATTCAAAAACGTATGTACTAGGGCGTCATCACTATATTTATCAGAACTGTCAGCCCATTGTACTGCTGACCTGGCTAATTCTTGTTCATCCATAGAATCGAGTACATGGTACCCCATTCGTTCTTGAAGTATTTTATCAGTAGCCTGAAACAAATGTTCAGGGGTCCTTGGGTTTGACATAGCTGCTTGAAAAATTCTCTTACTTTCTGGACGTGTCGGACGTATTGAATTATTGAAGGATCTTCCTTTTCCTACATAAGCTATCATTTCTCTAGCTGGTAATTGTAATTGTCCTGTTGTCATTTCTAGTTGTTCCTCATCGCCTGAGGACTCAGTTTTATCTGCATCTGTTTCTCTTTCAGGCTGTTCTTTTTCACATATTTGTTCTACTTTTTTCCTGATCCTTCGGTACATACTTTCTATACTATTCTGTTTATCATGTTTTCCGTCTGCTATATTCTGGCCCCATTTGTTAAGGGCTCTCATTTCTTCCGCGTCTACACCTGGCCTATCTCTGTGTCTTATCAGACAGTTTATAAAGAAGCGTAACAACAGTTTTTGCGTGTCCACTTTCTGGTAGGCCATGGCCTCGCCAATACTTTCAGGACCTTGCCCTGTTTGGACAAAGTGATATATTTTGTCTAGATGTTCAATCATTCCTGGTAATATCATTAAATAGTTCGCAACTCGTCGTAGACGTACTGATGATAGCATCATTCTGTCGTCTTTACCTGGTACTGGATCATATCTACAATCTGTAAGAGGCTCTTTAAATATGTCATAATTCGCGGTTTGAGGTGTACGTTGGTGTGCTAGATCCCTATAAGTCAATCGACGCACTGATGGCGGCGTATGAAAACTTCCTGTCGCACCTCCTGAGGTGCTAGGTCCAAAAGGATTCGTTGGGTGTAAGGTAGGAAGAATAGATGCAGGGAGAAGTGAAGGAACGGGCGGAAGGTTTTGGACGGACGGATTAGTATGTTGCTGCAGCAGCGGGAGCGGATTATCTCGGGGTCGAGCACCATTAGCAGGTGGTGTGCGTGGCGGCGGAGTATTAACATATTCGGGGGCTACATCGTCTAAATAGGAAGAAAGGAAAATGTCCTTTGCAGTCTTGGGGTGCACTTTAGTCGGAAGCAATGGAGGTGGCAGATCTTTCGGTACTTCCAGGGTGGCCTTAGGTAAACCCTCGGCCAGAAGAGGATACATACCATTCATAAGAGTGTTTCGTTGTCTGTCTACTTGTTCGGCTTTTACTCGGATACCTTCCTCAATTAATACATTTTCTCGGGCTTTTTCTGAATCCTCCCTACTTTTCTCTTCTTTTCTGAGCGCTTTCTCTGTGCGTCTATGCGATTCTTTACGCCATAATTCAATGGCATCTTTCTGTGACTGTCTGGCTTTCTTTTTCCATAATGCTTCTTCTACTCTCATGATGCAATCTGCATCCCATGTCCCAGCAACGGGCCATCTCTGATTCTCTGCTAAATCCTTGGTGTAGTCTACCCACAATTCGAGATATAATACGGCATCTAGGCCATGTTTATGGTACATAAAGTACCCTGGAGTGTCCCTAGGTGGAATGGGAACAGCTTCCTCTAGTATCCCTTTTCTAGTTTTTATCTGTCTTAATTTCGAGAATAACGGCATCTTGAACCTTGCTACTTGGTTCTTACTCGGATTTGAACACGATTAATACAATAAACACAGTAATGAAGATCGAACAATCACTCATACCACGACATTTAAAACATATTAAAACATTTTAGAACGAACAATAATAATTAGAATAAAACTAGTTAACTGCATAATACTAGATATACTGCTAAACAGTACAGATACACTGCTGAAACAGTGCAGACCAGGTCTGTGTACCCAAACCCGTCTTGACCGGCACAAACCAATGTGCACGTCTAGATGCGTCCCCAGCAACGGTACTCACCGGGAAGCACGGAACGGAACAGAAGGCCTCGGAAGTCTGGACTGGACTAGACCAGACTGGACTGGACTCGACTCGTGACTTAGATACTTCGGACTTCGGAATCTGGTGGGCCTCTGTATACCTCGGATCTTGCTCTCTCAGCTAGGCTCTGGTCGGGATCCTCCGCACTCCTCACCGCCTCGTCTGGGTGTTGATCGCAGCCTCAGTCACCCCCGTTGGCTTGAGGGAGATACAGGAAATCCTGCGGGTACGCGTAATTGTCCGTCCGGCTGTGGCAGGAGACCGGGTCTGCAACGCACCTCCGGCGCGTGGGGTGTGAGAGGTGTCCCTATTCGGGCGCCAATTATGTGGTAAATTTAATTACCTAGACTTAATTTATGCGGTAAAATTCAATAAGAATAACTCAGTAAAAATAAGAGGCAGAATCCGTGGTATTTGAGGTTTTAAAATGGGTTTATTCCTTACAAAGGAATTGGTTCGAACCAGTCAATCGGGTTCCGTCACCACTAAGGTTCGGGAAGGGATAGAGCGCAATTTTATTGACAGGTTATCATATATATAGTAAATGCATTACAGTAAAGACATATGCAGAAGGCGTGACAGCTGAGAAAAGAGATAAGAATACACATACGTAATGAAAAGGCGTTACAATAGGCGTGCATGAGGGCATGTACTAGAAACGTCATTATGATGATGACACAAGTGGGTGGATCCATGAGAGAATCCTGCAAAGTCAGCAGAAATACTTGGCAGAAATGCGCGCACAGTAGCATGACGTGTGATTGACGTGTAACTGGAGGGTGAAGGGGACTTGACATTTAGCCCTACATGAGGAGACAGAAGTCTGGGATGTCAGAACAACCTAATCCCAAATCGTATCTAATATCTTGTGTTTAAGGAACTGTATTATCTAGGAGGAAAGGTCTCTCAGGCAGAGGCTATCCTATACTAACTACTAGTGCGTGTATAAGCGTCTATGTGTCTACATGAGATGCGAGGGGGCATGGGCCTACCATGGCAACAGAAGCCATGAATTACTTGCACGGAGACAGTAAGGCCGGGCCCTTTGCTCTGTAGCTGGAAGGATGTTTACCTAAACTACTAGACAGTAATGCATTTCTCGAGGAGCGAAGCAGATAACTTGAAGGCTGAATACAGTTTTTGGCAGGCAACAGGCCGGGCCAGGCACCGTTAGCCGCGCAGGAAGTAAGACAAAGGTCAGGGATACAGATACAGGTCCAGGCTGGAGCATTCAGAGGCAGAAGCAGGAAAAGCTCGATG
Organism: Triturus cristatus; assembly: GCF_964204655.1. Classification (NCBI taxonomy): domain Eukaryota; kingdom Metazoa; phylum Chordata; class Amphibia; order Caudata; family Salamandridae; genus Triturus; species Triturus cristatus. The sequence goes on along the minus strand of NC_140588.1, from coordinate 204,627,498 downwards.
GCAGAATTCAGGGCCTATCTTGCCAGAGCTGGAAAACGTGAAAAGTATACCATATAAAGACGGTGGCAAGGCATACTTAGGAACGGAATATTCGACCCATTCATGGCGGATCTGAAAGAGGACATGTTGACGTTGGACACATATGTATTTGCGTCTTCATAGGTAGAAGTGGAGGGAACATACATGTACTTGTAGCATGTACATGGAGCCGTTGGGGTCTAAGATAGGGGACACAATTGACCATAAAAATTCATATTTCCTCAATGCGGTGGTTATTAGTCCTGTTATGGTTAATTCGGTAATGGGCAAGCGCCCCCAAAGTAAGGATGATTTTCCTTATTGGCTTGCTGAGAAATTTGACCAACTGGAGTCGGTTTTTCCGCATACCACTCCTGTGGAGAAACACAGGATTCTCCACATTAGTTTGCCGAAAGACTTAGTCCCAGATATGGCTGATTGCACAAACTGGGGCAAGGTCTTTGCCGCGACCTACTCGAAGTGCTTCGGCACTCCGTCTCTGTCTGTACTACCCTCCGTCATCAAACGTGTTCAAGAGAATCACAGTGCGGAGGCTGCTGTTGAATTAGGAATGAGGCTTGTAGGAGTGTTCGATGTGGTGGCTTCCATGGTAATGGGCAACCTCAAAGACGATGCCATGCAGTTCCAAGTAGCTAATAAACTGGACCGCGTGGATGAACTCGACAGGCCCAAGGAGTTCGCTAAAATAATTGCGCAAGCCTATAGGACCGTGGGCCGTAGTGCGTTAGGTGTTCAACCAGCCGTGGTAATTCCTGATATAGTACAGCAAACTAAGGTGAGCTCGTCTACTAAAGACGAACGCCCAAATTTTCCTAAAGAAAATTGGCGAGCAAAGAAACAGGGGAAGCAGCAACAGAAACAGGGGTCTCGTCCTGCCTCGCCCGTGCAGTCGTCCAGCGAACGCACATATGATCTGCGCGATTGATCTCGTATTAAGTCACCTGATAGATTTCAGGTTTCTGAACAACGCTCTCCTCGTTCTTTACAGGAAACATCGGCTTCACAATCCGGTGGCGGAGACCGTGGGAAAGGAAGGGGTGCCCAAAGTCGTGAGCAACCCCGCCAGACAGACGGCAAAGGCAAGCAGGACGAGTCTGCACGTCAACGACCCCCGTTTCAGAAGAGGAAAGTTGCTGCGCTAACAGCGAGGTATGCCACAGATGGTGCGGACGCAGCTTCAGAACCTGACATGGGCATTAACGCTGCTCGACAGCGCGGCAGAAGTTACAGTAGTGCGACAAGCACTGCGTCCATATCTGGTGGCGACAGCAACTAATACATTCATAACTGTAGAAACTGCTGACACTAGATTGGCTCCCCCTGACAGACTATATAATATAGTCCTTTTAATTGAAGGTGACATACAACGCACCATTAAAGGGATTTTTTGGGATAATCTGACCTCTTCATATGATATTCTATTGGCAGAGGCTGATTGACCCCCGGCGTTCATTTTAGATGCTCCTTGAGGGGAGGAGGTAATCCTCCCGTCCTTCGCGCACACAGTGCCAAAGGATCCAAGCTAAAAAGTTTGCCAAGGAGTGGGCTCTGGTGCTTGCACCTGCACTGTATCGTAATCAGGTAGGCTGGGATAAATTGTCCCCCAGCCATGAAATTCCGTTGCGGTCCACGCCCCAGCCACAACCCCAATATCCCATGCGTCGTGAAGCAAGACCTCACGTCGTGGCTATCCTTGAACAATTGGAATATCAAGGTGTAATTGAAACATGTGTGTCACCGATGAAAAGTCCTTTATTCACTGTGACGAAGCCTGACGGGTCGTACCGCCTAGTTTTGGATTACCGGCATTTAAACTCTCATTGCCGGACATGCGCAGTACAGAATACTCACAGTTCGGCTCTCGTCGATAGTCTCATGAGAAAACGGTTTAAAACCACACTTGACATTTCCAATGGCTTTTACAGCCATAACCTGTCCTCTCTTCGTAGTGAGTGGACGGCATTTACCTCGGGTGGCAAACAGAAACATTTGAAAAGATTACCGATGGGCTATAAAAACAGCCCTGGTGTCTTCACCGCTCGCGTGATCCCTCTGTTAGAAAGCATAGACCCTGATGCGTACTCGTATGTGGATGATATTTATCTCACAGATGATGAGTTGGGACCGCATCTCCGTCGCGTTGATCGCATTATTGTTTTGTTTGCAGACTTCGGGTACAAATTCAACTTGGCGAAGTCTCACATTGCGGAATATACAGTGTTGTTCTTGGGATACGAACTCAACAATGAAGGTCGAGGATTGGCTCCGCACTTCCTAGAGAAATGCGCATGCCTACGTGCTCCTACGACACTGAAGAACTTACAATCTCTGCTGGGCTTTCTGAATTTCGGTCGAACGTACATTCCTGATTATGCCCAGCGTATCAAGCCGCTTTATGCCTTGGTACAACCTACTTTTTCCAAATCTTGTTGGCTGCCAGAGCATTCAGCTATATTTCAATCGTTGCAAGCTGATCTTCTTGCTTCAAAATATTTACTGACGCGTGATAACCACACTAACCTGGTGATAAGAATTGTGCCAAGCGCAGTGGGTTTCACATACTTAACGTTCAATGAGGGCGACACCGTCCCCATTGCCTACAAATCACACTTGCACACTTCGGCTGAACTGCGATTTTCCACTGTCGAGAAAGTTCTGACGGCAGTACAGATGGCGATTCTGAAAGAGCGAACGCTATCGCAAGGTAAACGCATGTTGGTGGTAACACCATATCCTGCCCTTGAGGCGGTGACGAAAGCAAGTGTACCTAATTCTAAGGCTTTGCATCCAAGGTGGATACAGTGGGCCACTTCCTTGACATCGCCTGACGTCACATATATCTTTGACGTGGCTCTTAAGACTCAGGAGTTTTTACAGTGTGAATTAGTTCATCCAGCTCCTCTGTCTTTGCGCCCGCTCAAGGATTACCATTGTGTCATTTACACTGACGGTTCTGCGCAACCGGCAACTGGATCGAAGCATGCCTATTCAGCGGCCTGCGCAATTGTGGTCGGTACTTTCGTGAATGGTGAATTCCAATCCGATGTCGTGCATACAAAGTCATTGGGTGATTGTACCGCACAGTTTGCGGAGCTTTGTGCTCTGGTGCTTGCACGAGAGTTTGCTAATCCCCGAGTCACTACTCTTATAGTGAGTGACTCATTTTATTGTGTCCAATCTTACAACGACTAGGCCTGGGCAAAAATTTCGTTCCGTTCGCGGAAATTGCGATAATTTGACATTTTTGCGTTCCGCGGAGAGCGCGAAAATGTCAAAAATTCCGGTTTCCGCAGCTTGGCGATAATTTGTTTCTTGCTCGCGCTGTAAAATGATACATTCTCGCGCGCGCGCGATCGCCTTACCTGAATCCCTGCGTTCGCCGACAAGTTTTCTTGATCCGGTCGCGTTCTCCATGAGATGTTGTATTGTTTTTAGCCATTTGCGCTGTCTCGCGACAGTTCGCGCCCGCAGTGACGTCATGCGTCGCGCGATCACGTCTTTCTTCTCGCGATCATGCACCGCGAGAACAACTCAAAACAAGATGGCCGCGCCCGCAAGCAACCACATGGGTAAGTTGGCGACCCGCAACCATGCAGAAAATCTCGCGAACATGCCGGAAAAAAACTTCCGCATCTTCGCGATATTTCTGCTTGTTTGCGATAATTTTAAACATTCTCGCGATAATTTGCGAAGGTTAATTCCGCAAATTCCGCCCACCCCTAACAACGACAATCTACATTTTTGGTCTCAGAATGACTACCATGATTCCAAATGTATCGCGATTAAGCATAAAACGCTTTGGGTTCGAGTGGCAGAACTTAAAGAACATCTGCCTCTCGTGAATGTTATTCACACTCTTGGTCACCAACGAGTTGGTGTCCATGCTGTCGACAACAGCCTAGCTGACGAAGCAGCAAAAACAGCAGTGGCGACATACTTAGTAGCAGCAGTTACAAGATCACAAAGTAAGATCGATGATGACATCTTGGCAGCTATTGCTGCTACAGAGAAGGGAACCAAATATCCTAGAGGTTTCCCTTCTCCTTACCATTATCGCTTAAGTCCTGATAACGTCCCATTAGTGAGGATTAACGACGTTGGTGACAGATTGATTCCCAACGCGGACTGCAGACCATCTTTGATATTAGCAGCTCACGAGGGCATGGCGTCCGCGCATGCCGGCGTTGCAGCTACTGTATCTCTGTTACAACAACGTTACTGGTGGTGCGGTTTATACAAACAAGCTCGCGCTTATGTTCTTAATTGTGACATTTGCCAGCAGATAAAACCTTCAACTGCGGCGCGCCCGCCACAAACTCAGTTGTACATATCTAATAAACCACTGAGTTGTGTTTATTTAGATCATTTCGGTCCATTTACCTCTGATACTGCGTACAAATACATCTTGGTTGCAGTGGATTCGTGCACACGTTTTCTGTGGGTGTGGCCACAAAGGAGTGCTGATGCCCGTACTGTCATCAAGGATTTGCGTGTCTTTGTTGGAAGTTTTGCATGTGGTACCTTTAATTCTGATCAGGGCCCTGCGTTCGCCTCTAAGGCGTACAAAGAAGCCATGAGAAATTTGGGGGTCCAAGTCAAATTTTCGTCTCCATACCGACCTGAGGGTAATAGTGTAGTGGAGCAAATGAACCGTGACTTAAAGCAATCTTTGATAGCCAGGGTTTTAGGTACTGGCCGGAACTGGCTAGCCCACTTATATGACGTGCAACGTGCACTTAATAATCTCCCTAGAAGGTCTCTGGGTGGGCGGACCCCATACATGATGCTCTTTGGCATACGAATGTTTGTCCCGGACCTTGATGGTCTAGACATGGCGGCGTCGGCCGCACCCTTTGACGTAGATGAGCACTGTGCTGTATTGCAGAATCTTCAAGAAGCCAGAGACAGTCTAGCGAAGGAACACGTACCCTCCACATCTGATGCTGCGCTTCAGATCCCGGTAGTCGGCTGGCTACCTCGAGTTGGTGATCTGGTCCGTGAGAAGGTGGAGAACAAGAAGGAGTTCGGCCCCTCTTATCGTGCACCAGTTCCGGTGCTTGGAGTACAGGGTACACGTACAGTCATTTTACCTCCACTTCCTGGTCGAAAGGATAACAGGCACATCTCTATTGACAATGTCAAGCTACAGTGAGTGGCTGATTCTTCTTAGTATGACACCGGCAGTTTCTTGCCCTTCGATGCTGTGAAATTCGGTTGTGGCCCCAGCTTCTAACACCTTGCCTGATGTTGCCGTCGAGATGCATACAGTTACTGGCCCTTTATTGCCACCGACACCTGGTGGTCTACCTGAAGATATTTAGTATGCTCATCCTGCGGATGTCCCTTTGCCTGTTTTACAATCCACCACAGTTACCCAGTCACAATACTCCTTTGACACTAATTCAATGACTTCCATTGCCCCGTCCAAAGTTTAAATTTTTGTTGCCTGGTTCAAAAGACATTTTTTAATTCCCCCTTGGACTTACATTTGGCTGGGGCTCATATGTATTTTTTTGTTTATGTCCATTGGCTTTGTGGTAGTGTTTTTTAGACTTATCAATGGACACTACCTGAAAGAGCGCTCTACAATTCGACTAATTGATGGAACTTTGGTCCCCCACTCCTCATCACATATCATGAAAAGGGACCAGACTTTTGTGAACATTACTGCCTGGCCTGTACGTGATGGGATCGCTTGGGATGCTGTAAAATTTAAAATTCATGGCCCCACTGAAGTAATCAATGTGCCAAATGTATTTCGTGTTTCTATGGGTGATGTAGTTAAGCAGAACATCCACTCGGATGATTGGGATGTACAAGCAATAGAAGCACTGTTTTCCGATTTGAAATATTATGCTGCATTTGATGCTGAAGATTTGTATTTAGATACTGCTAATTATGATGAGCAATTCTGCTATCAACATTATGGCACACATTTCCTACACAAAGCAAATACGTTTAGAAATTTCGTAAATTATACACAATGGGAACACTGTCCCGCCCCTAGGCTGGGCAGCTCCCCCACGTTAGTGGACAAATTCACATATTTTTTGGATTTCAGTGTGTCAAATCCGGCCTCCTTTTATTTTAAGGTTGCGGCTGAGTCTGCTTCTAAAGTTAGACTGACACACACCAAATTGTTGTATTCCAAGTCCTTTATGGACAAGTTGGCAATTGGAAGATATGATCTGTGGAAAGCTACTATCAATCTTAAATCGGTTTGGGGTTCTAAACCGTGGCAGGTACAGGGAACAGAAGCTTTGCATCGTGCCTGCCTCATCCCGAACCACATGTTATTTTTGAATTCGTCATTTTTTCAGACCACCTGTTTTGGATTGGCTACTTCTAAAAAATTAAATTCTCCCTCCACCCCGGGTCTGGGTGCTTATCCTAATTGGGATAATCATATGGATCTGTCCCTTGCTACGTTGCAGTCATACCTTTCCAACACATCCTTCAATATTTCTGAATTGAATCCAGAAGGGTGGTTAGTGTGGCAAAGGAGCTCAGATTCCTGTCAACATCGGTTTCTGGATTTAACACCAGGGTATACACAAATTCGCGTAGACTCCCGATTTGAACCTTCTCACACTGTAACTACCTACTCAGTAGGGAAGTTATGCCAATCTTGGCTGCAACATTCCACCTTAGCATCTGTTAAACTTCATTTATCACAATTGAACGACAAAATAGATTTGGATGATTTTGTTAAAGGTCCTGCGGTTGGCAGGTCAAAAAGATGGGTATACGCTATTTATAACGAAGTTTGGAAGCTATCACATATTGAGGCTGCATCCAGATTACGAGCTATTGATCAAGCCAATATGGAAAAGGTGTTGGCTGTAATAGATAAAAGCATTAATACCCTGTCTTCCAGAATTTATACCTTGGATAATATTGTTTCATCTGTGGTAGACATTGTGCAGGATGACTTATCTGTATTGTATCATGGTCAGAATCAATTGCGTTCCATTATTCAGTTTGCATGGACATTGCAAACGTTAAAGGCTGGGAAAGTCCCTTGGATTACATGAATACTTCATCTTTGTTCCTCCCTTTTAATTTAAGAGCGAAACAAAAATTCATGTCCATGAAAGATGCAACATATTCATTGCTGCACATTGAAAAGTTAGAACCTTTACCTTTCTCTGTTGCCGAATTAAACTCCACTGTGTGGCTTATCCACGGGTTGATAACGTTACCCTTCCCCCTGTTTAAGTTCAGTTCGTGCATGAAACATTATGCCCTTGTCAGATATGAAAAACTTGGTACTGCCTTCCTGCATGAGGTTTTGTCACTCCCATTCACGTATAGATGCGTGAGGGACCAAAAAGAGGTTTATTTAAAAGGTGAAGAGTGCACTTCCACACCAGATCACTCTGTAGTGTGTAGGCACATTCAATTGCATGGTGCATGTAATGTGCACGCTCCTAATTTAGCTTGCGTCCTGAAAGGGATCCCTGTGCCAGTTATAACACTGTCTTTTACGCTGCTTGCTAACGGTAGTTATTTGCTATTAAATAATGAAGCATGCTGTGGGATGTTAGTGGGAATTCCCTACATAGTGACTGTAACACAGAGAGTAGTTTGCTGTAATAACGTCCTTTTCCCACCCCCGCATGGACGGCTCGATGTATCCATCTGGCCTTCCATTCCAACCTTGAAAGCAGAGTTCAATAAGATGAGCAGAATAAGGGCTCTATCGTCTAAAAAAGAAGTCGCGTTGACTTCGTCCAGGGAAACATTTGTCCTTCACGTAGCAAATACGCGCACAGAGGTGCAAACGCTTTTGAATACTGATCTCCCACTTCATTTTGGGGCCCTGATTCAGACTATCTTTAATGCCTCGTCAACAAGTGGCCTGGCTCATTTTTTTTACAATTGTGGGCTCCGGCCTCGTGACCTCCTTTCAAACTATTTTTGGTGTGATCCCGGCATTCTTTCATTCTATTTTTTCCAGCGTCTTCAGAGGTCTCCCTTTGCTTCTCACCCTCGTAGCTGGGGTGCTTTTGTTGATCTGCGTACTACGCTATGGATGCACAACTTGCGTCACACGACAGCAGGTCCCGGCTGCTCCATCTTCGTAACCGGATGCTTGAATACTATGGCATTTTACCACTGGCGACCTTAAGCATAGCCTATGGATTGTCCTTCCGGTTTCCCTACTTTACTTGTGTGCAGCCTGCCTTTCATTGCCTAGATTGTCCATTCCAATGGGCTCTGGATTTGTGCCTGTCGAACTCGGTGTCTCCTGCCCCGGATTATGATCGGCTAATGAGCCCCTTAGTGGCTCATGAGTTGGACTGTTCTGGCATCAGGATTATGGCCTGTGGAGCAGCACATGGAGTCCTTGGGAATTGGGACATCGGAACGGCTGCAGCTGAATTCTTAGTGAGAAGTTATCTTGCAGAACACGCCAGTTGTCCTCGAATGGTGCAGGAGACTCCGGTTGTCGAGGAACATGTGTGTTCCTTCCTCTTGTTAAACTGGATGGCAGTTAATTTTGCAGAACGTTCCAATGATTTCCTCTTGGAAGCTGTTGCAACTTATTGTGCTTATACATGGATGGATTGACTTTTTTGCATTTTTATTTCGTCATACGTCCTTCAATGATGTTTTTTTTTTATCCTTTAAATGGTTTTTTTTCAATCCTTTCTATTTTTTCTTTGTTTTTTTTTTCTTCGAACTTTTTCACTTACCTTATATGAACTTACAATTTATGCCCTTGGTTCTGTTCTATCAAACTTGAACTCTGCGTTCTTGCAAGTGCGCCCCTACTGGTTAGTGGTCCGATCAAGGGGGGGTGTAGTGAAGATTGCTATCTATATACGTACAATGCTAAGTTAGCACAACCGTGTTAGATGTTAGAAAGCCATCTTGCCGCTTTTGCTGCTTTTGCACACAACACTGTAGTCACATGTTATTAATTGAGAAATGCTTGCTCGACTTTGCTTCACATGACAACTGTCTGTTGTTCACATCCCGAACAGTGAGCAGCGACCTTGGTCTGAACATTTTGTAAAGAAACAGTCTGGGTCGCTAGACGGTGCATGTTGTTGGGTTCAGGTTGATCGGCCCACTATTTAGCCAAAACACGCACGCAGCTGCAAATACCTGAAAGTCTGGTGCTTTTATTATTGCAGTGTTGCATGTTTTTCATGACATGACAGGAAGAAGAGCTTTCCCAGGAGCAGAGTCTAGCTGATCCTGTGATGTGAATCCACTAAGCTGATCTTTACGGTATGGGGTTTCCCATTCAAGCCTAGAGACCTTTTATTAGTAATAATAATCATATTAGTTTACTAGCGAAAGGAAGGTGGCTGACATCCACTGTCATTTTATTATGATTACTCCTTTCATTTTCTATGGTATTGTAACTATGCTGATGGTTTTGATCTTAATCATTTGTCTGCTTATGTTAGCCAAAGTACTGCATCTTAGGGCACGAGGTTTATAAAATAAACTCTTTAAACTTTACCGTGTCTCTGTTTATTCTGTTGTGGACTGATATGTGAATAATTACGAACAGGTATTTCTGATTCCCACCATTCCTGAGAATACCCTAAGTCGCTTGTTCTGGGTTGTCTATACATTGGCACCGCCGAGATAAAACTCGGATAACGAATGGGACACTGATGCTGGTCGGATAAGGGGTTCTGGGTTCTGAGGTGAGTTTTTGGTACACCACAATTCACTGAGGTCCTGGTTTCCTGTGCATAGTTCTGTGCATAAGCAGAATCCCTGCAACATCTGATTTTGTCGAAGGTTCTAACTGCCTTGTTGTATCTCAGTTGGGCTTTCGAGCCAGACACAGTAGGGAGACTGCATTGATTGAAGTTACTGATAACATCAGAATGTTCCTAGACAATGGACAAGCGGTACTGCTGGTGTAACTTGACTTATCGGCAGCCTTTGATACCATCTCTCATCAGACCTTGTTCAGGAGGCTTGGGGAAAATGGTATCCATGGGAGTGCTTTGAAATGGATGATGAGCTTTCTGTCTCATAGAACTCAAACTCTAATTCTGGGCCTGTTCCGTTCCAAAACCACTCAATTGACTACAGGAGTGCCGCAGGGCTCATGTTTGAGTCCCACTTTATTCAACATTTATACTGCCCCTTAGCAAGACTGTTGAAGAACTTAGGCTTTGTCCCTATGTCCTATGCTGATGACACTCAGCTTCTATTTACGTTTGATAGGAACAGTCCCTATGCCCAGATAATCTTCGCAGAGGGCATGTGCTCCATTGAAAGATGGATGCAAAATCATTTTCTCCAGCTCAATGCAGGAAAAACTAAGATAATACAGTTTGGCGAAGCAATGTTGAGGTGGTCTCCGGGTGGTGGCTCAAATTAGAAGCAAAAAACTTGGGGGTCCGCTTGGACCAAAAGTTGACTATGAAAGAGCAAGCAACATCTACAGTAGGGTGGTGTTTTTATGTGTTGGGGCTTCTAAGGAAGGTATTTCCCTTTCTGCCTCTAAACGCGCGAAAAACTCTTATCCAGGCATTAGTGTTAAGCTGACTAGATTACTGTAACTCTCTAATGATTTCAGCAACTGAAGCATCTTTGAATAGGCAACAAGTAGTTTAGAACACTGCAGCCCGTTTGGTAGCCAACTGCCCCCCGAGAACTTCTTCTTTGACCCTTTTACGACAGTTACACTGGCTGCCAATACAAATGCAAGTTCAGTTTAAGATTTGCTGCATTGTGTACAAATCCTTGAATGGTAAATGCCCCAGCTACTTAACGAAGAAATTGACCAACTACCTGCTGATCCGATTCCTCTGTTCAGGGTCCAAATTTCTCCTTGTCACTCCTTGTTATAGGAAAGAGCGCCTGGGAGGAAAACCTTTCTCCTATGTAGCCCCAACCCTCTGGAATGCACTACCAGTGCACCTCCGACTCTGTCCAGATTATCTACTTTTTAGAAAACACCTTAAAACCGTAGTGTTCTAACTCTATCTATATGTGACTGGTAGCAGCAATCCGACAGCGCGGAGAAACCCCTAAGGGTGTGATTCAGGTGCTCTATAAGAAATCAAATCAAATCAAATTAATGTTAGTAGATAGGGATGTGCACCAAAACCAATAGGTCTTTGCATGGGAACGCCCATGTACCTACCATGGAATGCCCCTTGGGGAAAGTAACACAAAGCAGCACATAGCAAAACTTTGTTACATTGTGAAACTATCCAACGCAGATCCTGATTTGCGCTGGATATTTAATCCCAGCATAACACTTTGCGTTTGGATTACATTAATAAAGTAATGCAAACCTGGCAGAAAGCTTTAGTCAATCTGGGCCATAATTTATATGGAAGAGCAGTGTTTAAAAAGGAAAAGAAAGTTAGGCTTACTAATAAGATCTTAACATATGTGGAAAAAAACTCCTGAAAGCATCTGAAAAAACTAAAGTCAAAGTGACGATATAGTTAGTTGTTGACATAATATAAAAATGAATTAAAAAAAATAAATAACTGAAAGTCATCAGTTATCATTACCTGCTACGTCTAAAGCTTGACCTTTCTGCACAGAACTGCAGAATGTGGGCCAAACATGCAGTACTAGAATGAGGCGACCTGAACCTAGACATCAAGAGTGAGTGCCAGCTAGTGAAGCTGATAGCGAGCACCCTTGAAGAAGCATCCATCTTGGAAACTGGAGGATATGCACGAGAAGCCCAAAAAGCATCAGTCTTGCAAAAGCTTTACATCTGCTCTGCTGCCGGAGAAAGACGTGCATGAAGATCTGACCGAAGGGTCATCAGCAGCCTGATTACGCATAAACCACACCAGCCAGCACAATCACATCATGTTGTTAAACTCTGTCATAAGCATGCCCAAGACCATAAAATGGAACATGGAAAGATAAACTATCAGAATCCTCAATATGCTGAGAACTGCACATACACTGCATTACAGGAAAAAGGGAAATTATCAACCCCTGCTACATCAAGGTAAGATGCGGGACACTAAGGGGTATATTTATAAAAACTGACGCATCGCTGTGCTAGCGCAGTGATGCATCAGAGAAAGTTGTGCTGAGGTACGACACAGACGTCATATGGAGCTGCTGTATATATGGCATGGCGCACCATGTCGTAAGGTCCAAAGTGTCGATATGCATCTGCTCCCGATGTGACGCAAAGCTGATTTGTGGGTCGTAAGGCAATATTTACGTGCAGCAAATCAGCTTTGCATCACATAGGAGTGCGGCACAAACCCTCAAAAAGCAATGCATTGCAAACAAAAAAAGTTTGCAATTCAATAAAAGCAAGAATTGGAGGGAGCAGCAAGCACAAGTATTTAGGGCAACAACCCCAACACCAGCCAAAATGTCCAGACAAAATTCAAGGGGAAGAAGAAGAAGAAGAGCAATTTCAGTGAAGAGGAGAACCAAATATTAATATCTGAGGTGATAAAAAATAAACGCTTTCTCTTTGTCACCTCCAAATTGACATTAGGGTAGAAGGAATTCATTTGGTAGTCCGCAGTGGACAAGATTAACAGTGTAGGCCAAACAAAAAAGACAGTGCCAGACTGCAAGAAGCGCTGGCATTATTATAAGGCCAGGACCAAAGAGAAACTGGCCAAGAACCTGAGGGCGGCAAAGAGGACCAGAGGAGGACCTGAGGTCCAGGAGGATTTTGACCCATCGGAGGAGCAGGTGGTTTCATTCATCCCAACTGAGTTGGTGGAAGGAGCAGAAGAACTGAACAGTGCTCTGGGTGAGGACCTGGAAGATCTACAGGATAAGTGTCAACAAAGGACAATGTGGTTAATATTCTCATGCAGTGCTTCACAGATAATTAACTTTGCTGCACTGCACTGTGCTCTGTGCAAGGTAAAGGGCAGGAATGTCTCACATGTTAACTCATACATCACAAGGTAAGTTTTTGTCCAGTGAAGAATTGCTCTGCCCAGTCCAGTTCTGCCAATTTTGTCCTGTTCATGCGTGATGTGATGCCCCAGTCCAGATTGTCCTTTGAATACTGTGGCTTGTAGTGTAATGTATAACATGAGTTACCAGGAGCACAAGTCTGATAATACAAAGATGAAATCCGGGACTGGAGCAGCACATTATTCATGGACTTTTGAAATCTGCCTATCATGACAGTGACAATACAGGACACCTTGCACCATCAGGTAAGGGTGCTTGTCTGAGGGCCCTGCGGGCAAAAGTGGAGTGTAAATGTATGGTTTGGAATGGGATCACCAGAGGATTAACTTCTCATCGAGAGGGGATTCAGGTGCTGAGTATGTTAAGGATCACCAGGTAGGATCATGTGAAGAGTCACCTGTACAGTCACTAGCATTAGACCATATTTCACACACTTGTCCTGATGTGCTGGGTGAGATTACATAGGTGCTGCCTGTCATGTAAAACACCATACTACCTCCTATCTTGAACAAATGTATACTGAGGTGGTAGTGAATGCAAGTGATGTACGCTAGACCTCCATATGTAAATGTAAATGTATGTGTCTTGTAAAGCGCACTGCTGCCCTGAGGCGTCCTGGCGCTGTAGACCGCTGGGGAACCCGTCCTGGCTATCCCTGTGAGATGGTCCCTCCAGGGTATCTCCAAGGTGAAACCAGGCATCCCCGGCGAATGTGGGGGGCCGTTGTGGAGATGAGGCAAGCTTAATGCCCAGAGTTGCCGAGTGTGTTCCTGGTTAGAGTAGGTACCGAGGCGAGAATTATCGAGTCCGTTTTGACCCTGGTCCACGACCCTGCCGCGTCGGGAATTGAACCCTGGTCCCTGGCCGATTCTCTGCTTACGGATCTGCCGCCTCTAACCAGTGAGCCACACCTCTCCATGAGTGTTTGTTGGCAGCCTAGATGTTGTGTGAGTTTGATGAGCCTCTAGTAGTCTACTGCCACTGTAGGTGTGGGTGAGTACATTGAACTGGCAGTGTGTCTGAATGAGGAGCCAATAAATGTTATGGAGGGGAGGTGTGATGTGTGTGCCGAAGGTAGCCTGAATGATTGTCACACACTGCTGTGTGTAATAAGTTTCTCACATGTGTAGCAGCTGTGAAGGGATGCCATGGAGGAGAGCATTGGTGTACTACATTTTCATGTGATGTGGGCCTCGGTAATGGTGTAGCAGGTGTCTGGAGGGAACCATAAGAAAAAAAGTTTGATTATGCTACATATGACAAAGCAGGAAGATGTGAAACAGGGAATTGTGATGTGACAGGGTGAGCTAGGTGTCTAGGATGAGTCGCAGGGTTTAGTTATGCTGGAGAGTGAGGTGTTTGGGCCTAGTTGTGTGGGTAACCAAGGTAGGTACATTTTACAGAATATCCTAACTACTGTTTTCTGAGCTCCAGCATGAACCAGAGCTCTCACGCATGTTTGTCAATTGCCTAATATAACAAATGTAAGTGGTGTTGATGTTTTCTGAGAGTCAATGTGTGATCCAGGTATCATCAGTGTGTGAGATTAACTTTAGTCCTTGGGTCTCAATGATGATTGACAAAGGAGTCATGTACAGCTATAAGTGAGTGGGACTGAGGACAGAAATTTGTGCTAATCTGCAGATGCGCAACTTGGCTAATGAGGAAATGGTTTGATCTTCTGTGGTTGCATATTTCCTAGTGTGATGGTGCCTATCCCCTGCGCAGTGCCTACTGTTCGGGACTCTGTAGATGTCTGTGTGTACTAGTAAACTACAGGATTCCACGCAAATAAGTTAGTTCGATGAAGCTTTTTCTTCATTTTTCAATGAAAAAATCCTTGAAATCGAAACAGAAATCATAACCAACAAAGAAAGGCTGTGAACTATCATAGCCAACGATCACCATTCCGACGGTGAATCTACAGCCCCAGAGGAAGGTTATATGTCAAACGACACATCAATGGCCAAAGATCAAGCATTCTGTAGTCAGTTCAAACACTATCTGAGGAGAAGGCTTTACTGTCCATCAAACCAACTTCTCATTTCAACAACCCTATCCTCTTTACAATGCTAAAGGAACTCAGTCACATTTTCTCATCTAAACTGACAAATATTGTAAATGCATCACTAACATTGCTTCATTCCTGACTGCCTGAAGATTAGGCAAGTGAAACCCCTCTTGAAAAAAGTAGGAGCAGACCGTACAATCCTGATCCACTTTCGCCCGTAGATGAATATCCACTTTTTGACCAAACTGTTGGAAATATGTGGGCATGACCAACTGAGTCAGCACATTGACCAAGTTAATCTACTCAACAACATTAAATCAGAATTTAGACCAGGGCACAGCACCGAATCAGCCAGCGTTCACATCATAGGCGACACCCTTAAGATTCTAGCCAACAATGATTCCTGCCTACTTATCCTGCTAGCAGGTGCAGTTTCTCCATTAGGGCTCTGGGACTGTACTCCCCCCTTAAATTCCTTAACATTCCTGTATAATTAATAAACAGATTAATTTATTTATAGATACAATCGTATCTCTAAACAAATCGATGTAATGAAGTCTGGGCGGTCTGCCCCAGACTGCCTGCCCCACTGCGCTCTGAAGCAGGAGGCAGAAGCCAGGTCGTAAATCCACTTTCTGAACTTGGACGCATGACGTAGGGCTTACTGTTCTAGAACCCTTCATTGTCATTGTAGTCTATGGCAGTATCGACTATAGGCCAGTGACATTTTCAGTGTCATGGTTTCTGGCGCTGGAGTCTCCGTACCTGTTTGAGGGCAGCGGCCCATCATTCACAGGCAGAGATCTCACCCTATCTCATTCATCACACCTACGAGTGGATGTAAGCATGTGAGTTTTGGTGACTTCTTCTCGGTAGAGGTTAGTGTTAGAATCCTAATCTTCTGTTATCTTTATTGTGCTGAGACCCCTGCTTATGCTAACCTCTCCCATTGCGACACCCCAGGCCCTGGCGAGATGTTGCTTGCCCCGTTAGAAGTAGAGCTGCTGTATCTGTTCCCCCACAAAATTGATCTAAAAGATGAGCAGGGTTCTTGTTCCCCTGTGAAGTTGATCAAATATCCGAGTCAAGCGCAAAACGAGAAATATGTGCTAACCCTGTAGACAGTTATCTGCTATATGATATTAAAACTTGTCCTGTCTTTATGCCCTCAACAACATTAATGCCAAAAACATGGATTGATTTATGAACAATGAATGTTAAAAACGTTAAGGCAATGCAGATAAGCCATTTAAGTGCAAAATAGGGGCATATGTATCAGTAAGTGGCGGGGAGGGGGTTAGCTCCAAAATTGTTAATGCTGCATTTTGTCACTTTAGAAATGTAGGGATGCACCGTATTTACAATAATACGGTGCACCCCAGCATTTCTCCCTGCGCTGGCGCTAAATTCAGCTGCCTAGCGTCAACGCAGGCACCCTTGCACCATAGTGCACGGCGGCTGCGTTGACGGAAGGTGTCCCTTCCTGCTCATAAACAATCTAGAATGTCGATTTGTAACCTCTTTGTGTGCTGCATTGTGCAGCACACATGGAAGTTGCAAATCGCCATTTTTTAAATGATTGTTTATGTGTAGGAAGAGACACCTTCCTGCACATAAACAGTCATTCATGGCAATTTGCTGTTTCTATAGAAACAGCAAAAACAAGGAGAAATTAAGCATTTCTTCTCGTTTCACCATATTAAGACCAAGCTTTCCCTGGTCTTAATTTTGGCGCTGCCTCCTATTTACGCCACCCTTGTAAATGGGGGCAACATCAAAATCAATGGGTGTGGCAGCAGAACGTCCACCACAACACCCATTGCACGCACCTTTCACTCTAAATGTAGCATGAAAGGGGGCCTTATTTAAAAGGGTCGTTAAGTCACGTTAAGTGGCCTAATGCTGCCTTGTAAATAAGGCAAATGGTTTATTGCCAGAGGAACGTCACTAAAAGTGACGTTTCTGTGGCGATAGGGGCTTGTACATATGCCCCTTTGTTCTCTCTTATTTCACGTTTTACTTAATTTAGCCTTCTTACAGAGTTAGCTATTTAATCATGCTGTCTTTTTGTATTTTGTTCCGTGCATACTTTGAGCCATGCCAGGTGTCTTTGAGAGGCTTTGATTGAGATCTCTGATGCTAACACTGAAGCCAAAGCAAAGTGCCTATCAGTGGGTTTGCAACTCTGCAGAGCACACAGAACAATGGTCATGTATTTCAGTTGCAATTGAAATTCTGTGAAAATGTGTGTGAAGGTGTTACACACATGGCAAGATATTTACAGAGCATAAGCAAAAGGAAATAAATTTGCTTAAATGTGAGTGACTGCAGTGTATATTTTGGAAGTGGTGAAGTGAAGGAGATGCGAAGAATTGGGGAAGAGGGAAAAGAAGGTGCTGAAGTGTAAAGAGAGGCAGTTGAAGATGGGCAGATGGATGAGTTGTGCAGGGAAAAAGGGCATGGATATCCAACATATAGTGGAATAACTGAAGTGCAAAACTCCTTCCACAGTCCTCAATACTATTAAAATTTCAGAATTTAAACATTTTCAAGGTTGATTATTTATAACAAATGCTTGTTTTTACTCATTTATCTTTACCAGATAATAACCATTGACAAAGCCAATTGTATGGATAGGTTCTAGGTGTAGGTCAGTTGCTTAAAAATGCCCCATTTGCCAATCCTTTTTCAATTTTTTCCCTGGATGAGGACCCAGCCTGGACCCCAAGTTTATCCATTAAGCTTGCTTGTGTAGCTCACTACATAAAAGTAACACCTAACTTTTATGCTCACCACTTTCAAATGTCACCAGACACCACAGCCTTCTAGACCTCTCATCGGCGTTTGATACGGTCAATCATAACAACTATCAAGATTGTTAGAAACAGAGTGAGAATGTCAGGAAAAGTGGTCACCTGGTTCTCATCCTTCCCACAGAATTACTCACAATGAATCAAATTAGGCTATTCATTCTCAGATACCTCACATTACTACATGTCCCTTTTCCCACACTCTTTAATCAATATATGGAGCCACTAAAGGAAATTTTCAAACAAATTGAATATTGAATACCACATGTATGCGAAGACACACAACTATACTTAGAGATATCCTTCCTAGAAGATGTCATCTGACTAAGTAACACTCTAGTCTAAAATCAGTCTTGGCTATCTCAAAACAACCTCAAACTCAACTCTCTGAAAACAGAATTCCTATTTTTCTCCACTCATAAAAGCTACTCATGCAGACAAGATTGGCTAAATCATCTAGACTGCCTCAACTGCAAACCTACCATTATTGATTCCTCTAAATCCCTTGGAATAGCACTGAACAACAATATGAGCATTCTAGCACATATCAGTGCAACCACGTGCACTGCTTCATTCCAACTCAAACTATTTAAGAAAGTGAAACCATTCCTGCCTCCCTCAGACATCAAAACAAGGAGTATAGTCATTAGTGGTTTCCAGACTAGAATAAGGATCTGTGACCCTTTCAGGTCTACCCTAGGTGAGCACAGCTCCACTCAAAGTGACTCTCAATTCATCAGTGAGACTGGTAACAGGCACTAGATGCTTTGACCACATTACCCCGTCACTTAGGCATCTAAAGTGGCTCCCTCTCGAAGCCAGTACTCAGCTGACAATTGCTTGCCTCACAAACAAAGCCTTATATTTTAATGAACCAATGTACTTTGCACAAAAGATTAAAATCTCCTATTAAAAACCTAATAAAATCAACTAAGCAACATGGTAAATGAGGCCTTTACCTGCCCTCACCCTTTCAGGCAGAGCAGATCAGCAAGCTGCGTAACTGTGTTGCAATGCGTGGCATGTCGCAAAAAAGACCCCTTGTCACACTGTGGTTGCCATGTGAAAGTCAACATCAGTTGAAAGATTATGCATGGCAGCGCAGGACCTATTTTAAGCTTAAGTGCTAGTGCTGCCTCCCGGGTGTCTCTCATCGGGAGAACGCAACAGCACTTAAGGCTTATCAAGGTCCTGCGCTGCTACACCTACGCTTTCCGATTACTCTTGGAGCACACCACTTTTCTAGGCTTACTAAGGCCCAGTCCTTTTAAACCCAGCTCGACACCTGCTCCACGCAGGATGTTAACATACAGGTCTTTTTCAGAAAGGAGTTTTTTGCCCATGAGTTGGCCATCATTACTATTCCTTGCAAATATCATCTACAGTAGGGTTGTGACAGTCTTTTGATGAAACAATGTTTGCTACTTGTCTCTACTGGAGATGTTCTGTTATGTTATGTTAATGCAATTTGTTAAGCGCACGTATACCCAGGGGTGTCTTGGCACTGTCTGCTCCTGAACAGGAAGAAGCCTAGTTGTTGAAGAGCCAGGTTTTGAACTCTTTTCTTAATGAGATGAGAGTGGGGAGAGCTCTGATGTGGGAAGGTAAGTTGTTCCAAACTTGGTTGTTCCAACCACAAAGCGTCTACGTCCCCAGTTCACCTTGTAGATTCTGGGCGTGATCAGAAGGTTCGCCCCTAGTGATTGCAACTGTCTGCCCGGAGTATATATCCTCTAAGAACGTTGCAGAAACCCTGGGGCAATATTGTGTAGCGCCTTATATGCTATACACAGAGCCTTACGTTTTATTCAGCTTCTAACTGGCAGCCAATTCAACTGCTGTTTTACTTTGTTTACTGAATAAAATTTAGGAGTCCCAGTGACAACCTTAGCAGCCACATTCTGCACCATTTGGAGCTTATTAAGGTTTTTATCCTGAGTATTGACGAATAGACTGTTGCAGTAATCCAACTTAGAAAGGACCAGAGCTGTGATTACTGTCTTTCACGCCTGCACTGGAATGAAATGAAAGAGTTTTATTTATCGTTATGAGCAGATAAAAACAGGAAGAAATTGAAGAGTTGACTTGGGGGTTTGTAGTTTAATTTGTCATCTATTATTACATCCAAATCTTTTTCCTTAACTGCTGGAATAGCATGATCCCAATTCTTCCAGCCACTAGCTAGAGAACCAGGCAAGGAATAAATTCCCAAACACAATCACCTCCGTTTCATTAGAGTTCAGTTTGAGGCAGTGTCTAGACATCCATGAACTAATTTCCAACATACCATTGTGGAAGATGGCCGATACATCTACACCATTTTTAAAAATGGACAAGACTATTTGGGTATTGTCAGTATAGGAGGCTAATGTCAAGCAAAAGGATTTGACTAAAAGAGACAGCTCTGTAACATAAATGTTAAACAACGCAGGAATGATGGATGAACCCTGTGGCACCCCCAGGGAAGAGAGAAAGAGGCTGATTCAAAAGTGCCCAGCGCTAATGATTGAGATCAATCAGTCAAGAAAGATATCCACAGGGATTAAGCCATCTTCTTGATACCAAAAGTGGTGATACGGTTGATCAATATCCTGTGGTCAACCGTATCAAAAGCAGCTGATAGGTTGAGGAGAACCAGTGCAGTCGCTCCACCTCTGTCGAGCACATCCCTTGTCTCCTCAGTGGCATTGATCAGCGCTGTCTCGGCGCTATGTTTATAAGGTAACAGTGGTTCTGTCGGGTGAAAGTATTGCTTTTCGCATTAGGCCTAGTCACACATTGTTTAAACAATATAAAACAAATATCATTATACTGAAAACAACACACAGGACAGTTCAAATTCAAAGTAAATTCTTTATATATGAATTGCGTCATTCATATATACATACATTAATATTTCCCGAAAGGCCGTCAGGCAATAATGTGGTGACACGAGTGACAAAGTGAATACTAAGTGCTCGGTGACAGTGTGTGTGAAGGTGTGATATGTACAGTAGGTTAAAATCGAAGTTATTCGAAAGTGGCCAGGGAAATGCAAAAGTTCAAGCTGCGCAATGGAAGAGTTCTTTCTTTGGCGCAGATTCTATGCAAAGGTCCACGGAATAGTCGACGTTTCGACCCTAGTACTGCACTCTTGAAAGGTCAGTGCGGGTCTTCATCAGGACTTGAAAATAAGCGAGACGGCCTTGAAAGGACTAAATCTAAGGAGTGGGTGAGTATCCGGCATATGTCTCAGGATTCACTCCAGTGGTATATCGTGTGGATGGGACGATCAATGTGTCTGGTGGCGGTATCAATTGGCTTACGAAGCGCTGTCTAAGTTCAAGCCCTTCTGTCTCCTTAATGTGGGTTAAACAGCTTCATCAGACGAAGTTTGTTTCTTATTTGGAAAAACGAACCGCTGGCCTCTGGGTCCTGGCTCGTATGATTGAATCGGTATCTGTTGGCTTGCGAAGCGCTGTCTAAATTCTGTCTCCTTAGTGTAAGTAATCTTGTTTTCTTCAGACGAAATTTATCTTATTCGGAAGAACGAACCGCCGGCCTCTGGGTCCTGGCTCGTATGATTTAATCAGGGTTATGATTTAATACTGGGTTACCCCATTATTTGCTTAGAGTCTCGGCGCTATGGCCTGATCGGAAACTGAATTGCGCTTCATCTAATAGCTGGTTTTCCTGAATATAGTTTGTAAGCTGACTTTTCTTCACTTTTTCAATGAGTTTAGCAGGCAGAGGGAGACGCAAGATAGGACAGTAATTGTTGGGATCGGCTGAGTCTAAGTTTGGTTTCTTCATCAGAGGAAGAATGGACACCTTGTCCAAAGAATGTGAATGTCTGTGGAAAGAATAAATCACGTACCACATAACTTCAAGTTTGCAAAAGAAGATTATTTCATTCGATTATACATTACAACCTTGAACATCCTTGTGTGCTTCGGTAATGTTGTTCGATGTTTGTATGGCAACCAGAGTCTCCTTTGTTTTGCCTTTCATACCCTGGGTAGCAGGGTGTTTGTACCATGAAAGCACGACATGAAAATGTAATTTAGCTTGCAACTCGTATTGACTCACAGAATTTGTCTGTGCGTACTTAGAGGTGCAGAGATATCGGCATAGCCAACACTATTCTGTATATTATTCACATCCTAAACATACACTATACATGTAAATCTAAACAAATATATATTTTGGGGTTTTCTTTTTTACATTTTTTGTTACAATTTGGATATAACACACTAAACATCAACCCCCCACCCACTTAAAAGCCTTCGTGTCTAAAAGCACACTTTTTAACTATTACCTAATTAAAGATGTAAAAAAACGAACACTAACCTACACTATACCTATAAAATATCCTAACTAACACTATGCCTACATTAATAAAACTATAAAAACAATATGCAAAATAATAGGGAAAGGAAATTGTTCATGGGGGAGTCAAATTTCCATGGCCTCCTGTTGAGTGAATGTGATGGCACGGAGCCTTGCCAGCTCATGCTCAATGCCATGCATCCTGATTTAAGTTCTTGAAGGTCTTTCAGGGCCTGTGCCTCAAATAAAGATCCTGTGGCAGGGGTTGGGAGTATGGCCTGTGTGGCTAGCACCTGATGGGAAGTTGATGGGCATGGAATGGCCTGAGGAATATCCGGTTGCTGTTAGGCACCCTCCTTTTGTTTGTTGGCATTGGAATGTTCTTGGTGTACCTGCCTGCCTGCATTCCAGGTTCCTGCAGCTTTGCCTTGTTTGAACAATACCCCCATCTTCTTGTAGGCCTTTGCAACATACCGGATGTTGCAGTCGCACTCCAAGCAGATGTTGTGTCATTTTGCCTCTTCATCTGGCATGTTGTCTAGGGAGGTAAAGACTCCTAATGGCCACTTCAAAGTCTGCGACAACTCCGATATCATGGTGACGGGTTCAGTCTTGGGTTTAACTCCCTCACCTGAGATGACGTTATGTGAGATTCACCAAATTTACACTTGCTAATCTTGAGAGTAATACCTTTTTGCAAAAATATGTGCAATGCTTCCTTGACCGTCTTAACATCATCATGCAAAGTGTCACAAAAAAGTAGCACATCATCTTGAAAGAATTTCACCCCAGTCATTCCCTTCAACAAAATGGTCATGAGTCTCTGAAACGATGCCACTGAACGGAGCCCAAATGGCATACGATTGAAGTGGAACACCTGAAACGTATATTGAAGGCCATAAGATTTTTACAATCATCACTTAATTTAACCAGATGATAGGCAGAGATCAAGTCAAGCGTGGTAAAATACTTTGCACTGCCATCAACGTTACGATATCCATAATGGTAGGTAAGGGAAACATATCTTCAATAAACTCTCTCTTGACATACTGAAGATCCACACAAAGGAGAATCTCAACAGAGGCCTTAGAAGTCAAAGTCACCAGTGTCACCCACTCCAAAGCCCCCACGGTATCAATTATTCTTTCTTTTTTTAGACTTCCCAGCTCAAAATCCAGTGCTCCATGTAAGCTCATAGGGGATGTTTCTAACATCGCACACTACTGGTGTAGCTCCTTCCTTGATCTTAATGTGATGAACATAACCTCTTACACACCTAACCTTTTCTGAAAACACTTGCGGAATCTCATAGTGAAACTGTCCTGCCATGGTATCCACTTTTCTGACCTGTACAGGAGGACTCAAATTAGGATCCAGAAATATACCCAGCAATTTCCTGTGTGGCGAACTCAAGATAGAATCACCCCTGACAGGAACATACACTTTTCTTGCTGCACGATTAACTTGAAACTCAAAATCAGTATCAAATTACCAAATCAACTCTATAGGCTTACCCCCATAACTGTACAGTGTGACATCTGGCACACTAAGGGTAACCTTCTCTTTGAAATAAGTGACATATTCTCCATCAGATATTAAGGACAATCTGACACGCGAGTCCATCATCATGACCACCTGCAACCCATTCACTTTAACAACATCCGAGGAATGTGTACCATTAGTCTTCAATACACTATTGACATTGACATCAGATATTTGTAATACAATATCGTCTTCCTCCACATAAACCTCATTCACCTTTTCTTTGACAGAAGGAGACAACTTGCAACACTTGGCAAAGTGGCCCCTCCTCCCAGACTGTCTACACACAATATGAGCAGCCGAACAATCCTTGGAATTTATCAAGTGATTAGGATTGCAACACCGGTAACAACACCCTTTTTGTTTGGTAAAACTCGGTTGCTTTCTCTTAGGAGTAGCATATGTGTGTATTGCTGTTGCCTCATTTTGTGCCTCATTTTTTGCCTTCATATTCAGACTTTTGTAAATCACGAATACAGTGCATTGAGTGCTACACATGCTTAGAAGCTATAAGAACTTGTGTAAGATTGAGGTCACTCTTTACCCTCTCTAACCTTATCACTTTGAACTCCAACATAAATTGGTCACAAATTCTTTTGTCCATGTTCTCCCAAAAATTGCACTAGACCACAAGTTTTCTGAGGAATATCAAAAAGTCTTCTACAGATTCTTCCTCATTTTGTTTCCTCTTGCCAAAATAATATCTCTGCAATATTATGGACAGCTTAGGCAAGTCATATGTATCCATTTTTTTAAGTGTTGTCTCATATTTGCTAAATGTATCACCATCCCCTTCTTCAACAATGTCTGGCAAATTTTCATATACCTTTTGGTATTTCACCCCCAGACAATGTACCAGCATGGACGTTTTTTCTCAGAAGATACATTTGGGCCACTGATTTTCAAATAGTTTATAAATACCTTTTTTCCATTTAGACCATATTAAGGCAAGTGGTGAAATATGTTGCATGTTAGCTATGAAAAGGACTCACTATTAGTTGTGCGCTTATGACCACGCAGCACAAGGAGTCGTGCACAGGGCTAAAAAAACACACAGACGGGTTAACGGTGCTCGCATGTGCAATGTCAATAAACAGGAATCCGGCTAGAATTTTAGCAGAAAATACCCAAAAGATATCGCTATTATGCGAGGTACATTAAAAACACTTGGGGCCCCAAAATACTGATTACAGTGTAATAAAATATGTGTATAACCTTGAACATCAAGGCAAAGTCAGTGCAGTAGTCAGAGGATATATGTAGGAAAGAACTGTAGAAGTAAATTTGGAAATTGTTGCTAACAGGCGAGGCACATTGCATCAAACAGTAGGCTACGCATGATCCATTATACATTTCTGCACAGTGACAGATGTGCCTGATGCAGTATGGAGCATGCAAACTCCCTCCACCTGGCCTGGTCATGTCAATAGATTCAGTCCTATTGGAGGGAGATCGAGGTGGCACTGGCACTCATGACTGAGTAGAAACTCACCCTTATGCCA
Organism: Triturus cristatus; assembly: GCF_964204655.1. Classification (NCBI taxonomy): domain Eukaryota; kingdom Metazoa; phylum Chordata; class Amphibia; order Caudata; family Salamandridae; genus Triturus; species Triturus cristatus. Next base: position 204,602,383 of record NC_140588.1, on the reverse strand, counting down.
CGGGTGGCAATTTTGGGGACACACAGGAGACATAGAGGAGGGATATCGGAAATATTTGTCACTTTGCCTCCTTCTAGTTAAGAGGTGTGTTGCTTGTAAATTGGTAAGACGCCCTGCACCAACATTTAAGGGCTGGTTGCAATACTTGATATATTGTAAGAACCAGCTTACTATCTATGCCAAATTGTTCCCCCTAAGCTCAGGGTCCAGAGATATATGGGGACCATTAGAGTCTTATCTCGTAATCCAAGCCTGAGAAGCAGCAGATAATAACACCCAGGTTTAATGGATTTGGGGACTCTCTCATACAACTTACTTCCGGGTGACCTGCTCACCCCACAAACTACTGCGACTGCCTGACTACCATTGTCTGAAATGCTGCCTTTGTATGAGAAGCCCGCATCTATTCTGTATATATACACCCATAAAGGACGAAATGTATATATCATATTTATGTATGCTGTATTGTAACTTGCCTATGAATGCTCTATTGCCTATTGATATATTTGATATAGGGAACTGGATCCGGCTTGAAGATGCTATATAAGATGGCATGATGTTGTACAAGAACGTTGTACTTGTTGACTGCTATTCCTGATTTAGTTCTATATATCCATGATAAATGTATCTTCTGTGACCTAAACACAAAATGCCAATAAAGAAATTAGAAAAAAAAGAAGAAGTAGAGTTGGAGAGGGCTCACCAGCGGCAAGTTAAGTCATTCAAATATACCTTAATGGGTATAGGCAGAAAGCACAGAGCCACGCTGCAAGTTTGAAAGACAAGTTAAAAATGGCCCCGAGAGAACTTGCAAAGTATGTAGGCCACTAAACGTAGAAAGGTGAAATAAGCGAAGTGGTGCAGGGTGCTTGATTACTCACAGCAGAGAGTAGAAGTGCTGAAGTTTCTCCTGAGACAGTTAGCTTAAAGAGCCAGTCGTCACCAATGTGATGTTGGTATCTTCAAGGAAATCCATGCAGAATAAAAGTGCCAGAGAAACCTAGCCACAGCCTCTGAAAGATCTCTCAGAAAACTGCCTTTCACAATCTCAGGTTCAATAATAAACATTTCATTTAGAATTCTCTACAGCAGATGGGGTTGTCATGGAAACAACAGAGGCAAAAGAAATACATAACACAGTCATTACAAAACCTAAATACATGTATACACATTACTACATTATTTTATGGACTGTCATTACATCTTGCATAGTTCGGTTGTGTGAGTTACATTTAGTAGTAGTAACAGAGGTAATAATCACAGTGTTCATTTTTGCTAAAAGGAGATTGTGAAGGAGACTGAGGACAGGGCAATGAGCTCAGCTCTGTAATGAGCAGGTTTGTTTACTAATATGTCACAGCTATGAGACGTACACGTTACCTAGAAAAATACGACACAGTTGCAACATGGAAGAGGCGAAGCAGAGTTCACTGATATCCAGCAACTTTGCTGTGAAAATACAATTAGAGTGTTTAGCAATAATTGCACTGGTGAACAAGGGTGATGGAGCACGATTTTTGAAAATAAAATCTGCTCGATGAAATTCACTGTAAATGAATGTATTTTAAATAACATACGCAAAACTACTAGTATAACATGAGAGTGTATAACATGAGAAACGTGCACAAGGCATGATAGATGATTTTTCTTAGCTAAAATAATGTGAATTATGCTAACTGAATGCTATTATGTTTTCTTAACTGCAGAAAAATAAACGACAAAAGAAAAAAGCTTTATCCTTTGTGAAAGTAGTGTAGGTTTTTAGAAATTATTCTCTGTTTTGCTAAAATAACGTAGGCCTCAGAATTGTTAGAGGATGTACTTTCCGTGCTCCTGTCCTTCAAATGTTACAAATGCTTCCTTAGAGTGAAGATATTTAGCCTGCTTCTAAAGGTCTTCTAGGTTTCTTTCCTGTCTAGGCGAGGGATGTAGATGATGAATGTAACTGTTATAAAATAATAAATACATTTGTAACTAGGTTCTTTTCCTCTTCCTCTCTTGGAAGTTATGCAATATTCAGACAAAGAGTGTTTACAAAATAGTAGTAAAGTCACTGTCAGTAGATGATCGTACCATTGTGTACCAATAGAGAGGCTTGCTGAAGAGAGAGAATGCAACATTTTAGCAGAAGAAAGGAAGCAGCGTTCTATAAAGATTCCTGTGGGAAAGTGTTCCTCGGCTCGTTCACCTGAATGGTGACCTGTCCTGCGTTTGTGTTGCTGCATGCCACGTTCCTGATTCTCTGGCTGACAATACCTGCTGATCCTAAGAGACTTTCTAGAGACTTTGCACATCGTCGGCTGAAGGTGCTGCTCTCTCTATTCCCTGACGGCCGTGTGGTTAGCTTTTCAGACTAATTGCATGCTGTGCATTAGTATTTTATAGTTCCTAAGTGAACAATTGTTTCGCTGATGTTTTTCTCTCTCTCTCACTCCTCTTTACCTGATGTTCTGATGTTTCATTAAGGATATGTATTGATTAATGTGAATCTATTTTGTGCTTTATAAACTCAATAATGACATTCTAATTAGCATTTTGAACTTGACCATTCAATGTATGAAATAACAAGAAAACTAAGAGAAAAGAATAGTGGTTGTCTTTATTATTGAGTTACTGAGTTATTTTGGATAATGTTTATAATGACCAATGTTTAGCGTATTTCTTCATTGTAGGTCCTAGTGTAGAAATAGCATTCTGTCTTTCGTTATTTAGTCCCTTTTAGCTCTACCAAAGATTCATCAGAGGACCTTTGACATTGCCTATTGAGTGATAATGATTTATGGGCCCGTCATTAGAGTTACACTTCCAATTTTTATATAGGGTTTGTGTGGATAAGTGAGCAGACAAAAACCCCCCAATGCTTCCGCTGCATCAGTTTTTGGTAGTTGCATCGGATGGTTAGTTTAGGCCAAAATACTGGGCAATGAAGAGACAGAGTTTAAAAGACAGGACAGACTTAAATAGTTTATGGTGTATGTGAGTTCGTACCTTTATGTCACATTGAGGTTTGTTGAATCTTAATAGGATTAGCGGGTCCGTCGTAGGCCAGAGACCCTGGGATAAGCCTTAGGGCTGACTTAGTGTGGCATACACTAAGATTTATGGGCATTTTTTGCTGTTGATGTGGTACTAGGCGGTCATCGACCTGAAAGTTACTGCACAGGGAACTTTTGCTGAATGAAATAGTGGAGGTTTATTTGGGTCACTTCAGAAAGTGCAGCTGGGGAAGTCCTGAGAATTTTCCACTTGTAAGAGAGCGTGATCATGCTGGTCGAGATTGTGCTGGAGTGTAGATATTTCTTAGAGTACATGAAAATACTTTCATATTTCTTTTAGTGGAGCAGACAAGCTGTGTTTATGTAGTTCGTTATTGTTTGTTAAAAGACTTAAAAGACATTGATGCTTATTTTTCTAAAGGGAGGGTCAGTAGAAGGAGTGATACTGACATAACAAAGAGCCGTGCTGGTATTGGACAGTGGTGAGTACACGTCACCAAGAGCGCTGAGCTGCTATAGGTTAGTTGGTGTGAGCCGCGTTGAGATTTGACAGCATAAGATAACTTTGATTGGAAGCAGGGAAACATAACACTCATATGAACTTTTCAGAACTAAAAAGAGAGCATGAAGATAATTAAATTGCTGAAAACATTGTTTAGCAAAGATCAGCCAATAGTGATTAGGGAAGGAGTTTCTATAGCTCCTGAAGGTATGCCTACATCATTTATGGTGATAGAAAGGGGATACCATACTTGTACTTGGCTAGAAAATTGGATGAAATATACAGAACAAGATGGTCATTTGGCATTTCCAGGTTATGGTACTTTGAATACTAAGGTTTTAGAAAATTTGAGGAGAAAAATGAATAATTTGAGTCCAAATCCAAGACCGATGCAGTACGAAGCTCTTGAAGAGTGGGATTACAAAGCTTTTTTTTTTAGTTTTAAAGAGGATTTTATTAAAGTTCATTTACAACATATTATCAACAAAGCATAGTATTAAAACTAATCTCAAGTAGAAAAATAGAATGTCATATTTAAGAGAGAGCAAGAAAAGACAAGAGAGAGAGGTAGAAAAGAAAAAGGTAGAAGGCATCATCAAATATAGCAAAAGCAATTACAGTAGAAATGTAACCATTGTCACACAAAATTATACACAAAATTAAAAGAGTGCATCAGGCGTACAAAAAACTCTTCCAATAAAGATATACACAATAGCTATAGGTTAAACGATAAAAATATGTACATAAAACCATTAGGAATGTTATCATGGGGGTTTGGGAACTTCTTCTGTACACGGATTATGTAAGGGTAGGGGTCGAGCAGACACATCTAAGAAATCTGTGATGGGGAGCCATAATAAATCACGTTTAATAGCAAGTGTAACGGGGTAAACATAGGCTCTATCGAGTCTGTGATGATAACAAACTCCATACCACCAAGCCTGAAAGGAAACATTCGAGGTATCCTTCCAAGATTTAGTGATTTGCTGAAACGCTACAGCTAAAAGTAAATCAATAATGGACGTGTTAGTGGTAAAAGAGGACCATATGTCTGAAAGACTACCTAAAAAGATATGTGAAAGTGTAAGAGGGAAAGAGGTGGAAAAAATCCTATTGATCTGAGCCCACACATCAGACCAAAACTTATGAATCTTCGGACACTTAAATAACATATGCTTAAGATCCGCCCCTGATGCTGAGCAAGACCAGCAAGAGGAGGGAATGGAAGGATCAATTGTATGCAATTTGACAGGAGTAACCAAAAGTCTGTTATATATAAAAAATAACGTTTGAGTCGTATTTGCTGCTCTAGAGGTTTTCCTTATCTTAGTCCAGACCCTATGCCACAGTGAGACAGAGAAAGTGTCCTCTACATCCGATTCCCAGTCTAATTCTGTTTTAGATTTATCACGAGTACTAGTAGTATCTCTCAATTTTGCATATATCTGGGAAGCAGAAGAAGAAGCCAATAAGCAAGGGATAGAGAGAGGAGAAAAGTTAGTGTGGGTGATGGAATCAGAAAGAACATTATACCTGCTTTGCAAAACCTCACGTAAAAGCTCATACTTGGACGCATGTGATACATGCAAAGAAAAACGAGATTGAAGGATAGAAAAGGGAATACACGTGCCCTCATCAAACAATTGATGAGTCCAAAGTATACCAAGGTCATGCCAATCCCTCCAAAAAAGTATCCTATTTCGAAGTTTAATAAGAGGATTATACCACAAGGGAGATTGTAAAAAACGCGAACGGTCATCTAAACCATTTAGTAAGAGAGGAGAAAAAGTTTTCCGAGAATAGGGAGAGAGAATTTATTGGGAATATGGGACAATGATACAAATTCTTCAAAGGTAAAAGGATGAAAAAAAGATGATTCAATCTCTACCCACAAAGGCCTTGACAGGGCATCGGATACCTGCCCGGATAATAAGGGGATAGAATGTTTAAGGAAAAATGAGGAATGATAAGAGGCAAAATCCGGAAAATTAACTCCACCCAACTGCTTAGGGCATTTAAGTTTTGCAAAGGACATTCTAGCCTTTTTATGTTGCCATAGGAATTTAGAGAGCGTAGAATAGATATTCTTATAACAAGACTTAGGGATATTAACTGGAAGGTTAGACAGGTAAAACAAAATAATGGGAACTAACATCATTTTAATCGAGTCTAGTCTTCCCCACCAGGATAAAAACAAGGGATGCCAACGAGTCGTAGAGTCTAGTAACAATGTTTGTAGGTTTTTAAGATTAAGTGCTACAGTGTCTTTAATAGAGGATTTAAACCATAGGCCTAAATATTTTATCTTAACCGGACTCCAATGAAAAGAAGAAGTCAAAAAGTCTGCATGAAAACAAAATTTATTCAGGGGGAGAATTTCGCACTTATCAACATTAAGCTTATAACCTGAGACTTTCGCAAAATTAGATACTTCAGATAAAAAGGATGGAATAGAGGACTGTGGATTGGAAATAAATAAGAGAATATCGTCTGCATAGGCAGAAAGTTTCAAATACTTATCCCCATATGGGAAACCAGTAATATCTGTATTCATACGAATTTTTATCAAGAATGGTTCTAGTGCCAAAATGAAAAGAAGAGGAGAAAGAGGACAGCCTTGTCGGACACCTCTGAAGAGAGGGAACGAAGAGGAGACAAGACCATTGGCCAAGATAAAGGACCTAGGAAAAGAATATAACAAAGAGACATAAGCAAGAAATTTCTGGCCAAAACCAAACCAAGCAAGAACTGCAAGCATAAATTGCCAGTTAACCCTATCAAATGCTTTTTCAGCATCTAACGCAACAGCGGCTAAAGAATGCTGATAGGAATGGGATTTACTCAGTACATTAAAAAAGAGGCGAGTGTTGTCAGAAAGGTGACGACCTTTAATGAAACCACATTGTTCCTTACCAATTATGCTAGGTAAAATTTTATCAAGGCGGAGTGCAAGAATTTTTGCAAAGATTTTATAATCCAAATTGATCAAAGAGATGGGCCTATAATTTTTGCATAAAGTATGGTCTTTATTGTCCTTAGGCAGGAGACAAATTAAGGCCTCTTGAAAAGACCCTTCAGATTTTTTGGACGCTATAAAAAATGAAAATAATCGATGAAGTTTGGGAACAAGCAAATTAGCAAAATGTAAATAAAATTCTATCGTAAAGCCATCTGGCCCAGGAGCCTTCCCTTTTTTGATTATTCGAATGGACTCTAAAATATCCTTAGAACCTATATCTGCCTCCAATGGGGCAAAGTCAGTGTCTGGAAATGAAGGAGGAGGAATGGAAGATAAATAACGATCAATATCTGTTAACAGAGGAGGAGATTCCGGAGTATACAGAGTTTGATAAAAATTAGTGAATTCTGCCAGAATATCTTCATCTTTGTGAAGGATGAGATTCGATGAGGAGACAATAGACTCAATTTTTGTGCATTCTTGCTTAACTTTAAGATACTTGGCAAGAAGATTGCCTGCCTTGTTTTGCGCACAATAATATTTGGCACTGGATTTAAGTAGGATTAGGTTAGCAGATTCCGTAGAGAGTTTATTAAAGGAGAGTTTGGCCTTGAGAAGCTTATCTAAATCAGACTGAGACTTAGTTAAATAATAAGAATGTTCTAATTGCTTAATTTGCGTATTAATTAACTGTAAAGAATGGGAAGCATTGCGCCTTTTATGGGAAACAAACGAGATAATGAAATCTCTAGAGGCAGCTTTAAAAGTATCCCATAGTACCTGAGGGGATATCAAAGGAGACTCATTTTCCGTAAAAAATAGGGATGAAAAGTCAAGGAAGGCTGGGGTGAATTTGGTATCTAATAGAAGAGAATTATTAAACCTCCATCTCCTGGTACCTTTTATGGGGGGAAGCAGATCGAGGCATAGAGAAACTGGAGCATGATCAGAAATTAAAATGGAACCTATTTCAGATCTGGTAATGTGTTGGATCAAGGCTTTAGAAACAAAAATGTAGTCAATCCGGGACTGTGAAGAATGGGCTGGTGAGTAATATGTATATTCACGAAGTGTAGGATGGCAGAGTCTCCAAGAATCAACAAGGGAGCGTTGGGATATAGCGGATGTAAATTGAGTATGTATGGGGGATGGTGAGAAACGTGAGTGTGAATTGCGGTCTAAGAGGGGATCCATAACCATATTGCAATCTCCTCCTAAAATCAGATAATCATCGGAGGATTGCATTAACGAGACTAAAATCTGGGGCCAAAATAATTTATCATATGTAGAGGGAGCATACAAATTAAAAATAGTTAGAGGGATTTTATCAATTAATACAGATACAATGACCCATCTACCATCAGAATCATTGGCTTGACTTATAAGTTTGATATTTAACCGCTTATGACAGAGAATTGCAACACCATTACGTTTCCCTGAACCAGGAGAAGCAAATACATGACCTACCCAGTTACGGCGTAACTTGGCAACTTCAACTTCTTGTATATGGATTTCTTGTAACAGCACAATATCCCCCTTTAAATTTGCTAGATGAGATAAAACTCGTTGCCGCTTAATGGGGGAACCCAAACCCTTAACATTCCAGGTAAAAATATTTAACGACATCTAAATATATAACTCATAACAATAATAACTCTTGTGTATAAGACAATCAAGCAAATGAATACTCAGACAATCATCATATAAAAATTGGAGAGAAGTAACATTAGCATTAGAAGAAAAATGAGAAGATGCAGCACAGAAGTTGAGGATAAGAGAATGAATGAAGAATAAGAAAATGTAAATAGAAAGAGATAAGAAAAAACGAGAGAGAGTCAGAAATAAGAGAAGCAATAAACGCCAGGAAGATAACTGAAAGTGAGATAAAAGGAAAACTAGGAAAATAGTAGGAGAAAAATAGATAATAAAGAGAATTAGAACAAGAAACAGAGAAACAACACCAGCAATATGTGCAATGTAACGGTAAGAAAAGAGGAGAGAAAAAAAGAACATGGAAAGAGGAGAAACTGAGAAAAAAGCAATAAGAGAATAAACATTACAAAACAACACCGTTATGTGAGGAGAGAAACAAAGAACCAAAAGACATGATAAAAGAACGCAATATAATGTATCATAAAGACATACCACAGGTAAACATTGAGGATGGGGAGGGTGAAGCCACATAGGAAAAGGCAGCATACCAAGACGGACAACTCCAAGACTGACGAAGGTACGAAGGACGACGACCTCCAGGGACAATGAATAAGGCAGGAGGAAGGGAATCAATAATATATCTACAAAGGAAACAAGAAGAAAAAGTGTTAACCACCAAAGTTATATACGGGACATAGAGAAGAAAATGCAAAAACCCAAGCATAACACAGAGGAACACAACAAAGGACAATACGTTGGCCGGATTTACGATCGAGACATGTCCATAGATTCATCTCTACATGTGTCCAAAAAATGTTGAAGAAGTGCAGGATCTTCATAATTAGTTGTTTTGTTTTGATACGTGACCTTGAACAGACATGGATGAAACAACCCATAACGAGCATTCAAGTTACGGAGAGCAGGCCTCATGTCCAAAAATTTCTTTCGGCGATCTGCCGTGGCTTTAGAATAGTCTTGGGCAAAAAATAAATTAGAGCCGTTCCAAAGAATCTTTCCTTTCTGCTTGGCAGCTTGCAAGACTTTAAGTAGGTCGGTATACTCCAAAAAATATAAAATAACACCTCTTGGCTTCCCATGAGAGGACGAAGAAGAGGACGAAGCAGAAGAGCTCGGAATATGACCCAGGCGGTGAGCTCGTTGGATGTTGAGAGGAGGTGTGGCAGGAAACCCGAGAAGTTTTGGCAAAAAAGAGCGGAAAAATAGCAAGGGGTCAGGACCTTCAATTCCTTCCGCAAGACCATAAATGCGTAGATTATTGCGCCTATTCCTGTTTTCCAAATTCTCCACTTGTTGTGTCAGATGCATAATCTCCCTTCGCATAACAGGAATGTGATCTGTAGCAGCTTGAATAGAGTCAACATGAATTTCCAGGGCATCAACTCTCTTCTCAGTATTTGACCAATTATCCTCAAGTTGTTGGAGGCGAAAATTAGTCTCTGTCATGTATGGCTTAAGAGAGCGAATTTCATCCAATAAAAGTTCCATTGAAAGCGTAGGTGAAACATTAGGAGGAGAAGGAGGGTTGATTTTTGTTCTCTTACCCGAAGATGCAGAAGAGGCAGAGGGAATCTTAGAGAGTGACTTATTACTGGAGCATGAAGGAACGGAAGGCAGAGGCGCAGAATTAGCAATTTCAGAGCCGGGCTCTTCCACAGACTCCTGCAACACACTGTAAGGATTAGGATCCGCCATAGACGAAGATTTGGGCTGCTGGGCGCCACCACGGCTAGTGCGAGGCATTGCCATTCAATTCCAGAGAAGGAACACCAAGAAAAGTGGGTAAAATAGCTTGTTTTTGAAAAATTAGCCAATGAGGTGAAGGTGACTAACCTACTTCATTAATATACCGAAAGCCAAAGTCAGTAATTTTATACCACGACGTCAGGAAGACATAGAAACGCGGATGCAAACAATTGGGGCCAAAAAACGCTCACCGTCAGTCACATAAACAATGAATGTGAGGAAAGTCTTCAAGGACGAAACGCGGGAAACCGGAACATCCAAAATCCAAAATGGCGGCCGCGGCGTTCACGGAGCCTCGATAGACGCAGGAACCAAAAAGCAGCCGATTCCGCTATCCTTTAGGCTGCATTGACGTCTCAAACAGTGCAGGCAGGAATCCGGAGCATGATCCCACAACCTGGGACGTTCGTCATGAAGGAAGGAAGCCCTGGGGGAAGTCGAATGCACTACTCCGTCACGGAGCTCCGGTAGGCAGCGGCCATTTCCTTCGGCGTTCAAGCCACGCCCCGGGATTACAAAGCTTATAAAAGAGAAAGAGACAGACAACAGAATAGATACAAGAATACAGTGAGTAGGTATTCTGAAGCAAAATGGGATACTCAGAAAAAATTGTGGTGAAGAGACACTGTTGAAAGAACTAGGATGTATCCAGTTAGAGAGATTGAGTCGAGTGAAGGAGGTAAAAATATAGAGAAAAGGAAAAATACTGACTTGCAAGAGACGGATAATAATATGAATACTAGGACAGATGAGTTTGATGAAGATTTCCTGAATAAATTATTAATGAATAGACCTCTGCCATATCAAGAAGGACAGATCAATATAGATGCAAACACGAGTGTTTCACCGAATGCTCCTTTAATTCAGATTGAGGAACAAATAAATAGATCACCTGCAGTTTTAAGCAAGATTCAAAATGTAAATAAAGAAGAATTAGTGAGAATGAAATCAATAATGAAATCAGATGTTTTGTCAGTTCCAGTGACAATTGGTCCAAAAGTTACAGTCTATAATGACAGGCAAAGACTTACTCGAGTACATGCTTTAACTGTCCCATGAGTAGTGAATATCCTCATATAGAGTATAGAGAAATAATAAGAACAAATGAGATTAGCGGTACAAATGTGAGTGTAGCTAGTACTAGCTACAGGACAAGGGGAACACTTGATTGATGTTTCAGAGAGGAATGAGACACCAAAACAAAATATAAATCTTGACCCTAAGAGATTGATGCAAGTAGAAAGAAGAATGAATACACAGACCCCTAATAGGTTGAGAAGTGAAACAAGTGAAAATATATACAGATCTTCAGGGCATTCGCCAGAAGAATTAGATGATTGGATTAGAAAAATAACTACTGGTTGCAGTGGTCAGAATAAAGATGCATACATAGATGTGAATAAATTGAAAGGAGATTTGGAAGAAATGATTGCACGTACAATTAGTCCAGAGCGACTGAGTAAATATCAGGAAGATGAGTTGTTATTCTTGTTTAAAAATATGATGTGAAAAGCAAGAAGTTTGCATGAGACTTTTGCTGAAGTTGCACACATGTATGGATTCAATATTGGAAAATCTAAATCTTTACAAAATACATACAGGTTGGATTTCACAGACAAAGATTTGTAGAATCTGAATGTATCACGGAGACGATTCTAGATTAAAGAACTGATTTCCACACTACGACGCTGGGGGGAAATAGATAGATGGAAAGGAAGATGGTCAAAAAAGAAGGATGAAGTGAGTGTTTCAACAAAAGCTGTTTTGCCGTTGTACCCTATAAGAAAAGCAGAAAAAGATTCAGTACCAGAGGATGCAGTTACAGCATACCCAATGAGAGAGGTGCCAGGAGGGGGTTTTGTGCACGTTCTATGGTCAAGACAGGACATATTGTCATTTACGAATGACTTCCCTAGGTTAAGAGAAAAACCTGTTGAATGTTATAGACAAGTAGAAAGAATTGTGAAAGTTTCAAAGGTTTTGTGGGTTGATTTGGAAGGTATTGTTGATATTTTTGTCCCAGCAGATCTGTGGATTGAGTGTAAAATTGCTGTAGATTGGCCAAAAAAAAGAATATCCAAGAGATCCAGAAACAGGGGCACCTTCAGAAGAAGTTATGAAAAGATATAATCAGGTCATTACGTATCTGAAAGGGAAGATTTCTCCAAAAGAAACAGATTGGGTGACAATAAACAGAACTTCTCAGGAATTGAAAGAATCAGTGCATGCATATTATTAGAGGCTTCTTCAAGTATTTAAACAGTACAGTGGTATAGAAAATATCCCAGAGAAAGAAATGTGACACTTTGTGTACAGGTTTGTATATGGATTGAGGCCTGAGATGAGTGCTCTGATTCAGCAGCATTTAATTAGTTGGCAGAGTAAATCAGTTGACGAAATACTTCGTTATGCGAAATATTGTGGCGATGACATAGAAATGAGACACAAAAAATGAAAGAAGAAATACATGTTGGCTCAGATGAAAGCAGCAAAGAAAGGGGTTTATTTAGGTGTTGATTCGTCAGATGATTTTCAGTGAAAAGGTCAGACTACTACTGGAATTAAAGGTGTAGTTTCAAATGGCAATATTGTGACGACAATCATCCCGATGGGTCAAAGGAGAGGCAGAGGAAATTTCAAAGATAAAGAAGAATTGAAAAAGAAGTATCCTTGTCATATTTGCGGTAAATTTGGACACTGGCGACGCGAGTGTAAGAGTTTGTTAAATAATATAGGGCAGGGAGGAAATGGTGACCAAATGCAAATGCAGAATCAGGCTCATCAGGTACAGATGAATCACGTACAGATGAATCAGATGCAAAATCAGAATTCACTAATGCAGGTATCAAATAACAGGGGACAGAGTTTCAAATACCACATGCTCCAATGCCAAATCAGGATGTGAATGGTCATCTAATGCAAAAGTACAATACAAATGTGGGTTTTCATGCCATTGGTCAAGTAAATTCAAATGTGCATGCGATTCACGATATTTGATGCAGTCAGAAGAAAATGATTCAAATACATCAAAATAACGGTGCCTGAGGGTGGAGGAAGAGTGCGTTCTTGGCGCATCTCTAGAGGTAGATCAGTCAGGTCCTTATGTGGATGGTGAGGTTGATGGTAATACCATTATATTCCTCGTAGATACTGGTGCTACCCATTTCACTGGATGAACTGTGGAAATCCCAAACCTACCCCTCTCGGGAGAAAGTATCCAAGTTGTAGTAGTCTCAAATAAATGAATTAAAACACCAGTGACGAGACCAATGAAAGTTCAATTTGGCAATTTTCAAGAACTACACAAATTTGTTGTGTGTGATACTAGTCTGGTTAATATGTTAGGGAGAGACTTGCGGTGCAAGGTGAATTGCTCTATATATTGTACCCCAGATGGAATAGCATTTCACACAAAAGACGAGGATGTGATTTTCGAAATGTCGAGGCAGGGAGCAGAAGTGAATGAGTTGTATCCATTGTGTACAGCGAATGATTTGCCTGTTGAATTGAGAGAAACGGTGTTGTCTGATGTGTGGGATTTTACAGGGAAAGATATCTGATTGATGAATGGAGTTGCACCGATTCAAATAACAGTAAAGGCAGATGCAGAATTTCCAAACATGCAACAGTATAAAATGAGTTGTGAAAGGATTGCAGGAGTAACACTTGTGATTGATATGCTGATTGAACAAGGAATACTAAGAGAAATCCTTCGAAGTCCATGCAATTCACCTATAATGGGAATTAGCAAACCTGATGGGAAATATAGGATTGTACAGGACCTTAAAAAGGTGAACCAAATTGTTATTCCTTGTTGTCCAATTGTATCTAATCCAGCTGTGATCCTATATAAAATCCCATGTGATGCAGAATGATTTTCACTAATTGATCTTTGTCAAGCATTATTTTCAATACCCTTACATCCGGATAGCCAATATTTATTCGCATTCCAGTCCAGGAACCGTGTTTTGGCATGGTGCTGAGTTCCTCAAGGGTATACAGAAAGCCCCTCAATCTTCAATCAGATATTGAAGAAATGTTTGGAATCATTGGTAATGCCTGAAGATTCAGTTTTGGTTTAATATATCGAAGTCATTTTGGTGGCATCAAAAACGAGAGAAGGCTATGTGACAAATACAATTGCTCCATTGAATCATTTGGCAGTAGGTGGACATAAAGTGCATCCGGCAAAATTACAATTCTATAAGAAAGAAGTTCTTTATCTAGGCCATATAGTTGAAAAGGGAATTAGAAAAGTTTCCTCAAGATCGGATCAATGATATTATGCGAATGAATCCGCCAAACACACAGAAAGAGGTTTAAATGTTTTTGGGAATGGTTGGATATTGCAGGAATTGGATTATGAATTTCTCACTAATTGCCAAGTCATTACAGAGATTGACACACAAAGATGTTACAGCGTCAATACATCTTGACGTGGAGGGCATGAAAGCATTCTTGGAGCTGTGCAACAAAAGTCGAGCACCATTATTAGGAATGCCAGATTTTAACATAGAGTTTGAATTGTTTTGTAATGAACGTGATGGTTGCACGCTGTCAGTTCTAACTCAAACTCACGGAACGGCACAAAGGCCAGTGGCATATTTTTCTGCCACGTTGGATCCAGTCGCTGCAACATTACCGGGATGTTTAAAAGCAGTTGCTGCTACTTGTGTGAGTCTTGAACAAAGTGAATCAATTGTAATGAGACATGCTTTGAAAGTATATGTGCCACATTCAGTTGAGATTTTGTTAACATGAACTCGCACACAGCATCTTACAAGCAGTCGGTTAACAAAATATGAACAGGTGATATTGGGTGCTGAGAATGTGACAATAGCAAGATGTACGACTTTGAATCCAGCTACATTGTTACCAACCTCAGGTTGTGAAATGGTTCTGGATGAAGTTGATCATGATTGTCTGGATGTGACTGAGTTGTGTACCAAACCAAGGCCTGATATCAAAGATACTCAGCTGACTGAATCTGATGTTGTTTTGTTTGTGGATGGATCATGTTTAAAGGGATTCGGAAGGTTGTTTAAAAGCTGCATATGCAATCTGCACAGTGGCAAATGTGATTGAAGCATAATGGTTGAAAAGATTGAGTTCTGCACAAGTGGCTCAGCTAGTGGCTCTAACTAGAGCACGTTGATTAGCAAGACAAATGAGAGTAACAATATACACTGATAGCCAGTATGGTTTTGGGGTGGTTCATGACTTTGGGCAATTCTGGTCTCAACGTAGATATTTGACCTCTTCGTGTTCACCTATATGAAACGGAGAGTGTTTAAAAGATCTACTGATGGCACTACAATTGTTGGCACAAATTGGGGTGGTGAAATGTTGAGCGCATTGGTCTGGTTGTCAATATGACACGCTAGGCAATAGATATGCTGACAATTGCACAATTTGATGCTTTGAATAATATTCAATTAATGTGGACCAACAAATTGTTGAAACTGGCCAAACAGAATGCAGGTTGGTGTTCACATCGGTTGAAACTTTAGATGAGGTGAGAGAACTGCAGGAAGAAGCAAGTGATTCAGAGGAAAATGGGTATATTAAATCAAGATGTACATGCAGATCAGATGAGGAAGTGTGGATCCATACAGACGGGAGGCCAGTAATGCCAGATAGTCTGTTATCACAGATGGCAAGGGTCTACCATGGTCCAACACACATAGGTATGGATGCAATGATTAGACTGTTTTGACAAAAATGGTTTAACCCAAAAATGAGGGTTTTTGCAGAAAGTCTCTGCCAAAGATGTGCTGTTTGCCATCAACAGAATGCAGGGAGAAAACAGTGGATAGTATGGGGCTGATTGGCAAAGCTACAGCATCATTTATGAGAATGCAAATCAATTTTATTGAGATGCCTCCTTGCCAGGTACTAAAGTATGTTCTTGTGGTTGTTTGTTTGTTTTCTCGTTAGATTTAGGCATATCCAAAAAGATGTAATGACAGTTTAACAGTTGCTAAATTGCTTCTTAGAGAGATAATACTTAGGTTCCCAGTCTCTTTGAAATCAGATAGGGGAACGCACTTCAACAATGAGATAATATGGATGCCTTGTGCAGCATTACAAATTGAGCAACTGTTGCACTGTGCCAACAGACCTGAGGCATCAGGTGTTGTTGAACAGAAGAACGGCACAAAAATATCTAGATTGGCTAAGGTTTGTGCATCCACAACACTGAAATGGCCTGATTCACTGCCATTGGTGTTGATGAGCTTAAGAAGTATTCCTGACAAAAGAACAGGACTTTCCCCTCATGGAACTGTGATAGGTAGGGCTATGAGACAGCTGACAGTCCCAGCAAATCAATTAATGAACATTACTGATGATTTGGTACTGGATTATTGCAAAGGATTGGCTAATGTGGTACGTTCTATGTCTCACCAGGTTGGAGAAGTTGCAACAACAACAAAGCAAGAACAAGGACATGATCTGTGTCCTGGGGACTGGGTGCTCGTGATAAAGCACGTGAGGAAGTCTTGCCTAGAACCACGATAGCATGGTCCCTATCAAGTAATACTGGTGATGACGACTGCTGTTAAGTGTGGAGGTTTGCCAAATTAGATACATGCAAGCCACACCAGAAAAGTCCCAAGTCCACTTGAGAGAGAAAAACTTGCAGAAGAAGAACGGCGAGAACAGAGAAACGTTCCAAGGCGAGTTAAAATTCAAATAGTGTGGGCACAAGTTACTGGGACTGAAGAAAATGATGCTGTGGTTGTTACTGTTGAAAATAAAGTGATTTTAGTAAGCAGCAATTAAGAAAAAGGAAAAAGAGATTCATCAAAAGAACAGAATGAATCAAAGATAAATGACATTGACAATGAAAATGGAAAAAGAACAAAGAGAGAAGATAAATAGTCAAAAGGAGTAAAAAGAGTCAAATACTCTGTGAAGAAAAAGGTTCCAGAAACAGTGATTGAAATATCCAGCCAATCTGAACAAAGTGAAATAGAAGAAGAAGAGCAAGTGAGAAAAACAACAAGAATTAAAGCACCAAATAAAAAACTATAGAGCTCCTGAATGGACATATATTAGGCCTGGGCGGTAAATTCCGTTCCGTTCGCGGAATTTGCGGAATTTGGGTAATTTCGCGTTCCGCGGAGAACGCGAAATTGCCCAAAAATCTGCGTTCCGCGACTTCGCGAAATTTTTTGCTTGTTCGCGTTCTCAATATGCGTGTTCACGAGATATTTCACCCCGAGCACGCAAACAGCGATCGCGAACAGGAAAAAAGTATCGCGAACAAGCAATTCCGCGTGTTCGCGGAATTTCTGCGTGTTCGCGGAGATTTTTTACCGTTTCGCGGAGATTTGCGTAACGCGATTACGCAAATTCCGCCCACCCCTAACATATATGGTAACTAGTGCATCAAATGATTGGGAAAAAGAATTTCTTGAATTTTGTTCAAAAGGAAATTGCTCATACAAGCCACCCTAGAAAAACTATTTTTCTAGAAAAGGGTGCAAAAAGAGAGAGAGAGGAGATTTATGAAATAAATGAATTCTGCTGAATTCTGAAAAGTCCTGGAGCAAAAATTGAAGCTGAAGGAGGCTAAAGGCTCAAAAGGTGTGAGGTGCACAGCCTAAAACTAGTCTAGCAAAATGTAGTTTAGCAATTTTTGATTAAACTTTTTTTTTTCTAATTCTTGTTTTTTTTCAGAATGTATATAACTAATACTGAGACTGGTACACAGAATCAAGGCATATTTAGGTAAAGATGTTTTAAATGTTTGTCTTACATGTATTACGTTAGCATTGTTAACAATGTTTGAATGGTTGGTATTAACATTTGTAGTACCAACATTTTTATGTTTGTAAATGTTGCAAATGTTACTAAAAATAATGAGCATATAACAATTAATGCTAAAAAAGATCTAAAGGAAGATCCAGAAACTAATATTAAGAAATTAACTGGTAGTGTTTTGAAGGTGGATAAATCGATTAATGATTTCTCCCTAAATGTCTTTGCTAAACTTTTGTATGAATACGTAAATACCATGGATGCAAGAGATTGTTATGTGTGCATGCAGCTACCTATGTCTGTGTCCGAAGGGGTGACTTATCATCACCTTCCCCTAACATACGGTATTTCATGTAGTGTACTAATCAGTCTGTTCTATGGCAAGGAGATGTTCCAATACTACTACTTAAACTTCAACTTAGTTTTTCAGAGTTGCTTATTACAAAGAATATGAATATAGTGTATAATGCTAAAAATGCAGATTGCATGGAAGATTTTTTCCATTCTACTAAAACAAAGATACAATATATGCACATTGAAATATTCTGACTTGTAATTTGCATAATGAAGAAATAGAATTTATTAATACAGTAGAAGATAGACATAGGAGTTTTAAACAAAGAGCTACAGAGCAGAAAAGTAAGAAACAACCATGGTCACATAAAGAAGGTAATTATAAACAGGGTGAGACTTATGCTGCAATGACTCTGGATTGGCCTCATAGACGGAAGCTTTGCTTACTAAGGCAGAAGACTAACTATAATTATCATTTTGTTGGTTCCAGTGAATGTGAACATACTTTACTTATAACAGGGGATTGGGGATTAAGAGGTGGTACTGATCCTGCATTCCCCCAAGTCTATTATGTGTGTGGGATAAATGCCCACTATAGGTTGCCACCACATTGGTATGGGTGTTGTTATTTGGGTATAGTCTTCCCGAAGAATTATCATGTTGGTGATAAGCATGGAACCAAGAAAAAGGGACTAACACGAAATAAAAGGGGTTTGAGTGCTGCAGAAATGGTGGGAGATATTTTTGGAGCATTGATACCTTCAGTTGGGGTGATTCTAAATCCTCAAAAGATTAGAAAATTATCTACAGTGGTTGATTGTTTATCAATGGATACTGCTGGTGGATTTTTAATGATTGATACGGAAATGGTTGCCATGAGAACCATGGTTTTATAAAATAGTCTTGCCTTTAGATGTAATATTGGCAAAAGAGGGCAGAGTCAGTAGTATGCTGAAAATTCAACAATGTTGCACATATATTCCTGATAAAAGTAGAGATCTAGAAGGATATATTAGCAACATTACTCATTTACATGATGATTTAGCAAAACTGAAGGTTGATGGTGCTTGGGAGAAACGTGGTAAGGGTTTCTCTTCTATACGTAATTGGTTTTCAGCATTTGATAATAGCTTATTAGGGAGGATACTAACACTAATAGTTGCTGTTCCTACTGGCGATCTAATGGTATTTTTGCTTTATAAATGTTGCAAGAATAAAACGAAAGATGCAAGGTGACGAGCAAGAAAAGGAAAAAAGAGAAGAAATGGAAATGGAGGATCGAAAGGGTGTTTATTATAGTGTGATAAAAGATTTAGAGGGTGTTAGGTTTAAACAGATGCGAACAAAGGACTCAGCATTCTAAATTATGTTATCAGATAGTAATCTGATAAGGGTTAAGTTGATGGTTTGGGATACCATCAGATGGGGGATTGATGGAGCATAATATTTTAAAATAAAATCTGCTCAATGAAATTCACAATAAAATGCATGTATTTTAAGTAACATACACAAAACTACTAATATTACACGAAAGTGTATAACATGAGAAATGTGCACAAGGCACGATAGATGATTTTTCTTAGCTAAAATAATGTGAATTATGCTAACTGAATGCTATTCTGTTTTCTTAACTGCAGAAAAATAAACAACGAAAGAAAGCTTTATTCTTCGTGAAAGTAGTGTAGATTTTTCGAAATTATTCTCCGTTTTGCTAAAATAATGTAGACCTCAGAATTTGTTAGAGGATGTACTTTTCCTGCTCCTGTCCTTCAAATGTTACAAATACTTCCGTAGAGTTTAGATATTTAGACTGTTTCTTTCCTGTCTAGGCGAGGGATGTAGATGACGAATGTAACTGTTATAAAATAATAAATTCATTTGTAACTAGGTTCTCTTCATCTTCCTCTCTTCGAAGGTATACAATATTCAGACAAAGAGTGTTTAGAAAATAGTAGTAAAGTCACTGTTAGTAGATGATCGTACCACGTACCACTGCTGAAGAGAGAGAATGCCACATTTTAACAGAAGAAAGCAAGTAGCGTACTATAAAGATTCCCACAGCCGTGGGGTTCGTTTTTCAGACTAATTGCACGCTGTGCATTAGTATTTTCTATTTTGTAAGTGAACAATTGTTTTGCTGATGTTTTACTCTCTCTCTCACTCCTCTTTACCTGATGTTCTGATGTTTCATGAATGATATGTATTGATTATTGTGACTCTATTTTGTGTTTTATAAACTGAATAATGACATTCTAATCTGTATTTTGTATTTGACCATTCAATTTATGAAATAACATCAAAAACTACTAGAAAAGAATAGTGTTTGTCTTTAATATTGAGTTACTGAGTAATTTTGGATAATGTTTATAATGACCAATGTTTCGCGAATTTCTTAATTGTAGGGCCTCGTGAAGAAAAAGCATTCTGTCTTTCGTTATTTAGTCCCTTTTAGCACTACAAAAGATTCATCAGAGGTACTTTGATATTGCTAATCGAGTGATAATGACTTATGGGCCCGTCATTAGAGTTACACTTCTGATTTTTGTATATGGTTAGTGTGGATAAGTGAGCAGACAAAAGTCCCCCAACGTTTCCTCTGCATCAAGGGTCAGCTTGAAAAATGCTATACATTGCACTAGACCCTTTGCGAATCGGCCTGGGAATGTCGAATACATTAGGTTTCATATGTTCACATGTTAGGGTCTCTATAAGCACCGTGTTTCAGCATTAACCAAACAGTACTCTACATCACATACTGCTACCTTCAAAAGAGTGTCTATGATGTAAACATATTTGCATGCGGAATGGAACAAATCATTTTTAAAGAAAGGAAGAAATCAAATTTTACACACTAACATTAACATATATAGGGGATTTGTTTCCTCCAGCCTGAAAGTCTATTAATTTAACATATTTAGACCACCTGCACACAATTCTGACCTTGAATGTTCAATACAGCAATCCACAGCTGAACTTTTGAAAAGTGTTTGGCATTGTGTTGAACACTTTGAGCAGAATTTGAAGTAACCTTTTAATATAGGTTTCAATTTGTTGTGGAAGTTGGACATTATGCAGCGAATAGTGGGTTAAGTAGGAAGTGTGGAAAATAAATAAATGCGTTGAGGATAGAATGGCGCTGAAAAATGTTCAATTAAGACATAATGAAACTGCTAGCACAAGTCAAATCCAACTGCACCGTAAAATACACATATATGCACACATACATTCTACAGCTTACATCAAATATGTTCTTTATCCAGCTTGTAAAAGACGTAACAAGTGGGGCCTCCGGCAGCATAGCTGTTCCTGAGCACAGATGTTTAAAGCCTGCCTGCATCTTAGACAGCAGAGCTATCCCAAAGTCGCAAGGTGTTAAAGGGTTGCCCCTGCGAAAGCAAATCTGATTTTAATGTTGCCACAGCTTTTTTTCAGGAGGGGATTGCATTGTAAGACACTGTATCAGATCAGTTATAACAGGAAAGGATCCCTTTTGTATCACTCACTTTCTCTGTCAATACCATCCAATGATGTATACCTTATGTAAATAACAGGAAATCCACCATTCACTTGTATGCACTGCACTGTCTTGGCACTGAACACTTTTTCATGAGAATTGTGTCTACTTTATTCTAAATAGTCAAACCTTTACATATTCAAAGTTAAAATATACTGTATACAATATTTCATCAAAATAATTTAATATTACAAATTTAAAACACAGATTTCATATTATGTAGTAAATATCATCACTAATAGATCTCAATATAGAACACATTTGTTTGTTGTAAAAGGAAATAGCTCTGATCTATACAACCACAAGATTAACTAAAACCAAATATCACAAGCAAAACAAATATATACACAATTTGTCGATGCAGCGTTTCAGTGGTATTAAGTTCGTTCGGTGCACCCCACCTTCTTCAGGACATGATATTTTAAAGCATAGGTTTGTCTTAAAACCAAGGGATTTATCTCCTAACTCTTTCCCTTTGTGATTATCACACCTGTTGTCTGGAGATTTTTGCTCTTTTTATCTTACAGGTAATATCCTACACTTTTAATATTCCAGTGTGCGAGTATTTATTAACAATCCCAATTATCTTGAGTGGGGTATTCCTCTCACTCTCTTTGATGCCCGCTTAGCATCAGACACACCTCTCTGTTTGTCAATACTGGGCCATTTTGACAGGAAACAATGTTTAGTGCCAAGACAGTGCAGTGCATGCAAGTGAATGGCGGATTTCCTTTTATTTACATAAGATATACATTGTTGGATGGTACTGACAGAGAGATTGAGTGATGCAAAAGGGATCATTTCTTGTTTCAATTGGCATTTGACCCTGTCCCTTTTAGTTAGAAGGGTACCTCTCTTGAATTTGTGGAGTTGTATCAGATCAACCCAATATCCCTGAATCTGGCACCTCCCCAAATGAAACACTCATTAAGCTGTGCATGAATCCATTAATACGTATTTCCGGGGAACAGCCATTACAACGCGGTTTTTACCACGCGCAGCTTTTACATCGCATGCATTACAACGCATGCGATGTTACAACGCAATGCCATTACAACGCAAGTCTTTACATCGACTTGCGCTAGATGGCGTGCTAACATTACAAATAGTGTAGTTTACTATCCCAACACCTTCCCTACTGTTACGTGGACTGGAGTTGGAATAGTAAATTACACTTTTCTAATGTTAGCACGCCATCTAGTGCAAGTCGATGTAAAGACTTGCGTTGTAATGGCATAGCATTGTAACATCGCATGCGTTGCAACGCATGCGATGTAACTGCACGCGTTGTAATGACACGCGTTGTAATGTCATACATCCCGTATTTCCTGTAGACTATATAAAAAAATTACATTACAGAAATTAGTCGCCAAATCTAAGAAACTTAAAAGGAGAAACATCAGGCCTGCACAGTGTTTGTTCAGTGTTAGCAAACATGTTGTCCCTTTAGAAACAGCAACAGGCGGCTCGCTGCTTATGCTAGAGTTAGCCCCAGCTCTCCCAATTTATAATCCCAAAACATTAGAATTGCATCAAAGTAAGGAAGCTGTCCCAAAATAGTCTCATACATCACACAAACATACTCACTGCATGGTTTGTGAGCCCATAATAGATCCTGGCATTCACTACATGTATTGTGCATTCACACTCGCCCTGGTATGGTGAAAGAAAATCGTAGATAGGAATTTAGGGAGAGGAAAATTTGTTTTGTGTGAGCACAAGGGCTTATGAAATAGTGCAATAATAGGAGAAGTGACTCTGTGTGGACATAGTGTTAGGGGAAACTGCTTGAACAACAGGAGCAGAGCCACAGGTGCCGTTTCCCTGCAAGTGGAACCACATTTGCCTCAGCCTCGAGCAAGCCTTAACCACGCATATGTGTGGTTAAGGCAGTGTGCAGTCTAGATGTTGAAATGGGCGGGCACAGGAAGAGGAAGGATAGGGAGAGGATGCAGACTGTTAAGTGGGCCAGGTTTTGAAGGGATGGGGGAGTTTTTAAGGGTTGGGTTAGCTTTAAGGGCTCAGTATTGGGGCTCAGGTTTGTTTTTAGGGCTTGGGGGTGGAGTCGTTTTAAGGGCTGGGGTTAGGTTGCATTTAGCACTCAAGGGGGTCAGGATAGTTTTTAGGGTTATGGGGCACTTTTTAGGTTTCAGGGGGTCAGGGTAGCTTTTAGGGTTCAGGGGGAGACGGGGGAGTTTTTACAGCTAAGCGCGGGTGGCTTCAGGTGTGCTCTTTACCACACATCACTTTACCAGTCATGAATTTACCATGAAATAACATGGTGAAGGTATGCGTGGTAAAGGAATGCATTGCTCAGACACATTTGTTGTTTAGGCAGAGTAGTAGAGGCACACGTAATTTAGCCATGCATGCCTAAATTATACAACCTAGTGTTAGCGCAGTGACATGGGAAGTGGCCATTGTGGACATGGACCCCTAGACAAAGAGCATCTGTCCTAGGTAACGCCCTGTGTCTGCCCTGGTTGAGAGTGCAGTCGCAGGGGTTTTGTGGAAAAGAGAATGGTGGTATGGCATGTGGCCCTGCCACACATGCCCTTATCCTAACATGTAAATGTGCAAATACAATTATAAAACCAATGTGTGTGTGTGTGTGTGTGTGTGTGCGTGTGTGTGTGTGTGTGTGGGGAAGGGGAACTGATTGGCGTGGGCATAGTGACTTGTGTATGTGTGTGGGGATAATGGATGTGGTTCAACATAGTATTAGTGTTTAACATTGTTACATAGCGCTGCCTTGCCCATGGTCAATTGTGCGCTTTATATTAGAAACATTACATTGAAATTAAGTGAGTAATTAATGTTTAACTTAACAATGGTAAAAGTAGGGTGAATTCAGGAGAAAATAATAGAATATTATGTTAATGAGTGTTTGACATTCACAAAGAATGAAAAGGCGCTGACCCTTAATCTGCGAGACTCTGAAGACCTCTCTAAATTCGCATGCACATCAGCAGCACCAGGGTAGTCCTCCTTGAACGACTTAAAGGAGGCCAAAATATCCTGCTTGCTGCTGCTAAACCCAGAGGATCTTCGGCTTCATGCCAGCTGCTCTCATACCCCAAGAACCTGGCCTCATGCCGGATGCTAACATACCCTGGGACATTGATGCCTGCCGAAGTACTCCGCTCACTATGGGCCCAATTCACAAAGACAAACTTACACTTTTGTGTAAGTTTACCACGTTTTAGTATTCAGAAAGGCATACCTGCCAACTCACATGGTGCCACCATGTGACATACGATATTGGTTCCCATCACATGGTCACCACGTGAGGAGCCAATATCACACGGTGGCAGGAGAAACCAGCTGAAAATCACTGTAAATAGTGGTTTTCCAGCTCATTTTCTGAGGTTTTGAACAGCCGACGTCCATAAAGCGGTGTGAAAACACCCCAGGCATCAGCACCTGCCTCAGCAGGTCTATTTTTAGGCGAAGGTGTTTGGGGGCAGATTGGGGGTCAAAAGTGCTTCTTAAGTACTTCTCGGCATGAGGCCCTGCATGGCGCTCACGACACCCAGACACCTCGCAGTACACCTTCCCCTCGGGGGCCCACAACACTCAATCTAGAATAGACTACATATTACTTCCCCCGGACCAAGTGCAACATGTGAGAGAGGTCAAACATATGGCGAGAGGCATATCAGACCATTCCCTACAATAATGCGCCATGTTGCACCATATTTACGAAGTGACGCATCTAGGCAGATGTGTCTCTTCTTAAGCCCCTGCGCTACATTATACCTGCATCAGGTATAATGTATGCAGGGTGGGCGTTCCCCCACAAGAAAGGGTCGTAGGAGTGGTGAAGCGAAATCTAAGAGATTTTCGCTGCGCTACTTCTAGGACACCAATGCGTCACAACCTTACGCCTGCCTCATGGCAGGCGTAAGTGTGACACAGGCCATTTCACATGGGGCTTGCTCCATGTGAAAGGAGCATTGCTGGAGTTGCATCTGGCTTTATGACACAACTCCAGCAATGCGCCACTTTTTGCGCTAACAGATACGTCAGTTATTCTGACGTATCTGTCCTTCCTTCTGACAAGATGCGTCATATTGTAAATATGACGCATCATTGGTGTCGCAAGTAGGGCGCACTGAGAAGTGGCCCATCTCTGCTTTCACGCAGCGATGCGCCACTTCTCATAAATTAGGCCCCAAGTATGTTCCTCACTATGTACCCACTATGCCATCGCTGATGTTTTATGTGACATTTTGCAAATGCAACTAATAAAAGTAATCATTTGTTTGGTTAATTTGACTTCAATATTAGTAGTCCACTGTGTTTTCAGACAGAAGGAAGCTTATACAAGGTCTCAAGCAACTCCCGGATTCCCTTGTCAAGTTCATATTTTGAAAGCAGCAGCTCAGGCCTGTATCTTTGCCTGCCTTACTTTGCAGGTGAGAAAGCCCCCAAGTCAACCCCTTTCTGGGTACAGAATATGCTCAGGCTCCCATTCCCTGGCTGAGCACAGAATCAGGGCGCTCAGAACAATCACAAAGCTGAATTGCAGCATTGTGATTGGCTTAGGGAGCCTGGATTTGCTTCCTGGTTGTTCCGGTGGTGCTGAGCGACGAGGAAATGAGACTGAGGAGAGACACGGTGGTACGGCAAGTTCAGAAAAAAGTTATTTTAAAATTATTTTCATTATCCTTCAGAGGCTGTAGTACATGGCCTGCCTGTTCGGAGTGTCCCCGGCACTGCCCTTACAAGATTCTGCTGAACATCCCTTTTAGACTCCACAGCCAAAATTATTGGGAGATTAGTATTGGGCCACCTATTAGAGTGGATAAATAAACATAGTATTTTTCCCCAAGTCAGTATGGGTTCAGAAAGGGGCTTTTGACTGTTGAACAATGCCTCAACCTCCATATTATTGTGGCAAAATATAAATATGCTAAGGGAGTCTCTACGCATTTGGCGTTTATGGATTTGTCAAGTAATTTTGATTATGTATCCAGATCAAAGCTGTGGACTATCTTAGAGAATATGGGTGTTGATGGGGGGGTTGTTTTCATTTCTAAGACTTTTAGATCACAACCTCATTGCAACAGTAAGGTATGGTAATGCTGGTGAATGCACAGAGTCCTTCAGAGTCAAACGTGGGGTTCACCAGGGATGCGTCCTTGCCCCAATCCTTTGTCTATACGAATGATCTGGAGAGAACATTGGTTTCTGTTTGGAAAGACATGCCTTATGTGGAGAAAAAGGCTGTGCCAGTGCTTTTATATGCTGACGATGCGGTCCTGCTGGCAAGGACGGCCAACGGCTGAAGAGGCTTATTTTTAGCTATGTTAGATTTATGAAAGATTTGGACCTGGAGACAAACCTCAAGAAAACTTTTACTATGGTATGTGGTCCTAGAAATACAAAGACCTGCACCTTAAATATTGATGGCAAAAAATAAGACAGGGTTAGCTCTTTTCCTTATTTGGGTTTGGAGTACAAGGATGGATGCACTTGGACAACTTGTATTAAAAATAGGATATCTCACTATAACCAAGCGGTAGGTACTACTTCTTTGCTTGCCATGTCTATTGGCAAAAAACCTATTGCTCCGACTTTAGAAATATATAACTGGAAATGCTTGCCAATTTTAACGTATGGTATGGGTATCTGGGGATGGAGCGATGTTCATGTTATGCAGACGGGGGAGAATAGAATATGTTGCCGGCTATTAGGTGTTTCTCCTTCAACCTCGCATTTCTCCCTGCACCAGGAGCTAGGTATGGAGTATGTTCAAGACACCATCAATGCTGCCCCTTTGGTTCTTTGGTGTTCAATTTGGTTTAATAAAGAAGCTGAACTTAATAGGGCAGTCATTAGAGATTGTCTATCCTGCATTCATGGTCTGGTCATCCCATGGCTAAAATATATGAAAAGGACTGCTTTCTAGCTCTTGGTTGTGCCCATTTTATTCTGTACCCCTCACCAACTTCTGTGCCTCCGTTCATATTGTACCCCTGTGCTGACCTTTGTGCCTTCTGTGCCCTTTTATTTTGTACCCCTTGTGCTCTTTTCTGTGCCCCCTTATCGAGTCCGTGCCCCATGCCGGTCTCCTGTCCCCGCCGCTGCCTCCCCTGCGGCCCCACCCCCTCCGCACCCATTCGCTCCACCCGTCCCTCGTCTCCTGCCTCCCGCCTCCCAGCTGCTCCTCCCACCCCACCTCCCCATATATGGCAGCTGCTGCGCAGTGAGGAGAGCGACCCTTGACATTTCTGGTAGGTCGCTCCCCCTGCCGCAGCTCCACCTGCACCCCCGCTGTCCCTGCTGCCGCCGGTGATATCGAGGCCCTCCACCACCCGCAGGCTTCCACCTGCGCCTCATTACTGGTGGCCAGTGGTGGCCTTAGGTTTGTACATGCTTTGTGTCTGTAACTGTCTGTGCCCCCTGCCCCCGCTCGCCGCTTTGCTTCTGTACCCCCTTTTATTCTGTACCCCTCGCCAACTTCTGTGCCTCCGTTCATATTGTACCCCTGTGCTGACCTTTGTGCCTTCTGTGCCCTTTGATTTTGTACCCCTTATGCTCTTTTCTGTGCCCCCTTATCGAGCCTGGGCCCTGCGCCGGTCTTCTGTCCCCCACCCCCTTTGCTGCCTCCCCTGCGGCCCCACCCCCTCCGCGCCCATTCGCTCCACCCGTCCTTCGCCTCCTGCCTCCCAGCTGCTCCTCCCTCCCTACCTCCCCATATGTGGCGGTCGCTGCGCAGTGAGGAGAGCGACCCTTGACCTTCCTGGTAGGTCGCTCCCCCCGCCGCAGCTCCGCCTGCACCCCTGCTGTCCCTGCTGCCGCCAGTGATATCGAGGCCCTCCACCACCCGCAGGCTTCCACCTGCACCTCATTACTGGTGGCCAGTGGTGGCCTTAGGTTTGTACCCGCTTTGTGCCTGTAACTGTCTGTGCCCCCTGCCCCCCGCTCGCCGCGTTGCTTCTGTACCCTCTTTTATTCTGTACCCCTCGCCAACTTCTGTGCCTTCGTTCACATTGTACCCCTATGCTGACCTTTGTGCCTTCTGTGCCCTTTGATTTTGTACCCCTTGTGCTCTATTCTGTGCCCCCTTATCGAGTCTGTGCCCCGTGCCAGACTCCTGTCCCCGTCCCCGCTGCTGCCTCCCCTGCAGCCCCACCCCCTCCATGCCCATTCGCTCCACCCGTCCCTCGCCTCCCACCTGCTCCTCCCTCCCCACCTCCCCATGTATGGCGGCCGCCGCACGGCCGCGCCAAAGGTGCTCCTAAGGCACGCCCGTCTGCGCCCGTCTGCGCCTGGACCGCGCCCTGCGCCAGAACCCCTGGCCCCCGCAGCAGCCACGAAGTCTGCCTCCGCTACGACGCCAACACCCTCGCTGCTCTCAACCCAGGAAGGACCCACACCTGCTGCAAGGCCGCCCCGAGGCGCACCCATGGCCCCTTCACCTGCCGGAACTGCAGCTTCTCCTGCCACGAAAGCGCCAAGACGCCTACCAAGACGGAACCAACCAGCTTAGATGCATCCTGATCAACACCCGCTCCGTACACAAACACGCCGTCGAACTCTGGGACCTACTCGATACCGCATCACCGGACGTCGCCTTCCTAACCGAGACCTGGATGAACGAAACCTCCTTGCCAGACATCGCCATAGCCATCCCAGACGGGTACAAGATCACCCGCAGAGACCGCACCAACAGGGCCGGAGGAGGAATCGCCATCGTCCACAAAAACACCATCAGGGTCTCAACAAACACCAACGACACCCTCAGCACCGCCGAACACATGCACTTTCAGATCCACACAGACCCCAAGATCAGCCTAAGAGGCACCATCGTCTACAGACCGCCAAGACCCCGGCCTCAATTCTGCGACTCCATTGCCAACCTCATCAGCACGCACGTGCTGACCTCCACCGACTACATACTCCTCGGAGACCTGAACTATAACCTGGAGAACAACAACGACAGCAACTCCTCCTCCCTGATCAACAACCTCGCCAACCTCGGACTGAAACACCTCGTAACGACGCTGACCCACATCGCCGGCCACACGCTAAATGCCATATTCTCCTCAAGCCCACACGTCACCTTCGGCCACGCCTCCGAACTCACCTGGACAGACCACTGCTGCATCCCCTTCTCCTTCCGAATACCCCTCAAACACCACTGCACACTACAGACCCCCCACCGCTGCTGGGGCAAAATCACCCAAGAACAACTACAGACAAGTCTCGCACTCAACCCTCCGACGAACCCCACCAACCCCGATGAGGGTGCACTCACCCTGGAACGCTGGATGAACGACTGCGCCAACACCGTCGCCCCATTGAAAAACCCCACCAGCAGAGACACCAGCAGAAGAGTCAGCTGGTTCACCCCGGAACTCCTCGACTCAAAACGCAACTGCCGGAAACTGGAGAACATATGGCACAGCGACAAGACGCCAGACAGACGCACTGCCCACAAAGACGCCATCCACAACCACCACTACCTCATCAGGACCGCCAAAAGGACCTCCTTCACAGACCGCCTTGACAACAACGCACACAACAGCAAGGAGCTCTTCACCATCGTGAAGGAACTCTCCAACCCCAGCTCCAATGCCAACGACATCCCACCATCACAAGCCCTGTGTGACTCCCTCGCCGCCTTCTTTCACCGGAAAATCACCGACATCCATAACAGCTTCAGACCCCGGACGACCCCAGCCGACCGCACCGCACCGAACCCACCGCACCCCTCCGCCCACGACACCCTGACTGCCTGGTCCAACGTGAGCATCGAGGACACAATCAAGACCATGGGAACAATCCACTCCGGATCCCCGTGTGACCCTCTCCTGCACCACGTCTTCAACAAAGCCAGCAATTCCATCGCACCCCACCTGCACAAAATCATCAACCTCTCCTTCGAGACCGCCACCTTCCCTGAGAACTGGAAGCACGCAGAGATCAACGCCCTTCTGAAGAAACCGAAGGCGGATCCGAGCCACCTCAAGCACTTCCGACCCATCTCCCTGCTTCCGTTCCCAGCAAAGGTCATCGAGAAGATAGTAAACACCCAGCTCACCCGTCACCTCGAACACAACAACATCCTGGACCCGTCCCAATCAGGATTCCGCAGCAACCACAGCAACAAGACTGCCCTAATCGCCGCCACAGACGACATCAGGATCCTACTAGACAACGGCGAGACAGCGGCCCTCGTCCTTCTGGACCTCTCCGCCGCCTTCGACACTGTCTGCCACCGCACACTACGCACGCGTCATCTACGTCGCAGGGATCCGAGACAAGGCCCTGGACTGGACCACCTCCTTCCTCTCCGGCAGAACTCAGAGAGTCCGCCTCCCCCCATTCCGATCCGAGGCCTCCGAGATCATCTGCGGTGTCCCTCAAGGATCTTCCCTCGGCCCGACGCTATTCAACGTCTACATGGCACCACTAGCAGGCATCCCCGGCAGCACAACCTCAACATAATCTCCTATGCCGACGACACTCAGCTGATCCTCTCCCTCACCAAGGACCCCCTCACCGCCAAATCCAACCTCCACCAGGGAATGAAGGCCGTCGCAGACTGGATGGAGGACAGCTGCCTCAAACTGAACACAGACAAGACAGAAATCCTCATCCTCGGGTCCAACCCCTCCGCATGGGACGACTCTTGGAGGCCCACGTCACTGGGGTCCCCCCGGCCCCCACCGACCACGCACGCAACCTGGGAGTCATCCCCGACTCGAAACTCTCCATGACCAAACAAGTCAACACAGTCTCCTCCACCTGTTTCAACACCCTCCGCATGCTCCGCAAGATCTACAGATGGATCCCGACAAACACGAGGAAAACAGTCACCCAGGCCTTAATCAGCAGCAGACTCGACTACGGAAACGCCCTCTACGTCGGAGCCTCGTTCAAGCTCATCAACAGACTACAGAGAATCCAGAACGCCTCTGCACGCCTGATCCTCGACGTCCCACACTGTGACCACATCACCCCCCACCTGAGGAACCTGCACTGGCTCCCCGTCGACAAAGGAATCTCCTTCAAGCTCCTGATCCACGTGCACAAGGCACTCCACAAAACCGGCCCAGCCTATCTCAACAGTCGACTCTCCTTAACTAGGCTTTCAGAGGCACCAACATATCTAGACATGTCCCTCTAGTCAGCCGGATCGCTCAGGGAGGTGAGTATTTGTTGGTGTTCTGTCCGTCATTAGTTTAAAGCTAAGTAAGGCCAACTCAGACTTTTATCCTTCCTACATTAGTCAAGTTAATACCATTGCATCAGGAAAAAATGACACCTGATAATTATTGTGTTTGGAATGTCAGACATTAGAAAAAATACACTCAGGGGCATATCATCAACGAGGCGATAAAATATCGCCGCTTTTGCGTCTGTTTTTGGACAAAAAGCGGCGATAATTTTAACGCCCTATTAGCAAGGACACGCTAACGCGTGATTCCATTCTTCTTCGCACTTTCCCTTAACGCCCAGCTTTGCATCTCTAATAAGATGCAAAGTGGGCGTTCCTCCCCAGAATAACGGGAGAAATGTCGCTAAGCGACATATGTCTATTATCAAGCCTCACGCAAAGCAGCATAGCGACAAGAAAAGTAGTGATAACCTCTGTTATCACTACTTTCCTTACCCCTGCTTTGAAACTGACTTTGCGATAAGGATGAGTCATTTTTAACACCACTGCTTGTCGGAGTTGGCAGTGATTAAATGGCTGCCTCGGCGACAGACAAGGGCTTGGGCCTAGGTTGGTGGGGCGGATCCACTGATGCGGGGGTCAGTTAGCACGCAGAAGCACTTGTCTTAGATTCAAAAGTTGAAGAGATGTCTGTGGTCACACCTCACATGACATCGTGCGCAGGGCGAAGGCCTTCTGTCTGGCAGTGCAATGGGTGATTTTGTCTCCTCCTCTTTTGTGCACCTAAAAGCAAAGAAGCAAGAATAACATCAGTGAAACATGGTATTGTTGTGGTTCAATTGCTAGTACAAACAAATATAATATAATTTAGTGAGTGATCACACTTGTTACTGTTATTACCTCAGCTATTAAAACAATTAACAATACAGTATAACCATTTGTGAGACTTTGAGAACAACAAGGGCTTTCATGGCGTAATGTACAGTACACTCAGGAAGCATAGGAAAGCAGAAGAACAACAACAAAAATACAAATGTAACAGTTTGGCATTTTGCATCATGTGGGATTCAGCACTCGGGGAGCTGTAGCTGACAAATGACAATGGAAGCAATAAGCCATGGGGAACAAAGGGTAGATGGGCATGCAGGCCTTTATGGCAAGAGCACACTGACTGCATTCACAAAATAACCGCCAGCCACATGGTCACAACAACAAGCAGGAGGCCTGGAAAACAATGAACTCAAGAAGACCTATATGGACGCAGACTTTACAAAATGGCAGCTGGCCACAAAAAAACAAATGCTGGCCCACTATTACAAACACACTCACACATTGGCCAAACAAAGAGGCATGCTAAACAACACATCTTTAATGCAACAATGCCAAAAACGAAAATCCACAGGGCAAAAAAGGTGTGCAAGTTACAACTTACCCTGGGCGTAGTTCGCGAAGTAGCGCTACGCATAGCTATGCAAAGTGCACTTCGCACTACGCAAGCTACGCGTAGCACTTCGCAAACTGCGTAGTACCCTGTTCCCACTGTGCAAGATGTAGTTTTCAATGATTGCACAGTGCTGACAAGCAACCGGCACTGTGCAATCATTGAAAACGGCATCTTGCACAGTGTGAGCTGTAGTTTTCTGCCGCTCGAGTAGATTTTTACTCGAGCGGCATCTTTCTCAACGCGGACTGGTAGTTTCTCCTCGCGAGCGGCTGCGAGCATACGCGACCACTCGCAATGAGAAACCTGACCTCCCCGCGTTGAGAATCTCTCCGGGAGGTTTATTTTCCACGCTCGCGATCGCCAACTTGATGTTGCTGATCACGAACGAGGAAAAAGTCTCGCCGGGATGTCATTTTGCTTGCTCCCGGGCGCCAACTTGACGTTGAGGACCGTGAGCAAGCAAAAAATGACCGCTGCACTACGCAACACTACGCTACGTGTGTTTGCACTGTGCTACGTGCAATTCGCATAGTGCGAAGTAGCACAAACTTCGCAAACTACGCAAGCGTAGCGTAGTGCTTTGATGATGTTTAAATTCACCAGACAGACACAGCTTTATGCAAGAGCGGCGCAAACCCGGTCATAAATATTGCCCTTGATTTCCCTATATCTACTGTGGTACAACTATTTTCTGTTGTGCAGTAGCTGCTTTGAAATATTGATCCCGAACCATGATGTGTGCTAACCTCAGTATCAAATTAAAACTTACTAAGTACAAAAACCTTTCCTGAATTGACTCAACCTTTCTTTCTTATTGCTGCATTGCTCTGAGCCCTAAAGCTCCTTCCAATCACGAGCAGCCCTGATTTAAAGTAGGGATCAGTCTATCCCACTACACAAACAAATCAGCCTTGCTGCACGAATTTAATTTAAACATTGCGCGCATTTGGCTAATAGAAATGGTATCATGATATTTATCTTAGTATGGCAAGTAATGCAACTGTAAGCAAGATAATCGCCGTGGGTTTTCTTAGGGGTAAAATGGGGTTAGAAATAATCCCATAGGTGACCTGCCCTCAATTTCGCTCCAGTTGCGGAATCCAAATGGAATAGAAAGTGGGCATAAAGCATTCGGCTGTAGATTAAGAATTGTGTTATCAATGCGATTATCAAGCCTCTGTATTAATAGTGCATGTTATATATTAGAAAATCAAGCAATAGTTTTAAAAGCTGGGTGCAGCAAAAGCATGTATTTTACGATCTCGAAGTCGACCATAGTCGGTAAAAGATAACGTAGCGCGACTGCCATCTAGTGACCAATGATAACTTTAACTAGATCTTTAAAAAATATTTCTGATGTTTCTCATCACTTTCTCGTTCAAAATGGCACAACAGTTTCTTAAAATATGGCATCCCATTTTAGAGCCATTACGGGGAACCTTTCAAAATCATGTGCATTCATCAGGAGAAGGCTAGTTCTGTAATCGGGCTGCTCGTTTCACTTTCCTATTCAGGGAGCGAAGAAATGATGGCACCGTTCCACGCACCTCCTGACAAAAGCCAGTGATAGCATTCTATCCTGAGTCACTGTCGGAGAAAGAGACATGATTAGGAAAACAACTCCTACACCGAAAGAAAAAACTGTGATGTGCAGCTTTTTTTTCAGAGGAAACTATAACGATAAATTCGATCCTTCGCATCTCTTAAGATAAAAACGCGTTCTAGAGCTTTCTTAGACATTCTGCCATGACACACAGCAATTGTTAAATATCGTGGGGCAGATTTACAAGCCCCGTGCGCCACATTTGTGCCGCTGTTGCGTCACTCCTGTGAAGCAGCGGCGGCGTAAACCATGCGCCACGTTGCACTCTATTTACAACGTGACGCATCTAGGGAGATCCATCATGTTGTAAAGCCCTGCCCCTCATGTGGGCGTTCGGGCACAGGGGAAGGTGTTCTGACGCAGGAACGCCTCGGAAAAGTGCCTGAGTGAAATCTACAAGATTTCACTCAGTCACTTTTCCGATGCCGCTGCGTCAAAACCTTGCGCCTGCTTGAAGCAGGCGTAAGGTGTGACGCACCATGTTGAGGATAGGCCAGGTTGGAACACTGCTGGAGTTGCGTTGCACCCGCGACACAATTCCAGCACTGCGCCAACCTTACGCCGGCAGATGCGACACACATCTGTTTATCCTTGCGCCATGATGCGCTGCATTGTAAATGCGGCGCATTGTAAATGCGGCGCATCTGTGGTGGCACAAGGGTAAACTTGCGTCACGCATCTTTCCTGGCGCATCCCTGCTGGAAACTTAAATCTGCCCCCGTGGGGCTTATTTATGAGCCCTTGCGCCTGTTTTGCGCCGCCATTGCGTCACTTTTTGTGACCCTGCGGCGGCATACAACATGCGCCACATTGCAACATATTTACAAAGTGACGCATCTAGTCAGATGCGTCACCTTGTAAAGCACTGGGGGCAAGTTTACAAGCCACTTGTGCCACTTTTGCGTAACTTTTCCATGTTAAAACTGAGGCGAAAGTGGTGCAAGGGGCTTGTAAGTCTGCCCCCTGAGCTACATTATACCTGCGTCAGGTATAATGTATGCAGGATGGGCGTTCCGTGGAAACAAAGCCCCATAGAAGTGTTGCAGTGAAATCTATGAGATTACACTACGACACTTCTATGCCGCCAATGCTTCAAAACCTTACGCCTGCCTCATGGGTGACACAGGGCCATTCACATGGGGCTTGTCCCATGTGAAAGGAACATTGGCCCTAATTTATGAAAAGTGACGCATCGCTGCGAGAAAACAGCGATGCGTCACTTTTCATTGCGTCCTCCTTGCGACACCAATGATGTGTCATATTGACAGTATGACGCATCACGTCGCAAGGAGTTACAGATACGTCAGTATTTCTGACATATCTGTAGGCGCAAAAATGATGCATTGCTGGAGTCACAAAGTGAAGCAACTCCAGCAATTGGTCATTTACACATGGGCGAGTCCCATGTTAAATGTGCCTGCGTCAGTCTTACGCCTGCCATGAGTCATCCTCGAAGTGGCACAGAGAAATATCATAGATTTCAAAGCGTCACTTCTACGACCCTTTCTTGCGTCGAAATGCCCCCCTGCATACATTATACCGGGCGCAGGTAAATGTGGCGCAGGGGTTTACAAAGTGACGCATCTACCTAGATGTGTCACTTTGTAAATATGGCGCAACATGGCGCATTTTTTACCCTGCTGGTGCGTCACAAAAAGTGATACACCGTGGCGCAAAAGAGACGCAAGGGCTCATAAATAAGCCCCATTTTTGGAGTTGCATCAGACTTCCGACACAACTCCAGCAATGCGCCTCTTTTTGCGTCAACAGAACGGTCAGTGATACTAACGTATCTGTCATTCCTTGCGACATGATGCATTATACTGAAGAAAATGAGTTTTCTCTAGGTTCTATTAATTTCCTTACATTCCTCCATTCCTTGCCATCTCGTGACAAAACCCTGCCTACAGCCTCCATTTCTGCTGACGCTCAAAACCATCGCATACCCAAGTCCCTCTGTTCTTTGCAGTTAGCCAATTAATCAACTGAAAGCCATGAGACACCTACGCCCTATGTAAACAAGCTTGTTTTTAATCTTCTGCTTCCTGCTTGGTAAACATCCTTGACACCTGGATCAGGTTATCTGGACAATGGTCTGACTGACCAAGCCTTGATCAAGCTGATTGAACAATGGTCTGAGTGCCGAGCCTTGATCAAGCTGATTGAACAATGGTCTGAATGCCGAGCCTTGATCAAGCTGATTGAACAATGGTCTGAATGCCGAGCTTTGATCAGGTCATCAACTATAAACACCGCCTTGATCAGGTCATCAACTACAAACACCGCCTTGATCAGGTTATCAACTGCAAACACAGCCCTGATTGAACAATGGACTGAATGCCAAAAGAGTGGAGTAAAAATGTATATAAGGCTTGTTCGCTGTGGAGTAAAGCAGCAGCCTCCTGGGTTTTGTCTCTGACTAGCTTGGGACTCTGTTCCATAGCCCGGGCTATTGTAATAAAGGTGGTTCTCTCTGCAGACAAAGGTTTCCGGGTCCACTTTATTATATAAGGAGGGACACCACAGAGGCGTAGGTCTGGCACGGTGGTCGTGAGGTGGCCCATGGTGGAAGTCCTACGGAAGTACCCTACCCGAGGGACCATTTTGAGTCCAGTAGACCAGAAGTCTTGCACACGGTCTTCCCCATCCGGTCTGGGCCACCTGACTGCGTCCCGCTGGTGTCCTCTTAAGTGCGGTCTCTGTCTGGATCTGGACTCGTGCCTACGTCTGCAGAAGAGAACAACATTTTCAGCTAAGGGTGGACTGATCATCCACCACTTGTGCTCTGTTTTCTGTCTGTATTGACTTTTGCAAAAGCCAAGCCAGTGAGGTGAGTGTTTTTCTCCCACTGTTGTCTGCCTGAAGTAAAAATATGCCAGTCAGTAGTAAGTTCCGAAAGTTATGTTGTTGCGTATGTACAGAGGACTCCCTTCTGGAGGCAGCCTGCCCGCTACCTCCAGAAGGAACTCCAAGTTATGAGATGTATGTTAAATATTGGCCATCTGCTATCATGTTTTCTTCCTTATGGGTAAAATATACGAAACAAAGCAATGTTGAATTACATTGGCCACAGTTTGGCTCCCTTCATCTCCAGGCCCTTTTGAGCCTGGAGGAGCAGCTGCTCCGCAAACGGTCTCGTCAAGCCATGTTTGATGCCACCGCGTTGTGGAGGAAAGAAATAGATCAAAGAATGAGAAAAAAGCAAGCGTTGAATAAAAAGAAAGAGAGGATCTCTATGGCTGATCATGCAAAAGCGCATTTAGAAAATAAGGTTCAGGAAGGGGTTGAAATGGCAGATAGGCATCATAGGGCTAAGGCGACAAAATGTTACCCCGCTCGTTCTCCCAGGGACCTTGAGGTTGAAGGAGAAGAGGGGGACTCATTGTTGAATGCTATTCTTGAAGGTCCACCTCCTGCCTATGCTCCGGCTCCTATGTATCCCGCTCTTCCTCAAAATGTTCCTAACGCTCCACCCCCACCAGTGGTGGTTCAGGCTGCCCCACCCATTGTACCACTACCTGATCCTTTGACTCCCGTCATCCTGCCACTACCCCTCCCTCCAGCAGTTCATACCGCCCCACCTATTGACCCAACCCCGACCATACATTCCCGTCTGCTTGATAATCAGTCTATTGGTACCCCTGTTGGCGACCCTTATGCCACTCCGGACCGAATGAGATGGTCCTCTCTTATGCCCAATACCCTGTTTGGATTCTTCGGTACCCCTGGAAAGGAGTCTTTGAGATCTGCTGAACTCGCTGGGGTTAGTGAAAGGGACGCTATGCGAAAACAATGTGCACTTTGGATAAATAATGGTAATATTTATGGCGTTAAAGATATCGGGCCGACGTTTAGACAATGGACGGCCATACAACAAAAAGACATGGCCGAGTATATGTGCACACTTATAATGAAGAGATACGAAGCATTGTTCATAGATACTCCCCGGGTATTGATTGATTTAAAACTAACTATTGCCAAGGGTCATGTTCAGGGAGATGATATGCATGAAGCCCTTGTTACCATGATTGGGTTCAGAGACACAACGGATTTTCCTCCACCTCCGAATGACAAAGCCATTCCTATGAGAGAGCCAGCTCCCGTCTTTATCCCTGCAGTGCTCGCCAGGGTGTTGGAGCAGCCCCAGCCCACTGGCGTAGGATGTGGGTGCATGTCCCATGGAAAAGAGCGGATGTTCTTCAATTAAAATCCCAATTACCAGACCCCCATAAGAATCCAGCTCTTTACTATCAGGAATTAGGTCAGATTGTTTCCTCTGGTGTCCTTACCTTAGAGGATATTGACCTATTGTTCGGATCAGTAGTACCACCCGACATATGGGACAAAATACGCCATGTCAACCATAATGCCGCTTTGCATAGAGACTGGACCGACTTTGAGAGGATGGAGAATGACAGAGAGGGAGGGACTAAGCCTGATCTGTTTATTCTGGCTCTCCCATGCCATCTGTTGCAACTCATGAAGACCCTTTTGCCCGAAATAGCTGTTAATTGGGATAAGATAAATGCATGTAAACACCGTAAGGATGAGTCTGTTGCTGATTTTTTCACCCGCTTCGAAACTGAGTACACAAGTCACAGTGGATTGGACCCTAGAGCCCCTGGCTCTTGTTCAGTGTTAATTGATAAATTTTTTATCTTATTTATTACTGGATCTCTCGGCCCACCTTAAGAAGGTTGAGAGTACGTGGTCAGCTCAGACTATGCAGGCATCCTCGCCATGGCCCAATATCATGAGACTAGAGAGAATGAAGATAAAGACAAAGAGGTTAGGAAGAACAAGGACCTTAAAACAAAAGTTTTGTTACAACAAGCTTATCCACCCCGGGGACAAAATGCTAGAGGCCAAGGTCCGCCTTCGGACCAGTTCCAGAGGCTGCCCCAGCGCCCCCTTCAGTCTCCTTTACAGAAGTCCATCAGTTCGGCAGGTCCCGTTGATAAAGACCAGTGTGCCTACTGTAAAGCATATGGCCACTGGGTTAATGAATGCCCGGTATTAGCCCAGAATATTCAGTCAGGAAAAACTCGGCCTGAACCCAAAGGGAAGGAAATATGGGACCTCCTAGGCAGAGATGTGCACCAGATCCTAATGTTCGACCCCGTATGGGTCCGCCCCAGTGTACAGTTAACAGATTTGACAACGGGTTTGAGGCCACTAGGACCTACTTTAACGATGATTATGATGAGACTGATGAGACAGGTTTCTACCAGCCATAGGAAAGCCAGGAAAGGTGTAATGTAAGAGTGCCGATTCCTGTGGATCAGCAAGGTCCTTATGTCCGGATGTCAGTTGCAGGGGATAAAAAGAAGTTTCTCCTAGACATCGGGGCTACTAGATCCTCTGTTGCGCACACCTTGATACAGGAGGCACCCCTTTCTGGCTCTCTCAATGTCTTGTGGGTTTTTCTGGGTTCCCTGTCACCAACCCCGTCTCTAAGCCTCTCCCGCTGGATCTCGGTCCAGCTCATATGGATGCTCCTTTGATTCTCACGACTGGATGTAGTGAAAATTTGCTGGGTATGGATTTATTAAAGGCTTTACATGCTACCATTTCTTGTAGTCCTGATGGCATGTCCCTTACCATATCACCAGATTCCTCTGCCACTATGTTCCTCTCTGGACCCCTCCCTCCCATTCTGCAGGCCTTACCCTCATCACTTTGGGCAACTTCTGACACTGATGTAGGACTTCTCAACATTTCTCCGCATACTGTCCGTATCCAGTAACGTGCCCAACTGCCAGTATCGCCTTCCCCAGGAAGGTGAGGCTGCCCTATTATCTATAAAATCAGATCTTGTGAAGACGGGAGTAGTTGAGGAGACACGTGGTATTAATGAGTGTAACAGCCCAATTATTCCAGTTCTTAAAAAATATATTGATCCCTCTCCCGCGGCCCCCAAAATCTATCGGTTTGTCATCGATCTGCGGGCTATCAACAAAATTACGGTCTCACAGTATCCTGTTGTCCCTGATATCACAGCCCTCTTGACCATGGTCGCAGCGACCGCCACTCATTTTTCTGTTATTGACCTATAGAATGTGTTTTTCAGCATTCCCATACATGCGGACAGTAGACATCTTTTTGGTTTCTTCCTTGGAGGGCAGAGTTTCCGGTTCTGCCGCGCCCCTCAAAGTTTTACTTTAAGCCCCAGCATCTATAGTCAGGCTCTCAAGAATCAGTTGGACTCCCTGACGTTCCCAGCAGGTGCCACTCTGTTGCAATATGTAGATGACCTTTTAATTGCAGCCACTTCTGCTCCACTTTGTGAACAAGCAACAGTACGTCTGCTTCACCACCTTGCCTCCCACAATCATAAGGTTTCCTTGAACAAATTGCAATTTTGTCGAGAGAAAGTGACCTACCTCGGCCACCTTCTCTCGAAGGAGGGATTACAACTTACCGCTGACCGAGTGTCCCTTATTACCTCCATGCCTCCCCCTTTGACACAGAAACAAGTACGTGCCTTTATAGGCCTCACTTCCTATTGCAGACAATGGATCCCTAACTTCTCGGCCATTGTCAAACCTCTTTAAGCTCTCACTACCAAAGATATGCCAGAAAGAGGTTTTCCATGGACAACTGAACATGTGGCTGCCGTTTAAGACACTCAAAGTTGCCTTATGTACAGCTCCAGTGTTAGGCACCCCAGACTATGGCAAACAATTTTTTCTTTTTGTCCATGAGACACATGGCTGCGCTTGCGCGGTCTTAACTCAGATTTTTGGAGACAAGCATCGCCCTTGTGCTTATTTCTCGGCTACACTTGACCCAGTAGCCCGAGCCCTCCCTGGATGTTTACGCGCAACTGCTGCTGCACTTATGGTCCGCCAGAGCGCAGGTATTGTTATGTCTTCACCCTTGACCTTAATGGTCCCACATGCAGTAGATACCTTGCACAACAACACCAAGACACAACACCTTACCAGTGCACGACTTACAGGTTATGAGCTCACTCTTTTTACCAGTCACATTGATATTAGGAGATGTAATATTCTAAACCCACCTACACTACTCCCTACTGAGACACAAGGCAAAAATTCTGACCCTCATGACTGCATATTACGGACTGAAGAAGAGACAAAGGGCCGTGTGGATCTACAAGACACCCCCCTAACAGACGCTGAGGGAACACTATACATAGATGGTTCATGTCTTAAAAGATCGGATGGAACTACGTCTGCTGCATATGCCCTCACCACTCTTGTTACAGTAGTTGAGACAGCACAAATTCCACAAGCATCGGCCCAAGCGGCTGAATTAATGGCCTTGACACGAGCTTGTGAAATCAGTAAAAACATGACTGTTAATATCTATACGGACAGTCAATACGCCTTTGGGGTGGCTCACAATTTTGGCAGACTCTGGAAAGAAAGAAATTTACTCACCTCACATGGGACTAGAATACAACATGGTCCCCTGATACACAGACTTCTAGACGCCTTGCCATTTTCCTAGAAAAGTTGCAGTGATTAAACCTAAAGCCCACCAGAAAGTGACTGATGATGTAGGGGAAGGCAATGCCCTTGCAGACCAAACAGCAAGACAGACTGCTCTAAGTAAATCAGATGGAATGTTTGTGATTCCTTTCATACTCTTTATCATCAGGTACACGCTGCTATCCCCGACAAGAGCGAAGGCCAGGGTCACACCATCCAGCCAGGTGACTGGGTGGTAATCTGAAATTTCCAGCGTACCAAGTGTCTTGCGCCCCGCTGGTCGCACCCCCGACAGGTTCTTCTGGCCACCCGCACTGCTGTAAAAGTCGAAGGAAGAAAGAACTGGATTCATGCTACCCACTGCAAGAGGGTGCCTCTCCCCCTTCTGTACGACCAATGGGTGAAAGAAGGACTGCCGGATTGCGACACAGAAGTAGTACCGACCTTTGTCCTTTTCAGTGATGCTCTACTTCATTACACCACTTCGGAAGCCGAAACTGATCGAATCTTGGGGGGTTCACTCATCCCTCCTCTGCAGGATCAGGGGAAAGAACACTCCATACCTTCTTCCACTCGCTACAACTTTAGACCAAGAAAAGGGGCTGGCCCTTGACTCTGTTTGGTGTCTATAGGATGTATGGCTGTGATATCCCAGCTGAGACCGGTGCTGGTATGCTGGACCAAGGGGATGTCCATAGGACTCTTGGTATCCACATC
Source organism: Triturus cristatus (assembly GCF_964204655.1). Lineage (NCBI taxonomy): Eukaryota > Metazoa > Chordata > Amphibia > Caudata > Salamandridae > Triturus > Triturus cristatus. The sequence continues at coordinate 204,559,584 of NC_140588.1, read as the reverse complement.
CAGTGAAGCAACCACCAATCACAGACAGCCGCTAGTGACAACAGGCGGAGCACAATGGCAGCAGTCTGAGGATCTGAAGCGCACAAGAAATATGTTAAACTTCTGAACAATGAATGTTTCCTTTCCACGATAGTTATACTTTTTGCACTCCTCATCCTGCTGGTTGTGGGATGGCTTATGTTATTGACCTCTCCCCCAGCTCCTCTGGTTACGACACCGACACCTGCGGAACATCTCCACGCCTCCTTGTCACCCCATGAACTACCACGACGCCAGGAATTCATGAACAATACTTTTGTACAATTATTGCAGCAGCATCAGCTTGTGATTAATACTTAGAACTGTTGGGTATGTGGGCTCATGCCACACTCTATGACACACACTATCCCTTATTTCGTCTATCCATTTTTTGATTTTGGGTCCTGTCTGGCTTGGAGGATGCTCGTCACCGATGCATATACGATCAATGGAACAACAAGCTCCATCATTGGCAATTTTTATGACACTTTCACCTGAAACAGAACAGGCAATGTCAGTAATCCTTTCTGCCCTACTATGACAGCTGACATCGTGAACATTTCTCGTGCTGAACGCAATGAGATGGTTGTGTTCAACACCTCGTGTAGAATCATCTTTTCTCGCTTCCGGTCCAGACGCAAAGTTCCCACCAAATTGCAGGTTTTCAATGTGATCAGCACGCATGGCCAGGTGTGCCTGAAAGGATTGGGGACCCGGGAGGTAGGAGTTAGTGACTGCGCAATAGTCAGTACACTGAATATTACCTCACCACCACTCCTAATCGCTTCTCCAAATACATATTTTGTTTGTGGACAGTCTGCTTATACCTGGCTTCCCGGAAATTGGTCAGGTGTGTGTTATTTGGCCTTTCTTCTTCCCCCTACCTTTTCTGCTGTTGGGACGCATCACTTGACCAATCCCCACCTCCACCATCGTATGCCTAGTGGAGTAATTGAAGCCGATGACACTGCAGGACAGGAGGCGGGGACTTCTTCAAAGGTTTCCTGCCGTTCTTGGGTCCTATGGTCAACAGCCGCAACATACGACACCTTACCTGAGTGGTGGAGGCAACCATTAATGAAACAGCAGGGGCATTGGGCAACATCACCGCAGAGCTTCAGGCGGACCGCCTGATGACACTACAACATCGAATGGTAATTGACATCATCCTTGCTGACCGTGGTGGTGTATGTAAGCTGATTGGCTCCAGCTGCTGCATTTACATACCTGATAGCGCTCCATCGGTCTATCAAGCTATCCAACGTCTGCATAAACTTTCCTCTGAGATTCATCAACAACAAGACGACTGGTCCCTCATGGGCTGGATTTGGGGCCTCCTTTCCAGATGGGGATGGGGGTTCCTCATTTTTCTTGCCTTGGGAATAGCAGTCATCATCTCATGCTGCCTGTGTATCCAGTGCTTGCCTATGCTTTGTGCTATGTGTACACAGGCCCTTAAAAGTTCCCCGGTCAGTACATGTGACACCAACGTAAGGATAATGCTTCAACAAGAGATTGGCGACCTAATGCAGATAGACATTTCCTAAGAAACATGTTTTGCCACTCAATGGCAAAAGGAGGGTCTGAAGAAAATGAGTTTTCACTAGGTTCTATTAATTTCCTTACATTCCTCCATTCCTTGCCATCCTGTGACAAAACCCTGCCTATAGCCTCCATTTCTGCTGACGCTCAAAACTATTGCATACCCAAGTCCCCCTGTTCTTTGCAGTTAGCCAATTCATCAACAGAAAGCCATGAGACACCTACGCCCTGTGTAAACAAGCTTGTTTTTCATCTTCTGCTTCCTGCTTGGTAAACATCCTTGACACCTTGATCATGTTATCTGGACAATGGTCTGACTGACCAAGCCTTGATCAAGCTGATTGAACAATGGTCTGAATGCCGAGGCTTGATCAAGCTGATTGAACAATGGTCTGAATGCCGAGCCTTGATCAAGCTGATTGAACAATGGTCTGAATGCCGAGCCTTGATCAGGTCTTCAACTACAAACACCGCCTTGATAAGGTCATCAACTACAAACACCACCTTGATCAGGTTATCAACTGCAAACACCGCCCCGATTGAACAATGGACTGATTGCCAAAAGAGTGGAGTAAAAATCTATATAAGGCTTGTTCGCTGTGGAGTAAAGCAGCAGCCTCCTGGGTTTTGTCTCTGACTAGCTTGGGACTCTGTTCCATAGCCCGGGCTATTGTAATAAAGGTGGTTCTCTCTGCAGACGAAGGTTTACGGGTCCACTTTATTATATAAGGAGGGTAAGAGTAGACTATGGTGATTCCTGCACCGCCAAGCCCCCACTCCTCCTTAAAGTGGGCTTTTCTTGTTTCTACAATACTGTAAATATGAGGCATCATTGGTGTCGCAAGAAGAGCACACTGAGTAATGTTGCATCGCAGCTTTCATGCAGCGATGCGCCACTTCTCATAAATGATGCCCCGTATCCCTCTATGTAAGCCACTGTCTGTGGCCGCGGGCCTGTAGGTTTTGGTGCAATTTAAGGCACATTTAAAGCATTAGGAACATTGCACTTAAGACTGACTTAAGCACGTTTTATCTCTTAGGATAGTCAAATGTCTGATAAGTGAGGAAAAGCTTCTTTTTTATTGCTTGATAAAGATCTCATACATTCTTAAGGAAAGCAAAAACGTAGGCCTGTATTTATCATTTATTCACCCAACTCAACGCAGCAAGCCGAGGGAAAATTCAGGGGGGAGTGCCGTATTTAACATTATACGGCACATTTCTGCCACACTTTTGGCTGCCTAGTGCCAACACAGGCACCATCGCGTCATGGTGCAAGGGTGCCTACATTGTAGGCAGGATTGTTTTTGTGAAGAAAGGGACACCTTCCTGCACAAAAACAACCATCAGAAGTATGTTTCTCTTGCTAGGTAGAAAGAGGAATAAATGAGGATAAATAAAGATATTTCTCCTTGTCACGCCTATCTTGGGGAGGCGGAGCATTTTGATGCATTCCCAGGTTTATCACTCATGGTAAATCAGGGAATGTACAAAAATCCATGGGTGGATGCATGGAAACACCCATGCTCCACCCATGGAACTCCTCCCTAGGGCAGAGTAACTCAAAGCAGCGATTTGCCACACAGGTCACACAAGTTGGCCTTGTGTGCAGGGCCAGCCCTAACTCTAATTGAGTGGGACAGTGCTCTGGGCGAAAGAAAAATTGGTGTTTCTTGTGGGGGAGGGGGGTTCATTGCGGTGTGATAGCAGGAGCTGATAAAGATGTAAATCAAATCTAAAAATTAATCACATTTTATTGATAATTTTCCTTAGGGACTAATGTGAAAACACAGTAAAATGACACATAGTCCAAATGTGCAAAATGCACAAGGCAGTCATGTTCATTGGTAGGCTGCTGTTAGATTTTCCCTTTAACAACTAGAAGCTTTAGAAATAGCTGAACCCTACACAAATGTATTTGATAGCTTGATCTTACTGTGTCTTGCTTAGAATTTTCGTCAGAGCTACAGGGGGTACCAAGTTTATAAAATGTATTTCTTTCTTTAAGCTATATATTCTTGATGTACCAAGTTTGAAGTTCCTATCTATTTCATGTTCACATAATACTGAATAGAGAATCACACATTTTAACAATAATTTTCACTTATACTGAAAAAGGAAAAGCATTACTTAACTACAAATCTGCAAGGAAATGTTTATCTCTCTAGTGTAGTTCATTGCTACTCATTGAACATTGAATACATGGTAGAATAAATGCTGCAATAAAATATCCTGGGCGTCAAGGTTAGACATTTTCAGATACACAAATATTTAATGATGTCTGCTACATATTTGATAGTAGATTGTGGAGTTCATGTGTTTTCTGTAGAGTTCATGTGTTTTCTGTGGGAAAGCAAGAATGAAGATTGCTCACCACCGAAAAATGTATTCTCATTGGACTGGAGTGATATAAACCTCAACATTATTGTTCACATATTCTTGTATTTTATATTAGTGTGTGTTTCTAGTTGGACTCACAGCTCGCCTTTCTAGGTTCTGCAATCTGCTATTTTGTTGTGGGCTACTGCTGATGGCTACTACTGTTACCTGCCACTTTGGAGTTGACTGTATCTTAAATTTTCAACTGCTGCATCTGTTTCCCATTATTTTTCTGTTAAGGCTTATTTTGTACAGATTAATATTGCAACTGTATGCTGATGTTTTTTGGATATTAAGACTCATCTGAGTTTCATGAACTCCTCTTTATGGGTAGTTCAACTACTTAATTGGTTTTCAAACTTAATGCTCCTTTGAACTCACTCTTTTCTCCTGGTACCAGCCCTCTCGTACTCTTAACAGTGACAGTGAATATCAAAAGTTTGAGAATGTCAAATATAAACTGTCTGGTATTCAGGAAGGCATAATCCTAAGAGGTCTGAGAATTTTCATTACAGAGAATCTGCAACAACAGATAACTGAAGTGGCCATGAAGGACATCATGGAATTGTTGTCACCAAATGGGCTCCCTGAGACCGAGCCTGGTTTCCACATCTTGACGAGTAGAAAGAAAATTAAAGGCCTGGCATCTATGCAACTGCCTATCATCGAAAACTACTCAACACCCATTAAACATGTCAGAGTTGCTGAAAGCATGCATGGGAAAGATTTGCATTCAACTTCTTTGGACCTCTTCAAAATGGACATCACCTGGTGGTGATTGTTGATAAATATTCCCATTTTCAATTTATCTATCACTAAAGAACATGTCATTGACAGATTAGTTAGCATCCTTGTGACCTGGGCTGTTACTGCAATTATAATGTCTGACAACATCCTCCCTTTCAACAGTCGAGAATTTAGAGACTTTTTAAGTCATCTTAATGTGAAGCATCCAAAGAACACCCCTTTTTGGCTACAGGCCAATGGCCTTTGCGAACGCTTCATGAGCACTCTGAAGAAAGCCATCTAGCGTGCTGTATTAGAGAAGCTTGAAGTTAAATCTGTCTTAAATTTTACTCTTGGGGCTTACCGCTCAACCCCTCACTCCACCACAGGAGATAGTGCTGCAACCTTAATGTTTGAGAGAGCCATACCAACCAAGTTATCTCAATGGACCAACAGAAGAGCAAATACAGAGGAAGAAACACACTTGAAAGACTTTAATAGTAACAGGAAAATGAAAGTCTTTGCAGACAAGCTTCAACATACAGGAGATGTCACGTTTACTAGAGGAGCTTGAGTGCTTGTTCATTAGCATAGGAAACAAAAGTATGATGCTCCTTTCAATGCTGAACCATTTCATGTTTTGACCAGCAAAGGATACGTGGTGACTGCCCACCAGCCTGGGAAGTCCATTATGTGAGACGCATCGTATTTCCGACATGTGACTCTTCGCTCGTCGGGCACTGGGTCTGAATGGGCAAGTGAAGAACCCCTGACGGCTGCTATTTCTACATAACTGTTAGATCTGTCATCTTTTGACCTTTGTCTCCTGTCTTTTTGCTTCAGATCTCCTGGTTTTTGTGGCACTCTGGATATTGTTTTTGCTTATTTTATGTTTCTGCACACTTTAATACTACTGATCAGTACTAAAATGCAAGTGCTTAAGGTAAATTTTGTTACTGATTGTTATAGCTATAATTGGCATTTTTGATTTACTGGTAAGTCCCTAGAAATCTGCACAGGTGTGCCCAGGGCCTGTGAATCAAATGCTACTAGTGGGCCTGCAGCACTGATTTTGCCACCCACAGAAGTAGATTTTCAAAGGTGCCTCAGACCTGCCACTGCAGTGTCTGTGAGTACGCCCACTTGCCATGTACAAACCTTTCCTTTTCTTACATGTATGGTATCCCTAAGATGGGCCCAAGGTACCCCCATGGGCAGGGTGCAGTGTATGCACAAGGTAGGACATGTACTGGTGTGTGTGTGACATGTACTGATAGTGAAATACTGTGAATTTCATTTTTCACTAGCAATAGGCTGTCTGCCTCATAGGCTTAACATGGGAGTTACCTTGTAACATTTTACAAGCATAACTCTCCATCGGGATAGGATAGACACATAGAGTTTAGTATGCCAGAACTCTGAATTCAAAAATACATCTTTTTGGGAAGATGATTTTTATGTTGTGTGTTTGATAATGCCACTTTTAGAAAGTGACCAGAAAACAATCTAGGGTTTTGACTCAAAAAGAAATTCTAGAATTCAAAGTTTATACAATCAACCAAAAAGGGACAAAATTTGAAAAGGATAATAAGAATTTTTAATTGGATGAAGTGTATCCCTATCTTCAAATAGACTTCTATTCTAGACCAGAAGCGCGGAAGTTTCTCCCTGAATACCAAGGGAGATCTAGAAATAATTATATCACCTTTTCTGAAACATCATCCTCATCTAGCGGAAGTGAAACAGAAAGTACTAACAGCCGCCCGGATTTCAACAGACGAGGCATTTTTCAACAACATTTTCAACATCAACAGCAGCCGTCTTTTTTAGGGAGAGGCCAACAAAAATCACGAGGCAGAACCAGATACAACAATCAGCTGTGGGAAATGTCGACAAGACGACACAATTACAAGAATTAAATAAATCGTCTATTTACAATTTATCAGATAAAATCTTGACTAGTGTGGAATTGAGCATCTTGGAAAAGAGTTTGTCCTTTGTTCCAACAAGAGACACAGATTTCGTCAAAATGAAGGCAGAATTTATTGAATTTTGCAGAAAAAATACGTCTAAAAACTTTCTTTTTAGAGAATCCATCAAAAGATAATTCTGAAACAACAGGACTTAGAAAAAAATCAACGTTTTGTCCATCATCAGGCAAAATTCCAAAACAGGTGATCATGTTTAAGAAAGTGATATTATCAGCTATTGCTGAAATTGAAAAAAAGAAAAAAAATTTATAAAACCAAATAGCACGAAAATACAAAAAGAGGCTTAGTGTGATTTGAAAAGTTATCCATCTATAACAATCAAACAAGCCAATAACGGTGGATCCATTGTTGTCTGGGGAACAGAACGATATACAGCAGAAGTCAATAAACAACTTGGAGATGAACAATCTTACAAAAAGATACCAAAAGACCCCACGTGGGAACTACAAGGTAAACTTTTTAACATCTTATAGACAGGTTTTGATCAAGGATTTCTAGGCAAAAAAGAATATGAGTTCCTTCGTAATAAACATCCAGGAATTCCAATATTCTATGTACTACCTAAAGGACATAAAGATGAAAACTGCCCACCTGGAAGACCAATAGTTTCTGGATGCGAATCACTTACAGAACCAATTTCAAAATTTGTAGACTTTTTTCTCAAACCCTTCATGGAAGAGGTTAAATCATTTTTACAAGACACTACAGATTTTATGAATAAATTGGAGACAATGGAGTTTGAAGAAAACACCCACTTTCTAGTCACGTTAGACGTGGTATCATTATGTACCCAAACACCGCAAGACAAAGGTTTGGCAGTACTAGAAACATTTCTTGACAGTAGACCAAAACCAGCAAGAATTCATAATGTAGTTAGCCACCATTGCTCTAAAAAAGAATTCTTTCAGCTTCAAAGATGAATTATTTTACCAAATAAAAGGAGTTGCTATGGGGTGTCCCTTCGCCCCAGAATTAGCAGTACTCTACATGTCAAAATATGAGGACAGATTTGTGCATAACAATAATCCTTTTGCAGAGTGGATCGGAAGCTGGGTCTGCTATATTAATGATGTTTTTATGATTTGGACAGGTGAAGAAGAAAAATTACAGGCCTTTCTAGTTTGGTTAAACAATAGAACACTTGATATCAAATTCAGTATGAATTATTCGAAATCCAAAATGCCATTTCTAGACGTTGAAGTTTATCCCACAGATGGTCGATTAGCAACAACACTATTTAAGAAAAAAACGGACAGAAATAAAGCTCTGCACTTTTCAAATAACCACCCACGCAGTCTAAAAGAGAATCTGCCCTACGGGCAATTTCTACAAATTAGACGTAATTGTTCATTCAAGGATGAGTATTTTTTCCATGCGAACAATTTAAAGGCTAAACTCCTCGTTCGAGGATACACTAAAAAGCTTTTTAAAAAAGCAATGAAGAGATCATGGTGGTCTCTACGAGAAACTCTACTAAGAAAGAAATGTCAAATCCAAGACAGACAGGATTGTCTGTGTGTCAACATTCTGTCCAAAATCAAACTGGTTAAAAAAGGTAATTAACCAAAATTGGAATTTGGGGAAAAATTTGGATATAACACTGAAAGAGGCCCCATTATTTGCGTTTAAGAAAGACAAAAGCATTGCAAACGAGATTGTGCGAGCCGCCCTGCCTAAACCAAAAGGACTAACCATCAGAGGCTTTTTAGGCTTGCCTCCAATAAAAGGACACCACAAATGTGGCACTTGTGTCTGTTGCGAGTCAACGATAGAAGGTGACCTCTTCACATATAATGGAACTCATTGGAAACATGAAACATTCTCAAACTGTAAATCCAAGTATGTTGTGTACGGGAATTTCTATCCGTGTAAAAAGGTATACATCGGAAAAACTAATCAGGAAGTACGTTACAGAATCCAGCAACATAAATCAAGAATTCAAAAAAATTTGCAAACTGCACCGCTGGTTAATCATTGGCATTCGAAGACCCATACAGAAAAGCTGGACCATCATTTCGAAAGTAGAACAAGAATACCGAGTCGAAGACCTTCCTTTGAAATTATTAAAACGTGAAGCGATGCTCATTATAGAATTCAATACGGCAGTCTATGGATTGAATGATCTTTCAGAAATCTATAAACTTTAATTTGCACCTCTGTTGCTTCAATTGGATGGGCCAAAATCAGCCGAGTTACTAGTTTCTATTTTCCACAAACTTGCGCACATCATGCAGATGTATGTACATTAAGAGGAGCAATATTAACATGGTAATTCTCTGTGATCTATATATTATCACTATATAATAAATGTATTTCAATATTGCAGTACGGACATTCAAAAGTTTCTAAATCGGACCCTATATTGTTTTGGGACATTTATAAGCTTTAAGCACCATTATAATAATTAGAGAAAGCGTTCATTCCATCTCCCATAGAGTGCACACATGTGGGCAAAAGAAGCGATGTTGCGCGACTAACGTTACAGCACTGATATTATCGCCATCCCGTTTTAGAACAATTCGAGTTACATCCATCAAGAAAGGTTCTGTATACTACATTTCAAATGATTCTTTAAAGTTGCGCTCATGACGTGCCTCACGTAAATAGAATGCAGGCCATGCTCGTCCTATACTAAACAGCCGGGCAACATTTGTGATTTCCTGGTACCGCGAGTGATTCGTTCAACTCAAAGGTAAGATTACTCCATGCCAACGGCCGTGTAGCAAGTAGATAGGAAGGTAAAACAAACTCGCTATTAAATATAAATACCAACGTGTGTCTCTATCCCTCTCTCCCCTCAGACCTTCAAGACAAGCTGACTCTGTGGTCTATTACCAAGTTCCATCGACGAAGACAAATTATTATTATAAAAGGTATTCCATCGGTTGTTACATCGAAAGCCACTATGAACCTCTGCCAATAGCCTAAAAGAGCTTATGCTAAACAAAGCTTTTATATCGTTTGCAGTTATAATCGTTCAACATAAAGAATCGATTCCACACCACCCCCAGTGGTTCCAAGTAAGACTCTCTATATTTCATACGACATTAAAAAATCCATCTGACTTGACTAAGACATAGTTTATTCCTGTGAAACAGGTCTTGTTGATGTTATCATAATTATGTTTTTGGGTCAAGTGTTCTTGTGAATCACCAGTAGTGCCTTTGCAAGCATTTTGATGCAGGTAAGGATTTAAGCGCATGAGCTGCGGCTGTAGTTAAGGTGTTTTGCGGTCATTTAGTAATACAAAGTTATGTTTGTGTCTTTTCAGCTACTCTGGTCCTGATGAGAATCCCCGCAAGTGGAGGGATTCGAAACGCGTAGACCTTTCTGTCTTAGGCCAATCTATATATATTAAAAAAACAAAAAACAAATGGTGTATTTTTCACATTTGTGACAAATTAATGTTTTTGATGGCCTTGTTGTTCATTTGTTGAAATTTAACATTTGATATGTTGATATGTTATTATGATATACATGTTGTGTATATAGTGTGATTGGTTAGTGAGTGTAGTGTAGTGAGAAAAAACGGAAGATTGAAAGATGTGAATGGGGCACTGTTAGAATGAATGAGTTATAGAGAAGGTATAGAGATTTGAAGTAAATTTGTGTGAGAAAAAGGTGGCTCATTTTGATTTAAAGATGTCGGTTTACATTTTTTGATAAAGAATTTTTGATAGAGAACTAATGTAGTTTGTAAAAAGTGGTTTGGATTAAATCCAACTGAAAAAGTGGTTGGCTGTGTCATTGTTTTATTCAATGCACCGCGATTAAGCTTGAAAAAAGTGCAGCATTGGCGCTTCTTTTTTTCATTGACTTTTAGAAAGTGGGCATTTTCTTGCTTAACCATACTGTGTGCCTCTGCCTTTTGTGCATTCCCTGACTGGGTTTAGAATGACAGGAGCACGGGATGTGCATTCAAAGTAGACAGACACAAGGGGGATTGAGGTGTGTCCTGCCTTTCCTGGGTGAATCATATCCAGGCTGAATAGACCTGGCTGCATTTAGAGTAGTGGATGGAGTTGTTGCTGGCTCTAGAATGGACTGTTGCTGCCTTCCACAACGCTGTCTCCACCTACTGTGGTAAACCTGGCCTGAGCCAAGGCTGAACTGGTCTATGTGTGCCAGGGGAAGTTTGTTTGTACCAACTTCAAAGGAAAAGGTGGTATAAATATTGGGGCCCTGCCCCCAGAACTTTAGAACACTTTTAGATCAAGAAACCTGCTAATAAGAAGAGCTGGAGAAGTTGTGAAGATAGATTACCACTTTGCTGTGTGCTTTGCTGTATTGGCCTGCACTGGCTGCTTCTGTCTTGGGCACTGAAAGGACTGGACCGGGCTTTCTGCACCTTATTTTCCTGAGTTTCTCCAAGGGCTTGAGGTAGACCTTGCCCCCAGTTCAAGAAGTCTCAGGAACAGCAAATATGTCAAGTTCATCTGCTACCAGCCCCAGGATTGGTATGTGTTTGGCTGCAATGGAAGGAAAAGCTTTACACACTGCCTCTGAGAAAAACCTGACTGCTAATGCCAAGCTATCAATGTGGTGAGCAGGGGTTATTTTAGAAGTATAACTCCCTTATCCTGACTAGGAAGAAGGGTCCCTACATGGACAGGGCAACAACCTGACAACTAGAGACTGCCATTTCTAATGATCACCAATAACAATCCAGACATTAGTGTGAATGTCAGATTCTACATCTGATAATTCACTGCTGTGACATACTAATGGTGCTTTAAAGATCTCACAACTCATTCTTTCTCCATCATAAAGGAATCCCAGGCTGCTCTGGCTGGGGTCTGTGAGAGCATATCAGAGCAGTACTGGAATGCAGGAAGCACAGGTTCTGAAGGAGAGTGAAGTGACGGAAAAGAGAGAGGTGGGGGTGGGTGACAAGGAGGTCAGTTATTTATTTTTTTTGGGGGGGAGGGAGAGAGAATAGATGCCATGTTATGTATGGCTCCCCCATTACTCCTCTGCCACTGCGTAGTAGCCGAAAGAAGGTGCAGTTGATTTGTGGGGGGCAATATATAACAAAAAAATTATAAATAGGCAAAAAGTGAATTTTAAGGGGATGTTTTTCACCTTGTTATTCTGAGTAGTTAACTCAAATTTCCCTGTTGTTGTCTATTTCATGTCACTCAGAACCCACCGGTGAAAATAATACCTGAAATTCACAGTGAAACTATACGTAAAGTATGGCTCATACAGAAAGCACTTTGTGTGAATGGCTGGATTCTAAATCCAGTGATTCACTTATGATGTAGTAATGGTGGGTAACAGAACTTGTTAGCCACTGTTTCTACATCATAAGTGAAGTGGAGAGGTGTGATGCTCCCTACATATAGGGCGCATGCATCAAGCTATTTTGCGATCACAAATTGGCCTTTCGTAATGTATGGAAGATGTTTGCTTTCACAATTTAGGTAATCGCAATTTTTTGAGATTCTCTCAATTGCAAATGCAAATAGGGAATCGCAATTTGTGATTCACTAATTAACATGCAAGAAGCCTTTTTCTAAAAGCGAACTGTGCATTTAGGAAACAGTTGATGTTAACCATGTGCATACTTTGAAAAATGCACAAAACCAAATTTTTCAATGTGAAATGGGGCACACACAAGCCCCTAGGGCATGTGTGTGCCTTACATGTGCACCTTTTTCTTTTAGGGATGCCTGTTTTGTTCCATTGCATTTTGCGCTTACCAAATATCGATGTCTTAAAAATCTCTATTGGGTAATCGCAAAATGCAATTTTCATGCATGAGCCCCATAGTCTCTAGCTTTTGTCCCCTCTGTGCAACTCTACCCACTGTTCAGCAGTCTCTTTGTGTTTATGGCAGTAAGGGTGTTCTCTGTGATGACGTGCTGAGAGCCCCGAGTACTGGCTTAAGAAATTCAACCAAGAAAGGGATGTAAGGTTGTTAGACCCAGGATTCCTGGTTGGCTGAGGTAGGTACCTTAGGCCAAATAGGGTCCCTTGTTTCCACGTCAGGGAAAGGAAGGACACCTTCTCAGATAGCCCCCGCTCACCCCCTTAGTAGCTTGGGACAAGCAGCCAGGCTTATCTTCAAGGCAAATGTGTAAAGTATTTGCAACCACGCTCACAGCAACCCAATGATGACACCACAAAGGGACTCCACATAAGTTTCATTAAAAATGAGTATAAATTTATATAAAAAGATATACGATAAGACCACACGATATAAATCAAACAAATGCGTTTTTGTAATATTCCTCCTGGACGGTTATTAGGCCAGCCAGCCCTTCTAAGTTCTGACAATATTAATGAGCACTTCTAAACGTTCCACTGCAGCCCTACTGCAATGCTGTGCAGTTCGTAATGCTAGAATCAGGCACTTTACAATGTGAAAATAATGCAGGTTGTAATGCTAGAATCATGCACTTTGCAATGGAAAAATAATGCTATGCGTAACGCAACAATCAGGTACTTCGTTATGCAGAAATAATGCAATGCGTAATTCACTAATCAGGTAGTTCTTTATGCAGGAATAATTCAATGTGTAATACACAAATGTATGACATTACAACTCATACATTTACAACGCATGCCTTTACTACACAGTTTTTACATCGCAACATCCTTTGCAATGCATCATTTTACATTGCATGCCTTTACAACACAGTTTTTACATCGCAACATCCTTTGCAACGCATCATTTTACATCGCATGCCATTACAATGCATTTTTAAACACCACATTTACAACGCATTTCATACATTGCATTATACCATTACAACACATACCATTACAACGTACACCATTACACTGTATTTAAGGTAAGTGTTGGATAGTGTAGGGGTAACAATTATTATTCTAACTCACGTTGGGGGCAACAGTAGGGTAAGTGTTGGATAGTGTAGGGGTAGAAATTACTATTCTAACTCTAGTGGGTGCAACAGTAGGGTAAGTGTTGGATAGTGTAGGGGTACTATGCGCTGTAATGGTATGCGTTGTGATGACATGCGATGTAATGCCTGCATTATAGTGACATGCATTGTAATGACATGCATTGTAGTAACATGCAATGTAATGGCTGCGTTGTAGTGACATGCATTGTAAAGGATGTTGCGATGTAATTTCTGTGTTGTAAATGTAGTGCGATGTAATGACTGCGTTGTAAAGGTTGTTTCACGTAGTACACTAATCAGGTAGTTCGTTATGCAGAAACAATGCAATGCGTAAAACGACAATAGGGTAGTTCGCTATGCAGAAATAATGCAATGTGTAATACGACAATCAGGTAGTTTGTTATGCAGAAATAAAGCAATGTGTAATACAACAATCAGGTAGTTTGTTATGCTGAAATAATGCAATGTGTAATTCAACAATCAGGTAGTTTGTTATGCAGAAATAATGCAATGTGTAACACACTCCAGCACCGATCACGGTGCCTTAGGCAGTCTCTCCGTCACTAGTGCTGACTCGCAGTCAGCCTCTGTCAACAGTTGCCCCCACACGGGTATTGTTGGAAATGCCCTTTTTTGCAGGGTTATCCCCAAAACATTTTGCTTCTTCCTCCTTTGTTTTTCCTGACCTGCGGTTGTTGGCTATAGGACTCTGAGCACTTTACCACTGCTGATCAGTGCTAAAGTGCATATGCTCTCTGGTTAAATTGTATGGTGATTGGTTATCCATGATTGGCATATTTGTATTACCAGTAGGTCCCTAGAAAAGTGCACTGAGTGTGCCAGGGCTGGTGATTCTAATGCTACTAATGGGCCTGCAGCACTGATTGTGCCACCCACATGAGTCGCCCTAAAATGGTGTCTCAGGCCTGCCACTGCAGTGCATGTGCGCAGTTGGTTAACTGCCATGTTGTCCTGGCCAGTGTACACACATGCCAGGCCAGACCCTTCCCTTTTCTTACACATTGGACACCCCTATGGTAGGCCCAAGGTACCCCCCCGGGCAGGGTACAGTATATCTGAACGGTAGGACACGTACTAGTGTGGGTAACATGTCCTGATAGTGAAATACTTCCAAATTTGTTTTTCACTACTGAATGGCTATCTTGCCCATGGGATAGAATGGGGAATGCTGTGTAACATGTTTTACCTGCATACCTTCCCATAGCAGCAAGATAGAAATTTGGAATCTGGTATCCATGAACTCAGAATTTAATACCTTATCTTTTAGGGAGGATGGTTTTTAAATTCAGAGTTTGGAAATAGCACTTTTAGAAAGTGGTTATTTTCTTGTTCAACCTTTCTGTGTGCCTCTGCCTGTTTGTGAATTTACTGTCTGGTTTGTGAGTGACAGGGGCTAGGGTGGCTCCAGTAGGCTGGGTGAGTCAGCACTAGGCTGAATAGACCTATCTGCATTTGGAGTGGTGAGAGGAGTAGCACCTGGGTCTGAATAGGGCTGTGCCTGTCTTCCACAATGCTGGCTCCACCTCTTGTGGTGCGTCTGTTGACCCTTGCCCACACTCACAAAGGAAGAAGATGTGCACTGGCAGAGTGCGCCCAGAACTGGTTTGGAGTGGGTCCAGGACCCCTCACACATGAAGAACAAAGACTTTTGGGGTACAAATATCAGAGCTGAACCCCTTAAACTTTAGACTAGGAAAAACTTTGTGATCAAGAAGGAATCCCTGCCAAAGAAGAACAGACAGGAAGACTGAGGAAAAGTGCTGCCATTGCTGAGTGTCTGGGGGCTGACCTGCAGTTGCTGTTATTGCTGAGGAAGAGGACTAAGGGACTTTCTGCGGTGTGCTGTGTCCCCTTTCCTTGAAGAGGAGCTGTGCTGTGTGTGTTGTCCCCTCTGAAGTGTACCTGTCTCCAAGGGCCTGAGGAGAGCTGGCCTCCTGTTGTGGGAACTCAGGCACATCAAAGTTCCCAAGATCACCTATGAGAAGCTGTGAGCGTGTATACAGCTGGTGAATGCATGTGCAGCCTACAGTGCTACTGGGACCCCGTGCTTATTTCCCCACCAATGCTGTGTGTGTGTGGCTGCAGTCAGCCCTGCTGGGACCATGGTCCTCGTGAAGTCGGCGTGAGTCTCAAAGTGCTACGTGGAGGTGTGCCACTACCACCGACCCGGGTCAACCCAGATCGCTATCAAAGGGAAGAGAGCAGCACCGCTGTGTGCATGTAACAGCATGCCTTCCGGCCTGCATTGGCAGCACCGCTGTGTGCGTGTGACAGCACACCTTCCTGCCGGCATTGAACCCATCGCAAAGCCTGCCGTGCTTAAAAGGAGCTGTGTGGCCAAGCTCGCTGACGCCGAAAGAGAAAGCCACGCTGGGACCCATGCCGCCACGAGGCGTCGCCTAGCAACTAGTACACTCCTGTCCTGTTCCATTCTGGCCAGTGGAGCCACCCAACAGGATGTCATTGGCGAGGATGCGAGAAAAGCAACCCCCCAGGTAACGTTCAGAGTAAAAACTGAACGGCTGCGAGTGGCGCTGCCTGGGGCGGGTTGTGGGTCTGCGGGGGGGCTGTTCCTGCTAGCAGAGTCTTCTTCTACCAGGGTCAACCACCCGAAGGGATCGGCAGCACCAGGGCCCTATTTCCGCCATTGTGTCACAATGAGCAAACGTCTGGGGACACATCTTTCTAGCGGCTGCCCCCGGAGGCAGTCTGGTTGGTGATAAAGCAGATCCCTGGGCAGGAAGGACACCACGCTCGGGTGCCAGGTGACGTGGGCTAAGAACAGCATGTTTACAAAAGAAAGGAAAGTACAGTCCCTGCCAGTGCCTTAGTTTTGAGACCGTTTTCTTTGTGAATCCCATGTCACTGGCCCACAGGGATATAGTAGCTACAAGATCGTTTTTGTTAATACCTGCAGAGTACAGAACCCTGTGTTGACTGGCGCACGCTCGCGCATTGAGAGGGGGTGATTTTCAAAGGTGAAACCGAGCAAACAAAGGTAGCACATTCCATGCTACGAAGTGCAGCGGGGGCGCTTTTGAAAGGCACCATTTTTAAAGTGACTCTCCCTATGCTAGAAGAAGGAGTCATACAATAATAAAGACTCAACCAATTCCGTTAATATTACAAGTACGTTTCTGCAACAGACATTCCAAAGAAACTTTGCTGAAGATAAGAATCCTTATGTATATTGGTTTTATGTCGTTTTGAATATGCCTAATCAAGATAAAGAGATTTATATTTTTATAAATAACTTGTGTGGCGTCCATTTGTGGTGTTTCACTATGTTACTGTGAGTGTTGGTACAAATACTTTACACATTGCCTTGGGGATAAGCCTGTGTGCCCGTGCCAAGCTACCAAGGGGGTGAGCAGGGATTTTCAACAGTGTGTTTCCCCCTTACCCTGACTAGAAGTAAGCGTCCCTATTTAGACAAAGGTACTTACCTATGCCAACTAGAGAACTCCAGTTCTAACAGGTATGGTGTAAACAAAAAGTGCAGCTCTGCACTCCGGCCCTGGTACTGCCACTCCTTTGGCAAGTATGGGCCGCGACACGAGCCGAAGCAGAGGCTCGCGCTTCAGGAATGGGAGAGGCTGAGAGCGTCTCCCTCCGAGCCCACACCCCACCCCAGGCATCTACACACGTTACCTGGTGGCGCGACTCCACTCTCCTCTCCTCTTTCAGCGACTTGGGCCTCCGATGCAATCTTTGTGAATTCCGGACAGTGGGACTCAGGCCCTCCCTCGTCGAGGTTGGTTCGAGGTCCCGCTTCGGCAATGGCAGGCTCGGGCCGGCGGCTCAGCTCTTCCGGGGCTGCTGGTCCGGGCCGCTGATGCTACGAAGATCTCAGGCTGCAACAGGGCACACGCACACAGCGTCACTGAGACTCACTTGAGCTTTGGGTTCATGATCACCGGGTACTCCACACGAAGGTCTCACGCTGCACGAAGCACACGCACACAGCGTTGCTGAGACTCACTTGAACTCCGGGTGCACGATAACAAGGCAATCCTCACAAAGGTCTCAGGCTGCACAAAGCACACGCACACAGCGTCGCTGAGACTCACTTGGACTCTGGGGGTGCACGATAACAAGGCAATCCTCACAAAGGTCACAGGCTGCACAAAGCACATGCACGCAGCGTCGCTGAGACTCACTTGGACTCCGGTGCACACTATAACAAGACAATCCTCATGAAGGGCTCAGGCTGTAAAAAGCACAGGCACACTGCGTCGCTGAGACTCGCTTGGACTCCAGGTGCCCGCGATCACCGGGCACTTCTTACAAGTGTCTCAGGCTGCAAAAAGCACAAGCACACAGCGTTGCTGAGACTCTCCCAGAAACCTTTGTGTTCCTGAGTTTCCGCAAAAGGAAGGCAGCTCACCTCGGGCCCTTGGGGATAAGTTACTTCCAGACACAGCACACAGCAAAGTCATTTCAAGCAGGGGGACACAGCAAAGTCCTTTTAGCCTCTCCTTGGTTAAAACAGCAAACTGCAGGCCAGCCACAGAACACACAGCAAGGGTCAGTCCTTTCCTTCAGTCTCTTCAGTTGTTTCTTCCTTGACAAAGGTTCCTCTTGACCACGAAGTAGCTTCAGTCTTGTTCACACTTGATCAATCCATTTCTCCAAAGTTCAGGGGCTTCAGCTCTCATAGTTATACCCCTTAATTTATCTGAAGTCTTTGTGTTCAGGGGGGTGCTGACCCCTGTTAAAACCAGTTCTGGGTGCCTCCCTGCCAGTGATACCTCCTTCCTTTGATTAGTGGGGGTCTGGATTCTCAATCACTCAGCAGGAGATGGGACCATTGTTTTATGGCAGCAACTCAGGCCTCTTCACCTCTAGGGGCTACTCCTCCCCCTACACTCCAGATGCAGGTTATCCTGTTGCTGTCTCTCCTCCTCCCCTGGGACAAGACATTCCCCAGATCCTATCACTTTCAAATCCAGACAGTCAATCCACAACCAGGCAGAGACACACAGATATGTTAGAGCACAAAACCCAGCCACTTCTAAAAGAGTGGTTTCTAAACACACAATGCAAAAACCACCTTCATAAAAAGATGTGTTATTACATTGTGAGTTCAGGCATACTAATCTTCACCTCTCCATCTTAAGCCTTTGGGAAGATAGGCTGGAAACCATATTACACAGCCTCCCCATTATGTCCTATGGGCAGGATGGAATTTCAACAGTGAAACACAAAATGGAGATTATTTCACTGACAGGACATGGTACACACCTTAGTACATGTCCTACCTTTCACATGCACTGCACCCTGCCAAGGGGGTACCTTGGGCCTACCATAGGGGTGTCTGATGTGCATAGAAAGGGAAGGGTAAGGTCTGGCAAGTGGGTGCACTTGTCAGAACAACATGCCAGTTTAACAAACTGTGCGCAGGCACTGCAATGGCAGGCCTGAGATCCCTCTTTGAGGCTACTTGTGTGGGTGGCACAATTAGTGCTGCAGGCCCGCTAGTAGCAGTTGCGATACCAGCCCTGTCACACATAGTGCACTTTATTAGGGACTTTACTAGTAAAGCACACATACCAATCATGGACAACCAATTACCATTACTCTTTATACAGGGAGCCCTTGCACTTTGACACTGGTCAGCAGTGGCAGAGTGCCCAAAAAATCTAAGCCAGTCAAACGAAATCCATCACAGCATCAAAAATAGAGGAGGTAGAGGCAAAAAGTCAGGGGTAATCACGCCACGAAATGCCAGGTCTAACAAAGCTATGCTGAGTAATCCTGGTTGAAGAAAACTCTGTCGCGACGGAGTGCGCTAGATAAATTCTGTTCATGATAATTTTCATTGCCGGGTGTTTGTCCATGCTGTGAAATAATTGTGAACCGCACAATGCACAGCACAAGGGGGCGCTAGCAGGCGCTGCTTGCTTTCTGCCACTCAAGTAGATTTTCTACCCGTGTGGCAGCTTTCTCAAAGTCAACAGACGGTTTCTCAGTGTGAGCGGTTGCGAGAATAAGCGGGCACTCCCATTGAGAAATTCGACCGCCCGCATTGAGAAATCTCGCCGGGAGGTAGATTTCCCTCGCTCGCGCTCGCCAACTTGACGTTGACAAAAGCGAATGAGGATAAATGTTGCCGGGAGGTGGATTTACCTCACTTGCGATGACCAACTTAATGTTGACAAGTGCAAGTGAGGAAAAAAACTCTGCTCCGCTATGTGTAGCAGAGTTTTTCAGAACACCACGAGCTCCGGGTAATGCGGTTTGTGGAAAACTCTGAAAAATCTGCGGGCAGAGCGGAGTTCACCGCTCAAACTTAATACCGGGCCTCTGGGGAATGGTAGAGTCCAGCTGGGTGGCTGCACTCAGCGCACTGTTAACAACACTCAACCCAAGCATTGAGGCCTGAGACCGACTAGTTTTTCAATGCAGAGTCTGGTGCAGTGAAAAGCAGCAGAGAAGAGAGGAGCTGAATGTAGGAGACATAATTGAATTTTTCTGAGGTGCCTTAGAAGTAGAAGTGCTCGTAGTGTCTGTCAGATTAACTGCCCCCACTTCTCTGTTTTCATTCTTTCATGTGAGGAGTCGGTGAGTCGGTTGAAGGTGGTTGCGTCTACGGTGCCTCTAAGGTGCTGGGCTGTTTGCAGTGCACCTTAATTGGACTTACTAAAGGACAAGAAAAAAAGGAAGTGGAAAAAAGAGCAATCTTCCCAATCTTGTTCAGAGGGGGAGGGATGCTAATTAAACCACTGACACAGAAGGCCCCTGCCAAGGGGGCAACATATTAATAATGCCAGCTAACACCTCAAAGACTTTAAAAACAGAAAACCTAATGAACCTGATAGAGATAGAGGGACTACCATTATCGGATACCTGAAAGAAAGAGAAAGGCAGTCAGAGGGTCTGGATATAAGCAGATTGTCTGTTTTAATAGCGTCGTCCTCTCCGACCCTCTCTAGCAAGTCAAATCCAACTGGTTCAATGGTCATTGTTTCTGGGGCTGGGGCTGGGTCTGGATCAGAGATGAGTATAGGTTCTGATGACTTGCATAACTTGCAGAGGGCTACACCTGAGCTCGAGCCGGGAGTAGAAGGAAAGGAGGATGACAGAGTAGAGCAGTCCAAGCAGGTATTTGTTTCTAGCGAAGCTTCTGTGGGAATAGCCATCAAACTATCTAAGAGGCCCCCAGTGTTAGCTGGAAAACAGTGGCGGCTCCTCCGCTAAGGCAGAGGAGCATCACCCCACTACTCAAGAGGAAACTAAAATGATAATAACGTATTGTTATTATCATTTTAGTTTTCAGTGACTCTTGGGGTGGGGTGGGGATGGCCAGAGCATGGGAGAGGAGTGGTTTCCACTCCTTAAGTGCGCAGTTTGCATCTTCCCCACCAGGCTGCATTACACAGCCTGGTGAGGAACATGCAAAGGGTCCCTGTCCCCACTGGAGCACCGATCCATGGCACTCAGACCAATCACAATGCTGCATTGCAGTGTTGTGATTGGCTCCTGGGAGCCTGGGAGCCCGGGTGCTTCCTCCTGCCGGACGGAGACATGAACAAGAGGACAGAGGAGGGGCGGCACAGGTAAGTGCTTTTTAAAAACTTTGTTTGCCCCCTCCCCTCAGCCCCACCACCCGGGTCCAATGGCAGCCGCTACCGCTGGAGGGGGTGGGCAAATGTATGAATGGCATGTTTGCATTATTAACCACAGAGGTAAAATAACACCTGAAAATTACTGTGGCAAGGTTAACCAAATAGAGGACTCAGGTTAGCTCAAAAGAAGATGCAGTGGCTGGTGCCCATGAAAGATTAGGCAATGAGGAGCTGCAGTAAGTGGAGGCATGTTCACTGCCACCGGAATCCTCAGATATCCTAGGGGGAAGAAAGCTAATCCTCAAGTAATTAGCTGTTTGTTTACCCTGCTACAGGAGGTGCGAATGGAAGTTGAGCTACAGAAAATGGCCCAGCAAGAGAAGGAAAATTAGATGAAGGAGTGTTTTGGTAGCATGTACAATCAAATGACCCAGATCTGACCTAGACTGGAAGGAATGGAAAAGCGAGTGTCTCTTTGTGAGTATAAATTGATACCACCTTGGAATTAATGGAACACCTGGAACCAGAATCAAGAGCAGCTGGAGAATCATTCCAGATTCTCCATTTTGCACATCACCCGAGAGCCTGAACACACAGAGGATTCTGTGGACCCAAATCCATGTGTGGAGAGTTTGCTAAAATCATTTTAACTGTCAGAATACACATGAGATTTAACTGTGGTGTGAGCCCAGGGAGTCTCAGGACAAGTCTCTTCCTAAGCAAAGTATCATAGAACCATGGTTAACTTTGCAGATTATAGAATTAAGGAAACTATCCTCACAACAGCACCTAAAGAGACTTTATTTTCGGCACAGAATGAATTCTCCTTTCTCATTTTCTACATAATGCCAAGGGGAGATAGGTGATTGGGAAGCTCAAGCAGTTGGAGGCAAGTGAAAGCTCCAGCTCGAGTGCACTAGTTTAGGGATAGGAGTGGGAGTATAAGGAGAAGGAGAGTGCAGGAGAAAATGGAGGTTCAGAAAAGACAGGATAATATTAGATTCTTGAGAAAACGTTTGGAGAGTCTCGATGGGAGCTCTGAATTTAGAGGCCTATTCATGGGCCCCTTTGTTTCACTCTTGCACCGTGCAATGTGATGCATGAGTGGTGCAACAAAAACATTACATTAATGAAGCCACGCAAGGCTGCCTTGTTTGACCCTGCGTGTCTTTAATAATCTCGAGTAATGCAATGCAGCGCAAATTGATGCATTGCATTACTCTACGGGGCATATTATCAAGCCCAATATCGCCGCTTTAGCGGCTGTTTTCGGCCGGAAAGCGGCAATTTAAATATTGCTCTATTATCAAGGACACGCTAATGCGTGTTTCCTTGAGGTAGCAGCCGTCTTTTCTGCACTTTGCATGTCAGCGATATTTATCGGTAATGACACGCAAAGTGGGCGTTCCACACTAAAATGACATGAATACTGTCGCTAACCAAACTTCCCTCCATTATTAATCTGGCCCTGGACTCACGTAGCGATAAAAAAAGTCATGCTAACCACGATTATAACTGGTTTCTAACACCTGTTGAAAACCTGACTTACCCATCTTGTCAATGGGAGGTGGATTGTCAGGCTGAGTCTGCACTTGCCTATTAGCAAGCATTGCAATAGCGCAGTGGAAATAGCACTTATTTTCTCACGCTATTGCTGGTTCTTGCCGCTATCGCTGGATTTTGCATTGCCTCTGAGATAAGCGTTGATAATAACACGCTATCTCGGTGATGAAATCCAGCGATAGCCGGCGATAGAAAAACCATGCTTAGCGCGCTCTGCGATATTTATCGCAGTTGGTCGATAATATGCCCCTACGCCACGTAGGTGTGTTGTAATGCCTAATTGTAATGTCAAGTAATCCCAATGCTTACCATTCTGAAGTGATTGGCTATAGCGTGCACAAACATAGTTCCAGTGTAGAAGGTACATAGATGAAGGGTCTGTGAGTGACAGTTAAGGCAGTTGGGAGGAAGCTGCTGCTGCTGTAAGACATGTCAGGGGCTGCTTAAATAAGGCACCTACTACACATCCTATTGAGTCATTACTACAAAAATTGGCTATGAGTTGTGGCTGCCCTTGATGCGCCAGAGGATACGCTGTGGCGTGGAAAGTAGCAACGTAGCAACTATTGAAACGGAGCAGGGAACACCATTTGCAGTTGTACAAATCGCTGTATTTCTCCAAATGGCCTGATATTGAAATAGTGTGAAAGCCAGAGTATGAAAGCAATATTATATTTTTAGACAGAGTTTTCATGAGAGAAGGGCTTCCCAAGTTTATAATTACAGATAATGAACTACAATTTATAGCAGAACAATTTCAACAATTCTTGAAACGAAATAGTACAATACATAAAAAAAAAATTGTTGTACCATCCCCAAGGAAATAGTTTAGTTAGGCGCGCACTTTAGCACAGTGATTAAGCGTATGATTCAACAGGCCAGGAGCAATAGGTTGAATTGGGATTGTTAGATTCTTAAACTAATTTGGGTGTATAGAATTACTCCCAGTAGTGTGACAGAGAAAAGTCAGCTTTCTTTAATGAGATGGCAAGAAGCCATTGGCAAAGATCTTGGGGGCATATTATAAAGCGGCAGCGATAATTATCGCTGACCGCGCTTAGCGCGCCTTTTCCTATCGCCGGCTATCGCTGGAACTTATCGCCATGTTAGCGCTGTATCAACAACGCTTAGCGCTATGGCAATAAATATTCCAGCGATAGCGAGGATATCGCCGTTTTCCATGGAATAACACTGGTTTTCCAGCGATGTTCCATGGAAAACGGCGATATCCTTGATGATAGGGCCTGTGGTCTTAGCCAAACAATCCACCTCCCATGTTAGGTATGCCTTAGTCTGGAATTTAACAGATGTTAAATTCCAGCGTTAAGGCCCAGTTAGCGCGAGAAAAATCAGCGCTAAACCAGACGGAGCTTTGTTGTAAATACAGCAAAGCACAGTTAGCGATATTTTATAATTTAGTTGTAAGGGGCACGCCTACCTTGCATCTCATTAGCGATGCGAGGCGAGGCGATAGGAAACCGGGCGCGCTGGCGTGTCCTTGTTAATAAAGCGATAAAATTCTCGTCGCTTTTCGCCCGAAAACTGACGCCAAAGCGGTGATAATGTTATCGCCAGCCCTTGATAATATTCCCCATAGTTGGATGGGGTCAGCCAAACAGGTACAGTGGTCTTCAGAGACGGTGAGGAAGAAAATTACTCCGACTCAACAGGCATATAAGTCATGGTATGACAAAAAAGTTGGCACTAAGTAGTCTAGTTCGAGTTGTAGTTAATGAGTCATTGTGAGGAAGGAGAGAAATGTGCTGATAGTTGAAAGCAGATCTTTTGAACCTCTGCAATTGTGTAAAATTTTTGGAAACTCTGTGAAACTGCCCTATTGAAAAGTGTGGCATATGGGCAGAATATCTAAGTGTAGGAATTTTGCACAGCCTGAGATGGAAAATGTCAATAACTATGATTCGATGGACATTGATGTGGATGTGCATCATGATGATAAGCAGGTCGTGCGTAAGTTTGACGCACATTCAGAAGAGGAAAGCGGCGTACCTGGTACATCTAAATCTCTAAACTTACATTGTAATTCACACAATGACAACCGAATCAGTAATGGGAGATATGTTAGCAAAATCACTAAATTGAAAAGGTTTGAAGATTTTGTTTGTGTTAATGCTATTTGATATAAACATGTGAAGAACCAGAACCTTTTGGACCTGACGGCGCAGGGTACGCCCTCCGTCTTCTGGGTTCACCTGCTTCGTTACACAGAGACACGGGACACTCTGTCGGCGTTAGAAGATTGGATTTATTTAGCTGCAGCTAGTACAGTTATCCTAGAAGTACACAAAGTAGGTTCTCAGGAGACTGCCACTTTACTCTGTGGCGCATCAGGTTAAATACTATACAATACAAAATTAATAACGAACACACGCCCCAAGCAAAGAAGAAAAGAGCCAATAGGGTAAGTGGAAAACAAAGCGGAACCAGTAACAAAGGTTCGAAAACAAAAAGATCAGATGTCTCGGAGAGTCCGCTCCTCCAACTATATTTGTTATCCCACCCCCGAACTGATTCATTAACAGAATACGACTGACTTGCAGGTGGTGAGATACGTTTGTGTGAATTGGAGGACGGGCATGACACAAGAGAATGCCAGCAGGAGACAGTGAAGGCCAGTCGATAAGATATGATCAGGAAAGAATGGTGTGAGCCTACAGATAGTTGAAACAGGGATTAGGAGAGCCAGACCCGGATTAGTGTACTCGGCTAGTCCAAACACCAGCCTCGCAAACGAGGACGTATTTTGACACCAAGTTACGGGAGAGGCAGAATAGACTTCGTTCGCCGTGCTGCCTGAGTGATGGCAACACAAAATGGCGGCAGGTTACAAAATGGCGGGTCTCACATGCAAGTGTTTTCTCGCCTCTTTCCGCATATGTTTTTCTTTTTTTCCCCATATTCATTACCATTTTGATGTATATTTTATTCACAGATTAGGAAATATGTTATTCTAGTTTTATTAGATGCATATAATGTTTGTAGGCTACACTAATTTATTTTTAGGTCTCGCTGAGCCAAAGGCTCGAAGAGACATTTTGTATGTGGGAATTTCAAAGTGCTGCTGGCTGGCCTAACACTTGCGTTCACGCGATCGTGCACGCGCGCAGCCGGCCGCCAGCAGCACTTTGAAAACTCGTGCGTCATCACGATCGCGATCACTTTTGCTTTCAGAGAGATCGCGATCACGATGACGCACGCGCACACACAACTCCCGCTTCTCCCCTCCCCCACCACATATTGCGTCTCCAGCCGCTCGCGCACGGCCAACGCTTGTTTTAACATTACTGCGGCCAATGCTTGTTTATTTTATCTATGCGCGCGCACACAACTCCCGGTCGCGGCCGCACAGAACATCTCATTCCCTTCCATTATGCTTGCATAGCCTGTTAACCATATTCACCCGCGAGCAGTAAACAGCTTGTTTTTATTGGCTGTCATTACAGTGGTCTTAGGGGTGAGGGTGAATCTTGAGTCTGTCACGTGGTTCCTTCCTTGTGCTGATGCCAGGCCCTGTCGTGGCCCCATGTCATGAGTTTCCTTGGGATCCTGTGATTCCACTCAAACCAGGGACAGACTGATAACATCGAACTCCCGGCAGTGACTCGCACATCTTACTTCGTAATTTCAGACATTTCTGCCTGGTTATACATATTGCAACATACGATCATGCCCGCCTCCCTTGGCGTGTACCTACCCACCCCCACGGATCTTTGATTGTTACAGCAATTCTGGGAGGGGATGAAAAATTGCATCTTTGAAATAAGTATAACATTTATCAGCAAGAACACCGACCTCAACTCATACATTGTAGACATGTTGATGGACACTTTTCATGCCTAGCGTTTATGTGACAGTCAGAGAAACTGTGTAGCACTTCAATGCTGACAAAGTTGTGAATGTTTGCAAACAGTGAATGGCCACCTACATGTGGGCAAAATGTGGTACTTTTTACTGCACGCATAAAAACCTCTCCTGCCCTGAGGGAGCAATACCATCTCTCTCTCTCTCTCTCTCTCTCTCTCTCTCTTTCTCTCTCTCTCTCTCTCTCTCTCTCTCTCTCTCTCTCTCTCTCTCTCTCTCAGACTGTTTCACTCTCTCTCTCAGAGATTCTTTCACTCTCTCACTGTCTCTCTCTCTCTTGAAGAGACTCGCTTTCTCTCTCTCAGAGACTCTTTCTCTCTTTCTCTCTCTCTCTCAGAGACTCTTTCACTCTCTCACTCTGACTCTCTCTCTCTCTCTCAGAGACTCTTTCACTCTCTCACTCTGACTCTCTCTCTGACTCTCTCTCTCTCTCTCTGAGACTCTCTCTCTTCCTCTCTCTCTCTCTCATCTCTCTCTCTTCCTCTCTCTCTCTCTCTTTCTCTTTCATCTCTCATCTCTCTCTCTCTCTGAGTCCTTCTATTGATGCGAGGAATTTTTGCTCCAGCGGTGACCGGGCCCTTTGAATGGAAATGCTAATTAGCATAAAGTACCCCCAGAGTCCTTTGCGCACCATACATTGTGTTTATGAGGCTGACAAGTAACAGAGTACAGTTCACAGCATTGCACCTGGTAAGTTATTGTTATCTGTCTCTGACTGTTGGATGAATGCGACTTTTGCTCGCTGTAGGTGACTTAAGTACCATCTCCGGTGCGTACCTCGAATGACTTACCTGTCTTTAGCTTTGCGCAGTGGCAGTAGCGTAGCCAATGAAGTCTAACCGAGGCGCGATTATTGCTTATTGAAAACTTTACCCAATACCCCGTTATGGCGACTTGAAATGTAGTTGACAATACAATTTTTGACAGTCTCCGTGGAGACTGATTTTACTGTCAAAGAAAGAAAACTGACGAACTGTATAAAACGTTCAATCCGCACTGGATCTGAATTTGGTGTTTTAACCACATTAGGTTATTATTGCCTTAATTTGTTATTAGTATTCATGAGGGGTTCCTAAAACTCATTATTTTGTGAAATAACCGAGAGAGTTATGTGTCTTTGTCTGCATGTGTATTTAAAAATCCCAAATAAAATCCGACACACACTTTGCCATACCTAACTTAAAGCACCGGTACCCAACTAATTACTACAAAGACATTTATTGGGGGGGGAGTTGTAACACCCCTAACACCTCCCTGAAGCTACACCCCTGGCTAAACGTGCCAATGGGAGCAGTGTGGGCACAATAGCGTGAGATCCCCTGAAACAACAGTGCCCTCTGGACAGAGTACATAAGAAATTGATAGGTGTGTTGGCTGTGTTGTGAGGGTGATGAGTACAGGCCCCAGCTAGGCCTGCAGAATACAAGGGTTCGCTCTCCTGTAACAAAAGCTAGAAGGAAGTTGGCACGGAAACTGCAAATACAAAGACAGAGTTTATTAACCCTTAAGGGTGGTCCTACAACCTACACAACACTCTTCAGTATTGCATAGAGTAGCACAAAGAACTTGCGTACGTGGTCCCCTTTTATACACAACAGAGGGGCTCATAAGTGGGTGGATACAACTTAGAGCAAAATTCATTACCATTTATGGACATTTTCGATACAGGATCAATATATGGGCGGAGTTAACAATTTCCTGAGCCCGCGAAAACATGGTCAAACAAGGACTAACTGATAACAGATGTGGTCAAGTCTGGACATGCGCCAGACGGACAAAGGAGCTATTTATAGACTGTTACTAGGCAGATTACAAGAGCAACTAGCGAAAAGGTAGGACTCTTCTCGTGCAAAGCACGTGGAGACATGACAATACAAAATGGAGTCCGGACATTAGTCAACAAAAGACAAGAAGCACATTTTAACTGAAGAGAATCTACGTCTTTAGTGAATGCTTAATCATATCACTGTTTTAGTTTTCAACAAGGGCACAGAGGTATTCTTTGGGGCGGAGCTAGCAATAATCCAGCAGGTGCAGTGGCACCGGGGCCCACTGCATCATAGTTAAGACCTCTACCCACCCAGAGGTCAGGTACCCATTTTTACGGTTATGTTTAGAATCCTTTGCTATCAGTAAATGTCACCCACTGATCAAATCTAATGTAGTAAATAATAAAATGGTATTGATGAAGTCAACCTTATTATATTATGTTATTTTATTCAAAACTACAGATTGAAATCGAAATAATAACGGACTCCAATCTAACAAAATAAAGACAATTGAAATACACCATCACTATAACTTTTTAAATGTCATCGTTTTAAAGAATTACTAGCACACACAACTCCTGCTTCTCCCCCTCCCCCACCACATATTGCGTCTCCAGCCGCTCGCGCGCGGCCAACGCTTGTTTTAACATTACTGCGGCCAATGCTTGTTTATTTTATCTTTGCGCGCGCGCACACAACTCCCAGTCGCGGCCGCACAGAACATCTCATCCACTTCCATTATGCTTGCATAGCCTGTTAACCATATTCGCCCGCGAGCAGTAAACAGCTTGTTAGGCCTTGCCTACAGGCAACGTTTATATGCTGTTGTTATGGCAACAAACTCTAAAAAGGTGCTTTTAGACCATTATTCATTGGCAACCATATCACTCTTCTTTGCTGCCTTCTAATTTGGCAGAATATGTGCGGCGTCACATCCTTTTGTTTGAGAGTGCATGGAAGTGCAACGCCAATATAAGAGTAATAACCGAAGTCGTACAGGAAATAAATAATGACTTAGAGCCCATTGCCGCCATTAATAAAAAACATATGACAATTGTAAGTGGTTGGGGTGACTTTAATAAACCTCAGTGTAAACCCTAGTCAGGTAAAATGTGTGGAACGACATACACAGAGGACGCAGAGCAGCCCCATTTTATACAAAGTATATGCGGCAATAAGATAAACAAATTGCTACTTAAATTTGATTTGTCATTTGCAAATGAAATCTCTATACCCTATGCGTATCGTAAGAAAACTTGAAATGGGACAACCAATAACAGCATTATTGACCATGTTTTACTGTCAAATAACTGAGCCGGTTTTATTTTCAACTTCTGTACACCCTCGATTTTATTAAGCGATCACTTCCCACTGAGCCTGCAATTATCGACTTGTACCTTTTTGAAACAGGGCACGATAAAGTTATTTCACAGGCAGAGGGGATCAAATTAGCACGGCGCAATGGATACACTCTGCGTTGGACACACATTAACCCGAAAGATCTTTTTAAACATGTTTTAACGAAAATTCACCCCCAAATGAAATCATTGCGGCCTCTCTGGCCATCTCACAGGGCGGAAAGGAGACCCTCTTTGTCAACAGAGAGAATACAAACAAGCATTTGCAATGCAATAGGTCTCGCATTTACGTGAGCTTTGGCTATTGGCATTGTAAATGACAATGACTTTATTTATGTTTTAGTTTTTAAAATGTAAATAAAACTCATTGTCATTTACAATGCCAATAGCTTAAGCTTGCGTAAATGCGAGACCTATTGCATTGCAAATGCTTGTTTTATTTTGGTTTCCTTAAGGGGGATATGTGTTGTAATGGCAGTTGTAATGTCAAGTAATGCCAATGCTTACCCTTATGATGTGATTTGCTTTAGCGTGCACGATGGTAGTTCCAGTGTGGAATGTACATATATCTAAAGGTTCTATGGGTTACAGTTGAGGCAGTCGGGAGGATCCTGCTGTTGCTGTAGGACATGTCTTGTCTAATTAAAATAAGAACCTACTACTAATACTGTTGAGTCGTTATTACAAGGCGTTTCCTTGGTGCGTTGCGCAGGTGTTGGACCTGATACTCTTGAGGTAGTTTCCCTAAACTCTTTGCTTTCTTCCTACTGATTTTTGCTGATTCTCTTTTCGTGGCCATTGGACTCTGGGCACTTTTATACTGTAATGCAGTGTGAAAGTGTGCACACCCTTCCTACACACATTTGGAAGTGGTGATTACTTGATGTTTTTAAAACATGTCTCACGCCTGCCATTGCAGGCCAGTGTGAGCGCATTTGCACTTATTCCCAGGTTGGCCTTTCCAAATCATTGGCCAATGCTGAGGATGCTTTTCTCTAACACTAGAGCACCCCTAGAGTGAGCCCTGGGGAGTGGAGTAAGTGATAGGTGAAAGGCAGGGCAGTCACACATGTGTTCTCTGTCCAGGTAGTGAAAAACCCCATGTGTGTTTTCACTACCAATGAGGTTTGCTCTCCTCAAATGTTAACATGGGGGTGTAGTTGAGATTACTTTAAGCTGCAATGGTGGCTTACAATGGAGCAGCCTCGTTGTGTTTACTTTCATTGGATTCAGAATGGCCAATCCTCCCTTGTGGGTGGTAAAGGTGGATTTGTCTATAATAGTTTGGAAATGTATTTTCTAGAAAGTGTGAATTTCTCTGCACTAAACTCTTTTGTGTGCCTTTTAGTTTGACTCCAGTCCTCACTGGAGGCTAGGGGAGCACATTTGTGCATTCCCCAGAGACAGCCATAGACTTTGGGCATGCAACTAGAATGACAGACCTCTACCATTTGAGAGCTTGGCTGATTAGATTGGGTGGAGAGATTTTGACACTTGGCCTCTGGGAAGCCAGATCATGGCCCTACTAGAGAGTAAGATCTGCATTGCAAGGCCTCATGGAGACATGTGGTTCAAAGTAAACACTCTGAACCACCCCCTATTTCAAAGGCACACTACAGTTGTATCTACTGGTGCCCTACTTCAGCAGAGCGGAGATACACTTGAGGGGACATTGGACCAGACATCCTGGACTGTGTGATGCACACTTCCAGAGGAATCTGATGAGCATAAGGAGTAGATTGCCATTGGAAGAGACTGTGCACCCTGCCTAAAAGTGTCTGGCCTGGAATTACCACCTGCTGCTGCGTGGCACCCTAAAGTGTGCTCTCCAAGAGCTTGTTAGTATGCCCCTGATCTTTGCGGAGGTCTTAGGGACATACATCAAAGACCTCCGTGAGGGACCTACATTGTCTACGTGTTTCACCTAGAGTGTGATGCCCTCTAAAGCACCTTATTTGCCTGCTGGACCCTGACTGCAGTGTGGTGTGAGAGTGGAACTAAGCATTGTTCCAGGAGACTGGATTGCCTCATGCGGAGCCCCCAAACTGCGTCCACATCTAAGGAGTGTGGCCCCGGCATTGTGGGGCATCAGCACGCACATCGTCTGGTTGGTGGTGAGCGGATTCACCAGTTGCGGCACTCAGCGTGGCTCGCGTCATTGTCCGTACCACATCTCTCTCGTTCTACATGCCGACTGCATGCTCATTATGTGTGGTGTTCGATTCACTGGTTGTGACCCACATAGGAAGGGCGCATTGGTAGAAGTGTCTCATTCTACCTCGTGTGGTACTACTGAACTTGCGACTGTTTGTGTGGGACCGGATTGTATGGTGCAGCCCATTTCATCATGCACTAGACAATGTACCTCATTCCAGACAGGTACGGTGAACCCGACTGTGGGTTGATTGCAACTAGATTGTCTGGTGCGACTTGGATCATCACGTACCAGACATGTTGCCTCATTTCCAGGGAGGCACGGCAAACCTAACTTTTGGTTCATTATGACCAGATTGTCTTGTACGACTCATATCATGCAACAGACGGTGTGCCTCATTTCCAAGGCGGTATGATGAACCGGACTCATGGTTCATTGTGACCGTATTGTGTGGGTTGACTCGGATCAACGCGCACCAGATGCTGTTTATCATTTTCTGAGGGATCCCGGGGCAGCTGAACCCCCCATTTACCAAGTATTCCATTTTGCCCTCACAGCGGCAAATCATCTACCCTCTCCTCACCTGGGAGGCACCTACTGTTGTCAGGGAGTGTCTGTGATTGGGCCTGGGAAGTGAGAGTAAGTGAATGGGCTGAGGAACACTTCCAAGAGCAATCGGAAGCTGTTTGAGAGACTGCGTGACCCCCCTGTGCTTCACAGACCTGGACTGGTGCCAGAAGGCGAATTGAGGGACCTCTTATTTGATCTGGGACAGAATCTAGTCTGTTTCTGCTCTGCATAAAGTGGGTGAACTTTCTGAGTGAGGGCCAACCTCCCATTTGACGACTGTAGCCTAGTTACCCTGATATTTACTCTAGCCTTCTCCCCTGGGCCCCTGACTAAGATATTTCTCTTTGTTATGCCTCACCTGGGGAGGCGTATCTTTATGGCGCATTCCCAGGTTTAGAAGGTCTTGTAAGTCTGGGAATGCATCAAAAACCTCGGGGGTTGCATGGGAGTACACAAGCAACACCCATGGAACGCATACCCAGAGCTGAGTAACTCAACACAGCGATTTATACTCCATTGCGTTACTACTCCTTTTTGGAGCCATTAAATGTCTTTGTGTGGCTTAAAAAATCTGATTTATGGTTTGTGTCCCTCTTGCAGAACTTTGAGTAAGAGCGACGCAAACCCGGTCAAATATGT
Organism: Triturus cristatus; assembly: GCF_964204655.1. Lineage (NCBI taxonomy): Eukaryota > Metazoa > Chordata > Amphibia > Caudata > Salamandridae > Triturus > Triturus cristatus. The sequence continues at coordinate 204,526,537 of NC_140588.1, read as the reverse complement.
GGCCCCTGATTTACCACTATCTAGTGTGGTACAACTAGTTTCTTTGTGCAGTAGTTACTTTGAAATTTTTATCCTGAACCATGATGTGTTTTAAGCTCAGTATCAAAACAAAACTTACTAAGTACAAAAACCTTTCCTGAATTGACTCAACCTTTCTTTCTTATTGCTGCATTGCTCTAAGCCCCAAAGCTCCTTCCAATCACGAGCAGCCCTGATGTAAAGCAGGCCCGGTTCTAGTGGGTGGGCCGGGTCGGCCAGAAAGGGGCACTTGTGGTGTGTTTCAGTGAGGGAATCCGAGGAGGAGGTCAATAGGGGGTCCATGGAGGGATGAGGGGCACTGTTGGAAGGTGGTAGTAAAGGTGTTTACGGAGAAAGAGATATTGGTGCGGCGCCAAAAAAGACTTTCGCATCAGCGCTAAAACCGGCCCTGTCATGGCCTTTCTGTTTTTGTTTATTTAATTAGCAGTCGTGTCATAAGGGCTACTGTGGAACATACTTTAAAGTGCATGCTAATTATATTTACTGCTATATTCAATGTTTTAAGTTTGAAGGTGATTTTACTAATGTTTTTACCGGGAAAAATGAAAGTGGAGCCCGATTAGCCTGATATGGGGCCCACGGTCAGCTGTGAGATAAGGTGCACTGGAGAGGAGTAGTGGATAATCAAGCCTGTAAGGGAGTGTGTTGCAGAGTCCGGGGTCAGGTGGCGGTAGTAATGAAGAGGGATTCTCCCTGAAGGCTCGCACAGAGGGAGCCCAAGAAGTGTCAGTTGCCTGATACTCCCACCTCAGAAACCTCCTCTTCCCATCAAAGGAACATTACATAGAAAAAACACTTTTTGAGAGTGATAATATTTAGAAAGAGGTTTGAAAAAGAGTGCGTTTTACTGGGCCTTGTAAGACTAAGAAGAGATAAAGGAGGGCCCTGAAGCAGGCCTGCCTAGACATATATGCGACAAAACGAGCACGTAGTGGCCAACCCAAATGCACCCTTGGCCCACCCAAATAAAAATTCCTGGAGCCAGGCCTGATGTAAAGAAGGGATCAGTCTATCTCGCTACACAAACAAATCAGCCTTGCTGCACGAATTTAATTTAAACATTGCGCGCATTTGGCTAATAGAAATGGTATCATGATATTTATCTTAGTATGGCAAGTAATGCAACTGTAAGCAAGATAATCGCCGTGGGTTTTCTTAGGGGTAAAAATGGAGTTAGAAATAAATAATCCCATAGGTGACCTGCCCTCAATTTCGCTCCAGTTGCGGAATCCAAATGGAATAGAAAGTGGGCCTAAGGCATTCGGCTGTAGATTAAGAATTGTGTCAGCAATGTGATTATCAAGCCTCTGTATTAATAGTGCATGTTATGTATTAGAAAATCAAGCAATAGTTTTAAAAGCTGGGCGCAACAACATATATTTTACGGACTCGAAGTCGACCATAGTCAGTCAGTAAAAGATAACGCAGCGCGACTGCCATCTAGCTGGCAATGATAACTTTAACTAGATCTTTAAAAAACATATCTGATTTTTTTCATCACTTTCTCGTTCAAAATGGCACAACAGTTTCTTAAAATATGGCATCCCATTTTAGAGCCATTACGGGGAACCTTTTACAATTATGTGCATTCATCAGGAGAAGGCTAGTTCTGTAATCGGGCTGCTCGTTTCACATTCCTATTCAGGGAGCGAAGAAATGATGGCACCGTTCCACGCACCTCCTGACAAAATCCGGTGATAGCATTCTATCCTGAGTCAGTTTCGGAGAAAGAGACATGATTAGGAAAACAACTCCTACACCGAAAGAAAAAAACTGTGCTGTGCAGCTTTTTTTTTCAGAGGAAACTATAACGATAAATTCACAGAGCGATCCTTTGCGTCTCTTTGGGGCATATCAACAAGCAGGCGATAAAAAATGATCGCGGCTTTTGCGGCCGTTTTCGGCCGAAAAGCCGCGATAATTTTATCGCCTAATCAGCAAAGTCACGCTAACGCGTGAAACCTTGCTTTAGCGTCAGGATTCCTAACGCCCAGCTTTGCATCTCTAACGAGATGCAAAGTGGGCGTTCCTGACCTGGCATGACAGGAAAAATGTCGCTAAGCGACATTTCTCCTATCAGCAAGCCTAACGCTATGAAGCACAGCGTCAGGAAAAGTAGCGATAACCCCTGTTATCGCTACTTTCCTTACGCCTGCTTTAGGACTGACTTAGCCATGATATCCTATGGAAGGTGGATATCATGGCTAAGTTTGTGAGTCCCTATCAACTAGCTAACGTGAGATTATCGCTGGGTTTCCAGCGATAATCTCACGTTAGCCAGTTAGCGCTAGCATTTTTATCACTGATGAGATAAGCGTTGCTAATAGCACGCTATCTCAGCGATAAAAATCGGCGCTAGTCGGCGATAATTATCCGAGCGCTAAGTGCGCTCAGCGATAATTATCGCCGGTTGTTGTTGATATGCCCCTTAGTATGAAATCCCTTCTAGAACTTTCACTCCATTTTAGACATTCTGCCGTGGCACATACCGATTGCTAACTATGGTCTCCTTCTATGTAAGCTCTAACCTGTAGCCGTGGGCTTGTAGCTCGGTTTTGGGGACTTTACCTACTCCTATAGCTCCAGGCAGCTGACAATAATGAATATGCGACCCAAGGGGCATAGCATCAACCTGGCGATAAAAAATGATCGCCGCTTTTGCGGACGTTTTGGGCCGAAAAGCGGCGATAATTTTATCGCCTAATTAGCAAGGTCACGCTAACGCGTGAAACCTTGCATTAGCGTCGGGATTCCTAATGCCCAGCTTTGCAGCTCTAATGAGATGCAAAGTGGGCGTTCCTGACCTGACATGACAGGAGAAATGTCGCTAAGCGACCTTTCTCCTATCATCAAGCCCCACGCTATGAAGCATAGCGGCAAGAAAAGTAGCGATAACCCCTGTTATCGCTAGTTTCCTTACGCCTGCTTCAGGACTGACTTAGCCATGATATCCTATGTAAGGTGGATATCATGGCTAAGTTTGTGAGTCCCTATCACCAAGCTAACGCCACACTTCGTGAGATTATCGCTGGGTTTCCAGCGATAATCTCACGTTAGGCAGTTAGCGCCAGGATTTTTATCGCTTTTGAGATAAGCGTTGCTAATAGCACGCTATCTCAGCGATAAAAATCCACGCTAGCCGGTGATAATTATCCTAGCGCTCAGTGCGCTTAGCGATAATTATCGCCGGTTGTTGCTGATATGCCCCCAATTACTTAAAGCAATGCTATGTAAGGAAAGATGACGCTGATCAGTGAAAGGCTTTGTCCTAGTTTAAGCCAAATTTAAATCATTAGGAAGATTATATTTAAGGCTGACTTAAGAGAGTTTTATCGCTTAGGGCAGGTAAATCTGCGATAAGTAAGGCAAAGCATGTTTTTTTGGCTTGAGATAGATTTCATACAGTCTTAAGGAGAACAAAACCTTAGGCCGGTATTTATCATTTATTCATCCAGCTCAATGCAGAAAGCCACCTCGCTGCACTGCGTGAAAGGAAGAATGGAGGGGAAGCGCTTTATTTAACACTATACAGCGCATTTCTGTCCTTTCCTAGCGCTGCCACACTTTTGGCTGCCTAGAGTCAACACCAGGCAACATTGCGTCATGGTGCAAGGGTGCCTGCGTTGTAGGCAGGATTGCTTTTGTGCAGGAAGGGATACCTTCCTGCACAAATACAACCCTCAGAAGCATTTTCATCTTGCTATGTAGAAAGAGGAAAAATGAGGATAAATACAGAGATACAGAGGGGCAGATTTACTAGAAAGTGACGCATCTGTAGAGATGCGTCACTTTTCCTGCGCCAACATGCAAAACCCTTGCATCACCATGGATGTGCCGTATTGTAAATACAGCGCACCATGGCGCAAGGATTGACAGATGCGTCAGAAATTCTGACGCATCTGTTGACGGAAAAGTCACGCATTGCTGGAGTCGTGTCGCAAGCACGACGCAACTCCAGCAATGCTCAGAGGCGCCCTATGCCTAACATGCTGTGTCACTCCTTACGCAAGCTTCAAGCAGGTGCAGGGTTTTGACGCAGCATGGACGTAAAAGTGACTCAGTGAAATCTTGTAGGTATTACTGCATCACTTTTACGGGGCTTCCTGCGACGGAACGCCCACCCTGCATACATTAGACCTGACGCAGGTGTGATGTGGCGCAGGGCTTTACAACATGACGCATCTCCCTAGATGCGTCACGTTGTAAATGGGCCGCAACTTTTACGCTGCCGCTGCGTCACAAAAGTGATGCAACGACGATGCAAAAGTGACGCAAGGGGCTTGTGAATCTGCCCCAGAATTTCTCCTTGTTACTCTTAACCTGGGGAGGCATAGCATTTCGATGCATTCCCAGATCTACCACTCATGGTAAATCAGAGAACCCACCAAAATGCATGGCTGGATGCGTGGAAACACCTACCCCCCACCAATGGGTCGCCTCCCTAGGGCAGAGTAACTCAAAGCAGCGATTTGGCCCACATTTTTCAAACCATGCAGGGCTAGGCACGTTGGCCTTGCGTACAGGGCCAGCCCTAAGACTGACTACGGGGCAGGGGGTCATTGCAATGTGATGGCAGAATCTTATAAAGATGGAAATCAAATCTAAAATGTAATTAATGAAATTGATCATTTTCCTTAGGTATTAACATGAAAAGACAGTAAAATGACACATGGTTGACATGTGCAAAGTGCACAAGGCAGACTTGTTCATTGGTAGGCCGCTGTTATGTTTTCCCTTTAACAAATAGAAACTTTAGAAATAGCTGAATGTGGGATGGTGGAATCTGACTATATGGTTGCCCCCACTTTTTGCCTTCTGTTTTGCTGGTTTATGACTTAGTTGGACTGGGATCCTGCTATTCAGGGCCCCAGTCTTTCCCAGGTTGTCGAAACTAACAAAATCCTTCACCACTCTCAATTTGGCTTTAGAACCGTATTTTACACAGAAACCACATTGTTGGGGGTCACGGAGAAGCTGCGCCATCATCTCGATATCGGTGACACAGTCGCGCTCATACTACTGGACCTCAGCACGGCGTTTGACACAATTTCCCATTCAATTTTAATCAACACACTGAGGTCCTTGGGCATCTGTGGCTCAGCCTTGGATTGGATCATTTATTTTCTAGCCAACAGCACTTTTCAAATCTTCTCTGCCACAGCTACTTCCAACATTCACCCTTCACCTTATGGTGTACCCCAGGGCTCCATCCTTAGTCCACCGCTTTTCAATTTAAATGTCAGGCCTCTAGCGAATATAGCCGAACAGGCTGGCCTGACTCTTTTCACTCACGCCGACGACTCCCAGATCATCTTTTCCCTTTCCACACTGACCCCGGCTCGACATCCCTTCTTCAGATGGGCCTAGGGAAAATCGCTACATGGATGAACCGCAACCACCTTAAATTAAATGGTGAAAAGACTGAAGTCCTCGTTTTAGACAAAAAGAAAGATCTGTGGGGCCCGCTACATTGGCCTGCTGAGATGGGTGCCCTCCAGCAGCCCTCCAGCCATGTCCGTAATCTGGGGCTAACTATCGACGACTCACTAACCATGCACCATCAGGCAGTTAAGGTCACAGCCATTTGCTTTACCATCCTGAAATGGCTTAGGAAGATCATCTGGATGTTGCCAGGGGACACCCAGAAAACTGTGGTCCATGCCCTCATCACCTCTCGGCTGTTCTATGGAAATGTCCTTTATCTGGGTTCCAACAAGTCAGTGACCCGAAGACTACAGTTGGTACAGAACTTTTGCAGCAAGATTACTTTGCAGGGTTCCCAAAGCCACCCCCATCTCTGGCTACCTCCACGACTTACATTGGCTCAGGATAGAGAGCTGTATTAAGTTCAAAACCCTGAGCTATATGTTCAAGATCAAAATGGGAATGGCACCACAGTATCTGAAATCCCTCGTCCATCCCTATGCCCCCACTCGCCATCTACGGTCTGCTACTCACAAAATCTTCACAGTACCCAGGTTCAAACTCTCCAGGATGGGGGGAAGATCTTTCGCATACCTAGGTCCATCACTGTGGAACACCCTTCCTCCCGCCATTCGCAAAGAGACCATCGACACACATTTCCGCAGATTCCTCAAGATCTGGTTATTTAACCAGTAACTCCATCTACTATTGCCTTTACTTACACCTAGTCCGCCCGGCGCCGTGAAAACCCTTTTTAGGTAGCTGTTGCGCCTTACAAATTAAATAAATAAATAAATAAATAAATGTACATTAGGTACATTCCTAATTGGATTCTGGAGTGCCTTATAAGCCCCTAGTATATGGTATACTACGTACCTAGGGCATAGATACCTCAGAGGCCTACCATAGGCTGAAGCATGTATTATGCCACCCCTGGGAAGTACTCCAAAATGACACCACAGGTCTGCTACTGCAGCCTGGGTAAGGTGGTGCTTGCACCCCTTACAGTGGTATAGGCTACCTATATCACTACCGTTGCACACACATCTAAAACCTATAAGTCACTCCTATGGCAGGCCTTAGCAATCCTGAAGGCAGAGTGCTTGTTTTTTATGTGAAAGGGTGCCCCTGCATGAGCAGAGCCCCTCTCCAGCGTTCGGAGTACCTCCTCTGATGCTGTTTGTGGTGCAGCCTGACCATATACTCTTAAGTGCATTATAACCGCGCGGTAAATGCAAACTTTGGGATGGCTGCATGGAAACATGTCGTGTTTGGTGTCAAACGCTTTGGAATACTACCCCCGCCACACCAGTTCTGGTGGCGGGTGTAGCATTCCACCTTTCTAGAGGGAGAGACATGTTCACACTGGTCTAACCCGGTAAAGACTTTCTACAGCCCTGGCATCACAAAATGGATGCCACTGCCACAGACACGGGTCTGGCCTCCTGCTGCTGACCGAAACTCTGGCAGGGGAGGCCTGGACAATAGGTTTCCTGTCCCAGGGAGGTGTAACCACCTCCCCAGACAGGCAGATGTGTATTGGGGCTGGGCGGGAGCACTCTCTGGTGCTTTGATGTCTTGCACTGCGGCACACATGATGTCCCTGTGCATAGTCCAATTCAAACCGGTTGCAGTGGCTCCCTGACCCTGCTCTGGCATGAAACTGGACAAGGGAAATGGGTGTAACCACCCCTCTTTCCAAACCCTCCCATAGGTGGGTCCCTAGAATATGTCCAACCCCCAAACTTAGTATAAGTATGGGAACCCAGTCCTTGCGACTTTAGATTACCCTGGACGAAACTCTGCAACATATATCCTGGACCTTTGACGTTCTATTTCGACTAGAAGACAGAAGAAATCTCCCTTGGGGTCAAGGAGTGACTCCCCTGCTTGGCAGGCACCAAAGAAGCAACTGGCCAGTCTGCATCGCTGAAACTCCCGCATCACGAGAGGTGGATTTCCGGACTTCCCCGAGGCTACCCTGAGTCCACAGCAAAGCTGAGGCCCGTGGCTATCGTGGGTGATTTGGAACCATGAGCCCTGGACACCGTACATTTTTGCGGCTCCATCATCTTCCTGCTCTTCCTCAAAGTTGTGCTTTGGGCTCTGAGTAGCCCCAGCCTTGACCACCTCCAGCACCGAAGATTTATGGCCTCCACTCCATGAGTGACCCGTGGGCCAATTTCCAGTGCGACTGCTCAAGGCTCCTTCGCGATCGCTAGCCATTGGCTAGTGGATCCCCACAAAGGTGACTCCTTTTCTGATTGAGCTTTCCTGGTTGCTCCAGAAGTGCCCAGATTTACCCTTGCTGGGTGAGTCCCCCAGACCTTGCTGGTCTGAACCAACGTCCTTTCTCTGATTCCAAGTGACTTTCCGTTGCCAAGGTTTGTTGGGTCCAATCTGGTCACCGACACTGCAGCACTCAACAGACTTCATGGGACAGCTCGAATCCAGCTCCTGGTCATCATCAGTGCCTCCTGGACCTCGTGGCTGAATAGTCAAGACACCCGTCAATTCACCTGAAGCACCCAACATCTGTGGGCATTGGTCTATTGTGCCCTTGGTCACTGGTAAGTGACTCAGACTCTGTCATCTCGCTTCGGACACTTCTCCTCTTCACGGCAGCAGCACTTCTTCGCCAGCTCCCATTGAAATCGACAAAGCAACCCGACAGTCTCGTCAAGCCATGTTTGACGCCACCATGTTGTGGAGGAAAGAAATAGATCAAAGAATAGGAAAAAAGCAACCGTTGAATAAAAAGAAAGAGAGGATGTCTATGGCTGATCATGCAAAAGCGCATTTAGAAAATAAGGTTCAGGAAGGGGTTGAAATGGCAAATAGGCCTCATAGGGCTAAGGCGACAAAATGATACCCCGCTCGTTCTCCCAGGGACCTTGAGGTTGAAGGAGAAGAGGGGGACTCATTGTTGAGTGCTATTCTTGAAGGTCCACCTCCTGCCTATGCTCCGGCTCCTATGTATCCCGCTCTTCCTCAAAATGTTCCTAACGCTCCACCCCCACCCATTGTACAACTGCCTGACACTTTGACTCCCGTCATCCTGCCTGCACCCCTCCCTCCAGCAGTTCATACCGCCCCACCTATTGACCCAACCCCGACCATACATTCTCATCTGCCTTATAATCAGTCTATTGGTACCCCTATTGGTGACCCTTATGCCACTTTGGACCGAATGAGATGGTCCTCTCTTATGCCCAATACCCTGTTTGGATTCTTCGGAACCCCTAGAAATGAGTCTTTGAGGTCTGCTGAACTCGCTGGGAGTAGTGAAAGGGACGCTATGCGAAAACTATGTGCAATTTGGATAAATAATGGTAATATTTATGGCGTTAAAGATATCTGGCCGACGGTTAGACAATGGATGGCCAAACAACAAACAGACATGGCCGAGTATATGTGCACACTTATAATGAAGAGATACGAAGCATTGTTCATAGATACTCCCCGGGGATTGATTGATTTGAAACTAACTATTGCCAAGGGTCATGTTCAGGGAGATGATATGCATGATGCCCTTGTTACCATGATTGGGTTCAGAGACACAACGGCTTTTCCGCCACCTCCGAATGACAAAGCCATGCCTATGAGAGAGACAGCTCCCGTCTTTATCCCTGCAGTGCTCGCCAATAACCAGGATGTTGGAGCAGCCCCAGCCCACTGGCGTAGGATGTGGGTGCATGTCCCATGGAAAAGAGTGGATGTTCTTCAATTAAAATCCCAATTACCAGACCCCCGTAAGAATGCAGCTCTTTACTATCAGGAATTAGGTCAGATTGTTTCCTCTGGTGTCCTTACCTTAGAGGATATTGACTTATTGTTCTGGTCAGTAGTATCACCCGACATATGGGACAAAATACGCCATGTCAACCATAATGCCGCTTTGCATGGTGACTGGACTGACTTTAAGAGGATGGAGAATGACAGAGAGGGAGGGACTAAGCCTGATCTGGTTATTCTGGCTCTCCCATGCCATCTGTTGCATCTCATGAAGACCCTTTTGCCCGAAATAGCTGTTAATTGGCATAAGATAAATGCATGTAAACAACGTAAGGATGAGTCTGAAGTACTGGGTATTTTAGACCCAGCGGTGCAGGGGCACACACCCTATGACTTCTGGGTTCACCCTGTTCCAGACCTACAGAAACACAGAGTCTTCTGGGTGAAGTCAAAGATTCGTTTATTGGCTGCAGACCAATTACAGGTATCCTAGAAGTACAACAGCGTGTATGTTCTCAGGAGACTGCTGAAAATCATAGGAATGGACTTCATCTTAAATACCCTTTTTCTTGCCCCAAGCATACATTCCTAGGTTTATGATATGGCCATTACAAGTATACATTACAAACGAAAAAGCAGAGTCATGATGACCATCCCACATTCCAGTTCGGCCAGCCCACAATGATTTACACAGTAAGGTTCAGATCCCACATCGGATGTCAATAGACCCCCCAATAAACATGAGCATCTCCTGTTTTGGGAAACAAGTCATAAAGCCGGAACAAGCAGGTGTGAAAGAGATTAGCCGGAGGATTGTGTAGAATGAAAGGGTTTTATGATGGGTCAAGCCCTGATGCTAATCACAGGTGGACGGAGGAAGGGGAGCTCGTGAGACCGGTTTGACCTGGGGCAGCAGAGCCAGCTGCCCAGGTCACAGAGAAGTCAGAGGAGAAGCCCATGTACTGTGAGGCCCGTATTTACTCCATTATAGCCTATGTGAGGGCAATGACAAGATGGCCACTGCTTCCAAAATGGAACCCGCGTAGTGAAGCAGAATAACGTGTACACAGTGCATTCATAGCTAGAACGATATATAAAGCACTCGTACATGCCGCATTTACCATTTGCGGTTTGCTATTACCAAGATAGACAGGGGTAGGGCCCTATTCCCTACGCGGTCCCAGAGATTAAAGTACGACAGACCCTCCTTTTGCCCTTACATAGGCAATCACTATACTCATCTTAATCCGAGTCCAGGTCAATGTTCACAAAGTCATGGAGATGTTGCTGTAGCATCATCCTATTACTTAGCTCGTCCCTCGATACAGGTTTCCTTACACATAAGGTAGCACAGAGGCCACATATCGTAGGAGCACACTGTATACACAGACAGAACAGGAAAAGAATGGCTAAGATCATTCCAATGACCATCAGAACTTTCCAACCCCAGGCAGATATAAATTCCCAGAACCACCCCACCAGTGACCAGTCTCCCTTATCCACGTGTATGGATTCAGATATTTTATGGAGTTTGGAGATGGCTTTATACACTGTTGGAGCATTATCTGGTATGAAAATGCAGCCACTAGATTGGATGACCTTGCATACCCCACCGCGGTCTGCAAGAATAACGTCTAGAACCATGCGGTTCTGCAAAGTCATAAGGCGATCCGCTTGGAGCTCAGCTGTCAAATTACCAAGGGCACCAGCCGTTACATTGACAGTGGATTCAACCACACGAGTCAGCTGTCTCAGGTTCCTACTATTGACCATAGGTCCCCAAAACGGCAGGAAACCCAAGAAGAAGTCTCCCGCTTCCTGACCGGCAGTATCCTCCTTACTAATCACACCTCTCACAACTCTGGTCTTGTGATAGTCAGAGGCAGCAGTAAATGTCGGCGGTAGCAAGTTCGCAATATAACATGTGCCCGAGAAATCAGGGGGCAGCCATGTATATGCTCGGTCATTACAGATGAAATATGTGCCCTTGGCAGCCAAAAACGCAGGGGAAAACTGTGACGGGAAAGTGTACGTTTCAGTACAGTCACTTCTTCCCAGTTGAGCTCTAGGATTCTGACCATTACCCTGTAAGCAGAACCGACCCATGTGGGGCACGACCCAGATTGGAGAGGAGATTTTTCGCTGTCTTTCACCCAGACTAATACTATACCCCGTCGCGTTCCATCCTATATAAGGTTTCAACTCTTCTTTGGGAATGGATGAGTATGCATCGATATCCCTACTCATATCAGCAACTCCTTTTATCAAAGCCTTATTATTGGTGATAGGTCTAATGGAACGCGGTTGGCGAGGGGAGTACGTATCTAGAGCATAGAGAAACATGGTCTGGAATGCCCATGACGATCCATTGTAACTATACGGCAGCACCAGGTAGGGAATACCCTTGTTAATGGTATGTGGCATTAACCCACACACCCAGCAATTGGTCGTATTCATTACTAGTTGGTGCTGGTGCAAGAGCTGGATAAACGAGTTATTTACGAACTCTGATCGTCTGGTCTGTTCGTGCTCAGGCAAAGGGTGAAAAGAGTGAGAGGAGGCAGTAGAAAGAGGTATAGGCTGTTCAGTGGGTGTAATGGGCTTTTGAGCGGAGAAAAACACAAATCCTACAATAAACATTGTGATACTACACAGTGTAAAAAGGCACAAAAATACAAAACATTTAGTTTTTACAATTCTACACATCCTTGCGTTAAAGTTCATTTCCTCAATCGGTCTCTCCATCTTAAAAAACTCCATCCTCTACTCGGGCCGCTCGCGGCGGATGAGTTTCTTCTGCTAAGGAGTACGCCTGTCAGTCCAGGGAAACGCCCTAGACCAACCAGAACCGTTGACCTAACGTCTTCGGCCTGTACCCCAAAGTCTTGGCACCGCGACCCTGCGGCAGAACCCGGATGGTGGTTCGAAAAACAAAAATCAAGAAAGTCCTTCAGATGGGAGTGCAAAAATGTCAAAAAGGAAATAGTGAGGAAATCTTTATTTGTCCATGGGCCTTGGTCTCAAATTATAGCGGAGACGGCCAGGTGCTGTTTGGTCTTGGAACAAAAGTTCAGGCTCAGTGGTGTCCAAACGATTTGATGGTGGCACAGCTTCCTGCAGAATATTGTCACTCTCTTGGTCTGAAACTGTGTCTCTTATGCGTGCGTCACTGAATGGTACAAAACGAGGCACAGTGTCTGTCTCAGAGTCGGCGATACCCTCCTTGACCCACTGGTCATATGGCAGAGGCAAGGGGACTACTTTGCAGTGGGTACCATGGATCCAGTGCTTCTTCCCTTTTACTCGCACCGCTGACCTTGTCGACAGGAGTACAAGGTGAGGGCCGATCCAGCGAGGCTCGTCGTTGCTCTTACGCTGGAAATTTCGGATCAGGACCCACGAGCCAGGGTTGATAGGGTGTCCAGGAGGTTCAGAAGCTTGGGGAAGAGTATCATGTACCTGTTGGTGCAAAACACGCAGTTTAACAGTCAAATCATACAGGTAATCGAGTAGTACTGGATGCTCAATCTCACTAAACTTCGTAGGCCTCGGTACACCCCATACGTTGGCCGGACGGCCAAAAACGACCTCGTAAGGGCTAAGTCCCACTCGTGAGTGTATGGTCATTCTGGTGGACAGGAGTGCTAAAGGCAGAGCGTCAGGCCATTTAAGACCGGTGCTCACCTGGATTTTGGCCAGCTTGAGCTTTAAGGCTCCATTGTAGCGTTCTACTAATCCAGCTGATTGGGGGTGATTTGCAGCGTGGAACTTCTGCTTTATCCCTAGCCCTTCACATACATTCTTCATCACTTTACCCACAAACTCACTTCCATTATCACACCACACCATTCTTGGCATTCCAAACCTAGGGAAAAATTCCTTTACAAGGGCTTTGGCTGTGGATAGGGCAGTGTTATCTTTCAGAGGATAAGCCTCTATCCATTTTGAGAAAGCACAAACAACCACCAGTACATATTTCAGATTGTTGCATCTTTCCATGTGAATAAAGTCCAGCTGCAAAACTTCGAATGGACATGATGGGGGTGCAAAGTGACCAGCTGGAGTTGGGGTTCCCCTACCAGGGTTGTACTTCAAGCATACCATGCAATTCTTGACCACATTCTCTGCACACTTGGGAATCCCAGCATTCTGCCATACTGGAGCCAACAACTTGCATATACCTTTCGTACTGATATGTGCCATTCCATGTGCCATAGTAACCACTGGAAGCACATATGCATCAGGCAATAACCATCGCTTATGTTCTGTCAGATCAATCCAACAACCATTCTCATCCAACTTACCCATACTTTCTCTCCACTTGCTTAACTCTTTCTCTGTGGCTTCAGCCTGAAGCGACTTCACACTCTCTATTGTGTTCTCACACATTCCCACATCATTAACCCATCTTGCGGGGCCTGCAACATACATTCTAGTCTTCACATTCTGTGCTGTTTCTTTTGCGGTCTCATCAGCAAACGCATTCCCACGTCCAACATCATCTGTGACTTTCCTGTGCGCACTGCATTTCATGATCGCAACTTGCAACGGTAGGGTCAGTGACTCAAGGAGATCATTCACCAACTTGCCATTCTGAATTTTAGCTCCATGCGACGTCAGGAACCCGCGCTCCTTCCACAGTCGCCCAAAATTATGAGCCACGCCAAAGGCGTACTGGCTATCTGTGTATATATTTACTCTCGTTCCTTCAGATAACACACACGCTCTCGTGAGGGCGATTAATTCCGCTGCTTGGGCCGAATTATGTGGCACTCGTGCAGTTTCCACGACCGTGTGTAAAGTCGTGATAGCATATGCAGCAGTCGTGTCACCATTAGGGAGTTTGAAACATGAACCATCCACCCATAAAGTGCCATCACACTCAGTCAGGGGAGTATCTTTTAGATCTACTCTCCCTTTCGTCTCTTCTTCTGTCCTGAACAGAGAGTCGTGTTGCTCAATCTCGTCTGAGTCTGCTGGGATTGGCAACAATGTAGCTGGATTCAGCGTATTACATCTCTTTATGTGTATGTGATTTGCTAACAGTGTAAGCTCATAGCCTGATAATCGCGCACTAGTCAAGTGTTGTGTCTTGGTTCCATTTAATAATGTGTCTACTGCGTGTGGAACCATAACAATCAATGTATTGTCCATTACCAAACCAGCAGATTGTCGGATAGACATTGCTGCAGCAGATGTCGCTCTCAGACAGCTTGGCAATGCCCTCGCTACAGGGTCCAAGGTTGATGAAAAATATGCGCATGGGCGCGGTCTGTCGCCAAAAGGCTGTGTTAACACTGACAACGCACAACCATCTTTCTCGTGAACATACAATGTAAAAGGCTTACTGTAGTCAGGGGTACCCAACACAGGAGCCGAACACAATGCATTACGCAATTCCACAAAACTTCTCTGGCACTCTTCAGACCATGGGATAGGATTCGGTGTGTCTTTGCATGTTAAGGCTACTAAAGGTTTTGCCAACAAAGAAAAACTAGGGATCCAATGCCTACAGTATGAAGTGATGCCCAAGAAAGCACGCACTTCTCTCTGTGTTTTCGGCACACTCAACTGTGCAATGGCTTGAATTCTTTCTGGGGTCAGTTTCCTTCCCTCCTTCGATAAGAGATGACCTAAGTAGGTCACTTCTTGTCGACAATATTGCAGCTTAGAGAGAGACACCTTGTGATGAAAAGCGGATAAATGGCGCAACAGTGACAATGTGGCTTCTTTACAGATCTTCTCAGTATCCGCAGCGATTAGTAAATCGTCCATGTACTGAATCAGGATAGCGCCACTAGGTAAAACAAGTGCATCAAGCTGCGCTTTCAAAGCTTGACTGTATATTGAAGGACTCTCACAGTAGCCCTGGGGAGCGCGTTTGAAGCGGAAGCTTCGGCCTCCCAGACTAAAACCAAAAATGTCTCTGCTCTCTTCTGCAATTGGGATGCTAAAGAAAGCATTCTTTAAATCAATCACTGAAAACCATGCAGCAGAGGCTGGAATCATCGTTAACAAGGCAGTTATATCAGGGACAACCGGAAACTGTGGCACAACAATCTTATTAACCTCTCTAAGATCGATCACAAATCTGTAAACAGGTGGCTGTGAAGGGTCCGTTCGTTTTAAGACAGGTAAAATCGGACTATTGCAAACGTTGCCTCTTGTGTCCTCAATCACACCTTTATTAATCAAGTCGCTGACAATGTCTAACAATGCTTTCTGGCCTTCATTAGAGATCTTGTACTGGGGAATACGTGGCAGTCTGACATTAGCCTTTAAAGTCACCACATATGGTGGTATCTCCAAGAGGCCCACATCATTGGGACCAGTAGCCCAAAGGGCATCCGGAAGGGATGATAATTCAGGTGGCATTGTATTTTTAGACAAATACATTGGGGAAATCACTTTCCTACCTAATGTAAGTTGTACTCCTGAAGGAGAACAATAGAGTGTAGCATGCAATCTTTTCAACAAATCTAATCCCAGTAAATTCTCACCACAACCTGTTGTTAGGATCAGGGGCGCTTTCAGCTCGCAAGGTCCAACAGAAAGTGACATGGGACTAGAAATCGGGTTCCTAACTGGGGCGCCAGAAAAACCTACTGAAACATTTATATCGCCAGACAAAGGTGCGCCAGGGAGTTTTGAATGCATGATTGAACTCTTTGCAGCACCAGTGTCTAGCAGAAAAGGCTCCGTTACATTTGCTGTAGTCACCTCAACATACGGTCCACTCTGATCCACTGGCACTGAAACAACTCCCTCTCTCTGTCTATGGCTGTCCTAGTAATCATTATTTTCTGCATCACCGTCCTCTGCATAATAATCATTATTATAATACTGGGCCGTATTACTAGTCGCGTTAGCTTGCTGATCAAAGCCATTGATGGTACTTTGAGGCGGCAGAGGACGCGCGTTCTGGGGAGCATTTCCACGCCCTCTGCCTCTAGGAGCTTGCTGACCACCCCTACCTCTTGCGCCATACGCATTACCGTTCCGCTGCATTAATTTAGGGCAACTATATTTATAATGACCTTCCTCTTTGCAGTATGAACATTGGTTGGGACCTACAGGGACACGTGGTTGATAATACCCGTTCATTTGCTGATTGTTCTGAAACTGTTGGGGTTGGTGATAGACACCTTGGGGTTGTCTATAATTATTCTGACCTCCATGTGGCGGATAGGCCTGCTGTAAAAGGACCTTTGTCTTTAATTCCTTCGTTTTCTTCTCTGTTCTATCTTTCTCGTCTTTATCTCTATTTTCATAATACTGTGCAGTAGCCAGTATTTGCGCTGAAGAAGAAACAGCCCAAGAACTTTCTGAATCTTTTAACTTTTTACACAGGTCAGGAAGTAGATTCTGCACAAACTTATCCACAAATAACCGTTGGCCACCCTCAGTACTCATATCCTGCCCACTGTGATCAATAAACGTTTCTTCAAACCTAGTAAAGAAGTCTGACACTGTCTCATCTTTCTTCTGCTTACATGCAGATAACTTGTCCCAATTTACGCGCATCGCAGGCATTATTGTCTTCATATACGTGATGATTCTACCAGGCAGTTCAGCTACTAAAGGTTCTGGTTTCGCGCCACCAGTTTGTCTAGCATCAGCAGCAACGATGTTAGCCCATGTATCCCCTAGTTCTGCATCGTGATCTACATTACGAATTGACCCCCATAGAGGCTGTGGAACAACATTACCAAATAACATGTCTATGTCGGCCAGATTCATAACGCATGACCCTGCCGTCTGTGACAACTCTTTATAATAACCTGCTGGGTTTTTACAGGGATCAGGTAAGGACTGCTTAAGTGCTAACACCTCAGAGCGCTTCCATGGAACATGCACCCAAACACGCTGGAAATGCGCTGGCACAGCGGCGATACCGGCACCGGCTGCAACTGCTTCCTTCCATACCGGGGGAACTTCTCTCATGGGGTATTGTCGCGCTTTTACCTTCTTCCCCACAAGGGCATCTTGTTCAAACAATGACTGTTGACAATCATCATTCCTGAAGGACAATACAACCGCAACTGCTTTATCTACTTCGCGGTCCACAATTATAGCAGTTCCAAAATCGAACCTCACTCTACACAACTCCTGCGGGCTCGGATTTTTACCACTATCTTCCAATTCTTCACAGAGAATTTCGCACATTTTCTCAAACACATATCTCTGTTTCGGGGCATCCCACTGATGGAAAACGTTGACAACTGATTCCACATCATACAATGAAGGGAAAACAATCCATCTACGCGCCATGCTGTCTATTACCTTTTTCTCATCAGGGTTAGGCAATTGGCTACGCAATTGCTTACGCTGTAAACCAGGAGTCGCACCAGATGACTCAAAGAGAGGCGACATTAATGTAGTAACCACATTAGCTAAACGCTGTCGCGCTGAAGGAGAAGTTGAGGCGGAAACAGGGGGAAAAACAGAGGGAAGAAAAGAGGATGTAGAAACAGGTACTGGAGTGGTGCAAGGAAGAGTGTCAGAAGAGGCAGCTGCTGTATTAGGCAAAGTCGCAGGAAGTGCGGGGGCAGTTGGAAGCACAACTGGCGGCCCTTGAGAGGGATGCGCTACATGGATAAGAGCCGGCTGCAAAGCAACTGGCGGTAGTGGCAAGGCTTGCAGTATATTGACTGGAGGTGGCATATTCACAAGCTGGGGAGGTGCCGTGGCATTTTGAGCATACGGGGGTGGCGAACTCAACAAATGTGACATCAGGGGATCTTTCTCCTTTTCTTCTAACTCATTCTGCTTAGAATGTGGTAAAGCTGGGTAACATTTGTCAATCCCTAACTTGCGCTGCCTGTGCAATTGCTCACTCATCTGCTCCTCCTCATTGTCTTTAAATTGTACAGCTGCTTGCATTACTGTCATACCTCTCTCTCTTTTATTCTTTTTCGCTAGCTTAATTTCCTTCTGTTTGGCTTCCTTTCGCCATAAGCGGAAAGAGTCAAACATCGCCGGCCGGGCTTTCTTCTTAAACAATTTAATTTCCAAATTATCTAAAATATCGGTATCGAAACTACAATTTTGGGGCCATTTTAAAACACCGTCTTTCCTGGTGTAGTGGATCCATACTTCGTTATATGCAATGGGGCCTACGCCATGTTTTACATAGAGCTCATAAGTTGGAGTTCCAACCGGAGGAACCGGACATGATTCCTCCAGCTGGAAATCTTTTCCACAACCCAAACAGAATAATCTGCCAAATATTCCAGAACCAGGCATCTTCGCTCACTAGTCTAGATCCAAACGTCAAAGGATTATCGATTACGATAGTCTCGTGAATACACGAGTCCTCTGGCTTTGGCGTTTGCAAACTCCAAATTACCAAATTACCAAATCAAACGATCCCGAAGGATACCAAAAACAAATGGGAGACGCTCCACTTATACTTAACTGAATATTGCTGATCGATGGCGTCACCAGAAGACTCTCTCAATTGTTTCGCTCTCTCAAACTCGTCAAGGGTCCAAAACAGGTCGATTAATCAGGGCAGCAGTCCTTCGTAGCCGTCGGGACACGGAGAACCTCGCAGAAAAGACTTTCGGACCACGTCGACATGCAGGGGTCGATGAAGTGGCGGCCTTCCTCCAGAATTTCCACACGAAGCTCCTCACGAACCTCTGGCTTGGACCGGTACCGCTGAAATCGTCCCGAGTTGGGCGCCAAACTGAAGTACTGGGTATTTTAGACCCAGCGGTGCAGGGGCACACACCCTATGACTTCTGGGTTCACCCTGTTCCAGACCTACAGAAACACAGAGTCTTCTGGGTGAAGTCAAAGATTCGTTTATTGGCTGCAGACCAATTACAGGTATCCTAGAAGTACAACAGCGTGTATGTTCTCAGGAGACTGCTGAAAATCATAGGAATGGACTTCATCTTAAATACCCTTTTTCTTGCCCCAAGCATACATTCCTAGGTTTATGATATGGCCATTACAAGTATACATTACAAACGAAAAAGCAGAGTCATGATGACCATCCCACATTCCAGTTCGGCCAGCCCACAATGATTTACACAGTAAGGTTCAGATCCCACATCGGATGTCAATAGACCCCCCAATAAACATGAGCATCTCCTGTTTTGGGAAACAAGTCATAAAGCCGGAACAAGCAGGTGTGAAAGAGATTAGCCGGAGGATTGTGTAGAATGAAAGGGTTTTATGATGGGTCAAGCCCTGATGCTAATCACAGGTGGACGGAGGAAGGGGAGCTCGTGAGACCGGTTTGACCTGGGGCAGCAGAGCCAGCTGCCCAGGTCACAGAGAAGTCAGAGGAGAAGCCCATGTACTGTGAGGCCCGTATTTACTCCATTATAGCCTATGTGAGGGCAATGACAAGATGGCCACTGCTTCCAAAATGGAACCCGCGTAGTGAAGCAGAATAACGTGTACACAGTGCATTCATAGCTAGAACGATATATAAAGCACTCGTACATGCCGCATTTACCATTTGCGGTTTGCTAATACCAAGATAGACAGGGGTAGGGCCCTGTTCCCTACGCGGTCCCAGAGATTAAAGTACGACAAGTCTGTTGCTGATTTTTTCACCCGCTTCGAAACTGAGTACAAAAGTAACAGGCTCTTGTTCAGTGTTTATTGATACATTTTTTATCTAATTTACTACCGGATCTCTCGGCCCGCCTTAAGAAGGTTGAGAGTACGTGGTCAGCTCAGACTATGGCAGGCATCCTCGCCATGGCCCAATATCATGAGAATAGAGAGAATGAAGATACAGACAAAGAGGTTAGGAAGAACAAGGACCTTAAAACGAAAGTTTGGTTACAACAAACTTATCCACCCCGGGGACAAAATGCTAGAGGCCAAGGTCCGCCTTCGGGCCAGTTCCAGAGGCTGCCCCAGTGCCCCTGTCAGTCTCCTTTACAGAAGTCCATCAGTTCGGCAGGTCCCGTTGATAAAGACCAGTGTGATTACTATAAAGCTTATGGCCACTGGGTTAGTGAATGCCCGGTATTAGCCCAGAAAATTCAGTCAGGAAAAACTAGGCCTGAACCCAAAGGGAAGGAAATATGGGACCTCCTAGCTAGAGATGTGCACCGGATCCTAATGTTCGACCCCGTATGGGTCCGCCCCAGGGTACTGTTGACAGATTTGACAACGATGATTATGATGCGACTGATGAGACAGGTTTCTACCATCCATAGGAAAGCCAGGAAAGGGGTAATGTAAGAGTGCCAATTCCTGTGGATCAGCGAGGTTCTTATGTCCGGATGTCAGTTGCAGGGGATAAAAAGAAGTTTCTCCTAGACACGGGGGCTACTAGATCCTCTGTTGCGCACACCTTGATACCGGAGGCACCCCTTTCTGGCTCTCTCAATGTCTCTGTGGGTTTTTCTGGGGTCCCTGTCACCAACCCCGTCTCTAAGCCTCTCCCGCTGGATCTCGGTTCAGCTCATAAGGATGCTCCTTTGATTCTCACGACTGGATGTAGTGAAAATTAGCTGGGTATGGATTTATTAAAGGCTTTACATGCTACCATTTCTTGCAGTCCTGATGGCGTGTCACTTACCATATCACCAGATTCCTCCGCCACTATGCTCCTCTCTGGACCCCTCCCTCCCGTTCTGCAGGCCTTACCCTCATCACTTTGGGCCACTTCTGACACTGATGTAGGACTTCTCGACATTTCTCCGCATACTGTCAGTATCCAGGAACGTGCCCAACTGCCCAGGCTTCGCCAGTATCGCCTTCCCCAGGAAGGTGAGGCTGCCCTATTATCTATAATATCAGATCTCGTGAAGACGGGAGTAGTTGAGGAGACACGTGGTAATGAGTGTAACAGTCCAATTATTCCAGTTCTTAAAAAATATATTGATCCCTCTCCCGCGGTCCACAAAATCTATCGGTTTGTCATCGATCTGCGGGCTCTCAACAAAATTACGGTCTCACAGTGTCCCTGATATCACAGCCCTCTTGACCATGGTCCCAGCGACCGCCACTTATTTTTCTGTTATTGACCTAAAGAATGCGTTTTTCAGCATTCCCATACATCCACACAGTAGACATCTTTTTGGTTTCTCCCTTGGAGGGCGGAGTTTCCGGTTCTGCCGCGACCCCCAAGGTTTTACTGAAAGCCCCAGCATCTATAGTCACGCTCTCAAGAATCAGTTGGACTCCCTGACGTTCCCAGCAGGAGCCACTCTGTTGCAATATGTAGATGACCTTTTAATTGCATCCACTTCTGCTCCACTTTGTGAACAAGCAACAGTACGTCTGCCTCACCACCTTGCCTCCCACAATCATAAGGTTTCCTTGAACAAATTGCAATTTTGTCGAGAGAAAGTGACCTACCTCGGCCACCTTCTCTCGAAGGAGGGAATACAACTTACCGCTGACCGAGTGTCCCTTATTACCTCCATGCCTCCCCCTTTGACACAGAATAAAGTATGTGCCTTTATAGGCCTCACTTCCTATTGCAGACAATGGATCCCTAACTTCTCGGCCATTGTCAAACCTCTTTTAGCTCTCACTACCAAAGATATGCCAGAAAGAGGTTTTCCATGGACACCTGAACATGTGGCTGCCTTTCAGACATTCAAAGTTGCCTTATGTACAGCTCCAGTGTTAGGCACCCCAGACTATGGCAAACAATTTTTTCTTTTTGTCCATGAGACACATGGCTACACTTGCGCGTTCTTAACTCAGATTTTTGGAGACAAACTTCGCCCTTGTGCTTATTTATTGGCTACACTTGAGCCAGTAGCCCGAGCCCTCCCTGGATGTTTACGCGCAACTGCTGCTGCACTTATGGTCCGCCAGAGGGCAGGTATTGTTATGTCTTCACCCTTGACCTTAATGGTCCCACATGCAGTAGATACCTTGCTCAACAACACCAAGACACAACACCTTACCAGTGCACGACTTACAGGTTATGAGCTCACTCTTTTTACCAGTCACATTGACATTAGGAGATGTAATATTCTAAACCCAGCTACACTACTCCCTACTGAGACACAAGGAAAAAATTCTGACCCTCATGACTGCATATTACGGACTGAAGAAGAGACAAAGGGTCGTGTGGATCTACAAGACACCCCCCTAACACACCCCCTAAGAGACGCTGAGGGAACACTATACATAGATGGTTCATGTCTTAAAAGATCGGATGGAACTCCATCTGCTGCAGTAGTTGAGACAGCACAGATTCCACAGGCATCGGCCCAAGCGGCTGAATTAATGGCCTTGACACAAGCTTGTGAAATCAGTAAAAACATGACTGTTAATATCTATTTGGACAGTCAATACGCCTTTGGGCTGGCTCACAATTTTGGCAGACTATGGAAAGAAAGAAATGTTCTCACCTCACATAGGACTAGAATACAACATGGTCCCCTGATACACAGACTTTTAGACGCCTTGACTTTTTCCTAGAACAGTTGCAGTGATTAAATGTAAAGCCCACCAGAAAGTGACTGATGATGTAGGGGAAGGCAATGCCCTTGCAGACTAAACAGCAAGACAGACTGCTCTAAGTAAATCAGATGGAATGTTTGTGACAGGACCAGCCAGATGGGTGGTGGAAGGAGAAATGTTGGAAAATACTAGTCAGAGTGTGGTCGAGATTTAGTCTCATGCCACTGCAAAAGAACTGCACACGTGGGAGGAACATCTGGCAGAGAAAGAGATAGAGGGATGTTGGGTGCGTATATCCGAAGGGAGGCAATGGATGTTACCAGGCAGTCATGTCCCCCCGGTTGTCACTATGGCCCATGGCCCTGCCCATATCAGTGCGAAGGGAATATGCAAGTTACTAGAGCCAACATGGTATAATGAAAAAATACCCCTATATGCTGACCGAGTGGTTAAGTCATGTTTGATCTGCCTTATGCACAATCCAGGAAAAGGTACAGTTACCCCTGCTGGTGGCTTCTCCCCTCCTACGTTTCCTTTTGAGGCCATCCAGATGGATTATATCCACATGGACAGGTGTGCAAATTTGAAATATGTCCTTGTAGTGGTCTGTGCCTTCAGCAGATGGGTGGAGGCCTACCCCACCAAGAATTGCACAGCTATTACAACGGCTAAAGTTTTGTTGAAAGAATACTTTCCCCGATTTGGGTTGCCCTGTTTGATTTGGAGTGACAATGGCCAACATTTTACAGCCAATGTGGTCCAGTTTGTGTGTTCCGGGCTTGGTGTCAGATAAAAGTTTCATGCTGCTAATCACCCCAAGTCAGCCGGGTTGGTGGAGGAATACAATGGGGTACTTAAATTAACATTGGCCAAAATAGTGGTGGAAACAGGTGTTACCTGGGTAGATGCCCTACCCCTTGCTCTCTTGTCAGTAAAGACGACTGCCCACTCAAGGATAGGATTATCACCCTACGAATTGGTATTCGGTAGACCAGCTAATGTATGGGGCGTACCAAGGCCAAAGAAATTGTCTGATGTTGAGTTTCCAGTATTGACTGATTACCTATACCAGTTAACTGATTCCTTTCATACTCTTTATCATCAGGTACACGCTGCTATCCCTGACAAGAGCGAAGGCCAGTGTCACACCATCCAGCCAGGTGACTGGGTGGTAATCCAAAATTTCCAGCGTGCCAAGTGTCTTGAGCCCCGCTGGTCGCACCCCGACAGGTTCTTCTGGCCACCCGCACTGCTGTAAAAGTCAAAGGAAGAAAGAATTGGATTCATGCTACCCACTGCAAGACGGTGCCTCTCCCCCTTCTGTACAACCAATGGGTGAAAGAAGGACTGCCGGATTGCGACACAGAAGTAGTACCAACCTTTGTCCCTTTCAGTGATGCTCGACTTCATTACACCACTTCGAAAAGCCAAAACTGATCGAATCTTGGGGGGTCCAGTCATCCCTCCTCTGCAGGATCAGGGAAAGGAACAAGAAGCTCTCTTTCCAGACCACTCCATACCTTCTTCCACTTGCTACAACTGTAGACCAAGAAAAGGGTCGGGCCCTTGACTCTGTTTGGTGTCTATAGGCTGTAGGGCTGTGATATCTCTGATGAGACCGGTGCTGGTATGCTGGACGAAGGGGATGTCCATAGGACTCTTGGTATCCACATCCAGTGAAGCAACCACCAATCACAGACAGCCGCTAGTGACATCAGGCGGAGCACAATGGCAGCAGTCCAAGGATCTGAAGCGCACAAGAAATATGTTAAACTTCTGAACAATAAATGTTTCCTTTCCATGATAGTTATACTTTTTGCCCTCCTCATCCTGCTGGTTGTGGGATGGCTTCTGTTACTGACCTCTCCCCCAGCTCCTCTGGTTACGACACCGACACCTGCAGAACATCTCCACGCCACCTTGTCACCCCATGAACTACCACGACGCCTGGAATTCATGAACAATACTTTTGTACAATTATTGCACCAGCATCAGCTTGTGATTAATACTTAGAACTGTTGGATATGTGGGCTCATGCCACACTCTATGACACACACTGTCCCCTATTTCGTCTATCCATTTTCTGATTTTGGGTTCTGTCTGGCTTGGAGGATGATCGTCACCGATGCATATACGATCAATGGAACAACGAGCTCCATCATTGGCAATTTTTAAGACACTTTCACCCGAAACAGAACAGGCAATGTCAGTAATCCTTTCTGCCCTACTACGACATCTGACATCTTGAACATTTCTCGTGCTAAACGCAATGAGATGGTTGCGTTCAACACATCGAGTAGAATCATCTTTTCTCGCTTCCGGTCCAGACGCAAAGTTCCCACCAAATTGCAGGCTTTCAATGTGATCAGCACGCATGGCCAGGTGTGCCTGAAAGGATTGGGGACCCGGGAGGTAGGAGTCAGTGACTGCGCAATATTCAGTACACTGAATATTACCTCACCACCACTTCTAATCGCTTCTCCAAATACATATTTTCTTTGTGGACAGTCTGCTTATACCTGGCTTCCCGGAAATTGGTCAGGTGTGTGTTATTTGGCCTTTCTTCTTCCCCCTACCTTTACTGCTGTTGGTACGCATCACTTGACCAATCCCCACCTCCACCATCGTATGCCTAGTGGAGTAATTGAAGCCGATGACACTGCAGGACAGGAGGCGGGGGACTTCTTCAAAGGTTTCCTGCCGTTCTTGGGTCCTATGGTCAACAGCCGCAACATACGACACCTTACCCGAGTGGTGGAGGCAACCATTAATGAAACAGCAGGGGCATTGGGCAACATCACTGCGGAGCTTCAGGCGGACCGCCTGATGACACTGCAACATCAAATGGTACTTGACATCATCCTTGCTGACCGTGGTGGTGTATGTAAACTGATTGGCTCCAGCTGCTGCATTTACATACCTGATAGCGCTCCATCAGTCTATCAAGCTATCCAACGTCTGCATAAACTTTCCTCTGAGATTCATCAACAACAAGACGACTGGTCCTTCATGGGCTGGTTTTGGGGCCTCCTTTCCAGATGGGGATGGGGGTTCCTCATTTTTCTTGCCTTGGGAATAGCAGTCATCATCTCATGCTGCCTGTGTATCCAGTGCTTGCCTATGCTTTGTGCTATGTGTACACAGGCCTTTAAAAGTTCCCCGGTCAGTACATGTGACACCAACGTAAGGATAATGCTTCAACAAGAGATTGGCGACCTAATGCAGATAGACATTTCCTAAGAAACATGTTTTGCCACTAAATGGCAAAAGGAGGATCTGAAGAAAATGAGTTTTCACTAGGTTCTATTAATTTCCATACATTCCTCCATTCCTTGCCATCTCGTGACAAAACCCTGCCTACAGCCTCCATTTCTGCTGACGCTCACAACTATCGCATACCCAAGTCCCCCTGTTCTTTGCAGTTAGCCAATTTATCAACAGAAAGCCATGAGACACCTATGCCCTGTGTAAACAAGCTTGTTTTTCATCTTCTGATTCCTGCTTGGTAAACATCCTTGACACCTTGATCAGGTTATCTGGACAATGGTCTGACTGACCAAGCCTTGATCAAGCTGATTGAACAATGGTCTGAATGCTGAGCCTTGATCAAGCTGATTGAACAATGGTCTGAATGCCGAGCCTTGATCAAGCTGATTGAACAATGGTCTGAATGCCGAGCCTTGATCATGTCATCAACTACAAACACCGCCTTGATCAGGTTATCAACTACAAACACCGCCTTGATCAGGTTATCAACTGCAAACACCGCCCCGATTGAACAATGGACTGATTGCCAACAGAGTGGAGTAAAAATGTATTTAGCCCCTCCAGTGCCACGCCCTTTCCCCCTCATGTGCCGGGCGTTTCATTAGTGGGTGGGGTTCATGACGAGATAGTCTCGTCATGGGCACAGCGCGACCGTGCTCCATGACGAGACTATCTCGTCATGGGCACAGAAGAGGATAAGGCTTGTTCGCTGTGGAGTAAAGCAGCAGCCTCCTGGGTTTTGTCTCTGACTAGCTTGGGACTCTGTTCCATAGCCCGGGCTATTGTAATAATGGTGGTTCTCTCTGCAGACGAAGGTTTACGGGTCCACTTTATTATATAAGGAGGGTAAGAGTAGACTCGGGTGATTCCTGCACCGCCAAGCCCCCACTCCTCCTTGAGGTGGGCTTTTCTTGGTTCTACAATACTGTAAATATGACGCATCATTGGTGTCGCAAGGAGAGCACACTGAGTAGTGTTGCTTTCACGCAGCGATGCGCCACATCTCATAAATCAGGCCCCGTATCCCTCTATGTAAGCCCCTGTCTGTGGCCGCGGGCCTATAGGTTTTGGTGCAATTTAAGGCACATTTAAAGCATTAGGAACATTGCACTTAAGACTGACTAAAGCACATTTTATCTCTTAGTATAGTCAAATCTCTGATAAGTGAGGAAAAGCTTCTTTTTTATTGCTTGATATAGATCTCATACATTCTTAAGGAAAGCAAAAACGTAGGCCTGTATTTATCATTTATTCACCCAACTTAACGCAGCAAGCCGAGGGAAAAAGTCAGGGGGGAGTGCCGTATTTAACATTACACGGCACATTTCTGCCACACTTTTGGCTGCCTAGTGCCAACACAGGCACCATCGCGTCATGGTGCAAGGGTGCCTACATTGTAGGCAGGATTGTTTTTTGTGAAGAAAGGGACACCTTCCTGCACAAAAACAACCATCAGAAGTATGTTTCTCTTGCTAGGTAGAAAGAGGCAAAAATGAGGATAAATAAAGATATTTCTACTTGTTACGCCTATCCTGGGGAGGCGGAGCATTTTGATGCATTCCCAGGTCTATCACTCACGGTAAATCAGGGAATGTACAAAAATCCATGGGTGGATGCATGGAAACACCCATGCTCCACCCATGGAACTCCTCCCTAGGGCAGAGTAACTCAAAGCAGCGATTTGCCACACAGGTCACACAAGTTGGCCTTGTGTGCAGGACCAGCCCTAACTCTAATTGAGTGGGACAGTGCCCTGGGTGAAGGAAAAATTGGTGTTTCTTGTGGGGGAGGGGGGTTCCTTGCGGTGTGATAGCTGGAGCTGATAAAGATGGAAATCAAATCTAAAAATTAATCACATTTTATTGATAATTTTCCTTAGGGACTAATGTGAAAACACAGTAAAATGACACATAGTCCAAATGTGCAAAATGCACATTGCAGTTATGTTCATTGGTAGGCTGCTGTTAGATTTTCCCTTTAACAACTAGAAGCTTTAGAAATAGCTGACCCCTACACAAATGTAATTGATAGCTTGATCTTACTGTGTCTTGCTTAGAATTTTCGTCAGAGCTACAAGGGGTTCCAAGTTTATAAAATGTATTTCTTTCTTTAAGCTATATATTCTTGATGTACCAAGTTTGAAGTTCCTATCTATTTCATGTTCACATAATACTGAATAGAGAATCACGCATTTTAACAATAATTTTCACTTATACTGAAAAAGGAAAAGCATTACTTAACTACAAATCTGCAAGCAAAT
Organism: Triturus cristatus; assembly: GCF_964204655.1. Taxonomy (NCBI): domain Eukaryota; kingdom Metazoa; phylum Chordata; class Amphibia; order Caudata; family Salamandridae; genus Triturus; species Triturus cristatus. The sequence goes on along the minus strand of NC_140588.1, from coordinate 204,498,417 downwards.
GTTTATCTCTCTAGTGTAGTTCATTGCTACTCAGTGAACATTGAATACATGGTAGAATAAATGCTGCAATAAAATATCCTGGGAGTCGAGGTTAGACATTTTCAGATACATAAATATTTAATGATGTCTGCTACATATTTGATAGTAGATTGTGGAGTTCATGTGTTTTCTGTGGAGTTCATGTGCTTTCTGTGGGAAAGCAAGAATGAAGATTGCTCACCAACGAAAAATGTATTCTCATTGGACTGGAGCGATATAAACCTCAACATTATTGTTCACATATTCTTGTATTTTATATTAGTGTGTGTTTCTAGTTGGACTCACAGCTCTCCTTTCTAGGTTCCGCAATCTGCAATTTTGTTGTGGGCTACTGCTGATGGCTACTACTGTTACCTGCCACTTTGGAGGTGACTGTATCTTAAATTTTCAAATGCTGCATCTGTTTCCCATTATTTTTCTGTTAAGGCTTATTTTGTACAGATTAATATTGCAACTGTATGCTGATGTTTTTTAGAGATTGAGACTCATCTGAGTTTCATGAACTCCTCTTTATGGGTAGTTCAACTACTTAATTGGTTTTCAAACTTGATGCTCCTTTGATCTCACTCTTTTCTCCTGGTACCAGCCCTCTCGAACTCTTAACAGTGACAGTGAATATCAAAAGTTTGAGAATGTCAAATATAAAATGTCTGGTATTCAGGAAGGCATAATCCTAATAGGTTTGAGAATTTTCATTACAGAGAATCTGAAACAACAGATAACTGAAGTGGCCATGAAGGACATCGTGGAATTGTTGTCACCAAATGGGCTCCCTGAGACCGAGCCTGGTTTCCACATCTTGACGAGTTGAAAGAAAATGAAAAAGGCCTGGCATCTATGCAACTGCCTAACATCGAAAACTACTCAACACCCATTAAACATGTCAGAGTTGCTGAAAGCATGCATGGTAAAGATTTGCATTCAACTTCTTTGGACCTCTTGAAAATGGACATCACCTGGTGGTGATTGTTGATAAATATTCCCATTTTCAATTTATCTATCACTCAAGAACATGTCATTGACAGATTAGTTAGCATCTTTGTGACCTGAGGTGTTACTGCAATTATAATGTCTGACAACAGCCCCCCTTTCAACAGTCGAGAATTTAGAGACTTTTTAAGTCATCTTAATGTGAAGCATCCAAAGAACACCCCTTTTTTGCTACAGGCCAGTGGCCTTTGCGAACGCTTCATGAGCACTCTAAAGAAAGCCATCTAGCGTGCTGTACTAGAGAAGCTTGAAGTTAAATCTGTCTTAAATTCTACTCTTGGGGCTTACCGCTCAACCTCTCACTCCACCACAGGAGATAGTGCTGCAACCTTAATGTTTGAGAGAGCCATACCAACCAAGTTATCTTAATGGACCAACAGAAGAGATAATACAGAGGAAGAAACACACTTGAAAGACTTGGATCGTAACAGGAAGATGAAAGTCTATGCAGACAACTTTCAACATACAGGAGATGTCACGTTTACTAGAGGAGCTTGAGTGCTTGTTCATTAGCATAGGAAACAAAAGTATGATGCTCCTTTCAATGCTGAACCATTTCATGTTTTGACCAGCAAAGGATACGTGGTGACTGCCCACCAGCCTGGGAAGTCCATTACGTGAGATGCATCGTATTTCCGAAATGTGACTCTTCGCTCGTCGGGCACTGGGTCTGAATGGGCAAGTGAAGAACCCCTGACGGCTGCTATTTCTACATAACTGTTAGATCTGTCATCTTTTGACCTTTGTCTCCTGTCTTTTTGCTTCAGATCTCCTGGTTTTTGTGGCACTCTGGATATTGTTTTTGCTTGTTTCGTGTTTCTTCACACTTTAATACTACTGATCAGTACTAAAATGTAAGTGCTTGAGGTAAATTTTGATACTGATAGTTATATCCATGATTGGCATTTTTGATTTACTGGAAAGTCCCTAGAAATCTGCACAGGTGTGCCCAGGGCCTGTAAATCAAATGCTACTAGTGGGCCTGCAGCACTGATTTTGCCACCCACAGAAGTAGCTTTTCAAAGGTGTCTCAGACCTGTCACTGCAGTGTCTGTGAGTGCGCCCACTTGCCATGTACAATCCTTTCCTTTTCTTACATGTATAGTATCCCTAAGATGAGCCCAAGGTACCCCCATGGGCAGGGTGCAGTGTATGCACAAGGTAGGGCATGTACTTGTGTGTGTGTGTGACATTTACTGATAGTGAAATACTGTCTATTTCATTTTTCACTAGCAATAGGCTGTCTGCCTCATAGGCTTAACATGGGAGTTGCCTTGTAACATTTTACAAGCATAACTCTCCATCGGGATAGGATAGACAAATAGAGTTTAGTATGCCAGAACTCTGAATTCAAAAATACATCTTTTTGGGAAGATTTGAAAAAGCCACTTTTAGAAAGTGACCAGAAAACAATCAAGGGGTTAGGGCTTAAAAAGAAATTCTAGAATTCAAAGATTATACAATCAACCAAAAAGGGACAGAATTTGAAAAGGATAAAAAGAATTTTTCATTGAATGAAGTGTATCCCTATCTTCAAATAGACTTCTATTCTAGAACAGAAGCGCGGAAGTTTCTCCCTGAATACCAAGGGAGATCTTGGAATAATTATATCACCTTTTCTGAAACATCATCCTCATCTAGCGGAAGTGAAACAGAAAGTACTAACAGCCGCCCGGATTTCAACAGACGAGGCAATTTTCAACAAAATTTTCAACATCAACAGCAGCCGTCTTTATTAGGGAGAGGCCAACAAAAATCACGAGGCAGAACCAGATACAACAATCAGCTGTGGGAAATGTCGACAAGACGACACAATTACAAGAATTAAATAAATCGTCTATTTACAATTTATCAGATAAAATCTTGACTAGTGTGGAATTGAGCATCTTGGAAAAGGGTTTGTCCCTTGTTCCAACAAGAGACACAAATTTCGTCCAAATTAAGGCAGAATTTATTGAATTTTGCAGAAAAAATAAGTCTAAAAACGTTCTTTTTAGAGAATCCATCAAAAGATAATTCTGAAACAACAGGACTTAGAAAAAAATCAACGTTTTGTCCATCATCAGGCAAAATTCCAAAAGTGGTGATCATGTTTGAGAAAGTGATATTATCAGCTATTGCTGAAATTGAAAAAAAGATAAATAGATTTATAAAACCAAATATCACGAAAATACAAAAAGAGGCTTAGTGTGATTTGAAAAATGATCCATCTATAACAATCAAACAAGCCGATAACAGTGGATCAATTGTTGTCTGGGGAACAGAACGATATACAGCAGAAGTCAATAAACAACTTGGAGATGAACAATGTTACAAAAAGATATCAAAAGACCCCATGTGGGAACTACAAGGTAAACTTTTTAACATCTTACAGACAGGTTTTGATCAAGGCTTTCTAGGCAAAAAAGAATATGAGTTCCTTCGTAATAAAAATCCACAAATTCAAATATTCTATGTACTACCTAAAGGACATAAAGATGAAAACTGCCCACCTGGAAGACCAATAGTTTCTGGATGCGAATCACTTACAGAACCAATTTCAAAATTTGTAGACTTTTTTCTCAATTCCTTCATGGAAGAGGTTAAATCATTTTTACAAGACACTACAGATTTTATCAATAAATTGGAGACAATGGAGTTTGAAGAAAACACCCACTTTCTAGTCACGTTAGACGTGATATCATTATATACCCAAATACCGCAAGACGAAGGTTTGGTAGTACTAGAAACATTTCTTGACAGTAGACCAAAACCAGCAAAAATTCCTACAGAATTCATAATGGAGTTAGCCACCTTTGCTCTAAAAAAGAATTATTTCAGCTTCAAAGATGAATTCTTTTACCAAATGAAAGGAGTTGCGATGGGGTGTCCCTTAACCCCAGAATTAGCAGTACTCTACATGTCAAAATATGAGGACAGAATTGTGCATAACAATAATCCTTTTGCAGAGTGGATCGGAAGCTGGGTCCGCTATATTGATGATGTTTTTATGATTTGGACAGGTGAAGAAGAAAAATTACAGGCCTTTGTAGTTTGGTTAAACACTAGAACACTTGATATCAAATTCAGTATGAATTATTCGAAATCCAAAATGCCATTTCTAGACGTTGAAGTTTATCCCACAGATGGTCGATTAGCAACAACACTATTTAAGAGAAAAACGGACAGCAATAAAGCTCTGCACTTTTCAAGTAACCACCCACGCAGTCTAAAAGAGAATCTGCCCTACGGGCAATTTCTAAAAATTAGATGTAATTGTTCATTCACGGATGAATATTTTTTCCATGCAAACAATTTAAAGGCTAAACGCCTCGTTCGAGGATATCCTAAAAAGCTTTTTAAAAAAGCAATGAAGAGAGCATGGTGGTCTCCACGAGAAACTCTACTTGAAAGTAATGTCAAATCCAAGACAGACAGGATTGTCTGTGTGTCAACATTCTGTCCAACATCAAACTGGTTAAAAAAGGTAATTAACCAAAATTGGAATTTGGGGAAAAATTTGGACATAACACTGAAAGAGGCCCCATTATTTGCATTTAAGAAAGACAAAAGCATTGCAAACCTGATTGTGCGAGCCGCCCTGCCTAAACCAAAAGGACTAACCATCAGAGGCTTTTTAGGCTTGCCTCCAATAAAAGGACACCACAAATGTGGCACTTGTGTCTGTTGTGAGTCAACGATAGAAGGTGACCTCTTCAAATATAATGGAACTCATTGGAAACATGAAACATTCTCAAACTGCAAATCCAAGTATGTTGTGTACGGGATTTTCTGTCCGTGTAATAAGTTATACATCGGAAAAACTAATCAGGAAGTACGTTACAGAATCCAGCAACATAAATCAAGAATTCGAAAAAATGTGCAAACTTCACCGCTGGTTAATCATTGGCATTCGAAGACCCATACAGAAAAGCTGGACCATCATTTCGAAAGTAGAACAAGAATACCGAGGTGGAGACCTTCATTTGAAAATATTAAAACGTGAAGCGATGCTTATTAAATAATTCAATACGGCAGTCTATGGGTTGAATGAACTTTCAGAAATCTATAAACTTTAATTTGCACCGCCGTTGGTTCAATTGGATGGGCCAAAATCATACGAGTTACTAGTTTCCATTTTCCACAAACTTGCGCACATTATACCGATGTATGTACAGTAAGATGAGCAATATTAATATGGTAATTCTCTGTGATCTATTTATTATCACTATATAATAAATGTATTTCAATATTGCAGTACGGACATTCAAATATTTCTAAATCAGACCCTATATTGTTTTTGGACATTTATAAGCTTTAAGCACCATTATAATAATTAGAGAAAGCGTTCATTCCATCTCCCATAGAGTGCACACATGTGGGCAAAAGAAGCGATGCTGCGCGACTAACGTTACAGCACTGTTATTATCGCCCTCCCGTTTTAGAACGATTCGAGTTACATCCATCAAGAAAGGTTCTGTATACTACATTTCCCATGATTCTTCAAAGTTGCGTTCATGACGCGCCTCACGTAAATAGAATGCCGGCCATGTTCGTCCTATACTAAACAGCCGGGCAACATTTGTGATTTCCTGGTGCCGCGAGTGATTCGTTCAACTCAAAGGTAAGATTACTCCATGCCAACGGCCGTGTAGCAAGTAGATAGGAAGGTAAAACGAACTCGCCATTAAATATAAATACCGAAATGTGTCTCTCTCCCTCTCTCCCCTCAGACCTTCGAGACAAGCTGACTCTGTGGTCTATTACCAAGTTCCATCGACGAAGACAAATCATTATTATAAAAGGTATTCCATCGGTTGTTACATCGAAAGCCACTATGAACCTCTGCCAATAGCCTAAAAGAGCTTATGCTAAACAAAGCTTTTATATCGTTTGCAGATATAATCGTTCAACATAAAGAATCGATTCCACACCACCTCCAGTGGTTCCAAGTAAGACTCTCTATATTTCATACGACATTAAAAAATCCATCTGACATGACTAAGACATAGTTTATTCCTGTGAGACAGGTCTTGTTGATGTTATCATAATTATGTTTTTAGGTCAAGTGTTCTTGTGAATCATCAGTAGTGCCTTTGCAAGCATTTTGATGCAGGTAAGGATTTAAGCGCATGAGCTGCGGCTGTAGTTAAGGTGTTTTGTGTTCATTTAGTAATTCAAAGTTATGTTTATGTCTTTTCAGCTACTCTGGCCCTGATGAAAATCCCCGCAAGTGGAGGGATTCGAAACGCGTAGACCTTTCTGTCTTAGGCCAATCTATATATATTAAAAAAACAAAAAACAAATGGTGTATTTTTCACATTTGTGACAAATTGATGTTTTTGATGGCCTTGTTGTTCATTTGTTGAAATTTAACATTTGATATGTTAATATGCTATTATGATATACATGTTGTGTATATAGTGTGATTGGTTAGTGAGTTTAGTGTAGTGAGAAAATGCGGATGATTGAAAGATGTGAATGGGGCACTGTTAGAATGAAAGAGTTATGGAGAATGTATAGAGATTTGAAGTAAATTTTGTTGTGGTGTGTGTGAGAAAAAGGTGGCTCATTTTGATTTAAAGATGTCGGTTTACATTTTTTGATAAATAATTTTTGATAGAGAACTAATGTAGTTTGTAAAAAGTGGTTTGGATTAAATCCAACTGAAAAAGTGGTTGGCTGTGTCATTGTTTTATTCAATGCACAGCGATTAAGCTTGAAAAAAGTGCAGCATTGGCGCTTCTTTTGTTCATTGACTTTTAGAAAGTGGGCATTTTCTTGCTTAACCATACTGTGTGCCTCTGCCTTTTGTGCATTCCCTGACTGGGTTTAGAATGGCAGGAGCACGGGATGTGCATTCAAAGTAGACAGACAGAAGGGGGATTGAGGTGTGTCCTGCCTTTCCTGGGTGAATCATATCCAGGCTGAATAGACCTGGCTGCATTTAGAGTAGTGGGTGGAGTTGTTGCTGGCTCTAGAATGGACTGTTGCTGCCTTCTACAACGCTGTCTCCACCTACTGTATTATACCTGGCCTGAGCCAAGGCTGAACTGGTCTATGTGTGCCAGCGGAAGTTTGTTTGTACCAACTTCAAAGGAAAATGTGGTATAAATATTGGGGCCCTGCCCCCAGAACTTTAGAACACTTTTAGATCAAGAAACCTGCTACGAAGAAGAGCTGGAGAAGTTGTGAAGATAGATTACCACTTTGCTGTGTGCTTTGCTGTATTGGCCTACACTGGCTGCTTCTGTCTTGGGCACTGAAAGGACTGGACTGGGCTTTCTGCACCTTATTTTCCTGAGTTTCTCCAAGGGCTTGAGGTAGACCTTGCCCCCAGTTCAAGAAATCTCAGGAACAGCAAATATGTCAAGTTCATCTGCTACCAGCCCCAGGATTGGTATGTTTTTGGCTGCATTGGAAGGAAAAACGTTACACACTGCCTCTGAGATAAACCTGACTGCTAATGCCAAGCTATCAATGTGGTGAGCAGGGGTTATTTAAGAAGTATAACTCCCTTATCCTGACTAGGAAGAAGGGTCCCTACTTGGACAGGGCAACAACCTGACAACTAGAGACTGCCATTTCTTACGATCACCAATAAAAATCCAGACATTAGAGTGAATGTCAGATTCTACATCTGATAATTCACTGCTGTGACATACTAATGGTGCTTTAAAGATCTCACAACTCATTCTTTCTCCACCATAAAGGAATCCCAGGCTGCTCTGGCTGGGGTCTCTGAGAGCATATCAGAGCAGTACTGGAATGCAGGAAACACAGGTTCTGAAGGAGAGTGAAGTGACGGAAAAGAGAGAGGTGGGGGTGGATGACAAGGAGGTCAGTTATTTGTTTTTTTGGGGGGGCGACAGAAAAGAGATGCCCTGTTATGTATGGCTCCCCCATTACTCCTCTGCCACTGCGTAGTAGCCGAAAGAAGGTGCAGTTGATTTGTGGCGGGCAATATATAACAGAAAGATTATAAATAGGCAAAAAGTGAATTTTAAGGGGATGTTTTTCACCTTGTAATTCTGAGTAGTTAACTCAAATTTCCCTGTTGTTGTCTATTTCATGTCACTCAGAACCCACCGGTGAAAATAAAACCTGAAATTCACAGTGAAACTATATGTAAAGCATGGCTCATACAGAAAGCACTTTGTGTGAATGGCTGGATTCTAAATCCAGTGATTCACTTATGATGTAGTAATGGTGGGTAACAGAAATTGTTAGCCACTGTTTCTACATCATAAGCGAAGTGGAGAGGTGTGATGCTCCCTACATATAGGGCACATGCATCAAGCTATTTTGCGATCACAAAATGGCCTTTCGTAATGTATGGAAGATGTTTGCTTTCACAATTTAGGTAATCGCAATTTTTTGAGATTCCCTCAATTGCAAATGCAAATAGGGAATCGCAATTAGTGATTCACTAATTCACATGCAAGAAGCCTTTTTCTAAAAGTGAACTGTGCATTTAAGATCAGTTGATGTTAACCATGTGCCGCCTTTGAAAAATGCACAAAGCCACATTTTTCAATGTGCCATGGGGCACACACAAGCCCCTAGGGCATGTGTATGCCTTACATGTGCACCTTTTTCTTTTAGGGATGCCTGTTTTGTTGCATTGCATTTTGCGCTTACCAAATATCGATGTCTTAAAAATCTCTATTGGGTAATCGCAAAATGCAATTTTCATGCATGAGCCCCATAGTCTCTAGCTTCTGTCCCCTCCGTGCAACTCTACCCACTGTTCAGCAGTCTCTTCATGTTTATGGCAGTAAGGGTGTTCTCTGTGATGACATGCTGAGAGCCCCGAGTACTGGCTTAAGAAATTCAACCAAGAAAGGGATCTAAGCTTGTTAGACCCGGGATTCCTGGTTGGCTGAGGTAGGTACCTTAGGCCAAATAGGGTCCCTTGTTTCCACGTTAGGGAAAGGAAGGACTCCTTCTCAGATAGCCCCCGCTCACCCCCTTAGTAGCTTGGGACAAGCAGCCAGGCTTATCTTCAAGGCAAATGTGTAAATTATTTGCAACCACGCTCACAGCAACCCAATGATGACACCACAAAGGGACTCCACACGAGTTTCATAAAAATGAGTATACATTTATATAAAAAGATATACGATAAGACCACACGATATAAATCAAACAAATGCGTTTTTGTAATATTCCTCCTGGCCGGTTGTTCGCCAGCCAGCCCTTCTAAGTTCTGACGAAATTAATGAGCACTTCTAAACGTTCCACTGCAGTCCTACTGCAAGGCTATGCAGTTCGTAATGCTAGAATCAGGCACTTTACAATGTAAAAATAATGCAGGTTGTAATGCTAGAATCAGGCACTTTGCAAGGTAAAAATAATGCAATGCGTAACGCAACAATCAGGTACTTCGTTATGCAGCAATAATGCAATAATGCAATGCGTAATTCACTAATCAGGTAGTTCGTTATGCAGGAATAATTCAATGTATACTAAACAAATGTATGACATTACAACTCATACATTTACAACGCATGCCTTTACAACACAGTTTTTACATCACAACATCCTTTGCAAAGCATCATTTTACATTGCATGCCTTTACAACGCAGTTTTTACATCGCAACATCCTTTGCAACACATCATTTTACATCGCATGCCATTACAATGCATTTTTAAACACCACATTTACAACGCATTTCATACATTGCATTATACCATTACAACACATACCATCACAACGTACACCATTACACTGTATTTAAGGTAAGTGTTGGATAGTGTAGGGGTAAAAATTATTATTCTAACTCTAGTGGGTGCAACAGTAGGGTAAGTGTTGGATAGTGTAGGGGTACTATGCGCTGTAATGGTATGCGTTGTGATGACATGCGATGTAATGCCTGCATTGTAGTGACATGCATTGTAATGACATGCATTGTAGTAACATGCAATGTAATGGCTGCGTTGTAGTGACATGCATTGTAAAGGATGTTGCGATGTAATGGCTGTGTTGTAAATGTAGTGCGATGTAATGAATGCGTTGCAAAGGTTGTTTACCGTAGTAAACTAATCAGGTAGTTCGTTATGCAGAAACAATGCAATGCGTAATACGACAATCAGGTAGTTCGCTATGCAGAAATAATGCAATGTGTAATACGACAATCAGGTAGTTCGCTATGCTGAAATAATGCAATGTGTAATACAACAATCAGGTAGTTTGTTATGCTGAAATAATGCAATGTGTAATTCAACAATCAGGTAGTTCGTTATGCAGAAATAATGCAATGTGTAATACACTCCAGCACCGATCACGGTGCCTTAGGCAGTCTCTCCGTCACTAGTGCTGACTCGCAGTCAGCCTCTGTCAACAGTTGCCCCCACACAGGTATTGTTGGAAATGCCCCTTTTTGCAGGGTTATCCCCAAAACTTTTTGCTTCTTCCTCCTTTGAGTTTCTTGACCTGTGGTTGTTGGCTATAGGACTCTGAGCACTTTACCACTGCTGATCAGTGCTAAAGTGCATATGCTCTCTGGTTAAATTGTATGGTGATTGGTTATTCATGATTGGCATATTTGTTTTACCAGTAGGTCCCCAGTAAAGTGCACTGAGTGTGCCAGGGCTGGCTGGTGATTCTAGTGCATGTGCACAGTTGGTTAACTGCCATGTTGCCCTGGCCAGTGTACACACGTGCCAGGCCAGACCCTTCCCTTTTCTTACACATTGGACACCCCTATGGTAGGCCCAAGGAACCTTCCCTGGGCAGGGCGCAGTGTATGTGAAAGGTAGGACATGTACTAGTGTGGGTAACATGTCCTGATAGTAAAATACTGCCAAATTTGTTTTTCACTACTGAATGGCTATCTTGCCCATAAGATAGAATGGGGAATGCTGTGTAACATGTTTTACCTGCATACCTTCCCATAGCAGCAAGATAGAAATTTGGAATCTGGTATCCATGAACTCAGAATTTAATACCACATCTTTTAGGGAGGATGGTTTTTAAATTCAGAGTTTGGAAATAGCACTTTTAGAAAGTGGCTATTTTCTTATTCAACCTTTCTGTGTGCCTCTGCCTGTTTGTGAATTTACTGTCTGGTTTGTGAGTGACAGGGGCTAGGGTGGCTCCAGGAGGCTGGGTGAGTCAGCAGTAGGCTGAATAGACCTATCTGCATTTGGAGTGGTGAGAGGAGTAGCACCTGGGTCTGAATAGGGCTGTGCCTGCCTTCCACAATGCTGGCTCCACCTCCTGCGGTGCGTCTGATGGCCCTTGCCCACACTCACAAAGGAAGAAGATGTGCACTGGCAGAGTGCACCCAGAACTGGTTTAGAGTGGGTCCAGGACCCCTCACACATGAAGAACAAAGACTTTTGGGGTACAAAGAACCCCCTAATATTTAGACTAGGAAAAACTTTGTGATCAAGAAGGAATCCCTGCCAAAGAAGAACAGACAGGAAGACTGAGGAAAAGTACTGCCATTGCTGAGTGTCTGGGAGCTGACCTGTAGTTGCTGTTATTGCTGAGGAAGAAGACTACGGGACTTTCTGCTGTGTGCTGTGTCCCCCTTGCTTGAAGAGGAGCTGTGCTCTGTGTGTTGTCCCCTCTGAACTGTACCTGTCTCCAAGGGCCTGAGGAGAGCTGGCCTCCTGTTGTGGGAACTCAGGCACATCAAAGTTCCCAAGATCACCTATGAGAAGCTGTGAGCGTGTATACAGCTGGTGAATTCATGTGCAGCCTACAGTGCTACTGGGACCCCGTGCTTATTGCCCCACCAATGCTGTGTGTGTGTGTGGCTGCAGTCAGCCCTACTGGGACCGTGGTCTTCGTGAAGTCGGCGTGAGTCTCAAAGTGCTACGTGGAGGTGTGCCACTACTACAGACCCGGGTCAACCCAGATCGCTACCAAAGGGAAGAGAGCAGCACCGCTGTGTGCATGTAACAGCATGCCTTCCGGCCTGCATTGGCAGCACCGCTGCCTTCCTGCCGGCATTGAACCCATCGCAAAGCAAGCTGTGTTTAAAAGGAGCTGTGTGGCCAAGCTCGCTGATGCCGAAAGAGAAAGCCGTGCTGGGACCCATGCCGCCACGAGGCGTCGCCTAGCAACCAGTACACTCCTGTCCTGTTCCATTCTGACCATTGGAGCCACCCAACAGGATGTCATTGGCGAGGATGCGAGAAAAGCAACCCCCCAGGTAACGTTCAGAGTAAAACCTGAACGGCTGCGAGTGGCGCTGCCTGGGGCGGGTTGTGGGTCTGCGGGGGGCTGTTCCTGCAAGCAGAGTCTTCTTCTACCAGGGTCAACCACCCGAGGGGATCGGCAGCACCAGGGCCATATTTCCGCCATTGTGTCACAACGAGCAAACGTCTGGGGACCTATCTTTCTAGCGGCTGCCCCAGGAGGCAGTCCGGTTGGTGATAAAGCAGATCCCTGGGCAGGAAGGACACCTCGGGTGCCAGGTGACGTGGGCTAAGAACAGCATGTTTACAAAAGAAAGGAAAGTACAGTCCCTGCCAGTGCCTTAGTTTTGAGACCGTTTTCTTTGTGAATCCCATGTCACTGGCCCACAGGGATACGGTAGCTACAAGATCGTTTTTGTTAATACCTGCAGAGTACAGAACCCTGTGTTGACTGGCGCACGCTTGTGCATTGAGAGGTGGTGATTTTCAAAGGTGAAACTGAGCAAACAAAGGTAGCACATTCCGTGCTATGAAGTGCAGCGGGGGCGCTTTTGAAAGGCACCATTTTTAAAGTGACTCTCCCTACGCTAGGAGAAGGAGTCATACAATCATAAAGACTCAACCAATTCCGTTATTATTACAAGTATGTTTTTGCAACAGACATTCCAAAGAAACTTTGCTGAAGATAAGAATCCTTATGTATATTGGTTTTGAATATGCCTAATCAAGATAAAGAAGTTTATATTTTTATAAATAGCTTGTGTGGCGTCCATTTGGGGTGTTTCACTATGTTACTGTGAGTGTTGGTACAAATACTTTACACATTGCCTTGGGGATTAGCCTGTGTGCCCGTGCCAAGCTACCAAGGGGGTGAGCAGGGGTTTTCAACAGTGTGTTTCCCCCTTACCCTGAAAAGAAGTAAGCGTCCCTATTTAGACAAAGGTACTTACCTATGCCAACTAGAGAACTGCAGTTCTAACAGGTATGGTGTAAACAAAAAGTGCAGCTCTTCACTCCGGCCCTGGTACTGCCACTCCTTTGGCAAGTATGGGCCGTGACACGAGTCGAAGCAGAGGCTCTCGCTGCAGGAATGGGAGAGTCTGAGAGCGTCTCCCTCTGAGCCCACCCCCCACCCCAGGCATCGACACACGTTACCTGGGGGGCACGACTCCACTCTCCTCTCCTCTTTCAGCGACTTGGGCCTCCGATGCAATCTTTGTGAATTCCGGACAGTGGGACTCAGGCCCTCCCTCGTCGAGGTTGGTTCGGGGTCCCGCTTCGGCAATGGCAGGCTCGGGCCATCGGCTCAGCTCTTCCGGGGCTGCTGGTCCGGGCCGCTGATGCTACGAAGATCTCAGGCTGCAATAGGGCACACGCACACAGCGTCGCTGAGACTCACTTGAGCTTTGGGTTCACGTTCACCGGGCACTCCACACGAAGGTCTCATGCTGCACGAAGCACACAGCGTTGCTGAGACTCACTTGAACTCCGGGTGCACGATAACAAGGCAATCCTCACAAAGGTCTCAGGCTGCACAAAGCACACGCACACAGCGTCGCTGAGACTCACTTGGACTCTGGGGGTGCACAATAACAAGGCAATCCTCACAAAGGTCTCAGGCTGCACAAAGCATACGCACACAGCATCGCTGAGACTCACTTGGACTCCGGTGAACACTATAACAAGACAATCCTCATGAAGGGCTCAGGCTGCAAAAAGCACAGGCACACCGCGTCGCTGAGACTTGCTTGGACTCCAGGTGCCCAGGATCACCGGGCACTTCTTACAAGGGTCTCAGGCTGCAAAAAGCAAAAGCACACAGCGTTGCTGAGACTCTCCCGGAAACCTTTGTGTTCCTGAGTTTCCGCAACAGGAAGCCAGCTCACCTCGGGCCCTTGGGGATAAGTTACTTCCAGACACAGCACACAGCAAAGTCATTTCAAGCAGGGGGACACAGCAAAGTCCTTTTAGCCTCTCCTTGGTTAAAACAGCAAACTGCAGGCCAGCCCCAGAACACACAGCAAGGGTCAGTCCATTCCTTCAGTCTCTTCAGTTGTTTCTTCCATGACAAAGGTTCCTCTTGACCACGAAGTAGCTTCAGTCTTGTTCACACTTGATCAAACCATTTCTCCAAAGTTCAGGGGCTTCAGCTCTCATAGTTATACCCCTTAATTTCTTTGAAGTCTTTGTGTTCAGGGGGGCACTGACCCCTGTTAAAACCAGTTCTGAGTTCTTCCCTGCCAGTGATACCTCCTTCCTTTGATTAGTGGGGGTCTGGATTCTCAATCACTCAGCAGGAGATGGGACCATTGTTTTATGGCAGCAACACAGGCCTCTTCACCTCTAGGGGCTACTCCTCCCCCTACACTCCAGATGCAGGTCAGCCTGTTGCTGTCTCACCTCCTGACCTGGGACAAGACATTCCCCAGATCCTATCACTTTCAAATCCAGACAGTCAATCCACAACCAGGCAGCGACACACAGATATGTTAGAGCACAAAACCCAGCCACTTCTAAAAGAGTGGCTTCTAAACACACAATGCAAAAACCACCTTCATAAAAAGATGTGTTATTACATTGTGAGTTCTGGCATACTAAACTTCACCTCTCCATCTTAAGCCTTTGGGAAGATAGGCTGGAAACCATATTACTCAGCCTCCCCATTCTGGCCTATGGGCAAGATGGAATTTCAACAGTGAAAAACAAAATGAAGATTATTTCACTGGCAGGACATGGTACACACCTTAGTACATGTCCTACCTTTCACATGCACTGCACCCTGCCCAGGGGGTACCTTGGGCCTACCATAGGGGTGTCTGATGTGCATAGAAAGGGAAGGGTAAGGTCTGGCAAGTGGGTGCACTTGTCAGAACAACATGCCAGTTTAACAAACTGTGCGCAGGCACTGCAATGGCAGGCCTGAGTTCCCTCTTTGAGGCTACTTGTGTGGTTGGCACAATTAGTGCTGCAGGCCCACTAGTAGCAGTTGCGTTACCAGCCCTGTCACACATAGTGCTCTTTATTAGGGACTTTACTAGTAAGGCAAACATACCAATCATGGACAACCAATTACCATTACTCTTTATACAGGGAGCCCTTGCACTTTGACACTGGTCAGCAGTGGCAGAGTGCCCAAAGAATCTAAGCCAGTCAAACGAAATCCATCACAGCATCAAAAATAAAGGAGGTAGAGGCAAAAAGTCAGGGGTAATCACGTCAAGAAATGCCAGGTCTAACAAAGCTATGCTAAGTAATCCTGGTTGAAGAAAACTCCGTCGCGACGGAGTGCGCTAGATAAATGCTGTTCATGATAATTTTCATCGCCGGGTGTTTGTCCGTGCTGTGAAGTAATTGTGAACTGCACAATGCACAGCAAAAGGGGGCGCTAGCAGGCGCTGCTTGCTTTCTGCCACTCAAGTAGTTTTTCTACCCGTGTGGCAGCTTTCTCAAAGTCAACAGACGGTTTCTCAATGTGAGCGGTTGCGAGAATACGCGGGCACTCCCATTGAGAAATTCGACAGCCCGCATTGAGAAATCTCGCCGGGAGGTTGATTTTCCTCGCTCGCGCTCGCCAACTTGACGTTGACAAAAGTGAATGAGGATAAATGTTGCCGGGAGGTGGATTTACCTCGCTTGCGATGACCAACTTAATGTTGATGAGTGCAAGTGAGGAAAAGAACTCTGCTCTGCTATGTGTAGCAGAGTTTTTCAGACCACCACGGGCTCCGGGTAATGCGGTTTGTGGAAAACTCTGACAAATCTGCGAGCAGAGCGGAGTTCACCGCTCAAACTTAATACCAGGCCTCTTGGGAATGGTAGAGCCCAGCTGGGTGGCTGCACTCAGTGCACTGTTAACAACACTCAACCCAAGCATTGAGGCCTGAGACCTACTAGTTTTTGAATGCAGAGTCCGGTTCAGTGAACAGCAGAAGAGAAGAGAGGAGCTAAATGTAGGAGACATAATTGAATTTTTCTGCGGTGCCTTAGAAGTAGAAGTGCTCATAGTGTCTGTCAGATTAACTGCCCCCACTTCTCTGTTTTCATTCTTTCATGTGAGGAGTCGGTGAAGGTGGTTGCGTCTACAGTGCTTCTAAGGTGCTGGGCTGTTTGCAGTGCACCTTAATTGGACTTACTAAAGGACAAGAAAAAAAGGAAGTGGAAAAAAAGAGCAATCTTCCCACTCTTGTTCAGAGGGGGAGGAATGCTAATTAAACCACTGACACAGAAGGCCCCTGCCAAGGGGGCAACATATTAATAATGCCAGCTAACACCTCAAAGGCTTTAAAAACAGAAAACCTAATGAACCTGATAGAGATAGAGGGACTACCATTATCGAATACCTAAAAGAAAGAGAAAGGCAGTCAGAGGGTCTGGATATAAGCAGATTGTCTGTTTTAATAGCGTTGTCTTCTCCGACCCTCTCTAGCAAGTCAAATCCAAGTGGTTCAATGGTCATTATTTCTGGGGCTGGGTCTGGATCAGAGATGAGTATAGGTTCTGATGACTTGCATAACTTGCAGAGGGCTACACCTGAGCTCGAGCCGGGAGTAGAAGGAAAGGAGGATAACAGAGTAGAGCAGTCCAAGCAGGTATTTGTTTCTAGGGAAGCTTTTGTGGAAATAGCCATCAAACAATCCAAGAGGCCCCCAGTGTTAGCTGGAAAACAGTGGCGGCTCCTCCGCTAAGGCAGAGGAGCATCACCCCACTACTCAAGAGGAAACTAAAATGATAATAACGTATTGTTATTATCATTTTAGTTTTCAGTGACTCTTGGGGTGGGGTGGGGCTGGCCAGAGCATGGGAGAGGATTGGTTTCCACTCCTTAAGTGCACAGTTTGCATCTTCCCCACCAGGCTGCATTACATAGCCTGGTGAGGAACATGCAAAGGGTCCCTGTCCCCACTGGAGCGCCGATCCATGGCACTCAGACCAATCACAATGCTGCATTGCAGTGTTGTGATTGGCTCCTGGGAGCCTGGGAGCCCGGGTGCTTCCTCCTGCCGGACGGAGACATGAAAAAGAGGACAGAGGAGGGGCGGCACAGGTAAAACCTGATAATTACTGTGGCATGGTTAGCCAAATAGAGGAGTCAGGTTAGCTCAAAAGAAGATGCAGTGACTGGTGCCCGTGAAAGATTAAGCAATGAGGAGCTGCAGTAAGTGGAGGCATGTTCACTGCCACCGGAATCCTCAGATATCCTAGGGGGAAGAAAGCTAGTCCTCAAGTAATTAGCTGTTTGTTTACCCTGCTTCAGGAGGAGCGAATGGAAGTTGAGCTACAGAAAATGGACCAGCAAGAGAAGGAAAATTAGATGAAGGAGTGTTTTGGTAGCATGGACAATCAAATGACCCAGATCTGACCGAGACTGAAAGGAATGGAAAAGCGAGTGTCTCATTGTGAGTATAAATTGATACCACCTTGAAATTAATGGAAAACCTGGAACCAGAATCAAGAGCAGCTGGAGAATCATTCCAGATTCTCCATTTTGCACATCACCCGAGAGCCTGAACACACAGAGGATTCTGTGGACCCAAAACCATGTGTGGAGAGTTTGCTAAAATCATTTTAACTGTCAGAATACACATGAGATTTAACTGTGGTGTGAGCACAGGGAGTCTCAGGACAAGCCTCTTCCTAAGCAAAGTATCATAGAACCATGGTTAACTTTGCAGATTTTAGAATTAAGGAAACTATTCTCACAACAGCACCTAAAGAGACTTTATTTTCGGCACAGAATGAATTCTCCTTTCTCATTTTCTTCATAATGCCAAGGGGAGAAAGGTGATTGGGGAGCTCAAGCAGTTGGAGGCAAGAAATGACAGGATAATATTAGATTCTTGAGAAAACGTTTGGAGAGTCTCGATGGAAGCTCTGAATTTAGAGGCCTATTCATGAGCCCCTTTGTTTCGCTCTTGCACCGTGCAATGTGATGCATGAGTGGTGCAACAAAAACATTACATTAATGAAGCCACGTAAGGCTGCCTTGCTTGGCCCTGCGTGTCTTTAATAATCTCGAATAGTGCAATGCAGCGCAAATTGATGCATTGCATTACTCTACGGGGCATATTATCAAGCCCAATATCGCTGCTTTAGCAGCTGTCTTCGGCCGAAAAGCGGCAATTTAAATATCGCTCTATTATCAAGGACACGCTAATGACATGCAAAGTGGGCGTTCCACACTAAAATAACATGAATACTGTCTGTAACCAAACTTCCCTCCATTAATAATCCGGCCCTGGACCCGCGTAGCGATAAGAAAAGTCATGCTAACCACGATTATCACTGGTTTCTAACGCCTATTGAAAACCTGACTTACCCATCTTGTCAATGGGAGGTGGATTGTCAGGCTGAGTCTGCACTTGCCTATTAGCAAGCATTGCAATAGCGCAGTGGAAATAGCACTTATTTGCTCACGCTATTGCTGGTTCTCGCCGCTATCGCTGGATTTTGCATTGCCTCGGAGATAAGCGTTGATAATAACACGCTATCTCGGTGATGAAATCCAGCGATAGCCGGCGATAGAAAAACCACGCTTAGCGCGCTCTGCGATATTTATAGCAGTTGGTCGATAATATGCCCCTACGCCACGTAGGTGTGTTGTAATGCCAAATTGTAATGTCAAGTAATCCCAATTCTGAAGTGATTGGCTATAGCGTGCACAAACATAGTTCCAGTGTAGAAGGTACATAGATGAAGGGTCTGTGAGTGACAGTTAAGGCAGTTGGGAGGAAGCTGCTGTAAGACATGTCAGGGGCTGCTTAAATAAGGAAACTACTACAAATACTATTGAGTCATTACTACAAAAATTGGCTATGAGTTGTGGCTGCCCTTGAAGCGCTAGAGGATACGCTGTGGCGTGGAAAGTAGCAACGTAGCAACTATTGAAACGGAGCAGGGAACACCATTTGCAGTTGTACAAATCGCTGTATTTCTCCAAATGGCCTGATATTGAAATAGTGTGAAAGCCAGAGTATGAAAGCAATATTATATTTTTAGACAGAGTTTTCATGAGAGAAGGGCTTCCCAAGTTTATAATTACAGATACTGAACCACAATTTATAGCAGAACAATTTCAACAATTATTGAAACGAAATAGTACTATACATGAAAAAAAAATTGTTGTACCATCCCCAAGGAAATAGTTTAGTTAGGCGCACAATTTAGCACAGTGATTAAGGGTATGACAAGTCAAGTCAAGTATTTCTTCATTCGGTTTTTAGCAGATAAAAAACCATAAAAGCAATCACAAAAAACATTTACAATTTATGACAATTTTAAAACGAAATACTGACAATTTACAAAAATACAAATATAAAAATACTATTTCCAATTTTCCTTATAAAAAAAACGTAAACATTGCTTAATTGCTTCACCATGTTATATGTCTAGTGTCAGCAAAAGTTCATTGCTAATATGTACAATATAGTAGCGAGATAACACTATCGCTTTGCTCAGATAGGTTACCCTAGAGTGGGCACATTTACAAATTTAGTCTATGTCGGAAGATGCATTTCAGAAATTTACCTATGCACTTCGACATCCACTCCTCACCCAATGATTGTAACAATAACATAGCCGGACGACATTGTCTAATTCCAACATATTTTAATTTAGTATTATATTTTAAGTGAGTGATTTAAAGCCATACAATCTACAATAATTTGCTTGGTGAGTGTATTTTTATCCCTGTTTAAGGGTATGATTCAACAGGCCAGGAGCAATAGGTTGAATTGGGATTGTTAGATTCTTAAACTAATTTGGGTGTATAGAATTACTCCCTGTAGTGTGACAGAGAAAAGTCAATTTTCTTTAATGAGATGGCAAGAAGCCATTGGCAAAGATCTTGGGGGCATATTATCAAGCGGCAGCGATAATTATGGCAGACCGCCCTTAGCGCGCCTTTTCCTATCGCCGGCTATCGCTGGAACTTATCGCCATGTTAGCGCTGTATCAACAACGCTTAGCGCTATGGCAATAAATATTCCAGCGATAGCGGGGATATCGCCGTTTTCCATGGAATAACACTGGTTTTCCAGCGATGTTCCATGGAAAACGGCGATATCCTTGATGATAGGACCTGTGGTCTTAGCCACACAATCCACCTCCCATGTTAGGTATGCCTTAGTCTGGACTTTAACAGATGTTAAATTCCAGCGTTAAGGCCCAGTTAGCGCGAGAAAAATCAGCGCTAAACCAGACGGGGCTTTGTTGTAAATACAGCGAAGCACCGTTAGCGATATTTTATAATGTAGTTGTAAGGGGCACGCCTACCTTGCATCTCATTAGCGATGCGAGGCGAGGCGATAGGAAACCGGGCGCTAAGGCAAGGAAACACGCGCTAGCGTGTCCTTGTTAATAAAGCGATAAAATTATGGCCGCTTTTCGCCCGAAAACGGACGCTAAAGCGGTGATAATGTTATCGCCAGCCCTTGATAATATGCCCCATAGTTGGATGGGGTCAGCCAAACAGGTACAGTGGTCTCCAGAGACGGTGAGGAAGAAAATTACTCCGACTCAACAGGCATATAAGTCATGGTATGACAAAGAAGTTGGCACTAAGTAGTCTAGTTCGAGTTGTAGTTAATGAGTCATTGTGAGGAAGGAGAGAAAGGTGCTGATAGTTGAAAGCAGATCTTTTGAACCTCTGCAGGTGTGTAAAATATTTGGAAACTCTGTGAAACTGCCCGATTGAAAAGTGTGGCATATGGGCAGAATATCTAAGTGTAGGAATTTCGCACAGGCTGAGATGGAAAATGTCAATAACTATGATTCGATGGACATTGATGTGGATGTGCATCATGATGATAAGCAGGTCGTGCGTAAGTTTGACGCACATTCAGAAGAGGAAAGCGGCGTACCTGGTACATCTAAATCTCTAAACTTACATTGTAATTCACACAATGACAACCGAATCAGTAATGGGAGATATGTTAGCAAAATCACTAAACTGAAAAGGTTTGAAGAGTTTGTTTGTGTTAATGCTATTTGATATAAACATGCAAGTGTTTTCTCGCCTCTTTCCGCATATGTTTTTCTTTTTTTCCCCATATTCATTACCATTTTGATGTATATTTTATTCACAGATTAGGAAATATGTTATTCTAGTTTTATTAGATGCATATAATGTTTGTCGGCTACACTAATTAATTTTTTTATTTTGGTTTCCTTAAGTGGGATGTGTGTTGTAATGGCAGTTGTAATGTCAAGTAATGCCAATGCTTACCATTATGATGTGATTTGCTTTAGCGTGCACGATGGTAGTTCCAGTGTGGAATGTACATATCTAAAGGTTCTATGGGTGACAGTTGAGGCAGTCGGGAGGATCCTGCTGTTGCTGTAAGACATGTCTTGGCTAATTAAAATAAGAACCTACTACAAATACTGTTGAGTCGTTACTACAAGGCGTTTCCTTGGTGCGTTGCGCAGGTGTTGGACCTGATACTCTTGAGGTAGTTTCCCTAAACTCTTTGCTTTCTTCCTACTGGTTTTTGCTGATTCTCTTTTCATGGCCATTGGACTCTGGGCACTTTTATACTGTAATGCAGCGTGAAAGTGTGCACACCCTTCCTACACATGTTTGGAAGTGGTGATTACTTGATGTTTTTAAAACATGCCTCACGCCTGCCATTGCAGGCCAGTGTGAGCGCATTTGCACTTATTCCCAGGTTGGCCTTTCCAAATCATTGGCCAATGCTGAGCTTGCTTTTCTCTAACACTAGAGCACCCCTAGAGTGAGCCCTGGGGAGTGGAGTAAGTGATAGATGAAAGGCAGGGCAGTCACACATGTGTTCTCTGTCCAGGTAGTGAAAAACCCCATGTGTGTTTTCACTACCAATGAGATTTGCTCTCCTCAAATGTTAACATGGGGGTGTAGTTGAGATTACTTTAAGGTGCAATGGTGACTTACAATGGAGCAGCCTCATTTTGTTTACTATCATTGGATTCACAATTAGGGGTGGGCGGAATTTGCGTAATTGCGTTACGCAAATCTCCGCGGAACGGTAAAAAATCTCCGCGAATACGCAGAAATTCAGCGAACACGCGGAATTGCTTGTTCGCGATGCTTTTTTCCTGTTCACAATTGTTGTTTGCGTGCTCGGGGAGAAATATCTCGCGAAAACGCATTTTGAGAACGCGAACAAGCAAAAACTTCGCGAAATCGCGGAAAGCAGACTTTTGAGCAATTTCGCGTTCTCCGCGGAACGCAAAATTACGCAAATTCCGCGAGCGGAACGGAATTTACCAGCCAGGCCTATTCACATTGGCCAATCCTCCCTTGTGGGTGGTAAAGGTGGATTTGTCTATAATAGTTTGGAAATGTATTTTCTAGAAAGTGTGAATTTCTCTGCACTAAACACTTTTGTGTGCCTTTTAGTTTGACTCCAGTCCTCACTGGAGGCTAGGGGAGCCCATTTGTGCATTCTCCAGAGACAGCCATAGACTTTGGGCATGCAACTAGAATGACAGACCTCTACCATTTGAGAGCTTGGCTGATTAGATTGGGTGGAGAGATTTTGACACTTGGCCTCTGGGAAGCCAGATCATGGCCCTACTAGAGAGTAAGATCTGCATTGCAAGGCCTCATGGAGACATGTGGTTCAAAGTAAACACTCCGAACCACCCCCTATTTCAAAAGCACACTACAGTTGTATCTACTGGTGCCCTACTTCAGCAGAGCGGAGATTCACTTGAGGGGACATTGGACCAGACATCCTGGACTGTGTGATGCACACTTCCAGAGGAATCTGATGAGCATAAGGAGTAGACTGCCATTGGAAGAGACGGTGCACCCTGCCTAAAAGTGGCTGGCCTGGAATTACCACCTGCTGCTGTGTGGCACCCTAAAGTGTGGTCTCCAAGAGCTTGTTATGATGCCCCTGATCTTTGCGGAGGTCTTAGGGACAAACATCAAAGACCTCCCGTGAGGGACCTACATTGTCTACTTGTTTCACCTAGAGTGGGATGCCCTCTAAAGCACCTTATGTGCCTGCTGTACCATGACTGCAATGTGGTGTGAGAGTGGAACTAAGCATTGTTCCAGGAGACTGGATTGCCTTGTGCGGAGCCCCCAAACTGCGTCCGCATCTAAGGAGTGTGGCCCCGGCATTGTGGGGCATTAGCACGCACATCGTCTGGTTGGTGGTGAGCGGGGTTCACCAGTTGCGGCACTCAGCGTGGCTCGCTTCATTGTCCATACCACATCTCTCTCATTCTACATGCTGACTGCATGCTCATTATGTGTGGTGTCCGATTCACAGGTTGTGACCCACATAGGAAGGGTGCATTGGTTGAAGTGTTTCATTCTACCTCGTGTGGTACTACTGATCTTGCGACTGTTTGTGTGGGACCGGATTGTATGGTGCGACCCATATCATCATGCACTAGACAATGTACCTCATTCCGGACAGGTACGGTGAACCCGACTGTGGGTTGATTGCAACTAGATTGTCTGGTGCGACATGGATCATCACGTACCAGACATTTTGCCTCATTTCCAGGGAGGCACGGCAAACCTAACTTTTGGTTCATTATGACCAGATTGTCTGGTACGACTCATATAATCATGCAACAAACGGTGTGCCTCATTTGCAGGGTGGTATGAAGAACCGGACTCATGGTTTATTGTGACCGTATTGTGTGGTTTGACTCGGATCAACGCGCACCAGATGCTGTTTATCGTTTTCTGAGGGATCCGGGGGCAGCTGAACCCCCCATTTACCAAGTATTCCATTTTGCCCTCACAGCGGCAAATCATCTACCCTCTCCTCACCTGGGAGGCACCTACTGTTGTCAGGGAGTGTCTGTGATTGGGCCTGGGAAGTGAGAGTAAGTGAATGGGCTGAGGAACACTTCCAAGAGCAATCGGAAGCTGTTTGAGAGACTGCGTGACCCCCCTGTGCTTCACAGACCTGGACTGGTGCCAGGAGGCGAATTGAGGGACCTCTTATTTGATCTGGGACAGAATCTAGTCTGTTTCTGCTCTGCATAAAGTGGGTGAACTTTCTGAGTGAGGGCCAACCTCCCATTGGACGACTGTAGCCTAGTTGCCATGATAGTTACTCTAGCTTTCTCCCCTGGGCACCTGACTAAGATATTTCTCTTTGTTATGCCTCACCTGGGGAGGCGTATCTTTATGGCACATTCCCAGGTTTAGAAGGTCTTGTAAGTCTGGGAATGCATCAAAAACCTCGGGGGTTGCGTGGGAGTACACAAGCAACACCCATGGAACGCATACCCAGGGCTGAGTAACTCAACACAGCGATTTATACTCCATTGCGTTACTACTCCTTTTTGGAGCCATTAAATGTCTTTGTGTTGCTTAAAAAATCTGATTTATGGTTTGTGTCCCTCTTGCAGAACTTTGAGTAAGAGCGACGCAAACCTGGTCAAATATGTGGCCCCTGATTTACCACTATCTAGTGTGGTACAACTAGTTTCTTTGTGCAGTAGTTACTTTGAAATTTTTATCCTGAACCATGATGTGTTTTAAGCTCAGTATCAAAACAAAACCTACTAAGTACAAAAACCTTTCCTGAATTGACTCAACCTTTCTTTCTTATTGCTGCATTGCTCTAAGCCCCAAAGCTCCTTCCAATCACGAGCAGCCCTGATGTAAAGCTGGCCCGGTTCTAGTGGGTGGGCCGGGTGGGCCAGGCCCACCCAAACATGAGCCTGGCCCACCCAAACAGGAGCCTTGGCCCTCGCAGTGAGGGCTTGAAGGCAGGCGCGCAAAGCCATTTGGCTCCGAGTGCTTCAACCCTCTGGCGTGTGTATCAGCCCAGGCTGAGACCGCTTCCTGGGCGCGTACACACACAGACAGTTTTTGAGATTATCGCAGCCGCACCGGAGTACTCCACAGGTCTTTAAAAGTCCATTATGTGCGTACAACAAGGACCCCCTGTTAGTTCAAATTCCTAGGACAGGGTAAAATGCATTTGACAAATAAAATCCTAGGCAATCGTTAGTGATAAAGCTGAATGTGTGTCATAAGGTCAAAGGAGAAAACTAAAGACCACAATGAACATGAAAATACATATCTTGTTTATTTTCTAATTTAAAATAATACGAAACTGAATACAAACAACAAATTGTTATACAAATGTTTGAATTAAAATCATGACAATCATAAAAATGTATTATACATAAAAAAATGAACAATATTGCAAAGTGACTAATTTTTAATCGACGCGCGTTTCGGCGTAAGTGACGCCTTCGTCAGGACACCTGGGGAGGTGTATCTTTATGGCACATTCCCAGGTTTAGAAGGTCTTGTAAGTCTGGGAATGCATCAAAAACCTCGGGGGTTGCGTGGGAGTACACAAGCAACACCCATGGAACGCATACCCAGGGCTGAGTAACTCAACACAGCGATTTATACTCCATTGCGTTACTACTCCTTTTTGGAGCCATTAAATGTCTTTGTGTTGCTTAAAAAATCTGATTTATGGTTTGTGTCCCTCTTGCAGAACTTTGAGTAAGAGCGACGCAAACCTGGTCAAATATGTGGCCCCTGATTTACCACTATCTAGTGTGGTACAACTATTTTCTTTGTGCAGTAGTTACTTTGAAATTTTTATCCTGAACCATGATGTGTTTTAAGCTCAGTATCAAAACAAAACTTACTAAGTACAAAAACCTTTCCTGAATTGACTCAACCTTTCTTTCTTATTGCTGCATTGCTCTAAGCCCCAAAGCTCCTTCCAATCACGAGCAGCCCTGATGTAAAGCAGGCCCGGTTCTAGTGGGTGGGCCGGGTGGGCCAGGCCCACCCAAACATGAGCCTGGCCCACCCAAACAGGAGCCTTGGCCCTCGCAGTGAGGGCTTGAAGGCAGGCGCGCAAAGCCATTTGGCTACGAGTGCTTCGACCCTCTGGCGTGTGTATCAGCCCAGGCTGAGACCGCTTCCTGGGCGCGTACACACACAGACAGTTTTTGAGATTATCGCAGCCGCACCGGAGTACTCCACAGGTCTTTAAAAGTCCATTATGTGCGTACAACAAGGACCCCCTGTTAGTTCAAATTCCTAGGACAGGGTAAAATGCATTTGACAAATAAAATCCTAGGCAATCGTTAGTGATAAAGCTGAATGTGTGTCATAAGGTCAAAGGAGAAAACTAAAGACCACAATGAACATGAAAATACATATCTTGTTTATTTTCTAATTTAAAATAATACGAAACTGAATACAAACAACAAATTGTTATACAAATGTTTGAATTAAAATCATGACAATCATAAAAATGTATTATACATAAAAAAATGAACAATATTGCAAAGTGACTAATTTTTAATCGACGCGCGTTTCGGCGTAAGTGACGCCTTCGTCAGGACACCTGGGGAGGTGTATCTTTATGGCACATTCCCAGGTTTAGAAGGTCTTGTAAGTCTGGGAATGCATCAAAAACCTCGGGGGTTGCGTGGGAGTACACAAGCAACACCCATGGAATGCATACCCAGGGCTGAGTAACTCAACACAGCGATTTATACTCCATTGCGTTACTACTCCTTTTTGGAGCCATTAAATGTCTTTGTGTTGCTTAAAAAATCTGATTTATGGTTTGTGTCCCTCTTGCAGAACTTTGAGTAAGAGCGACGCAAACCTGGTCAAATATGTGGCCCCTGATTTAAAACTATCTAGTGTGGTACAACTATTTTCTTTGTGCAGTAGTTACTTTGAAATTTTTATCCTGAACCATGATGTGTTTTAAGCTCAGTATCAAAACAAAACTTACTAAGTACAAAAACCTTTCCTGAATTGACTCAACCTTTCTTTCTTATTGCTGCATTGCTCTAAGCCCCAAAGCTCCTTCCAATCACGAGCAGCCCTGATGTAAAGCAGGCCCGGTTCTAGTGGGTGGGCCGGGTGGGCCAGGCCCACCCAAACATGAGCCTGGCCCACCCAAACAGGAGCCTTGGCCCTCGCAGTGAGGGCTTGAAGGCAGGCGCGCAAAGCCATTTGGCTCCGAGTGCTTCAACCCTCTGGCGTGTGTATCAGCCCAGGCTGAGACCGCTTCCTGGGCGCGTACACACACAGACAGTTTTTGAGATTATCGCAGCCGCACCGGAGTACTCCACAGGTCTTTAAAAGTCCATTATGTGCGTACAACAAGGACCCCCTGTTATTTCAAATTCCTAGGACAGGGTAAAATGCATTTGACAAATAAAATCCTAGGCAATCGTTAGTGATAAAGCTGAATGTGTGTCATAAGGTCAAAGGAGAAAACTAAAGACCACAATGAACATGAAAATACATATCTTGTTTATTTTCTAATTTAAAATAATTCGAAACTGAATACAAACAACAAATTGTTATACAAATGTTTGAATTAAAATCATGACAATCATAAAAATGTATTATACATAAAAAAATGAACAATATTGCAAAGTGACTAATTTTTAATCGACGCGCGTTTCGGCGTAAGTGACGCCTTCGTCAGGACACCTGGGGAGGTGTATCTTTATGGCACATTCCCAGGTTTAGAAGGTCTTGTAAGTCTGGGAATGCATCAAAAACCTCGGGGGTTGCGTGGGAGTACACAAGCAACACCCATGGAACGCATACCCAGGGCTGAGTAACTCAACACAGCGATTTATACTCCATTGCGTTACTACTCCTTTTTGGAGCCATTAAATGTCTTTGTGTTGCTTAAAAAATCTGATTTATGGTTTGTGTCCCTCTTGCAGAACTTTGAGTAAGAGCGACGCAAACCTGGTCAAATATGTGGCCCCTGATTTACCACTATCTAGTGTGGTACAACTATTTTCTTTGTGCAGTAGTTACTTTGAAATTTTTATCCTGAACCATGATGTGTTTTAAGCTCAGTATCAAAACAAAACTTACTAAGTACAAAAACCTTTCCTGAATTGACTCAACCTTTCTTTCTTATTGCTGCATTGCTCTAAGCCCCAAAGCTCCTTCCAATCACAAGCAGCCCTGATGTAAAGCAGGCCCGGTTCTAGTGGGTGGGCCGGGTGGGCCAGGCCCACCCAAACATGAGCCTGGCCCACCCAAACAGGAGCCTTGGCCCTCGCAGTGAGGGCTTGAAGGCAGGCGCGCAAAGCCATTTGGCTACGAGTGCTTCGACCCTCTGGCGTGTGTATCAGCCCAGGCTGAGACCGCTTCCTGGGCGCGTACACACACAGACAGTTTTTGAGATTATCGCAGCCGCACCGGAGTACTCCACAGGTCTTTAAAAGTCCATTATGTGCGTACAACAAGGACCCCCTGTTAGTTCAAATTCCTAGGACAGGGTAAAATGCATTTGACAAATAAAATCCTAGGCAATCGTTAGTGATAAAGCTGAATGTGTGTCATAAGGTCAAAGGAGAAAACTAAAGACCACAATGAACATGAAAATACATATCTTGTTTATTTTCTAATTTAAAATAATACGAAACTGAATACAAACAACAAATTGTTATACAAATGTTTGAATTAAAATCATGACAATCATAAAAATGTATTATACATAAAAAAATGAACAATATTGCAAAGTGACTAATTTTTAATCGACGCGCGTTTCGGCGTAAGTGACGCCTTCGTCAGGACACCTGGGGAGGTGTATCTTTATGGCACATTCCCAGGTTTAGAAGGTCTTGTAAGTCTGGGAATGCATCAAAAACCTCGGGGGTTGCGTGGGAGTACACAAGCAACACCCATGGAACGCATACCCAGGGCTGAGTAACTCAACACAGCGATTTATACTCCATTGCGTTACTACTCCTTTTTGGAGCCATTAAATGTCTTTGTGTTGCTTAAAAAATCTGATTTATGGTTTGTGTCCCTCTTGCAGAACTTTGAGTAAGAGCGACGCAAACCTGGTCAAATATGTGGCCCCTGATTTACCACTATCTAGTGTGGTACAACTATTTTCTTTGTGCAGTAGTTACTTTGAAATTTTTATCCTGAACCATGATGTGTTTTAAGCTCAGTATCAAAACAAAACTTACTAAGTACAAAAACCTTTCCTGAATTGACTCAACCTTTCTTTCTTATTGCTGCATTGCTCTAAGCCCCAAAGCTCCTTCCAATCACGAGCAGCCCTGATGTAAAGCAGGCCCGGTTCTAGTGGGTGGGCCGGGTGGGCCAGGCCCACCCAAACATGAGCCTGGCCCACCCAAACAGGAGCCTTGGCCCTCGCAGTGAGGGCTTGAAGGCAGGCGCGCAAAGCCATTTGGCTACGAGTGCTTCGACCCTCTGGCGTGTGTATCAGCCCAGGCTGAGACCGCTTCCTGGGCGCGTACACACACAGACAGTTTTTGAGATTATCGCAGCCGCACCGGAGTACTCCACAGGTCTTTAAAAGTCCATTATGTGCGTACAACAAGGACCCCCTGTTAGTTCAAATTCCTAGGACAGGGTAAAATGCATTTGACAAATAAAATCCTAGGCAATCGTTAGTGATAAAGCTGAATGTGTGTCATAAGGTCAAAGGAGAAAACTAAAGACCACAATAAACATGAAAATACATATCTTGTTTATTTTCTAATTTAAAATAATACGAAACTGAATACAAACAACAAATTGTTATACAAATGTTTGAATTAAAATCATGACAATCATAAAAATGTATTATACATAAAAAAATGAACAATATTGCAAAGTGACTAATTTTTAATCGACGCGCGTTTCGGCATAAGTGACGCCTTCGTCAGGACACCTGGGGAGGTGTATCTTTATGGCACATTCCCAGGTTTAGAAGGTCTTGTAAGTCTGGGAATGCATCAAAAACCTCGGGGGTTGCGTGGGAGTACACAAGCAACACCCATGGAACGCATACCCAGGGCTGAGTAACTCAACACAGCGATTTATACTCCATTGCGTTACTACTCCTTTTTGGAGCCATTAAATGTCTTTGTGTTGCTTAAAAAATCTGATTTATGGTTTGTGTCCCTCTTGCAGAACTTTGAGTAAGAGCGACGCAAACCTGGTCAAATATGTGGCCCCTGATTTACCACTATCTAGTGTGGTACAACTATTTTCTTTGTGCAGTAGTTACTTTGAAATTTTTATCCTGAACCATGATGTGTTTTAAGCTCAGTATCAAAACAAAACTTACTAAGTACAAAAACCTTTCCTGAATTGACTCAACCTTTCTTTCTTATTGCTGCATTGCTCTAAGCCCCAAAGCTCCTTCCAATCACGAGCAGCCCTGATGTAAAGCAGGCCCGGTTCTAGTGGGTGGGCCGGGTGGGCCAGGCCCACCCAAACATGAGCCTGGCCCACCCAAACAGGAGCCTTGGCCCTCGCAGTGAGGGCTTGAAGGCAGGCGCGCAAAGCCATTTGGCTACGAGTGCTTCGACCCTCTGGCGTGTGTATCAGCCCAGGCTGAGACCGCTTCCTGGGCGCGTACACACACAGACAGTTTTTGAGATTATCGCAGCCGCACCGGAGTACTCCACAGGTCTTTAAAAGTCCATTATGTGCGTACAACAAGGACCCCCTGTTAGTTCAAATTCCTAGGACAGGGTAAAATGCATTTGACAAATAAAATCCTAGGCAATCGTTAGTGATAAAGCTGAATGTGTGTCATAAGGTCAAAGGAGAAAACTAAAGACCACAATGAACATGAAAATACATATCTTGTTTATTTTCTAATTTAAAATAATACGAAACTGAATACAAACAACAAATTGTTATACAAATGTTTGAATTAAAATCATGACAATCATAAAAATGTATTATACATAAAAAAATGAACAATATTGCAAAGTGACTAATTTTTAATCGACGCGCGTTTCGGCGTAAGTGACGCCTTCGTCAGGACAGAGTCACAATTTCTGTAATCAAGAAAAAAGGGGGTATATAAGCAATAATTTAACAATTTATTCTCATGTAATACATTTAGCGCCATGAGACCTTTGGTGATTTGTGCGCTATACAAAAATCTTTGACATTGACATTTGACATTGTAGTCGTGGTTTAGCATGACCGACACATATTTATTATAGTTAATTTATGGTATGCTTTCATAGAGAATTAAAGTGCATGTGGTAAAATTCTGCTATCAATAAGTGATGTCCACTGTTAAGCGAACTTCTATAAGGTAGAGGGGAAAGAAATAAGGCTGGTGAAGAAGGAGTTGGATACGTGTGAAAGTGGGTACGTGAATAAGGAAGCTAGAGTAAAGAGTGATAAAGTATATACCAAAGATTCCCATGAAAGAAATATATATACATATTCAGGTCCTCAGATGTGACAAAAGATAAACAGTACATCGGTTAGTGTACCTGTAATTCGAAAAGATGGGGACTACTGAAGGATAGGCGACTAATGCTGTCTTCAAAGGATAAAAGCATCTAGTTACACAGACAAATAAGAAAAAGTAAGGTTAATGTAGCTGTTGAAGTGCATCAAAGTTAATTAATATCTTTGAAGGTAGTAATATGTACCTAAAAGAAGTTCTGTATAAGTGGCCATTGTGAGAAGTTGGCCTGGTATATGATGTTCACTAGTTAAAGTGACCACCTTGTACCATGCCAAGCAACCCTTATGGTGTGGTTGTAAGTCAACCTTTTCGCACTAGCTGCCCTAGTGGTAGCGTAAGCTAAGCAGTCTTTGAGGCTAAACTCGTGAAGCGTGTTAAGCAGGCTGTTTTACCAAATGTAACCCCCTTTTATACCAATGAAAGGACACCACACAGATATATATTGAAAATATATATGTCTTTATTTCTCAAAGTATCCCCTAGACTCTTTATGAGCACAGGAGCACAAATCGTTAAACAAGAATACGTTAGAATACACAGAAGTTGCACTTTATATGGATAGGCCCTGGTGGCCGCTCGAACCATATACTAAAATAGTGGTATAAGTACCACGAACAGAAAAGGGAAAAGGCCTAGGGCCTCTAGAATCGCTGGGCCTACAAGGAGCTAACTTTAGTTAGTGACCAGGAGGTCCACGGGTTGCGTGTGCAGAGCAAATAGTCACACGCGGGCTCCCATAGGTTTTCAATGGGTGCGTAAAAGTTACAAAGTTACTGCAAAAAGGATCTTCCGGATGGACTATGAACTCAAGATTGGAAACACAGACACTAGAGATGTTACTCTACACTTGGGCACCGGAGTGCCAGCTTTACCTCACCCACAGGAAGCGGGTGCATAGGTCTCGAAGTGCGTCGGGTTTCTTCTATCTGTTCAATGGAGCCTGAAGACAAAGATGCTGCAGGCGGTCGGTCCGGAAGAGATGCGGTGGATCCAAGAGTGGATCGGAGTTGTAGAAGACCTGTAAGCAGAGGGGACAGTGTTCACAGTCACTAGCCAGTGACCAGCGTGGCACCAGGTGGGTACCAGGTGATGTCGGGTGCAAACAGGAAGAAAGGTGTAGATTGTCTCTGCAGCCACGTGGTCCCTGAAGGTCGACGACGTCCAGGAGTCGGTTCACGAGCTGTCCCACGCAGGCTCTCGCTGTCGGCGGTGTCGGCGACTTGATCGAAGCAAACAAGCCTTGGCAAAAGCAATTGTTGTGGAAAACGAAATAAGCTGATGGTTCTGACCAGCAAGGTCAGAAGGACTGCTCCTTTGGAGGGGAGCAAGGGCCAGTCTGGAGCAACAAGACCAGCGGTGTATTTCTTGAAGTTCGTCGCCAAGATGGCCACTAGCCAGCGGGCCAGCAACCGGTTAGGCGCGTCGAGTGGCAAAATGCAGAAGGGCCCCACGCAGATCGTGGAGATGCTGGAGGGCTCACCTTTGGTGCAGATGCTGCTCGAGGGTTGGGCTTCTCAGATCCCAAAGCACAACTTGGAGGGAGCCTCGGTTGTTGCGCTTGCAGCTTGTCGTAGTCTTTTCAAGATGGCTGGCTCCACGTGTCTCGGTGCCTCCACGGGTCTCTCTTTTTCAGGGACTGTGGATTGGGCGGTGAGAGGTCTGGAGGTCCAGGTCTTGTCAGTCTCTGGGCTCGGGCTCCGGTGGGAGGCGGCGGCAAAGCCGACGTTGATTCGCTGGATGGTGCTTGCGTTAGCAAGGTGGTCACTCCCTGACCACAGGGGAGATTGGCTTCAGTCCTCTGTGCGGCAGAGCGTCGAAGTTCCCGTCTTCTTCTTGTAGTTAAGTTGATTCCAGGATGTCTAAAGTCTTAGGACACAGCTCCTACCTTTATTCGGATTCTAGGGGCCGGACTACCTGCTAGGTCCCTCCCTAAGGGTGGGACCAGGAAGGGGGGTGGTTACACCCCCAATCCTTTGTCCAGCTCGCCCCAGGTCCAGGGCTGGTGTGCCCCAGGACCGGTTTGAACTGGCATATGCACCGAGGCTCCTTGTGAGCCTCAGGCATGTCTGGTTCCTTTCAAGCCCTACCTGACCAATACACAAAATCCTGTCTGGGGTGGTGCACGCACCTCCCCTGGCAGGAAACCCTTTGTCCACACCTTCCAAGCTGGAAGGACTCCCAGCAGCAGGAGGGCAGACTTGTGTCTGTGGTGGCAGCATCCATTTTGTGGAGCTGAGGCTATGTCTGATTTTACCCGGGTTTCAGGTACTGTACATGTCGTGTCCCTCTAGAAGGGTGGAATGCTAACCCCGTCGCCAGAATTGGCGAGGGGTTAGTATTCCAATTCGTATGACACCTTACTCGACATGTTTTGATAAAGCCAAACCAAAGATAGCATTTAACCGCGAGGTTCATAATGCACTTAAGAGTATATGGTATGACGATATCTGGAAACAGTAGAAGGAAGTGGTTCCGACCACTGCAGACAGGCTCAGCTCATGCCAGAGCACCATCTCACATGGAACCAAGCACTCTGCCTTCAGGATTGTTAAGGCCTGCCATAGGAGTGACTTATAGGTTAACATGTGTCCCATTTAAGGTTAGGTATAGGTATAGTTCACCTAATTAAGAGGTGGTTACACCAACTTACCCCAGCTGAGTGATCAGCCAGTTGTGTCAAATTTGTTAGGCCAGGCCTGGGGTGGCATAATACATGCTGCAGCCCCTGGCAGGCCTTAGATACACCACTGCCCTGGGTACCTAGTGTACACTGGTACAGGGGCTCACAGGGTGATCCACTTCCAATTGGTTATGCACCTAGGGTGCATAGGGTAAATTTAGTAGAGAGAACAGCAGGCTGGGGGTCTGATTGGCAGGCCCACAGCCTCAATATGTCAAAAACCAGTGAAGCAAAAAGCAAAAATTTGGGGTGACCATAGGATAGCAGACCCTACTCTCCTACACAACCCCCCCCCCAAACGCAGGGACATTAAACTAGCTTTGACCAGTCTCGTCTTCATGTCCTAAGTGGAAGTACCTGGAGAGACCATCTGCATTCCCATGGTCAGTACCTGGCCGGTGCTCCACTGTAAAGTCCATCCCCTGTAGGGAAATGGACCACCTAAGCAGTTTGGGGTTTTCACCCTTCATCTGATTTAGCCACAAGAGGGGCTTATGGTCGGTCTGAATCATGAAGTGAGTGCCAAACAAGTATGGCCTCAGCTTCTTCAGGGCCCACACCACAGCAAAGGCCTCCCTCTCAATAGCTGACCAATTCTTCTCTCTGGGGGTCAACCTTCTGCTAATAAAAGCAATGGGTTGGTCTTGACCATCTACATTAAGTTTTGACAGCACAGCTCCCACACCCAACTCAGAAGCATCTGTTTGGACAATAAACTCTTTGGAGTAGTCAGGACTTTCCAGGATAGGTGCAGAGCACATGGCCTCCTTCAGGTCATCAAATGCCTTTTGACAGCTTACTGTCCACTGAACCTTTTTGGGCATCTTCTTGGATGTCAGATCATTAAGAGGAGTCACGATGGACCCATAGTTCTTAACAAACTTCCTGTAGTACCCAGTCAAGCCCAAGAAAGCTCGAACTTGAGTCTGGGTGGTTGGAGGAGACCAGTCCTTGATGGATTGTATCTTACTCTCCAGTGGTTGAACTTGGCCTCCACCTACAAGGTGGCCCAAGTACACAACCTTACTCTGCCCTATCTGGCACTTAGTGGCCTTGATAGTGAGGCCTGCCCTTTGCAGAGACTCAAGAGCCTTCTTCAGGTGGATCAGGTGATCCTCCCAGGTGGAGCTAAAGACAGCAATGTCATCAAGATATGCTGCGCAAAAGTCATCCAACCCAGTAAGGACTTGATTCACCAACCTTTGGAAGGTGGCAGGTGCATTCTTCAGACCAAAGGGCATCACCACAAATTGGTAGTGCCCACCTGGGGTTGAGAATGCTGTTTTGGCCTTAGACTCCTCAGCTAATCTGATTTGCCAATAGCCAGCTGTCAAGTCAAATGTGCTCAAAAACTTAGCAGAAGCTAGTTTGTCTATGAGCTCATCTGCCCTTGGAATAGGATGTGCATCTGTCCTGGTGACAGCATTGAGTCCTCTGTAATCCACACAGAACCTCATCTCTCTCTTGCCATCTTTGGTGTGAGGTTTGGGGACCAGAACCACTGGGCTAGCCCAGGGGCTCTCTGAGGGTTCAATGACACCCAATTCCAGCAGTTTGTGTACCTCAGCCTTTATACAGTCCCTGACGTGGTCAGGTTGTCTGTAAAGCTTGTTCTTTACAGGCAGACTGTCACCAGTGTCCACCACATGGGTACACCAGTCAGTTTGGCTAGGTATCAAGGAAAACATGTGTTGAAATGATTGTAGAACTTGTCTACATTCAGTCTGTTGATGATCAGTGAGTTTGCCTCCAAGGGTCACTCCTTCAACTGAGCCATCCTCAGGGTTCTGAGACAACAGGTCTGGGAGAGGGTCACTCTCTTCCTCCTGTCCCTCATCTGTAGCCATGAGCAAGCCCATGTCTGCCCTGTCAACATAAGCTTTTAACCTGTTAACATGGAGTACCCTGTGGGGACTCCTGGGAGTTCCTAGGTCCACCAAGTAGGTGACCTCTCCCTTCTTTTCCAAGATTGTATGGGGTCCAGACCATTTGTCTTGGAGTGCTGCTGGGGCCACTGGCTCCAACATCCATAACTTCTGTCCTGGCTGAAACTCAACCAAGACAGCCTTTTGGTCATGCCAAGCTTTCTGTAAGGCCTGGCTTGCCTCAAGGTTTTTGGATGCCTTCTCCATATACTCAGCCATCCTGGAGCGGAGACCAAGTACATAGTCCACTATGTCTTGCTTAGGCCTTTTGAGAGGTAACTCCCATCCTTCCTTCACCAAACACAGTGGGCCTCTTACAGGGTACCCAAACAACAATTCAAAGGGGCTGTAACCAACTCCTTTTTGTGGGACCTCTCTGTAAGCAAACAGAAGGCAGGGTAGAAGGATGTCCCATCTTCGCCTGAGCTTTTCAGGTAATCCTTTGATCATACCCTTTAGGGTCTTGTTGAATCTCTCAACAAGCCCATTGCATTGTGGGTGATAAGGGGTGGTGAACTTGTAGTTGACACCACATTCCTTCCACAAAGCTGTCAAGTATCCTGACATGAAGTTGGTACCTCTGTCAGAAACTACCTCCTTAGGAAACCCCACTCTGGAGAATACTCCCAGCAGGGCCCTGGCCTCAACAGGTGCTGTAGTGGTCCTAAGGGGAATTGCCTCTGGATACCTGGTGGCATGATCCACTACCACCAGTATACATCTGTGCCCAGATGCAGTGGGAGGATCCATGGGACCCACTATATCTATTCCCACTCTTTCAAAGGGGACCCCCACCACAGTTAGTGGTATTAGGGGGGCCTTTGTTGTGCCACCTGATTTGCCACTGGCTTGGCAGGTCACACAGGAGCGACAAAACTCCTTTGTATCTTCATTCATGTGAGGCCAGTGAAAGTGAGGGACAAGCCTGTCCCAAGTCTTGTTCTGGCCTAAGTGTCCTGCTAAAGGAATATCATGGGCCAAGGTAAGAAGGAAGCCCCTAAATTGCAGAGGTATAACCAACCTCCTGGTTGCACCAGGCTTGGGGTCTCTAGCCTCTGAATAAAGGAGCCCTTCATCCCAATACACTTTATGGGTACCTTGAGCATTCCCAGCAGCCTCAGCAGCAGCCAGCTGTCTGAGGGGTTCAAGAGAGGGACAGGATAACTGAGCCTGCCTCAAGTCAGCCCTTGAAGGTCCCCCTGTCCCCAGAAACTCAACCTGATCAGGTTCAAGCTCTTCAGGGACAGTTCCTTCAGGGTTCTCTAGATCAGCTTCCTGGGAAGGTTGATCATCACTCTGAGGCAGGGGGGAAGGCACAGCCTTGACCCTCCTGTTCTTCTTCTTGGTAGGTGCTTGGTCCATTGTTCCAGGATCCAAGACCTGAGGTTCAGTAAGGCACTTTTTGGCCTGTGACCTGGTCACAGCAAGGACATGTGGTGATATACCTAACATCTCTGCATGTGTCCTGTACTCCACTTCAGACCATAGAGAACTCTCTAGGTCATTGCCCAACAAACATTCTACTGGGAGGTCTGCACTAACCACAACCCTTTTGAGGCCAGTTACCCCTCCCCATGAGAAGTTAACAACTGCCACACTATGTGAAGTAGTGGCATTGCTGGCATTGGTCACCAGGTAATTCTCACCTGGTATGTACTGTCCAGGATCCACAAAGCCTGGTGTCACCATAGTGACACTGGCACATGTGTCCCTGTTGGCTTGAGCCACTTTTTTGTTAATTAAAGGAGTCTGTCTGTACTTGCCCAGGTTACTGGGGCTCACAGTCAGGGACAAATCAATGTCCCCCTCACAGATAAAGACTGCCTGTGTCAGGGTTCTGTCTAAGTCAGAATCTCCTTCAGTTCCCATAGTGATTCCCACTACACCCTTTGTCTGGGGACCAACGCTGCTAACAGTAGTACTGGGAGCAGGTGCCTTATGGGCAACAGTGTTGGGGGCTCCACCCTTCTTACAATCACTAGTCCAGTGAGTTGTATTCTTGCAATGATTGCACCAGGGTTTCTTTTGACCTTCTTTCTTCTTTCCCTTAGATTGTTGTTGGGACCCACCCTCCTTAGCAGTAGTTTGGGGCCCTGTTGAAGACTTCTGGTCTTTAGATTTCTGATCTCCACCCTTTTGGTCTGTTTTCTTCTGATCACCCCCTTGGCCCTGGTTCTGGTTCTTTTGCTTAACCCTGGTTCTGACCCATTTGTCTGCCTTCTTTCCCAATTCTTGGGAAGAGGTCAGATCAGAGTCAACCAAGTGTTGATGCAGTTGCTGGTTTTGACAGTTATTTAAAATCTGTTCTCTCATCATCAAATTGTACAATCCTGTATAATCAGATACCTTACTTCCCAGCAACCAACCCTCCAAAGCCTTAGTGGCACATTCAATGTATTCAGACCAGTCCTGAGTCTGTGTCTTCTGGGTGTCTCTGAACATTAACCTGTACTGTTCAGTGGTTAAGCCTAACCCATCAACTAGGACACTCTTCAGGACTCTGTAGTTTCTGACATCCTCCTCCCTAACAGTGAGGAGTCTGTCTCTGCCTCTTCCTTCAAAGGAGAGCCAGAGGATTGCTGCCCACTGGTCTTCAGGAACCTGCTGCACTTCGCAGGCTCTCTCAAGAGCAGTCATCCATTTGTGGATGTCATCCCCACTTTTGTAGGGGGGCACAACCTTGGACAGGTTCCTATTATCAAAGACCCTATCCTTGTCCTTAGGGACAATGCTGCCACCAGTGGGTATAGACCCACTCTCTTTAGGTCGCCTAGCCTTACTCAGTTTCTCTTCCATCAGAGCTACTTCTAGCTCCTGTTTCCTGATTCTCAGCTGAGCTTCCTGCATTCTGGCCTCATGCTCCCTCCTCTGACAGGGTGGTCATCCTTCTCCTGGAGTGACCTTGAGAGCCTCTAGAGGCATGAGAAGCATTAGATTCACCTGAGTGATTCCTTTGCCTCCCAAGCCCCTGGTTAAGACCACTAGGGAGATCCAATGGGGTGATCCCATTGTCAGTCCCCAGTAGCCTTAAGTTAGCTGGGCCACGTATAACACTTGGCACTGGGCTAGTTCTCCCTTCATCCTCACTACCTTCTGTATCAGTACCCTTCTCACTTTCATCCTCTGTAGTATGAATCTCATCTAAGGGGTGACTATTGGAAAGGGGTACCTCAGTAGCATCTTCAGAAGGGGGGCCTCCTGTTCCAGTCCCTAAGGGGCCTAACTGGGAGGCTTTCCTGAGAGCTTTCTGATCTTCATCAGCCTGTAAAAGCTCTCTGAGTTCAGCAGAAGTAGGATTCTTGGGCTGTTTAAGGCCCCTGATATTTGCCAACTGCCTGAGCTCATTTTGGTTTAGGGTAGCAAAGATGGATGGTGCCCTCTGGGGGTCACTCTCAACAGAGATGGGTACATTGGACCCCTCTGCCCCAGCCATTGCTCTTAAGTGTGGGTGGATGTGTTGCAATCTACCTACACTTGGGTTTTCCTACTAAACCTATCTAGTAGTTGTAGTCAGGGTGTGCTACTCCCTTTGCTCTACAACAACTAAGTTCATTAGAACTTAAGTATATCTATTCTTGTTTTATATGTACCTAAAGGTACCTGTATGATCTTTCAATTGGTAACAAAGAGATTACAGAGGTAAAACACAGCAAGCTCAAATCCAACCGCTGCTCACCAATGTGAGAAGTTGGCCTGGTATATGATGTTCACTAGTTAAAGTGACCACCTTGTACCATGCCAAGCAACCCTTATGGTGTGGTTGTAAGTCAACCTTTTCGGACTAGCTGCCCTAGTGGTAGCGTAGGCTAAGCAGTCTTTGAGGCTAAACTCGTGAAGCGTGTTAAGCAGGCTGTTTTACCAAATGTAACCCCCTTTTATACCAATGAAAGGACACCACACAGATATATATTGAAAATATATATGTCTTTATTTCTCAAAGTATCCCCTAGACTCTTTATGAGCACAGGAGCACAAATCGTTAAACAAGAATACGTTAGAATACACAGAAGTTGCACTTTATATGGATAGGCCCTGGTGGCCGCTCGAACCATATACTAAAATCGTGGTATAAGTACCACGAACAGAAAAGGGAAAAGGCCTAGGGCCTCTAGAATCGCTGGGCCTACAAGGAGCCAACTTTAGTTAGTGACCAGGAGGTCCACGGGTTGCGTGTGCAGAGCAAATAGTCACACGCGGGCTCCCATAGGTTTTCAATGGGTGCGTAAAAGTTACAAAGTTACTGCAAAAAGGATCTTCCGGATGGACTATGAACTCAAGATTGGAAACACAGACACTAGAGATGTTACTCTACACTTGGGCACCGGAGTGCCAGCTTTACCTCACCCACAGGAAGCGGGTGCATAGGTCTCGAAGTGCGTCGGGTTTCTTCTATCTGTTCAATGGAGCCTGAAGACAAAGATGCTGCAGGCGGTCGGTCCGGAAGAGATGCGGTGGATCCAAGAGTGGATCGGAGTTGTAGAAGACCTGTAAGCAGAGGGGACAGTGTTCACAGTCACTAGCCAGTGACCAGCGTGGCACCAGGTGGGTACCAGGCGATGTCGGGTGCAAACAGGAAGAAACGTGTAGCTTGTCTCTGCAGCCACATGGTCCCTGAAGGTTGACGACGTCCAGGAGTCGGTTCACGAGCTGTCCCACGCAGGCTCTCGCTGTCGGCGGTGTTGGCGACTTGATCGAAGCAAACAAGCCTTGGGAAAAGCAATTGTTGTGGAAAACGAAATAAGCTGATGGTTCTGACCAGCAAGGTCAGAAGAACTGCTCCTTTGGAGGGGAGCAAGGGCCAGTCTTAAGCAACCAGACCAGTGGTGTATTTCTTGAAGTTCGTCGCCAAGATGGCCACTAGCCAGCGTGCCAGCAACCGGTTAGGCGCGTCGAGTGGCAAAATGCAAAAGGGCCCCACGCAGATCGTGGAGATGCTGGAGGGCTCACCTTTGGTGCAGATGCTGCTCGAGGGTTGGGCTTCTCAGATCCCAAAGCACAACTTGGAGGGAGCCTCGGTTGTTGCGCTTGCAGCTTGTCGTAGTCTTTTCAAGATGGCTGGCTCCACGTGTCTCGGTGCCTCCACGGGTCTCTCTTTTTCAGGGACTGTGGATCGGGCGGTGAGAGGTCTGGAGGTCCAGGTCTTGTCAGTCTCTGGGCTCGGGCTCCGGCGGGAGGCGGCGGCAAAGCAGACGTTGATTCGCTGGATGGTGCTTGCGTTAGCAAGGTGGTCACTCCCTGACCACAGGGGAGATTGGCTTCAGTCCTCTGTGCGGCAGAGCGTCGAAGTTCCCATCTTCTTCTTGTAGTTAAGTTGATTCCAGGATGTCTAAAGTCTTAGGACACAGCTCCTACCTTTATTTGGATTCTAGGGGCCGGACTACCTGCTAGGTCCCTCCCTAAGGGTGGGACCAGGAAGGGGGGTGGTTACACCCCCAATAATTTGTCCAGCTCGCCCCAGGTCCAGGGCTGGTGTGCCCCAGGACCGGTTTGAACTGGCATATGCACCGAGGCTCCTTGTGAGCCTCAGGCATGTCTGGTTCCTTTCAAGCCCTACCTGACCAATACACAAAATCCTGTCTGGGGTGGTGCACGCACCTCCCCTGGCAGGAAACCCTTTGTCCACACCTCCCAAGCTGGAAGGACTCCCAGCAGCAGGAGGGCAGACTTGTGTCTGTGGTGGCAGCATTCATTTTGTGGAGCTGAGGCTATGTCTGATTTTACCCGGGTTTCAGGTACTGTACATGTCGTGTCCCTCTAGAAGGGTGGAATGCTAACCCCGTCGCCAGAATTGACGAGGGGTTAGTATTCCAATTCGTATGACACCTCACTCGACATGTTTTGATAAAGCCAAACCAAAGATAGCATTTAACCGCGAGGTTCATAATGCACTTAAGAGTATATGGTATGACGATATCTGGAAACAGTAGAAGGAAGTGGTTCCGACCACTGCAGACAGGCTCAGCTCATGCCAGAGCACCATCTCACATGGAACCAAGCACTCTGCCTTCAGGATTGTTAAGGCCTGCCATAGGAGTGACTTATAGGTTAACATGTGTCCCATTTAAGGTTAGGTATAGGTATACTACACCTAAGTAAGAGGTGGTTACACCAACTTACCCCAGCTGAGTGATCAGCCAGTTGTGTCAAATTTGTTAGGCCAGGCCTGGGGTGGCATAATACATGCTGCAGCCCCTGGCAGGCCTTAGATACACCAATGCCCTGGGTACCTAGTGTACACTGGTACAGGGGCTCACAGGGTTATCCACTTCCAATTGGTTATGCACCTAGGGTGCATAGGGTAAATTTAGTAGAGAGAACAGCAGGCTGGGGGTCTGATTGGCAGGCCCACAGCCTCAATATGTCAAAAACCAGTGAAGCAAAAAGCAAACATTTGGGGTGACCATAGGATAGCAGACCCTACTCTCCTACAGCCATCAATACAGCAACATGAGGGTTGGTGGGGGAGTGAATATGATAGATAAGGCTGATAGGTACGTATAAGGATTATTAGATTTGGGGAGACAAGGGGGAAAAAAGAGAGCGTTACATATTTATTTGTTTAGCGCGTGCCGGTGGAAGCATCCCCTATAATGTTGGAATAATTCACAAATGGAAGGTACCTTTTAGGATGCAAGATCTGTTTATGCTGATAATGATTGGCAGTTGCTGGGATGGCAATCTTATTTCATTAAAAAGAATTGTACCGGGTCATGGTGACCTACAAGGAGGAAAGAAAAAGGGATGAGAGTAATGAAAAATAAAATACAAAGAAGGGGAGCGCGAGATAGAATGGGTATTCAAATTGAAAAAGAGGAAAAATCCAGTGATGTAATGAACAATCTCTGGTTTATTGTTGATTTACATTGTGTCAACTATAAAAAATGGTATGGAATGGGCAAACATGAGTTAAAGCTAAAGGGATAAGTAAAAATGACTAAATTCTATCTAAGAACGCTATTCGTATTATAGGCACATTGGTCAACATGAGTAAAACCTAGTAAATTATAAAGGGAATGAAGACCAGAAACTAAACCCCAAAAGGACTGTTTGAAGTGCTGTGCATGCAAAAATACATGACCATTAAAACATAATACTCTGACGGTAACGAGGTATAAAGGAAAAGAGGTCAAAAGATGGAAATAGCTAATGGTACACCCGGAGGCCCTAACCTAGTCTAAACGGTAGTGGGTGATACCGCTACCGGGCAGAGGATTGACAGCTTATCTCATCTAAAGTATTGTACGTTCCGTTGATGGTTTCGGAAGGGTTTGAAGACAGGATCGCCAGGAGTCGCAATGCAAACGAACCTGGGCGCGCGAACAATCTTTTTATGTAAAACGCCGACGTTAGAGTGACGCGTGTGTAGTCACGTGTGCATGGAAGACGTGCATCGCGTTAGACGCTACTCACAGTGCTTGTAACGATTGGTGGTAAAGCGTGTTATGCAGTTAAACAAGGGGGCATGGTATTGGCTTAGAACTGATAAACGTGGAACGAGGCACAGCAAGGGTTATGGATGCTACGTGTATAGCGTC
The DNA here is from genome assembly GCF_964204655.1 of Triturus cristatus. Classification (NCBI taxonomy): domain Eukaryota; kingdom Metazoa; phylum Chordata; class Amphibia; order Caudata; family Salamandridae; genus Triturus; species Triturus cristatus. The sequence continues at coordinate 204,454,910 of NC_140588.1, read as the reverse complement.
AGACAGGTGCTGGCTGTATTTATAGAAAGATGAGCCATCTGCGCAGAGGTGGAACACTGCCAATGTGTGGCACATCAAAATTTACGAACAGACTTAAATGGAAGTCTGTATATCATGTAAAGAAAATGTTGTAAAACAAAGTAATGAGAGCGGGAAAAAAGAAATGAAACATTAATGAACTGCCATGAATTAGTGTATACCTCTAATTGAAGGGGAAAGGGGCCACTTCATTGAAAATGAATGTAGATTCCCATCTAGCCATGTAGATGTTGGCTATTGACGGTGCTACAGATGCCCCCATACTAACGCCTTTTGTTTGGCGGAAGAGATGGCTACCAAATGTAAAAATGTTCTCTGTCAATATTATTTGGAGGCATTCCTTGATGAACAGTTTAGAACAGGGTACATTAAAAGACTCCATGAACCAATCTGTGGCTTCTATCGCTTCCTGTTGGGGGATGTTGTTATATAGTGACTCTATGTCTAGAGTCACTAGTACATCATTGTGACTGTTAAATGTAAGATGCTCCACTCTGTTGATTATATCTCTGGTATACTGTATGTAGGATCTAATGAGGGGAACAAAAGGTCTTAGTTGGTTGTCTACAAATTTGGACAATGGTTCTGTCACTGTCCCGATAGTGGAAACTATTGGTCTGTATGGGGGGTTTTCACAGTTTTTATGGATTTTGGGAACTCCATATATACATGCTGTTTTGCTTTGTGAAGAGTTCAGATAGTCGTATTCTTTGGTGGTAATATGTCCTTCTTTGAGTGCAGAGTCAGTTATAGTCTGTATTCTTTTTGCTATTTTGTTGGTGGGGTTGGTCTTAATTTTGGAATAGAATGTGTTGTCTGCTAGCATGTTTAGCATTTTGGTTTCATACTCATCTGTATTTAGGACAACAATTCCTCCTCCTTTATCGCAGCATTTTATAGTGAGGTGTTTGTTTTGGGCTAGACTATTCATAGCTAAAAACTCTTCTTTATTGAGATTATACACAGGTTTGGGGATAAATCTCAAATTTTGTTCTAGTTGTTTCAGAACTATTTGTTCAAAGGTGAAGACTTCTGGACCTACTTGTTCTAGGGTAGGTGTGAATTTAGAAGGTAGTGCTATAGTGTTAGTATGAAGGCTGTCTATTTGATTGTTAGATCCAAAGAATTTTTTAAGTCTAATTTTCCTAAAAAAGGAAAAGATATCTTGAAACAGTTCAAACTTGTTTGCTGGAGCATGAGGGACATATGTTAGACCTTTAGAAAGAAGGTCTGTGGCTGCATGGTCTAATTGTGAAGATGACAAATTAAAAATGCGTATTACATTCCGTGTTTCCAATATTGCCGATTTCTCATTTCTAACAGATATTGGGGGTCTGGTTGATAATGATGTCCCTGATAGTTCCCTCTGGGTTGGGATTGGGGTTGGAATCTGACTCTTTGTTTGCCCCTTCGTGGCCCTCGTTGGCCTAAAAAAGACTGATGGGAGGTCTTGGGGTTGAAAGAGTTATATATTTCTGATGGTTCATATTGATGTGATGGGCCCTCATTGTCAGAGTCTGAAGTGTCCGAAAAGGTGACAACTTTTTGTTGTCTAGATGTATGATCATCCATATAGTGATTCTGTTTGTAAAAATCTATATTAAGGTATGGGTAAGTTCTTTCTAGTGTGTAATATCTTTTGTCTTTGGCTAGTTTATCTGACTTTCTTTTATTTAGGTATTCCGCGAATGAGGCCAGATCTTTGTTTGACTCTTCTAGTTTTTTAGTGGCTTCTTCTATGGTGTTGTTTTTTCTGATTTTGTCTTCCAATTCGTTAAGTTAAATTTTAAGAGCTGATGTTAATTCTTTAGCAGTTTCAATAATGAGTATCATGAGATCCCTGGAGCAACGATTCGCGATCATGCTCCATTTTCCCAGGAATTCTTTATGTTGGACAAATAGTCCTGGAATGTTACGGACTCGTAAGCCCTGGGGAATTATGCCTGCTTTTAAGTATTCCAGCATGAATTCGCCATGTGCCTCCATTCTTTTGAGTTTTTTCTTGAGGTCTATTAGTTTATGGATATCTTCATTATTAACAGCGTTGGATTTGGAGATATTGCTAAAAGAGCTACTAGATCCTACTAATAACGCGAACTCTTCATCGGAAAACCCAAATGTTTTGAGATGGGCCATGATGTATATAAGGATGTGAAGGTGTGATGTATACCAAGACAAAAGGGGGGTAGAAGCGAGGGGAAGGAAACCCAAAAGAAGGCAGAGGAGAAAAAAGAAAAAGGAAAAGAAAAAAGAGAAAGAAAAAGAAAAAGAAAAGTGAAATGCAGAAACCACAGTTAAGGCACAATGGAATATTTGTTATTCATAGATGGAAGCATACCATGCGGACATCCGAATCTAGAATATCTCAGATATTATAGTGCAAATAAGAACAGTCCCACACAGACAGGCTGTGGGTAAATATGTGCGTACAACAAGGACCCCCTGTTAGTTCCAATTCCTAGGACAGGGTAAAATGCATTTGACAAATAAAATCCTAGGCAATCGTAAGTGATAAAGCTGAATGTGTGTCATAAGGTCAAAGGAGAAAACTAAAGACCACAATGAACATGAAAATACATATCTTGTTTATTTTCTAATTCAAAATAATTCATACGAAACTGAATACAAACAACAAATTGTTATACAAATGTTTGAATTAAAATCATGACAATCATAAAAATGTATTATACATAAAAAAATGAACAATATTGCAAAGTGACTAATTTTTAATCAACGCTCGTTTCGGCGTAAGTGACGCCTTCGTCAGGACAGAGTCACAATTTCTGTAATCAAGAAAAAAGGGGGTATATAAGCAATAATTTAACAATTTATTCTCATGTAATACATTTAGCGCCATGAGACCTTTGGTGATTTGTGCGCTATACAAAAATCTTTGACATTGACATTGACATTTGCCATTGTAGTCGTGGTTTAGCATGACCGACACATATTTATTATAGTTAATTTATGGTATGCTTTCATAGAGAATTAAAGTGCATGTGGTAAAATTCTGCTATCAATCAGTGATGTCCACTGTTAAGCGAACTTCTATAAGGTAGAGGGGAAAGAAATAAGGCTGGTGAAGAAGGAGTTGGATACGTGTGAAAGTGGGTATGTGAATAAGGAAGCTAGGGTAAAGAGTGATAAAGTATATACCAAAGATTCCCATGAAAGAAATATATATACATATTCAGGTCCTCAGAAGTGACAAAAGATAAACAGTACATCGGTTAGTGTACCTTTAATTCGAAAAGAGGGGGACTACTGAAGGATAGGCGACTAATGCTGTCTTCAAAGGATAAAAGCATCTAGTTACACAGACAAATAAGAAAAAGTAAGGTTAATGTAGCTGTTGAAGTGCATCAAAGTTAATTAATATCTTTGAAGGTAGTAATATGTACCTAAAAGATGTTCTGTATATGTGGCCATCAATACAGCAACATGAGGGTTGGTGGGGGAGTGAATATGATAGATAAGGGGTTGCTCCTTTACAGACCTGAGGGCGAATCGCTGACTCCTGCCGCTTGCTCTGCTCTGTGTGCCCTGAGCGCCGAGCGCCCTGCCCTGCTGAACTCCTTGTCCCCCGCCGCCGCAAGCACCAACAGCGGTCGCTGAGTGGGGACAAACTACGCTACCCTGCCGCCTGTGCGGCTAGAGACCCGCCCACAACCTTTCCCGCGCCAGGAGGCGCTTCAAAATCCGGCGCTTCCTTGGCAGAGCGGGTTGCTCCTTTACAGACCTGAGGGCGAATCGCTGACTCCTGCCGCTTGCTCTGCTCTGTGTGCCCTGAGCGCCGAGCGCCCTGCCCTGCTGAACTCCTTGTCCCCCGCCACCGCAAGCACCAAGAGCGGTTGCTGAGTGGGGACAAACTACGCTACCCTGCAGCCTGTGCGGCTAGAGACCCGCCCACAGCCTTTCCCGCGCCAGGAGGCGCTTCAAAATCCGGCGCTTCCTTGGCAGAGCGGGTTGCTCCTTTACAGACCTGAGGGCGAATCGCTGACTCCTGCTGCTTGCTCTGCTCTGTGTGCCCTGAGCGCCGAGCGCCCTGCCCTGCTGAACTCCTTGTCCCCCGCCGCCGCAAGCACCAACAGCGGTCGCTGAGTGGGGACAAACTACGCTACCCTGCAGCCTGTGCGGCTAGAGACCCGCCCACAACCTTTCCCGCGCCAGGAGGCGCTTCAAAATCCGGCGCTTCCTTGGCAGAGCGGGTTGCTCCTTTACAGACCTGAGGGCGAATCGCTGACTCCTGCCGCTTGCTCTGCTCTGTGTGCCCTGAGCGCCGAGCGCCCTGCCCTGCTGAACTCCTTGTCCCCCGCCGCCGCAAGCACCAACAGCGGTCGCTGAGTGGGGACAAACTACGCTACCCTGCAGCCTGTGCGGCTAGAGACCCGCCCACAACCTTTCCCGCGCCAGGAGGCGCTTCAAAATCCGGCGCTTCCTTGGCAGAGCGGGTTGCTCCTTTACAGACCTGAGGGCGAATCGCTGACTCCTGCCACTTGCTCTGCTCTGTGTGCCCTGAGCGCCGAGCGCCCTGCCCTGCTGAACTCCTTGTCCCCCGCCGCCGCAAGCACCAACAGCGGTCGCTGAGTGGGGACAAACTACGCTACTCTGCAGCCTGTGCGGCTAGAGACCTGCCCACAACCTTTCCCGCGCCAGGAGGCGCTTCAAAATCCGGCGCTTCCTTGGCAGAGCAGGTTGCTCCTTTACAGACCTGAGGGCGAATAGCTGACTCCTGCCGCTTGCTCTGCTCTGTGTGCCCTGAGCGCCGAGCGCCCTGCTGAACTCTTTGTCCCCCGCCGCCGCAAGCACCAACAGCGGTCGCTGAGTGGGGACAAACTACGCTACCCTGCAGCCTGTGCGGCTAGAGACCCGCCCACAACCTTTCCCGCGCCAGGAGGCGCTTCAAAATCCGGCGCTTCCTTCGCGTCGAGGGATGCGCGCGGGCGTCGCCGGGCTGAGCCCGGGCAGAGGGCAGGCCGTCTGTGGCCGTCCGGGGCCGGAAGAGGCCGGGCCGGGCCACCCCCCTTGGTTCCTGCAAGTAAGACTTACCATAAGACTTGTTACGTACTGTGTGGCAAACACCATTGCAACCTGTAATTTTATCTGTTCATAGTACTCGTATATCTGTGGCCTTATTCGTTGTGCCCACATTTAAAGCATGCCTGTAACACCGCCTATACAACCATCTAAAGGCAAGACAACACTAGTGGGAGGTCCACGGAAAGGGACACTAGATCATTTTTTGGCCAAAGCTGTCTCTAAGTTGGACAACGAAATAGCGGATACGGAACGCCGTCTGTCCCAGGGTTTACCCCCTAATAAACGCTCCTCCCTGGGCATTATTCAAACGATTCCTTCTCCTACATCTAGAACACATAATTTGGCCAATACTTCCGTTTCAACCAATGACCCGGGTATTCCTCTACTTCTTCAAGATCTGCCGCCAACAGCAGATTCTTCAAGGGATCTAATCATTATTAACACTAACATGGACCTTTCCCCACACTCCACTTTGGAAGGGGTTCCACCAAATATGCCTCCAAAAGTAAAATCAAGGCCTATCAGAAAAACGAATTCCCCTAATAAACCTAGACCTGTGGCAACCCTGAAAAGAAAGAGGGGCGGTGCTGGAGCGACAGGCAGCCGTTTTAAAGCACCGAGATTACCCCCCAGCCCCTTAAAATGTAAAGACATTGCGTTGCCCATTGTGTCTGATCCTAATGATGGACTAATCCAGAGAATCGAACATCTTGTGAAATCACTTTTATTACCTCTCTCTGAGAGAATAAAAAGGCTAAGTGAACAACTAGACACCCTAACAGCCATATCTTCTTCGAACAGCTCCTTGTTGAAAGATCTGGCCATTTCTCAACCAACTGATGGCCAGAGGAAATCACCAGATATGATTCTTGTAAGAGATGTCTCACTGCCCAATAAAGCAAACACACAGCCCCCAGCTATCTTAGCTGATTCTGAAAATGTGCCCACATCTTCAGGAGCCGGGAAAAAATTAGCCCCGCAAGACACACTGGGAGGGCAAAATAGCAGCACCCCTAGGGCGCCAAATTTACATAAGTCTATTCAAAGAATGGATGAGCATATTGACTTACCACCTGAGTCTGCCCGCTATGTCACCATACTTACGGGTGTTCCAAAATTAAGCCCAGGAAAGAAAGAGGGGTTCGTGGAACTTAAAAATAAAGTAATATATTGGTTAAGCAAGAATAGACCTCTGCCCCCAAATCTTAACGGCGAGATTTTATTCGTACGAAGGCTGACCTGGCTTGGGTGTAGGCCTAAAGACATAGAGGGTGATATTGTAACTATAAATTTTAAAGATCAGAAAGTAGTTACTTACATAGCGGATTGGTTTTTAGAAAGAGGAGTGGAAGGAATATCAACTCGTGTTCTGAGTTACTTCTACCCTCAATCCCTTCTCACCCCCCATGGTAACACATCCATCTGTAAGCCACTCAGAAATATGAGAACAGTTCTAGCGTCCAAACACCCAAGAACTATGAAATCTGTCCCTTTGCTTCAACATCCTAGAAATTCTAGTCTCTGGATTGCTTCCCCCTCCTTTTCACCTTTTCCAGATAGGCCTCACTTCTATCAACATCAGCACAACTACAATTTACCTCAGTATCCAACTTGGACTGTACCAGTCACAAACCGTTTTGAGGCACTGACAGACTTAGAAGACCCTGATTGACAGATGGAACCTAGCTTGGAGGTTTATCCATGTGGAGCCCCTACTATGCCACTTAACACCCACGTTGATACCTCTTATCCTGGAACGGATATTGCTAATATTTGTAATAAGGGAACTCTAAACTGCGAGGCACCTATTGATCAGCCACAAATTAGTAGCGACAAATTATACCTGGGTACCACCTCCAACTCTGATTGTCCACCCCATCCTAGTCCCCCTCTTTACCACACTATTACATCTAGAGCTAAAAATAAAAATGCTCCTTTAAAGAGGGAAATACGGGATGCTGAAACTATCATCTCATGGAACGTCGCAGGCCTGTCAAACAAAATATCGCACCAACCCTGGCTAGATATAGTTACTTCTTATGGTATTATCTGTCTCCAGGAAACATGGGCCGCAGACGAACTCCATATTCCAGGATATCAGACCTTTCATGCCCCTGCACAAATAAGCTCACAGGGGAGAAATAAAGGAGGTTTGGCTATATACGTCTCTATAATGCAGGGCATAAAGGTACTAAGATATATATTTACTGAGTACTATCAGATTTTACTCGCTAGTTGGGGGCAGGTAAAATATCTGACCCTCATAAACTTTTATAACAATATTCCCAGCAACAATGTAGAAAGCCAGATCGATAGTCTTATGTCGAGTGTTAATGCTATCAAGACCCAGAAAAAAGACGAGCTGGTGTTGATCTGGCTGGGCGACTTTAATTGCACTATTTGCCCACATGCTTCCAATGGCATTTGCGGCCTTGGTAAACATAAGGATGACAACCCAACTCATTTCGTTCACTCAACACTGGGCGATACCTTTAACTATATGCTTTTTTATTTTAATTTGTGTTTTATTAACGAACTCTGCATCCCGAACATTCCCTTCAAACCAACCTTTCACGGGACTAGCTATCGCCTGGGAAACACTCAACGTTTTCTTCAGTGATCACTACCCAATAGCCTTTAATCTTAAAATTAGAAAGACTCATGAGATCCCCGTAGACAAGCTTAAATATCATTCTAACATAAATTTAGCTACAAAAAACGGCTATTCCATAAAATGGGATAGGGTTAACCCCGCCGTTTTTCTACATACTCTAATGGGATCCAGCCAACCTGACATTCTTGCCTGTCTGACAGAAAAAGAGGAGTCATCAGTACTCCTGACCCCTTTTTTAAAAATCCAACTTGAACTTAAAAAATTACTAACTAGAGAGCATCAATCTAACTCTAAAATTGGCCACGGTTGGTTTGACAAAAACTGCACTAAAGCTCTTCAAGCTCTAAAAAGGGCTTTGCATGAAACTATCAAATCACCTGCTGAGATTAGTAAAGCCAGAAAACTGTACAATCTGGCCATAAAAACAAGGAAACAGACTTTAAAGAAAGAGGCTTGGTCGGCCTTAATTGAAGCCTCCAAATCCAAGGACAACTTAGCCTTTTGGAAAGTGGTCAATGCTCCCTATTTACAGAAAAACCAGACAGATATTATCGATATGGCTATTAATGGTGAAACTTGGGTAAATCACTTCAAAAACCTATATGATAAAGTAGAAAACCCCGATTATGGTAACTCCCTGATTGACGGGGTAACCATCCAATCATCCATAATTCTACCAAATACATTCCCGATAGGCATTTCCTTCAATTGTATGGAGATTATAAAAGCAATCAAAGACAGTCCTTCAGGCAAAGCCCCTGGCCCTGACGGAGTCCCGATTGATGTCTACAAAGCAGAAATTGATCTGTGGGCTCCCCTGTTAACAAATGTTTTAAATAATTTTAATCGGCACGGGCTCCCACCATCTTGGTCTGAAGCTATAGTCGTCCCTATTTTTAAAAAAGGAGACAGAAATGACCCCACCTGCTACCGGCCAATTTCACTCTTAGATGCTCTAATGAAGGTAGCAGCACGGGCAATTTTAAACAGAATACAACTTTGGGCAGAGGGAAAAAATGTATTATCTCACTTGCAGTATGGTTTTAGCCCAGGAAAAGGGACTATAGAACAGAGTTTAAATTTGGCCTTAGTTTTATCAAAATACACGCAGGCAAAAAAGGGAAATCTTTTCGTTACATTTGTGGACCTGAGTTCCGCATTTGACTGCGTGAGCCATGAGTTATTATGGTCCATATTATCTGAAATGGGTTTAGATCTTAACATTCTCCAATTTATAAAAACTCTGTATAGTGACGCAGGCGCTAGAGTACGCTATGGAAATAAAGGTGAGTGCTCTGATAAATTTCCTATCAAGAGAGGGGTACGTCAGGGGTGCATTCTAGCCCCCCTCCTCTTTACCCTATACATAAACTCCATTGGCCAATATTTAATGGAATCACAGCATGATTACCCAAAAATCTTGGGAGCTCCGACCCCAATACTCCTTTATGCTGACGATGCCGCCATTATGTCTCGGAACAAGATAGGTCTCCAGAGGGCTGTCTTGAAATGTGCGACTTATATGAAAGAACGAGGGTTAAAAATTAACATTACAAAAACATATACGATGGCCTGTGGCCCTGGAACAAAGAAAGTGCCCTGCTCAATCTTTTTAGATAGCAAGAGGATTGAGACCACAGACCATTTCTCCTACCTTGGAATACATTTTGATAGGAGGGGAAATTGGCATACAGCTGTAAATGCCAGAAATTTGGCCTTCGTCCGAGCAATTGGCGCCCTTAAACAGTTTTCAGCTAAACTAGGCGGCAGACCAGTGAAAGAGCTGATTGTTCTTTACAAGGCTAAATGCATTTCTACTGCCACCTATGGAGCGGGTCTTTGGGGAATTGAAAATCCACAACTACTACAAAAAACAGAAAACCAGTTTGTGTTATCTTTTAGGAGTTTCTAAATCAACATCAACTTTTTTTATACATATCGAACTGGGTATGCTGTACATTTCAGATATTATTAAAATTGCGCCTATACTCTTGTGGCATAAGATTTGTGTTACTCCTGAGACTCAATTGAATAGAGACTTGATTACTGACTGTCTCAAACTCGACGGATTAACCAATATCAAATGGCTCACCTACGTAAGAAACATGATGACTGACCTTGGCCATCCTGAGTTCTTCACAAGGCCTTCTACCATGGAAACGGTTTCTAGGAAGACCCTAAGAGAGTTGGCCTTAAACCACTTAACAACTAACAGATGGAACCTGGAAAAAACAAAAAATACAGTCATCAACTTCCAAAAAATAACCATGCAAGAAGGCCTTCAAAATTATCTGCTAACTCAGCCTACTTGTTACGCCCGAATGCTTCTGACTCGTCTCAGATTTGGAATTTTTTTTCGTATGATTGCTTTCCCTCTCTGCAACTCTTGGTCAAATGAACTCCCACTATGCCCTTGTGATGATACCTCTGCCCAATCTAATATTCATTGTGTTCTTTTTTGTAAATTCTACCAGCTGCCCAGGGGGGCTTTTTTGAAACCACTTTTAAAGTCCTGGGGGATCCGCACTTGTAGACTGGCCATGTTTAGGTTATTACAGCTGGAAAATGAATGTACTATCATTGCAGTAACGAGTTTTTTAAAGCTGGCTGTTAAGTTTCGGAGCTCTATGTAAATATTTTAATATGCATTTTCTGCAATTTTTCATTAACAGGGGATTGTTCTGATTGACTTTGATTATATAAAAACAAAATCCTCTTAATATTTTTATCTGTATATATATGTATGTACTTTTTAATGTATGTTTTTTAATGTATGCTTTTATGATTTTACTTTGAAAATCGAATAAAGCTTTCTTGATTGATTGATTGATTGATTGATAGATAAGGCTGATAGGTACGTATAAGGATTATTAGATCTGGGGAGACAAGGGGAAAAAAAGAGAGCGTTACATATTTATTTGTCTAGCGCGTGCCGGTGGAAGCATCCCCTATAATGTTGAAATAATTCACAAATGGAAGGTACCTTTTAGGATGCAAGATCTGTTTATGCTGATAATGATTGGCAGTTGCTGGGATGGCAAACTTATTTCATTAAAAATAATTGTATCGGGTCATGGTGACCTACAAGGAGGAAAGAAAAAGGGATGAGAGTAATGAAAACTAAAATACATAGAAGGGGAGCGCGAGATAGTATGGGTATTCAAATTGACAAAGAGGAAAAAAACAGTGATGTAATGAACAATCTCTGGTTTATTGTTGATTTACGTTGTGTCAACTATGAAAAATGGTATGGAATGGGCAAACATAAGTTAAAATTAAAGGGATAAGTAAAAATGACTAAATTCTATCTAAGAACGCTATTCGTATTATAGGCACATTGGTCAACATGAGCAAAACCTAGTAAATTATAAAGGGAATGAAGACCAGAAACTAAACCCCAAAAGGACTGTTTGAAGTGCTGTGCATGCAAAACTACATGACCATTAAAACATAATACTCTGACGGTAATGAGGTATAAAGGAAAAGAGGTCAAAAGATGGAAATAGCTAATGGTACACCCGGAGGCCCTAACCTAGTCTAAACGGTAGTGGGTGAGACCGCTACCGGGCAGAGGATTGACAGCTTACCTCATCTAAAGTAGTGTACGTTCCGTTGATGGTTTCGGAAGGGTTTGAAGACAGGATCGCAAGGAGTCGCAATGCAAACGAACCTGGGCGCGCGAACAATCTTTTTATGTAAAACGCCGACGTTAGAGTGACGCGTGTGTGCACGGAAGACGTGCATCGCGTGAGACGCTACTCACAGTGCTTGTAACGATTGGTGGTAAAGCGTGTTATGCAGTTAAACAAGGGGGCATGGTATTGGCTTAGAACTGATAAACGTGGAACGAGGCACAGCAAGGGTTATGGATGCTACGTGTATAGCGTCAGACAGGTGCTGGCTGTATTAATAGAAAGATGAGCCATCTGCGCAGAGGTGGAACACTGCCAATGTGTGGCACATCAAAATTTACGAACAGACTTAAATGGAAGTCAGTATATCATGTAAAGAAAATGTTGTAAAACAAAGTAATGAGAGCGGGAAAAAAGAAATAAAACATTAATGAACTGCCATGAATGAGTGTATACCTCTAATTGAAGGGGAAATGTATTCCTGGTAATGAAGAAGGGAGGGACAGATATATATTTAAATGTAAGGAATATAAAAAGGGGGGGGGGGAAAGGGGGGGGGGGGTTGTTTGTGTTGTGGTATTAGGGGTTCATGGTCCAAAACTGAAAGTATCTTAGGTGAGAAAAAATTGCTGTACATAGATGTATATACCAAAAAGGATCATTAGCGGCAGTGGTATGAATGTGAATACAGATTCAGGGATGTTTATATAATTGCATTTTCCCAAGGTAATTCGCTGTTCAGACCCTTTTTGAATGTATTCAATGAGAAGATCCAAAATACCTCTCGTCTTTAAAAGTCCATTTACATGTTAACGAGGCTTTGTTTATTTTTTCACCCCTTCATCTCCACATGGTGAAAGGGACAAATCCTTTCTTTGACAAAGGTAACCTTTGCCTACTGTCCTGCTTCGTGGATATTTCTTTTTCGATGCAGCGCAGGAGAGAAGAAGTTTGTTTATTCCTATTCACCTTTCCTGACCCCTGCAGCTGCTTATCACATCAGGTTGTGACACAAAGTTTGACTAATGGAGTAGGTAAGAGAATATGTTACTATTTGTTTTTCTTTTAAAAATCTGCACAGGCCCAGCAGGACACATACTTCGTGAGTGCTTCATTTAAACAGTTGTTATCATTATCATGGCCGATGCAGGACAACAATAAGACAAAATGCCCAGATAACTCTGGTGATTAATGATCCTGCTGGAGAGCAATCATTTGTCTGTTAGTAGTTTTTAAATGCAGATGAACTGTATTTTATGTGGAAGCTCAGTGGGTTACTGCCTTTGTCACAGAGATTCTTGTGTTACGTGCAGTTCAGAAGTTACAATCCTAACATAGGACAGTGACCAATGAACTGTCATCAAAGAGCTGCATACAAACATGAATGGTATAGTTAGAACCTCGATTTTTCTGTTTTGTGATATAGTTAGAACCTCCTCAGTCTTTCATTATTCTAATGTTGCTAAAATTAGTATGTTTAGGCAGATATACATTTTTATCAGTAAAGCTGACTCCCATGGAATACTCTTTAAATCCTAAGGTTGTGTTTCCCAGACCAAACCCTCTTAAAATGCCCACCAGTATGGATGACATGTGATTCATACACCATGTAATCCTCATTGGCTTATGTGACATTCCCTGTAGACTGATTTATATACTTGTATGATTCATTGTCTCTGTATAATGTGTGGTGGTCTAAAGTACTGACACACTACACTGATATGAGTTGCGCTATACAACAAATGAAATGCATGAGAGAGGGGCTACGTAAAGATGAGGGGCACTGTTGGGGGGTGGCAGTGAGGGAATCTGTGTAAGAGGTCATTGGGTGGAGGGGGGAGCTAGGGAGAGACGAGGGGCACTAGTGGAGGGTGGTAGTGAGGGAGTCTGATGAGGAGGTCATGAGGGGGAGGGGCTACAGAGAGATGAGGGGCACTGGTTGAGGGTGGCAGTGAGGGAATCCAAGGAGGAGGTCACGAGGGGGAGGGGCTATGGTGAGATGAGGGGCACTTTTGGTGTGTTTCAGTGAGGGAATCCGAGGAGGAGGTCAATAGGGGGGTCCATGGAGGGATGAAGGGCACTGTTGGAAGGTGGTACGGAGAAAGAGATATTGGTGCGGCGCCAAAAAAGACAGCGCTAAAACCGGCCCTGTCATGGCCTTTCTGTTTTTGTTTATTTAATTAGCAGTCGGGTCATAAGGGCTACTGTGGAACATACTTTAAAGTGCATGCTTATTATATTTACTGCTATATTCAATGTTTTAAGTTTGAAGGTGATTTTACTAATGTTTTTACCGGGAAAAATGAAAGTGGAGCCCGATAATGCCTGATATGGGGCCCACGGTCAGCTGTGAGATAAGGTGCACTGGAGAGGAGTAGTGGATAATCAAGCCTGTAAGGGAGGGCGTTGCAGAGTCCGGGGTCAGGTGGAGGTAGTAATGAAGAGGGATTCTCCCTGAAGGCTCGCACAGAGGGAGCCCAAGAAGTGTCAGTTGCCTGATACTCCCACCTCAGAAACCTCCTCTTCCCATCAAAGGAACATTACATAGAAAAAATACTTTTTGAGAGTGATAATATTTAGAAAGAGATTTGAAAAAGAGTGCGTTTTACTGGGCCTTGTAAGACTAAGAAGAGATAAAGGAGGGCCCTGAAGCAGGCCTGCCTAGACATATATGCAACAAAACGAGCACGTAGTGGCCAACCCAAATGCACCCTTGGCCCACCCAAATAAAAATTCCTGGAGCCAGGCCTGATGTAAAGAAGGGATCAGTCTATCTCGCTACACAAACAAATCAGCCTTGCTGCACGAATTTAATTTAAACATGGCGCGCATTTGGCTAATAGAAATGGTATCATGATATTTATCTTAGTATGGCAAGTAATGCAACTGTAAGCAAGATAATCGCCGTGGGTTTTCTTAGGGGTAAAAATGGAGTTAGAAATAAATAATCCCATAGGTGACCTGCCCTCAATTTCGCTCCAGTTGCGGAATCCAAATGGAATAGAAAGTGGGCATAAGGCATTCGGCTGTAGATTAAGAATTGTGTTATCAATGCGATTATCAAGCCTCTGTATTAATAGTGCATTTTATGTATTAGAAAATCAAGCAATTGTTTTAAAACCTGGGCGCAGAAACAACATATATTTTACGGACTCGAAGTCGACCATAGTCAGTCAGTAAAAGATAACGTAGCGCGACTGCCATCTAGTGGGCAATGATAACTTTAACTAGATCTTTAAAAAACATATCTGATTTTTTTCATCACTTTCTCGTTCAAAATGGCACAACAGTTTCTTAAAATATGGCATCCCATTTTAGAGCCATTACGGGGAACCTTTTACAATTACGTGCATTCATCAGGAGAAGGCTAGTTCTGTAATCGGGCTGCTCGTTTCACATTCCTATTCAGGGAGCGAGCGAAGAAATGATGGCACCGTTCCACGCACCTCCTGACAAAAGCCGGTGATAGCATTCTATCCTGAGTCAGTTTCGGAGAAAGAGAAATGATTAGGAAAACAACTCCTACACCGAAAGAAAAAACTGTGCTGTGCAGCTTTTTTTTCAGAGGAAACTATAATGATAAATTCACAGAGCGATCCTTCGCGTCTCTTTGGGGCATATCAACAAGCAGGCGATAAAAAATGATCGCGGCTTTTGCGGCCGTTTTCGGACGAAAAGCCGCGATAATTTTATCGCCTAATCAGCAAAGTCACGCTAACGCGTGAAACCTTGCTTTAGCGTCAGGATTCCTAACGCCCAGCTTTGCATCTCTAACGAGATGCAAAGTGGGCGTTCCTGACCTGGCATGACAGGAAAAATGTCGGTAAGCGACATTTCTCCTATCAGCAAGCCTAACGCTATGAAGCATAGCGTCAGGAAAAGTAGCGATAACCCCTGTTATCGCTACTTTCCTTACGCCTGCTTCAGGACTGACTTAGCCATGATATCCTATGGAAGGTGGATATCATGGCTAAGTTTGTGAGTCCCTATCAACTAGCTAACGTGAGATTATCGCTGGGTTTCCAGCGATAATCTCACGTTAGCCAGTTAGCGCTAGCATTTTTATCACTGATGAGATAAGCGTTGCTAATAGCACGCTATCTCAGCGATATAAAATTGGCGCTAGCCGGCGATAATTATCCGAGCGCTAAGTGCGCTCAGCGATAATTATCGCCGGTTGTTGTTGATATGCCCCTTAGTATGAAAACCCTTCTAGAACTTTCACTCCATTTTAGACATTCTGCCGTGGCACATACCGATTGCTAACTATGGTCTCCTTCTATGTAAGCTCTAGCCTGTAGCCATGGGCCTGTAGCTCGGTTTTGGGGACTTTACCTACTCCTATAGCTCCAGGCAGCTGACAATAATGAATATGCGACCCAAGGGGCATAGCATCAACCTGGCGATAAAAAATTATCGCCCCTTTTGCGGACGTTTTGGGCCGAAAAGCGGCGATAATTTTATCGCCTAATTAGCAAGGTCACGCTAACGCGTGAAACCTTGCATTAGCGTCGGGATTCCTAATGCTCTAATGAGATGCAAAGTGGGCGTTCCTGACCTGACATGACAGGAGAAATGTCGCTAAGCGACCTTTCTCCTATCATCAAGCCCCACGCTATGAAGCATAGCGGCAAGAAAAGTAGCGATAACCCCTGTTATCGCTAGTTTCCTTACGCCTGCTTCAGGACTGACTTAGCCATGATATCCTATGTAAGGTGGATATCATGGCTAAGTTTGTGAGTCCCTATCAGCAAGCTAACGCCACACTTCGTGAGATTATCGCTGGGTTTCCAGCGATAATTTCACGTTAGGCAGTTAGCGCCAGGATTTTTATCGCTTTTGAGATAAGCGTTGCTAATAGCACGCTATCTCAGCGATAAAAATCCACGCTAGCCGGTGACAATTATCCTAGCGCTCAGTGCGCTTAGCGATAATTATCGCCGGTTGTTGCTGATATGCCCCCAATTACTTAAAGCAATGCTATGTAAGGAAAGATGACGCTGATCAGTGAAAGGCTTTGTCCTAGTTTAAGCCAAATTTAAATCATTAGGAAGATTATATTTAAGGCTGACTTAAGAGAGTTTTATCGCTTAGGGCAGTTAAATCTGCGATAAGTAAGGCAAAGCATGTTTTTTTGGCTTGAGATAGATTTCATACAGTCTTAAGGAAAACAAAACCTTAGGCCGGTATTAATCATTTATTCATCCAGCTCAATGCAGAAAGCCACCTCGCTGCACTGCGTGAAAGGAAGAATGGAGGGGAAGCGCTTTATTTAACACTATACAGCGCATTTCTGTCCTTTCCTAGCGCTGCCACACTTTTGGCTGCCTAGAGTCAACACCAGGAAACATTGCGTCATGGTGCAAGGGTGCCTGCGTTGTAGGCAGGATTGCTTTTGTGCAGGAAGGGATACCTTCCTGCACAAAAACAACCCTCAGAGGGGCAGATTTACTAGAAAGTGACGCATCTGTAGAGATGCGCCACTTTCCCTGCGCCAACATGCAAAACCCTTGCATCACCATGATGTGCCGTATTGTAAATACGGCGCACCATGGCGCAAGGATTGACAGATGCGTCAGAAATTCTGACGCATCTGTTGACGGAAAAGTCACGCATTGCTGGAGTCGTGTCGCAAGCACGACGCAACTCCAGCAATGCTCAGTGGTGCCCTATGCCTAACATGCTGTGTCACTCCTTACGCCAGCTTCAAGCAGGCGCAGGGTTTTGACGCAGCATGGACGTAAAAGTGACTCAGTGAAATCTTGTAGATATTACTGCATCACTTTTACGGGGCTTCCTGCGACGGAACGCCCACCCTGCATACATTAGACCTGACGCAGGTGTAATGTGGCGCAGGGCTTCACAACGTGACGCATCTCCCTAGATGCGTCACGTTGTAAATGGGCCGCATCTTTTACGCTGCCGCTGCGTCACAAAAGTGACGCAACGACGGTGCAAAAGTGACGCAAGGGGCTTGTGAATCTGCCCCAGAATTTCTCCTTGTTACTCTTAACCTGGGGAGGCATAGCATTTCGATGCATTCCCAGATCTACCACTCATGGTAAATCAGAGAACCCACCAAAATCCATGGGTGGATGCGTGGAAACACCTACCCTACACCAATGGGTCGCCTCCCTAGGGCAGAGTAACTCAAAGCACGATTTGGCCCACATTTTTCAAACCATGCAGGGCTAGACACGTTGGCCTTGCGTACAGGGCCAGCCCTAAGACTGACTACGGGGCAGGGGGTCATTGCGATGTGATGGCAGAATCTTATAAAGATGGAAATCAAATCTAAAATGTAATTAATGAAATTGATCATTTTCCTTAGGTATTAACATGAAAACACAGTAAAATGACACATAGTTGAAATGTGCAAAGTGCACAAGGCAGGCTTGTTCATTGGTAGGCCGCTGTTATGTTTTCCCTTTAACAAATAGAAACTTTAGAAATAGCTGAATGTGGGATGGTGGAATCTGACTATATGGTTGCCCCCACTTTTTGCCTAGTGTTTTGCTGGTTTATGACTTAGTTGGACTGGGATCCTGCTATTCAGGGCCCCAGTCTATCAGCTTTCTCTGTACAATGGTTTCCATGTTCTAAACTCTTCCCTGCTTGAATCCACAGTCCCTGCGCATTGGAAACACGCCTTGGTGACCCCTCTCCTAAAAATGCCTACTGCCGACCCAAGTGTTCTCTCTAATTATCGGCCAATTTCACTCCTGCCTGCCTTCTCCAAAATTCTTGAGAGACACATTCACTCCCATCTTTCCCAGGTTGTCGAAACTAACAAAATCCTTCACCCCTCTCAATTTGGCTTTAGAACCGTATTTTACACAGAAACCACATTGTTGGGGGTCACGGAGAAGCTGCGCCATCATCTCGATATCGGTGACACAGTCGCGCTCATACTACTGGACCTCAGCACGGCGTTTGACACAATTTCCCATTCAATTTTAATCAACACACTGAGGTCCTTGGGCATCTGTGGCTCAGCCTTGGATTGGATCATTTATTTTCTAGCCAACAGCACTTTTCAAATCTTCTCTGCCACAGCTACTTCCAACATTCACCCTTCACCTTATGGTGTACCACAGGGCTCCATCCTTAGTCCACCGCTTTTCAATTTAAATGTCAGGCCTCTAGCGAATATAGCCGAACAGGCTGGCCTGACTCTTTTCACTTACGCCGACGACTCCCAGATCATCTTTTCCCTTTCCACACTGACCCCGGCTCGACATCCCTTCTTCAGATGGGCCTAGGGAAAATCGCTACATGGATGAACCGCAACCACCTTAAATTAAATGGTGAAAAGACTGAAGTCCTCGTTTTAGGCAAACAGAAAGATCTGTGGGGCCCGCTACATTGGCCTGCTGAGATGGGTGCCCTCCCGCAGCCCTCCAGCCATGTCCGTAATCTGGGGCTCACAATCGATGACTCACTAACCATGCACCATCAGGCTGTTAAGGTCACAGCCATTTGCTTTACCATCCTGAAATGGCTTAGGAAGATCATCTGGATGTTGCCAGGGGACACCCAGAAAACTGTGGTCCATGCCCTCATCACCTCTCGGCTGTTCTATGGAAATGTCCTTTATCAGGGATCCAACAAGGCAGTGACCCGAAGACTACAGTTGGTACAGAACTTTTGCAGCAAGATTACTTTGCAGGGTTCCCAAAGCCACCCCCATCTCTGGCTACCTTCACGACCCTCTGGCTCAGGGTAGAGAGCTGTATTAAGTTCAAAACCCTGAGCTATATGTTCAAGATCAAAATGGGAACGGCACCACAGTATCTGAAATCCCTCGTCCATCCCTATGCCCCCACTCGCCATCTACGGTCTGCTACTCACGAAAACTTCACAGTACCCAGGTTCAAACTCTCCAGGATGGGGGGAAGATCTTTCGCATACCTAGGTCCATCACTGTGGAACACCCTTCCTCCCGCCATTCGCAAAGAGACCATCGACACACATTTCCGCATATTCCTCAAGATCTGGTTATTTAACCAGTAACTCCATCTACTATTGCCTTTACTTACACCTAGTCCGCCCGGCGCCGTGAAAACCCTTTTTAGGTAGCTGTTGCGCCATACAAATTAAATAAATAAATAAATAAATGTACATTAGGTACATTCCTAATTGGATTCTGGAGTGCCTTATAAGCCCCTAGTGTATGGTATACTATGTACCTAGGGCATACGTACCTCAGAGGCCTACCATAGGCTGAAGCATGTATTATGCCACCCCTGGGAAGTACTCCAAAATGACACCACAGGTCTGCTACTGCAGCCTGGGTAAGGTGGTGCTTGCACCCCTTACAGTGGTATAGGCTACCTATATCACTACCGTTGCACACACATCTAAAACCTATAAGTCACTCCTATGGCAGGCCTTAACAATCCTGAAGGCAGAGTGCTTGTTTTTTATGTGAGAGGATGCCCCTGCATGAGCAGAGCCCCTCTCCAGCGTTCGGAGTACCTCCTCTGATGCTGTTTGTGGTGCAGCCTGACCATATACTCTTAAGTGCATTATAACCGCGCGGTAAATGCTAACTTTGGGATGGCTGCATGGAAACATGTCGTGTTTGGTGTCAAACGCTTTGGAATACTACCCCCCCACACCAGTTCTGGTGGCGGGTGTAGCATTCCACCTTTCTAGAGGGAGAGACATGTTCACACTGGTCTAACCCGGTAAAGACTTTCTACAGCCCTGGCATCACAAAATGGATGCCACTGCCACAGACACAGGTCTGGCCTCCTGCTGCTGACCGAAACTCTGGCAGGGGAGGCCTGGGCAATAGGTTTCCTGTCCCAGGGAGGTGTAACCACGTCCCCAGACAGGCAGATGTGTATTGGGGCTGGGCGGGAGCACTCTCTGGTGCTTTGAAGTCCTGCACTGGCGGCACACATGATGTCCCTGTGCATAGTCCAGTTCAAACCGGTTGCAGGGGCTCCCTGACCCTGCTCTGGCATGAAACTGGACAAAGTAAATGGGTGTAACCACCCCTCTTTCCAAACCCTCCCATAGATGGGTCCCTAGAATATGTCCAACCCCCAAACTTAGTATAAGTATGGGAACCCAGTCCTTGCAACTTTAGATTACCCTGGATGAAACTCTGCAATATATATCCTGGACCTTCGCGTTCTATTTCGACTAGAAGACAGAAGAAATCTCCCTTGGGGTCAAGGAGTGACTCCCCTGCTTGGCAGGCACCAAAGAAGCAACTGGCCAGTCTGCATCGCTGAAGCTCCCGCATCACGAGAGGTGGATTTCCGGACTTCCCCGAGGCTACCCTGAGTCCACAGCAAAGCTGAGGCCCATGGCTATCGTGGGTGATTTGGAACCATGATCCCAGGACACCGTACATTTTTTCGGCTCCATCATCTTCCTGCTCTTCCTCAAAGTTGTGCTTTGGGCTCTGAGTAGCCCCAGCCTTGACCACCTCCAGCACCGAAGATTTATGGCCTCCACTCCATGAGTGACCCGTAGGCCAATTTCCAGTGCGACTGCTCAAGGCTCCTTCGCGATCGCTAGCCATTGGCTAGTGGATCTCCACAAAGGTGACTCCTTTTCTGATTGAGCTTTCCTGGTTGCTCCAGAAGTGCCCAGATTTACCCTTGCTGGGTGAGTCCCCCAGACCTTGCTGGTCTGAACCAACGTCCTTTCTCTGATTCCAAGTGACTTTCCGTTGCCAAGGTTTGTTGGGTCCAATCTGGTCACCGACACTGCAGCACTAAACAGACTTCATGGGACAGCTCGAATCCAGCTCCTGGTCATCATCAGTGCCTCCTGGACCTCGTGGATGAATAGTCAAGACACCCGTCAACTCACCTAAAGCACCCGACATCTGTGGACATTGGTCTATTGTGCCCTTGGTCACTGGTAAGTGACTCAGACTCTGTCCCCTCGCTTCGGACACTTCTCCTCTTCATGGCAGCAGCACTTCTTCGCCAGCTCCCATTGAAATCGACAAAGCGACCCGACGGTCTCGTCAAGCCCTGTTTGACGCCACCACGTTGTGGAGGAAAGAAATAGATCAAAGAATAAGAAAAAAGCAAGCGTTGAATAAAAAGAAAGAGAGGATGTCTATGGCTGATCATGCAAAAGCGCATTTAGAAAATAAGGTTCAGGAAGGGGTTGAAATGGCAGATAGGCATCATAGGGCTAAGGCGACAAAATGTTACCCCGCTCATTCTCCCAGGGACCTTGAGGTTGAAGGAGAAGAGGGGGACTCATTGTTGAATGCTATTCTTGAAGGTCCACCTCCTGCCTATGCTCCGGCTCCTATGTATCCCGCTCTTCCTAAAAATTTTCCTAACGCTCCACCCCCACCAGTGGTGGCTCAGGCTGCCCCACCCATTGTACCACTGCCTGACACTTTAACTCCCGTCATCCTGCCAGCACCCCTCCCTCCAGCAGTTCATACCGCCCCACCTATTGACCCAACCCCGACCATACATTCTCATCTGCTTGATAATCAGTCTATTGGTACCCCTGTTGGTGACCCTTATGCCACTTCGGACCAAATGAGATGGTCCTCTCTTATGCCCAATACCCTGTTTGGATTCTTTGGAACCCCTAGAAAGGAGTCTTTGAGGTCTGCTGAACTCGCTGGGGGTAGTGATAGGGACGCTATGTGAAAACAATGCGCACTTTGGATAAATAATGGTAATATTTATGGCGTTAAAGATATCTGGCCGACGTTTAGACAATGGATGGCCATACAACAAACAGACATGTCCGAGTATATATGCATACTTATAATGAAGAGATACGAAGCATTGTTCATAGATACTCCCCGGGGATTGATTGATTTAAAACTAACTATTGCCAAGGGTCATGTTCAGGGAGATGATACCCATGAAGCCCTTGTTACCATGATTGGGTTCAGAGACACAACGGCTTTTCCGCCACCTCCGAATGACAAAGCCATGCCTATGAGAGAGACAGCTCCCGTCTTTATCCCTGCAGTGCTCGACGATAACCAGGGTGTTGGAGCAGCCCCAGCCCACTGGCGTAGGATGTGGGTGCATGTCCCATGGAAAAGAGTGGATGTTTTTCAATTAAAATCCCAATTACCAGACCCCCGTAAGAATCCAGCTCTTTACTATCAGGAATTAGGTCAGATTGTTTCCTCTGGTGTCCTTACCTTAGAGGATATTGACTTATTGTTCTGGTCAGTAGTACCACCCGACATATGGGACAAAATACGCAATGTCAACCATAATGCCGCTTTGCATGGTGACTGGACCGACTTTGAGAGGATGGAGAATGACAGAGAGGGAGGGACTAAGCCTGATCTGGTTATTCTGGCTTTCCCATGCCATCTGTTGCATCTCATGAAGACCCGTTTGCCCGAAATAGCTGTTAATTGGCATAAGATAAATGTATGTAAACAACGTAAGGATGAGTCTGTTGCAGATTTTTTCACCCGCTTCGAAACTGAGTACAAAAGTAACAGGCTCTTGTTCAGTGTTTATTGATACATTTTTTATCTAATTTATTACCGGATCTCTCGGCCCGCCTTAGGAAGGTTAAGAGTACGTGGTCAGCTCAGACTATGGCAGGCATCCTCGCCATGGCCCAATATCATGAGAATAGAGAGAATGAAGATAAAGACAAAGAGGTTAGGAAGAACAATGACCTTAAAACGAAAGTTTTGTTACAACAAACTTATCCACCCCGGGGAAAAAATGCTAGAGGCCAAGGTCCGCCTTCGGACCAGTTCCAGAGGCTGCCCCGGCGCCCCCGTCAGTCTCCTTTACAGAAGTCCATCAGTTCGGCAGGTCCCGTTGATAAAGACCAGCGTGCCTACTATAAAGCTTATGGCCACTGGGTTAGTGAATGCCCGGTATTAGCCCAGAATATTCAGTCAGGAAAAACTAGGCCTGAACCCAAAGGGAAGGAAATATGGGACCTCCTAGCTAGAGATGTGCACCGGATCCTAATATTCAACCCCGTATGGGTCCGCCCCAGGGTACAGTTGACAGATTTGACAACGGGTATGAGGCCACTAGGACCTACTTTAATGATGATTATGATGCGACTGATGAGACAGGTTTCTACCAGCCCTAGGAAAGCCAGGAAAGGGGTAATGTAAGAGTGCCAATTCCTGTGGATCAGCGAGGTCCTTATGTCCGGATATCAGTTGCAGGGGATAAAAAGAAGTTTCTCCTAGACACCGGGGCTACTAGATCCTCTGTTGCGCACACCTTGATACCGGAGGCACCCCTTTCTGGCTCTCTCAATGTCTCCGTGGGTTTTTCTGGGGTCCCTGTCACCAACCCCGTCTCTAAGCCTCTCCCGCTGGATCTCGGTCCAGCTCCTATGGATGCTCCTTTGATTCTCACGACTGGATGTAGTGAAAATTAGCTGGGTATGGATTTATTAAAGGCTTTACATGCTACCATTTCTTGTAGTCCTGATGGCGTGTCCCTTACCATATCACCAGATTCCTCCGCCACTATGTTCCTCTCTGGACCCCTCCCTCCCGTTCTGCAGGCCTTACCCTCATCACTTTGGGCCACTTCTGACACTGATGTAGGACTTCTCGACATTTCTCCGCATACTGTCAGTATCCAGCAACGTGCCCAACTGCTCAGGCTTCACCAGTATCGCCTTCCCCAGGAAGGTGAGGCTGCCCTATTATCTATAATATCAGATCTTGTGAAGACGGGAGTAGTTGAGGAGACACGTGGTAATGAGTGTAACAGCCCAATTATTCCAGTTCTTAAAAAAATATTGATCCCTCTCCCGCGGTCCCCAAAATCTATCGGTTTGTCATCGATCTGCGGGCTCTCAACAAAATTACGGTCTCACAGTATCCCGTTGTCCCTGATATCACAGCCCTCTTGACCATGGTCCCAGCGACCGCCACTCATTTTTCTGTTATTGACCTACAGAATGCGTTTTTCAGCATTCCCATACATCCAGACAGTAGACATCTTTTTGGTTTCTCCCTTGGAGGACGGAGTTTCCGGTTCTGCCACGACCCACAAGGTTTTACTGAAAGCCCCAGCATCTATAGTCACGCTCTCAAGAATCAGTTGGACTCCCTGACGTTCCCAGCAGGAGCCACTCTGTTGCAATATGTAGATGACCTTTTAATTGCAGCCACTTCTGCTCCACTTTGTGAACAAGCAACAGTACGTCTGCCTCACCACCTTGCCTCCCACAATCATAAGGTTTCCTTGAACAAATTGCAATTTTGTCGAGAGAAAGTGACCTACCTCGGCCACCTTCTCTCGAAGGAGGGAATACAACTTACCGCTGACCGAGTGTCCCTTATTACCTCCATACCTCCCCCTTTGACACAGAATAAAGTATGTGCCTTTATAGGCCTCACTTCCTATTGCAGACAATGGATCCCTAACTTCTCGGCCATTGTCAAACTTCTTTTAGCTCTCACTACCAAAGATATGCCAGAAAGAGGTTTTCCATGGACAACTGAACATGTGGCTGCCTTTCAGACACTCACAGGTGCCTTATGTACAGCTCCAGTGTTAGGCACCCCAGACTATGGCAAACAATTTTTTCTTTTTGTCCATGAGACACATGGCTGCGCTTGCGCGGTCTTAACTCAGATTTTTGGAGACAAACTTCGCCCTTGTGCTTATTTCTTGGCTACACTTGACCCAGTAGCCCGAGCCCTCCCTGGATGTTTACGCACGCCTGCTGCTGCACTTATGGTCCGCCAGAGCGCAGGTATTGTTATGTCTTCACCCTTGACCTTAATGGTCCCACATGCAGTAGATACCTTGCTCAACAACACCAAGACACAACACCTTACCAGTGCACGACTTACAGGTTATGAGCTCACTCTTTTTACCAGTCACATTGACATTAGGAGATGTAATATTCTAAACCCAGCTACACTACTCCCTACTGAGACACAAGGAAAAAATTCTGACCCTCATGACTGCATATTACGAACTGAAGAAGAGACAAAGGGTCGTGTGGATCTACAAGACACTCCCCTAACACCCCCCTAACAGACGCTGAGGGAACACTATACATAGATGGTTCATGTCTTAAAAGATCGGATGGAACTACATCTGCTGCAGTAGTTTAGACAGCACAAATTCCACAGGCATCGGCCCAAGCGACTGAAATAATGGCCTTGACACAAGTTTGTGAAATCAGTAAAAACATGACTGTTAATATCTATTTGGACAGTCAATACGCCTTTGGGCTGGCTCACAATTTTGGCAGACTCTGGAAAGAAAGAAATTTTCTCACCTCACATGGGACTAGAATACAACATGGTCCCCTGATACACAGACTTTTAGACGCCTTGACTTTTTCCTAGAATAGTTGCAGTGATTAAATGTAAAGCCTACCAGAAAGTGACTGATGATGTAGGGAAAGGCAATGCCCTTGCAGACCAAACAGCAAGACAGACTGCTCTAAGTAAATCAGATGGAATGTTTGTGACAGGACCAGCCAGATGGGTGGTGGGAGGAGAAATGTTGGAAAATACTAGTCAGAGTGTGGTCGAGATTCAGTCTCATGCCACTGCAAAAGAACTGCACACGTGGGAGGAACATCTGGCAGAGAAAGAGATAGAGGGATGTTGGGTGCGTATATCCGAAGCGAGGCAATGGATGTTACCAGGCAGTCATGTCCCCCCAGTTGTCACTATGGCCCATGGCCCTGCCCATATCAGTGCGAAGGGAATATGCAAGTTACTAGAGCCAACATGGTATAATGAAAAAATACCCCTATATGCTGACCGAGTGGTTAAGTCATGTTTGATATGCCTTATGCACAATCCAGGAAAAGGTACAGTTACCCCCGCTGGTGGCTTCTCCCCTCCTACGTTTCCTTTTGAGGCAATCCAGATGGATTATATCCACATGGACAGGTGTGCAAATTTGAAATATATCTTTGTAGTGGTCTGTGCCTTCAGCAGATGGGTGGAGGCCTACCCCACCAAGGATTCCACAGCTATTACAACGGCTAAAGTTTTGTTGAAAGAATACTTTCCCCGATTTGGGTTGCCCTGTTTGATTTGGAGTGACAATGGCCAACATTTTACAGCCAATGTGGTCCAGTTTGTGTGTTCTGGGCTTGGTGTCAGACAAAAGTTTCATGCTGCTAATCACCCCCAGTCAGCCGGGTTGGTGGAGAAATACAATGGGGTACTTAAATTAAAATTGGCCAAAATAGTGGTGGAAACAGGTGTTACCTGGGTAGATGCCCTACCCCTTACTCTCTTGTCAGTAAAGACGACTGCCCACTCAAGGATAGGATTATCACCCTACGAATTGGTATTCGGTAGACCAGCTAATGTATGGGGTGTACCAAAGCCAAAGAAATTGTCTGATGTTGAGTTTCCAGTATTGACTGATTACCTATACCAGTTAACTGATCCCTGACAAGAGCGAAGGCCAGTGTCACACCATCCAGCCAGGTGACTGGGTGGTAATCCGAAATTTCCAGCGTGCCAAGTGTCTTGAGCCCCGCTGGTCGCACCCCAACAGGTTCATCTGGCCACCCGCACTGCTGTAAAAGTCAAAGGAAGAAAGAACTGGATTCATGCTACCCACTGCAAGAGGGTGCCTCTCCCCCTTCTGTACAACCAATGGGTGAAAGAAGGACTGCCGGATTGCGACACAGAAGTAGTACCAACCTTTGTCCCTTTCAGTGATGCTTGACTTCATTACACCACTTCGGAAGCCGAAACTGATCGAATCTTGGGGGGTCCAGTCATCCCTCCTCTGCAGGATCAGGGGAAGGAACAAGAAGCTCTCTTTCCAGACCACTCCATACCTTCTTCCACTTGCTACAACTTTAGACCAAGAAAAGGGTCTGGCCCTTGACTCTGTTTGGTGTCTATAGGCTGTAGGGCTGTGATATCTCGGATGAGACCGGTGCTGGTATGCTGGACCAAGGGGATGTCCATAGGACTCTTGGTATCCACATCCAGTGAAGCAACCACCAATCACAGACAGCCGCTAGTGACATCAGGCAGAGCACAATGGCAGCAGTCCGAGGATCTGAAGCGCACAAGAAATATGTAAAAATTCTGAACAATAAATGTTTCCTTTCCACGATAGTTATACTTTTTGCCCTCCTCATCCTGCTGGTTGTGGGATGGCTTCTGTTACTGACCTCTCCCCCAGCTCCTCTGGTTACGACACCGACAACTGCAGAACATCTCCACGACCACCTTGTCACCCCATGAACTACCACGACGCCTGGAATTCATGAACACTACTTTTGTACAATTATTGCACCAGCGTCAGCTTGTGATTAATACTTAGAACTGTTGCATATGTGGGCTCATGCCACACTCTATGACACACACTGTCCCCTATTTCGTCTATCCATTTTCTGATTTTGGGTCCTGTTTGGCTTGGAGGATGATCGTCACCGATGCATATACGATCAATGGAACAACGAGCTCCATCATTGGCAATTTTTATGACACTTTCACCCGAAACAGAACAGGCAATGTCAGGAATCCTTTCTGCCCTACTACGACATCTGACATCTGGAACATTTCTCGTGCTAAACGCAATGAGATGGTTGTGTTCAACACCTCGAGTAGAATCATCTTTTCTCGCTTCCGGTCCAGACGCAAAGTTCCCACCAAATTGCAGGCTTTCAATGTGATCAGCACGCATGGCCAGGTGTGCCTGAAAGGATTGGGGACCCGGGAGGTAGGAGTCAGTGACTGCGCAATATTCAGTACACTGAATATTACCTCACCACCACTTCTAATCGTTTCTCCAAATACATATTTTGTTTGTGGACAGTCTGCTTATACCTGGCTTCCCGGAAATTGGTCAGGTGTGTGTTATTTGGCCTTTCTTCTTCCCCCTACCTTTACTGCTGTTGGGACGCATCACTTGACCAATCCCCACCTCCACCATCGTATGCCTAGTGGAGTAATTGAAGCCGATGACACTGCAGGACAGGAGGCGGGGGACTTCTTCAAAGGTTTCCTGCCGTTCTTGGGTCCTATGATCAACAGTCGCAACATACGACACCTTACCCGAGTGGTGGAGGCAACCATTAATGAAACAGCAGGGGCATTGGGCAACATCACCGCGGAGCTTCAGGCGGACCGCCTGATGACACTGCAACATCGAATGGTACTTGACATCATCCTTGCTGACCGTGGTGGTGTATGTAAACTGATCGGCTCCAGCTGCTGCATTTACATACCTGATAGCGCTCCATCAGTCTATCAAGCTATCCAACGTCTGCATAAACTTTCCTCTGAGATTCATCAACAACAAGACGACTGGTCCCTCATAGGCTGGCTTTGGGGCCTCCTTTCCAGATGGGGATGGGGGTTCCTCATTTTTCTTGCCTTGGGAATAGCAGTCATCATCTCATGCTGCCTGTGTATCCAGTGCTTGCCTATGCTTTGTGCTATGTGTACACAGGCCTTTAAAAGTTCCCCGGTCAGTACATGTGACACCAACGTAAGGATAATGCTTCAACAAGAGATTGGCGACCTAATGCAGATAGACATTTCCTAAGAAACATGTTTTGCCACTCAATGGCAAAAGGAGGATGTGAAGAAAATGAGTTTTCACTAGGTTTTATTAATTTCCATACATTCCTCCATTCCTTGCCATCTCGTGACAAAACCCTGCCTACAGCCTCCATTTCTGCTGACGCTCAAAACTATCACATACCTAAGTCCCCCTGTTCTTTGCAGTTAGCCAATTTATCAACAGAAAACCATGAGACACCTATGCCCTGTGTAAACAAACTTGTTTTTCATCTTCTGCTTCCTGCTTGGTAAACATCCTTGACACCTTGATCAGGTTATCTGGACAATGGTCTGACTGACCAAGCCTTGATCAAGCTGATTGAACAATGGTCTGAATGCTGAGCCTTGATCAAGTTGATTGAACAATGGTCTGAATGCCGAGCCTTGATCAAGCTGATTGAACAATGGTCTGAATGCCGAGCCTTGATCAGGTCATCAACTACAAACACCGCCTTGATCAGGTCATCAACTGCAAACACCGCCTTGATCAGGTTATCAACTGCAAACACCGCCCTGATTGAACAATGGACTGATTGCCAAAAGAGTGGAGTAAAAATGTAGATAAGGCTTGTTCGCTGTGGAGTAAAGCAGCAGCCTCCTGGGTTTTGTCTCTGACTAGCTTGGGACTCTGTTCCATAGCCCGGGCTATTGTAATAAAGGTGGTTCTCTCTGCAGACGAAGGTTTACGGGTCCACTTTATTATATAAGGAAGGTAAGAGTAGACTCGGGTGATTCCTGCACCGCCAAGCCCCCACTCCTCCTTGCGGTGGGCTTTTCTTGGTTCTACAATACTGTAAATATGACGCATCATTGGTGTCGCAAGGAGAGCACACTGAGTAGTGTTGCATCGCAGCTTTCACGCAGCGATGCGCCAATTCTCATAAATGAGGCCCCGTATCCCTCTATGTAAGCCCCTGTCTGTGGCCGCGGGCCTATAGGTTTTGGTGCAATTTAAGGCACATTTAAAGCATTAGGAACATTGCACTTAAGACTGACTTAAGCACGTTTTATCTCTTAGGATAGTCAAATCTCTGATAAGTGAGGAAAAGCTTCTTTTTTATTGCTTGAAAGAGATCTCATACATTCTTAAGGAAAGCAAAAACGTAGGCCTGTATTTATCATTTATTCACCCAACTCAACGCAGCAAACCGAGGGAAAAAGTCAGGGGGGAGTGCCGTATTTAACATTATACGGCACATTTCTGCCACACTTTTGGCTGCCTAGTGCCAACACAGGCACCATTGCGTCATGGTGCAAGGGTGCCTACATTGTAGGCAAGATTGTTTTTGTGAAGAAAGGGACACCTTCCTGCACAAAAACAACCATCAGAAGTATGTTTCTCTTGCTAGGTAGAAAGAGGAAAAAATGAGGATAAGTAAAGATATTTCTACTTGTTACGCCTATCCTGGGGAGGCGGAGCATTTTGATGCATTCCCAGGTCTATCACTCATGGTAAATCAGGGAATGTACAAAAATCCATGGGTGGATGCGTGGAAACACCCATGCTCCACCCATGGAACTCCTCCCTAGGGCAGAGTAACTCAAAGCAGCGATTTGCCACATAGGTCACACAAGTTGGCCTTGTGTGCAGGACCAGCCCTAACTCTAATTGAGTGGGACAGTGCCCTGGGTGAAGGAAACATTGGTGTTTCTTGTGGGGGAGGGGGGTTCATTGCGGTGTGATAGCAGGAGCTGATAAAGATGGAAATCAAATCTAAAAATTAATCACATTTTATTGATAATTTTCCTTAGGGACTAATGTGAAAACACAGTAAAATGACACATAGTCCAAATGTGCAAAATGCACAAGGCAGTCATGTTCATTGGTAGGCTGCTGTTAGATTTTACCTTTAACAACTAGAAGCTTTAGAAATAGCTGACCCCTACACAAATGTATTTGATAGCTTGATCTTACTGTGTCTTGCTTAGAATTTTCGTCAGAGCTACAGGGGGTTCCAAGTTTATAAAATGTATTTCTTACTTTAAGCTATATATTCTTGATGTACCAAGTTTGAAGTTCCTATCTATTTCATGTTCACATAATACTGAATAGAGAATCACGCATTTTAACAATAATTTTCACTTATACTGAAAAAGGAAAAGCATTACTTAACTACAAATCTGCAAGCAAATGTTTATCTCTCTAGTGTAGTTCATTGCTACTCAGTGAATATTGAATAAATGGTAGAATAAATGCTGCAATAAAATATCCTGGGAGTCGAGGTTAGACATTTTCAGATACACAAATATTTAATGATGTCTGCTACATATTTGATAGTAGATTGTGGAGTTCATGTGTTTTCTGTGGAGTTCATGTGTTTTCTGTAGGAAAGCAAGAATGAAGATTGCTCACCACTGAAAAATGTATTCTCATTGGACTGGAGTGATATAAACCTCAACATTATTGTTCACATGTTCTTGTCTTTTATATTAGTGTGTGTTTCTAGTTGGACTCACAGCTCTCCTTTCTAGGTTCCGCAATCTGCTATTTTGTTGTGGGCTACTGCTGATGGCTACTACTGTTACCTGCCACTTTGGAGGTGACTGTATCCTAAATTTTCAACTGCTGCATCTGTTTCCCATTATTTTTCTGTTAAGGCTTATTTTGTACAGATTAATTTTGCAACTGTATGCTGATGTTTTTTAGAGATTGAGACTCATCTGAGTTTCATGAACTCCTCTTTATGGGTATTTCAACTACTTAATTTGTTTTCAAACTGGATGCTCCTTTGATCTCACTCTTTTCTCCTGGTACCAGCCCTCTCGAACTCTTAACAGTGACAGTGAATATCAAAAGTTTGAGAATGTCAAACATAAACTGTCTGGTATTCAGGAAGGCAAAATCCTAATAGGTTTGAGAATTTTCATTACAGACAATCTGCAACAACAGATAACTGAAGTGGCCATGAAGGACATCGTGGAATTGTTGTCGCCAAATGGGCTCCCTGAGACCGAGCCTGGTTTCCACATCTTGACGAGTTGAAAGAAAATTAAAGGCCTGGCATCTATGCAACTGCCTATCATCGAAAACTACTCAACACCCATTAAACATGTCAGAGTTTCTGAAAGCATGCATGGGAAAGATTTGCATTCAACTTCTTTGGACCTCTTGAAAATGGACATCACCTGGTGGTGATTGTTGATAAATATTCCCATTTTCAATTTATCTATCACTCAAGAACATGTCATTGACAGATTAGTTAGCATCTTTGTGACCTGGGGTGTTACTGCAATTATAATGTTTGACAACAGCCTCCCTTTCAACAGTCGAGAATTTAGAGACTTTTTAAGTCATCTTAATGTGAAGCATCAAAAGAGCACCCCTTTTTGGCTACAAGCCAATGGCCTTTGCGAACGCTTCATGAGCACTCTAAAGAAAGCCATCTAGCGTGCTGTACTAGAGAAGCTTGAAGTTAAATCTGTCTTAAATTCTACTCTTGGGGCTTACCGCTCAACCCCTCACTCCACCACAGGAGATAGTGCTGCAACCTTAATGTTTCAGACAGCCATACCAACCAAGTTATCTCAATGGACCAACAGAAGAGCAAATACAGAGGAAGAAACACACTTGAAAGACTTGGATCGTAACAGGAAAATGAAAGTCTATGCAGACAAGTTTCAACATACAGGAGATGTCACGTTTACTAGAGGAGCTTGAGTGCTTGTTCATTAACATAGGAAACAAAAGTATGATGCTCCTTTCAATGCTTAACCATTTCATGTTTTGACCAGCAAAGGATACGTGGTGACTGCCCACCAGCCTGGGAAGTCCATTACGTGAGACGCATCGTATTTCCGACATGTGACTCTTCGCTCGTCGGGCACTGGGTCTGAATGGGCAAGTGAAGAACCCCTGACGGCCACTATTTCTACATAACTGTTAGATCTGTCATCTTTTGACCTTTGTCTCCTGTCTTTTTGCTTCAGATCTCCTGGTTTTTGTGGCACTCTGGATATTGTTTTTGCTTATGTCGTGTTTCTTCACACTTTAATACTACTGATCAGTACTAAAATGCAAGTGCTTGAGGTAAATTTTGTTACTGATTGTTATATCCATGATTGGCATTTTTGATTTACTGGAAAGTTCCTTGAAATCTGCACAGGTGTGCCCAGGGCCTGTAAATCAAATGCTACTAGTGGGCCTGCAGCACTGATTTTGCCACCCACAGAAGTAGCTTTTCAAAGGTGTCTCAGATCTGCCACTGCAGTGTCTGTGAGTGCGCCCACTTGCCATGTACAAACCTTTCCTTTTCTTACATGTATGGTATCCCTAAGATGGGCCCAAGGTACCCCCATGGGCAGGGTGCAGTGTATGCACAAGGTAGGACATGTACTTGTATGTGTGTGTGACATTTACTGATAGTGAAATACTGTGTATTTCATTTTTCACTAGCAATAGGCTGTCTGCCTCATAGGCTTAACATGGGAGTTGCCTTGTAACATTTTACAAGCATAACTCTCCATCGGGATAGGATAGACAAATAGAGTTTAGTATGCCAGAACTCTGAATTCAAAAATACATCTTTTTGGGAAGATGATTTTTATGTTGTGTGTTTGAAAATGCCACTTTTAGAAAGTGACCAGAAAACAATCAAGGGGTTTTGGCTTAAAAAGAAATTCTAGAATTCAAAGATTATACAATCAACCAAAAAGGGACAAAATTTGAAAAGGATAAAAAGAATTTTTCATTCCTATCTTCAAATAGACTTCTATTCTAGACCAGAAGCGCGGAAGTTTCTCCCTGAATACCAAGGGAGATCTAGGAATAATTACATCACCTTTTCTGAAACATCATCCTCATCTAGCGGAAGTGAAACAGAAAGTACTAACAGCCGCCCGGATTTCAACAGACGAGGCAATTTTCAACAAAACTTTCAACATCAACAGCAGCCGTCTTTTTTAGGGAGAGGCCAACAAAAATCACGAGGCAGAACCAGATACAACAATCAGCTGTGGGAAATGTCGACAAGAAGACAAGACGACACAATTACAAGAATTAAATAAATTGGATAGGATGTCCCCGGAGCAAGATGGCGGCCGCTGTTGTGGTCGGTCAAGCGAGTGCTCTCCACCTCTCAGTCCCCTCCAGTACCCGATGTGGCTGTGGCATACATATCGTTAAAATTGCAGAGCTGGATTTAGATATATGATCAGAGGGACGTGAACTGAAAACCGAATACCTCTGTGTGGTCTGAAGCGAGGTTGGAGTCCCCTTTTCCGATCTTGGGAGATTTGGCGCTCCCGTCTTGGAGCTGCCCGACGCTAATCCCGTGCATGCTGTGGAGATTCTCAACGGCCGTTCGCTTTGAGCCGGGGTTCTGGCTTTTCAGGCGTTGGTGTTTTCCGGGACTCGTTGCTGCTGGGCTCTATGACGGTATGGTTGGGAAGAACCGTAATAGAGGGGGTGGTAATCCCGCCGGTACACCAGTGAGAACTCGGCAGACAGCCGCTGCCGCGAAACCAAACGAGAAGGGGGCAGGCAAGATCGGGAAGGTACCGCTCAATCAGAAGGAGGCGGGAATAGAGAATCAGCCAGAGCCTCAGCCGGGTATTGCCTCACATATCCCTGCAATGTTTAAATCTAAACATAAAACAAACAACCCGGTAAATCTTGAATCTATTTCTATTGAAGAGGCTCAACAGTGTGCCCAACGGTGTGTATGTCCCATGGACCCTCAACAGGTTTCACATGATTTACAAAATCCGAATCTGATCCTGAGTAGTCCTGATAGAGGAATTCTGGGAGTTGTAGTCCAAGAAGGGCTAGGACAAATTCAGGTTCCAGAAGCACATCAGGCGACACACCAGATGCAGCAACCGCACAGTCAGCAAGAGAAGACGCCTTCAGTACCAATTATGGAGGGCATAAATGTAGCTAAGCCATTAAGAGCTAAACCTGGACCGCTTGAGTTGCCGATAGGTTCGGCTTAGGTGCCGGATAAAGTATCAACTACGGAGGATTTTTTTTCCATGTCTGATAGATCCTCAGTGGACAGTGCGGTTCAAGATTGGCTGGAAGGGGGGGCCAGTTTGGGAGGAGAGGAGGAGATCTTAGAGGACTCGGCCGATCCTCAGAGGAGCTGTGAGAAGATAGCCAGTGGAGGCGCCCCGAGAGGCTCAGAGGCATCATCTATGTGGGATGAACAGAGCTCGCCGAATTTTATTATGTCATGCCTACCAGGCAAATCAGCCGCACCCTCACAGGGTCAGCAAAGGGTGGAGGATTCAACCCCCGGAGAAATAACATTAGCCACTATCTATGACTTAATCATGACTCACAGGCCAGAGACCCAGGCTGGTTTAATATGCACCCAGAACGCGTGCAAACGGCTCCAAAATGCTGTCAGGCGAGTTGCTAAGACTTGCGTAGATGTGTCCACAAGGATGACTGAGGCAGAGACAAGGATCTCCACACTGGAGGATGAACTATGTGTTCAGAAGGAGCTAACGGAGTCCCTCAAGGCACAGCGTGATGATACGCGTTGGAAGATCTCTGACCTTGAAAATAGGTCTAGACGTAACAACTTGAGGGTGCTTGGGATACCAGAGGGAAAGGAGGGATCGGACACGTTGAGGTTTATGGTGGGGCTATTAACGGAGGCTTTCCCGGAGCTGGGGCACTGGGAGTGGCAAAAAGAGGTCCAAAGGGCACATAGATTCCCATTTGTGCAGAAGAAGGGCCAACAACCAGAATTTCCTAGGGCTATCTTGATATCCTTGAATAATTTTAGGGCAAGAGAGGAGTTATACGATTTAGCCCGTCCAAACAAAAGAAGAAATGCTGGGGGGTGTGAGTTTTTTGTACAGCCAGATTACTGTCAGGATACTGTTGAGCGGCGCTGGAGGCTAAGACAGCTTATCTCAGGTTTTCAGGCAAAAGGGGCTCAGGCGTTTCTACAGAATCCAGCTAAACTAAAAGTTATTAAGGGTGGCCACAGTCAGTTTTTTACGTCCGAAATCAAGGCAAAAGAATATCTTCAGTCAATCTGATTGTATATCATACACTGTACAGTTTGGGAGATATTCGAGGGGGTGCATGGTGTCGGAGGTATAAGTGAGATAAATTGAGGATTACTGGATAGTATGTTTATAGTGATATAGTTATAGTTATTGGTGAATTATGCTATGCACTTCTTTATTGCTTTGTTTCTTTTTGGAGTGCGGGAGGGCGGAAGAGGTGGTGTCCAAGCACGGGCTTTACCATCAATAGGGAAATTGTTTTTCCCAATGCTCGCTGAGGGAGGTTCAGGGTGGGTTGGGGTGGGTTACGGAGGTGTTGGGGTGGGAGGATGGTGGTGGTGGGGGTGGGTTGTAATCAATTCTGTGAGGTATAAGGATTATATATTGTCTCCAAAAAGTGTCGAAATCATAGGGCGGGGGGAACCCTTTAGTGCTGTTCTTTGTAAGAATTTTTTATGATTTTGAATGATGAAAATAATTTGCTCTTCACTGAATATCTGTTGTCTAAATGACTTTAAGAAAAGGCGTGTATTAGCCAGAATTGTTTATGCAAGTTCATGGGACCTGCTTTTTTTTACAAGAGACGCATATAGCATGGTCTAATAGGGCCTGGCTCGGCTCTTTAGGGCTCGAATTGTTGGCCTGTACCTCTCAGGCAGTTAACCAGAAAGGAGTTGCAATTCTGGCTAAAAGAGGATTGTTGGAGGTCAAAAAATATAAAGTGGATAAATTTGGGAGGTGGGTTGTGATGGAGGTAGCAATCTCACAGCAAGTTATGACGCTGTGTTCAATATATGCACCAAATGTGGACGATCCAGATTTTTTTCAAGTAATTAATACAGAGCTATCTCATTACCCTCAGCCTATGTTGGTCTGTGGTGATCTAAACATACATATATATTCGCAGTTAAATATAAGGACAGCCAAATCTTATGTGGGTAGGAAACCGAGAGCTTTTAGGAGCTTGCAGGCATTGGCGCTAGATCAAGGTCTTTACGATGTTTGGGAGGAGTTAAAATCAGGGCAAGATGGGTTTACGTATTTTTCTGCCCCACACAAGAAGATGGCACGACTCGATCTTTTTTTGGTCTCCGATGTTATATTATCAAGGGCCTCCATAAATGTACCCCCTAAGATAATTTCGGATCACAGTCCAGTAGTATTATGAATGTGCTGGGTTAAAGGCCAAGGGGAGAAAATGGACTTTTGATAGGAAGTTATTGATGAATCATGATTATTGTAGCTGGATGGAAAAATGGATCCCTGAGTTTATTGAGCTGAATATTGGATCTGCTAGGACGGAGATTGTTTGGGACGCCCTCAAAGCTGGCATAAGAGGCGAGACAGTAAGGTTTGTAGCAAGGAAGCGGAAAAAGGACCGTCTGAAATCTCTAAATGATTTGGTGGCCCTCTCTATGCTGGAGCAAAAACTAGTTTCTGAGATAAAGTCTGCTGGGAGGGTCAGGGAGGTTCAAGCGAAAGTGGCTGCTTTTCGCTCAACTATATATCAAGGGTATGCAGATGAAGCAGCCGCCAAATATCAAGTACATAGAAGGGAGTTTTATGAATATGGAGAAAAGGTTGGGAGTGTCCTGGCTAAAAGGTTACGACAAAAGGAGGTTTATTCTAGGATCCTAAAGATTAAGGATATGGATGGGAATATATTAGAGACGCCCTCCCGGATTCATGACTCTTTTAAAAAGTATTATGAAAAACTATACACGGCAGAACCGGTTAGAGGAATACAACAATATTTAGACGAAATGGGCTCTGTCAGATTAGAGGAGGTGGATAAAGACGAATTAGTAGAAAGGATCTCTTGGGAAGAGATCGAAACAGCTATGCTGTCACTAGCCTCAGGGAAGGCGATGGGGTCAGACTCAGTCCCTTTAGAGTTTTATACTAAGTTCAGGAAGAGCCTAGCCGGGCTACTGACCTCGGTTGTCCAGGCTGCATTTAAGGGGACCCCTCCGGCCTCTTGGTTGGAAACAGTCATAATAATTTTTAGGAAGAAGGGAAAGGATCCTTGTGAGCTCTCCTCATACCGCCCAATTTCCCTTATAAATGCCGACAACAAAATATATACGAAATGTTTAGCAAAGAGATTGGGGGGGTTATTACACCCTTAGTCTCATTACGTCAACATGGATTCATAGATGGGAGAGGCACTACGGATCACGTCAGGCGACTTATTTCTGTCTTTGACTGGGCACAGGCAACAGGGTTTCCCGTTGGGGTGGCCCTGTTGGATGCCGAAAAGGCATTCAACAGGGTCTCCTGGGAATTTTTATGGGCAGTGATGAGATGGAAGTCCTTTCCTAATGATTTTATTCGAGCAATACAATCTATGTACTGTATGCCGAATGCAATAGTACGACTAGGGGGAGAAGAGTCACAGAGGTTTCCTGTTAGCAGGGGCACGCGGCAGGGGTGCCCCTGCTCCCCACTTCTCTTTGCTCTGTTTATAGACACTCTTATAAATAGGCTGTAGGCTGATACCGAAATCTGTCCGGTTAAAGCACATATATATTCAGTGAAAGTCTTGGCATATGCTGATGACCTTGCGGTGCTGTCTGCGGATATGAATAAGGCTATGGAAAGAATTGTGGCTATTACTAATAACTTTGCTACAGTCTCTGGCTATAAATTAAATTTGGAAAAGACACAGGTGTTACATACGGAGGCTGGTTTACCATTAGAGATGGAGGTAGCCACAGAGGCAACGTATTTAGGTGTGCTCATTTCTACTAAAATTCAAGATATACCAAGGATTAATGTTGAACCACTGATTATATCATCAAATAATACTTTGGAGCGTTTAAATAGGCTGCATCTATCTCTATATGGAAGGGGGAATGTTTTAAAAATGTCAATCTTCCCGAAATTCCTATATTTGTTTCGGGCGATTC
The DNA here is from genome assembly GCF_964204655.1 of Triturus cristatus. NCBI lineage: Eukaryota > Metazoa > Chordata > Amphibia > Caudata > Salamandridae > Triturus > Triturus cristatus. The sequence continues at coordinate 204,416,207 of NC_140588.1, read as the reverse complement.
CAATTATGTTTCACAATATCTTTTTTAAGAGAATAGAGCGAATGTGCTCACGGTTTCTTTGGGGGTATCGGCGCTCTAGAAGGGCGATGAAATGGTTATATCTGCCGGTAGAGCGGGGTGGTCTGGCTATCCCTAACTTTTATGTTTATTATTGCGCTACGCTGCTCCAATTTATGGGTGTGTTGGTATCTGGGAATACTGAGGTTCAGGAGTCTGCTTTTTCCCCATCTATTTATGAATGGTGTTTGGGAGAATCGGCGCGAGGGTTATTATTAAAAATCCTGGAGCCAAGTTATTATAAAAAGAACCGGTTTAAGATCATTCAGGCAGCATATGCGATATGGAAGAGGCTCAGGAAACAACTAGCTATCCCTTGCACCACGTGGTATACACCTTTTGATTCGTATATTCTGCCTTCTACTATATGTCATGATTCAGTTATGAGGAGGTGGTCACAGCAAGGTATAGGGGATCTATTAGAGATGGGTGATATTCTCTCTTTTCTGACACTCCAAGAGAAATTTGGGGTTGGTAGGTCTGATTTTTTCAAATATCTTCAACTTAGGAGTCTATTGCAGGTTGAAATTGCGAGGGGGAACTGTCAGGTGTCTCAGATCCGGCTATTGAAGTTGATAAAAGGGAGATCCAAAATAGGTCAATTATACAAAGAAATTATCTTAAAAGAGCCTGATGACATCCGTAAATTTGAAACAGCGTGGGAGGGAAAACTGTCATTGACCAATCTTGATCTTCAGTTGGTATGGAGGACCGCTTGTGCTATTTTGCTTTCTGGCAGTTTAAGAAGTCAAGCCTATATGGCTATGTTTAATTTATATTACACGCCAGCAAAAATTACAAAGTGGAAGGCTGGAAGGGGGACGAGATGTGCTAGATGTGTTTTATACGGGGCAGATTCAATACACATGTTTTTCTCCTGCCCCTCGCTTCATCAACTTTTATCGGATATTGAATCTTTTATTTTAGGGTCTTTGGGTATACTGATTTCTCTGACTGCACATCTGGTTTTGTTCGGGATAGAACATGGTATGGAATCGGGGAGGAAATTGGTACCTCATAGAGGCCTAAAGTTCATATGTATGGCGGTTCTGAGGCTATGCATAACATCTCAGTGGCTCGATCCTGAACCCCCGTCATTTGTTAATTGGAGGGCTAAGCTTATTTCATTGTACAATTTGGAAACTGCCCTATATAAACTAAAAGGTAGGGCAAGGAAGAAAGTGGGGGCCGCAATATGGGAGCCGATTGCTAACTGGGTATAGTAATATATTTTAATGATTATTATCAGATATATGTCTGTAAATTACGGATTATCTATGTTGCATTATGGCTCTATGTGTGTATATGTCCCCCGATTTAAGGTTTTTTTTTGTATACTATGAATTTTGTTTGAATATCCTGACTTCACTGAATTGCAAAAAAAAAAAACAAAAAAAAAAAAAAAATCGTCTATTTACAATTTATCAGATAAAATCTTGACTAGTGTGGAATTGAGCATCTTGGAAAAGGGTTTGTCCTTTGTTCCAACAAGAGACACAAATTTCGTCCAAATTAAGGCAGAATTTATTGAATTTTGCAGAAAACATACGTCTAAAAACTTTCTTTTTAGAGAATCCATCTAAAGATAATTCTGAAACAACAGGACTTAGAAAAAAATCAACGTTTTGTCCATCATCAGGCAAAATTCCAAAAGAGGTGATCATGTTTGAGAAAGTGATATTATCAGCTATTGCTGAAATTGAAAAAAAGAAAAAAAGATTTATAAAACCAAATATCACGAAAATACAAAAAGAGGCTTAGTGTGATTTGAAAAATTATCCATCTATAACAATCAAACAAGCCGATAACGGTGGATCAATTGTTGTCTGGGGAACAGAACGATATACAGCAGAAGTCAATAAACAACTTGGAGATGAACAATGTTACAAAAAGAAACCAAAAGACCCCACGTGGGAACTACAAGATAAACTTTTTAACATCTTACAGACAGGTTTTGATCAAGGCTTTCTAGGTAAAAAAGAATATGAGTTCCTTCGTAATAAACATCCACAAATTCCAATATTCTATGTACTACCTAAAGGACATAAAGATGAAAACTGCCCACCTGGAAGACCAATAGTTTCTGTATGCGAATCACTTACAGAACCAATTTCAAAATTTGTAGACTTTTTTCTCAAACCCTTCATGGAAGAGGTTAAATAATTTTTACAAGACACTACAGATTTTATCAATAAATTGGAGACAATGGAGTTTGAAGAAAACACCCACTTTCTAGTCACGTTAGACGTGGTATCATTATATACCCAAATACCGCAAGACGAAGGTTTGTTGGTACTAGAAACATTTCTTGACAGTAGACCAAAACCAGCAAAAATCCCTATTTATTTATTATTTATTTTATGCACTTGTACTGCGCATCGGCTACCCAAAAAGGGTTTCACGGCGCATCTTGGCTGTTGTAGATGGAAAGACAGATCTAATTGATTGAATAGCCAGGTTTTTAGCAACTTTCGGAAACTGGAGTAATTAGGCTCATTTCTCAGTGGAATAGGGAGAGAGTTCCAGTGTGATGGGCCTAAGTAGGCAAAGGATTTACCTCCTATGCGAGTGCGCTTAAATTTAGGGATCCTAAAACGACTTTGAGTAGCTGATCTGAGGTTCCTCGATGGGATATATGTATTTACCTGTGAGCAAAGGTATTTTGGGGCTGTGTTGGCTTTTATTTTATACATGTAGGTGACAGCTTTAAATTTCACACGATTTTCAATATTGAGCCATTGGAGTTTCGTCGGAATACAGAGACTGATTCTCTTTTTGGTACCTTGCATAGTAACCTAACTGCCGCATTTTGGGCCATTTGTAGACGATGGAGGTTAGCTTTATTTGATCCTAAATAAAGGATGTTACCGTAATCTAAACGGGATGTTATTAAGGCATTCACCACCGTTTTCTTGGTAGACTCAGGGAGCATCCAGCAGATTTTCCTCAGCCATCGTAAGATAGAGAAGCAGGTGGCCGTCACTCTAACTGATTGGGCTTGCATGCTGCAAGTATCATCCAGGAGTATACCTAGGTTGCGTACTTGCGAAACTGGATTTGGAAGGTTACCCATCTTCTCTAGCCAATGTTGATGGCCCCATAGATGTTTCTGTTTTCCTAGAATGACAACCTCTGTTTTTTCCCAGTTTAGTTTTAGGAAATGTTCCTTTATCCAGGTTGCGATGTTATTCAATCCAGTTTTAAGCATAGAGATGTCATTAGTGTTTTGAGCCGTCAATGAGAAGATGATTTGTGAATCGTCAGCATAGGAATAGATCGTGAGTCCCGACTCTTCAACTAACTCAGCCAAAGGCTTGACATACATGTTGAAGAGAAGTGGACTCAGGATGGATCCCTGTGGTACGCCATGACTGAATGAATGGATTTTAGAACATGTATTTTGAGAAAAAACTTGAAATGTTCTGTTGGAAAGGAAGTCCTGGATCCATTTCAGAGCAACCCCATTTATTCCTATGTTACTCAGAGTGTTTAAAAGCACCTTGTGTGAGATGGTGTCAAAAGCAGCGCTCAAATCCAATAGGATGAGCGCTACTGTTTCTTCTTTATCCAATTTATGGCGGATTGTCTCTCTCACGCCCAAGAGAGTGGTTTCTGTTGAAAAACCTGCCCTAAAGCCAGACTGAGATTGGTGAAGAAGTTGGTAAGAGTTCACATATTGTGTCAGCTGAAGGTGGATGTGTTTTTCTAGAATCTTGAATAGACTTGGGAGTAAGGAAATAGGACAATAATTTTTATTGTCCGTTGCATCAGCATGTGGTTTTTTCAGCAAACGGTGGATCATGGCATGCTTCCAAAGGGAAGGAACTTTGGCCTCTTTAATTGACAAGTTAAGTACCTGTGTTATAGTGGATATCACAGATAGATTTAGCTGCTTGAGAAAGTTGGCTGGAATAGGGTCTCTTGGTGATCCTGATTTGATTGAATTGTGGTAAATAAAATACCGGACTGAATTTCATACGGAATCCTAAAATAAAGTAAAATAGCTCAAAATAACAAGAGGCAGAATCCGTGGTATAAGAGGTTTTCTAAATGGGCTTTATTCCATTCAAAATGGCCGACTCGAGTCGCGGCCTTCAGGTTCCGTCACCACGAGGGTTCAGGAAGTGAAGTACAATAATTTATTGACAGACATGTATTTTTATAATAAGTGCATTACAATGAAACGAATGTAAAAGGCGTAACATTTGATAAGAAAAATGACGTGACAGTGACATAATCGAAACTAGGCGTAACAAGGAATAAAAGAAACATGATTGGTTAAGATTATCAGACATAGGTGGATCTATAAGATAATACTTGGCATAGATGCGCGCGCAGCAGCATGACGTGTAATTGACGTGCAACTAGGGGGTGAAGGGGACTTGACATTTAGCTCTACATGTGGAGACGAGAAGTCTGGGGGGTCAAGTCAACCTAATCCCAAATCATATCTACCATCCTATGTTTGGAGAACTATGTTATCCACAAGGAAGGACTCTCGGACAGAATCTATTCTATACTAACTGTGTGTGCGTGTACAAGCGTCTAAGTGTCTATATGAGAAGCGAGGGGCAGAAAACTTTCCATGGCAGCAGGGCTATGAATCACTTGCAGGAGGACGGAAAGGCTGAGTCCTTGCTTGTGAGCTAAAGGAAATGTTTACCTAAATCACTTGACAGGAATGCATCGGCTGAAGAGCAAAATAGATAATTCGAAGGTGAAATACAACTTCTTGGCAGGCAGGCGAAAACTGGCCGAGGCAGACATTGTTAGCTGCACAGGGAGTAGGACAAAGTTCATGGATACAGATGCGAGCTCAAGCTGAAGCTGTCAGAGACAGAGAGCAGGGAAAGGCTTTGAGGACAGAATCGGGCCTACTTGCCTGAACTGTAAAAATGGAGTAACTTAGCCATATAAAGTCGGTGGCCTTTCATACTTAGGAATCGAATATCCAGCCCATTGATGGCGGATCTGACAGAGAACATGTCGACGGAAGACACACATATGTTTGCGTCTTAGAAACTGGAACTGGAGGGAACATACATGTACTTGTAACATGCATATAGAACCGTTGGGGTCCAAGATAGGGGACATAACTGATCAGGAAAATCCACATTTCCACATTCCCTCCTTGTCCCCTTCTTGCCCTTCAAGAGACATCAATCTTCATCATTCCATCGATTTGCTCATGGAGCATCATTTCTTCTTCCTTCTTCTTCCGGCATTCTGAACGAGACCTTGGTGGTGGAATACACGATGTGGCACACAGACCACAAATCGCTGGTCCACATTGTAGACATAGACAGCAACTGAATAGTATGAGAAGGCCAATACCTAGGAAGGATAGAACTCTCCATCCCCAGGCTGATATCACACTCCAAAACCACCCGGACCACGTCCAAGTGCCTGGATTCTCGTGTATCTGGCTTACAATCTTATGAAGGCGTGTTATAGCTTTATATACAGATGGCGAATTTTCTGGTATGAATATGCAGCAGCTGGATCCGATGACCCTGCAAGCTCCGCCCCTATCGACCAGGATGACGTCAAGGACAAGACGATTCTGGAGAACAACAATTCTCATCGCTGATTGTTCCTCTGTCAGATTGCCTAGGGCGGCTATAGTCTCGTTTACTACAGCTTCAAGAGTCTTGGTGAGTCTGCGTATCAGCTTACTATTTGATATAGTACCTATATAGGGAAAGATACCTTTATTGAAATCTACATATTTGTCCCATGCTGTCTCAGTATAATCGACAACTGGGAGATCTCTTCGCTCTCTATTGTGTACTAAATGAACATTTCGATAATAATCAGGGGGAGCTAGGAAAACAGGTGGCAAAAGGAATGCTATGTAACAGGTACCATCCCAATCTAGAGGCAGACGCATATATGCCGTCTGGCCACATATGAAGTAAGAATGGCGAGAAGCTCTAAATGAAGATTTACCTTGATCACTATATTCTACTATAGTAACGCATTGGCTATGGCCCATATGTATGGAACCAACTTTTCTCACACATAATTCACCCTTAACTGGAAATACTGACATAGTGGGCAGAATTAGTTCAACTTCGGATTTGACATTCAAAATCATAAGATTAGGCGTAAAATTACCTAATTTATACACTTCATTTTCTAAATCAGTTCCTGTTCTACTGGGGTGACCCTCCTTATTAGGGTGACAGACTTTGAATAAAACTAGATTCAAATTTCCCCATATCCAATGTTGTTGATAAACTGCTGTGTCTGGGTCTATGGAATTTAATAAACTAAACCATGCTCCACAGGAGCCATTGTGTGTGAACGGATGTGGAAAGAAAGGCAGAACTCCTTTGTTATTCTGATAGGGAGGAAGTCGGCCACACACCCAACAATTGGTGGCATTACTAGTCTGATGGAAATGATGTAACATACTAATGAATGTGTTATTGCGCAGCGCAAGTCTATAGGACAACTCATGTGGGGGTAAGTCACTAAAAGAATGTTCATCAGTTATATTGAAAGCACGTTTAGAAACAGGATAATACATATGCAACAATATACTTGCATTAACTATTAAAAAACTCAAGAAAAACAAAATTAATAAAGTCACAATACAGTGGCTACGCAGTGATTTACAATAAGCATGTCGTTTCATTATGATTCTGGACTCTACATGATTCAGACCTAAGGGATACATGTCGGGACAGATTCAACCGCTTCACCTTGGAGAGGACTTAAACAATCAAATCGTCCGACAGTTTAGATCTGGACCTGAGTTTCTGTTTATAGAGTTCGGTGCTACTGGCCTCAGCCAAAGGTAGCTTTGAGTCAATGGGGGAAGACACACGGGGAGTACTGTTTGTGTCAGGAGGAAGTCCATGAAATTTTTTTATATGGCTGGAGTGCACCCAGCCTTTCCTCCCTTCGATCTTCACAGCTGTTCTGGTCGTCAGCAGGACCAACTTAGGAAGCCTCCACCTTGGCTCCAGTTGGGTTTTCCGATCAAAATTCCTGACGAGAACATAATCGCCGGGAATTACGTCATGAGGTTTCACCTCGGTGTTGTCAGGAAAAGCTGCGACTACCTGTGAACGACAAGATTGTAGTGCAGACATCAAGGAAGCCAGGTAATCTGTCAGCATATTACAGTCAACATCAGTTATTTTACGGGGTATAGGCGTCCCCCACATATTCGGTGGCCTACCAAAGATCACCTCATAAGGCGATAGCCCTGTTCGAGAGTGTGCTACCATCCTCATGTAAAATAGCGCAACTGGTAAGGCTACTATCCAGTCCACACCCTTTTCCTGACATATTTTAGACAATCTGATTTTTAAAAGTTGATTATGTCGTTCCACGAGACCTGCTGCCTCGGGGTGTCGGACACAGTGGAATTTCCACTGATATCCCAACAAGAGTGAGACATGTTTCATTAATTCGGATGAGAAGGGCTGACCGTTATCTGAATATACAACACGTGGTAAACCGTACCGTGGGAAGAATTCTCTAATTAGCTGCTTGGCAGTAGTCGGGGCAGTGTAATCTGATACGGGATACGCCTCTGTCCAACGGGAGAGAGCGCAGACAACTACGAGAACATATTTGAATCCTCGACAACGTTCCATCTGAATATAATCCATCTGGAGGACTTCAAAAGGATGGTCAGGAGGCTGAAATCCACCCAGCTCTACGGGAACACTCTTTCCTGGATTAAACTGACAACATATCATACAGGTACGAACTTTTTGTTTAGCTGCTGCTCGTAAATGTTTATTGAACCAAATGTGCTGAATGCTGTCTAGCATAGCCTTCTCTCCTAAATGTGCTGGACTGTGAACTGTAGCTATAATGGCTTGAACCATGGAATCAGGGAGAAACCATACAGATTTCTCCTTCGTCATCCATCCTTGATCTGTCTGGATCCCTCCTAGTTCAGTCCACTTCTTTATTTCTTCTGCTGTGGCATGTGTCTGTATGTCAATTACGTCAAGTGCGGGGTCCTTAATTGTCATACACTGTGTTGGTGTCTGAACTATTGGCTTTGTCATGTCTAATGTGCGATTCTGAGCAGTCTGTTTAGCTGTTTTGTCAGCTAAATCATTGCCTTGAGAAATGGTATCAGTAACCTTCGTGTGTGCTTTACATTTCATAATCGATATAGCAGTGGGTAGATGTATTGCGTCTAACAAGGCATGAATGAGGGGTCCGTGCTGAATGTGGGCACCATGGGAGGTTAAATAACCTCTCTCTCGCCACAGCACGCCGAAGTCGTGTACAACTCCGAATGCATAACGTGAGTCAGTGTATACATTAACTTTCTTATTTGTGGCTTGAATACAGGCTTGTGTTAGAGCAATAAGTTCTGCTGCTTGGGCTGACAAAGTATCTATACAATTTGTTTCAATAACTTCAGTGTCTGTTGTGACTGCATACGCGGCCACTAAATCTCCTGTACTTGTTCTCATGCACGATCCGTCTACATACAACGTCAGGTCTGGATCTAACAATGGAACGTCTGTCAAGTCTTGTCTAGGTTTCGTCTTTATTTCAATGATTTCAACACAATCATGAGCTAGTGGGTCTGTTCCAATTACAGGTAATAGTGTAGCAGGATTCAATGTATTACACCGTCGGATCTCTATGTGTGGTTGAAACAATGTCAGTTCATAACCGGTAAGTCTTGCTATGGTCAAGTGTTGTGTTTGTGTTCGGTTCACAAGAACCTCTACTGCATGTGGTACTTGTACTGTCAATGGGTGTCCTAATACTATGGCATCGCTTTGTCTGATTGCTAAAGCTGTCGCTGCCACTGATTTCAGGCATGCAGGCAAAGCCTGAGCTACGGGATCTAATGTACTGGAAAAATAAGCACATGGCTTGCGTGATCCTGCTTGATCCTGAGTGAGTACTGACAAGGCAGTACCTTCGCGTTCTGTAACAAAAAGTGTAAAATGTTTGCTATAACATGGCGTTGCTAAAACAGGTGCTTGACATAAAGCTTCCTTTAGGCTTTCAAAAGCTTGTGTATGTTCCTGAGTCCAAGGGAGAACAGTCGATGTGGCTGCCTCCTGTGTGGTTAACTGAATGAGTGGTTTTGCTAGAAATGCGTACTGAGGGATCCACTGCCTACAATATGAAGTGAGGCCTATGAAAGCCCGCACCTCCTTCTGTGTCTGGGGTATTGACATGTTAGCAATTAACTGGATGCGATCTGGTGTAAGCTGCCTTCCCTCCTTGGACAGCGAGTGACCAAGATAAATAACTCGCTGAACACAGAATTGCAGCTTAGAAGGGGACACCTTGTGCCCCTTGTCGGCTAGGAAATGTAAAACTGTCAGAGAAGCCTTTTCACATTCTGGCTCGCTTCTTGCGGTGATCAGCAGATCATCGACATATTGAAGCAGTGCAGTATTGACTGGCATGTGGATACTGTCAAGTTCTCGTTTCAGTGCTTGGCTATAGATGCTGGGGCTTTCTGTGAATCCTTGGGGAGCGCGTGAGAATTTAAAGCTGCGCCCATTTAAACTGAATCCGAACAAGTATTGGCTTTCCGGATCTATTGGGACGCTGAAAAAAGCATTCTTGAGATCAATTACAGTAAAGAATGTTGCTTCGGAATCAATTGCTGTCAACAATGATGATATATCAGGGACCACAGGGAATTGTGGTACAATACACTTGTTTAGTTCACGCAAATCAATAACCAATCGGTATACTGGTGGGGCAGTAGGGTCAGTTCGTTTAAGAATCGGAATTATCGGTGAATTACATATATTGGAGTCTGTTTCTATAACTACTCCCTGGGCAATCAGCTCATCAATGATTTTCAGCAAAGCCACTACAGCATCATGCGGTAACTTGTATTGTCGCATTCGTGGTAGTACCACTCCTGCTTTCAATGTAACTCGATAGGGTGTAATGTTCATGCAGCCAACATCCGTAGGGCCTTGTGCCCATAGATGTACTGGTAAAGTCTGTAGTCGGGGATCCATGTCTCTAGACACATAGTGACCTTTAAAATCCCGCAAAAACAACCTTACTCCTTCCGGAGAACAACATATTATGGCTCCTAGTGCTTTCAGAGTTTTAATTCCTAACAGATTTTCTGGGCATGATTTAGTAAGCAATAAATCTGTAGTTCGTGTCAAAGGTCCTATCGTAAGTGGTAGAGGCTGTGATACTTCATTAACAATAGGTTTTCCCGAAAAACCAAGGGAAACATTTTGAGAGCCTGAGAGGGGTGCCCCTGGAACTTCACTACGTTTTATAGTTGTTCGACTTGCCCCTGTATCGAGTAAGAATTTTCTATCTTGACCTAATAATTCACTATGTACATAAGGTCCTTCTTGATCTACAGGAATCTCGATAAGCGGTAAGTCAACTTCCCTCTCTAGGCTGGTTCATGCGTAATGCTGATATTCAGGGTATTCATACTGTGCAGTCTGATACATTTGTCGTGTTGTTGTTTGTGTGGCAGGAGCAGGCAACGGTGGTGCAGCTGGCACAAACTGTATGGGTTGCTGTGAGGCTGGCATGGACTGTTGCTGAACTGGCATGGACTGTCCATGCTGCATAGCTCCTTGTTCATTCTGATCTTGTCTAACTAATCGTGGTCTCTCTTTTGCAATACCCGTAGCTATATTACGTTTCAGGACTGGACAATCATGTACATAATGGCCTAGTTGTTTACAGTAATTGCAGGTTCCTTTTACAGGAACTGCAGAATCACCAGAATGTGTCACACCCTTTTTGTGACCATCTGCTGGTACTGTCTGAGAAACTAGCATTTTCATTTTTGTATCCTTCATGCGTCTATGCTCGTGTTCTTGTTCATCCCTAATTCTATTGTGATGATACTGTAACATTTGTAGCATTTGCGACGGAGTGTTACTTTGCCAGGTACTCTCGAATTTCAATATTCTATTCTTCACTGGAGGCAATGCATTTTCCACCAATTTTGTCACAAATAAATGTGGATATGAGTCACTACTTGCTTTTATACCACTATTTATACCAAAACATTTTTCAAATCGAGCATAATAATCGCTTGTGTCTTCATCTTGCTTTTGTTTGCAGGCTGTGATTGCACCCCAATCTTCCTTTTTTGTAGTTAATAAACGTGGCAGTACCTGTACTAGTAAACCTGGTAACAGTTTAACTTTATCCCCGAGCCCCGAACCTGCAGTTCGGCTCCTTTCTTCCTCTGCTAATGCTGTCCAGTCTATCTTTTGGTCTCCTACTTCCCACTCTTTTTCTTTCAGTTTTTCATAAATGCCAGCAGGCAAAAGCACCTTTAATATCGTCATAATATCAGGAAAGGTGTACTCTCCCATCAGTAACATGTCTTTAATTTCTCGGTGGAAACCCGCTGGGTCTTTGTCATGACTAGGTACTACTTTCTTCATTTCTAATAATTCCATTTTTGATATGGGTGTGTAAACAAATACACGATGAAACTCATTGTCTTCGCCTTTTATTGGGTGCACTTCTCGTAAAGGATTTTGTCTATCCATATAGTACGGCGTTCTTTCTCTGTGGGGCAGCGAGAGAGAATCCGGACTTACAAAAAGGACATACTGTTTACGTGACACTAATATCTCTTTAATTAGCTTATTACTAGAACCTCTCCATCTGTTTGTGAGTAGTTCCGTTAATATATCAGGTAAAGGACCAGGGTCAGCATGTTGGCACTTATATAATATGAGGAGTTGCTGAATCATATAGATTCCAGCTAAGCGTTGTTCATCTGTACTGAGATTGAGAAACGTGTGTGCTACGGTCTCATCACCGTATTTTTCAGGACTGTCAATCCAGTGAACGGCTGATCTGGCTAATTCTTGCTCATCCATGGAATCGAGGAGGTGGTAACCCCTTCGTTCTCGTAGTATCTTATCTGCGGCTTGAAACGAATGTTCAGGAGACTTCAGATTTATTACAGGCGTCGGATACGTTCTGCTGTTTTTTGGGCATACAGAATGTATTGGATCAGGAAAACATCTAGTATTTTCACAGGATCTTCCTCTGCCTACATAGGCTATGGTCTCTGACTGTCTTGCGGAATTCCCTGATTCGGACACTTCATCTTGCTCAAACTCGTCTGTTCCCAGTCTTTCTTCATGAATACGCTCTATTTCTTTACGTATTTTTCGGCACATGGCTATTATACAATTTTGCTTATCGTGTCTCCCTTCTGATATATTCTGACTCCATCTTGTAAGAATAAGCATTGCATTCGGGTCTACCCCCGGACGATCTTGATTTCTGATCATACAGTTTATGAGGAAACGTAACAGTTCCCCCTGTATCTCTACTTTCTGGAATTCCATAGCTCTGTTAATACATCCTGGATCTCGTCCTGTTTGAACAAAATGATATATGTTGTCTAGATGCGTAGTCATCCCTGGTAACCTCGCTAAATACTCTGCGGCTCGCCTGATACGTAATGATGCCAGGACCATTTCGTCCTCTTTACCAACCACCGGGTCATATCTACAATTTACAAGGAGTTCCTTAAGCGTACGTTCACTTACGAATTTAGGTGTACGTGAATGTGCTGACTCTTGAAAGACAAGTTTATTTATTCTAGGTGGTGTAAAAGTACTGCTAGCACCTCCCGTGGCCCTATCTGGGGCGTCGGGTGTGAATGGGTTCGTTGAACGTGACACAGCAACTATGGGTGTCGATACCTCTGTAGAGTCGACTGCGGAGACAGATGCGGAAACAGATGTGCTTGCCGACGCTTGTGTCGGAACTTGCTGTTGCACGGGGACAGATACCTGATCCTGACGTTGAACCCCTCCGCCAGACGGTCTATGTGGTGCGGCGTTAGCATACTCGGGAGCTGCGTCATCTAGATATGAGGAAAGAAAAACATCTTCTGCGGTTCTGGGAAGCCCCTTTGGATGTACCTTAATTGGAAATAATGGGGGTGGCAAGTCTTTTGGTATCTCTGGAGCAGCCTTAGGTAATCCTTCGGCTAGTAGGGGATACATACCATTCATAAGAGCATTTCTTTGTCTATTTACTTGTTCTGATCTCACTCGGATACCTTCCTCAATTAATAGATTTTCTTGAACTTTATTTGAACTTTCTTTACTCCTCTCTTCTTGTCTACGTGCTTTTTCTGTTCGTCTATGAGATTCTTTACGCCATAACTCAACAGCGTCTTTCTGTGACTGTCTGACCTTTCTTTTCCATAACTCTTCCTCCACTTTCATGATGCACTCTGCATCCCAGGTTCCCGCTATGGGCCACCTTTGACTTTCCGGTAATCCCTTGGTATAATCTACCCATAGATCAAGAAATAATATGGCATCTAAGCCATGTTTATGGTACATAAAATGCCCTGGAGTGTCCCTAGGAGGAATAGGAACTGCTTCTTCAAGCACCCCTTTTCTGGTAGTAATCTGTCTTAACTTCGAGAAGAGCGGCATATTTACAACTGATCTGATACTTACTCTTGAATTTTCTTAATACGAAAAACACAATAAATGAACAGTGAACAATGAACAGTCATTCATACTACAATATTTTGAACACTTTAAACATTAAACATAAAACATTGTAACAATGATCGACAATGATGACAGTCTGCCTAACTAATCACCACGCTGAATTCTTGACAATAACTGAATACTTCGGAATACTTGATATACTGCTAAACAGTACATATACACTGCTAAACAGTGCAGACCGGATTTGTGTACCCAAATCCGTCTTGACCGGCACAACCTATGTGCGCGTCAACACGCCTCCCCGGCGATGGTACTCACCGAGTAGCTCCTTGAAACGGAAGGCCTCAGAGAATGGACAGGACTCGATGACTGCGGACAGCGGACCCTCTGGACATCGGGATTTCGGAAAACCTGGTGGGCCTCTGTATACCTCGGATCTTGCTCTCTCAGCTAGGCTCTGGTCGGGATACTTCGCACTTCTCACCGCCTCGTCTGGGTTGATCGCAGCCTCAGTCGCCCCCGCTTGACCGGAGGGAGCTTACAGGAAATCCTGCTGGTACGCGTTTATGGTCCGTCCAGCTGTGGCAGGAGACCGGGCCTGCAACGCACCGCCGGCGCGTGAGATGAGAAAGTGTCCCTGTTCGGGCGCCATTATGTGGTAAATAAAATACCGGACTGAATTTCATACGGAATCCTAAAATAAAGTAAAATAGCTCAAAATAACAAGAGGCAGAATCCGTGGTATAAGAGGTTTTCTAAATGGGCTTTATTCCATTCAAAATGGCCGACTCGAGTCGCGGCCTTCAGGTTCCGTCACCACGAGGGTTCAGGAAGTGAAGTACAATAATTTATTGACAGACATGTATTTTTATAATAAGTGCATTACAATGAAACGAATGTAAAAGGCGTAACATTTGATAAGAAAAATGACGTGACAGTGACATAATCGAAACTAGGCGTAACAAGGAATAAAAGAAACATGATTGGTTAAGATTATCAGACATAGGTGGATCTATAAGATAATACTTGGCATAGATGCGCGCGCAGCAGCATGACGTGTAATTGACGTGCAACTAGGGGGTGAAGGGGACTTGACATTTAGCTCTACATGTGGAGACGAGAAGTCTGGGGGGTCAAGTCAACCTAATCCCAAATCATATCTACCATCCTATGTTTGGAGAACTATGTTATCCACAAGGAAGGACTCTCGGACAGAATCTATTCTATACTAACTGTGTGTGCGTGTACAAGCGTCTAAGTGTCTATATGAGAAGCGAGGGGCAGAAAACTTTCCATGGCAGCAGGGCTATGAATCACTTGCAGGAGGACGGAAAGGCTGAGTCCTTGCTTGTGAGCTAAAGGAAATGTTTACCTAAATCACTTGACAGGAATGCATCGGCTGAAGAGCAAAATAGATAATTCGAAGGTGAAATACAACTTCTTGGCAGGCAGGCGAAAACTGGCCGAGGCAGACATTGTTAGCTGCACAGGGAGTAGGACAAAGTTCATGGATACAGATGCGAGCTCAAGCTGAAGCTGTCAGAGACAGAGAGCAGGGAAAGGCTTTGAGGACAGAATCGGGCCTACTTGCCTGAACTGTAAAAATGGAGTAACTTAGCCATATAAAGTCGGTGGCCTTTCATACTTAGGAATCGAATATCCAGCCCATTGATGGCGGATCTGACAGAGAACATGTCGACGGAAGACACACATATGTTTGCGTCTTAGAAACTGGAACTGGAGGGAACATACATGTACTTGTAACATGCATATAGAACCGTTGGGGTCCAAGATAGGGGACATAACTGATCAGGAAAATCCACATTTCCACAGAATTTAATAGGTCTTGGACAGTATCTGTAGTTAGTAGGGGTCAATCTTTTAGTTCATGCTCGATCTTTCCCTGATTAGAAGTCTGCGTACC
The DNA here is from genome assembly GCF_964204655.1 of Triturus cristatus. NCBI lineage: Eukaryota > Metazoa > Chordata > Amphibia > Caudata > Salamandridae > Triturus > Triturus cristatus. The sequence continues at coordinate 204,400,787 of NC_140588.1, read as the reverse complement.
ATCTGATGCAGTAACCTTTGGCCTAGAGGCCTCTGTATCCTGTAAAATGATATCTTGGTATTTACCTTCCACTTTATTTATGAAAAAGTTAGCTAATTCTTCACATTTGGAGAGAGACAGAGAAGGTGGTTTGGCTATTGCATCTGAGCCAGCCAGTGTTTTCACTGTGTTAAAGAGTATTTTTGCACAGTTGGAGGCCTTAGTGATGGTTTGATTCATGAAAGTGGCACGTGCTAGCTTACATTCCTTGTGGTATTCACTTAAAGCAGCTTTGTAAGTTACTTTGTCTATGGGATTATAGTTTTTTCTCCATTTTCTCTCAAGAATTTTACAGCTAGATTTGGACGTCTTCAAAGAATCAGAATACCATGGTGCTGGGGGATGATGAGTGATTTTATTATGTTTGGAGATAGGTAGACATAGGTCCACTGCTTTGGTGAACCAGCTTTGGACGTCATTTGCTAGTGGATCTATTTGTTGCTTCATCGATGGTATGTGTGACTCTAGACAACTATTCATATTTGCTACGTCTAAACTCTTCCAGTTTCTTTGCGGTTTCTCTATGCGGGTTTCGTCATTACCTTTTTTTGTATTGTAGAAGGATATAAGGGAGAATTTTATCAAATAGTGATCAGACCAGATTGTGGGTAATGCTGGGGAACAGGTGATTGTATCTAAGTTAGTGAAAACAGGATCCAAGAAATGTCCTGCTCTGTGAGTAGGCCCTGCATTTACCAATTTAAGATTTTGAGAGGCAATGCCCGCAATAAGTCTTATGCTATTTCTACAGGCAGGATCTTCTAAATGGAGATTTACATCTCCTAGTATGGTGAAATTGGCCTTATTTGTTATTTGGAAAGAAATTTCTTCCATTAGTACAGATATCCAGGTTGTCGTCAAATCAGGTGGTCTGTATATAAGTATCCCAGAAAAGGTAAAGTAGGAGGACAGAGTAAGTTTAAAGAGGGCGGCTTCACATGTAGTAATGGAAAGTTCATCAAGAGTGCAGCTATAGGCTTTTTAAAAAATTACTGCAATTCCCCCCCTATCTTATTTGTACGATCTACTCTTATTATAGCGTAGTTCGAGGGTAGAGCTGTTGCTATGTTAGGTCCCGAACTTTCCTGGAGCCACGTTTCTGTAAGAAATATTGCGTCCGGTTTTTCGTTTAAAAGGAGATCAAACATGTTGGCACTATGTTTGGGGAGTGATCGGCAATTTATACTTATCATGTTATATGTTATGAGGTGATCTTTACATTTTGTCTTATGACAAGGATTCTCAGTACCCTTGGAATTCAATGAGAAACCACAGGAATTGCAGAGAAACGGCTCCAAGATATCATGGGTTCTGGTACACTTTACTATAGTTGGCTTTCCGATAGCTTTTAAAATATCAGCGTCATATATATTGGTCCCTATGTTACTTAGTTGTTTATGTGGGGATAAGATAGATGGTATTTCTCCTAGTTTTCTAGCAGGGGTTTTGGCCCAAGTCCCGGGCCAGGCGCGGACGGGCGCAGACGGGCTTGCCTTTGGTGCGCCTTCGGCACGACGCTGGCACGCCCGCTGCACGCGTCCGCTGCGCGGGTACGCAGAGGAGTCCATTTTATCCTAAATAGCACCCCAACAACTAGCCCGCTGCCTGCTCCGATTCCCTCCCAAGATGGCGGCGGAAATCGATCGGCAGATTCCGGTGGTGTATTCGGCGTCCCCTGTCCAGAGCCTAGTCGTCTAGATCAGGTAAGGTAATGCAATGCAGCAAATTAAGGCATAAAACACAATTTAGGTGCTGTTCTTGCAAAAATATATCGAGTGACAGTACGAGTTTCTATTTCAAAAACTCTGTTCACATTATTAGAAATAAAACGTTCTGATGGCAAGGATTATACAAAGCACAATAAAAGCTCCCGGCTTTCCGCCTCAGGAGTTGCTAAACATAGGCTAACAGCTAGGGATTGGTAAGCACGAGTAGGGCGTCTTTTATCCTAATAGCGCCCCAACAACTAGCCCGCTGCCCGCTCCGATTCCCTCCCAAGATGGCGGCGGAAATCGATCGGCAGATTCCGGTGGTGTATTCGGCGTCCCCTGTCCAGAGCCTAGTCGTCTAGATCAGGTAAGCTAATGCAATGCAGCAAATTAAGGCATTAAACATAATTTGTTCTTTCGAAAATATATCGAGTGACAGTACGAGTTTCTATTTCAAAAACTCTGTTCACATTATTAGAAATAAAATGTTCTAATGGCAAGGATTATACAAAGCACAATAAAAGCTCCCGGCTTTCCACCTTAGGAGTTGCTAAACATAGGCTAACAGCTAGGGAGCTACAGAATTCATAATGGAGTTAGCCACCTTTGCTCTAAAAAAGAATTATTTCAGCTTCAAAGATGAATTCTTTTACCAAATAAAAGGAGTTGCGATGGGGTGTTCCTTCGCCCCAGAATTAGCAGTACTCTACATGTCAAAATATGAGGACAGATTTGTGCATAACAATAATCCTTTTGCAGAGTGGATCGGAAGCTGGGTCCGCTATATTGATGATGTTTTTATGATTTGGACAGGTGAAGAAGAAAAATTACAGGCCTTTCTAGTTTGGTTAAACAATAGAACACTTGATATCAAATTCAGTATGAATTATTCGAAATCCAAAATGCCATTTCTAGACGTTGAAGTTTATCCCACAGATGGTCAATTAGCAACAACACTATTTAAGAAAAAAATGGACAGAAATAAAGCTCTGCACATTTCAAGTAACCACCCACGCAGTCTAAAAGAGAATCTGCCCTAAGGGCAATTTCTACAAATTAGATGTAATTGTTCATTCAAGGATGAGTATTTTTTGCATGCAAACAATTTAAAGGCTAAACGCCTCGTTCGAGGATATCCTAAAAAGCTTTTTAAAAAAGCAATGAAGAGACCATGGTGGTCTCCATGAGAAACTCTACTTGAAAGAAATGTCAAATCCAAGACAGACAGGATTGTCTGTGTGTCAACATTCTGTCCAACATCAAACTGGTTAAAAAAGGTAATTAACCAAAATTGGAATTTGGGGAAAAATGTGGACATAACACTGAAAGAGGCCCCATTATTTGCATTTAAGAAAGACAAAAGCATTGCAAACCTGATTGTGCGAGCCGCCCTGCCTAAACCAAAAGGACAAACCATCAGAGGCTTTTTAGGGTTGCCTCCAATAAAAGGACACCACAAATGTGGCACTTGTGTCTGTTGTGAGTCAACGATAGAAGGTGACCTCTTCAAATATAATGGAACTCATTGGAAACATGAAACATTCTCAAACTGCAAATCCAAGTATGTTGTGTACGGGATTTTCTGTCCGTGTAATAAGTTATAAAATCGGAAAAACTAATCAGGAAGTACGTTACAGAATCCAGCAACATAAATCAAGAATTCGAAAAAATTTGCAAACTGCACCGCTGGTTAATCATTGGCATTCGAAGACCCATACAGAAAAGCTGGACCAACATTTCGAAAGTAGAACAAGAATACCGAGGCGGAGACCTTCATTTGAAATTATTAAAACGTGAAGCGATGCTCATTATAAAATTCAATACGGCAGTCTATGGGTTGAATGAACTTTCAGAAATCTATAAGCTTTAATTTGCACCTCTGTTGGTTCAATTGGATGGGCCAAAATCAGCCGAGTTACTAGTTTCTATTTTCCACAAACTTGCACACATCATACAGATGTATGTACATTAAGAGGAGCAATATTAATATGGTAATTCTCTGTGATCTATTTATTATCACTATATAATAAATGTATTTCAATATTGCAGTACGGACATTCAAATATTTTTAAATCGGACCCTATATTGTTTTGGGACATTTATAAGCTTTAAGCACCATTATAATAATTAGAGAAAGCGTTCATTCCATCTCCCATAGAGTGCACACATGTGGGCAAAAGAAGCGATGCTGCGCGACTAACGTTACAGCACTGATATTATCGCCCTTCCGTTTTAGAACGATTCGAATTACATCCATCAAGAAAGGTTCTGTATACTACATTTCCCATGATTCTTCAAAGTTGCGTTCATGACGCGCCTAATGTAAATAGAATGCCGGCCATGTTCGTCCTATACTAAACAGCCGGGCAACATTTGTGATTTCCTGGTGCCGCGAGTGTTTTGTCAACTCAAAGGTAAGATTACTCCATGCCAACGGTCGTGTAGCAAGTAGATAGGAAGGTAAAACGAACTCGCCATTAAATATAAATACCGACGTGTGTCTCTCTCCCTCTCTCCCCTCAGACCTTCGAGACAAGCTGACTCTGTGGTCTATTACCAAGTTCCATCGACGAAGACAAATCATTATTATAAAAGGTATTCCATCGGTTGTTACATCGAAAGCCACTATGAACCTCTGCCAATAGCCTAAAAGAGCTTATGCTTAACAAAGCTTTTATATCGTTTGCAGATATAATCGTTCAACATAAAGAATCGATTCCACACCACCCCCAGTGGTTCCAAGTAAGACTCGCTATATTTCATACGACATTAAAAAATCCATCTGACATGACTAAGACATAGTTTATTCCTGTGAGACAGGTCTTGTTGATGTTATTATAATTATGTGTTTAGGTCAAGTGTTCTTGTGAATCACCAGTAGTGCCTTTGCAAGCATTTTGATGCAGGTAAGGATTTAAGCGCATGAGCTGCGGCTGTAGTTAAAGTGTTTTGCGGTCATTTAGTAATACAAAGTTAGGTTTATGTCTTTTCAGCTACTCTGGCCCTGATGAAAATCCCCGCAAGTGGAGGGATTCGAAACGCGTAGACCTTTCTGTCTTAGGCCAATCTATATATATTAAAAAAACAAAAAAACAAATGGTGTATTTTTCACATTTGTGACAAATTGATGTTTTTGATGGCCTTGTTGTTCATTTGTTGAAATTTAACATTTGATATGTTAATATGTTATTATGATATACATGTTGTGTATATAGTGTGATTGGTTAGTGAGTGTAGTGTAGTGAGAAAATGTGGATGATTGAAAGATGTGAATGGGGCACTGTTAGAATGAATGAGTTATGGAGAATGTATAGAGATTTGAAGTACATTTTGTTGTGGTGTGTGTGAGAAAAAGGTGGCTCATTTTGATTTAAAGATGTCGGTTTACATTTTTTCATAAATCATTTTTGATAGAGAACTAATGTAGTTTGTAAAAAGTGGTTTGGATTAAATCCAACTGAAAAAGTGGTTGGCTGTGTCATTGTTTTATTCAATGCAGCGCGATTAAGCTTGAAAAAAGTGCAGCATTGGTGCTTCTTTTGTTCATTGACTTTTAGAAAGTGGGCATTTTCTTGCTTAACCATACTGTGTGCCTCTGCCTTTTGTGCATTCCCTGACTGGGTTTAGAATGACAGGAGCACGAGATGTGCATTCAAAGTAGACAGACAGAAGGGGGATTGAGGTGTGTCCTGCCTTTCCTGGGTGAATCATATCCAGGCTGAATACACCTGGCTGCATTTAGAGTAGTGGGTGGAGTTGTTGCTGGCTCTAGAATGGACTGTTGCTGCCTTCTACAACGCTGTCTCCACCTACTGTATTAAACCTGGCCTGAGCCAAGGCTGAACTGGTCTATGTGTGCCAGGGGAAGTTTGTTTGTACCAACTTCAAAGCAAAATGTGGTATACATATTGGGGCCCTGCCCCCAGAACTTTAGAACACTTTTAGATCAAGAAACCTGCTAAGAAGAAGAGCTGGAGAAGTTGTGAAGATAGATTACCACTTTTCTGTGTGCTTTGCTGTATTGGCCTGCACTGGCTGCTTCTGTCTTGGGCACTGAAAGGACTGGACTGGGCTTTCTGCACCTTATTTTCCTGAGTTTCTCCAAGGGCTTGAGGTAGACCTTGCCCCCAGTTCAAGAAGTCTCAGGAACAGCAACTATGTCAAGTTCATCTGCTACCAGCCCCAGGATTGGTATGTGTTTGGCTGCAATGGAATGAAAAACTTTACACACTGCCTCTGAGATAAACCTGACTGCTAATGCCAAGCTATCAATGTGGTGAGCAGGGGTTATTTTAGAAGTATAACTCCCTTATCCTGACTAGGAAAAAGGGTCCCTACTTGGACAGGGCAACAACCTGACAACTAGAGACTGCCATTTCTAATGATCACCAATAACAATCCAGACATTAGTGTGAATGTCAGATTCTACATCTGATAATTCACTGCTGTGACATACAAATGGTGCTTTAAAGATCTCACAACTCATTCTTTCTCCACCATAAAAGAATCCCAGGCTGCTCTGGCTGGGGTCTGTGAGAGCATATCAGAGCAGTACTGGAATGCAGGAAACACAGGTTCTGAAGGAGAGTGAAGTGACGGAAAAGAGAGAGGTGGGGGTGGATGACAAGGAGGTCAGTTATTTGTTTTTTTTTGGGGGGGGGACAGAGAAAAGATGCCATGTTATGTATGGCTCCCCCATTACTCCTCTGCCACTGCGTAGTAGCCGAAAGAAGGTGCAGTTGATTTGTGGGGGGCAATATATAACAAAAAGATGATAAATAGGCAACAAGTGAATTTTAAGGGGATGTTTTTCACCTTGTTAGTCTGAGTAGTTAACTCAAATTTCCCTGTTGTGGTCTATTTCATGTCACTCAGAACCCACCGGTGAAAATAAAACCTGAAATTCACAGTGAAACTATATGTAAAGCATGGCTCATACAGAAAGCCCTTTGTGTGAATGGCTGAATTCTAAATCCAGTGATTCACTTATGATGTAGTAATGGTGGGTAACAGAAATTGTTACCCACTGTTTCTTCATCATAAGCGAAGTGGAGAGGTGTGATGCTCCCTACATATAGGGCACATGCATCAAGCTATTTTGCGATCACAAAATGGCCTTTCGTAATGTATGGAAGATGTTTGCTTTCACAATTTAGGTAATCGCAATTTTTTGAGATTCCCTCAATTGCAAATGCAAATAGGGAATCGCAATTAGTGATTCACTAATTCACATGCAAGAAGCCTTTTTCTAAAAGTGAACTGTGCAGTTAGGAAACAGTTGATGTTAACCATGTGCAGACTTTGAAAAATGCACAAAGCCACATTTTTCAACGTGCCATGGGGCACACACAAGCCCCTAGGGCATGTGTGTGCCTTACATGTGCACCTTTTTCTTTTAGGGATGCCTGTTTTGTTGCATTGCATTTTGCGCTTACCAAATATCGATGTCTTAAAAATCTCTATTGGGTAATCGCAAAATGCAATTTCCATGCATGAGCCCCATAGTCTCTAGCTTCTGTCCCCTCCGTGCAACTCTACCCACTGTTCAGCAGTCTCTTCGTGTTTATGGCAGTAAGGGTGTTCTCTGTGATGACGTGCTGAGAGCCCCGAGTACTGGCTTAAGAAATTCAAACAAGAAAGGGATCTAAGCTTGTTAGACCCGGGATTCCTGGTCGACTGAGGTAGGTACCTTAGGCCAAATAGGGTCCCTTGTTTCCACGTCAGGGAAAGGAAGGACACCTTCTCAGATAGCCCCCGCTCACCCCCTTAGTAGCTTGGGACAAGCAGCCAGGCTTATCTTCAAGGTAAATGTGTAAAGTATTTGCAACCACGCTCACAGCAACCCAATGATGACACCACAAAGGGACTCCACACGAGTTTCATAAAAATGAGTGTACATTTATATAAAAAGATATACGATAAGACCACACGATATAAATAAAACAAATGCGTTTTTGTAATATTCCTCCTGGCAGGTTGTTAGGCCAGCCAGCCCTTCTAGGTTCTGACGATATTATTGAGCACTTCTAAACGTTCCACTGCAGTCCTACTGCAAGGCTATGCAGTTCGTAATGCTAGAATCAGGCACTTTACAATGTAAAAATAATGCAGGTTGTAATGCTAGAATCAGGCACTTTGCAAGGTAAAAATAATCCAATGCGTAACGCAACAATCAGGTACTTCGTTATGCAGCAATAATGCAATGCGTAATTCACTAATCAGGTAGGTCGTTATGCAGGAATAATTCAATGTGTAATACACAAATGTATGACATTACAACTCATACATTTACAACGCATGCCTTTACAACACAGTTTTTACATCACAACATCCTTTGCAATGCATCATTTTACATTGCATGCCTTTACAACGCAGTTTTTACATTGCAACATCCTTTGCAACACATCATTTTACATCGCATGCCATTACAATGCATTTTTAAACACTACATTTACAACGCATTTCATACATTGCATTATACCATTACAACACATACCATCACAACGTACACCATTACACTGTATTTAGGGTAAGTGTTGGATAGTGTAGGGGTAAAAATTATTTTTCTAACTCATGTTGGGGACAACAGTAGGGTAAGTGTTGAATAGTGTAGGGGTAGAAATTACTATTCTAACTCTAGTGGGTGTAACAGTAGGGTATGTGTTGGATAGTGTAGGGGTACTATGCGCTGTAATGATATGCGTTGTGATGACATGCGATGTAATGCCTGCATTGTAGTGACATGCATTGTAATGACATGCATTGTAGTAACATGCAATGTAATGGCTGCGTTGTAGTGACATGCATTGTAAAGGATGTTGCGATGTAATGGCTGTGTTGTAAATGTAGTGCGATGTAATGACTGCGTTGTAAAGGTTGTTTACCGTAGTAAACTAATCAGGTAGTTCGTTATGCAGAAACAATGCAATGCGTAATACGACAATCAGGTAGTTCACTATGCAGAAATAATGCAAGGTGTAATACGACAATCAGGTAGTTCGCTATGCAGAAATAATGCAATGTGTAATACAACAATCAGGTAGTTTGTTATGCTGAAATAATGCAATGTGTAATTCAACAATCAGGTAGTTCGTTATGCAGAAATAATGCAATGTGTAATACACTCCAGCACCGATCACGGTGCCTTAGGCAGTCTCTCCGTCACTAGTGCTGACTCGCAGTCAGCCTCTGTCAACAGTTGCCCCCACACGGGTATTGTTGGAAATGACCTTTTTGCAGGGTTATCCCCAAAACTTTTTGCTTCTTCCTCCTTTGTGTTTCTTGACCTGTGGTTGTTGGCTATAGGACTCTACCACTGCTGATCAGTGCTAAAGTGCATATGTTCTCTGGTTAAATTGCATGGTGATTGGTTATTCATGATTGGCATATTTGTTTTACCAGTAGGTCCCCAGTAAAGTGCACTGAGTGTGCCAGGGCTGGTGATTCTAATGCTACTAGTGGGCCTGCAGCACTGAATGTGCCACCCACATGAGTCGCCCTAAAATGGTGTCTCAGGCCTGCCACTGCAGTGCATGTGCACAGTAGGTTAACTGCCATGTTGCCCTGGCCAGTGTACACATGTGCCAGGCCAGACCCTTCCCTTTTCTTACACATTGGACACCCCTATGGTAGGCCCAAGGTACCTCCCCTGGGCAGGGTGCAGTGTATGTGAAAGGTAGGACATGTACTAGTGTGGGTAACATGTCCTGATAGTGAAATACTGCCAAATTTGTTTTTCACTACTGAATGGCTATCTTGCCCATAGGATAGAATGGGGAATGCTGTGTAACATGCTTTACCTGCATACCTTCCCATAGCAGCAAGATAGAAATTTGGAATCTGGTATCCATGAACTCAGAATTTAATACCACATCTTTTAGGGAGGATGGTTTTTAAATTCAGAGTTTGGAAATAGCACTTTTAGAAAGTGGCTATTTTCTTATTCAACCTTTCTGTGTGCCTCTGCCTGTTTGTGAATTTACTGTCTGGTTTGTGAGTGACAGGGGCTAGGGTGGCTCCAGGAGGCTGGGTGAGTCAGCACTAGGCTGAATAGACCTATCTGCATTTGGAGTGGTGAGAGGAGTAGCACCTGGGTCTGAATAGGGCTGTGCCTGCCTTCCACAATGCTGGCTCCACCTCCTGCGGTGCGTCTGATGGCCCTTGGCCACACTCACAAAGGAAGAAGATGTGCACTGGCAGAGTGCACCCAGAACTGGTTTGGAGTGGGTCCAGGACCCCTCACACATGAAGAACAAAGACTTTTGGGGTACAAAGAACCCCCTAAACTTTAGACTAGGAAAAACTTTGTGATCAAGAAGGAATCCCTGCCAAAGAAGAACAGACAGGAAGACTGAGGAAAAGTGCTGCCATTGCTGAGTGTCTGGGAGCTGACCTGTAGTTGCTGTTATTGCTGAGGAAGAGGACTACGGGACTTTCTGCTGTGTGCTGTGTCCCCCTTGCTTGAAGAGGAGCTGTGCTCTGTGTGTTGTCCCCTCTGACGTGTACCTGTCTCCAAGGGCCTGAGGAGAGCTGGCCTCCTGTTGTGGGAACTCAGGCACATCAAAGTTCCCAAGATCACCTATGAGAAGCTGTGAGTGTGTATACAGCTGGTGAATTCATGTGCAGCCTACAGTGCTACTGGGACCCCGTGCTTATTGCCCCACCAATGCTGTGTGTGTGTGTGGCTGCAGTCAGCCCTGCTCGGACCGTGGTCTTCGTGAAGTCGGCGTGAGTCTCAAAGTGCTACGTGGAGGTGTGCCACTACCACCGACCCGGGTCAACCCAGATCGCTATCAAAGGGAGGAGAGCAGCACCGCTGTGTGCATGTCACAGCATGCCTTCCAGCCTGCATTGGTAGCACCGCTGTGTGCGTGTGACAGCACACCTTCCTGCCGGCATTGAACCCATCGCAAAGCAAGCCGTGTTTAAAAGGAGCTGTGTGGCCAAGCTCGCTGACGCCGAAAGAGAAAGCCGTGCTGGGACCCATGCCGCCACGAGGCGTCGCCTAGCAACCAGTACACTCCTGTCCTGTTCCATTCTGACCAGTGGAGCCACCCAACAGGATGTCATTGGCGAGGATGCGAGAAAAGCAACCCCCCAGGTAACGTTCAGAGTAAAACCTGAACGGCTGCGAGTGGCGCTGCCTGGGGCGGGTTGTGGGTCTGCGGGGGGCTGTTCCTGCTAGCAGAGTCTTCTTCTACCAGGGTCAACCACCCGAGGGGATCGGCAGCACCAGGGCCCTATTTCCGCCATTGTGTCACAATGAGCAAACGTCTGGGGACATATTTTCCTAGCGGCTGCCCCCAGAGGCAGTCCGGTTGGTGATAAAGCAGATCCCTGGGCAGGAAGGACACCACGCTCGGGTGCCAGGTGACGTGGGCTAAGAACAGCATGTTTATAAAAGAAAGGAAAGTACAGTCCCTGCCAGTGCCTTAGTTTTGAGACCGTTTTCTTTGTGAATCCCATGTCACTGGCCCACAGGGATACGGTAGCTACAAGATCGTTTTTGTTAATACCTGCAGAGTACAGAACCCTGTGTTGACTGGCGCACGCTCGTGCATTGAGAGGTGGTGATTTTCAAAGGTGAAACTGAGCAAACAAAGGTAGCACATTCCGTGCTACGAAGTGCAGCGGGGGCGCTTTTGAAAGGCACCATTTTTAAAGTGACTCTCCCTACGCTAGGAGAAGGAGTCATACAATCATAAAGACTCAACCAATTCCGTTATTATTACAAGTATGTTTTTGCAACAGACATTCCAAAGAAACTTTGCTGAAGATAAGAATCCTTATGTATATTGGTTTTGAATATGCCTAATCAAGATAAAGAGGCTTATATTTTTATAAATAACTTGTGTGGCGTCCATTTGTGGTGTTTCACTATGTTACGGTGAGTGTTGGTACAAATACTTTACACATTGCCTTATGGATAAGCCTGTGTGCCCGTGCCAAGCTACCAAGGGGGTGAGTAGGGGTTTTCAACAGTGTGTTTCCCCCCTACCCTGACTAGAAGTAAGCGTCCCTATTTAGACAAAGGTACTTACCTATGCCAACTAGAGAACTCCAGTTCTAACAGGTATGGTGTAAACAAAAAGTGCAGCTCTGCACTCCGGCCCTGGTACTGCCACTCCTTTGGCAAGTATGGGCCGCGACACGAGCCGAAACAGAGGCTCTCGCTGCAGGAATGGGAGAGGCTGAGAGCGTCTCCCTCTGAGCCCACACCCCACCCCAGGCATTGACACACGTTACCTGGGGGGCACGACTCCACTCTCCTCTCCTCTTTCAGTGACTTGGGCCTCCGATGCAATCTTTGTGAATTCCGGACAGTGGAACTCAGGCCCTCCCACGTCGAGGTTGGTTCGGGGTCCCGCTTCTGCAATGGCAGGCTCGGGCCATCGGCTCAGCTCTTCCGGGGCTGCTGGTCCGGGCAGCTGATGATACGAAGATCTCAGGCTGCAACAGGGCACACGCACACAGCGTCGCTGAGACTCACTTGAGCTTTGGGTTCACAATCACCGGGCACTCCACACGAAGGTCTCACGCTGCACGAAGCACACAGCGTTGCTGAGACTCACTTGGACTCTGGGGGTGCACAATAACAAGGCAATCCTCACAAAGGTCTCAGGCTGCACAAAGCACACGCACACAGCGTCGCTGAGACTCACTTGGACTCCGGTGCACACTATAACAAGACAATCCTCATGAAGGGCTCAGGCTGCAAAAAGCACAGGCACACTGCGTCGCTGAGACTCGCTTGGACTCCAGGTGCCCACGATCACCGGGCACTTCTTACAAGGGTCTCAGGCTGCAAAAAGCAAAAGCACAGAGCGTCGCTGAGACTCTCCCGGAAACCTTTGTGTTCCTGAGTTTCCGCAACAGGAAGCCAGCTCACCTCGGGCCCTTGGGGATAAGTTACTTCCAGACACAGCACACAGCAAAGTCATTTCAAGCAGGGGGACACAGCAAAGTCCTTTTAGACTCTCCTTGGTTAAAACAGCAAACTGCAGACCAGCCCCAGAACACACAGCAAGGGTCAGTCCTTTCCTTCAGTCTCTTCAGTTGTTTCTTCCTTGACAAAGGTTCCTCTTGACCACGAAGTAGCTTCAGTCTTGTTCACACTTGATCAATCCATTTCTCCAAAGTTCAGGGGCTTCAGCTCTCATAGCTATACCCCTTAATTTCTTTGAAGTCTTTGTGTTCAGGGGGGCACTGACCCCTGTTAAAACCAGTTCTGGGTGCTTCCCTGCCAGTGATACCTCCTTCCTTTGATTAGTGGGGGTCTGGATTCTCAATCACTCAGCAGGAGATGGGACCATTGTTTTATGGCAGCAACACAGGCCTCTTCACCTCTAGGGGCTACTCCTCCCCCTACACTCCAGATGCAGGTCAGCCTGTTGCTGTCTCACCTCCTCCCCTGGGACAAGACATTCCCCAGATCCTATCACTTTCAAATCCAGACAGTCAATCCACAACCAGGCAGAGACACACAGATATGTTAGAGCACAAAACCCAGCCACTTCTAAAGGAGTGGCTTCTAAACACACAATGCAAAAACCACCTTCATAAAAAGATGTGTTATTACATTGTGAGTTCAGGCATACTAAACTTCACCTCTCCATCTTAAGCCTTTGGGAAGATAGGCTGGAAACCATATTACGCAGCCTCCCCATTCTGGCCTATGGGCAAGATGGAATTTCAACAGTGAATAACAAAATGGAGATTATTTCACTGGCAGGACATGGTACACACCTTAGTACATGTCCAACCTTTCACATGCACTGCACCCTGCCCAGGGGGTACCTTGGGCCTACCATAGGGGTGTCTGATGTGCATAGAAAGGGAAGGGTAAGGTCTGGCAAGTGGGTGCACTTGTCAGAACAACATGCCAGTTTAACAAACTGTTCGCAGGCACTGCAAAGGCAGGCCTGAGTTCCCTCTTTGAGGCTACTTGTGTGGTTGGCACAATTAGTGCTGCAGGCCCACTAGTAGCAGTTGCGTTACCAGCCCTGTCACACATAGTGCACTTTATTAGGGACTTTACTAGTAAGGCAAACATACCAATCATGGACAACCAATTACCATTACTCTTTATACAGGGAGCCCTTGCACTTTGACACTGGTCAGCAGTAGCAGAGTGCCCAAAGAATTTAAGCCAGTCAAACGAAATCCATCACAGCATCAAAAATAGAGGAGGTAGAGGCAAAAAGTCAGGGGTAATCACGTCAAGAAATGCCAGGTCTAACAAAGCTATGCTGAGTAATCCTGGTTGAAGAAAACTCCGTCGCGACGGAGTGCGCTAGATAAATGCTGTTCATGATAATTTTCATCGCCGGGTGTTTGTCCGTGCTGTGAAATAATTGTGAACTGCACAATGCACAGCACAAGGGGGCGCTAGCAGGCGCTGCTTGCTTTCTGCCACTCAAGTAGATTTTCTACCCGTGTGGCAGCTTTCTCAAAGTCAACAGACGGTTTCTCAATGTGAGCGGTTGCGAGAATACGCGGGCACTCCCATTGAGAAATTTGACAGCCCGCATTGAGAAATCTCGCCGGGAGGTTGATTTCCCTCGCTCGCGCTCGCCAACTTGACGTTGACAAAGCGAATGAGGATAAACGTTGCCGGGAGGTGGATTTACCTCGCTTGCGATGACCAACTTAATGTTGATGAGTGCAAGTGAGGAAAAGAACTCTGCTCCGCTATGTGTAGCAGAGTTTTTCAGAACACCACGAGCTCCGGGTAATGCGGTTTGTGGAAAACTCTGAAAAATCTGCGAGCAGAGCGGAGTTCACCGCTCAAACTTAATACTGGGCCTCTGGGGAATGGTAGAGCCCAGCTGGGTGGCTGCTCTCTGCGCACTGTTAACAACACTCAACCCAAGCATTGAGTCCTGAGACCTACTAGTTTTTGAATGCAGAGTCCGGTTCAGTGAAAAGCAGAAGAGAAGAGAGGAGCTAAATGTAGGAGACATAATTGAATTTTTCTGCGGTGCCTTAGAAGTAGAAGTGCTCATAGTGTCTGCCAGATTAACTGCCCCCACTTCTCTGTTTTCATTCTTTCATGTGAGGGGTCAGTGAGTCGGTTGAAGGTGGTTGCTTCTACAGTGCTTCTAAGGTGCTGGGCTGTTTGCACCTTAATTGGACTTACTAAAGGACAAGAAAAAAAGGAAGTGGAAAAAAAGAGCAATCTTCCCACTCTTGTTCAGAGGGGGAGGAATGCTAATTAAACCACTGACACCGAAGGCCACTGCCAAGGTGGCAACATATTAATAATGCCAGCTAATACCTCAAAGGCTTTAAAAACAGAAAACCTAATGAACCTGATAGAGATAGAGGGACTACCATTATCGGATCCCTAAAAGAAAGAGAAAGGCAGTCAGAGGGTCTGGATATAAGCAGATTGTCTGTTTTAATAGCGTTGTCCTCTCCGACCCTCTCTAGCAAGTCAAATCCAACTGGTTCAATGGTCATTGTTTCTGGGGCTGGGTCTGGATCAGCGATGAGTATAGGTTCTGATGACTTGCATAACTTGCAGAGGGCTACACCTGAGCTCGAGCCGGGAGTAGAAGGAATGGAGGATAACAGAGTAGAGCAGTCCAAGCAGGTATTTGTTTCTAGGGAAACTTTTGTGGGAATAGCCATCAAACAATCTAAGAGGCCCCCAGTGTTAGCTGGAAAACAGTGGCGGCTCCTCCGCTAAGGCAGAGGAGCATCACCCCACTACTCAAGAGGAAACTAAAATGATAATAACGTATTGTTATTATCATTTTAGTTTTCAGTGACTCTTGGGGTGGGGTGGGGATGGCCAGAGCATGGGAGAGGAGTGGTTTCCACTCCTTAAGTGCGCAGTTTGCATCTTCCCCACCAGGCTGCATTACACAGCCTTGTGAGGAACATGCAAAGGGTCTCTGTCCCCACTGGAGCGCCGATCCATGGCACTCAGACCAATCACAATGCTGCATTGCAGTGTTGTGATTGGCTCCTGGGAGCCTGGGAGCCCGGGTGCTTCCTCCTGCCGGACGGAGACATGAAAAAGAGGACAGAGGAGGGGCGGTACAGGTAAGTGCTTTTTAAAAACTTTGTTTGCCCCCTCCCCTCAGCCTCACCACCCGGGTCCAATGGCAGCCGCTACCGCTTGAGGGGGTGGGCAAATGTATGAATGGCATGTTTGCATTATTAACCACAGAGGTAAAATAACACCTGATAATTACTGTGGCAAGGTTAACCAAATAGAGGACTCAGGTTAGCTCAAAAGAAGATGCAGTGACTGGTGCCCGTGAAAGATTAAGCAATGAGGAGCTGCAGTAAGTGGAGGCATGTTCACTGCCACCGGAATCCTCAGATATCCTAGGGGGAAGAAAGCTAGTCCTCAAGTAATTAGCTGTTTGTTTACCCTGCTTCAGGAGGTGCGAATGGAAGTTGAGCTACAGAAAATGGACCAGCAAGAGAAGGAAAATTAGATGAAGGAGTGTTTTGGTAGCATGGACAATCAAATGACCCAGATCTGACCTAGGCTGAAAGGAATGGAAAAGCGAGTGTCTCATTGTGAGTATAAATTGATACCACCTTGAAATTAATGGAAAACCTGGAACCAGAATCAAGAGCAGCTGGAGAATCATTCCAGATTTATCCATTTTGCACTTCACCCGAGAGCCTGAACACACAGAGGATTCTGTGGACCCAAAACCATGTGTAGAGAGTTTGCTAAAATCATTTTAACTGTCAGAATACACATGAGATTTAACTGTGGTGTGAGCACAGGGAGTCTCAGGACAAGCTTCTTCCTAAGCAAAGTATCATAGAACCATGGTTAACTTTGCAGATTATAGAATTAAGGAAACTATTCTCACAACAGCACCTAAAGAGACTTTATTTTCGACACAGAATGAATTCTCCTTTCTCATTTTCTACATAATGCCAAGGGGAGATAGGTGATTGGGGAGCTCAAGCAGTTGGAGGCAAGTGAAAGCTCCAGCTCGAGTGCACTAGTTTAGGGATAGGAGTGGGAGTATAAGGAGAAGGAGAGTGCAGGAGAAAATGGAGGTGCAGAAATGACAGGATAATATTAGATTCTTGAGAAAACGTTTGGAGAGTCTCGATGGGAGCTCTGAATTTAGAGGCCTCTTCATGAGCCCCTTTGTTTCGCTCTTGCACCGTGCAATGTGATGCATGAGTGGTGCAACAAAAATATTACATTAATGAAGCCACGCAAGGCTGCCTTGCTTGGCCCTGCGTGTCTTTAATAATCTCGAGTAATGCAATGCAGCGCAAATTGATGCATTGCATTACTCTACGGGGCATATTATCAAGCCCAATATCGCCGCTTTAGTAGCTGTCTTCGGCCGAAAAGCGGCAATTTAAATATCGCTCTATTATCAAGGACACGCTAATGACATGCAAAGTGGGCGTTCCACACTAAAATAACATGAATACTGTCTGTAACCAAACTTCCCTCCATTAATAATCCGGCCCTGGACCCGCGTAGCGATAAGAAAAGTCATGCTAACCACGATTATCACTGGTTTCTAACGCCTATTGAAAACCTGACTTACCCATCTTGTCAATGGGAGGTGGATTGTCAGGCTGAGTCTGCACTTGCCTATTAGCAAGCATTGCAATAGCGCAGTGGAAATAGCACTTATTTTCTCACGCTATTGCTGGTTCTTGCCGCTATCGCTGGATTTTGCATTGCCTCTGAGATAAGCGTTGATAATAACACGCTATCTCGGTGATGAAATCCAGCGATAGCCGGCGATAGAAAAACCACGCTTAGCGCCCTCTGCGATATTTATAGCAGTTGGTCGATAATATGCCCCTACGCCACGTAGGTGTGTTGTAATGCCAAATTGTAATGTCAAGTAATCCCAATTCTGAAGTGATTGGCTATAGCGTGCACAAACATAGTTCCAGTGTAGAAGGTACATAGATGAAGGGTCTGTGAGTGACAGTTAAGGCAGTTGGGAGGAAGCTGCTGTAAGACATGTCAGGGGCTGCTTAAATAAGGAAACTACTACAAATACTATTGAGTCATTACTACAAAAATTGGCTATGAGTTGTGGCTGCCCTTGAAGCGCTAGAGGATACGCTGTGGCGTGGAAAGTAGCAACGTAGCAACTATTGAAACGGAGCAGGGAACACCATTTGCAGTTGTACAAATCGCTGTATTTCTCCAAATGGCCTGATATTGAAATAGTGTGAAAGCCAGAGTATGAAAGCAATATTATATTTTTAGACAGAATTTTCATGAGAGAAGGGCTTCCCAAGTTTATAATTACAGATACTGAACCACAATTTATAGCAGAACAATATCAACAATTCTTGAAACGAAATAGTACTATACATAAAAAAAAATTGTTGTACCATCCCCAAGGAAATAGTTTAGTTAGGCGCACAATTTAGCACAGTGATTAAGGGTATGACAAGTCAAGTCAAGTATTTCTTTATTCGGTTTTTAGCAGATAGAAAACCATAAAAGCAATCACAAAAAACATTTACAATTCATAACAATTTTAAAACGAAATACTGACAATTTATAAAAATACAAATTTAAAAATACTATTTCCAATTTTCCTTATAAAAAACCGTAAACATTGCTTAATTGCTTCACCATGTTATATGTCTAGTGTCAGCAAAAGTTCATTGCTAATATGTACAATATAGTAGCGAGATAACACTATCGCTTTGCTCAGATAGGTTACCCTAGAGTGGGCACATTTACAAATTTAGTCTATGTCGGAAGATGCATTTCAGAAATGTACCTATGCACTTCGACATCCACTCCTCACCCAATGATTGTAACAATAACATAGCCGGACGACATTGTCTAATTCCAACATATTTTAATAGCGGGATTAGCCAGATCTTTCTATGCTCTCTGTAGAATTTACAGAAGAAAAAGGTATAAATAGTGGTCTGAATTGAGGTCTCGTCACACGGGCACATTGATGGTACTGTAGCCCATTTGTTCCTTTCCGGAAAAGCAACCAGACGATGGAAAATATTCAACCTAAATCTTATTAAGAGAATTCTCTCAAAAGTGGTAAGATCATAGGTTAAGTATGGCTGAATTGATAAGGTTGTTTGGACAGCAACACAATGTTGCACAGATGGTTTAAAGGCTTCTTTCGTTAATCGAATTTCTTTTAAATGGGCAAGTTAAAGCGCCTGTAATGCCTTTCTAGATAGTGACCGGATTGTAGCGGGGCCAAATAGTATTTTTCCAATCCCAAATCAAGTAAGAACCCTTTAATATAAGCCAACCATCCAATTTTAAGTGAGTGATCTAAAGCCATACAATCTACAATAATTTGCTGGGTGAGTGTATTTTTATCCCCGTTTAAGGGTATGATTCAACAGGCCAGGAGCAATAGGTTGAATTGGGATTGTTAGATTCTTAAACTAATTTGGGTGTATAGAATTACTCCCTGTAGTGTGACAGAGAAAAGTCAATTTTCTTTAATGAGATGGCAAGAAGCCATTGGCAAAGATCTTGGGGGCATATTATCAAGCGGCAGCGATAATTATGGCAAACCGTGCTTAGCGCGCCTTTTCCTATCGCCGGCTATCGCTGGAACTTATCGCCATGTTAGCGCTGTATCAACAACGCTTAGTGCTATGGCAATAAATATTCCAGTGATAGCGGGGATATCGCCGTTTTCCATGGAATAACACTGGTTTTCAAGCGATGTTCCATGGAAAACGGCGATATCCTTGATGATAGGACCTGTGGTCTTAGCCACACAATCCACCTCCCATGTTAGGTATGCCTTAGTCTGGACTTTAACAGATGTTAAATTCCAGCGTTAAGGCCCAGTTAGCGCGAGAAAAATCAGTGCTAAACCAGACGGGGCTTTGTTGTAAATACAGCGAAGCACCGTTAGCGATATTTTATAATGTAGTTGTAAGGGGCACGCCTACCTTGCATCTCATTAGCGATGCGAGGCGAGGCGATAGGAAACCGGGCGCTAAGGCAAGGAAACACGCGCTAGCGTGTCCTTGTTAATAAAGCGATAAAATTATGGCCGCTTTTCGCCCGAAAACGGACGCTAAAGCGGTGATAATGTTATCGCCAGCCGTTGATAATATGCCCCATAGTTGGATGGGGTCAGCCAAACAGGTACAGTGGTCTCCAGAGACGGTGAGGAAGAAAATTACTCCGACTCAACAGGCATATAAGTCATGGTATGACAAAGAAGTTGGCACTAAGTAGTCTAGTTCGAGTTGTAGTTAATGAGTCATTGTGAGGAAGGAGAGAAAGGTGCTGATAGTTGAAAGCAGATCTTTTGAACCTCTGCAGGTGTGTAAAATTTTTGGAAACTCTGTGAAACTGCCCGATTGAAAAGTGTGGCATATGGGCAGAATATCTAAGTGTAGGAATTTCGCACAGGCTGAGATGGAAAATGTCAATAACTATGATTCGATGGACATTGATGTGGATGTGCATCATGATGATAAGCAGGTCGTGCGTAAGTTTGACGCACATTCAGAAGAGGAAAGCGGCGTACCTTGTACATCTAAATCTCTAAACTTACATTGTAATTCACACAATGACAACCGAATCAGTAATGGGAGATATGTTAGCAAAATCACTAAACTGAAAAGGTTTGAAGAGTTTGTTTGTGTTAATGCTATTTGATATAAACATGCAAGTGTTTTCTCGCCTCTTTCCACTTATGTTTTTCTTTTTTTCCCCATATTCATTACCATTTTGATGTATATTTTATTCACAAATTAGGAAATATGTTATTCTAGTATTATTAGATGCATATAATGTTTGTCGGCTACACTAATTAATTTTTTTATTTTGGTTTCCTTAAGTGGGATGTGTGTTGTAATGGCAGTTGTAATGTCAAGTAATGCCAATGCTTACCATTATGATGTGATTTGCTTTAGCGTGCACGATGGTAGTTCCAGTGTGGAATGTACATATCTAAAGGTTCTATGGGTGACAGTTGAGGCAGTCGGGAGGATCCTGCTGTTGCTGTAAGACATGTCTTGGCTAATTAAAATAAGAACCTACTACAAATACTGTTGAGTCGTTACTACAAGGCGTTTCCTTGGTGCGTTGCGCAGGTGTTGGACCTGATACTCTTGAGGTAGTTTCCCTAAACTCTTTTCTTTCTTCCTACTGGTTTTTGCTGATTCTCTTTTCGTGGCCATTGGACTCTGGGCACTTTTATACTGTAATGCAGCGTGAAAGTGTGCACACCCTTCCTACACATGTTTGGAAGTGGTGATTACTTGATGTTTTTAAAACATGTCTCACGCCTGCCATTGCAGGCCAGTGTGAGCGCATTTGCACTTATTCCCAGGTTGGCCTTTCCAAATCATTGGCCAATGCTGAGGATGCTTTTCTCTAACACTAGAGCACCCCTAGAGTGAGCCCTGGGGAGTGGAGTAAGTGATAGGTGAAAGGCAGGGCAGTCACACATGTGTTCTCTGTCCAGGTAGTGAAAAACCCCATGTGTGTTTTCACTACCAATGAGATTTGCTCTCCTCAAATGTTAACATGGGGGTGTAGTTGAGATTACTTTAAGCTGCAATGGTGGCTTACAATGGAGCAGCCTCATTTTGTTTACTATCATTGGATTCACAATGGCCAATCCTCCCTTGTGGGTGGTAAAGGTGGATTTGTCTATAATAGTTTGGAAATGTATTTTCTAGAAAGTGTGAATTTCTCTGCACTAAACTCTTTTGTGTGCCTTTTAGTTTGACTCCGGTCCTCACTGGAGGCTAGGGGAGCACATTTGTGCATTCCCCAGAGACAGCCATAGACTTTGGGCATGCAACTAGAATGACAGACCTCTACCATTTGAGAGCTTGGCTGATTAGATTGGGTGGAGAGATTTTGACACTTGGCCTCTGGGAAGCCAGATCATGGCCCTACTAGAGAGTAAGATCTGCATTGCAAGGCCTCATGGAGACATGTGGTTCAAAGTAAACACTCTGAACCACCCCCTATTTCAAAGGCACACTACAGTTGTATCTACTGGTGCCCTACTTCAGCAGAGCGGAGATACACTTGTGGGGACATTGGACCAGACATCCTGGACTGTGTGATGCACACTTCCAGAGGAATCTGATGAGCATAAGGAGTAGATTGCCATTGGAAGAGACTGTGCACCCTGCCTAAAAGTGGCTGGCCTGGAATTACCACCTGCTGCTGCGTGGCACCCTAAAGTGTGCTCTCCAAGAGCTTGTTAGTATGCCCCTGATCTTTGCGGAGGTCTTAGGGACATACATCAAAGACCTCCGTGAGGGACCTACATTGTCTACGTGTTTCACCTAGAGTGTGATGCCCTCTAAAGCACCTTATTTGCCTGCTGAACCCTGACTGCAGTGTGGTGTGAGAGTGGAACTAAGCATTGTTCCAGGAGACTGGATTGCCTCATGCGGAGCCCCCAAACTGCGTCCACATCTAAGGAGTGTGGCCCCGGCATTGTGGGGCATCAGCACGCACATCGTCTGGTTGGTGGTGAGCGGATTCACCAGTTGCGGCACTCAGCGTGGCTCGCTTCATTGTCCGTACCACATCTCTCTCGTTCTACATGCCGACTGCATGCTCATTATGTGTGGTGTTCGATTCACTGGTTGTGACCCACATAGGAAGGGCGCATTGGTAGAAGTGTCTCATTCTACCTCGTGTGGTACTACTGAACTTGCGACTGTTCGTGTGGGACCGGATTGTATGGTGCTGCCCATATCATCATGCACTAGACAATGTACCTCATTCCAGACAGGTACGGTGAACCCGACTGTGGGTTGATTGCAACTAGATTGTCTGGTGCGACTTGGATCATCACGTACCAGACATGTTGCCTCATTTCCAGGGAGGCACGGCAAACCTAACTTTTGGTTCATTATGACCAGATTGTCTTGTACGACTCATATCATGCAACAGACGGTGTGACTCATTTCCAAGGCGGTATGAAGAACCGGACTCATGGTTCATTGTGACCGTATTGTGTGGGTTGACTCGGATCAACGCGCACCAGATGCTGTTTATCATTTTCTGAGGGATCCCGGGGCAGCTGAACCCCCCATTTACCAAGTATTCCAATTTTGCCCTCACAGCGGCAAATCATCTACCCTCTCCTCACCTGGGAGGCACCTACTGTTGTCAGGGAGTGTCTGTGATTGGGCCTGGGAAGTGAGAGTAAGTGAATGGGCTTAGGAACACTTCCAAGAGCAATCGGAAGCTGTTTGAGAGACTGCGTGACCCCCCTGTGCTTCACAGACCTGGACTGGTGCCAGAAGGCGAATTGAGGGACCTCTTATTTGATCTGGGACAGAATCTAGTCTGTTTCTGCTCTGCATAAAGTGGGTGAACTTCCTGAGTGAGGGCCAACCTCCCATTTGACGACTGTAGCCTAGTTACCCTGATAGTTACTCTAGCCTTCTCCCCTGGGCCCCTGACTAAGATATTTCTCTTTTTTATGCCTCACCTGGGGAGGCGTATCTTTGTGGCACATTCCCTTGTAAGTCTGGGAATGCGTCAAAAACCTCGGGGGTTGCGTGGGAGTACACAAGCAACACCCATGAAACGCATACCCAGGGCTGAGTAACTCAAAACAGCGATTTATACTCCATTGCGTTACTACTCCTTTTTGGAGCCATTAAATGTCTTTGTGTGGCTTAAAAAATCTGATTTATGGTTTGTGTCCCTCTTGCAGAACTTTGAGTAAGAGCAACGCAAATCCTGTCATATATATGGCCCCTGATTTACCTCTATTTAGTGTGGTACAACTATTTTCTGTTGTGCAGTAGTTGCTTTGAAATTTTTATCCTGAACCATGATGTGTTCTAAGCTCAGTATCAAAACAAAACTTGCTAAGTACAAAAACCTTTCCTGAATTGACTCAACCTTTCTTTCTTATTGCTGCATTGCTCTGAGCCCTAAAGCTCCTTCCAATCACGAGCAGCCCTGATGTAAAGTAGGGATCAGTCTATCTCACTACACAAACAAATCAGCCTTGCTGCACGAATTTAATTTAAACATTGCGCGCATTTGGCTAATAGAAATGGTATCATGATATTTATCTTAGTATGGCAAGTAATGCAACTGTAAGCAAGATAATCGCGGTGGGTTTTCTTAGGGGTAAAAATGGAGTTAGAAATAAATAATCCCATAGGTGACCTGCCATCAATTTCGCTCCAGTTGCGGAATCCAAATGGAATAGAAAGTGGGCATAAGGCATTCGGTAAGCCTCTGTATTAATAGTGCATGGTATGTATTAGAAAATCAAGCAATAGTTTTAAAAACTGGTCGCAGAAACTACATATATTTCACGAACTCGAAGTCGACCATTGTCAGTCGGTAAAAGATAACGTAGCGCGACTGCCATCTAGTGGGCAATGATAACTTTAAGTAGATCTTTAAAAAACATATCTGATTTTTTTCATCACTTTCTCGTTCAAAATGGCACAACAGTTTCTTAAAATATGGCACCCCATTTTAGAGCCATTACGGGGAACCTTTTACAATTATGTGCATGCATCAGGTGAAGGCTAGTTCTGTAATCGGGCTGCTCGTTTCACATTCCTATTCAGGGAGCGAACAAATGATGGCACCGTTCCACGCACCTCCTGACAAAAGCCGGTGATAGCATTCTATCCTGAGTCACTTTCGGAGAAAGAGACATGATAAGGAACACAACTCCTACACCGAAAGAAAAAACTGTGCTGTGCAGCTTTTTTTTCAGAGGAAACTATAATGATAAATTCACAGAGCGATCCTTCGCTTCTCTTATTATGAAAACCCTTCTAGAACTTTCACTCCATTTTAGACATTCTGCTGTGGCACATACCGATTGCTAAATATGGTCTCCTTCTATGCAAGCTCTAGCCTGTAGCCGTGGGCCTGTAGCTCGGTTTTGGGGACTTTACCTACTCCTATAGCTCCAGGCAGCTGACAATAATGAATATGCGACCCAAGGGGCATATCATCAAGCTGGCGCAAAAAAATTATCGCCGCTTTTGCGGACGTTTTGGGCCGAAAAGCGGCGATAATTTTATTGCCTAATTAGCAAGGTCACGCTAACGCGTGAAACCTTGCATTAGCGTCGGGATTCCTAATGCCCAGCTTTGCATCTCTATTGAGATGCAAAGTGGGCGTTCCTGACCTGACATGACAGGAGAAATGTCGCTAAGCGACATTTCTCCTATCATCAAGCCCCACGCTATGAAGCATAGCGGCAAGAAAAGTAGCGATAACCCCTGTTATCGCTGCTTTCCTTACGCCTGCTCCAGAACTAACTTAGCCATGATATCCTATGTAAGGTGGATATCATGGCTAAGTTTGTGAGTCCCTATCAGCAAGCTAACGCCACACTTCGTGAGATTATCGCTGGGTTTCCAGCGATAATCTCACGTTAGGCAGTTAGCGCCAGGATTTTTATCGCTTTTGAGATAAGCGTTGCTAATGGCACGCTATCTCAGCGATAAAAATTCACGCCAGCCGGCGATAATTATCCTAGCGCTAAGTGCACTTAGCGATAATTATCGCCGGTTGTTGCTGATATGCCCCCAATTACTTAAAGCAATGCTATGTAAGGAAAGATGAGGCTGATCAGTGAAAGGCTTTGTCCTAGTTTAAGCCAAATTTAAATCATTAGGAAGATTATATTTAAGGCTGACTTAAGAGAGTTTTATCGCTTAGGACAGTTAAATCTGCGATAAGTAAGGCAAAGCATGTTTTTTCGGCTTGAGATAGATTTCATACAGTCTTAAGGAAAACAAAACCTTAGGCCGGTATTAATCATTTATTCATCCAGCTCAATGCAGAAAGCCACCTCGCTGCACTGCGTGAAAGGAAGAATGCAGGGGAAGCGCTTTATTTAACATTATACAGCACATTTCTGTTTTTTCCTAGCGCTGCCACACTTTTGGCTGCCTAGAGTCAACACCAGGCAACATTGCGTCATGGTGCAAGGGTGCCAATGGGAAGCGCCCCCGCCCCCCGCTTCCTATTGGCCGCCCCACCTCCCAGCTGCTCCACCCTCCCTCTCTCCCTCATATGGAGGCAGCGCAGCGGCCACGCCGCTGGCGCGCCGAAGGCATGCCTAAGGCAAGCCCGTCTGCGCCCGTCCACGCCGGGTCCGCGCCCAGCGCCAGGACCCCTGGCCCTCTTCGACGCCAGCCCACCCGACTGAGCTACGACGCCACCACCCTCAACGCACTCAACACCGGCCGGGCCCCCGCCTGCCACCGAGCCACCCCGAAACGCACCCACGGACCCTTCACCTGCCTTGCCTGCAAATTCACCTGCCTCCAGACCTGCACTGCACCCGCCAGACCAGGCCCCAGCAACAATCACCTCAAGTGCATCCTGCTCAACACCCGCTCCATCCACAGACACGCCATCGAACTCTGGAACCTCCTCGACACAACAGCGCCGGACGTCGCCTTCCTCACAGAAACCTGGATGAACGCCTCCTCAGCCCCCGACATCGCCATAGCCATCCCGGACGGCTACAAAATCACCCGGAGGGACCGCACCAACCAAACCGGAGGAGGCATCACCATCGTCCACAGAAACACCATCCGCATCACGACCAACTCCGACGACACCCTCACCACCGCCAAACACCTTCACTTCCAGATGCACACCAACCCCACGACCACCCTCAGAGGCACCCTCATCTACAGACCCCCGGGACCACGCACACATTTCAGCGAAGCCATCGCGGATTTCATCAGCCCGTTTGCCCTCACCTCGTCAGACTACATCCTCCTAGGAGACCTCAACTTCCACCTGGAAAACAACAATGACAGCAACACCACCGCCCTGCTAGACAACCTCGCCAACCTCGGACTCAAGCAACTGGTGAACACCCCCACCCACTACGCCGGCCACACGCTTGACCCCGTCTTCTCCTCCAGCAACCACATTTACTTCAGCCACTCAGCCGGACTACACTGGACAGATCACAGCTGCGTCCACTTCAACTTCAGGAAAACAACGACCCACCACCACCCGCAACAGATCTCCCGAAGATGTTGGGGCAAGATCACCACCGACCAGCTCACCACCTCGCTGAGCCAGAACCCTCCCACCGACACTACGGACTCTAACGAAGCAGCCCGCAACCTCACTCAGTGGCTCACCAACTGTGCCGACACCCTTGCTCCACTGAGAATTCCTCCCAACAGACCCGGCAGCAAGAAAGCCTCATGGTTCACCAACGACCTCAAAGACTCCAAGATATCCTTCCGCACCCTCGAGAAAGCCTGGCGCCACGACCAGTCAACAGAAAACATGACAGCCCTCAAGAACGCCATCCGCAAACACCACCAACTGATCCACACCACCAAAAGGGCAGCATTCAGAGAACGACTAGACAACAACACCCACAACAGCAAGGAACTCTTCAGTATCGTCAAAGAGCTCTCCAACCCCAGCGCCAGCAACAACGACATCACGCCTTCGCAAGACCTCTGCGATTCACTGGCCTCGTTCTTCCACCACAAGATCGCCGACATACACAACAGCTTCGGCGCCCAGACCACGCACCCAACCACCGAACCAATGCCCCCCACCACCACCCTCTGCACCTGGACCCCCGTCAGCACTGAGGACACCACCCACGTGATGAACACCATCCACTCCGGCTCCCCAGCCGACCCCTGTCCACACCACATCTTCAACAAAGCCGACTCCATCATCGCACCCCAACTGCGGAACATCATCTGTGCAGGAAGGGATACCCCACTTTTTGCCTAGTGTTTTGCTGGTTTATGACTTAGTTGGACTGGGATCCTGCTATTCAGGGCCCCAGTCTATCTGCTTTCTCTGTAAAATGGTTTCCATGTTCTAAACTCTTCCCTGCTTGAATCCACAGTCCCTGCGCATTGGAAACATGCCTTGGTAACCCCTCTCCTAAAAAAGCACACTGCCGACCCAAGTGTTCTCTCTAATTATCGGCCAATTTCACTCCTGCCTGCCTTCTCCAAAATTCTTGAGAAACACATTCACTCCCATCTTTCCCAGTTTGTCGAAACTAACAAAATCCTTCACCCCTCTCAATTTGGCTTTAGACCATATTCTCCACAGAAACCACATTTTTAGGGGTCACGGAGAAGCTGCGCCATCATCTCGATATCGGTGACACAGTCGCGCTCATACTACTGGACCTCAGCATGGCGTTTGAGACAATTTCCCATTCAATTTTAATCAACACACTGAGGTCCTTGGGCATCTGTGGCTCAGCCTTGGATTGGATCATTTATTTTCTAGCCAACCGCACTTTTCAAATCTTCTCTGCCACAGCTACTTCCAACATTCACCCTTCACCTTATGGTGTACCCTAGGGCTCCATCCTTAGTCCACCGCTTTTCAATTTAAATGTCAGGCCTCTAGCGAATATAGCCGAACAGGCTGGCCTGACTCTTTTCACTTACGCCGACGACTCCCAGATCATCTTTTCCCTTTCCACACTGACCCCGGCTCGACATCCCTTCTTCAGATGGGTCTAGGGAAAATCGCTACATGGATGAACCGCAACCACCTTAAATTAAATGGTGAAAAGACTGAAGTCCTCATTTTAGGCAAAAAGAAAGATCTGTGGGGCCCGCTACATAGGCCTGCTGAGATGGGTGCCCTCCCGCAGCCCTCCAGCCATGTCCGTAATCTGGGGCTAACAATCGACGACTCACTAACCATGCACCATCAGGCAGTTAAGGTCACAGTCATTTGCTTTACCATCCTGAAATGGCTTAGGAAGATCATCTGGATGCTGCCAGGGGACACCCAGAAAACTGTGGTCCAGGCCCTCATCACCTCTCGGCTGTTCTATGGAAATGTCCTTTATCTGGGTTCCAACAAGGCAGTGACCCGAAGACTACAGTTGGTACAGAACTTTTGCAGCAAGATTACTTTGCAGGGTTCCCAAAGCCACCCCCATCTCTGGCTACCTCCGTGACTTACATTGGCTCAGGGTAGAGAGCTGTATTAAGTTCAAAACCCTGAGCTATATGTTCAAGATCAAAATGGGAATGGCACCTCAGTATCTGAAATCCCTCGTCCATCCCTATGCCCCCACTCGCCATCTATGGTCTGCTACTCACAAAAACTTCACAGTACCCAGGTTCAAACTCTCCAGGATGGGGGGAAGATCTTTCGCATACCTAGATCCATCACTGTGGAACACCCTTCCTCCCGCCATTCGCAAAGAGACCATCTACACACATTTCCGCAGATTCCTCAAGATCTGATTATTTAACCAGTAACTCCATCTACTATTGCCTTTACTTACACCTAGTCCGCCCGGCGCTGTGAAAACCCTTTTTGGGTAGCTGTTGCGCCTTACAAATTAAATAAATAAATAAATAAATGTACATTAGGTACATTCCTAATTGGATTCTGGAGTGCCTTATAAGCCCCTAGTATATGGTATACTATGTACCTAGGGCATAGGTACCTCAGAGGCCTACCATAGGCTGAAGCATGTATTATGCCACCCCTGGGAAGCACTCCAAAATAACACCACAGGTCTGCTACTGCAGCCTGGGTAAGGTGGTGCTTGCACCCCTTACAGTGGTATAGGCTACCTATATCAATACCATTGCACACACATCTAAAACCTATAAGTCCCTCCTATGGAAGGCCTTAACAGTCCTGAAGGCAGAGTGCTTGGTTTTTATGTGAGAGGGTGCCCCTGCATGAGCAGAGCCCCTCTCCAGCGTTCGAAGTACCTCCTCTGATGCTGTTTGTGGTGCAGCCTGACCATATACTCTTAAGTGCATTATAACCGCGCGGTAAATGCTAACTTTGGGATGGCTGCATGGAAACATGTTGTGTTTGGTGTTAAACCCTCTTGAATACTACCCCCCCCACACCAGTTCTTTTGGCGGGTGTAGCATTCCACCTTTCTAGAGGGAGAGACATGTTCACACTGGTCTAACCCGGTAAAGACTTTCTACAGCCCTGGCATCACAAAATAGATGCCACTGCCACAGACACGGGTCTGGCCTCCTGCTGCTGACCGAAACTCCAGCAGGAGAGGCTTGGACAATAGGTTTCCTGTCCCAGGTAGGTGTAACCACCTCCCCAGACAGGCAGATGTATATTGGGGCTGGGCGGGAGCACTCTCGGGTGCTTTGAAGTTCTGCACTGGGGGCACACATGATGTCCCTGTGCATAGTCCAGTTCAAACCGGTTGCAGGGGCTACCTGACCCTGCTCTGGCGTGAAACTGGACAAAGGAAATGGGTGTAACCACCCCTCTTTCCAAACCCTCCCATAGATGGGTCCCTAGAATATGTCCAAGCCCCAAACTTAGTATAAGTATGGGAACCCAGTCCTTGCGACTTTAGATTACCCTGGACGAAACTCTGCAACATATATCCTGGACCTTCGACGTTCTATTTCGACTAGAAGACAGAAGAAATCTCCCTTGGGGTCAAGGAGTGACTCCCCTGCTTGGCAGGCACCAAAGAAGCAACTGACCAGTCTGCATCGCTGAGGCTCCCGCATCACGAGAGATGGATTTCTGGACTTCCCCGAGGCTACCCTGAGTCCACAGCAAAGCTGAGGCCCGTGGCTATCGTGGGTGATGTGGAACCGTGATCCCTGGACACCGTAAATATTTCCTGCTCTTCCTCAAAGTTGTGCTTTGGGCTCTGAGTAGCCCCAGCCTTGAGCACCTCCACCAAGATTTATGGCCTCCACTCCATGAGTGACCCGTGGGCCAATTTCCAGTCCGACTGCTCAAGGATCCTTCACGATCGCTAGCCATTCGCTAGTGGATCCCCACAAAGGTGACTCCTCTTCTTATTGAGCTTTCCTGGTTGCTCCAGAAGTGCCCAGACTTACCCTTGCTTGGTGAGTCCCCCTTCCTTGCAGGTCTGAACCAACGTCCTTTCTCTGATTCCAAGTGACTTTCCGTTGCCAAGGCTTGTTGGGTCCAATCTGGTCGCCGACACTGCAGCACTCAACAGACTTCACCAAACAGCTCGAATCCAGCTCCTGGTCATCATCAGCGCCTCCTGGACCTCGTGGCTGAATAGTCAAGACACCCGTCAACTCACCTGAAGCACCCGACATCTGTGGGCATTGGTCTATTGTGCCCTTGGTCACTGGTAAGTGACTCAGACTCTGTCCCCTCACTTCGGACACTTCTCCTCTTCACGGCAGCAGCACTTCTTCGCCCGCTCCCATTGAAATCGACAAAGCGACCCGACACCAAAATACACCTATGCACCCGGCTTCCCTGGGTGAGGTAACATGAGTACTCCGGTGCTCCCGTGGGTGCTAGCCATAGAACTTCCTAAGTCCAAAAGGGTTTGGTCCTGACTCGTTTCTAAGTGTCCCTAATCTTTAAATTTCCAACCGCGACATTGCCCATAGAAGCTAACGAGAACCCGTGGCTGTATTCACACCCTGCACACGGCCCGTGGGTCCCCTGTGTCACTACCTTGGTGGTTCCTTGGGGTCTCAGCGACTCTACAGACTCTAGGCCTTGTGTCTAGTTCAGTCGTGGTTCTTATACCACTTTATTGGTATATGGTTTGGTACGCCCCTAGGGCCCAAAAGTGTATTTGTGCAAATACTGTTGATTACTGACTTGTAACCTAAGTACTTCGAACTCCAGTCTAATAAAGAGACTAGAGGGGTGTTTTTTATCTTAAATATATATATTTTAAATATATACCTGGTGTGGTTGTCCTTTCATTTGATCATTCAAGAGATTATAGACTGGTAAAACAAGCTGCTTTACATTCCTTCAAGACTTAGCCTGAAGGCTGCTCTCCATAGCTGCCACTAGAATAGCTTTCAATAAAGGTTATCTTTAACCTACCACCAAAAGGGGTTGGTTGGACTGATACAAGGTGCCCACTATAACTAGTGGACAGCATATATCAGGCCAACTTCTCACATTGGTGTGCAGCGTGTGGGATTCCAGCTTGCTATTGTTTTACCAGATAATCTCAATTGAATTGATCAACTGAAAACCACTAAAGGTACATATAATATCAAGTTTAGTATACAATAAGTTCTACTGAACTTAGAGTTGTGTGTTAAGGCATAGCACACCCTTTCTACAACTCAAGAGAGTTTAGTAGGCCACACTAGTGTAGGTAGTGCAATACACCACACCACACTAGTAATGTCTAGTCAGCCAGGAACCAGTGGGTCCCTGCCAGAAGCCAGTGAGATTTGTAACTATAAATATGAGGATCTCTCCTTTGCACAGCTTAGGGCCTTATCTTCCATTAGGAAGCTGAAGACAGGCAAAAGCCCAACCACCCAGCATCTTTTAAAGATACTCAGGCTGGATGATCTCTCAGGGCCTAGTGGGCCTGAAGGGGTAGGCAGAGTGGGTGGGGCAGCAGTTGAGGGGGGCCTAGGGGTGGAAACTCCCCTGACCCCACCTCTACTGCTGACCAGACTGATGACAATGATCAGGATCTGGTGAACCCAGCTCCCCTGGATGAGGATGTGGAGGATGACAACAATGCTCACCTCTTTGTTCCTCCAGGAAGAGTTGAAAACAGGGTTAGAAGGAATAGATCCCTCTCAAGGGAGTCTGTTAAGTCTACCTCATCTATAGGGACCTCTGTCTCTTCTAACAAAAGGAGGGAAACCTCCCAGGAGAGGAGAGAGAGACTGCTGAAGTATGAGCAAGATAAGCTCAAACTCGGAAAGCAGCAGATGGCCCTTGATAGGGAAGCCCTAGAGCTCTACAGAGCTAGTGAAAAGGAGGGACTAGAGTCCCTTGGTGGCAGCTATTTCCCTAGAGATAGGGAGAGGTCTTATGACAATAAACACCTAAACAAGATTGTCCCTCCCTACCAGAGTGGGGATAACATCCACAAATGGATAACTGCCATGGAGAGGGCCTGTAAAGTACAGACGGTCCCCCAGGAGCAGTGGCCAGCAATCTTGTGGCTCTCCTTTGCAGACAAAGGTAGAGACACGCTCCTCACTGTTAGAGAAGAGGATGCTGACAATTACAAGGTCTTGAAGAGTGCTCTGATTGATGGGTTTGGCCTAACCACTGAACAGTATAGGTTGAAGTTCAGAGACACCCAAAAAGCTCAGACTCAAGACTGGGTAGACTTTGTTGATTGTGCTACTAAGGCTCTGGAAGGTTGGATACATGGCAGCAAAGTGCATGACTTTACAGGATTGTACAATTTGATTATGAGGGAGCAGATCCTTAGTAATTGTCAAAACCAGCTTTTACACCAGTACCTGGTGGACTCTGATCTGACCTCTCCCCAAGAATTGGGAAAGAAGGCAGACAAATGGGTCAGCACCAGGGTAAGGCCTAAGAATCAGGGGGGTGACCAAAAGAAAGATTCTACCAAGCCCCAAGAGAAAGGTGGGGATAAATCTAAAGATAAGTCCACTACAGGGCCCCAAAAGTCCTCTTCTGTGGGTGGGTCCCAAACTCCTTCCTCTCCTGAAAAGAAACAATATTGCCATGTCTGTAAAAAGCCTGGGCACTGGAAAACTGATCCCAGTTGCCCCAGGATTGGCAATAAAGAAAATGTTCCGCCCACAAATGCTACCATTCCCCTTGTTACTACTAGTAGTAATCCCACAGGTGCTAGTAATGTACCCAAAAAGGTAAATGCATTCTCATGGGGAACAGAGGTGGGTCCTAGTTTAGACAGGCCCCCTCATAGGCCTCCTTAGTCTGTGATTGTGGTGTGGGATTTGCCACTTTTACCATAGGTCCCAATGCTTTGGGCAGGAACAGACTGGAGCCAATAATCAATGGTAAGAAAACTGTGGCCTATAGGGACACAGGGGCTAGTGTCACCATGGTGACAAGTAAACTAGTTCCCCCTCAGCGGCTTTTACCTGACTTAAGTTAGCAGGTGACCAACATAGATGGTGTCAGCACAGATCACCCCATGGCCAAGGTCAATCTCAGCTGGGGAGGGGTCACTGGCCCAAAGAGAGTGGCAGTGTCCCCAAACTTGCCTGTGGATTGCCTAATGGGCAATGATTTGGAAATTTCAGGCTGGGCTGAAGTTGAACACCAAGCCCATCTGAGAATGCTGGGCATACCTGAAAAGGCTAGTGGGGTGCCGGTCGCAGTGAGAGGAGCTTGGTGTATTTCCCGGACCTTGTTGTCTCTACTTTGCCCTGAGGATAGCGGAACATTGGCCCTGAAACCTTTGCGGATAATTTCTTCAGACGGGACTGCGAGGACCAGCAGCCCCGTGATCTTGCGCAGCTGTGTCCTCTTCCCGCCCCTGCTGCCTGAACGCTCTTAACGACTCCCGGCCCCCGCTTCGCGGGTGCCGGTCGCAGTGAGAGGAGCTTGGTGTATTTCCCGGACCTTGTTGTCTCTACTTTGCCCTGAGGATAGCGGAACATTGGCCCTGAAACCTTTGCGGATAATTTCTTCAGACGGGACTGCGAGGACCAGCAGCCCCGTGATCTTGCGCAGCTGTGTCCTCTTCCCGCCCCTTTCGTTCTTGTTTATTGGTATATAACTTGGCCTATCCCTGAACGCGCTAGCGGGACGCGCGCGGAGCTCAACCCGGAGCGAAGACCGGGCAAAGAGCGGGCCCTCTGTGGCCCTCAGAGGCCCGAGGAGTCTGGGCTGGGACACGTTCCTTTCCACCCTATTAACAGTGAGTACATACGCCCGGTGTGTGCCCCCGTCCTGTTCCCTGAAACTATGTCTACTCGCTCTGGAAAGCTTCTTAGGAGCGACGGCGATAGGGGGCCAAATGCCGCTAGCCCTGTCATAGGAACTATGGACCGTTTTATCACCAGGGTGGCGGCGGTGATTGAAAAGGAGATTGCTATGTCTGAGCGGCGCTTATCCGAGGTTTACCTCCCCTCAAGACGCTCATCCTTGGGGGCCGCCGCCCAGTCGCTTACACCGGCCGGTGTCTGGGTTCAAACTGTTTCCCCTCCTAGTGTGTCTGGTGTTTTTACAGACCCCCCTCAGTTGGTTGGTATAGAGCAAAACATGGTTAGGCTGGAAAATCTGGCCGCTCTTCTCCCTATAGTTGCAGTGGAAGATGGTGGACTTAGCAAGTTGTCCACACCATCATTACCTAATTCCCCAAGCGAAGCCATTAGTGATCCTGAGCCTCCAAAATCGCTCACTCCCTCCATAGTTATATCTGAAGGGGAGTCATGGAGGGCTTCCCCAAACACCCAAACTCCCAATACTAAGCAGGGGAATAGGCCCCTAAGCAAAAAGCCACGAAAACGTAAAAAAGGTTGTCTAGTGAGGCAGGCCGCTCTTTACCAAAGAGTAAGAAAGCCTTCCGGATCTGGTACGAGATCCATAAGGGGTATCCCTATAGTGAATGAAATTGACATAGAAGGGGGTGTTCTGATCTCTCCCAAGGGGCTACACCCAGACGCCAACACTGCCAAGGTATCAAAGCTCTCTGACTCAGTAACAGTTGAAAATATTTTCGAGAAGGTATATAGCCTCTTGAAACCTTTACTAATACAAGTCAAGGGGCTAGGGGAGAGGATAGACAAATTAGAGCAATCAACCCTTGATGGGTTACACTCACTCAAAACAACATTGAAACAAATAACCAGAGTGACTGAAAATAAGGACTTGGGCATAAAGGGGAATGAACCATCATTTCAGAGAGACCCTAAGCCCCCAATATGTCTAAATAAAGTTGTTTCTAATAGTCCACTAATTTCAGCTCTTAAATCTCCTCCCCGCCCCAAAGCAGGGCCAAAACACAAGGGTCCATCAACATACTTAGAGCCTGATAAAAATAAATCTAAGCCTCTTCCACAAAATCAGCCACAGATAGCTAGTGGCAAAACGGAAGACTCCCAAAAACCAGGGGCACGCAGCAAATCCAACGGGTTAGCGACAGGGAATGCCCCTAGGTCTGTATCCCAACCTACTGCCCCATCTATCCCCTTACTGGCCCCCAGTAATTTAGTACGACGGACCCCCCCAGTAAACCTCCCACCAGACTGTCAACCTTTTGTTGCTGTCATGGTTAATGTGCCCCCTTTAAAGGATGGCCAGCTGGAAAATCACCAATCACTCAAGAATAAGTGTATCCACTGGCTGAAGGCAAACAAGCCAATTCCGTTGGGTGTGGATGGTATTATTTTAAGTGTCCGCAGAGTGGGTTGGGTAGGGCAGGGGAAAAAACGCAGGAGGGGGACTGTATAATTATAAATTTCCAAGACCCAAGAGTAGTACCATCGATTTGCACTCCCATTAAAAGTATGGGGGCTCCGGGGGTTAAAGTGGTAGATCTTTCTTATTTTTACCCCAGGCAAATTGTCAGCCCAACAGGAGGAAGCCTAAGTTCCCCTGTTTTTGGTCAAAATTGGGCTGGGGTCTCGGGGGGTACCAGGGAGAACCATTTGTGGGCACCAGGGCCCTACTGACTGGAAATTGGGAGAAGAGTAGACCCAGCAGGAGTATCACCCACCCAATCAAACCTTGCAAGTGGGATAGGAGACCCTATATACACCTCACAAGATCCCTGTTCCCCCCAGATTCCTCCGAGGGGGACCATAGACAGGGGCATTCTGGCGCCCAGCGACACTTCAGCTGTGACGGACCTAGCCTTCAAGGTTTTCAGCTGGAATGTCGCAGGGATTGCAAGAAAACTGGCTCTACCGGATTTTGCTGCTTGGGTTGATGAGCACTCCCTGTGCCTTTTCCAAGAGACATGGAGCTTGGTGCCGGTCCATAGGGTGGGTTTCTCTTCCTATTCCTCCCCTGCGCAAGTTTCGGAAACAGGGAGAGGGCGACCTTCGGGCGGCCTTCTCATCTGGGTCGCGGCTTCTTTAGACTGCAGAGTAGTGGAGTTCCCCACAGGTTCCCCTGACATACAAAACATCACCATAATAGACCAAAGGGGAAGAATTGTTTTAAATGTTTATAATGTTTATGCCCGGGGAACCAAGGGTGGGAGAAAGTCTCCTGTAATATCTCTCCTCGAGACTTTGCTAAATAATACCCCATATAAGACTCGTACATTGGTTGCAGGTGATATGAACTGCACGTTCGAGCCATTGGGCTCGGACCTTTCCCTCGACCAAGACGAGGAGGATACCAGGTTGGGGATCCCGGTATTGGAAATCCCACCGATTAGAAGGTGGACAGAAGTGGCGCTCCAGATATACTCCCTGAGCCTTGAATTCAACTTAAGGGCAGCTAATGGGAGGACATCCTCGGATAGGGGGGGTGCCCACACGTACAATAGACCAGGACACACCTCTAGGCTAGCTTATTTCCTAATAGATGTATACTTATGGTCTTATGTAAGGGACATGCAGGTGGTCCCCACGACTGAAAGTGACCACAATTCACTCTCCTTAAGTATGGACCAGTGGTGGCGCCCCTTAAGGAAAGACAATATCAACCCGGTGGCCGCACTCCCGGATGAGTCTGAAGTCTCCCCATGTGGTAGGCGAATAAAATGGGCGAAATTGGTTTTATCCGAGGCAAAGGTAGGGGAAATTCAGTCCCATTTAAACCAAGCGATAACATCCCTCGGAACCCCCTTAGAAGAGGTGGGTAGAGCGAGTGGGCTTTTTGTGTCCCTGGTTGAAGCCTTAACTAACGTGTTTACCTTATACCCTAACAAGTCGGGCAACAAAGAATCTAAAAAACAAGTCGAATGTTGGTATACCCAAACATGCAGGGTTTACAAGGCCAAGTTAGTTGAGGCGGTTACACTCAAGTCCCGTAGTGTGATACAGGAAGCAAGGAAGGCCTATAATAAGTCCCTTAAATTTGCAAAGAGGGAATGGGAAGACAAATTCTGGGATGACCTGCTCCAGGCTAGCAAAATCAGGGATTCAAGGGCCTTTTGGAATCTCATAAGCACACGGAATAAACCCGATGTATCTGTGAGACCCTGCAACATCCCGCCTCAAAGTTGGGTAAAACACTTTGGGTCCCTATACCTCCCCCCAGAGGGGGAATTGAACGTGGGGACGGATCTTACAAGAGCAATTGAACCCCACACCTTTGATCTCTTCACTCCCTTAGAGATTGAGGGAGTTATAGGGTGGGTAGTGCCTCGCAAGGCAGCAGGCCCCGACGGCCTTCCGGGGGACCTCATGAGGGCATACCCAGCGGAATGGGCAAGGGTTATAGCAGCCCTCCTAAACGACATCATGATGGGAGGGGCAGTGCCAGAATCCTGGAAAGGGGCGGTGGTGGTCCCGATTTATAAAAAAGGATGTAGGGAAACACCGGGGAACTATCGCCCTATAAGTCTGATAGACTCCACCCAAAAGATAGCTGGTAAAGCTATCCTTGGAAGGATTCTCCACTGGGTGGAGGAGAATAAAATCCTATCAGACTTTCAGGCAGGTTTCCGGGCTGGTATGGGGACAATAGAGCAGGTGTTTAGGCTGGCACTACTGGGGTGGAAGGTGGTGGAACTGGGCAAGGGTAGTCTTTATTTGGCCTTTATAGACCTGAAGACTGCCTTTGACCTAGTCCCCCGGGAAGAGCTTTGGAGGGTACTTTATGAGTTGGGACTACCCCCTTATATCTTGTCCCTACTCATTAGCCTTCATGCTCATACCTTTGCACAGGTCCGTTGGGGTAAAAATGGATAGCTCACTGAGAAGATACCAGTGTCCAGGGGCGTTAGACAGGGCTGTGTCCTGGCACCCACCCTATTTTCACTATATGTGAATGGGGTGGTAAAACATCTTCAACAAGAACCAGCCGACGCCCCCTGTCTTGGAGGAGTACGTATCCCCACCCTGCTTTTTGCGGACGATACGCTCCTGATCTCGAAGACCCCACAAGGCCTCCAGAAATTGCTAACCCGATTCCAGGAGTTCTGTGCTGCAAAAGGCTTAATAATAAATGTGGACAAGACAAAATATCTAGTCCTAAATCCTCCTAAGAAACTGGGCCATCCACCCACACTTAATTCGATTCCCTTAGAGAAAGTATCCGAATTCGATTACCTTGGCATTCGGATTACGGATAGGATGTCTTGGGCAAATCATATTGACAAAATGGTCCTCAACCATAGGAGGGTAGGAGGAGCTCTCATGAGGGAGTTCAGGGCCTCACCTAGGAGATCACTTACCCCAGTAATTGATATCTACAAGGCTAAAGTAGTGTCATCAGCCTTGTATGGGGCAGAATTGTGGGGCCACTGCCGATTGGACGCCCTAGTGACAACAGAGAGCAAGATATTGAAATCCATTATCTCCATTCCACTGAGCACACCATCTGTACCAGTGAGGTTGGACACGGGCTGTAAAAACATCAAAGATCAGGCCCAGCTTCGCCCGCTCCTGTTATGGACACGAATCTGGAGGGGTGAAGAACTAAAATCCTATGCGGATGCTCTGGGGGAAATAATGAGTTTGGGGGGCTGGGCTAAGATAAGATGGTTAAGAGAAACTAAAAAGCTTTTGGAGAAGATCGGACTAGGTGACCATTGGGCATCACGTTCAGCCCCTCCAAAAGAAGTTGTCAAGGCTCTTTATTGGAAATGGATTGCGGAGCGTCTAATTACAAACTCTAACCACTGCAAGTCCACTGTCGCCTTTTTACAAATCAAAGACATTGTGGCTTTTGAACCCTACCTGGATCTGATCACCCTCCCCTTCGACCGAGCCCTTTATTTTAAATTTAGAGTTGGATCCCTCCCCCTAGGTGCCGTGGTATCGAATTGGACATTAGCGGCCCGTACTTCTCCCAACTGTGCATGTTGCCCGAGTAGGGTTGAGTCCATTGCGCATGTCCTATTTGAATGTCCGGATTATGCAAGGCCTAGGAGTTTTTGGTTGAAACCTCTTTGTCGAAATATGGGCACACGTAGCCACCGAGTAGCCTTGCGTATCCTAACCACGGACACTTCCCCCCCCATAGTGTGTGGAACAGCAAAATTTTTAAAGCAGTTTTGGCTTATTCGTTGTAAGAGATTGTCAGTAGCTGTTTAATTCCTTTTTAGCTAATTTAGAAGCGGGCATTTCATGTCCTTTTATCTTTTTAATGAATTTTTATACTGGCTTCTTGTAGCAATGTTTCTATTTGTATACTGTAATAATTGTATTTTATTATGCTTATAAGATATCTTGCATATCGAATAAAAGCTTATGACTGACTGCTAGTGGGGTTATGATGGCCACAGCCCAAACCCAGAAATATTTGGGAGTGATGGAGCCTGAAATAATGGCCCACTCTCCTCCACAAGAGAGCACAGGGGTTGAAGAACAGTCTTCATCCCCCCAGACTTAAGGTAAGGGTCAGCCTCCTCAGGTAACTGACCCTACCCATGCAGGACCTACGCATTTGAGGATAACATAAACTGTGGGTCTGGTGGCAGACTGACTCTGTACACCCCGGCGAGTATGTTAGCCTGTTTTTGCATTAGCTAGCTTGTAGTGCTACTCGAATCCCCTGTTATCAGAGAGATTAGTTTTTGGAACCTCAGAACACAATAACCTCAGACTCGTGGAAACAATATTCTACTTTTCACCCAGTCACTCGTGCTTGCTTGTTTTGCTCTCAGACAGATACACAGAAGAAACAGTTGGGCATGTTTACAATACGAATTTATTGTACCGTTGTTCTTCTCCTGTAAAACAAATGTGATGCTACAACTGTAACACAGTAGCAGAGATATAGAACCAGCAGTAGAGTGAATAAAAAGGAATAGTATTGTTCGATTGTTTTGCAATAGCCATGAACGCATACATGAATATAAAATGCCTTTATACAATAAAGTGCGTACTCCTAAGATGCCTGTCAAGATGTACCTGAGTGTACCTAGCATGTAAGTAGGTGCGAAAGAGCTACTAAGCCTAAGAGTCTAATATCTAAAAGCCAAGAATCCCCCTAGGATTTAGTCGAACGCCATACCTGAATAGTGAGAGTGTGGGACTTTGTCCTGTACTTGAGTTGGACACCCCGTCAGGGATAGTTAGACCACTGTCAGCTGGAGCGATTGCATGCTGGAGCCGCAGCGTCTCTGGTCAGTGTGTCGGCCTTGAAGTCTTGGTTCCTTCCTGACTACTGATAGCAAGAGGTGCTGTATTTATACAGTCTATGTGTGTATGTTACCCATTGTTCAGTATGACGATGACATTGGGGATTAAACCTTTGGGCGTAGATAGGAGAGGTGAAGTATGCCACCCTGGAGAGTGTACTCATAAATTATTCATACGTGCTAAGGAGGACGTCTTAGCAATATCGATCGGGCAGAACCCACCCTCGTCATAGAAATAGGTAAAAGGTTCAGTCCTTAAAAGGCATCAGTCCTTATAAGGTGTTCAATCCCTATAAGGCATTCTGTCCTTCTTTGGAGTTGTTCTCTAAAACTATATGAGGGTACCGATATGAAATATAACACAAGTAATGCAACTGTAAACAAGATAATCACAGTGGGTTTTATTAAGGGTTAAAATGTTGTTAGAAATAATCCCATAGGTGACCTGCCCTCAATTTCACTGGAGTTGCGGAATCCAAATGGAATAGAAAGTGAGCATAAGGCATTCGGTTGTAGATTAATAATTGTATCAATGCGATTATGAAGCCTCTCTATTAATAGTGCATGTTATATATTAGAAAGTCCAGCAATAGTTTTAAAAGCTGGGCGCAGCAACAATATATATTTTACGACCATATTCTGTCTGTCAAAGATAACGTAGCACTACTGCCATCTAGTGGGATTGATAACTTTAACTAGATCATAAAAAACATAGCTGATTTTATTCATCACTTTCTAGTTCAAAATGGCACAACAGTTTCTTAAAATATGGCATTACATTTTAGGGCCGTTACGGAGAACCTTTTACAATTATGTGCATTCATCAGGAGAAGGCTAGTTCTGAAGATGGGCTGCTCAAGTCAATTCACATTCGTATTCAGGGAGCGAACAAATTAAGGCCTTTCCACACATCTCTTGACAAAAGCCGGTGATATAATTCTATCTTGAGTCAGTTTCAAGGAAAGAGATTCCTACACCGAAAGATAAAACTGCGATGTGCAGCTTTTATTCACAGGAAACTATAACAATACATTTACAGAGCGATCCTTCGCTGGAGTCTCTTAGGATGAAAACCCTTTCTAGAACTTTCACTCCATTTTAGACATTCTGCCGTGGCAAATACCAATTATTAAATATCGCCTCCCTTGATGTAAGCCCCTGCCTGTGGCCTCGGGCCTGTAGCTTGGTTTTGGGGACTTTATCTACCCCTATAGTTCCTTACAGCGCACAATATTGTATGTGCAACCTTACTACTTAAGGCAATGCTATGCCAGGGAAGATATGTCTAATAAGTGAAAGGATTTGTCCTAGTTTAAGCCAAATTTAAAGCCTTCAGAAGATTATACTGACGACTGACTTAAGCACATTTTATCATTTAGGACAGCCAAATCTGCAATTAGTAAGAAAAAGCCAGGGTCAGATTTACGAGCCCCCTGTGCCACGAGTACGTCACTTTTTGTGATGTGCTGGAGGTGCATTTCACTTTTCCATATTTACAAAGACAGGCAAAGCCACCCTGCGTGACTTTTCC
Source organism: Triturus cristatus (assembly GCF_964204655.1). Lineage (NCBI taxonomy): Eukaryota > Metazoa > Chordata > Amphibia > Caudata > Salamandridae > Triturus > Triturus cristatus. The sequence continues at coordinate 204,358,584 of NC_140588.1, read as the reverse complement.
TCTCCTTGAAAATATGGCCCCTTCACACGCAGCAGTTTGCGGGAAAGGGGCGTTCCATGAGTGTTGCTGTGGCTGTTCCCATGCAACACCCATGGAACAAGACACATTTACAGATTTACAAGGAATCGTAAATCTGGAAATTCTTGTCAATGCTATGCCTCTCCAGGGGAGGCGTAGCAAGGCGCAACGAGGAGAAATCTTTTCATTCCGCCTCGTTTTTTCCTCTTTCAATATGTGCTGCATTCTAGAGGAAAAGAGGAAAGATATCCTTTTGATGCATTCCCAGGTCTACCATTCATGGTATATAGGGGAATTAAACGAAATCCTTGGTTGGATGCAAGAAAACACCCAGGCTCCACCCATGGAACGCCTTTCCTAGGGCAGAGTAACGTAAAACAGTGATTTGGCACACATTTATAAAGCCATGTAGGTCCGCACAAGTTGGCCTTGCATGCAGGGCTGTTGCGGGAATTCTGGTCGTAAACAGAACTATGCACAAGAAAAAAGGACCTCAGTAAATAGGGGTGTACCTCCTACCACATTAGTACCCAAAATCCAAACCGACTAGCAATAGTGTCTCATTCAGTCTCCTACAAATATCAAGAAGCTACGAATGTTTAGACAACCCAGAGCACAAGCACTCCCGACTCACCTCAGAGTCACGGGAACAAGACAATATTTTGCTCTCTCATACTTGTCCACAATAAGAATAATCAGAGTCACTAAATAAGTTTAAAATGTTTATTTTTACTATAATAATTCATAAAACAGTATGCAAACGACGACCAGCAGCAAAATGCATAAAGCTAGCATCATTAGCATTGTTACAATACCATAGAATACAAAAGGAGTTGTCATTTCATAAAGACTGTGAAAAAAGAAAAATACCTATACCTACTCACCCCCCCTTTGGCAGTAAGAAGTTATTTTATATAACCTAAGATCTCTAGGCATTGATTGCAGACTCCCTACCAGAAATCCTAAACGCAAAGGTTTACATCATAGGAACAGCAGAGCTCAGCTCCATGGCACGGCTTTCTTCGAGTGTGTTTTGAAAACACGCAACAACGCTATATCAAAGCACGATTATTCCATATGGCAACAGTTGGTAACATGTTTTATCTAGATAATAGGGACTGACCAGAACAGAATAACAAGAGACATTGTTGATCGACCTTGCACATTATGTTCAGACAGAGTTGAAGGGAAAGCTGAGAATGTGAAAAACAATCTGTTATCATGTGCAGGGCAGAGGCAAAGTGTAGCGAAAACAAACTGTAGCAGAGGCGTGCGCAAAATCCGCAGCATAAGGAAAGCAAACTCATGCTAACTTAGCAATTTCGACAATGTAACTAAGGGCCACATAACAAAATATAACACCCTCCCCCTGGTAAGTCAGTAGGACATAGACAGAAGAACAAAACCAGAGTGCAAAAATTTGGCAGTTTTCAAAATATTGGTGAGGAACTTTCTAAAAAACCAAATCGGAGAAAAAGGGAAAGTTCGAAGTAAAAGCTAAAGGCACTTTGAGCTTGAAAAAAGAGTCTGTAAACCAGACAGCGAAATTGTGACAACCTAAGCAGTCAATCCATGAAGGTATGTGTGCAAAGAAATGCAATTCCTTCCAATAGTTCATCCTTGTCATTGGTAGAAAAAAGCGACAACATCTAATTAAGTAAGTCGAAGGAACAAACATGTTCCTCATAAGCAGGCGCATCCAAAAGTAGAATTGGTAAACTTGCATGATATTCAATGGAACTACGTTCAGGAAAGTCTGCGCAGCTGCACAGATATCTCATTGAGCCAAAATTCCAAGTAAAGCTGCACACATCATTTGACATCCACAGAACAAGTCTCGTCATGCGCCTCTAAGGGACCCATCAACTGGCTGAAATCAGGGATTGGACACCATGTATTCGATAAGCAAAGTTCCATCACCCAGGAGAAATGACATCTTATGCAATGAAGTACGAGTTGCATGCAAGTAAAATAGGCAAAACGGAAGGTCAAGTCGTAACTCACGCCAAGCGTTGCCAAAGGTAAGCACCCAAAAGCCTCATACAGGCGATTACAGTACAGTTGTAGCTTGGACGGCCTGTGCAGAGCCACAAAGTGAACATCCATTACGAATCACAATGAGTAGAAGCAGGACGCCAGCTGCTAGTGCCAATATTAAGGGGAACCCTCCAAAATCGCTGGAAAATATAGAATGAATAAAAGCCGGTATCACCCCGAATATAGTTTGAAAGGAAGAGACCAGACCAGATCCTACACATTTAAAAAAATGTGCAAGGCCTGTCATCTCAGATGCATTAAATATTTGGTGAATTAGTTCCCCAAAATGAAGTGGGAGGTTAGTATTAAGAAGCGACTGTATCTCACTCGAGGGCCGAGCCACCTGCAGTCTGAATGTTTCTTGGGCTAAAGTGAGGGCCACCTCCTTTTGGAATAAAAGCGCTTTGAGCCTGCTCAACTTGTTGAACTCTGCTTTCAAATTCGGAATGGAAGGACAAAGGGAAGAATCTAAACTCCCTTGCGGGGAGCGGGAAAAGTACATTGCTACAGCAAGTTACGAGCTGGGAAACTGGTACCAAGTATGGGACTCCCACCCGCAAACCACAGCAGTCTTGATTATTTAAAATAAGATAACTGGCATTAGTAAGCAATTTAAAGACAGGCGTGATGGATGGTACTGGGGTCCCAAGCAAGCAAGTGAGATTCGGTGCTGACACCTTACACTCGCTGTGCAATTAAACATGTTTGCACACAAGAGAGTGACCCACTGTCGAATTACACTCCTCCCCTGTAAGGAAAACATATTTATCCTACCCCAGACACCGATAAGCACAGGGCAGGGCCCATAATTCATGCAGAAAAGCACTACCAAGTGGTTCAAAGCGGCCAATAGGAAAGTTTTGCATACATGACTTAAATTGAAAAAGCAAAAAGGGCAAAGTGATAACCCCATTAATTAACCAAACAGCAGAGTCTGTTTCCGCTACTGAAAACGGCATAGGCTCCAATTGTTCAATGTGTAACAGTGTGAATACAGCATCTTTCATGGAAATAAACCTCTGTTTATCAGTCAGGTTACAAGGCAATAATAAAGCAGTGGCATTCAAATAATCCCAAGGCACTTTACTCATTTTCATTTTCAGTGTTTGCAACGTCCAAGTAAATTGCATGACCGACCTTACCTGATTCTGACCATGATATAACACAGAAACATCACTTTGCACAATATGTATTACAGAAGAAACAATATTGTCTAAGGTGTAAATGCTTGAAGAAAGTGAGTTAATGCTGTTGTCCACTACAGCAAGGACATTTTCTAAATTAGCCTGATCAATTTGACGCAGATGGAAGGCTTCTTCCATCTGTGAAAGTTTCCAAATGTCATTATAAGAGGCATAAATAAATCGCTTGACCCTTGGATTGTGTGGGCTCCGGAGAAAATCAGCCAAATCAATATCGTTCGATAAGAGGGAAAGATGTTGTTTCACAGATGCCCGGGAAGAGTGTTCTAACCATTGCTGGCATAATTTACCCACCGAGTATGTAGTCACAGAATGATGAGGTGGATAACGAGGGTCAGGCTTAGTCTGAATGAAACCAGGTGTAACATTATAGAAACGCAACTGGCATGCATGTGTATTAGTTTGCCACACCAACCATCCTGATGAATCAATTTCAGAAACATTAAAAGAGGCATTTTGAAGCAGAGCTTGTAAAGCCTCAATGGTGTAGTTATTATGTAACCGTCAATTGTCATATTCAGCTAACAAAGGAATGGAGGGCATATTTAGGTTTTTGACAGTTGCGAGGCCATAACAGGATGTTTGGTAAATGGTATAATTTAAAAATAACAATTGAGTCAGGAGCAGGCAGGCACGATGTAAAGCCTTAGTACCCTGAACCTGCCATGGCTTTGTGCCCCAGATTGATTTTACATCTATAGTCTGTTTCCATTGGTCATAACCGTGTGTAGCAAACCGTGTTCTAAACAAGTTGGCGTAAATCAGTTTGGTGTGGGATAGCATGAACTTGGATTCAGAGATTTTTTGAAGCCTAAAATAATAGGATTAGTCAAATCATAATCCAAAAAATAAGTGAACTTATTTCTAAGAGTTTTAGAACCATGGGGTAAAATTAAAAACAGGTCTCATTGTGTTGGGTTTGTGTAAAAAATGATGCCCATAATGTTGATAGCAAACCACATCTCCTAATGAGAAGCGAAACACGTATGGAACTCGAAGGACCTCAGTCGGCCTATGAATTTCGTAAGCTACTTTGCCCCAAACGATGCCATTAGGAACTGGGAAAGCTGAAATGTTCACAAGAGACTGGTCACGTTTCATGATATGGGACGATGTGTGAGGAGCCAAAGTACCGTCGACCATTCCTACTGAAGAACGTTCAGGGAGATAATGGCTATTTATAAGTAAAATAAAACTGTCACAAATCCAATTTACATGACGAGGAAAAACAGGATGAGCACCAGCCAAATGTAGGTCCATGGAGGAACGAAGTATGTCTTTTTAAAACAAGAGTAGAAAATGAGCAATTTAGATAGTGGTGCATCAGACAAACTAGATGATAAGGAGGACAATCCAGACAAAAGGTTTGCTGGTTCTCCAACACAGGCACTCACTGGACTTGCAAGCAAAGGTGAAAGTGCTGAATTGTCAATTCGTACTCGTGGGCTAGATGGCACTTCACACACGGAATCAACAGCCGGAAAAGAGCACACAATATCTATTGCAGAAGAGGATTGTCGCAAAGGTTGAAGGTCAATTGCAGTGTCCATCATATGAGCAGACATCCGTGTGGCAGCAGATGACGACAAAGTCAAGGGTGCTAAGGAAATTGTGTTGCAAGAAACTGCAGGAGTTACACTATTCAGAAACGGCCACACGGTGTAACTTGACATTGTCCACTGAGATGTACCTGTTGCCTTTGCGACCTGGCAACGGTGGTAGAATGACTGTACGTGTACACTTCAGTCCAAGTACTGAAACAGGAGCACAGTAAGAGGGACCAAATTCTTTTTTGTTCTCAATATTCTCACGTACCAGATCCCCAATTTATGCATCAGCAGTGGAAGAGGGTAAATGCTCAGTTGCCAGAGTATCACGTGTCTTTTGTAGATCCTGTAACATAGCAGAATGATTATCTATGTCAAACTTAGAGGCTGCCGCCACAATGTCCAAACCATCAAGGTCAGGAACAAACATATAAAAGCCAAAGAGCATTTCGTAAGGGGTCCTTCCACCCAGAGATCTTCTAGGGAGATTATTTAGTGCACGTTGGACCCCAAACAAGTGGGACAGCCAGTTTTTGCCAGTACCTAAGACTCTAGCTGTCAAAGATTGTTTTAAGTCATGGTTCATTCGCTCCACAATGGAATTGCCCTCAGGCCTGTATGGAGATGAAAATTGCACCTGTACCCCCAACAACTTCATCACATCCTTGTAAGCCTTAAAGGCAAACACTGGACCTTGGTAAGAATGGAAGGTACCACTGGCAAACATCCTGACAAAGACACACAAATCTCTGATGACATTTCGAGCGTCAGCACTATGTTGTGGTCAGACCCACAGGAATCTAGTGCACGAATTAACCGCAACCAAGATATACTTATATGCAGTATCAGAAAAAAGAGGACCGCAGTGATCAAGATAGACACACCCAAAATGTCTATTAGAAATACACAGCTGTGTTTGTGGCGAATGTGAGACCGTAGAAGGCTTGATTTGTTGACAAACATCACAGCAAAGAACATAGTTACAAGTCTGTTTATATAAACCACGCCACCAGGAACGTTGCTGAAGCATAGAGACTGTTGCCGACACACCAGCATGGCCTGAAGCAATGCCTGTGTGTGCAGCCTTGATCAAAGCTTGTCTGCAGTCTGAGTTGGGAATCAGCCTATCCCCAGCCGAAGGAATGGTAGCATAAGGAACTTGTTCGGGAGTTACATTATAAGAATAATTAGAAGGGAAACCTGAAGCATAATTACCCCCTCCCTAGCTGCAGCAAACACTGCCAGAATCTCATTATCTATTTTAGTCAAAGATCTTGTAACTGCTGCTACGGAACACGTGGCTACTGCAGACTTGGCTGCTTCATCAGCCAAAAAATTACCAAGAGCTTGCGTTCTGACACGCTGGTGGCCAAGAGTGTGAATAACATGTGTGAGAGGCAAACATTGTTTAAGATCTGCCACCTGAACCCAACACATTTTATGCTTAATTGCGCTGCCTTTACAATCGCGGTAATCATTTTGAGACCAAAAGAATAATTTGTCATTGAACGACTGGACACAGTAGTGAGAATCGCACACAATAAGAGTATTCACCAGAGGATCAGCAAACTCAAGAGCCAGATCAAGAGCACGCAGCTCTGCCAATTGTGCCTTACTGTCACCTAGTCCCTGAGTGTGCACAATGGAAGACTTAAACACTCCATCTACAATGGAGCCAGCTACAATAGCGCAAGCCGCTGAATAAGCATGTTTGGAATTCGTGGCCGGTTTGCGCCGAATCATCGATATAAATGATGCCTTTGTAATCATGCAGAGGAAGAAGCGACAAAGGAGGAGGATGAACACATTCATATTGTAAAAACTAGTGAGTGTGAAGTGATGGATCAAAGACAAATGTGACATCTAAAGATGTCAAGGAAGTGGCCCACTGAATTAAATGTGGGTGTAATGCCTTCAAGTTAAATAAACTTGCTTTAGTCACCGCTTCCAAAGCAGGGAAGGGGGTGATCATAACAATGTGTTTGCCCTGCGCCAGTGATCCTTCCTTTAGAATCGCCGTCTGCACTGCCGTCAAGATTTTTTCAACAGAGGAAAAATGCATTTTAGCCACAGTGTGTGATTTGTATGCAATAGGTATTGTGTCTCCTTTATTGAATGTTAAATTGTGTGAAACCCACTGCTCCAGAAACAATACATATTACCAGTTTGTTGGTGTTATCATGAGTCATTAAGAAGTTAGTCGCAAGCAAATCCGCGTGCAAAGACTGCAGAACAGAAGAATGTTCCGGAAGCCAGCTGGCAGATAAAAACTTAGGTTGTAGCAACGCATAAAGCGGTTTGATACACTGGGCATAATCGGCAAAATATGTCCTCCTGAAATTCAAAAAATCCAACAGGGATTGTAACTTTTTCAATTATGAAGGTGGTTGCAAACTTACACATTTCTCTAGGAAGTGAGGTGCTACACCCTTCCCTTTCTTATTGAGCTCATAGCCCAAAAAGAGCACTGCCAAATGGGCAATGTGTGACTTTGCAAAATTGAATTTATAACCGTAGTCGGCAAAAGACAATATTATGTGGTCAACTTGGTCAAGATGCGACGCGCGGTTGTTGTCTGTCAAATAAATGTCATCAATGTACGACAAGGCCTCAGGGTCAAAGTCATGCAACAAAGACACTATGCATGCCACAAATGCCCCGGGGCTATTCTTATACCTCATAGGCAATCGTGTAAATTTTTTCTGATTCCCGACAGCACTGAATGCTGTCAAGTCAATTTGCACGGTCGAGATTGTGACTGTAGAAACCATTGGAAATGTCCAATGTTGTTTTGTATTTTTTCCAAACAATATTATTCAGCAGCGCCGAGCTGTGTGTGGTTTGCACCGCAAAGGTGCGGCAATGGCTGTTCAAATTTTCATAATCCAATACAATCCGAAATGAACCATCAGGTTTAGGGACAGTAAAGAGATGTACATGACTCAATTACCCCCTGATACTCCAACTGTCTTAGAATGTCACAAACTGAAGCTCTTGCTTCACGTTTGATGGGCTATTGAGGTTGAGGTTGTGGCGTAGAGTGCAACGGTATTTCATGAGCCGGTGAATTAACATCCCAACCCACCTGATTGCGATACACCGCTGGGGCCAAGGCCAAAGCCCATTCCTCCGCAATAAGCCTGCGCTTGGTCGTCAGGGATACAACGTGAAAAACTCTGAAGTATCCCATCTTCCCCTCAAGAAGAGGCTAACACAAAGGGGGGCGGCCAATCCCTCTCCGCTAATAAAATGTCATATGTAATGTAATGTAATAGTAACTTATAAAGCGCACTGCAACTCAACGAGAATCCTGGCGCTAAAAGAGGGAAAAGCAAGGAACAAAAAAATGCAGATAGAAAGACATTAAGTTCTAGGGAAGAGCCAGGTTTTAAGTTGTTTGCGGAAGACCATTAGGTCTTTCACCTGTCGCAGCTCCAGGGGCAGTTTATTCCAAAGTCTCGTGGCTGCGACACAAAAAGCTTGACCCCCAAGCTTAGCTCTTCTGATCCGAGGTACTCCCACCCAGCAAGCTGAATCGGTCAGATTCTCCCAGAAAACCACCTTAATGGGACGCCGTACATCACCTTCAATTTGGAAAATGACTTCGTAGAGTTTATTCGGGGGGGGGGGCAACCCGGGTATCTGCAGTCTCAATGGCAACGGGAACGCAGAGCCTCTCTGACTATGGTAACCTCTGCCGCGCTGTCGAGCAGGGTCACTGCCCATGACCAATACCGGAGTCGCGCTCTCACCGTCGGTGGCATATCTCGCAGTTAAAGCGGCAAACTTTTTATTTTGAAAAGGAGGTCGGTTACGAGGGAAATCACCCTCCTTCTCCTTGACTTCAAACTGTCGAGGCTGTTCACGAAGTTGTGACTCAGGTTGATTTCTACCCCGATCCTGGCGATCACCTCCACCGGCTTGTGAGCCTGATGTTTCTTGTAAAGAACGAGAAGAACGCTGATCAGGAACCTGAAATCTATCAGGAGACATAATTTTAGCTTGGTTGCGCAAGTCATAAGTACGTTCAGAAGCATCAGAGGATGGTGAACTTACATGCGAACCCTGCTTCTGCTATTCGTAAACCTGTTTCTTATTTCTTTGCCAATTCTTTTTAGGAAAGGCTGGGTTTTCTGGTGATTTAGAGACTTTGTTTGTGTTTGAGTCGTAGGCTTATTTCCCAGACTATTGCGGTGTATGATTTTATAAGCCTTTGCATTAATCTTAGGTAATTCTCATGGTTTGTCAGGCTATGCAACCGCTTCTAAGCGGTTTGCCACTTGAAAGCTAATGGCATCGCCCTTGACATTCGCAAGGATCATATTAGCAACAACGTCAAACACCCCCACCAGTCTCATCCCCAGCTCGACAGCCGCTTTGGCTCCGTGTTCATCTTCAATGCGCTTAATCACAGAGGGGCGTACGGTCATGGAGTGAGTGCTGAAACACAGAGAATATACAGCTGCAAACACCCTGCCCCAGATGTTACAATCAGCCAACAAGGGAATTAAGTTTAGGTAAACTAATAGTTAAGATCCTGTGTTTCTCCACAGGAGTAATATTTGGAAAGACAGCTTCTATCTTTCCAAACTTCTCTGCAAGCCAATAAGGAAATTCATCCTTATTCCTCGGGCTCTTGCCCTTGACAGAATTAAACATAGGGGACTGATGGTCACGCCACCAGGACTCACAGGTAGTACAGCAGCGCCAGGTGGTCCCACCTGGATGGTGTGGGTTACGTACTGTATTACCGCTCTATATATGCATATTAACAAAGTGTGTAAGACGTGGAGCTCTGCCAAAGATGCAGTTGTAAAAGCATGTGGGTGTGGGGTAAACACAGCCAAAACGGGCCATGTGGCCCCATCTATAGACAAAGGGCCTAAACACACTGCCGTTAATGGGTGTGGAAGGGCACCATTAAACCAAATATGGTGTTGCCAAGCTGTAAGCGGAATCTCAAGAGCTCTATAAGGCTGATACTGCTGAGGAACAGAAGTGGGAGTATATGTGTGAAACATATTCTCTGTTCCATCCATTGCTGGTAAGGTGACCCAAGAATAAAATACTTCAAACTGGTGAGCTGGATTGGCTTCCACCACAAAAATAAGCGTGACCCCAGCATCAGGGACTGCATAACAAGTCAAGTGCGACCTCAGCGCGGCTCTGCTATGAGCCGGAATATCAACTACATCCATCATAGAGAAGACAGTAGAACAACTGGCAGCGCAAACTCTGCTTATAAGAAAAGAAATACCTTTTAAAACTTTAACCTTCAACAAACCTATACAAACTTCAGTATAGGAGGCTTCATTGTCACACCTGTCTCCAGAAACAGAAGTGAGGGGATTGTGGACCAGCATGAGCAGTGCACTACTCAAGCGTCTCGCAGATAAGAACCAGACCAAACGTTGGCGGCGTCATGTTACAGGGATTCTGCTCATACACACAACTATGCACAAGAAAACAGGACCACAGTAAATAGGGGTGTACCTCCTACCACATTAGTACCCAAAATCCCAACCGACTAGCAATAGTGTCTCATTCGGTCTCCTACAAATGTCAAGAAGTTACGAATGTTTAGACAACCCATAACACGAGCACTCCTGACTCACCTCAGAGTGACAGGAACAAGGCAATCTTTCGCTCTCTTGTACTTGTCCACAATAAGAATAATCAGTCACTAAATAAGTTTAAAATGTTTATTTTGACTATAGTGATTCATAAAACAGTATGCAAACCATGACCAGCAGCAAAATGCATAAAGCTAGCATCATTAGCATTGTTACAATCTAATAGAATACAAAAGAAGTCGTCATTTCATAAAGACTGTGAAAAAAGCAAAATACATAGGCCTAATTACCCTCCCATTGGCAGTAAGAAGGTAATTTATATAACAGAAGATCTCTAGGCGTTGTTTGCAGACCCCCTACCTGAAAGCCTAATTGCAAAGGTTTACATCATAGGAACCGCAGAGCTCAGCTCCATGGCACGGCTTTCTTCGAGTGTGTTTTGAAAACATGCAACAACGCTATGTCAAAGCACGATTCTTCCATATTGCAGCTGTTGGTAACATGTTTTGTCTAGGTAATAGGGACGGACCAGAACAGAATAACAAGAGACATTGTGGATCGACCTTGCACATTATGTTCAGACAGAATTGAAGGGAAAGCTGAGAACGTGAAAAACAATCTGTTGTCATGTGCAAGGCAGAGGCAAGTTGTTGTGAAAACAAACTCTAGCAGAGGCGTGCGCAAAAGCAGCAGCATAAGGTAAGCAAACTCATGCTAACTTAGCAATGTCGACAATGTAGCTAAGGGCCACATAACAACATATGACAGGGCCAGCCCTAACTCTGACTAATCGGTACAGTGCCTTGGGCAGAAAGACAATTTGGTGTTTGGTGAGGGTACGGGGTTCATTGCAGTGTGATGGCAGGAGCAGATAAAGATGGAAATCAAATCTAGAAATTAATTATTGGAATGTATACCTTTCCTTAGCTATTAAATTGAAAACACAGTAAAATTACACATACAACACGGATAGTGGTGGTGTGGACACGCTGTTTGGAACATATGGGAACTCCCGATGGAACGTATCATGGTTCTTTTAATATTATAGACTTGGAAAGTGCACAGATTTTAAATTTGGCACCAAAGATGTTAAAAAGAGGACTATGAGACTGTAGCACTTCTGGTCTGTGTGACTATATTTTGGAATTTTAACAACGTGCTGTGTTCATTGAAGGCATAATGTTAAAACTACTACATTAGCGAGCCTTGAGGAAGCCCGGGAGGGTGAAACGCGTGTCAGCTGCTGTATTATCTAAAGAAATACAATTTGAATTTGAAATTGATCTACAGCTATGGTGACACTTAATTTTGTGGGACTTTTTCGTGTGTGATGATATTGCTCTCAATGGTGCAAAGGAACTATTGTATGGTGTGCTCTGTTGTATGGTGTGCTCTGGTGTCTTTAATCTACAGTAAAATTACACGTAGTCGAAATTAGCAAAGTGCACAAGACAGTCATGTTCATTGGTAGGCTGCTGTTAGATTTTCCCTTTAACACATTGAAGCTTTAGAAATAGCTGAACCATGCATAAACGTATTTGATAGCTTGAGCTTACTGTGTCTTGCTGAGAATTTTCTTCATAGGTTCAGAGGGTTCCAAGTTGATATATTGTATTACTTTCTTTAAGCTAAATATTCTTTAAGGTTCAAAAAGATACGTTTATTAAACACAAATGGATATGCATCAATACTTCATGTATTTAAACAACAAAAATTACCTAGAGAAGAATATCAATAATAACACATGGGCTGAGTTTACAAAACATACTTATGGCAGTAAATAAAAAAGGTGAGATTTAAAGCGCTGATAGGTGTAAAGCTAAAACGAATATAACTAGAAAAAATATGGCAAATAATGATAATTACAATATAACAAAAGTCAAGGAGGCTGAGCAAAAATTGCATGTTGGGAGATCATAATTGTAAACGTTTCTTGGAAAGAGACATATGAAATAAAAAGGTTGTATCGTGTCAATGATTATGGCAAACAGACTACCACCAATCTAAGTAAGAGAGCTTGGATGCACCCTTCCAGTTTTTCGTTATCTGTTGAAAAGCAGCTGCTAATAACAAGTCAATGATTTGTAATTGTGCTTTCTTTGTATTCCAACCAGTAGATAGGCTACCAAGAAAGATGTTGGCAGGTGGGAGGGGGACTTTGGCGTGGAATATGGTATTAATTTGTGTCCAGACTTGTTTCCAGAAGTGAAATATGTGCGGAAAAGTGAATAATACATGTTTTAAATCAGCATGTGCAAGGGAACATGACCTATAACTGTCTGGAATTTCAACATGCATTTTATGTAAGTAAATCGGTGTCACGAGAAGTCTGTTATAGATGAAAAAAAGAGTTTGTGGAGCGTTTGCCTCTCTGGATAATTTTCTAATTTTCACCAAAAACCCTATTCTATAAGGGAACAGACCATTGTGCCTCCAGATCGAATTCCCAGGAAAGCTCGTTTTTTGTTTTGTCTCTCTCGATGGAAGGATGTGATAGCCAAGAATAGATAGTAGAGGCTTTTGGTGTAGTTCGGAGTAAGTTATACCATTTAGAATCTGGTAGAGGAGATGGGGAAACTAGGGATTTAAAATGAGAGTATGATTCTAATATTGCAGTGCATAGGATTGAAAATTTTGTTGAAATGAGGGAGGCAGTTGAAAAAGAGAACATGCATTTGAAAATGTAAGAAAGGTAGCCTTATCAAACAATTGAGGGACCCACATTATGCCTCCTTCGACTTTGGGCGTGATAGTTTTTGTATTGACATTCTAGATTTTTTGTTATACCACAAAAAGGATGTAAGGATGGAATTAATTTTATGAACGAATTCTATTGGTATGGGCATTGGGACATTAGAAATAATATAAAGGACAATAAGAGTCAACATTATTTTGATTGTGTCAAGGCAAACCCACCATGAAAGATATAGGGGGTGCCATTTAGTTGTAAGGGCAGTCAACTTTTCAATAAATTTGTCAAAATTTAGGGAAATTGACGTTTAAATTTGATGAGGTGAACCACAATCCAAGGGGCATATCATCAAGCACAGCGTTACAATTATCGCTGCTTTAGCGGCAGAAAACTGCCGCTAAAGCGGCGATAATGGGCTTGATAATATGCCCTGGAGAATTCCAAGAGAAGCCCATGTTGACACCAGAACATGGGCTTCTATTGGAATTCTCCGGGGCATATTATCAAGCCCATTATCGCCGCTTTAGTGGCAGTTTTCTGCCACTAAATTGGCGATAATTGTAGTGCCATTTCTTGATAATATGCCCCCAAGATATTTAATGTGTTGTGGACTCCACGTGAAGTTAGAGATCAAAAAGTACTCCTTAAAAGTATATTTGTTTACAGGGAGTATTTCACATTTCTCATTATTTAATCAATATCCAGAAACCATTGTATAAAAGTGAACCTCTTTTAAAAAGGCTGGGAGGGTGAGGTGAGGTTGAGAAAGGAACTTAAGTACATCATCTGCATAAGCTGCTAATTTAATTTGTTGAGTATTTGAAACAAAGCCATTAATAGATTGTTTTTGTCGTATTCTGGATAAGAAAGGTTCTAAACCTAGGTTAAAAAGGAATGGCGATAAAGGACTGCCTTGTCTCACTCCTCTATGAAGAGTAAATTAAGGAGATGTGAGACCATTAGCAAAAATCACAGATTTAGAGTCTGAGTAAAGCACTGAAATCAAAGAAATAATTTTCAGGCCAAAAAATATACTCTATCGAAAGCCTTTGCTGTGTCTAAAGCAATAGCAGCAAGAGATTCTGTGTATTTTGATGATTTGGATATGATATCAAAAAACAAGCGAGTGCTATCGGTATCTTGACAAAGCCTGTTTGTTCCTTACTTAATAAGTGAGAAAGATGTGATTCAATTCGGAGGGCCAATGTTTTAGAAAAAAGTGTGTAATCTACGTTGAGTAGAGAAATGGGTCTGTAGTTTTTGCAAAAGCGTGCATCTTTGCCTTCTTTTGGAATAAAACATATAAGGGCCTCTAAACAGGTTTCTGAAGAGTTACCCATCAGTGCAAGAGGAAATGAGAGTATGTAAGTGTGGAATAAGTAATTGGTCAAAATGAAAGTAAAATTCAACAGTGAAACCTTCTGGGTCTGGGGCTTTATCTTTCTTAAGGGTTCTGAGTGCATTAAGAAATTCTGTCTGCATGATATCAATTTCCAGTAGTTCCAAATTTGTTGGAGAGTTTGTATGTTTTTGAATAGAGGAAAGATAGAAAGAGATGTCTGTATCTGTGGGCATGTTCTCTGGTGTGTACAGTGCAGTGTTCATAAGAAGGAGATGAGCAGGGCACTGGTTCTACAATAATGGACCGATTTTCTCTATAATATCCAAGAATGCTTAATATGCGGGACGCTGAGATGCCTCTTGTTGCAATAAATGCAAGGTTCATACTCTCGTCAGAAATTCAAAATGGCCACGGTGACGGAGCCGCTCAGCTGCATTGTGACTGAAAAATTACCACTTGCAGGTTGCCTCATAATCGTACACCTCCATTAGCGAAGCCTGCACTTACAGGCACTGGGTGAGTCGCCAGGTCTGCTGCTCCACCCGCTGTCCCTGGTGAGTCAGGGAAACGCCGTCATCTTCCTCGGGCACTGGTCACGCCCCCCCCAAGCTAAATATTCTTGATGTACCAATCTAGAACTTTCTATCTATCTCATGTTCACATAATACTGAATAGAGAATCACACATTTAAAAAATAGCTCTCACTTATAATGAAATCCAAAAAGCATTACTTTAAATAGAAATCTGCAAGAAATGTTTCTCTCTCTAGTGTAATTTATTGTTACTCAGTGAACATTGAATACATGGTAGAATAAATGCTGCAATAAAATACTCTGGGAACCAAGGTTAGGCATTTCCAGATACAGGAATGTTTAGTGATGCTTGCTACATATTTGATGGTAGACAGTAGAGTTCATGTTTTTTTCTGTGGGAAAGCAAGAATGAAGACTGCTCACCACCAAAAGATGTATTCTCATTTGACTGGAGTGATCCAACCCGGGACATTATCGTTCATGTGTTATTGTATTTTATATTAGTGCCTGTTTCTAGTTGGACTCTCCTTTCTAGGTTCTGTGACCTGTTATTTTGTTGTGGGCTACTGCTGATGGCTACTACAGTTGCCTGTCACTTTGGAGGTGACACTATCTTACATTTTCCCATCCTGACAGGTGTAGCAACTGCGGCATCTATTTCCCCAAATTTTTATATGTTGAGGCTTCTTTTGTACAGATTAATATTGCAACTGTATGCTGATGCGTTTTGGGGATTGAGACTCATCTGAGTTTCTGAACTCCTCTTTATGTGGAGTTCAAATAGTAAATTGGTTTCCAAACTTGATGCTCCTTTGATTTCACTCTTTTGTCTAACTCTTTAAGGGATATATCAACTTTTTATTCCATTTGATTAGAGTCGGGACTAAGGACCAGATATACGAGGGACCAAATAGCGCCTCACAAAATGCGAGTCTTTCGCGACTCGAAAATTGCGAGGTACTATTTAGGATTTATAACAGTGTGTAACACACTGTTAGCGATTCCCAATGGGGTCACAAACAGAGAGGCTCTTGAATATTAATGAGCCTCTCGCAATTTGCGACCCCATTGGGAATGGCAGGCCCTCCCAGGTATGGTGGCCTGCTGGGCTCAGCAGACCACCGTGTCTGGGACTGCTTTTAAATAAAGCACTTTTTTTTTTCAAATGCAGCCTGTTTTCCTTATAAGGAAAACGGGATGCATTTAAAAGAAAAAAAAAAATGTTTTCGTTTAATATTTTAAGGGCATGGACCCCTGGGGACCCCTTCCCTTTCGTAACCCCATTACTACCCTCTTGAAGAAGGTGGTAATTTGCGAGTGTTTTGCACCCACAATTGCGGACACAAACCTCTGTACATAGGGTTGCGCACACTATTATGGAACGACCCTTCCTAATAGCATGTCGTAAAACCCTATTTTGTGAGTCACAAAAAATTGCGACTCGCAAAATCGGGTTTGTACATAGCCCATGCTGTTTTTGCATGCGCAAACGGGTTCGCAAACCTTTTGCGCATGCAAAAACCGTTGTACATCTGGCCCCAATTCCTTTATGGATCATGCTTATCAAATTGCACTATTGATGACTCTAACCATATTTTCTTTGATAATTTCTGTAAAGGGATTTATCTAACTTACTAAAGGAATAAAACGAAAAAAGGAATTTACTAATCTCTTTAAGTGAATAAAGGTTTTCAAAACCAATTTATAAAACTCTTATTCTTGACTGAACTTTAAACTGTGTTTTACGATTTTGATTGACCTCATTTAATTTAGCTTCTATTCAAACAAGCATTGGCGTAGCCAATAGGTCTAGCTAGTGGGACCTTATGAGTATTTAGTTATGCAGCACAATATCCTTTGTGCAACAACATTAACTGTTGCATGGCTAAACACTTATAAGGTCCCAAAGGCGAGACCTCCAAATATTTCTGGTGCAAGGGACATAAAGTGTTAATCATGATGGAAAGAGAGGGGAAAAGATTAAAAAAGGCGGAGCTCTGAGTAATAAAGCGAATAAAGACATAACAAAAAATGAGACATAAGATAACAAAAAATTCAATAGTGCTAGATGAAACAGAAACGTAAATGATTCAATAATATCATTGGTCAGCCAAGAGTAAAATAAAATGGAATAACGTGGAATCCAAATAGCTTAGGGAACAAGCTTGGATGATAGTGAGTAATCCAGGAAGGTTAATGAAAACACGAACGTTGCTTGGCCTGATAATATACAAGATAACAACACAAAACAGCACAAAATAAGTCTGATGGCAAAAAGAAAATGTGGGTGAAGGGGTCACAAAAGAATTGTGGCGCAACTCACCACACAATTAATGCAGTGCCCTGAGTCGGTAGAAAATACAGCCTGACGGAGTTCTGCCTCTAACAGAAGTCAATAGTGCGTGGATACAAGTCCCGCTAGGTGTTGATGAGAACAGAAATCCTCAAGTATCACAGGTGATAATAAAGTAGGGGAAGCGTTAAAGTGTGGCGGGTATGGGAGTCCCTAAGGAGAAGGTGAAAAAGAACAGTGCCATCATGAGGGAGAGGATTGGGGGGGTAAATCCAGAAATAATAAATTCCTGAATATGGAGCGCTAATGAGGAAAGAAAAGATGCCTGCAAGTGTATAGCGTCACCTTGGTAAAGAGATGGAACTCTGCAGCAACAAAGTTGCAGTTTAGGGCGTGGATTCAGCCGAATCCAGTGGATAAAAGACAGTGGGCGCAAATCCAATGACAGCGCTCCAGCGTTTGTTAAAAAGAAAAACGGAGGGGGGGGGGGAAGCAAAATATTAAATAACGGAATCCCTGTGAAAGAGGAACAGGCGCAGGGTCGTCCTCAGCAGCTCGGCGGCAGACTTACTGATAAGGAAGATGAAACTGCCCTCAGATAACAGGCTGATACAGAGTTCGGAGCTCCGGGTGCTCGAGGCGTGAAAAAGGGAGCTTTAAATATCCCGCAGGTGAGTTCCTAAATGAATGAAGTTATGGCACGTGGGTGATCTACGGCCCCTGGTGGGTTGGTCAAAGTAGGGGGGGAAAGAAAAAAGAGAAGGTAACTAACGCCTCAACTAATGACATGGAGGTACAGAAAATCATCTCAGCCCCCTGGAGATTGCTTTGAGTACGGGAGGTGGATAAACGTGAAGGCAATCGGCTTCTGAGCTGCAGTCAAGCACAGTAGTAGTTTAAGGATGAATCACGTTGGCACGAAAGGGCGACATGGATTTTTTTTAAACCAGAGAAGGTCGAACGTTACCATGTTTATAGGAGGCATCAGATCTGGCTAGCTGTGAACCATGGAGCGTAGAGCAGTAGAAACATCAACGAGGCAATAACGACGGTATGTCCTGGCTTAAACTAACGGGAGGGAGATGATGGTAAAATTAAACACCAGAAAACCTTTCTTTCAAATAAAGAAGACGGTGGTTGTCATATTGTTCATTATGCACATGCTCAAAGCCAAAACACCGTCTCTCGCGCATGCGCGCTGACACGAAAGTGCGCACTAAGGAGACACTAATAACAAGTCAGCTCACAGCACAAGCTCCAGATGGCGCCCCGGGCACTGAAAGCTGCCGGCTGCGTGTGTGCATGCTCGCATGAACGCAAGCGCTAGGCCGTGTGGCAGCACTTTAAAAACCCGTACACTAAATGTCTCTGCCAGGGCAGCGCATGCGCTGGATCAGGCAAGACCTAAAAATGGTAGCAAAGATCTATCACCTAGAAGAGGAAAATGTACTGCAGAGTTGGAGCCCATTCTTGTAAGTCACAGGTTGAATTGGCCCTGGAAAGTACATTTTGGGATCTTTCTGTTCCACCAGTTTCCTGGTTGCAGAATAAGATTCACATCTTGACTGGAGCTATAAAATAATTTCCCAAGGTAGAATAAATTACCGGAACCCGAAATCCATTGCTTAGAACTTGAAGATCTGACAAGGTGGTATTAGACAGTGATTGCAGTTTGAAGGTGTTAGTATTAATAGGGTGATACGTTGTCTATTGTAATTGTGTTTTGGTATTTCATATGGTGATGTGAAGAGGTTGAAGAGTTTCAGACTAGTCGTAGTGTAAAATCGCGGGTTAGGTTGAGACAAGTGTAGAAGACACTTGGAAGAGCCTTGTCACATGGTATTCTTGTATGCAGGTTTGAGCAGTAGCAGCTAGCATCTACAAAGAAGGGAGGGCAGGCAAACAGACTAAATCTTTTTTTTTAAAACACTTACCATACATGTCTTCTTTACTCCAGACCTCAGACCTCTCCTTCCGTCAGACCGTCGACTGCAGATCGGGCACCAGCAAACTCCCTTGAACAATCCTGGCACTGCGCACATGCTCTTATCAAGCAAGAAAGCAGCACCCCGATTGGAGGGAGCTGCCTGTGTCGGCACTCCCAGCACACCGGACGTCTGCACTCGCTCTCAACCCAGCTGTCTTAAGACAGCTGGCTTTAGAGGTTTAAAGTGCACATGTCTGAATGGCTGTTGCAAGACGGCCAGCCAAACAGACATAGTCACTTTACACAGTGCACAGGCAGCCCACTACTGCACCCACTCAGCAGACCCCGCCCCGTTCTGACACTCAGTTCAAGACGGTATGATGAAAAATAAAATGGTAATAAAGTGCCATTTTATTTTTCCTCTCTGGGGCTTTGGGGGCCATTTAATTGATATTACACTCCTCCGCTCTAACAGAGCACCGCCCCTGGGTTTGAGGTGTAGAGTGTGAGGAACCATCATTTATACCATTAAGACAGAGATACAAAAAATACGTTTGTGTTGGTTAACACTTATTGATGTTAGCACTACAGAACCTAATTGTGCAAAAAGGTGATGCAGCATTGATTAGAATGATTTCACACAGGTTGAGATTTCACTTGTAACAGCGGAATTTCCTTGAATAATTGTAATACTATTGTTCCTTTCAAGAATTGATATATGGTTGTAGTGTTAATTGAAAGTTACTGTTGAAGTTTGCGCTAGTACCAAGAAATTGTAAAGGAGGGTGTCCTGCCACAATGAGTGAAGTCATGAGTCATAAGATCTGAGCTTGAATTGGTTGTTAGTGTGCTTTTGCGCTGGGATTGGTTGGTGACATCAAGGTGTTGCGCTGGGATTGCCCAGTGGTTGAGTGAATATCGCATTGAGATTTGTTGATAAAACTTTGGAAAATAATAGCCGTGACAGGATTGTCTTAAAAGGACTTGACGTATCCGGAACAGATTCAAAATATTGAGTTGAAGTTGTTTTTGCCTTTTAATTTATTGCGATCATAAAATGTTTTAAAGAAATTTTGAATTTGGTGAAAGGGGATGTTACTAATCAAGGACAGAAAGGTGAAGAGGCACCTCCTGAGGGTAAGCCTACATATATTATGACAATAGAATATGAGTTAAATACATGTTTGTGGGCTCATCAATGGTGCAAGATCACAGAAAAAGAGAATCCATTGAGTTTCCCGAAATATGGAACCTTTGAAAGTAGAATTCCTGTTAAATTAAAAGGGAAGTTGTATGAAATGAAGCCATCTCCAGGGCTGCTCAATATGCAGCTCTAAATTTATGGGAGAAAGTTGCATGAGAGAAAGAGAAGGAAAAATATCAGAGAAGGACAAAGCGAGCAGTGTGTAATTATTCACATTCTCAATGGGTTGAAGGACAGCGTAGATGGAGAAAATCTGTAATTGAGGGAACCATATTGCATCCAGCTATGATGACAGAGATACAAGGAGAGCTGTGGCTCGACTACAAGTTGCAATTCTTACTGTAACTGGTACTCCCATAGTGCATAGTACTGCACAAACACCACCAGTAAATGTACAGACTTTATCTAGACCAGTAAAAAAGTTCCGCACAAATTTAAATTTGGTGCCAGAAGTTTAAGGAGCTAAAGGAGGTTCTCTTGCAACATGTTTTATTCCAACTTCAGAAAATTCACAGATTGTTGTGTTGAGACTACCACAGACAGTGCAAGTGTTACAGATGGTGGAGCAATGCTGGTTTTTACAGCACCTGTGACCCCAGCAGAAAAAAACTCTGCTGAGGATGGGTTTATTCCACCTTAGTTGGAGGACACAGCAGGGAGCAGAAAGACAGAAATCACAGAGTTGTAAGTTAGTTTAAATTCTGAAAAGGAAAGACCTTTAAACATTACAAACTGAAATAGAAATTGGAGGAAATAATAAGAGGAAGAACAATGTCTGAAGAAAAAGTGATTTTATCTAGGTAAAGAAATTATCAGACGAGCTGCTTTTATACATGATAAATTGACAGAATTAGCACAGAAATATGATTTGATTTATGAAAAAATTTACATTTGCAAAAATGTTATAGGGTTCAATTGGATGATGTAGCAACTTAACATACACATGCAACTGGGATGCAGTTACATATTATGGAGCTGGTAAAATACATTCGCAAATGGGATGAGACTGTAAATTTGGAATTTAAGTGGGCAAAGTAACATGAAAAGAAAAAGAGGGAAGCTGAAGTGTCAGGGAAGAAACTGAGAAAAATGAGGGAAATAACAAGAGGAATGTATGTTCATGTGCCTTGGAGCAGAGGCAATCTTGTAGCATTTACAAACAATTTTCCAAATTTGGGAGACAAACCAGTGCAGTGGTACTTGCAAGTAGAACAGTTTGTAAAGATTCTGAAGGTGTTTTGGGCTGATTTGGATACGTTATTTGATATTGTAAAGCCAACTGATTTGTGGGCTGAGTGTACGACTGCTGTACCAAGGCCACAAGAGGAACCTGTAAGGAATGCTAAAACTAATGCACCATCTCCTGTGGTTATGGAGAAATATGAAATAGGGATTACTTTCCTGAAGGGTTGAGTGGCACCAAAAAGTTTTGGACTGAGCTAAAGTTAATCAAACAACACAGGAACCAATGGAAACAGTTCATGAATGTTATGAAAGACTGTTAGAGGTGTTGCAAAAGTATAGTGGGCAAGAATATCCTGAAGAAAAGGATATGGGAATCTTTGTGTGACAATTTATTTTAGGACTGAAAAAAGAAATCCATTTGCATATAACACAAAGCAGGATCTGTGGCAGAACAAATCACTTGATGAGTTCTTAGATATGTGAAATGTTGCAGCAATGAGCTGGAGAGGAAGCAGAAAAGGATAAAAGAGAAATGTATGTTGGCACAGTCGAGGCTGGCTCGGAAATGTTTTAAGAATCCTTAATTTACAGGGAATCAAGGAGGAATGCAAAGTGTTGTTGTTCCACCAGTTTGATTCAAGGGTAACCAAGGAGGGTTCAATGTGCCTCAAGGTAGAGTTGTGTGTGTTAATAAGGGTTCAGGAACAGATGTTGCTGGTATGAAAAAGGCTACTTCTTGTCATATCTGTCACATAGTCAGGCATTTGAAGAGGAAGTGTAGACATAATCCTGATAATGCTAATGGAAAGGTATAAATGCAAAAAGGAGTGCAGAAGCAAAACATATCAGCACAGAAAATGCAAGTGCCTATGCAGGGCCAAGTTCCAATATTGTCAGTTCCACCCGCTGAAATGATTCCACAAAAAATGGGAATTCGTAGATTCAATGTAAATAAAATGCCAAAAATGAAAGCTAATTAATTTCAGAATTCAATGCAACAATTGTCTAATTCAATTCAAAATGCTTTACAACAGTATGCCTTTTTTCCCGAAAATGATGGTTTTAGTTCTGTTATTTCTCAATGAAGGTGCCTGAGAGAGGAGGAAGATTGTGTACTTGGCACAGTCTTAGAGGTAGACCAGAGTGGTACATATGTAGATGCTGGAGTGTATGGCCATCATATCATTTCTTATTGATACAGGTGCTACCCGGTCTACTTTTAGAACAGTGGAAGTCCCAGACATACCCCTCATTGGCAAAAATATCCTAGTTGTTAGAGTAAAGAACTAACAGTTTATCAATCCAATTTCAGAGAACATCCTGGTAAAAATAGGTTAATTTGAGGAGACCTATCAGTTTGTTGTTTGTGATTTGAGTCCTGTAAATCTGATAGGGAGAGAGTTATTGTACAAGTAAAATTGTACTATTTACTGCACACCGAATGGTGTAGCTCTTGAAACCCATGATGAAGATGCGGAATTTAAAATGATTCAACAACACATTGCGACAGGAATGTTTACCCTTATGGTATTTAAAGAATTACCTGCCGGTTTGAGAAGCAGTGTAAATACAGAAGTTTGGGGTCTCACAGGAAAATATATCAGACTAATTAAAGGAGTAGAACATGTCCGGATTACTGTAAAAGCAAATGCAGTCTATCCCAGAACACCACCATACCATTTGACTCCTGAAACAAAACAGGAATAATGCCTGTGATAGAGGACATGTTACAAAAATAATTTTGAGGGAATTAATTGGGAGTTAATGTACCTCTCCTATTATGTGTTTGTACAAGCCCAATGGAAAATACAGAATAATGCAGGATCCTAGAAAGATTAATGAGATAGTGGTTCCTTATTGTTCCATGGTACTGAATCCAACCACAATATTGTTTCAGATGTCACGTACTATAGAGTGGTTTACAATGATTGACTTGTGCCAGGCTTTCTTTTCATTCCCTTTGCATGAAGATAGCCAGTTCATTGTTTCCTTTGTGTTCCAGCAGAGAGTATTAGCATGGTATTGTGGCTCACTAGAGAGTCCTTCTAACGTCAACCAGATTCTAAAAAGAAATCTGGAGTCATTACAAATACCCTACAGATCAGTTCTTATACTGGGCATAGCCAATCTGCTTGTATCATCAGAAACACAAGAAATCTGTATACAAGATACCATTGCCATACTGAATCACCTGGCTGAGAACAGGCACAAAGGGGCATATTTACAAGCCCCCATCGCCACAGTGATGTTCCTGTGGCAATAAACCCTACGGCTTTCCTTTCATGCTACACTTAGCGTGAAACGGGCGTTCAATAGGTGTTGTGGTGGGCATTCCGCCGCAACACCCTTTGATTTTGATGCTGCCCCCTATTTACAAAGGTGGCATAAATAGGAGGCAGTTCCAAAATTAAGAGCAGAGAAAACCTGGTCCTACAGGGCAAAATTAGGAGAAATGCTTTATTTCCATGTATTCTCATGCATGATTGTTTATGTGCAGGAAGGTGTGCCTTCCTGCATATAAACCATGGTTCAAAAAAAGTCGATTTGCAACTTCTATGTGTGCTGCACAACAAATCGCCATTCTGGATCATTTATGTGCAGGAAGGTACACCTTCCTGCACATAACATTAATTCCTTCAGCACAAGCACCCTTGCACTATGTTGCAAGGGTGCTTGCCTTGACGCTAGGCCGCTGAATCTAGCATCAGCACATGGAGAAACCCGGGCGCACCATATTATTGTAAATATGGCAAATCCCTGCGTTTCTAAAAAGATGGAGCACGTTGTTAGCAATTTTAAAGCTAACACACGCTCCGCTACTTTCTTATACATATGCTCTATAGTATCTCAAGGTAAACTGCAGTACTGTAAAAAAAAAGTTCAATAACGAGGACACATAATTGAGAAAGGAGCTAGAAAGGTGCCGCCATACAGAGTGGAAGCAACTCTACAAATGAATCCACCTCAAACTCAAAGGTAAGTCAGTATGTTTTGGGGAAATGGTTGGCTACTGTAGCCAACGGAGACCAAACTTTTCCCAGGTGCCAAAGCCTATACTGAGGTTGACACACAGAGATGTAGCTGATCATATTTCATTGGACAACGACTTTATGAAAGTCTTCCTAGTTCTGAAAGTTAAAAGTGTCACACCTCAGCACAAAAATGCCAGACTATACAAAACAGTTGACTTTTTTTGCTGTTAGAGAGAGGGCTGCGCTCTGTTATTGCTGACTCAGCAGCACAGTGAGGCCCAAAAACTAGTTGCATATTTTTCTATCAAGCTTGACTCTGTAGCCGCAGGTCTTTCCGGTTACCTTATATTGGTTGCTGCGTT
Organism: Triturus cristatus; assembly: GCF_964204655.1. Classification (NCBI taxonomy): domain Eukaryota; kingdom Metazoa; phylum Chordata; class Amphibia; order Caudata; family Salamandridae; genus Triturus; species Triturus cristatus. The sequence continues at coordinate 204,333,697 of NC_140588.1, read as the reverse complement.
GAGCACGGGCCTGGAAAAGAGTGAGAACATAGTGATGGGATATCTTTTAATTGTTATGGTCCCACAATCAACAGAGCTTCTATTAATAAGAACAAGGACGATCTTTCTCCACAATCAACAATCCAAGTGATTTTATTTTGCTAATTTTATTCAAAAGAAAGATCTAGGTGGATTATACCACTACTGAGAAAAGGGAATTGGAGGCAATGTCGACCTGCATTTCTTTACCTATAATTGTTGGATAGCGATTACTGTATTGGTTTCTTGTCTGGTTTCTTAAAGAGTATACTGAGAACAGGGAAAACTACTAATGCCCAACACAGTTTTTAAATAGAGTAGTATGCAATAAATTAATTCATGCAGGACCGCTTCAATTTATGTATGTCTCCATTATCTTGATTAATTGCTGCTAATTTCTATGTGTACGTTTGCACTTTTTAATATGTAAATCAGTTTTTACAGAATCTATGAAATGTTTTAAAATGTCTTTTTAAACTGTGACTGCTTTTGTGATTTTATACGTCTAAAATCGAATAAAGCTCTTTTTGATTTGATTTGATTTAATAAGAACAAGGACTCAATACATGACACAATCGCCTGACTTTCTGTGTAGACACTCTCTTGTGTTACAAGTTTCATCAGTACAGTTGCACAGGGTGGAAAGAGGCACTGATTAGTGGCATCTAACCCTTGAGGAAAGTGTGACTACAGGAGAATGCTCCTGCTTGCACTCCAGTTTGAGCAACTGTGTCGATGAAACTAGTAACACATGTCCACACAGAGAGTGACAAGCAAGGTCATTGTATATAGTAACACGTATCTTATCAAAACACACATGTTCCCTTTAAGATTTGGATATTTACCAGGACAGTGGTTTGTATTAATTGGGGTCGCTAGTCCTGAGGAAGGCCAAACAACCCTTTATGGGTGGTAGTAGAGGCCGTAACATGTTGACATAGAAGAATGTTTGGAGACGAAGATGGTCCTAACTTCCCCTAAACCATCTCAATTTTTTTAACTTTTAATCCTATCCAGGGAACATAGAAATAAAATCTGGAAAGGTTTCACAGAGTTACCTCAGCACAAGTTGCAGAATTGATTGCCCTTACCAGAGCATACAGTTTAACTACTCACATGAGAGTGACCATATTTATGGATAGACAGTATGGCATTGATGTTGTCCATGATTTTGGGCAATTATAGTAACAAAGAGGGCTTGTGACCTCCTCTGTACCACAACCAGATATGGAATGCACGTTAAAAATGTGTTGAAAGCTTTATAGTTACCTGAAGGAATTGCAGTATTTAAGTGTGTACCTCATTAAAGTGGTAAAGGCTACATTGCCATGGGAAATAGATATGCTGTATCAGTAGCAGACTATTGTGCTTTACTGGCCTGTACATTTAATGGAAATTTCACAAGTGAGTCGGAAGAGGAAACTTTGTTCACCTTGTTGATGAAAGTGACATATACTTGGGATTAATTGAAAAGGATACAGGAAAATGTTTCAGAAGCAGAGCAGAATAGTTGGATTAAGGCGGGTTGTGAGAAAAATTGTAATGACATTTGGATGTCAGGTTAAGGGAGACCCATGTTGTCAGACAGTTTATGTTCCCAATGACACTGTGCTTTCATTGATACACACATTTAGTCAGGGACACCATGGTCAGACTTTTTCATCAGAATTAGGTTACTCCCAGATTTAGAATGCTATCAGAAGAAGTTTGTCATAGATATGTAATATTCCAACAAATGAATGCAGGAGAGAAAACACATGTCACACTGAGTCACATAGCGAGATCTTGTGGTCCTTTCAAGATGCAGATGGATTTTATCAAGATGCCTGCTTATTACGGACTGAGACATATCCTGGTCATAGTGTGTGTCTTCTTGAGATGGGTGGAAGCCTACCCAACCAGAAGCAATGACAGCTTCACTGTAGCAAAGCTGGTATTACAAGAATTGATCCCCCAGTATGTCATACGAGTTTCTCTGTAATCAGATAGGGGAACCTATTTCAACAATGATGTTTTTAAAATGATTTACACAACAGTACAGATCGATCAAAGATTACATTGGAGTTTCAGACTTAAAGTTTCTGGAATAGTTGAACAGGTCAACAGAACCAATACTATTGGGTGTACAGGGTAATAGCGCTTAATATGGTGATCACCTATTGATATTCCATTATGTCATACATTCTGGTGCATCCAAAAAGATTTTGGGGAAGGGAACACCCTACTTCCCTAAACTCAATCCAAGGATCAATTAAACATTTAACCCCTTCCCCGCTCATGACGGAACCGTTCCGTCATGAGCCACAGTTGAGCTGTGCTCATGACGGAACGGTTCCGTCATGACACGCCCGTTTGCGGCCGCTCCGCCTACGCGGCGCTGTTTCCCCGCCTGTGCGAGGGGACAACGCAAATGGGCGGAGTCATGACGGAACCGTTCCGTCATGAGCACAGCTCAACTGTGGCTCATGACGGCGCGGCTCCGTCATGAGCACAGGCCCACCGCGCTGCCCCCCTGCCCCCCCCAGCGCTGCAGCGGAATGTCCGCAGCAGCGAAGGGGTTAAACAGACTTTTCGGAGCACACAGCTTATACAATGCATCTAACAATTCAAGTAAAAAACAAATCCAAACACAATTCAATTAATTTCTAATGATCCTCTTCTTTAAATTTCGTTAGTTCCAATCCCTTATGCAAACGCGTTTCGCCGCGGTCGGGAAAAACCTACGGCTTCCTCAGGGCTGGAAGTAATACAAAATGCACATTTGTAATCACACAATAAGGATTTAGTACATGTGCCATAATAGTACCCAACTTATGACAACCATGTGCAGAGGACTATTCAAACCTATGTCTTGTGCAGAACAAACTCCATACACATTCACATTTACAATGCTTTCCAAATATAAATCATTCATAGTACATAAAAGAAACATTTAGATTCTTGTAATTTGAGGGCTTAAATCAACTCGTTAGAAATCCAGTAGTGCTCGTATTGTTGAAATCCACTCTAAATATTTAGCCTAAACCCAAGTGCTTGTTAAGTTTATATAACCCATGTGTAGGTAGAAGATAAATTCATTTGCGTCATGTTGGCGCCAATACCTTATATTTCTCTAGCGCTTATCTGTGTTTCAAAAACGTGCAAAAAAGATATTGCATAGAATAATTACTCTGACGTTGATGGATACACGAGGCAAGAGTATACTGATTAACCTCTATATATATCAATCAATAAAACCATCAGCACAAGTCTTACCTCTAAATGTATCCAATCATGTAGTATCCACCCTTTGAGTTTCAAGCAAACCAATAGTCAACCATTTAATATCCGTCCGTGTAGTATCCACCAGTAAAATTTCTTACAGAGCTGGAAGTGCTTCTGTTTTAGGTAAACCAATAGTCAACCCTTTAGTATCAATAATTTACCGATTAGTCAGACTTATATTCAATTAAAAACAATTTTCTCCTTTACCTTTTCACGGGATTAACCTCAACTTATCCTGTCCAATTAGTTATATACTGAATTATTGTGGCGTCATTCTCGTAGCGTTTCAATGCTTCCTATTGTCCACATCAATATCAAGATGCCTATAAGTAAACAGAAATGGTACATAACTCTTAATCCTCTTAATCCCCTGGACCTTCCATTATAAAGCCCGTATCCTGGCAATGTAACCGCATCTTACCTATCTGTGCTCACACATAAACGGACCCGAGTACAGGCGAGGAACACCGTCTTCCGGGTTTACGCTGCTCTTATCAGCATAAACATCAAGAGAGGACTATACTATTCAATTTTGAGCGCCATCTTAGCCTAGTATTGTCCGATTTTCATTAGAAGTTCATTCTTTTCTTTAAACTACACTTCCAAATCCATACTCCGGTTGAAAAACATTCAATTTAAGCACCAAATTCTTCAAATTATTTTATATATCCACTCTTTTGTCCAAACAATTGTATTTATTTGTCCGATAGACACAGCGCTAATAGTTTTATCGTAAATGAGAAAGGACTCAAGCGCCATCTTAATCTAGTATACGTAACATTGTTTAGAATAACATCTCCATCAGTGATATATCATACTTATACTTTCAACTATTCCTGCACCTCAGTACGGTCTAAATTAATAATACCCAGCAAAGTGAAACCATTATTTTCCATACTCATTAAATCAAAAAAGGAAAGCGTTTCCTCTCCAGTTACGGTTATCATTACTAACCAACAAGACATTATTCATAATATATTAGTCTTTAATATCCGTGAAGTAACTATTCATTATATATACCTACAAAAACTGCTACTTGGAGGGTCAGATTACACACCTTTAGATAAACCGATGTAGATATTCACCTACTTTATCAGTCACCTAGGAAATACTGTAATTCCCGATCATAATTTAATCCATCCTCAATGTGACCAAAATTGCAATTTTTACAGACTTTTTCTCTTACCCAGAAGCTTCAATTTCGACCAATTTCAGGCATTAAAATGACTCTAAACACACTTATTTTAGTTCCAAAAGTGATAATTCACATGCAATAGACTTTTACAGTAAAAAAATTAAACATTAAAAAATTACCATTTCTGACCATCTGGAGAAAGTTCGACAGGTCACGGATCATCCTTTTCCTTCAGAAAATTGATTTTTAGGACTGTAGAAAAATGGATTCAACATGTCATTTGGATTGTGCCTCATGTTGAATACCTACTTTTTAAAGCCTCAATGTGACCAAGATTGCCATGTTTACAGACTTTTTCTCCTACTCAGAAGCTTCAATTTCGACCAATTTCAGGCATTAAAATGACTCTAAACACACTTATTTTAGTTCCAAAAGTGATAATTCACATGCAATAGTCATTACGGTCAAAAAATGAAACATTAAAAAATTACCATTTCTGACCATCTGGAGAAAGTTCAACACGTCACGGGTCATCGTTTTTCATCAGAAAATTTATTTTCTGGACTATAGAAAATTTGATTCAACATGTCATTTGGATTGTGCCTCATGTTGAATAGCTACTTTTTAAAGCCTCAATGTGACCAAAATTGCCATTTTTACAGACTTTCTCTCCTACTCAGAAGCTTCTATTTCGACCATTTTCAGGAATTAAAATGTTTCTAAAAACACTTATTTTAGTTCCAAAAGTGATAATTCACATGCAATAGTCATTTACAGTCAAAAAAATAAACATAAAAAAATGACCATTTCTAACCATCTGGAGAAAGTTTGAAAGGTCACGGTTCATCGTTTTTCATCAGAAAATTGATTTTTTGGACTGTAGAAAAATTGATTCAAAATGTCATTTGGATTGTGCCTCATGTTGAATAAATACTTTTTAAAGCCTCAATGTTACCAAAATTGACATTTTTACGGACTCTTTCTCCTACTCAGAAACCTCTTTTTTGACCAATTTCAGGCATTAAAATGCCTATAAACACACTTATTTTAGTTCCAAAAGTGATAATTCACATGCAATAGTCATTTACAGTCAAAAAAATAAACATAAAAAAATTACCATTTCTATCCATCTGGAGAAAGTTCAAAGGGTCACGGTTCATCGTTTTTCATCAGAAAATGGAGTTTTTGGGACTGTAGAAAAATTGATTCAAAATGTCATTTGGATTGTGCCTCATGTTGAATAACTACTTTTTAAAACCTCAATTTGACCAAAATTGCCATTTTTACAGACATTTTCTCCTACTCTGAATGCTTCTATTTTGACCAATTTCAGGAATTAAAATGTCTCTAAACACACTTATTTTAGTTCCAAAAGTGATAAATCACATGCAATAGTCATTTACAGTCAAAATATAAACATAAAAAAATGAACATTTCTAACCATCTGGAGAAAGTTCGAAAGGTCACGGTTCATCGTTTTTCATCAGAAAATGGATTTTTTGGACTGTAGAAAAATTGATTCAAAATGTCATTTGGATTGTGCCTCATGTTGAATAACTACTTTTTAAAACCTCAATTTGACCAAAATTGCCATTTTTACAGACATTTTCTCCTACTCTGAATGCTTCTATTTTGACCAATTTCAGGAATTGAAATGTCTCTAAACACACTTATTTTAGCTCCAAAAGTGATAATTCACATGCAATAGTCATTTACAGTCAAAAAATTAAACATTACAAAATTACCATTTCTGACCTTCTGGAGAAAGTTCGACAGGTCACGGATCATCCTTTTCCTTCAGAAAATTGATTTTTTGGACTGTAGAAAAATTGATTCAAAATGCCATTTGGATTGTGCCTCATGTTGAATAACTACTTTTTGAAACCTCAATTTGACCAAAATTGCCATTTTTACAGACATTTTCTCCTACTCTGAATGCTTCTATTTTGACCAATTTCAGGAATTAAAATGTCTCTAAACACACTTATTTTAGCTCCAAAAGTGATAATTCACATGCAATAGTCATTTACAGTCAAAATATTAAACATTACAAAATTACCATTTCTGACCTTCTGGAGAAAGTTCGACAGGTCACGGATCATCCTTTTCCTTCAGAAAATTGATTTTTAGGACTGTAGAAAAATGGATTCAACATGTCATTTGAATTGTGCCTCATGTTGAATAACTACTTTTTAAAGCCTCAATGTGACCAAAATTGCGATTTTTACAGACTTTTTCTCCTACTCAGAATCTTCTATTTCGACCAATTTCAGGCATTAAAAGGACTAAACACACCTATTGTAGTTCCAAAAGTGATAATTCATATGCAATAGACATTTACAGTAAAAAAATTAAACATTAAAAAATTACCATTTCTGACCATCTGGAGAAAGTTCGACAGGTCATCGTTTTTCATCAGAAAATTGATTTTTTGGACTGTAGAAAAATTGATTCAAAATGTCATTTGGATTGTGCCTCATTTTGAATAAATACTTTTTAAAGCCTCAATGTTACCAAAATTGACATTTTTACGGACTCTTTCTCCTACTCAGAAACCTCTTTTTTGACCAATTTCAGGCATTAAAATGCCTATAAACACACTTATCTTAGTTCCAAAAGTGATAATTCACATGCAATGGTCATTTACAGTCAAAAAAATAAACATAAAAAAATTGCCATTTCTAACCATCTGGAGAAAGTTCGAGAGGTCACGGTTCATCGTTTTTCATCAGAAAATGGAGTTTTTGGGACTGTAGAAAAATTGATTCAAAATGTCATTTGGATTGTGCCTCATGTTGAATAACTACTTTTTAAAACCTCAATTTGACCAAAATTGCCATTTTTACAGACATTTTTTCCTACTCTGAATGCTTCTATTTTGACCAATTTCAGGAATTAAAATGTCTCTAAACACACTTATTTTAGCTCCAAAAGTGATAATTCACATGCAATAGTCATTTACAGTCAAAAAATTAAACATTACAAAATTACCATTTCTGACCTTCTGGAGAAAGTTTGACAGGTCACGGATCATCCTTTTCCTTCAGAAAATTGATTTTTAGGACTGTAGAAAAATGGATTCAACACGTCATTTGGATTGTGCCTCATGTTGAATACCTACTTTTTAAAGCCTCAATGTGAACAAAATTGCCATTGTTACAGACTTTTTCTCCTACTCAGAATCTTCTATTTCGACCAATTTCAGGCATTAAAAAGACTCTAAACACACCTATTTAATTCCAAAAGTGATAATTCATATGCAATAGACATTTACAGAAAAAAAAAAAAAATATTAAAAAATTACCATTTCTGACCATCTGGAGAAAGTTTGACAGGTCACGGGTCATCGTTTTTCATCAGAAAATTGATTTACTGGACTGCAGAAAAATTGATTCAAATTGTCATTTGGATTGTGCCTCATGTTGAATAACTATTTTTTAAAGCCTCAATGTTACCAAAATTGCAATTTTTACAGACTTTTTCTCCTACTCAGAAGCTTCCACTTCTACCATTTTCAGGAATTAAAATGTTTCTAAAAACACTTATTTTAGTTCCAATAGTGATAATTCACATGCAATAGTCATTTACAGTCAAAAAATTAAACATTAAGAAATTACCATTTTTGACCATCTGGAGAAAGTTCGACAGGTTACGGGTCATTGTTTTACATCAGAAAATAGATTTTTTTTGACTGTAGAAAAATTGATTCAAAATGTCATTTGGATTGTTCCTCATTTTGAATAAATACTTTTTAAAGCCTCAATGTGACCAAGATTGCCATTTTTACAGACAGAGGTGCCGATCACGATCCTGTAAAAACCGGGTACGAACCGTCGGACGGAGCATATTCTCCGTCCGACGCGTACCCGGTCGTAACAATATACAAACATGGAATTACGATTCGCACGGAAACTCCATTTCCGTACGAATCGTACAAAACCCCGACTGACGAAAATAAACATACAAATGCGATCCGGGAAAGCGCCGACGTGACGTCGGGACGCACGCAGCCTGCCATTCATGAACCAGGAATTACGATTCGCACCAACGTCATCCCGCATGGACAATATTTTCCGGCTGCCAAAAACTGCCGGGAAATCAGGACGACGCGAACAAGGAGTACCTGTACGCGATAGACAGACATGGACCCGAACCTACGTGTCATCCCGGCCCTCATAGCAGTCGACCTCCTCTACAGGTTCGGACGCAGACGCCGCAGAAGGTCAGAACAACTAAGGGAGAGGGGAAAGGGGGGGGGCAGGACCAGGGGCAGGCCACAAAACCCCCACCAAAGTCACACAGCACACATGCCCTGGACTTACCTGACCACCAGGCCCTGGTCACTACGAGGGGGTGGGGGCGTGTCCAGCAAAGCCAGCATCCGCCACAACGGAAGTGCCTGACGACGCGAACCGGCAACACAACAATACAGGTACGTCCCGTACCCACGCCTTAAGAGCGTGGGTACGAGTCGTACCACGCCCACACCTATGTCACCCCAACAATGGCGTGACGGCTGTACCCACATGGCAAAGGCCTGGGTACCGCCCGCACAAGCATTCCACAGCGTGGGTACGGATATGTACGGACCGTACCCCCACCCGCGTATGCATGGAGCGTACCCCCCACCCCAACCGTGTATGTATGACCCGTACCCCCACCCCCCGTATGCATGGAGCGTACCCCCACCCCAACCGTGTATGTACGTACCGTACCCCCACCCCAACAGTGTAAGTACGACCCGTACCCCACCCGCGTATGCATGGAGCGTACCCCCCACCCCAACCGTGTATATACGACCCGTACCCCCACCCCCCGTATGCATGGAGCGTACCCCCACCCCAACTGTGTATGTACGTACCGTACCCCCACCCCAACAGTGTAAGTACGACCCGTACCCCACCCGCATACGTATGGAGCGTACTCCCACCCCAACAGTGTAAGTATGACCCGTACCCTCACCCGCGGACGTATGGAGCGTACCCCCCACCCCAACAGTGTAAGTACGACCCGTACCCTCACCAGCGTATGCATGGAGCGTACCCCCACCCCAACTGTGTATGTATGACACGTACCCCCACCCCAACCGTGTATGTACGACACGTACCCCCACCCCAACCGTGTATGTACGTACCGTACCCCCACCCCAACAGTGTAAGTACGACCCGTACCCCACCCACGTATGTATGGAGCATACTCCCACCCCAACAGTGTAAGTACGACCCGTACCCTCACCCGCGGACGTATGGAGCGTACCCCCCACCCCAACAGTGTAAGTACGAACCGTACCCCACCCGCGTACGTATGGAGCGTCCCCCCACCCCAACAGTGTAAGTACGACCCGTACCCTCACCAGCGTATGCATGGAGCGTACCCCCACCCCAACTGTGTATGTACGACACGTACCCCCACCCCAACCGTGTATGTACGACCCGTACCCTCACCCGCGTACGTATGGAGCGTACTCCCACCACAACAGTGTAAGTACGACCTGTACCCTCACCCGCGGAGGTATGGAGCGTACCCCCCACCCCAACAGTGTAAGTATGACCCGTACCCCACCCGCGTACGTATGGAGCATACCCCCCACCCCAACAGTGTAAGTACGACCCGTACCCTCACCAGCGTATGCATGGAGCGTACCCCCACCCCAACCGTGTATGTACGACACGTACCCCCACCCCAACCATGTATGTACGACCCGTACCCTCACCCGCGTACGTATGGAGCGTACTCCCACCACAACAGTGTAAGTACGACCCGTACCCTCACCCGCGGATGTATGGAGCGTACCCCCACCCCAACAGTGTAAGTACAACCCGTACCCTCACCCGCGGATGTATGCAGCGTACCCCCACCCCAACAGTGTAAGTACGACCCGAAACCCAGGAGGGGTGTGTGCAGAGTCCTCCCAGCAGTGCCCAGTCACAGGAGGGGTGGGTGCAGAGTTCTCCCAGCAGTGCCCAGACGCAGGAGGGGTGTGTGCCTATCACTCCCAGCAGTGCCCAGAGACAGGAGGGGTGTGTGCCTAACACTCACAGCAGTGCCCATGGAACGCAAAGGGTGGAGTAGCCACAGATACCATGCCCACAAATTTCAGTCAGGTGCACAAAGACCCTGCAGTACATGTACCACATGTGTGCGAGGCTGGGAGTATACGCATGCATAGCGCAGAAAAGAAAACATGTCCACATGAAGTCATGTCAATAGTCCACATACACAAGTACAATGACTACCAAGGATGCCACGAATAATGCAGGTGGAGACATCGCTCAGCATGCATGTGCAAAGTTGAAGGAGTCCGTCACACACCCAGCTAATGTACACACAGCTCAGCGCTCAATATTGGGAACACCCTGCAGGGAAGATGTCAGGGTACACAGAGGAAGGAATACACCTTTGGACAATTTCACCATGCAGCAACTGCTTACATGAACACAGAAACCTAGCTAACACCGTGTGATGGCACACAGATCCCAGGGTCCCCCCTATGATCAGCACACTACTACATTTCCCACACACCCAACACATGAACACCACCCAAAACCATGTAGCAGCCCCACCAACAGCAATACCAGCAAAGCAGTAGTGTTCCAAGGGGAAAAAAATAAATTGCTTTATTCAGCATGAACCAAAAAATCTTGTTTGTAGGAAGTTCAATATTTACAAAGCCCATAGGGCAGTCCAGAAGTCACAGCTGGATGGGGGACACAGTGGGATGCGTGTCCCCTAGCTTGCCTGCACAGTTAGATTCCGTCGTCTTCCACAGGGGTGAGGGCATCATGTGGGGGGGAAGAACCAGGCACCGCAGGGACAGGAGGGTGAAGGGTAGGCGTCGTGGGTGCAGGGATGGAGGACTCCACCACAGGGGGTGGGGCAGGGCCAAAGGCAGAGGCCAGGATCTCGCTGCACACCTTAGCAAGGTCCTCCAGGGAATCCCCTGCACCCGAAGGAACCACAGGCCCCAAGGAGGGGAGGGGTCAGAGGGATGGGTCGCAGCGCCACTGGGGGAGGGTGTAGACAGGGGGGGGACTCAACCACCCTGACCGGGGACTCCCTTGACCGCTTGCGGGGTGGTGTCACTGTGGGGCTCAGGGACAGAGCGGCCATGAAGGAGTCTTTGTGTGACATGTGGCCAGGAGAGCTGAGGGGAGGGGATTTGGAGGGAGTGGATTTGGTGGAATGCGGACTCCCACTCTGGCTGCGTGTCTTACGTTTGCCCCCCGACCCAGTGGGTGTGCCTACTTCACCCTGTGTGTGCGTGCCAGGAGGTGTGCGGGTGACCTTCCCTGCTGGTGTGGTGCCTGTGTCCGTCGTGGTGGGTGCATGCTGACGTCTGGGTGTATGTGGGACAGGCATGGGAGTGGGAGGTGTGGATGGGGCAGGGGTAGGGGGTTGGACGTAGCGCTGCAGGAGACCCACTGCTGCAGTCAGTGTCGAGTCTATCGACCTCAGCAAGCTGCGTTGGTCAGCCTGCGATGAGTGAATGCCCTCCAAGTATGCCTCCATGTTGTTGAGGACCTGGCTGTGGCCATGGAGGACATTAAGGATCGCAGCCTGACCAATCTGCAACTGCCGCTGGATGTCCACAGACTCGGCATTGGCGGCAGCAGTGGAGACAGGGGCAGGGGGTGCGGTGCCTGGCAGGAAGGAGACATGTGTTGACCGGGCACATTGGGAAGGGACACGAGCAAGTGGGAGGCGGCTGATGGCAATGGAGGGGGCGGGGTGCGATGTCGTGCCGCTGTCAGCTGGTGGTGCAGCCTCCGCCCACTCGGAGAGATCATCCTCGGACCCGTCGGCTTCATATTCGGTGGTGCCAGTGGACAGGTCCTCGGCCTCACTCTCCTCCGCCTCTGTACCACTCAATGTGCCAGCCACGATGTCAACGCTGGCACTGGTGCTCGGTCCCTCCGCTCCGTCTGTGCTCATGTCTCCCTCTGTGTCCCCCGACGATGCTGTGGGCAAGGTGAAGAGACAGCAATTAATCACACACCTGTATACATATGTCACATGAGTCCAATCTACATAGGTAACAGTGCATAGCCTGAAAAGAAAGATCAGTAACATCTACAAAACAAGGTACAGATGTAGGGCATGCAACACACAGTTGGTTGACCCACCATGCCAATGAAAATCCATGGAGAGCATGACACAATAGCAAATGACATGAAATGGAGTTTGACATAGGAGCCAGGCCCTGGGGACAATCCAGCACTGCATCTGCACCACACAGCGTTGCCGACAATAGGGATGAGGAGGGACCAAATCCATGAGCTTGAGGCACATGCTGCATAGGTAATACTCAAAACATGCCCAACATGACTGGCTCACTGCACCTTCAGTGTATGTCCAGCCAAACATCACACACTGGCCAGAACTAGCAAGGAGATTTCAGGTTTTGACATGTAGGCTTGCCCCGCACCAACCACCCCCTACATGAGACAATTTGTTGAGACACAGGTGGCACTTACATCTCTTAGTCTGGGTGAAATACACAGGGGCTGCATAAATGCAAGATTGGACACCAAATACCCGAGGTGCGCCTGTCCAAATAATCTTATACAAATGGCCAGCATCAGATGATTGTAACAAGACACACAGGCACTGGCCACTGTGACTATGAACAAGGAAAATCAGGTCAGGCTGTACAGTGGACACTTGTACTACATTTCACGTCAATATACATGGTGCCAGGGGACAATGGCACAGAGCACAACCTATGCTGTAGACACTGAGAGTGTCCACATTTTGTGATGACACACATGACACCTAGGAAAATATGACCCAGGGGACAGTAGTGGCAACACAGCTCCATGATCCTGAATGGGAATGACTGCAACACACGCCACCATCCCTGCACTATGCGTATCGCACACTCATGCACATCATGTCACAGGCCACAACATAGGACATGCGCACTGTAAGGCATGACACTTGTGAGACTAACTCCCATGTCTGTACTCTGCATCAGTGCCAACTGACATGGAATCCACATGTACTGCACTGGACAGGGCACAGGCAAGGTCCCCAAACCTGTTACACACCACCCCCACACATGATGCTACAGGCATAGTTCACGTGGAGGAAGTGCCAGCCTAGATAACCTTGTGAAGGAGTGACTACACACAGACCAGGGAACACATTGCAAGGAGGGGAAGGGAGGCAGGAGAGCACAGCTATACAGTGGGTAACTGGATCTGCACAGCACCTTTAAACCCTGGCAGTGTATCCATGCAACTGTGCACTTACAAATGCTGGTGAAACACAACAAGCACACATGTACCTACCCCCTTCCTGCTGCTGCATCTCCTGTAAGCGCCTCTCCAAGTCTGGAAAGACCACCGGCAGCACACGCTTGTGGATGTGGCTCAGTTGGCGGCGCCCGCGGTTCTTATGGCTCTCAGGTGATTCCCCCAGCAGGACCCGTGCGATCCTTCGCGCCCAGCACCGGATATCCTGCCAGCGTTTCCTCACCTGGGACAGGCGGCGCTTCCGACCATCCGCACTCCTCACGGCGCTGACGGCGGTCAGCCATATCTGCTCCTTGGCAGAGGCGCCTACCTGTGAGGATGAACAAGTGACACTACATCAATACACCTGGCACATGTCACAGAGACACATATTAGAACACATTTGCTGTTTACAACAAGGCATAGTATGCATCCTACGCATTGCACCTTTGTCATAGGGACATGATCCTCTGGGGAAGTGCAAAAGCAGTACGTGCCATTGAAAGGACACAGGTGGAATGAGGGCAACTACACAATCAATGATCCAGGCTCACACTGTGCATCAGAAGGTACACCAGGATAATGTGCAGCACCTCTGAGCAGTCACTTGCCACAGGCCACTGACGCTACCGCAGCAGAGTACACAGACACACACAGGCACAGGACATTCACCTGCCATTGCCAAATGCAGCGACAAACCTCACTCTGCACATGTGCCACTAGACGGGGGGGGCTCACAGGTGTGGGGCTGGCTCTGCACGTCAGACACACAGCACTGCTCCCTGTTCACATCACATGGCCAGGGTATATCCATCCCTCATGCAGCTGGGGTGCTACACTCCACATATGCACCCACCCACATGACAGGGGACTTACACACACACCCATGTCCAGGGTACGAACACATCATGTGGACACTCTCAGCACAGGTACACAGAACTAACACACATCTGTGGGTACAGTCACCTGTCACACTGGGCTGACCACATAATCACATGAGGACTGTAGAGGCAACATTCCCAGGAGGATAAGACAGGCAGAATGTGGCATGCACCATGCAGTGATTGTCACAGTAAACACGATGCAAGTGAGGACGGCAGACATGCACCACTGCATGCTCTGGCTGGGAGACATCAGGCATTCCCCCCCTGGGACCCCCCCTACAGTACATAGCATGTGTGAGACACCTGGACACAATGCCAGAAGTCACAGTCACAAAAAAGGGACACAGTCTGTGCTCATGGACTCTGCACTCACCTGATACCCTGGTCGCCCATACAGCATGGGGTACTGTGGGAGGATCACATCCAGCAAAGCCATGTTCTCCTCCAGGGTGAAGGGCTGTGACCTCTCCACAGACCTTGACATGGTTCCAGGGAATCAGTAGCAGCAGCTGGGTCGTGGAATACAAAGATGTGCAGGCAAGTGCTCCCTCATGGGACCTGGCTGCCTTATATCTGCCTTGCTGGCCTGTTTCATGCACAGGAGTACAGAGTGATTGGTCACTCACATTTGCATCCTATGTTTCCTCCAATCCCTTCAAACCTAGCACAGTTAGTGGGTTCTTATTGTGTTTTTTTCTTCAGCATGATGTCAACCCCACAAACACATTGCAACAAAGTAGATTCATTCCAACTGACTTCTGCTGTGCACCTTCCAGAACAAATTCAAACTTTAAACTTGTCTCCATGACAACCTGCATGCATGTAGGCCTTAATACTTGTCCCTCATGTGTCCCCTATGTAATTTTGAGCTTCACACACAGGTACGGTGCGTTCTGGGGCCCTAGGGCACCCCAAATGCATAGCAACGGCCCGTACAGGCATGTGTACGGGCCGTACCACTATGAGTACGCATACGCGAGAACACCCATAGTGGTACGACCCGTACACGCGTGCGTACGTTCACTATCACTATGGGTGTCCTCGCGTATGCGTACTCGTAGTGGTACGGCCCGTACACACGCCTGTACGTTCACTATCACGATGGGTACGCATACGGCAGCACTCCCATAGTGATACGGGAATGTACGCACGCGTGTACGGTCCGTACCACTATGGGTGTGCTCGCATATGCGTACTCGTAGTGGTGCAGCCCGTACACACGCCTGTACGTTCACTATCACTATGGGTGTCCTCGCGTATGCGTACTCGTAGTGGTACGGCCCGTACACACGCCTGTACGTTCACTATCACTATGAGTACGCATACGCGAGAACACCCATAGTGATAGTGAACGTACAGGCGTGTGTACGGGCCGTACCACTACGAGTACGCATACGCGAGGACACCCATAGTGATAGTGAACGTACAGGCGTGTGTACGGGCCGTATAACTACGAGTACGCATACGCGAGGACACCCATAGTGTCCTCGAACGTACAGGCGTGTGTATGGGCCGTACCACTACGAGTACGCATACGCGAGGACACCCATAGTGATGGTGAACGTACGCACGCGTGTACGGTCCGTACCACTATGGGTGTGCTCGCGTATGCGTACTCATGGTGGTACGGACCGTACACACGCCTGTACGCTCACTATCACTATGGGTACGCATACGGCAGCACTCCCATAGTGATACGGGAATGTACACAGGCCCTCTTAGCAAAAGTACGGTGGTTTTCATACATCACAGTGGTGACAGGCAGCACACAGGAAGGAATAGGGCTGACATACTTGTCCATGGATGGACATCAAGGCATTGTCTGCCCAGTACTACATGTGTGGGGCACAGGTGTGAAAGGCTGTGATGTGGCACATTACTCCTGAGTCGAGAAGGCACCAGATGTATGATGAGATGTGTACACATGTAATGTGTGACGGTGCAATGTGTGCCAGGCATGCCCTTGACTCCTTTGACATGTGTGCATGTCGTACTGCACACTTGGGATGAGCGTCACTGGCATGGCACGGACACCAACACACAGAAGTGTCCCCTGAGGCCTGGTACAGGGGTTACCACTCCTGACATGTCACTACCCACGGTGCACGATGTGACTATGTCATGTATGTGTGGGGGACTCGCATTAGCTTGATGTTGGAGCTCCCTCAAAAGCTGCAGCTGTTGCAGCAACCAACATGTGTCTGTGTGTAGATTGACATTGCACACTGTTCCGCACACCATGCCACATGTGGTATCGGATGTGAGGTGCGTATGTATGCATGGGACACGGAGTAGCGTAACAAGGACATGTCTGCATCCTCTCTATGAATGTGTGGTGAGTCATCACATGTACACCTTAATGGCAAGGTGTGTGGGCTGTCCTAGTGTAATGTCATGTGACCTGTGGCTCTAGTGTTCCGCTACCAGTCTCTGAAATCGACATCCTACTTCTGCTGATGTGTGGATGTATGTCACTCCTGTCTTGCGTCTGACTGTTCACTTACACTGGAACACAGCTAATCCCATGCCATGGCATGTGGAGGTTCACAATCTCCGTGTGTAGCTGGGTCTTGGTAGGAGTGTCACCTGGCAGCCATACGTATCCAGGGCATGTGGCACATACCTGACTCCGTATGTAGCATATGTGTATAGACAGATTAACATGTGCTCAGTACAAATAAATTGTTGTTGTGGTGCACTCACTCTTCCTTGTCACTTCCAAATTACTGCAGAGCGCCGCCTCTTCCCCGACCAATTCCGGACTTGGCTGCCATGCGGGAGAATGACTGTATCCGGTGCTACCGCTTCCCCCAACGGTTGATTCTGAAGTTGACGGCGAGACTGGCACCACACCTGAAACCGCTGCACAGGTATCCTACGGCACTGACACCCAAGCGGAAGGTAATGGCAGCCCTACATTTTCTTGCCACGGGTACCTTTCAAAATACCATAGCTCATGTTGGTGGCATGTCCCAGAGCATGTTCTGCCGTGTGCTGCATGATTTCTTAGAGGCCATGTTGATTCACCTGGATGACTTCATCCATTTCCCAACCCCTGAAATGTTGACTGGGGTCAAGCGTGGATTCTATGCCCTGGGAGGGATGCCCCATGTCATTGGGTCCATAGATGGGACACATGTGGCTTTGGTACCACCACAGGCACAGGAGGTAGCGTACAGGAATCGCAAACACTACCACTCCATCAATGCCCTTGTGGTGTGTCTGTCCAACATGGTGATTTCACATGTCTGTGCTCGTTTTCCAGGATCAGCACACGATGCCTACATCATGAGGCGTAGCAGGGTGCCTGAAATGATGACGCAGCTGCGCAACGAACGAGCATGTGTTGTTGGTGGGTACAGTCTGTCTGTCCTGTATTTTGCGTAGACTTCCAGCACGACCGCTTCTCCTGTCCTACTTATGTCCATGTGCTTTCCATGTAGGGGACGCTGGCTATCCCCACATGCCATGGCTGATCACACCTCTCCGCAACCCCATCACGCCGGCCCAGCTCCGCTACAACACCGCCCATGGCCGGACAAGGCGAGTGATAGAGAGGACGTTTGGCCTCCTGAAGAGCCGATTCAGATGCCTCCACAAGACCGGCAGCGCCCTCCCATATGCCCCGGCGAAGGTCTGCAAAATCTTCATGGTCTGCTGCATGCTGCACAACATGGCAGTTGAGAAAGCTGTGCCACTAATCCTGGATCAAGATGACCAGGACCATCCACCCGTGGAGGACGAAGGGCTTGGCAATGGGGCTAGTGATGTGGAGGATGTGGAGCCGCAAGAGGACATCCGGACTCGGCTCATACGCGACTTCTTTGCTTAGTGGTGAGTACCAGTGTCTGAGTGTGCACGCATTGGTCCCCGTGTGGCATGTGTTGCGATGTGTGTCTCCATCTGCATGTATGGCACGTGAGTCAGAGGTGTGTGTGGATGTGTCACTGGAGTGATGGTGCCAGTGATGAGTGTATTTCCCCAGTCATAATTGTGACCTAGCATGTTGTCATCCATACATGGGTCGAGTACATGCACATGCAAGTGGCTGTGCTTTTTGTGGCTGACTTCTTGTGTGTCTCTCTTCCCCAGGTACTTGCGCATGCCGTCTGCTGCTTGCATTGTTGTGGCACTGCTATTCCTCATGGGCACGTCATGGTGTGCTGACTCAGCGTTACACGCACGGACAAGTTTGGAAGTCTCCTTAGGGTAAGGGATGCATCAGGGGTGTATTGGGTGTGGCAGTAGTTCACGATGTATGCACACTGCCCCTGTCGATGTTTGGTTCCTCTGCAGACATGTTGCATCACCATGGTACACATGACATGCAGATGGGTACACCTGAATAGATGGTCAAACTTGTTGACAGTCATCAGTGATGGGATTGTGGAATGTGATGATGGCATCAATGTGTGTAACACTGCCCTCGGACACATACGGTTTGCATTGGCTTGACATGGTGTGGGACTTCCACATCAGCGGATCAATGGTGTATGGCAGGCTCTCCGTGAGCAGCAGGGGGTGTTTAGCTGTTAGCCGACACTTGTGTGCCAGTTCCATGGATATCACGCATTTGTGCTGCAGAAGGGGGGTGCCAGTGTTGGACCCACATGTTAGTCCACATGACCCGTTCATGTGTACTCCGACTTGCCTCTGCAATCCCAAATACATGACTAATAAAGGTGTCCCTATGCCTCCAAGGTGCCTCTTCTCTGTCAATGCTGGTGTGTTGCCACGGTGCATCCGGCATGTCTGGCATGGTTTTCCGTGATAGTGGCTATGTGTCTATGTGTAGAGTAGCAAGATGCAAGCTGTTTGTGTGGGATTAGACCGTGTATTGTGCATGATGTCCATTACTGTGTGGGTATTGTGACATGTGCCATCCCCATGCATCCAACGTTGGCCAGGCCACCATTCTCTGCATACACCTGACTCAAGCTTGCAGGACATGGTTCTGCCACCTGTCTAGACATACCTGGGTGCCCCCCAGGACACTCGACATGATCCCTGACCTCTGCGCATGACTGTTGCTGTACTCAAAATGTCTGTCGGCACGGTTGTGCAGCCACCCCCTCAGCTGGTTGGGCCCATCACGGGTGTGTATGGTGCTCCATGTCTGTCTTGCCTAATACACTGTGACCCGTGTGTCCTGTGCCAGACTCAGGGTCCAGGGTGTGGATGGTTGAAGTCAAATGAGAACTCAGGCATGTTTAGACTTTACAAGACACATGTAAGGTAATAATGCAACCAGCAGGCATCTTCTCTTCATGGTGTGACTTTTTATTTTAGTGGGGGGGGGTTTGACATGAGGGGCTTTCTGGGTGTGTGGAATCCAAAGTTCACTAGGGGAGTTGGTGTCCTTGCCATTAGAAATCCTCAGAGTCCATGCCACAGTCTTTGTCAACATTGGTCAGACAGTGACCAGCAAGGCCATGTGGCAGAGAATGTCTTTTGATGCTGTGCTGCTGTTGCTCCAGTGGGCCAGGTGTCCTGGGAGATGGTGCTGTAGCGCCGACCCTCACGGTCTTTTACGTGGACGACCCGCCCTCCTGTGGAGACCCTCAGAAGCAGGCCGTGACGATGTTTGGGATGCTCCATCGGATGTTTCCTCCTCCTGATCCCTCCCTGTGGGTGGTGATGTTCTACGCCTTCTGGCACAGGGAGGGTTGCCCATGTTGTCGGCCATCCGACGGAGTGTACTGTGAATTCCCGTGAACACCGTCACGAGCTCAGCCTGTCTGTCCTCCATCCTCCGTTGGTGTTGCAGTAGACAGGCATGTTGCTCCGCATGTTGCTGGGCCTGCTGGGTCTTGATCCCCTCGAGGAAGGACACAACCTGGGCCATGCCCGTGGTGTCCTGCCGGTATGTGTCCAGGATGTTTCGGACATGGGAATATACCGGTTCCCCAGCCAACTGGTCAGGCTCACGCCTCCGCCGTCCTCCACTCCCACCACCCCTGCCCACTTGCACCTGGCATGCCCTTGTGGGCACATCGGGTCTCCGGGACCCCTGAGGGGTGGCATTGGCGTTGTCGAATGCCTCCTCCTGGGTGCCCGGGACACCGTGTCCCTCCTGGCCAGCCTGGCTGCATTGTGGTGGTGGGGCAGGGATCCTGGGTGTCTCCTGGGATGTGGCAGGAGTGGGGGTCGTGGTTGGCCCAGTTGTACCTGACGCAGGTGCTGCAGGTCGTTGGACACCAGAGGGGCCAGGTTGGTCGGGGTCGGGTTCGTCCACAGAGTGGTGAGAGTCGTCGATGCCGGTGGCTCCGTCATCCTGCCGAGCCGGGCCTGTGAGTCTTCCCCCCCAGTGTTGGGGGGTGATCCATGACGTTGACCTGTGTGTGAGAGAGACAATGTTAATTTTGTTCCATGCAACATCCATGTTTCATTCGTTTCAAAGTTGGCACATTTCCTCTGACAATTTGGATATGTCTTGCATTCCACTCACAGTGCACTTGTGCATGGGTATGTCCCTTGGGCACAGCTTTTGCGACTTTACCTATGTGTGGCACAGTCTTACTTGCTGTGTCAAGTGTGACTGCAGTCACCAGTGGAGTGGGCAGGTGTGGCGAGCCATGCATTGGCGCATTCCGTGTAGCACTGTACGTGGGCACATGGAGTTGTTCCACACACTTATATGATGCAGGTAGCTGGCGTTGTGCTCGTGCACAGGTTGTGACATGGCCCTGTGTTTGGCCATGGAGGAGAGGGGGGGTGCTGGCACTGGCCACCCTTGTCTACATGCACGCAGTCCACCTGCTGACGAGCAGACATTCCCACACACCACAAGGCTGATTTGCTCTCCCTGTGTCTCCCTCCCTCTCTGTCCCCCTCTCCCTCCCTCTGTGTGTCAGCCTCCTCCCTCTGTCCGTCTCCCTGTGTCTCCCTCCCTCTCTGTCCCCCTCTCCCTCCCTCTGTGTGTCAGCCTCCTCCCTCTGTCCGTCTCCCTGTGTCTCCCTCCCTCTCTGTCCCCCTCTCCCTCCCTCTGTGTGTCACCCTCTGTCACCTCAGCCCAGCTTCCTGGGCACACACTGTTAGCAGATCTTTGAATGGCCATTGGATTGTTGTTGTGAGTTTGTTTCTGATCTCCAGGCACCCATTGGGTGTAGTGTTTGTGTCTGCACTGCTGCTGTGGTGGTGTGTGCTGCCACTCTTTCACAGTGTTGGCTGTTCATTAGCTGCTGTTGTGTGCAAAAACGTGCCTTCACCCCCATGTCTTAATGCAAGGTGTCCGCCATTTGCTGGCAAGTCTTTCCTGTGTGGGGACACACTGTTTGTCTGGCTGTGACCTAGGCTATATGGGCAGAGGGCATTGTTGTCTGCTTCTGAGTTGCACTATGTGATTTTTGGGGCCCACCCTCCCGCCATCCGGCTTACCGTGTCATGTGTTGGTGTCTTCTGTGGCCTGTGACTTGACATTGTCCAGCTGGGTGCATGGGGCATGGTGGCGCCAGTGGCATGTGCGTGTTCATGGAGTGTGGTTGAGTCATGCGATAGCTTGGGGTGGTTGTGTGCCTGTTTGTGAGTTTGGTTGTGGATGACGTCCCCCCCATGTGAGGTGTGTTGTTTGTGTACTCACCCTGGTCTCGGAGTCCTCCTAAACCTTCGACTGCCACCACCGGCAGTATGGCCATCACCATCTACTCCCAGGGATGGTAGTTTACGGGTCAGCGGGACGGCCCTCCTCCAGTGACGTTGGCCTGGTTGTGTTCATCCGTCATCTTGGCTCGGACCCTCCTCCGCAGATCGTACCACCTGGCTTGGCATTCCTGCTTGTTCCTTCTGGTGTCCGCAACAGCATTCACAGCATCGACAATGGTCTGCCACATGGCTGTTTTTGCTGAAGGGCTGGTCTGTCTGACCAATGTTCCAAAGAGGTGTGGCTCGACTCTGAGGATTTCACCGACAAGGACCTCCAACTCTCGGCTAGTGAACTTTGGATTCTTGTTAGTGGGCATGGTAAGGGGTGTGGGTGTGGATGGTTGTGGGGGGGTGTGTGGATGGTTGTCGGTGTGTGTGTGTGGTTGTGCAGGTGTGTGTGTGAATGTGATGAGGGGGTGTTTGTGAAGGTGTGTGTGTGAAGGTGTGCAAGTGTAAGGTGTAGTGAAGGTTCAAGTATGGTGCTGTAGGTTGTCTGTGGGGTCTGGCAGCAGTGAGTCTGTTGCAAAGGCTCATGGTTTGTGTTTGTGGGCCCTTTTTATTGGTCCATTGGTGGGTGTGGCTGTGTTTGAACTTTGGGTGGGTGTGTTATAAGGAGTGGTTGTGTTTTGGGCCTCTGTTTGTTTTTGGCAGTTGCAGGTCAGTGAATGTGTTGTTTTAGTGGTTGTTGGACATGTTTTGTGGCTTAGTGCCATTCGAATGGTGTATTCTTGTGTCGTTTTGGTTTGTCCTGGTTGTGTACGTGCATTTTTTGCGTGTGTACGGTGTGTACATGGGCCATTTTGTTGTACAGTGCTGTCCTTGTGTGTGGCTTAGTGCGACACGTACATGCGGTTGTGATGTTGGGGCCTGGGGTGCGCTCCGTACTTAGAATGTTGTGGTGGGGGTACGCTCCATGCATAGGCGGGTGGGGGTACGACTCTAATGTACACGGGTGTAGATAAACAGGGGTACGACACGAACGTAGAGGGGGGGTAGGACACGTACACGGGTGTACATACACGGGGGTACGACACGTACACGGGTGTACATACACGGGGGATACGACACGTACACGGGTGTACATACACGGGGGTACGACACGTACACGGGTGTACATACATGGGGGTACGACACGTACACGGGTGTACATACACGGGGGTATGACACGTACACGGGTGTACATACACGGGGGTATGACTCGAACGTACACGGGTGTACATGCACGGGGGGGTTCGACACGTACACGGGTGTACATACACGGGGGAACGACATGTACACGGGTGTACATACACGGGGGTATGACACATACACGGGTGTACATGCACGGGGGTACGACACGTACATGGGTGTACATACACGGGGGGTACGACTCGAACGTACACGGGTGTACATACACGGGGGGTACGACACGTACACGGGTGTACATACACGGGGGGTACGACTCGAACGTACACGGGTGTACATACATGGGGGTACGACACGTACACGGGTGTACATACACGGGGGTACGACACGTACACGAGTGTACATACACGGGGAGTACAACACGTACACGGGTGTACATACACGGGGGGTACGACTCGAATGTACACGGGTGTACATACACGGGGGTACGACACGTACACGGGTGTAAATACACGGGGGTACGACACGTACACGGTGTACATACACGTGGGGTACGACATGTACACGGGTGTACATACACGGGGGTATGACACGTACACGGGTGTACATGCACGGGGGTACAACACGTACACAGGTGTACATACACGGGGGGTATGACACGTACACGGCTGTACATACACGGGGGTACGACTTGAACGTACACGGGTGTACATACACGGGGGGTACGACATGTACACGGGTGTACATACACGGGGGTACGACACGTACACGGGTGTACATACACGGGGGTACCACACGTACACGGGTGTACATACACGGGGGGTACGACTCGAACGTACATGGGTGTACATACACGGGGGTACGACACGTACACAGGTGTACATACACGGGGGTACGACACGTACACGGGTGTACATGCACGGTGGGTACGACACGTACACGGGTGTACATACACGGGGGGTACGACACGTACACGGGTGTACATACACGGGGGGGGTACGACTCGAACGTACACGGGTGTACATACATGGGGGGGTACGACACGTACACGGGTGTACATACACGGGGGGTACGACACGTACACGGGTGTACATACACGGGGGGTACGACTCGAATGTACGGGGCTGGGGGAGTGTTGGGCGCGTATGCGGGCACATGTCTCCATGGTTGCTATGGGAGTTCGGTGCGGACGGTGTTTTTTCCATACGGTTGTAACATCGGATGCACGGGATGGATCGTGATTCCGTGGTCGGACTTCACTTTTCACATTTGTACGGTAAATCGTCCGAGGACGTGTCGGACACATTTTCCGACCCGAGGACGTGTCGGGAACTATTCCGAATGCGAATCGTATGGTCTTTTTCCCATGCGACTCGAACGTACATGGGTGTACATACACAGGGGTACGACATGTACACGGGTGTACATACACGGGGGGTACGACATGTACACGGGTGTACATACACGAGGGGGTACGACTCGAACGTACATGGGTGTACATACACGGGGGGTATGACTCGAACGTACATGGGTGTACATAAACGGGGGGTATGACACGTACACGGGTGTACATACACGGGGGTACGACATGTACACGGGTGTACATACACGGGGGTACGACACGTACACAGGTGTACATGCACGGGGGTACAACACGTACACGGGTGTACATACACGGGGGTACGACACGTACACGGGTGTACATACACGGGGGGTACGACTCGAACGTACATGGGTGTACATACATGGGGGGGTACGACACGTACACGGGTGTACATACACGGGGGTACGACACGTACACGGGTGTACATACACGGGGGTACGACATGTACACGGGTGTAGATACACGGGGGGTACGACTCGAACGTACGGGGGCTGGGGGGAGTGTTGGGCGCGTGTGCGGGCACATGTCTGCATGGTTGCTATGGGAGTTCGGTGCGGACGGTGTTTTTTCCATACGGTTGTAACATCGGATGCACGGGATGTATCGTGATTCCGTGGTCGGACTTCACTTTTCACATTTGTATGGTAAATCGTCCGAGGACGTGTCGGACACATTTTCCGACCCGAGGACGTGTGGGGAACTATTCCGAATGCGAATCGTATGGTCTTTTTCCCATGCGAATCGTAATTGGCAGTTTGTACGGCACTTGTACGATTCGTACGGTAAAACGACCGGATACGAGTCGTACGGGGAAAATTTTTACCGGATCGTGATCGGCACCTTTTTCTCCAAATCAGAAGCTTCAATTTCGATGAATTTCAGGCACTTAAATGACTCTAAACACACTTATTTTAGTTCCAAAAGTGATAATCCACATGCAATAGTCATTACAGTCAAAAAATGAAACATTAAAAAATTACCATTTCTGACCATCTGGAGAAAGTTCAACACGTCACGGGTCATCGTTTTTCATCAGAAAATTGATTTTCTGGACTATAGAAAAATTGATTCAACATGTCATTTGGATTGTGCCTCATGTTGAATAGTTACTTTTTAAAGCCTCAATGTGACCAAAATTGCCATTTTTACAGACTTTCTCTCCTACTCAGAAGCTTCTATTTCGACCATTATCAGGAATTAAAATGTTTCCAAAAACACTTATTTTCGTTCCAAAAGTTATAATTCACATGCAATAGTCATTTTCAGTCAAAAAATTAAACATTAAAAAATTACCATTTCTGACCATCTGGAGAAAGTTCAACACGTCACGGGTCATCGTTTTTCATCAGAAAATTGATTTACTGGACTGCAGAAAAATTGATTCAAAATGTCATTTGGATTGTGCCTCATGTTAAATAAATACTTTTTAAAGTCTCAATGTTACCAAAATTGACATTTTTACAGACTCTTTCTCCTACTTAGAAACCTCTTTTTTGACCAATTTCAGGCATTAAAATGCCTATAAACACACTTATTTTAGTTCAAAAAGTGATAATTCACATGCAATAGTAATTTACAGTCAAAAAATTAAACATTACAAAATTACCATTTCTGACCTTCTGGAGAAAGTTCGACAGGTCACGGATCATCCTTTTCCTTCAGAAAAATGATTTTTAGGACTGTAGAAAAATTGATTCAACATGTCATTTGGATTGTGCCTCATGTTGAATAGCTACTTTTTAAAGCCTCAATGTGACCAAAATTGCCATTTTTACAGACTTTCTCTCCTACTCAGAAGCTTCTATTTCGACCATTTTCAGGCATTAAAATGTTTCTAAAAACACTTATTTTAGTTCCAAAAGTTATAATTCACATGCAATAGTCATTTTCAGTCAAAAAATTAAACATTAAAAAATTACCATTTCTCATCATCTGGATAAAGTTCGACAGGTCACGGATCATCCTTTTCCTTCAGAAAATTGATTTTTAGGACTGTAGAAAAATGGATTCAACATGTCATTTGAATTGTGCCTCATGTTGAATAACTACTATTTAAAGCCTCAATGTGACCAAAATTGCGATTTTTACAGACTTTTTCTCCTACTCAGAATCTTCTATTTCGACCAATTTCAGGCATTAAAATGACTCTAAACACACCTATTGTAGTTCCAAAAGTGATAATTCATATGCAATAGACATTTACAGTAAAAAAATTAAACATTAAACAATTACCATTTCTGACCATCTGGAGAAAGTTCGACAGGTCAAGGGGTCATCGTTTTTCATCAGAAAATTGATTTTTTGGACTGTAGAAAAATTGATTCAAAATGTCATTTGGATTGTGCCTCATGTTGAATAAATACTTTTTAAAGCCTCAATGTTACCAAAATTGACATTTTTACAGACTCTTTCTCCAACTCAGAAACCTCTTTTTTGACCAATTTCAGGCATTAAAATGCCTATAAACACACTTATTTTAGTTCCAAAAGTGATAATTCACATGCAATAGTCATTTACAGTCAAAAAAATGAACATAAAAAAATGACCATTTCTAACCATCTGGAGAAAGTTCGAAAGGTCACGGTTCATTATTTTTTATCAGAAAATTGATTTTTTGGACTGTAGAAAAATTGATTCAAAATGTCATTTGGATTGTGCCTCATGTTGAATAACTACTTTTTAAAACCTCAATTTGACCAAAATTGCCATTTTTACAGACATTTTCTCCTACTCTGAATGCTTCTATTTTGACCAATTTCAGGAATTAAAATGTCTCTAAACACACTTATTTTAGCTCCAAAAGTGATGATTCACATGCAATAGTCATTTACAGTCAAAATATTAAACATTACAAAATTACTATTTCTGACCTTCTGGAGAAAGTTCGACAGGTCACGGATCATCCTTTTCCTTCAGAAAATAGATTTTTAGAACTGTAGAAAAATGGATTCAACATGTCATTTGAATTGTGCCTCATGTTGAATAACTACTTTTTAAAGCCTCAATGTGACCAAAATTGCGATTTTTACAGACGTTTTCTCCTACTCAGAATCTTCTATTTCGACCAATTTCAGGCATTAAAATGACTCTAAACACACCTATTGTAGTTCCAAAAGTGATAATTCATATGCAATAGACATTTACAGTAAAAAAATTAAACATTAAAAAATTACCATATCTGACCATCTGGAGAAAGTTCGACAGATCGTTATTCATCAGAAAATTGATTTTTTTGGAATGTAGAAAAATTGATTCAAAATGTTATTTGGATTGTGCCTCATGTTGAATAACTAGTTTTTACAGCCTCAATGTGACCAAATTTGCCATTTTTACAGACTTTTCTCCTACTCAGAAACCTCTTTTTTGACCAATTTCAGGCTTTAAAATGACTCTAAACACACTTATTTTATTTCCAAAAGTGATAATTCACATGCAATAGTCATGTACAGTCAAAAAATTAAATATTAAAAAACTACCATTTCTGACCATCTGGAGAAAGTTTGACAGGTCACGGGTCATCGTTTTTCATCAGAAAATTGATTTACTGGACTGCAGAAAAATTGATTCAAAGTGTCATTTGGATTGTGCCTCATGTTGAATAACTATTTTTTAAAGCCTCAATGTGACAAAATTGCCATTCTTACAGACTTTCTCTCCTACTCAGAAGCTTCTATTTCGACCATTTTCAGGAATTAAAATGTTTCTAAAAACACTTATTTTAGTTCCAAAAGTGACAATTCACATGCAATAGTCATTTACAGTCAAAAAATTAAACTTTAAGAAATTACCATTTCTGACCATCTGGGGAAAGTTGGACAGGTCACAAGGCATCGTTTTTCATCAGAAAATTGATTTTCTGGACTGCAGAAAAATTGATTCAAAATGACATTTGGATTGTGCCTCACTTTGAATAAATACTTTTTAAAGCCTCAATGTGACCAAGATTGCCATTTTTACAGACTTTTTCTCCTACTCAGAAGCTTCTATTTCGACCATTTTAAGGAATTAAAATGTTTCTAAAAACACTTATTTTATTTCCAAAAGTGATAATTCACATGCAATAGTCATTACAGTCAAAAAATGAAACATTAAAAAATTACCATTTCTGACCATCTGGAGAAAGTTCAACACGTCACGGGTCATCGTTTTTCATCAGAAAATTGATTTTCTGGACTATAGAAAAATTGATTCAACATGTCATTTGGATTGTGCCTCATGTTGAATAGTTACTTTTTAAAGCCTCAATGTGACCAAAATTGCCATTTTTACAGACTTTCTCTCCTACTCAGAAGCTTCTATTTCGACCATTTTCAGGAATTAAAATGTTTCTAAAAACACTTATTTTAGTTCCAAAAGTGATAATTCACATGCAATAGTCATTTACAGTCAAAAAATTAAACTTTAAGAAATTACCATTTCTGACCATCTGGGGAAAGTTGGACAGGTCACAGGTCATCGTTTTTCATCAGAAAATTGATTTTCTGGACTGCAGAAAAATTGATTCAAAATGACATTTGGATTGTGAATCATTTTGAATAGCTACTTTTTAAAGCCTCAATGTGACCAAAATTGCCATTTTTACAGACTTTCTCTCCTACTCAGAAGCTTCTATTCCGACCATTTTCAGGAATTAAAATGTTTCTAAAAACACTTATTTTAGTTCCAAAAGTGATAATTCACATGCAATAGTCATTTACAGTCAAAAAATTAAACTTTAAGAAATTACCATTTCTGACCATCTGGGGAAAGTTGGACAGGTCACAGGTCATCGTTTTTTCTCAGAAAATTGATTTTCTGGACTGCAGAAAAATTGATTCAAAATGACATTTGGATTGTGAATCATTTTGAATAGCTACTTTTTAAAGCCTCAATGTGACCAAAATTGCCATTTTTACAGACATTTTCTCCTACTCTGAATGCTTCTATTTTGACCAATTTCAGGAATTAAAATGTCTCTAAACACACTTATTTTAGCTCCAAAAGTGATAATTCACATACAATAGTCATTTACAGTCAAAAAATTAAACATTACAAAATTACCATTTCTCACCTTCTGGAGAAAGTTCGACAGGTCACGGATCATCCTTTTCCTTCAGAAAATTGATTTTTAGGACTGTAGAAAAATGGATTCAACATGTCATTTGAATTGTGCCTCATGTTGAAACTTTTTAAAGCTTCAATGTGACCAAAATTGCGATTTTTACAGACTTTTTCTCCTACTCAGAATCTTCTATTTCGACCAATTTCAGGCATTAAAATGACTCTAAACACACCTATTGTCGTTCCAAAAGTGATAATTCATATGCAATAGACATTTACAGTAAAAAAATTAAACATTAAAAAATTACCATTTCTGACCATCTGGAGAAAGTTCGACAGGTCACGGGTCATCGTTTTTCATCAGAAAATTGATTTTTTGGGAATGTAAAAAAATTGATTCAAAATGTCATTTGGATTGTGCCTCATGTTGAATAACTAGTTTTTACAGCCTCAATGTGACCACATTTGCCATTTTTACAGACTTTTCTCCTACTCAGAAACCTCTTTTTTGACCAATTTCAGGCTTTAAAATGACTCTAAACACACTTATTTTAATTCCAAAAGTGATAATTCACATGCAATAGTCATGTACAGTCAAAAAATTAAATATTAAAAAATTACCATTTCTGACCATCTAGAGAAAGTTTGACAGGTCACGGGTCATCGTTTTTCATCAGAAAATTGATTTACTGGACTGCAGAAAAATTGATTCAAAGTGTCATTTGGATTGTGCCTCATGTTGAATAACTATTTTTTAAAGCCTCAATGTTACCAAAATTGCAATTTTTACAGACTTTTTCTCCTACTCAGAAGCTTCCACTTCTACCATTTTCAGGAATTAAAATGTTTCTAAAAACACTTATTTTAGTTCCAATAGTGATAATTCACATGCAATAGTCATTTACAGTCAAAAAATTAAACATTAAGAAATTACCATTTTTGACCATCTAGAGAAAGTTCGACAGGTTACGGGTCATTGTTTTTCACCAGAAAACTGAGTTTTTTTGACTGTAGAAAAATTGATTCAAAATGTCATTTGGATTGTTCCTCATTTTGAATAAATACTTTTTAAATCCTCAATGTGACCAAGATTGCCATTTTTACAGACTTTTTCTCCTACTCAGAAGCTTCAATTTCGACCAATTTCAGGCATTAAAATGACTCTAAACAAACTTATTTTTGTTCCAAAAGTGATAATTCACATGCAATAGTCATTACAGTCAAAAAATGAAACATTAAAAAATTACCATTTCTGACCATCTGGAGAAAGTTCAACATGTCACGGGTCATCGTTTTTCATCAGAAAATTGATTTTCTGGACTATAGAAAAATTGATTCAACATGTCATTTGGATTGTGCCTCATGTTGAATAGCTTCTTTTTAAAGCCTCAATGTGACCAAAATTGCCATTTTTACAGACTTTCTCTCCTACTCAGAAGCTTCTATTTCGACCATTTTCAGGAATTAAAATGTTTCTAAAAACACTTATTTTAGTTCCAAAAGTGATAATTCACATGCAATAGTCATTTACAGTCAAAAAATTAAACTTTAAGAAATTACCATTTCTGACCATCTGGGGAAAGTTGGACAAGTCACGGGTCATCGTTTTACATCAGAAAATTGATTTTCTGGACTGCAGAATTTTTTTTCCAAAATGACATTTGGATTGTGCCTCATTTTGAATAGCTACTTTTTAAAGCCTCAATGTGACCAAAATTGCCATTTTTACAGACTTTCTCTCCTACTCAGAATCTTCCACTTCTACCATTTTCAGGAATTAAAATGTATCTGAAAACACTTATTTTAGTTCCAATAGTGATAATTCACATGCAATAGTCATTTGCAGTCAAAAAATTAAACATTAAGAAATTACCATTTTTGACCATCTGGAGAAATTTCGACAGGTTACGGGTCATTGCTTTTCACCAGAAAATTGATTTTCTGGACTGTAGAAAAATTGATTCAAAATGTCATTTGGATTGTTCCTCATTTTGAAAAAATACTTTTTAAAGCCTCATTGTGACCAATATTGCCATTTTTACAGACTTTTTCTTCTACTCAGAAGCTTCAATTTTGACCAATTTAAGGCATTAAAATGACTCTAAACACACTTATTTTAGTTCCAAAAGTGATAATTCACATGCAATAGTCATTTACAGTCAAAAAATGAAACATAAAAAAATTACCATTTCTGACCATCTGGAGAAAGTTCAACACGTCACGGGTCATCGTTATTCATCAGAAAATTGATTTTCGGAACTATAGAAAAATTGATTCAACATGTCATTTGGATTGTGCCTCATGTTGAATAGCTACTTTTTAAAGCCTCAATGTGACCAAAATTGTCATTTTTACAGATTTTCGCTCCTACTCAGAAGCTTCCATTTCGATCATTTTCAGCAATTAAAATGTTTCTAAAAACACTTATTTTAGTTCCAAAAGTGATAATTCACATGCAATAGTCATTTACAGTCAAAAAATTAAACATTAAAAAATTACCATTTCTGACCATCTGGAGAAAGTTCGACAGGTCACGGGTCATCGTTTTTCATCTGAAAATTGATTTTCTGGACTGCTGAAAAATTGATTTAACGTGTCATTTGGATTGTGCCTCATGTTGAATAACTATTTTTTAAAGCCTCAATGTTACCAAAATTGCAATTTTTACAGATTTTTTCTCCTACTCTGAATGCTTCTATTTTTACCAATTTCAGGAATTAAAATGTCTCTAAACTCACTTATTTTAGCTCCAAAAGTGATAATTCACATGCAATAGTCATTAACAGTCAAAAAACTTAAACAATACAAAATTACCATTTCTGACCTTCTGGAGAAAGTTCAACAGGTCACGGGTCATCATTTTTCATCAGAAAATTAATTTTTGGGACAGTAGAAAAATTGATTCAAAATGTCATTTGGATTGTGCCTCATGTTGAATAACTGTTTTTTAAAGCCTCAATGTTACCAAAATTGCAATTTTTACAGACTTTTTCTCCTACTCAGAAGCTTAAATTTCGACCAATTTCAGGCTTTAAAATGACTCTAAACACACTTATTTTAGTTCCGAAAGTGATAATTCACATGCAATAGTAATTTACAGTCTAAAAATTAAATATTACAAAATTACCATTTCTGACCATCTGGAGAAAGATCGACAGGTCACGGGTCATCGTTTTTCATAAGAAAATTGATTTTCTGGACTGCAGAAAAATTGATTCAAAATGTTATATGGATTGTGCCTCATGTTGAATAACTACTTTTTAAAGCCTCAATGTGACCAAAATTGCCATTTTTACAGACTTTCTCTCCTACTCAGAAGCTTCTATTTCGACCATTTGCAGGCATTAAAATGTTTCTAAAAACACTTATTTTAGTTCCAAAAGTTATAATTCACATGCAATAGTCATTTTCAGTCAAAAAATTAAACATTAAAAAATTACCATTTCTCATCATCTGGATAAAGTTCGACAGGTCACGGATCATCCATTTCCTTCAGAAAATTGATTTTTAGGACTGTAGAAAAATGGATTCAACATGTCATTTGAATTGTGCCTCATGTTGAATAACTACTTTTTAAAGCCTCAATGTGACCAAAATTGCGATTTTTACAGACGTTTTCTCCTACTCAGAATCTTCTATTTTGACCAATTTCAGGCATTAAAATGACTCTAAACACACCTATTGTAGTTCCAAAAGTGATAATTCATATGCAATAGACATTTACAGTAAAAAAATTAAACATTAAAAAATTACCATTTCTGACCATCTGGAGAAAGTTCGACAGGTCAAGGGTCATCGTTTTTCATCAGAAAATTGATTTTTTGGGAATGTAAAAAAATTGATTCAAAATGTCATTTGGATTGTGCCTCATGTTGAATAAATACTTTTTAAAGCCTCAATGTTACCAAAATTGACATTTTTCCAGACTCTTTCTCCTACTCAGAAACCTCTTTTTTGACCAATTTCAGGCATTAAAATGCCTCTAAACACACTTATTTGAGATCCAAAAGTGATAATTCACATGCAATAGTCATTTACAGTCAAATAAATAAACATAAAAAAATTACCATTTCTAACCATCTGGAGAAAGTTCGAAAGGTCACGGTTCATTGTTTTTCATCAGAAAATGAATTTTTTGGACTGTAGAAAAATTGATTCAAAATTTCATTTGGATTGTGCCTCATGTTGAATAAATACTTTTTAAAACCTCAATTTGACCAAAATTGCCATTTTTACAAACTTTTTCTCCTACTCAGAATCTTCTATTTCGACCAATTTCAGGCATAAAAAGACTCTAAACACACCTATTTCAGTTCCAAAAGTGATAATTCATATGCAATAGAAATTTACAGAAAAAAAATTAAACATTAAATAATTAACATTTCTGACCATCTGGAGAAAGTTCGACAGGTCAAGGGTCATTGTTTTTCATCAGAAAATTGATTTTTTTTGACTGTAGAAAAATTGATTCAAAATGTCATTTGGATTGTTCCTCATTTTGAATAAATACTTTTTAAAGCCTCAATGTGACCAAGATTGCCATTTTTACAGACTTTTTCTCCTACTCAGAAGCTTCAATTTTGACCAATTCAAGGCATTAAAATGACTCTAAACACACTTATTTTAGTTCCAAAAGTGATAATTTACATGCAATAGTCATTTACAGTCAAAAAATGAAACATAAAAAAATTACCATTTCTGACCATCTGGAGAAAGTTCAACACGTCACGGGTCATCGTTTTTCATCAGAAAATTGATTTTCGGAACTATAGAAAAATTGATTCAACATGTCATTTGGATTGTGCCTCATGTTGAATAGCTACTTTTTAAAGCCTCAATGTGACCAAAATTGCCATTTTTACAGATTTTCGCTCCTACTCAGAAGCTTCTATTTCGATCATTTTCAGGAATTAAAATGTTTCTAAAAACACTTATTTTAGTTCCAAAAGTGATAATTCACATGCAATAGTCATTTACAGTCAAAAAATTAAACTTTAAGAAATTACCATTTCTGACCATCTGGGGAAAGTTCGACAGGTCACGGGTCATCGTTTTTCATCAGAAAATTGATTTTCTGGACTGCAGAAAAATTGATTCAAAATGACATTTGGATTGTTCCTCATTTTGAATAACTATTTTTTAAAGCCTCAATGTTACCAAAATTGCCATTTTTACAGACTTTTTCTCCTACTCAGAAGCTTCTATTTTAATCAATTTCAGGCATTAAAATGCCTCTAAACACACTTATTTTAGTTCCAAAAGTGATAATTCACATGCAATAGTCATTTACAGTCAAAAAATTAAACATTAAAAAATAACTGTTGGAAACGGCCCTTTTTGCAGGGTTATCCCCAAACTTTTTGCTTCTTCCTCCTTTATTTTTTCTGACCGTGGTTGTTGGCAATAGGACTCTGGGCACTTTTACCACTGCTGATCAGTTCTAAAGTGCATATGCTCTCTGTATAAATTGTCATATTGATTGGTTATCCATGATTGGCATATTTGTTTCACCTGTTAGCCCCTAGTAAAGTGCACTGGGTGTGCCAGGGCTGGTGATTCAAATGCTACTAGTGGGCTGCAGCACTGATTGTGCCACCCACAGGAGTAGCGCTAAAATGATGTCTTAGGCCTGCTTGCAGTGCCTGTGTGCAGTCCAGGACTGCCATGTCGACCTGTCCAGTGCACCCACTGACCAGGCCTTATCCTTCCCTTTCTGTACATGTCAGGCATCCCTAGGTACTCCCCTGGGCTGGGTGCAGTGTATCCGAAAGGTAGGGCATGTAATGAGGTGTGTAACATGCCCTGGTAGTGAATTACAGCCATTTTCGTTTTTCACTCCTGAGAGGCTATCTTGCCCATAGGATAGAATGGGGAAGGCTGTTTAGATGCCTATCTTCCCATAAGGGCAAGATAGAAAATCCAAGTTTGGTATCTCTGTGTTCAGAATTTGATTATACATCTTTTTAGCAAGATGGTTTTTAAATTCGCTGTGTGAGAATAGCACTTTTTAGAAAGTAGCTATTCTCCTGTTTAACCTTCCTGTGTGCCTGTGTGCTGGTTGGCTGACTGGTGTCATGTGATGGGCTAGGTGGCTTCAGGAGCCTGGATGAGTCAGCAGCAGGGTGAATAGGGAGATCTGCTTTAGATGGGTAGGAGGAGTAGTCACTGTGTTTGAATAGGGCTGCCCCTGCCAGCACAAAGCTGGCTCCACCCCCTGCTGGCCAGGCTGAGGACTCTGCCTCTGCTGGCACAAAGAAGGCTCCACCTCCTGCTGAGCGTCTAACGACTAGGGGTGGGCGGAATTTGCGTAATCGCGTTACGCAAATCTCCGCGAAACGGTAAAAAATCTCCGCGAACACGCAGAAATTCCGCGAACACGCGGAATTGCATGTTCGCGATGCTTTTTTCCTGTTCACAATCGCTGTTTGCGTGCTCGGGGAGAAATATCTCGCGAACAAGCATTTTGAGAACGCGAACAAGCAAAAATTTCGCGAAGTCGCGGAAAGCGGACTTTTGGGCAATTTCGCGTTCTCCGCAGAACGCGAAATTCCGCAAATTCCGCGAACGGAACGGAATTTACCGCCCAGGCCTACTAACGACCCTGCCCCTCACTCTGAAAAGAACCAGGTGCTCCAGAGCAGAGCACATCCAGGAACCGGTTTGAGCAGGGGAATCCCCCCACTGGAAAAAAGAGAGACAAAGACTTGGAGGGGTATAAGAAGAGGACCCCAGACACCTAAAACTTTAGATCACTTTGGAACTAAGAAGAAACCTCTGCCAAGGAGAAAGCTGAAAAGGACTGAAGAGGAGAAGACTGCCTGCTTGCTGTTTTGCTTTGCTGCTAAGGAGAGGGGAAGGACTTTGCTGTGTCCCCTTCTTTTGATTCTGATCTCCAAGGGCCTGAGAAGAGCTGGCTCCCTGTTAAGAAGTCCCAGGAACAAAAGGACTTCACCACCAGCTCCCCTGGAACTCTTCTGAGAGAGTTCTGACCTGCCTTGGAGTGCTTGCCCAGTCTTGGGGCCTCAGGAGGTCGTTTTGCTGTGTTTTGGGAGCTGGGAAGCAGAAGCGTGAAAAAGAGCAACTGGTACCCAACGCATCATCCGATTGCGTGTCGCAAGAACGAGAGTGCGTGGAAAATTTCATCGCGGCACCATCGCAACACGCAGGGTCCCCGCATCGCTGAGTGCGTCGAGCATCGTCCCGAAGCGTGAAGATTCCTGACATTGCGAGGGTCGTCGCAGAACCAGTTTGCGAGCCGCACCACTGCCGGTGCGTGAAAGTCTCCAGTCATCGGGTGCGTCGATGCAGAGTCCCGTTCCATGGCGCATCGAGAGTTGCGGAGCCGGAAGTCAACGCTGCGACGCGCATCGTGCCACATCGAAGCGTGTCGCATCGAACCTGTGCGTGAAGCTTCCCCCTAAGAAACCTACGCAACGAAAGCCAAAGTCATCGCATCCTCCCCCTACAGATCGGAGCCGGCGCATCCACCTCTGCTGCGTGAAGCAGGGCTGCTGCAAAGCCTCCCCAGGATCTCAGGAGTATCGCATCGCCTTTGCCATCTTCCTTGTTATAGCTTTTGGGAACCTTATCGCAACTACAGGTACTGTTGGACACGAAAGTGTCGCATTTTGTGCATTGAGAGTCGCATTGTGCAAGACACTGACTTTTACATCCTGGAGTACTTTCTGCAAGCTCTTGAACTATCTTTAAAGTAACCTTTTGAATTATATGTTGGTTTGTCTGTAGTATTTGGTCTTGTGAAATTTTTAGTAAAGATACCTTATTTTTCTAAAACTGGTGTGGAGTAAATCTGTGGTGTTTTCACTGTGTTACTGTGAGTGTTGGTACAAATACTTTACACATTGCCTTTGATAGCCTAGACTGCTCAGGCCAAGCTACCTAGAGGGTGAGCAGGGGTTATCTTAACAGTGTATCCCCCTTTCCCTGACTAGAAGCAAGGGTCCCTACTTGGACAGAGGTACCTACCCTGCCAACTAGAGACCCCCAGATCTAACATTGGTGGTCAGCGGTGAGGATTGAACTTGTATTTGTACTTGACCCACAGTAATTGGTGTACATCACTAGTTTAAGTGCAGACCACTACGCAACCACATACTGTATTTTTCTATTTTTGAGTAACTCTTCAAGAGCATCATGTCTCAGGTGACAACAAGTGAGAGAGCAGAATTGGAGTTTTCCATTGAGGATCTGTATTCATACGAAGTTGAGGAGCTCAAGAGAGGTACCTACCCTGCCAACTAGAGACCCCCAGATCTAACAATAACCATTTCTGACCATCTGGAGAAAGTTCGACAGGTCACGGGTCATCGTTTTTCATCTGAAAATTGATTTTCTGGACTGCTGAAAACTTGATTTAACGTGTCATTTGGATTGTGCCTCATGTTGAATAACTATTTTTTAAAGCCTCAATGTTACCAAAATTGCAATTTTACAGACTTTTTCTCCTACTCTGAATGCTTCTATTTTTACCAATTTCAGGCTTTAAAATGACTCTAAACACACTTATTTTAGTTCCAAAAGTGATAATTCACATGCAATAGTCATTTAGAGTCAAAAAATTAAATATAAAAAAATTACCATTTCTGACCATCTGGAGAAAGTTCGACAGGTCACGGGTCATCGTTTTTCATCAGAATATTGATTTACTGGACTGCAGAAAAATTGATTCAAAGTTTCATTTGGATTGTGCCTCATGTTGAATAACTATTTTTTAAAACCTCAATGTTACCAAAATTGCAATTTTTACTGACTTTTTCTCCTACTCAGAAGCTTCCACTTCTACCATTTTCAGGAATTAAAATGTTTCTAAAAACACTTACTTTAGTTCCAATAGTGATAATTCACATGCAATAGTCATTTACAGTCAAAAAATTAAACATTAAAAAAATACCATTTCTGACCATCTGGAGAAAGTTCGACAGGTCAAGGGTCATTGTTTTTCATCAGAAAATTGATTTTTTTTGACAGTAGAAAAATTGATTCAAAATGTCATTTGGATTGTTCCTCATTTTGAATAAATACTTTTTAAAGCCTCAATGTGACCAAGATTGCCATTTTTACAGACTTTTTCTCCTACTCAGAAGCTTCAATTTCGACCAATTTCAGGCATTAAAATGACTCTAAACACACCTATTTTAGTTCCAAAAGTGATAATTCATATGCAATAGACATTTACAGAAAAAAAATTAAACATTAAAAAATTAACATTTCTGACCATCTGGAGAAAGTTCGACAGGTCAAGAAGGGTCATCGATTTTCATCAGAAAATTGATTTTTTTGGAATGTAGAAAAATTGATTCAAAATGTCATTTGGATTGTGCCTCATGTTGAATAACTAGTTTTTACAGCCTCAATGTGACCAAATTTGCCATTTTTACAGACTTTTTCTCCTACTCAGAAACCTCTTTTTTGACCAATTTCAGGCTTTAAAATGACTCTAAACACACTTATTTTAGTTCCAAAAGTGATAATTCACATGCAATAGTCATGTACAGTCAAAAAATTAAATATTAAAAAATTACCATTTCTGACCATCTGGAGAAAGTTTGACAGGTCACGGGTCATCGTTTTTCATCAGAAAATTGATTTACTGGACTGCAGAAAAATTGATTCAAAGTGTCATTTGGATTGTGCCTCATGTTGAATAACTATTTTTTAAAGCCTCAATGTTACCAAAATTGCAATTTTTACAGACTTTTTCTGCTACTCAGAAGCTTCCACTTCTACCATTTT
The DNA here is from genome assembly GCF_964204655.1 of Triturus cristatus. Lineage (NCBI taxonomy): Eukaryota > Metazoa > Chordata > Amphibia > Caudata > Salamandridae > Triturus > Triturus cristatus. The sequence continues at coordinate 204,294,220 of NC_140588.1, read as the reverse complement.
CGGGAATTAAAATGTTTCTAAAAACACTTATTTTAGTTCCAATAGTGATAATTCACATGCAATAGTCATTTACAGTCAAAAAATTAAACATTAAGAAATTACCATTTTTGACCATCTGGAGAAATTTTCACCAGAAAATTGATTTTTTTTGACTGTAGAAAAATTGATTCAAAATGTCATTTGGATTGTTCCTCATTTTGAATAAATACTTTTTAAAGCCTCAATGTGACCAAGATTGCCATTTTTACAGACTTTTTCTCCTACTCAGAAGCTTCAATTTTGACCAATTTCAGGCATTAAAATGACTCTAAACACACTTATTTTAGTTCCAAAAGTGATAATTCACATGCAATAGTCATTTACAGTCAAAAAATGAAACATTACAAAATTACCATTTCTGACCTTCTGGAGAAAGTTCGACAGGTCACGGGTCATCGTTTTTCATCAGAAAATTAATTTTTTGGACAGTAGAAAAATTGATTCAAAATGTCACTTGGATTGTGCCTCATGTTGAATAACTGTTTTTTAAAGCCTCAATGTTACCAAAATTGCAATTTTTACAGACTTTTTCTCCTACTCAGAAGCTTAAATTTCGACCAATTTCAGGCTTTAAAATGACTCTAAACACACTTATTTTAGTTCCGAAAGTGATAATTCACATGCAATAGTCATTTACAGTCAAAAAATGAAACATTAAAAAATTACCATTTCTGATCATCTAGGGAAAGTTCAACACGTCACGGGTCATCGTTTTTCATCAGAAAATTGATTTTCTGGACTATAGAAAAATTGATTCAACATGTCCTTTGGATTGTGACTCATGTTGAATAGCTACTTTTTAAAGCCTCAATGTGACCAAAATTGCCATTTTTACAGACTTTCTCTCCTACTCAGAAGCTTCTATTTCGACCCTTTTCAGGAATTAAAATGTTTCTAAAAACACTTATTTTAGTTCCAAAAGTGATAATTCACATGCAATAGTCATTTACAGTCAAAAAATTTAACTTTAAGAAATTACCATTTCTGACCACCTGGGGAAAGTTCGACAGGTCACGGGTCATCGTTTTTCATCAGAAAATTTATTTTCTGGACTGCAGAAAAATTGATTCAACATGTCATTTGAATTGTGCCTCATGTTGAATAACTACTTTTTAAAGCCTCAATGTGACCACAATTGACATTTTTCCAGACTCTTTCTCCTACTCAGAAACCTCTTTTTTGACCAATTTCAGGCTTTAAAATGACTCTAAACACACTTATTTTAGATCCAAAAGTGATTATTCACATGCAATAGTCATTTACAGTCAAAAAAATAAACATCAAAAAATTTCCATTTCTAACCATCTGGAGAAAGTTCGAAAGGTCACGGTTCATTGTTTTTCATCAGAAAATGAATTTTTTGGACTGTAGAAAAATTGATTCAAAATGTCATTTGGATTGTGCCTCATGTTGAATAAATACTTTTTAAAACCTCAATTTGACCAAAATTGCCATTTTTACAAACTTTTTCTCCTACTCAGAATCTTCTATTTCGACCAATTTCAGGCATTAAAAAGACTCTAAACACACCTATTTTAGTTCCAAAAGTGATAATTCATATGCAATAGACATTTACAGAAAAAAAATTAAACATTAAAAAATTAACATTCCTGACCATCTGGAGAAAGTTCGACAGGTCAAGGGTCATCGTTTTTCATCAGAAAATTGATTTACTGGACTGCAGAAAAATTGATTCAAAGTGTCATTTGGATTGTGCCTCATGTTGAATAACTATTTTTTAAAGCCTCAATGTTACCAAAATTGCAATTTTTACAGACTTTTTCTCCTACTCAGAAGCTTCAATTTTGACCAATTTCAGGCTTTAAAATGACTCTAAACACACTTATTTTAGTTCCGAAAGTGATAATTCACATGCAATAGTCATGTACAGTCAAAAAATTAAATATTAAAAAATTACCATTTCTGACTATCTGGAGAAAGTTTGACAGGTCACGGGTCATCGTTTTTCATCAGAAAATTGATTTACTGGACTGCAGAAAAATTGATTCAAAGTGTCATTTGGATTGTGCCTCATGTTGAATAACTATTTTTTAAAGCCTCAATGTTACCGAAATTGCAATTTTTACAGACTTTTTCTCCTACTCAGAAGCTTCCACTTCTACCATTTTCAGGAATAAAAATGTTTCTAAAAACACTTATTTTAGTTCCAATAGTGATAATTCACATGCAATAGTCATTTACAGTCAACAAATTAAACATTAAGAAATTACCATTTTTGACCATCTGAAGAAAGTTCGACAGGTTACGGGTCATTGTTTTTCACCAGAAAATTGATTTTTTTTACTGTAGAAAAATTGATTCAAAATGTCATTTGGATTGTTCCTCATTTTGAATAAATACTTTTTAAAGCCTCAATGTGACCAAGATTGCCATTTTTACAGACTTTTTCTCCTACTCAGAAGCTTCAATTTTCACCAATTTCAGGCATTAAAATGTCTCTAAACACACTTATTTTCGTTCCAAAAGTGATAATTCACATGTAATAGTCATTTACAGTCAAAAAATGAAACATTACAAAATTACCATTTCTGACCTTCTGGAGAAAGTTCGACAGGTCACGGGTCATCGTTTTTCATCAGAAAATTAATTTTTTGGACAGTAGAAAAATTGATTCAAAATGTCATTTGGATTGTGCCTCATGTTGAATAACTATTTTTTAAAACCTCAATGTTACCAAAATTGCAATTTTTACTGACTTTTTCTCCTACTCAGAAGCTTCCACTTCTACCATTTTCAGGAATTGAAATGTTTCTAAAAACACTTACTTTAGTTCCAATAGTGATAATTCACATGCAATAGTCATTTACAGTCAAAAAATTAAACATTAAAAAATTACCATTTCTGACCATCTGGAGAAAGTTCGACAGGTCAAGGGTCATTGTTTTTCATCAGAAAATTGATTTTTTTTGACTGTAGAAAAATTGATTCAAAATGTCATTTGGATTGTTCCTCATTTTGAATAAATACTTTTTAAAGCCTCAATGTGACCAAGATTGCCAATTTTACAGACTTTTTCTCCTACTCAGAAGCTTCAATTTCGACCAATTTCATGCATTAAAATGACTCTAAACACACCTATTTTAGTTCCAAAAGTGATAATTCATATGCAATAGACATTTACAGAAAAAAAATTAAACATTAAAAAATTAACATTTCTGACCATCTGGAGAAAGTTCGACAGGTCAAGGGTCATCGATTTTTATCAGAAAATTGATTTTTTGGGAATGTAGAAAAATTGATTCAAAATGTCATTTGGATTGTGCCTCATGTTGAATAACTAGTTTTTACAGCCTCAATGTGACCAAATTTGCCATTTTTACAGACTTTTTCTCCTACTCAGAATCTTCTATTTCGACCAATTTCAGGCTTTAAAATGCCTCTAAACACACTTATTTTAGTTCCAAAAGTGATAATTCACATGCAATAGTCATGTACAGTCAAAAAATTAAATATTAAAAAATTACCATTTCTGACCATCTGGAGAAAGTTTGACAGGTCACGGGTCATCGTTTTTCATCAGAAAATTGATTTACTGGACTGCAGAAAAATTGATTCAAAGTGTCATTTGGATTGTGCCTCATGTTGAATAACTATTTTTTAAAGCCTCAATGTTACCAAAATTGCAATTTTTACAGACTTTTTCTGCTACTCAGAAGCTTCCACTTCTACCATTTTCAGGAATTAAAATGTTTCTAAAAACACTTATTTTAGTTCCAATAGCGATAATTCACATGCAATAGTCATTTACAGTCAAAAAATTAAACATTAAGAAATTACCATTTTTGACCATCTGGAGAAATTTTCACTAGAAAATTGATTTTTTTTGACTGTAGAAAAATTGATTCAAAATGTCATTTGGATTGTTCCTCATTTTGAATAAATACTTTTTAAAGCCTCAATGTGACCAAGATTGCCATTTTTACAGACTTTTTCTCCTACTCAGAAGCTTCAATTTTGACCAATTTCAGGCATTAAAATGACTCTAAACACACTTATTTTAGTTCCAAAAGTGATAATTCACATGCAATAGTCATTTACAGTCAAAAAATGAAACATTACAAAATTACCATTTCTGACCTTCTGGAGAAAGTTCGACAGGTCACGGGTCATCGTTTTTCATCAGAAAATTAATTTTTTGGACAGTAGAAAAATTGATTCAAAATGTCACTTGGATTGTGCCTCATGTTGAATAACTGTTTTTTAAAGCCTCAATGTTACCAAAATTGCAATTTTTACAGACTTTTTCTCCTACTCAGAAGCTTAAATTTCGACCAATTTCAGGCTTTAAAATGACTCTAAACACACTTATTTTAGTTCCGAAAGTGATAATTCACATGCAATAGTCATTTACAGTCAAAAAATGAAACATTAAAAAATTACCATTTCTGATCATCTAGGGAAAGTTCAACACGTCACGGGTCATCGTTTTTCATCAGAAAATTGATTTTCTGGACTATAGAAAAATTGATTCAACATGTCCTTTGGATTGTGACTCATGTTGAATAGCTACTTTTTAAAGCCTCAATGTGACCAAAATTGCCATTTTTACAGACTTTCTCTCCTACTCAGAAGCTTCTATTTCGACCATTTTCAGGAATTAAATTGTTTCTAAAAACACTTATTTTAGTTCCAAAAGTGATAATTCACATGCAATAGTCATTTACAGTCAAAAAATTTAACTTTAAGAAATTACCATTTCTGACCACCTGGGGAAAGTTCGACAGGTCACGGGTCATCGTTTTTCATCAGAAAATTTATTTTCTGGACTGCAGAAAAATTGATTCAACATGTCATTTGAATTGTGCCTCATGTTGAATAACTACTTTTTAAAGCCTCAATGTGACCACAATTGACATTTTTCCAGACTCTTTCTCCTACTCAGAAACCTCTTTTTTGACCAATTTCAGGCTTTAAAATGACTCTAAACACACTTATTTTAGATCCAAAAGTGATTATTCACATGCAATAGTCATTTACAGTCAAAAAAATAAACATCAAAAAATTTCCATTTCTAACCATCTGGAGAAAGTTCGAAAGGTCACGGTTCATTGTTTTTCATCAGAAAATGAATTTTTTGGACTGTAGAAAAATTGATTCAAAATGTCATTTGGATTGTGCCTCATGTTGAATAAATACTTTTTAAAACCTCAATTTGACCAAAATTGCCATTTTTACAAACTTTTTCTCCTACTCAGAATCTTCTATTTCGACCAATTTCAGGCATTAAAAAGACTCTAAACACACCTATTTTAGTTCCAAAAGTGATAATTCATATGCAATAGACATTTACAGAAAAAAAATTAAACATTAAAAAATTAACATTTCTGACCATCTGGAGAAAGTTCGACAGGTCAAGGGTCATCGTTTTTCATCAGAAAATTGATTTTTTTGGAATGTAGAAAAATTGATTCAAAATGTCATTTGGATTGTGCCTCATGTTGAATAACTAGTTTTTACAGCCTCAATGTGACCAAATTTGCCATTTTTACAGACTTTTTCTCCTACTCAGAATCTTCTATTTCGACCAATTTCAGGCTTTAAAATGACTCTAAACACACTTATTTTAGTTCCAAAAGTGATAATTCACATGCAATAGTCATGTACAGTCAAAAAATTAAATATTAAAAAATTACCATTTCTGACCATCTCAAGAAAGTTTGACAGGTCACTGGTCATCGTTTTTCATCAGAAAATTGATTTACTGGACTGCAGAAAAATTGATTCAAAGTGTCATTTGGATTGTGCCTCATGTTGAATAACTATTTTTTAAAGCCTCAATGTTACCAAAATTGCAATTTTTACAGACTTTTTCTCCTACTCAGAAGCTTCAATTTTGACCAATTTCAGGCTTTAAAATGACTCTAAACACACTTATTTTAGTTCCGAAAGTGATAATTCACATGCAATAGTCATGTACAGTCAAAAAATTAAATATTAAAAAATTACCATTTCTGACTATCTGGAGAAAGTGTGACAGGTCACGGGTCATCGTTTGTCATCAGAAAATTGATTTACTGGACTGCAGAAAAATTGATTCAAAGTGTCATTTGGATTGTGCCTCATGTTGAATAACTATTTTTTAAAGCCTCAATGTTACCAAAATTGCAATTTTTACAGACTTTTTCTCCTACTCAGAAGCTTCCACTTCTACCATTTTCAGGAATAAAAATGTTTCTAAAAACACTTATTTTAGTTCCAATAGTGATAATTCACATGCAATAGTCATTTACAGTCAACAAATTAAACATTAAGAAATTACCATTTTTGACCATCTGAAGAAAGTTCGACAGGTTACGGGTCATTGTTTTTCACCAGAAAATTGATTTTTTTTTACTGTAGAAAAATTGATTCAAAATGTCATTTGGATTGTTCCTCATTTTGAATAAATACTTTTTAAAGCCTCAATGTGACCAAGATTGCCATTTTTACAGACTTTTTCTCCTACTCAGAAGCTTCAATTTCGACCAATTTCAGGCATTAAAATGTCTCTAAACACACTTATTTTCGTTCCAAAAGTGATAATTCACATGCAATAGTCATTTACAGTCAAAAAATGAAACATTACAAAATTACCATTTCTGACCTTCTGGAGAAAGTTCGACAGGTCACGGGTCATCGTTTTTCATCAGAAAATTAATTTTTTGGACAGTAGAAAAATTGATTCAAAATGTCATTTGGATTGTGCCTCATGTTGAATAACTGTTTTTTAAAGCCTCAATGTTACCAAAATTACAATTTTTACAGACTTTTTCTCCTACTCAGAAGCTTAAATTTCGACCAATTTCAGGCTTTAAAATGACTCTAAACACACTTATTTTAGTTCCGAAAGTGATAATTCACATGCAATAGTCATTTACAGTCAAAAAATGAAACATTAAAAAATTACCATTTCTGATCATCTAGGGAAAGTTCAACACGTCACGGGTCATCGTTTTTCATCAGAAAATTGATTTTCTGGACTATAGAAAAATTGATTCAACATGTCCTTTGGATTGTGACTCATGTTGAATAGCTACTTTTTAAAGCCTCAATGTGACCAAAATTGCCATTTTTACAGACTTTCTCTCCTACTCAGAAGCTTCTATTTCGACCATTTTCAGGAATTAAATTGTTTCTAAAAACACTTATTTTAGTTCCAAAAGTGATAATTCACATGCAATAGTCATTTACAGTCAAAAAATTTAACTTTAAGAAATTACCATTTCTGACCACCTGGGGAAAGTTCGACAGGTCACGGGTCATCGTTTTTCATCAGAAAATTTATTTTCTGGACTGCAGAAAAATTGATTCAACATGTCATTTGAATTGTGCCTCATGTTGAATAACTACTTTTTAAAGCCTCAATGTGACCACAATTGACATTTTTCCAGACTCTTTCTCCTACTCAGAAACCTCTTTTTTGACCAATTTCAGGCTTTAAAATGACTCTAAACACACTTATTTTAGATCCAAAAGTGATTATTCACATGCAATAGTCATTTACAGTCAAAAAAATAAACATCAAAAAATTTCCATTTCTAACCATCTGGAGAAAGTTCGAAAGGTCACGGTTCATTGTTTTTCATCAGAAAATGAATTTTTTGGACTGTAGAAAAATTGATTCAAAATGTCATTTGGATTGTGCCTCATGTTGAATAAATACTTTTTAAAACCTCAATTTGACCAAAATTGCCATTTTTACAAACTTTTTCTCCTACTCAGAATCTTCTATTTCGACCAATTTCAGGCATTAAAAAGACTCTAAACACACCTATTTTAGTTCCAAAAGTGATAATTCATATGCAATAGACATTTACAGAAAAAAAATTAAACATTAAAAAATTAACATTTCTGACCATCTGGAGAAAGTTCGACAGGTCAAGGGTCATCGTTTTTCATCAGAAAATTGATTTTTTTGGAATGTAGAAAAATTGATTCAAAATGTCATTTGGATTGTGCCTCATGTTGAATAACTAGTTTTTACAGCCTCAATGTGACCAAATTTGCCATTTTTACAGACTTTTTCTCCTACTCAGAATCTTCTATTTCGACCAATTTCAGGCTTTAAAATGACTCTAAACACACTTATTTTAGTTCCAAAAGTGATAATTCACATGCAATAGTCATGTACAGTCAAAAAATTAAATATTAAAAAATTACCATTTCTGACCATCTCGAGAAAGTTTGACAGGTCACTGGTCATCGTTTTTCATCAGAAAATTGATTTACTGGACTGCAGAAAAATTGATTCAAAGTGTCATTTGGATTGTGCCTCATGTTGAATAACTATTTTTTAAAGCCTCAATGTTACCAAAATTGCAATTTTTACAGACTTTTTCTCCTACTCAGAAGCTTCAATTTTGACCAATTTCAGGCTTTAAAATGACTCTAAACACACTTATTTTAGTTCCGAAAGTGATAATTCACATGCAATAGTCATGTACAGTCAAAAAATTAAATATTAAAAAATTACCATTTCTGACTATCTGGAGAAAGTGTGACAGGTCACGGGTCATCGTTTGTCATCAGAAAATTGATTTACTGGACTGCAGAAAAATTGATTCAAAGTGTCATTTGGATTGTGCCTCATGTTGAATAACTATTTTTTAAAGCCTCAATGTTACCAAAATTGCAATTTTTACAGACTTTTTCTCCTACTCAGAAGCTTCCACTTCTACCATTTTCAGGAATAAAAATGTTTCTAAAAACACTTATTTTAGTTCCAATAGTGATAATTCACATGCAATAGTCATTTACAGTCAACAAATTAAACATTAAGAAATTACCATTTTTGACCATCTGAAGAAAGTTCGACAGGTTACGGGTCATTGTTTTTCACCAGAAAATTGATTTTTTTTTACTGTAGAAAAATTGATTCAAAATGTCATTTGGATTGTTCCTCATTTTGAATAAATACTTTTTAAAGCCTCAATGTGACCAAGATTGCCATTTTTACAGACTTTTTCTCCTACTCAGAAGCTTCAATTTTGACCAATTTCAGGCATTAAAATGTCTCTAAACACACTTATTTTCGTTCCAAAAGTGATAATTCACATGCAATAGTCATTTACAGTCAAAAAATGAAACATTACAAAATTACCATTTCTGACCTTCTGGAGAAAGTTCGACAGGTCACGGGTCATCGTTTTTCATCAGAAAATTAATTTTTTGGACAGTAGAAAAATTGATTCAAAATGTCATTTGGATTGTGCCTCATGTTGAATAACTGTTTTTTAAAGCCTCAATGTTACCAAAATTACAATTTTTACAGACTTTTTCTCCTACTCAGAAGCTTAAATTTCGACCAATTTCAGTCTTTAAAATGACTCTAAACACACTTATTTTAGTTCCGAAAGTGATAATTCACATGCAATAGTCATTTACAGTCTAAAAATTAAATATGAAAAAATTACCATTTCTGACCATCTGGAGAAAGATCGACAGGTCACGGGTCATCGTTTTTCATAAGAAAGTTGATTTACTGGACTGCAGAAAAATTGATTCAAAATGTTATTTGGATTGTGCCTCATGTTGAATAACTATTTTTTAAAGCCTCAATGTTACCAAAATTGCCATTTTTACAGACTTTTTCTCCTACTCAGAAGCTTCTTTTTCGACCAATTTCAGGCATTCAAATGACTCTAAACACACTTATTTTAGTTCCAAAAGTTATAATTCACATGCAATTGTCATTTTCAGTCAAAAAATGAAACATTAAAAAATTACCATTTCTGATCATCTGGATAAAGTTCGACAGGTCACGGATCTTCCTTTTCCTTCAGAAAATTGATTTTTAGGACTGTAGAAAAATGGATTCAACATGTCAATTGGATTGTGCCTCATGTTGAATAACTACTTTTTACAGCCTCAATGTGACCAAATTTGCCATTTTTACAGACTTTTCTCCTACTCAGAAACCACTTTTGTGACCAATTTCAGGCTTTAAAAAGAATCTAAACACACTTATTTTAGTTCCAAAAGTGATAATTCACATGCAATAGTCATTTACAGTCAAAAAATTAAATATTAAAAAATTACCATTTCTGATCATCTGGAGAAAGTTCGACAGGTCACGGGTCATCGTTTTTCATCAGAAAATTGATTTACTGGACTGCAGAAAAATTGATTCAAAGTTTCATTTGGATTGTGCCTCATGTTGAATAACTATTTTTTAAAGCCTCAATGTTACCAAAATTGCAATTTTTACTGGCTTTTTCTCCTACTCAGAAGCTTCCACTTCTACCATTTTCAGGAAGTAAAATGTTTCTAAAAACACTTACTTTAGTTCCAATATTGATAATTCACATGCAATAGTCATTTACAGTCAACAAATTAAACATTAAGAAATTACCATTTTTGACCATCTGAAGAAAGTTCGACAGGTTACGGGTCATTGTTTTTCACCAGAAAATTGATTTTTTTTTACTGTAGAAAAATTGATTCAAAATGTCATTTGGATTGTTCCTCATTTTGAATAAATACTTTTTAAAGCCTCAATGTGACCAAGATTGCCATTTTTACAGACTTTTTCTCCTACTCAGAAGCTTCAATTTTGACCAATTTCAGGCATTAAAATGTCTCTAAACACACTTATTTTCGTTCCAAAAGTGATAATTCACATGCAATAGTCATTTACAGTCAAAAAATGAAACATTACAAAATTACCATTTCTGACCTTCTGGAGAAAGTTCGACAGGTCACGGGTCATCGTTTTTCATCAGAAAATTAATTTTTTGGACAGTAGAAAAATTGATTCAAAATGTCATTTGGATTGTGCCTCATGTTGAATAACTGTTTTTTAAAGCCTCAATGTTACCAAAATTACAATTTTTACAGACTTTTTCTCCTACTCAGAAGCTTAAATTTCGACCAATTTCAGTCTTTAAAATGACTCTAAACACACTTATTTTAGTTCCGAAAGTGATAATTCACATGCAATAGTCATTTACAGTCTAAAAATTAAATATGAAAAAATTACCATTTCTGACCATCTGGAGAAAGATCGACAGGTCACGGGTCATCGTTTTTCATAAGAAAGTTGATTTACTGGACTGCAGAAAAATTGATTCAAAATGTTATTTGGATTGTGCCTCATGTTGAATAACTATTTTTTAAAGCCTCAATGTTACCAAAATTGCCATTTTTACAGACTTTTTCTCCTACTCAGAAGCTTCTTTTTCGACCAATTTCAGGCATTCAAATGACTCTAAACACACTTATTTTAGTTCCAAAAGTTATAATTCACATGCAATTGTCATTTTCAGTCAAAAAATGAAACATTAAAAAATTACCATTTCTGATCATCTGGATAAAGTTCGACAGGTCACGGATCTTCCTTTTCCTTCAGAAAATTGATTTTTAGGACTGTAGAAAAATGGATTCAACATGTCAATTGGATTGTGCCTCATGTTGAATAACTACTTTTTACAGCCTCAATGTGACCAAATTTGCCATTTTTACAGACTTTTCTCCTACTCAGAAACCACTTTTGTGACCAATTTCAGGCTTTAAAAAGAATCTAAACACACTTATTTTAGTTCCAAAAGTGATAATTCACATGCAATAGTCATTTACAGTCAAAAAATTAAATATTAAAAAATTACCATTTCTGATCATCTGGAGAAAGTTCGACAGGTCACGGGTCATCGTTTTTCATCAGAAAATTGATTTACTGGACTGCAGAAAAATTGATTCAAAGTTTCATTTGGATTGTGCCTCATGTTGAATAACTATTTTTTAAAGCCTCAATGTTACCAAAATTGCAATTTTTAATGGCTTTTTCTCCTACTCAGAAGCTTCCACTTCTACCATTTTCAGGAAGTAAAATGTTTCTAAAACACTTACTTTAGTTCCAATATTGATAATTCACATGCAATAGTCATTTACAGTCAAAAAATTAAACATTAAAAAATTACCATTTCTGACCATCTGGAGAAAGTTCGACAGGTCAAGGGTCATTGTTTTTCATCAGAAAATTGATTTTTTTTGACTGTAGAAAAATTGATTCAAAATTTCATTTGGATTGTTCCTCATTTTGAATAAATACTTGTTAAAGCCTCAATGTGACCAAGATTGCCATTTTTACAGACTTTTTCTCCTACTCAGAAGCTTCAATTTCGACCAATTTCAGGCATTAAAATGACTCTAAACACACTTATTTTAGTTCCAAAAGTGATAATTCACATGCAATAGTCATTTACAGTCAAAAAATGAAACATTAAGAAATTACCATTTCTGACCATCTGGGGAAAGTTCGACAGGTCACGGGTCATCGTTTTTCATCAGAAAATTGATTTTCTGGACTGCAGAAAAATTGATTCAAAATGACATTTGGATTGTGCCTCATTTTGATTAACTAGTTTTTTAAAGCCTCAATGTTACCAAAATTGCCATTTTTATAGACTTTTTCTCACACTCAGAAGCTTCTATTTCGACCAATTTCAGGCATTAAAATGACTCTAAACACACTTATTTTAGTTCTAAAAGTTATAATTCACATGCAATAGTCATTTTCAGTCAAAAAATTAAACATTAAAAAATTACCATTTCTCATCATCTGGATAAAGTTCGACAGGTCACGGATCATCCTTTTCCTTCAAAAAATTGATTTTTAGGACTGTAGAAAAATTGATTCAACATGTCATTTAGATTGTGCCTCATGTTGAATAAATACTTTTTAAAGCCTCAATGTTACAAAAATTGACATTTTTCCAGACTCTTTCTCCTACTCAGAAACCTCTTTTTGACCAATTTCAGGCATTAAAATGCCTCTAAACACACTTATTTTAGATCCAAAAGTGATAATTCACGTGCAATAGTCATTTACTGTCAAAAAAATAAACATCAAAAAATTACCATTTCTAACCATCTGGAGAAAGTTCGAAAGGTCACGGTTCATTGTTTTTCATCAGAAAATGAATTTTTTGGACTGTAGAAAAATTGATTCAAAATGTCATTTGGATTGTGCCTCATGTTGAATAAATACTTTTTAAAACCTCAATTTGACCAAAATTGCCATTTTTACAAACTTTTTCTCCTACTCAGAATCTTCTATTTCGACCAATTTCAGGCATTAAAAAGACTCTAAACACACCTATTTTAGTTCCAAAAGTGATAATTCATATGCAATAGACATTTACAGAAAAAAAATTAAACATTAAAAAATTAACATTTTTGACCATCTGGAGAAAGTTTGACAGGTCAAGGGTCATCGTTTTTCATCAGAAAATTGATTTTTTTGGAATGTAGAAAAATTGATTCAAAATGTCATTTGGATTGTGCCTTATGTTGAATAACTAGTTTTTACAGCCTCAATGTGACCAAATTTGCCATTTTTACAGACTTTTCTCCTACTCAGAAACCTCTTTTTTGACCAATTTCAGGCTTTAAAAATGACTCTAAACACACTTATTTTAGTTCCAAAAGTGATAATTCACATGCAATAGTCATGTACAGCCAAAAAATTAAATATTAAAAAATTACCATTTCTGACTATCTGGAGAAAGTTTGACAGGTCACGGGTCATCGTTTTTCATCAGAAAATTGATTTACTGGACTGCAGAAAAATTGATTCAAAGTGTCATTTGGATTGTGCCTCATGTTGAATAACTATTTTTTAAAGCCTCAATGTTACCAAAATTGCAATTTTTACAGACTTTTTCTCCTACTCAGAAGCTTCCACTTCTACCATTTTCAGGAATAAAAATGTTTCTAAAAACACTTATTTTAGTTCCAATAGTGATAATTCACATGCAATAGTCATTTACAGTCAACAAATTAAACATTATGAAATTACCATTTTTGACCATCTGAAGAAAGTTCGACACGTTACGGGTCATTGTTTTTCACCAGAAAATTGATTTTTTTGACTGTAGAAAAATTGATTCAAAATGTCATTTGGATTGTTCCTCATTTTGAATAAATACTTTTTAAAGCCTCAATGTGACCAAAATTGACATTTTTACAGACTTTCTCTCCAACACAGAAGCTTAAATTTCGACCAATTTCAGGTTCTAAACACACTTATTTTAGTTCCGAAAGTGATAATTCACATGTGTTAGAAATGGGATTTCTGGTTGGCTAGGGCTTGCGCCAAAGCCAGGCAGAAACCACCACTCTAGTCAGGGCAAGGAAGTTACACGCCAAAGATAACCCCTGCTCACCCCCTTGGTAGCTTGGCACGAGCAGTCAGGCTTATCTCTGAGGCGATGTGTAAAGCGTTTGCGCGCGCACCCAGCAACAACACCCAAGGCCCACCACAAAGGAAACTCCACACAAGGTATTCTATAAAAATAACCTTTGTATTATACACAACACATTAGATAAAAACACACACTCTACAATGTGCCAACAGGCACGGGCAGAATTTACAAGGGATTATATGTACAGGGGACAGGGCCACATGGACCACTGTCAGGAATTAGCACTCTTAGAACATAACACAAATTACCAAGTGTACATGTAGAACATAACCAGTATCTACTGGCGCAATAATGACCTCAGCGTCATCACACTAGCATCAGGTATAAAACCTATCCTGCATCCATCACAGGGGCATAAATCACATTATGCAATTCTCGCAAGTCTAACGCCTTAGACCTAGCCACCTAAGTATACCTACACTAGGGGCGTACATAACACAGGGAAGTACATTCTCCCTACCATCAACCTAAACAAGGTAAAACAACCTCCTAGGCAGAAATCCTATCTAGAGGTATGAAATACAGGGAGCGCAAAATATACTATACACAGTACATTTCCCAACCCCATAAGCATGAACACAAGGTGCGCAAAACATACTACACCGTACATTTCCTAGCACCAAAATCGCATTAGAGTCCAGGTTGCGCCAGAACCTAAACGTAGCAGCTGCCCACTACCTGCTGGGCAGCTGGGGACAAGCACAGGGCCTAAACGCTGCAGCTGGCGCTAAGTGCTGCGCAGCTGGGGAAGGCAAATAAGGCAGGGGCTCTCAATAGCCCCTGAAACAATAGGCCAAAACGTGGGAGCCATCTGGCTCAGAAAGTAACATGTCCCCATGGAGCGCACGGGCTCCTGAAATAACTGGGCACCAATATCGAAACTCGGGGTAGGCACCCGCCAGGCAGCTGCACGGGGAAATCCCTCCCTCCAGACAGCAGCGCATCGCTGCGGAGCTCCAGCGCTCCTACGGGCAACATAAAGCAAGGTAGCGCTCCCAGGGCGCTAGAAGGCTGCACCAAGCCTTGGTAAAGCAAAAGGACCAGCAAAAAGGTCCCCACGGTCCTGAGGGCATCCAGGGGGCAAGGTAGGGCCCAGGGGCCAGCACACAGGGCCCTCCAGCAGGGAGGTAGCCCCCATGGCGGTCCCTCCTGGGCCCCACCAGCAGCAAGCCCCCCTCTGTCAGGATCCAAGAAGAGAACAGTTTCTGTGGGGACACAGCCCCATTTTTATACAGCAAACCCCTTTGTTCTGGGTTCAGGGTGAGGGGGAAAACCAGTCGCAGCTGGTTGGGGAGCACCCTTGATGTGCTCAGCCCCTCACTCTATTCACTGGCAGGGCTAGGGTCGTCAGTCGCACCACAGGGGGCGGAGCCAGCATTGTGTGTGGAAAACCCTGTCCTATTCAGGACCCAGGTGTACTCCTCCCACCCATCTAGCTGCTGATCTCCCCATTCACCACTGGGTGACTCATCCTGACTCTGGGGAATCCCTAGCCCGTCACATGACATGACCAGCCAATCACGCGACAGACACACTGCACACAGAAGTGCCCACCTCTAGAAGTGGCACTTCCATACTAGGTACATGCACGCCGCACACATCATCGCGCAGCATTCACTCCCACGAGTCCGCACATACCAAACTCGGGCCTGCACACCCCACGCATCAGGAACTACTAGGGACACATACATTCCCCATGCATTCCTATGGGAAGGCAGGCCTATCTCACCACATGCACTCAGAGCACGCACGCACTTTACCCTGGGACACAGGGAAAGTGTGCAGAAACCAAAAAAATCACCACACCAAGTCACCAATAAAAAGCAAAAAGTTCAGGGGTGAACCTGCCAGAAGGGCCAAGTCCAACACAACCCCCTTCCAGCCAAAACGCAGGGCAGACCAATCACCACCGTGATGGTCTTCCCTGCTTAGGGCGATAGAACACGGACGCAGGCCCGCACTGCAGGGACACTCTCCTGTTCTACGCCATTCTCAATCAACATGGTTCCATCTGAAAAAAAAAAACAACCGAAAAGAACTCAGGCCCAACTAGGCTACCCCACTGGTACTACCTAGTTGTCCACGGCCAGGACCAGGCCCTAGGCCACCCAGATACCACTGATCCTTGCCAAACCCAGAGTGGGGGGTAGTAACCCCTGGCATACAAGCCATTCTCCACTCTCCCTCTCAGTGTAGTTCCCCACTACCACTGATCCTTCAACCTAGGGTCCGCACCCTCAGGCTGACCAGAGGTCACGGGCCAGAATGCCCCACCCTACCTCTACTTCTGGGGTTCCGCACCCTCCCAGGGAAGCACCCACCAGAACACAACTCTCCCACCAGTTTAGGACCTCTCTCCACCAACTGGTCTACCACCTGGGATCCAAGGGGTCAGAGGCGAGGACTCCCTCCCTCTGCACCCCCTTCCACTGTAGAGCAGGGTCTCTTCACTTAAGATGAGCCCCACCTGCCCTCAGGACTACAGCCGCCCTTACGTCCAGATCCGGAAACACCGACTACTGGCTCCACAACCGAGGGACGTACCCTTTGGTCAGATGCCTGGCGAACCAGGACTTAACGAGGGTGACCCATAACTAATGGGTCGTGTGACAGTCTGCCTGGCGCTGATCTCACTACCTCCTGTCCATCTGACAGTGCGTGCAGACCCCCCAGGACAGAAGTGGTGACACCACGGTCACTCAGTGGCGACACAGCCCTCCCGGCTGGTCCCTGACCTACTGGTTCCCACTGGGGAATCCCTCCCCCTCTCACCCCTCCCTCTGGACTTCCGCACCCTCCCAACTGGAGCGGTACCGCCAGACACCAGGACTACTGGAGCTCTGATTACAGACGCTCCACGCCCTCTAGACACTGGGAGATCCTCCTCAAATGACCTATTGGTACAGCCTAGGCCCCCGACCTGATGTTCCCTAAAGAAACCATCCAGGCCCTGACACTGGGTTTCGGGCACCTGGAGACACGCAGTCCCACCCACTCCTTCTCCGCAGAGACAGGACGTGAGCCCCTACACCGAGACCTAGCTGGGCTACTCTGAACCTCTTCCACCACGCTGGGCTGGAAGACACCTCAGCCACTACTTTTGGAATCACTCCCCAATGCAAGTTCCCTATCCCAGAGAACTCACATCCAATCAACCAGCAAGCTCCTTATTTCAGAGAACTCACACCATTCAGCCACACTCACACCCCCCAGACTAGTAAGACAGTTTCTACCGCCCCTGATTTCTCAACCTGACCACCACGTGACACAGGTACTATCACTCTGGGAACTGGGAATGGGACATTCACATTCATCCAGCGCATTACACATTCATCCCCAAACCCCTCCCAAGACTGGTAAGACAGTTTCTACCGCCCCTGATTTCTCAACCTGACCACCACGTGACACAGGTACCACTACCCCTGGAACTGGGAATAGGAATACATGCACTGGACACACATCTGCTGCCACCACTGGATCCCACCCTCTGGTGAATCCAGAAAACACAATGCACTAAGGGGGATGATCTACCCTCCCGAGCTAGGGACACCTAACTCACAGTGCACAAGAAACACATTTCCAAAGAAAAGACAATTAAAAACAAACTTAAAACAATAATCCCTATACCATGTGATTTATCTAAATGCAGAGTTTTGTAGTGCAGCCAGTTGCTGCTGCGGTACAGCGCAAACGCAAGTCCAAATCCCACCGCTGATCACCAATGTTAGAAATGGGATTTCTGGTTGGCTAGGGCTTGCGCCAAAGCCAGGCAGAAACCACCACTCTAGTCAGGGCAAGGAAGTTACACGCCAAAGATAACCCCTGCTCACCCCCTTGGTAGCTTGGCACGAGCAGTCAGGCTTATCTCTGAGGCGATGTGTAAAGCGTTTGCGCGCTCACCCAGCAACAACACCCAAGGCCCACCACAAAGGAAACTCCACACAAGGTATTCTATAAAAATAACCTTTGTATTATACACAACACATTAGATAAAAACACACACTCTACAATGTGCCAACAGGCACGGGCAGAATTTACAAGTGATTATATGTACAGGGGACAGGGCCACATGGACCACTGTCAGGAATTAGCACTCTTAGAAAATAACACAAATTACCAAGTGTACATGTAGAACATAACCAGTATCTACTGGCGCAATAATGACCTCAGCGTCATCACACTAGCATCAGGTATAAAACCTATCCTGCATCCATCACAGGGGCATAAATCACATTATGCAATTCTCGCAAGTCTAACGCCTTAGACCTAGCCACCTAAGTATACCTACACTAGGGGCGTACATAACACAGGGAAGTACATTCTCCCTACCATCAACCTAAACAAGGTAAAACAACCTCCTAGGCAGAAATCCTATCTAGAGGTATGAAATACAGGGAGCGCAAAATATACTATACACAGTACATTTCCCAACCCCATAAGCATGAACACAAGGTGCGCAAAACATACTACACCGTACATTTCCTAGCACCAAAATCGCATTAGAGTCCAGGTTGCGCCAGAACCTAAACGCAGCAGCTGCCCACTACTTGCTGGGCAGCTGGGGACAAGCACAGGGCCTAAACGCTGCAGCTGGCACTAAGTGCTGCGCAGCTGGGGAAGGCAAATAAGGCAGGGGCTCTCAATAGCCCCTGAAACAATAGGCCAAAACGTGGGAGCCATCTGGCTCAGAAAGTAACATGTCCCCATGGAGCGCACGGGCTCCTGAAATAACTGGGCACCAATATCGAAACTCGGGGTAGGCACCCGCCGGGCAGCTGCACGGGGAAATCCCTCCCTCCAGACAGCAGCGCATCGCTGCGGAGCTCCAGCGCTCCTACGGGCAACATAAAGCAAGGTAGCGCTCCCAGGGCGCTAGAAGGCTGCACCAAGCCTTGGTAAAGCAAAAGGACCAGCAAAAATGTCCCCACGGTCCTGAGGGCATCCAGGGGGCAAGGTAGGGCCCAGGGGCCAGCACACAGGGCCCTCCAGCAGGGAGGTAGCCCCCATGGCGGTCCCTCCTGGGCCCCACCAGCAGCAAGCCCCCCTCTGTCAGGATCCAAGAAGAGAACAGTTTCTGTGGGGACACAGCCCCATTTTTATACAGCAAACCCCTTTGTTCTGGGTTCAGGGTGAGGTAAAAATTGCGATTTTTACAGACTTTTTCTCCTACTCAGAATCTTCTATTTCGACCAATTTCAGGCATTAAAATGACTCTAAACACACCTATTGTAGTTCCAAAAGTGATAATTCATATGCAATAGACATTTACAGTAAAAAAATTAAACATTAAAAAATTACCATTTCTGACCATCTGGAGAAAGTTCGACAGGTCAAGGGTCATCGTTTTTCATCAGAAAATTGATTTTTTGGACTGTAGAATAATTGATTCAAAATGTCATTTGGATTGTGCCCCATGTTGAATAAATACTTTTTAAAGCCTCAATGTTACCAAAATTGACATTTTTCCAGACTCTTTCTCCTACTCAGACACCTCTTTTTTGACCAATTTCAGGCATTAAAATGCCTCTAAACACACTTATTTTAGATCCAAAAGTGATAATTCACATGCAATAGTCATTTACAGTCAAAAAAATAAACATCAAAAAATTACCATTTCTAACCATCTGGAGAAAGTTCGAAAGGTCACGGTTCATTGTTTTTCATCAGAAAATGAATTTTTTGGACTGTAGAAAAATTGATTCAAAATGTCATTTGGATTGTGCCTCATGTTGAATAAATACTTTTTAAAACCTCAATTTGACCAAAATTGCCATTTTTACAAACTTTTTCTCCTACTCAGAATCTTCTATTTCGACCAATTTCAGGCATTAAAAAGACTCTAAACACACCTATTTTAGTTCCAAAAGTGATAATTCATATGCAATAGACATTTACAGAAACAAAATTAAACATTAAAAAATTTACATTTTTGACTATCTGGAGAAAGTTTGACAGGTCACGGGTCATCGTTTTTCATCAGAAAATTGATTTACTGGACTGCAGAAAAATTGATTCAAAGTGTCATTTGGATTGTGCCTCATGTTGAATAACTATTTTTTGAAGCCTCAATGTTACCAAAATTGCAATTTTTACAGACTTTTTCTCCTACTCAGAAGCTTCCACTTCTACCATTTTCAGGAATTAAAATGTTTCTAAAAACACTTATTTTAGTTCCAATAGTGATAATTCACATGCAATAGTCATTTACAGTCAAAAAACTTAAACATTAAGAAATTACCATTTTTGACCATCTGGAGAAAGTTCGACAGGTCACGAGTCATCGTTTTTCATCAGAAAATTAATTTTTTGGACAGTAGAAAAATTGATTCAAAATGTCATTTGGATTGTGCCTCATGTTAAATAACTGTTTTATAAAGCCTCAATGTTACCAAAATTGCAATTTTTACAGACTTTTTCTCCTACTCAGAAGCTTAAATTTCGACCAATTTCAGGCTTTAAAATGACTCTAAACACACTTATTTTAGTTCCGAAAGTGATGATTCACATGCAATAGTCATTTACAGTCTAAAAATTAAATATGAAAAAATTACCATTTCTGACCATCTGGAGAAAGATCGACAGGTCACGGGTCATCGTTTTTCATAAGAAAGATGATTTTCTGGACTGCAGAAAAATTGATTCAAAATGTTATTTGGATTGTGCCTCATGTTGAATAACTATTTTTTAAAGCCTCAATGTTACCAAAATTGCCATTTTTACAGACTTTTTCTCCTACTCAGAAGCTTCAATTTTGACCAATTTCAGGCATTAAAATGACTCTAAACACACTTATTTTAGTTCCAAAAGTGATAATTCACATGCAATAGTCATTTACAGTAAAAAAATGAAACATTACAAAATTACCATTTCTGACCTTCTGGAGAAAGTTCGACAGGTCACGGGTCATCATTTTTCATCAGAAAATTAATTTTTTGGACAGTAGAAAAATTGATTCAAAATGTCATTTGGATTGTGCCTCATGTTGAATAACTGTTTTTTAAAGCCTCAATGTTACCAAAATTGCAATTTTTACAGATTTTTTCTCCTACTCAGAAGCTTAAATTTCGACCAATTTCAGGCTTTAAAATGACTCTAAACACACTTATTTTAGTTCCGAAAGTGATAATTCACATGCAATAGTCATTTACAGTCTAAAAATTAAATATGAAAAAATTACCATTTCTGACCATCTGGAGAAAGCTTGACAGGTCACGGGTCATTGTTTTTCATCAGAAAATTGATTTACTGGACTGCAGAAAAATTGATTCAAAGTGTCATTTGGATTGTGCCTCATGTTGAATAACTATTTTTTAAAGCCTCAATGTTACCAAAATTGCAATTTTTACAGACTTTTTCTCCTACTCAGAAGCTTCCTCTTCTACCATTTTCAGGAATTAAAATGTTTCTAAAAACACTTATTTTAGTTCCAATAGTGATAATTCACATGCAATAGTCATTTACAGTCAAAAAATTAAACATTAAAAAATTACCATTTCTGACCATCTGGAGAAAGTTCGACAGGTCAAGGGTCATTGTTTTTCATCAGAAAATTGATTTTTTTTGACTGTAGAAAAATTGATTCAAAATGTCATTTGGATTGTTCCTCATTTTGAATAAATACTTGTTAAAGCCTCAATGTTACCAAAATTGACATTTTTACAGACTCTTTCTCCTACTCAGAAGCTTGTATTTCGACCAATATCAGGCATTAAAATGACTCTAAACACACTTATTTTAGTTCCAAAAGTGATAATTCACATGCAATATTCATTTACAGTCAAAAAATGAAACATTACAAAATTACCATTTCTGACCTTCTGGAGAAAGTGCGACAGGTCACGGGTCATCGTTTTTCATCAGAAAATTAATTTTTTGGACAGTAGAAAAATTGATTCAAAATGTCATTTGGATTGTGCCTCATGTTGAATAACTGTTTTTTAAAGCCTCAATGTTACCAAAATTGCAATTTTTACAGACTTTTTCTCCTACTCAGAAGCTTAAATTTTGACCAATTCCAGGCTTTAAAATGACTCTGAACACACTTATTTTAGTTCCGAAAGTGATAATTCACATGCAATAGTCATTTACAGTCTAAAAATTAAATATTAAAAGATTACCATTTCTGACCATCTGGAGAAAGTTTGACAGGTCACTAGTCATCATTTTTCATCAGAAAATTAATTTTTTGGACAGTAGAAAAATTGATTCAAAATGTCATTTGGATTGTGCCTCATGTTGAATAACTGTTTTTTAAAGCCTCAATGTTACCAAAATTGCAATTTTTACAGACTTTTTCTCCTACTCAGAAGCTTAAATTTCGACCAATTTCAGGCTTTAAAATGACTCTAAACACACTTATTTTAGTTCCGAAAGTGATAATTCACATGCAATAGTCATTTACAGTCTAAAAATTAAATATGAAAAAATTACCATTTCTGACCATCTGGAGAAAGATCGACAGGTCACGGGTCATCGTTTTTCATAAGAAAGATGATTTTCTGGACTGCAGAAAAATTGATTCAAAATGTTATTTGGATTGTGCCTCATGTTGAATAACTATTTTTTAAAGCCTCAATGTTACCAAAATTGCCATTTTTACAGACTTTTTCTCCTACTCAGAAGCTTCAATTTTGACCAATTTCAGGCATTAAAATGACTCTAAACACACTTATTTTAGTTCCAAAAGTGATAATTCACATGCAATAGTCATTTACAGTCAAAAAATGAAACATTACAAAATTACCATTTCTGACCTTCTGGAGAAAGTTCGACAGGTCACGAGTCATCGTTTTTCATCAGAAAATTAATTTTTTGGACAGTAGAAAAATTGATTCAAAATGTCATTTGGATTGTGCCTCATGTTGAATAACTGTTTTTTAAAGCCTCAATGTTACCAAAATTGCAATTTTTACAGACTTTTTCTCCTACTCAGAAGCTTAAATTTCGACCAATTTCAGGCTTTAAAATGACTCTAAACACACTTATTTTAGTTCCGAAAGTGATAATTCACATGCAATAGTCATTTACAGTCTAAAAATTAAATATGAAAAAATTAACATTTCTGACCATCTGGAGAAAGTTTGACAGGTCACGGGTCATCGTTTTTCATCAGAAAATTGATTTACTGGACTGCAGAAAAATTGATTCAAAGTGTCATTTGGATTGTGCCTCATGTTGAATAACTATTTTTTAAAGCCTCAATGTTACCAAAATTGCCATTTTTACAGACTTTTTCTTCTACTCAGAAGCTTCAATTTTGACCAATTTCAGGCATTAAAATGACTCTAAACACACCTATTTTAGTTCCAAAAGTGATAATTCACATGCAATAGTCATTTACAGTCAAAAAATGAAACATTACAAAATTACCATTTCTGACCTTCTGGAGAAAGTTCGACAGGTCACGGGTCATCATTTTTCATCAGAAAATTAATTTTTTGGACAGTAGAAAAATTGATTCAAAATGTCATTTGGATTGTGCCTCATGTTGAATAACTGTTTTTTAAAGTCTCAATGTTACCAAAATTGCAATTTTTACAGACTTTTTCTCCTACTCAGAAGCTTAAATTTCGACCAATTTCAGGCTTTAAAATGACTCTAAACACACTTATTTTAGTTCCGAAAGTGATAATTCACATGCAATGGTCACTTACAGTCTAAAAATTAAATATTAAAAAATTACCATTTCTGACAATCTGGAGAAAGTTTGACAGGTCACGGGTCATCGTTTTTCATCAGAAAATTGATTTACTGGACTGCAGAAAAATTGATTCAAAGTGTCATTTGGATTGTGCCTCATGTTGAATAACTATTTTTTAAAGCCTCAATGTTACCAAAATTGCAATTTTTACAGACTTTTTCTCCTACTCAGAAGCTTCCTCTTCTACCATTTTCAGGAATTAAAATGTTTCTAAAAACACTTATTTTAGTTCCAATAGTGATAATTCACATGCAATAGTCATTTACAGTCAAAAAATTAAACATTAAAAAATTACCATTTCTGACCATCTGGAGAAAGTTCGACAGGTCAAGGGTCATTGTTTTTCATCAGAAAATTGATTTTTTTTTACTGTAGAAAAATTGATTCAAAATGTCATTTGGATTGTTCCTCATTTTGAATAAATACTTGTTAAAGCCTCAATGTTACCAAAATTGACATTTTTACAGACTCTTTCTCCTACTCAGAAGCTTGTATTTCGACCAATATCAGGCATTAAAATGACTCTAAACACACTTATTTTAGTTCCAAAAGTGATAATTCACATGCAATAGTCATTTACAGTCAAAAAATGAAACATTACAAAATTACCATTTCTGACCTTCTGGAGAAAGTTCGACAGGTCACGGGTCATCGTTTTTCATCAGAAAATTAATTTTTTGGACAGTAGAAAAATTGATTCAAAATGTCATTTGGATTGTGCCTCATGTTGAATAACTGTTTTTTAAAGCCTCAATGTTACCAAAATTGCAATTTTTACAGACTTTTTCTCCTACTCAGAAGCTTAAATTTCGACCAATTTCAGGCTTTAAAATGACTCTGAACACACTTATTTTAGTTCCGAAAGTGATAATTCACATGCAATAGTCATTTACAGTCTAAAAATTAAATATTAAAAAATTACCATTTCTGACCATCTGGAGACAGTTTGACAGGTCACGGGTCATCGTTTTTCATCAGAAAATTGATTTACTGGACTGCAGAAAAATTGATTCAAAGTGTCATTTGGATTGTGCCTCATGTTGAATAACTATTTTTTAAAGCCTCAATGTTACCAAAATTGCAATTTTTACAGACTTTTTATCCTACTCAGACTTCCTCTTCTACCATTTTCATGAATTAAAATGTTTCTAAAAACACTTATTTTAGTTCCAATAGTGATAATTCACATGCAATAGTCATTTACAGTCAAAAAATTAAACATTAAGAAATTACCATTTTTGACCATCTGGAGAAAGTTCGACAGGTTACGGGTCATTGTTTTTCAACAGAAAATTGATTTTTTTTTTATTGTAGAAAAATTGATTCAAAATGTCATTTGGATTGTTCCTCATTTTGAATAAATACTTTTTAAAGCCTCAATGTGACCAAGATTGACATTTTTACAGACTCTTTCTCCAACTCAGAAGCTTGTATTTCGACCAATATCAGGCATTAAAATGACTCTAAACACACTTATTTTAGTTCCAAAAGTGATAATTCACATGCAATAGTCATTTACAGTCAAAAAATGAAACATTACAAAATTATCATTTCTGACCTTCTGGAGAAAGTTCGACAGGTCACGGGTCATCGTTTTTCATCAGAAAATTAATTTTTGGGACAGTAGAAAAATTGATTCAAAATGTCATTTGGATTGTGCCTCATGTTGAATAACTGTTTTTTAAAGCCTCAATGTTACCAAAATTGCAATTTTTACAGACTTTTTCTCCTACTCAGAAGCTTCTATTTCGAACAATTTGAGGCTTTAAAATGACTCTAAACACACCTATTTTAGTTCCAAAAGTGATAATTCACATGCAATAGTCATTTACAGTCAAAAAATGAAACATTACAAAATTATCATTTCTGACCTTCTGGAGAAAGTTCGACAGGTCACGGGTCATCGTTTTTCATCAGAAAATTAATTTTTGGGACAGTAGAAAAATTGATTCAAAATGTCATTTGGATTGTGCCTCATGTTGAATAACTGTTTTTTAAAGCCTCAATGTTACCAAAATTGCAATTTTTACAGACTTTTTCTCCTACTCAGAAGCTTAAATTTCGACCAATTTCAGGCTTTAAAATGACTCTAAACACACTTATTTTAGTTCCGAAAGTGATAATTCACATGCAATAGTCATTTACAGTCTAAAAATTAAATATGAAAAAATTACCATTTCTGACCATCTGGAGAAAGATCGACAGGTCACGGGTCATCGTTTTTCATAAGAAAGTTGATTTTCTGGACTGCAGAAAAATTGATTCAAAATGTTATTTGGATTGTGCCTCATGTTGAATAACTATTTTTTAAAGCCTCAATGTTACCAAAATTGCCATTTTTACAGACTTTTTCTCCTACTCAGAAGCTTCTATTTCGACCAATTTCAGGCATTCAAATGACTCTAAACACACTTATTTTAGTTCCAAAAGTTGTAATTCACATGCAATAGTCATTTTCAGTCAAAAAATTAAACATTAAAAAATTACCATTTCTGATCATCTGGATAAAGTTCGACAGGTCACGGATCATCCTTTTCCTTCAGAAAATTGATTTTTAGGACTGTAGAAAAATGGATTCAACATTTCATTTGGATTGTGCCTCATGTTGAATAACTACTTTTTAAAGCCTCAATGTGACCAAATTTGCCATTTTTACAGACTTTTCTCCTACTCAGAAACCACTTTTTTGACCAATTTCAGGCTTTAAAATGAATCTAAACACACTTATTTTAGTTCCAAAAGTGATAATTCACATGCAATAGTCATGTACAGTCAAAAAATTAAATATGAAAAAATTAACATTTCTGACCATCTGGAGAAAGTTTGACAGGTCACGGGTCATCGTTTTTCATCAGAAAATTGATTTACTGGACTGCAGAAAAATTGATTCAAAGTGTCATTTGGATTGTGCCTCATGTTGAATAACTATTTTTTAAAGCCTCAATGTTACCAAAATTGCAATTTTTACAGACTTTTTCTCCTACTCAGAAGCTTCCACTTCTACCATTTTCAGGAATAAAAATGTTTCTAAAAACACTTATTTTAGTTCCAATAGTGATAATTCACATGCAATAGTCATTTACAGTCAAAAAATTAAACATTAAGAAATTACCATTTTTGACCATCTGGAGAAAGTTCGACAGGTTACGGGTCATTGTTTTTCACCAGAAAATTGATTTTTTTTTGACTGTAGAAAAATTGATTCAAAATGTCATTTGGATTGTTCCTCATTTTGAATAAATACTTTTTAAAGCCTCAATGTGACCAAGATTGCCATTTTTACAGACTTTTTCTCCTACTCAGAAGCTTCAATTTTGACCAATTTCAGGCATTAAAATGACTCTAAACACACTTATTTTAGTTCCAAAAGTGATAATTCACATTCAAAAGGCATTTACAGTCAAAAAATGAAACATTAAAAAATTACCATTTCTGACCATCTGGAGAAAGTTCAACACGTCACGGGTCATCTTTTTTTATCAGAAAATTGATTTTAGGAACTATAGAAAAATTGATTCAACATGTCATTTGGATTGTGCCTCATGTTGAATAGCTAATTTTTAAAGCCTCAATGTGACCAAAATTGCCATTTTTACAGATTTTCGCTCCTACTAAGAAGCTTCTATTTCGATCATTTTCAGGAATTAAAATGTTTCTAAAAACACTTATTTTAGTTCCAAAAGTGATAATTCACATGCAATAGTCATTTACAGTCAAAAAATTAAACATTAAGAAATTACCATTTTTGACCATCTGGAGAAAGTTCGACAGGTTACGGGTCATTGTTTTTCAACAGAAAATTGATTTTTTTTTGATTGTAGAAAAATTGATTCAAAATGTCATTTGGATTGTTCCTCATTTTGAATAAATACTTTTTAAAGCCTCAATGTGACCAAGATTGACATTTTTACAGACTCTTTCTCCTACTCAGAAGCTTGTATTTCGACCAATATCAGGCATTAAAATGACTCTAAACACACTTATTTTAGTTCCAAAAGTGATAATTCACATGCAATAGTCATTTACAGTCAAAAAATGAAACATTACAAAATTATCATTTCTGACCTTCTGGAGAAAGTTCGACAGGTCACGGGTCATCGTTTTTCATCAGAAAATTAATTTTTGGGACAGTAGAAAAATTGATTCAAAATGTCATTTGGATTGTGCCTCATGTTGAATAACTGTTTTTTAAAGCCTCAATGTTACCAAAATTGCAATTTTTACAGACTTTTTCTCCTACTCAGAAGCTTCTATTTCGAACAATTTGAGGCTTTAAAATGACTCTAAACACACCTATTTTAGTTCCAAAAGTGATAATTCACATGCAATAGTCATTTACAGTCAAAAAATGAAACATTACAAAATTATCATTTCTGACCTTCTGGAGAAAGTTCGACAGGTCACGGGTCATCGTTTTTCATCAGAAAATTAATTTTTGGGACAGTAGAAAAATTGATTCAAAATGTCATTTGGATTGTGCCTCATGTTGAATAACTGTTTTTTAAAGCCTCAATGTTACCAAAATTGCAATTTTTACAGACTTTTTCTCCTACTCAGAAGCTTAAATTTCGACCAATTTCAGGCTTTAAAATGACTCTAAACACACTTATTTTAGTTCCGAAAGTGATAATTCACATGCAATAGTCATTTACAGTCTAAAAATTAAATATGAAAAAAATTACCATTTCTGACCATCTGGAGAAAGATCGACAGGTCACGGGTCATCGTTTTTCATAAGAAAGTTGATTTTCTGGACTGCAGAAAAATTGATTCAAAATGTTATTTGGATTGTGCCTCATGTTGAATAACTATTTTTTAAAGCCTCAATGTTACCAAAATTGCCATTTTTAC
This sequence comes from Triturus cristatus, assembly GCF_964204655.1. Lineage (NCBI taxonomy): Eukaryota > Metazoa > Chordata > Amphibia > Caudata > Salamandridae > Triturus > Triturus cristatus. Next base: position 204,265,429 of record NC_140588.1, on the reverse strand, counting down.
AGACTTTTTCTCCTACTCAGAAGCTTCTATTTCGACCAATTTCAGGCATTCAAATGACTCTAAACACACTTATTTTAGTTCCAAAAGTTGTAATTCACATGCAATAGTCATTTTCAGTCAAAAAATTAAACATTAAAAAATTACCATTTCTGATCATCTGGATAAAGTTCGACAGGTCACGGATCATCCTTTTCCTTCAGAAAATTGATTTTTAGGACTGTAGAAAAATGGATTCAACATTTCATTTGGATTGTGCCTCATGTTGAATAACTACTTTTTAAAGCCTCAATGTGACCAAATTTGCCATTTTTACAGACTTTTCTCCTACTCAGAAACCACTTTTTTGACCAATTTCAGGCTTTAAAATGAATCTAAACACACTTATTTTAGTTCCAAAAGTGATAATTCACATGCAATAGTCATGTACAGTCAAAAAATTAAATATGAAAAAATTAACATTTCTGACCATCTGGAGAAAGTTTGACAGGTCACGGGTCATCGTTTTTCATCAGAAAATTGATTTACTGGACTGCAGAAAAATTGATTCAAAGTGTCATTTGGATTGTGCCTCATGTTGAATAACTATTTTTTAAAGCCTCAATGTTACCAAAATTGCAATTTTTACAGACTTTTTCTCCTACTCAGAAGCTTCCACTTCTACCATTTTCAGGAATAAAAATGTTTCTAAAAACACTTATTTTAGTTCCAATAGTGATAATTCACATGCAATAGTCATTTACAGTCAAAAAATTAAACATTAAGAAATTACCATTTTTGACCATCTGGAGAAAGTTCGACAGGTTACGGGTCATTGTTTTTCACCAGAAAATTGATTTTTTTTTGACTGTAGAAAAATTGATTCAAAATGTCATTTGGATTGTTCCTCATTTTGAATAAATACTTTTTAAAGCCTCAATGTGACCAAGATTGCCATTTTTACAGACTTTTTCTCCTACTCAGAAGCTTCAATTTTGACCAATTTCAGGCATTAAAATGACTCTAAACACACTTATTTTAGTTCCAAAAGTGATAATTCACATTCAAAAGGCATTTACAGTCAAAAAATGAAACATTAAAAAATTACCATTTCTGACCATCTGGAGAAAGTTCAACACGTCACGGGTCATCTTTTTTTATCAGAAAATTGATTTTAGGAACTATAGAAAAATTGATTCAACATGTCATTTGGATTGTGCCTCATGTTGAATAGCTAATTTTTAAAGCCTCAATGTGACCAAAATTGCCATTTTTACAGATTTTCGCTCCTACTAAGAAGCTTCTATTTCGATCATTTTCAGGAATTAAAATGTTTCTAAAAACACTTATTTTAGTTCCAAAAGTGATAATTCACATGCAATAGTCATTTACAGTCAAAAAATTAAACTTTAAGAAATTACCATTTCTGACCATCTGGAGAAAGTTCGACAGGTCACAGGTCATCGTTTTTCATCGGGAAATTGATTTTCTGGGCTGCAGAAAAATTGATTCAAAATGACATTTGGATTGTGCCTCATTTTGAATAACTAGTTTTTTAAAGCCTCAATGTTACCAAAATTGCCATTTTTACAGACTTTTTCTCCTACTCAGAAGCTTCTATTTCGATCAATTTCAGGCATTAAAATGCCTCTAAACACACTTATTTTAGTTTCAAAAGTGATAATTCACATGCAATAGTCATTTACAGTCAAAAAATTAAACATTAAAAAATTACCATTTCTGACCATCTGGAGAAAGTTCGACAGGTCACAGGTCATCGTTTTTCATCGGGAAATTGATTTTCTGGGCTGCAGAAAAATTGATTCAAAATGTCATTTGGATTGTGCCTCATTTTGAATAACTATTTTTTAAAGCCTCAATGTTACCAAAATTGCCATTTTTACAGACATTTTCTCCTACTCTGAATGCTTCTATTTTTACCAATTTCAGGAATTAAAATGACTCTAAACTCACCTATTTTAGCTCCAAAAGTGATAATTCACATGTAATAGTCATTTACAGTCAAAAAATTAAACATTACAAAATTACCATTTCTGACCTTCTGGAGAAAGTTCAACAGGTCACGGGTCATCGTTTTTCATCAGAAAATTAATTTTTTGGACAGTAGAAAAATTGATTCAAAATGTCATTTGGATTGTGCCTCATGTTGAATAACCATTTTTTAAAGCCTCAATGTTACCAAAATTGCAATTTTTACAGATTTTTTCTCCTACTCAGAAGCTTAAATTTAGACCAATTTCAGGCTTTAAAAGGACTCTAAACACACTTATTTTAGTTCCGAAAGTGATAATTCACATGCAATAGTCATTTACAGTCTAAAAATTAAAAATGAAAAAATTACCATTTCTAATCATCTAGATAAAGTTCAACAGGTCACGGATCATCCTTTTCCTTCAGAAAATTGATTTTTAGGACTGTAGAAAAATGGATTCAACATGTCATTTGGATTGTGCCTCATGTTGAATAACTACTTTTTACAGCCTCAATGTGACCAAATTTGCCATTTTTACAGACTTTTCTCCTACTCAGAAACCTATTTTTTGACCAATTTCAGGCTTTAAAATGAATCTAAACACACTTATTTTAGTTCCAAAAGTGATAATTCACATGCAATAGTCATTTACAGTCAAAAAATTAAACATTAAAAAATTACCATTTCTGACCATCTGGAGAAAGTTCGACATGGTCATCGTTTTTCATCAGAAAATTGATTTTCTGGACTGCAGAAAAATTGATTCAAAGTTTCATTTGGATTGTGCCTCATGTTGAATAACTATTTTTTAAAGCCTCAATATTACTGTTAGAACCGGCGGTCTCTAGTTGGCAGAGGTATACACTTCTGACAAATAGGGACCAACCAACTCTAGTCAGGGAAAGGGGATTACACACTCAGATAACCCCTGCTACCCCCTTGGTAGCTTGGCAGAGCAGACAGGCTTATCTCAGAGGCAGTGTGTTAAGCATTTATGACCACATACAGTAATAAAGTGAATACACTACAGATGGACACGACACAGAAGTTATTATAAAAATAGTATTTTTATATAAGGCTTAGCACAAGACCAAATAACGACAAAAATATACCACAGTCTTAATAAATACTCTTTGGAAGGAAAGATAATAGTTCAAGTAAGGTTTCTTCTTGGCAAATAGTTATTTAGCAAAGTATTCTTCTGAGCACGGTTCTTTGGCAACAATGTAACCCCCACAGGAGTCACACGACGTCTAGTCTACCAGATTCCCAAGGTCCGGCGTCGACCGCGAGGAGCGCTACGTCGAGCCTGGAGCCGCAACAGACCCCACAAGTACAGTACCTTGAGAAACGAAGAAAATGATGATCCACGGCGTCGAGATGTCGGCGTCGAGGTCGGCGTCGATCGTGTCTCGGAGTCGGGTCAATCCGCAGCGGCGTCGAGGGATGTCGGGCTGGAGCAGCGCTCACGGCGTCGAGAAGGCGTCGAGTCGATGCGATCAGCAGCGGCGTCAGGACGGGGTCGCTTGGAGGTAGAGCCGATACTCACTCCTCACTGGCGTTGATACCGGCGTCAAGACGGGGTCACTTGGAGCCGGGGCCGATACCCACTGCTCACTGGCGTTGCTGCTGGCGTCGATCGGGCCCGGCGGCCGGCGTCGAAGGCTCGGGACACTGGAGCCGTTACTCACGGTGTCGAGCTGGATTCGGCGGCGTCGGCGGCGTCGAGACGGCAGATTTTCCCTTGTGTACTGGAATCAACACTTTCCAGTAATTCAGCAAATGGTGAAGTCCTTTGGCCCTGTGACTTCAGCAGGAGACTGGCACTCTTCCAGTCCTTGGAGATTTCCTAGCAAGTGTTCAGAGAGTACACACCAAGTTCCTCTCTCCTTGTTCCTTGGCAAAAATAAAGAAGCAGCTTCCAGGTTCCTCCACAGCAAAACAGCACTCTGGCAGAAAGGGGAGGCAAGTCCTTAGATCAGCAGGCTTCTTGTCCTTGGTACAGGTTTCCTTGTCAGAAGTGATCTGAGTTCTTGGTTCAGGGGTCCTTCTCTTATACCCCTTTTTCCCTTTGTTCCCTTTGTCCAAGCAGGGCGATTCCCACCATCTCAGGTTTGTTGTGGGTGTTGCCAGGCAGAGGCACCTGGCCTATTCACTGAGCAGGGCAGAGTCCTCAGCCGCCCAGCAGGAGGCGGAGCCAGTATTGTGTCAGGCAGGGCAGGCTACTCTTCCCTCACTCTATGTGTAAACGCCCCATTCACCCCACACTGACTCATTCAGACCTCTGGAGCCACCCAGCCCCTGACACACACACCAAACCAGCAGAGACCGGTAGATAGTTGGACAAGAAAATAGCCACTTTCTAAAAGTGCTATTTTCAAACATAGAATTTAAAAACCATCCATCCTAAAGGGTGTGTTATTAAATTCTGAGTTCAGGGATACTAAACTCGACTTGCTACCATGCTCCCTGAGTCAGATAGATTATAATGGAGTTAATAATCAGTCTGCCCAGTCTGGCCTATTGGAGGCAGGTAGCCCTTCAATAGTGAAAAACGAAAATGGCTGTAATTCACTATTAGGTCATGCCACACACATCAGGGCATGACCTACCTTTTACCAACAATGCACCCTGCCCTGGGGCCTACCATAGAGGTGTCTGAAGTGTGGCAAAGGGAAGGTTTAGAGACTGGTAAGTAGGTTTCCTTACCAAGTCGACATGGCAGTCAGGGACTGCACGCAGGCGCTGCGGTGGCAGGCCTGAGACACATTTTACACGCTGCTTCTGTGGGTGGCACAACCAGTGCTGCAAGCCCACCAGCAGCAGTTAACTTACACGCCCTTGGCACACGCAGTGCACTAGACTAGGGTCTGAACAGTAAGTCAACCAAGCCAATCATGGTAACACCAATCAATGTAACAATTTAACATAGGGAGCACTTGCACTGTGGCACTGATCAGCAGTGGCACAGTGCCCAAAGCAATAATCCAGCAAAAACATCGTAAACAGAGGAGGCAAACAGAAAAAAATGGAGGAGAGACTCATGCCAATGATGCCAGGTCTAACACGTGTCCCCTCCAGCTGAAATGTGGGGAGAACTACCCTTCACCCAGGGAGTCCTCATCACTAAGGCGGAAAAATCTGGACAGACCATCAGCATTGGCGTGATCTGTACCAGGGCGGTGTTCCACCGTAAAGTCCATCCCCTGTAGGGAAATGGACCACCTCAACAGCTTTGGGTTCTCACCCCTCATCTGCATTAACCATCTGAGGGGCCTGTGGTCTGTCTGAACCCGGAAGTGAGTCCCAAACAGGTAGGGTCTTAGCTTCTTCAGCGCCCAGACCACAGCAAATGCGTCACGCTCTATCGCACTCCACCTTTGTTCCCTGGGAAGTAACCTCCGGCTGATGAAGGCTACAGGTAAGTCTCGGCCCTCCTCATTCATCTGTGCTAGAACAGCCCCCACACCATGCTCTGAAGCGTCCGTCTGGACAATGAATTCTTTTGAAAAGTCGGGTGCCTGGAGGACCGGTGCTGTACACATTGCAGTTTTCAGGGTGTCAAAGGCTTTCTGACAGGCGTCAGTCCAGATCACAAGTCTCGGCTGCTTCCGGGAAGTCAGCGAGGTCAAGGGGTGCACAATGTTGCCAGACCCCTTGACAAACCTCCTGTAGTAACCCGTGAGACCCAAGAAGGCTCTCACCTGAGTCTGGGTTTTGGGCGGTTCCCAAGCCAGGATGGTATCTATCTTGGGTTGCAGGGGGGCCACCTTGCCGCTCCCTACTTGGTGCCCCAAGTACACCACTGAACCCTGCCCAATCTGGCACTTACTAGCCTTGATTGTGAGGCCTGCTCTGCGCAGGGCCAACAACACTTCCTGGAGGTGGCGCAAGTGTTCCTCCCAGCTGGCGCTGAACACTGCTATATCGTCCAGGTAGGCGGCGCTGAAATCTTCCAGCCCGGCCAATACCTGGTTAACCAACCTCTGGAATGTGGCAGGGGCATTCTTCATCCCAAAGGGCATCACACGGAACTGGTAGTGCCCATCTGGTGTGGAGAATGCAGACCTCTCTTTTGCCCCATCAGTCAAGGCGATCTGCCAGTACCCAGACGTTAGATCAAACGTACTAAGGTACCGGGCAGCCCCCAACCGATCGATGAGCTCATCAGCTCTGGGGATGGGGTGCGCGTCAGTCTTGGTGACCGAATTGAGTCCTCGGTAATCCACACAGAACCGAAGTTCTGGTGAAGCACCAGGCGCTGCAGCCTTTGGGACCAAGACCACTGGGCTGGCACAAGGACTGCTAGAGGACTCAACCACCCCTAAGGCAAACATCTTGGAGACCTCCTCCTTGATGTATGCTCTGACCTTGTCAGTCACCCTGTAGGCCTTGTGCCTCACAGGAGTGCTGTCCCCGGTGTCCACATCATGGACACACCACTGAGTGACACCAGGGACTAAGGAGAACAGATCAGGGAATTGTACCAACAGATGGCGACAATCTTGCTGCTGCTCAGGGGTCAGTGTGTCAGAGAGGACAACACCATCCACTGACCCATCTTTTTCTTTTGCACACAGGAGGTCAGGAAGAGGCTCACTCTCCTCCTCCATCCCAGCATCTGTGGCAAGGAGCATGCCCACTTCGGACCTTTCTAAGTGGGGCTTTAACCGGTTGACATGCAGGACCCTTAAGGGGTTCCTGGGAGATTTCAAGTCCACCAAGTAGGTGACATCGCTCTTCTTCTCCACAACCTCAAACGGTCCAGTCCACCTGTCCTTGAGCGCACAAGGTTCCACAGGGGCCATGACCCAAACTTTCTGACCAGGTTGAAGCTCAACCAGAGTGGCATTCTGATCGTACCACCGCTTCATCTCTTCCTGGCTGGCCTCCAGATTTGCCTGAGCAAGATCCCTGAAGCGCCGAGTCTGGTTCCTAAAGGCCAGCATGTAACTATATACATCCTGGGGAGGTTTCCTGGGAGATTGCTCCCAGCCTTCTTTGACCAGACTCAAAGGTCCTCTTACCGGGTGACCATACAAAAGCTCAAAGGGGCTGAACCCTAGAGACTTCTGTGGCACCTCACGGTAAGCAAACAGCAGGCATGGCAAGAGGACGTCCCATTTACGCCTCATTGGTTCTTCAAGACCCATGATCATGCCTTTTAGGGTCCGGTTGAATCTCTCAACCAGCCCATTACCTTGAGGGTGGTAAGGAGTGGTAAACTTGTAGGTTACCCCACACTCCTTCCACAGAGACTTCATATAATTCGAAATGAAGTTGGTGCCCCGGTCTGACACCACCTCTCTGGGGAACCCCATGCGGGAGAAAACAACCATCAGTGCCCGTCCCACCACGGGGGCCGTCACTGTTCGGAGAGGGATGGCTTCCGGGTACCGGGTAGCATGGTCCACCAAGACCAGGATAAACCTGTTGCCCATGGCTGTCTTGGGGTCCAGTGGCCCCACAATGTCAATTCCCACTCGCTCAAAGGGGGTACTGACGACGGGAAAAGGTTGGAGGGGAGCCTTCTGCTTCCGCCCACTTTTCCCACTTGCCTGGCAAGTTTGACAGGTCCTACAATGGATATCTGAATCCCTTCTCATCTGAGGCCAATAAAAATGGGTGACAAGCCTGTCATAGGTCTTGTCCTGCCCCAGATGTCCAGCTAACGGAACGTCATGAGCCAACCCCAGTAGGAAGGCTCTGAAGCGCTGGGGTACCACCAGCACACGGGCTGACCCAGGTTCAGCAGCCTTAGGCTCGCTATACAGGAGGTCGTTCTCCCAGTAGACCCAATGTGATCCTGACTGATCACCTGTCGTTTGGGCTGAGGCCTGCTGCCTCATACCCACAAGAGAAGGGCACACTTTCTGTTCAGCACAAAATTCCTCCCTGGAGGGACCACCATCCTGCTGCCAATGGGTCAGCTCGGGCAGGTCTCCCAGTTCGGCCACTTGTTCTCCTGTCGGTTCCAGGGCATCCCCCTCAGGGTCTGCTCCCTCCTGGACCGCGGGAACGATGGGGGACGGTTTCCCGCGCCCCCTGCCTCTTCTCTTCACGGTTGGGACCTGGGCCATACTTTCAGGCTCCGGGCCCCCATCAACACCCTTACTGACTGACATGGACCGGGTGGTCGCACACACCCACTCAGGCAGACCCAACATTTCCAGATGCGCTTTTCTCTCCACCTTAGCCCAAGGGGAGTCCTCCAAATCATTGCCCAAGAGACAATCAACAGGCATGGCGGGCCTCACAGCAACCTGAAGAGTACCTGAGACCCCCCCCCACTCAAAGGGAACTTGAGCTACCTCACTCTGACTCTGTGAGTTGTCAGCAGCTACAACGGGGTAGAATACATGAGGGACCACCTGCTCTCTGGACACCAAGTGACACTTGACAGCTGTCACACTCGCTCCGGTGTCTCTGAGAGCTTCCACCCTATGGCCATTAATGGTCACCCACTGCCTATATTTCTTAGTGTTACTAGGCAGAGGGGTTGGAGGGACCATTGCCACGTCTCCTAAAGAGACCAGGGACATTTCTGCGGGACCCCACCCACCGGGGGCACCCATCTCCTCCCCTCCCAGGGCTACACTCGCTACCTGACGAGGGGGTGCACGCGGCGGTGCATTCGAATCCTTCATGGGACACTGGGGATCATAATAACGGTGTCCCACCTGCTTACAGGCATAGCAGGTCATGGGGCCCCTGTGAACAGGTTTACCTGTCGGGGCCTCTGGCTTCTTTACAGGGGGAGGCTGGGAACCCTTCCCTTGGTTCCCTTGGGGACTACTTTGGGGCCCTTTCTGAAACTCCCTCTGTTTACCCCTGTCCCCCCCACTCTTCTGCTGGGGACCCTGCCCACCTTTGGCTGAGTCTCCCACTGGACCCTTGTGGACCCTGGTACTGACCCAGCGGTCCGCCTCCTCAGCAAGTTTTCTAGGGTTAGATAGCTTGCTATCAACAAGGTGCTGGCGTAGCTCTGGAAAACAGTTATTAGACAAGTGCTCCCAAGCAAACAAATCATACAGAGCATCATAACTATCAACCTTGCTACCCTTTATCCAACCATCCATGGTTCTGCAGAAAAAAGACACATATTCAACCCACGTAGTACCAGGCAACTTCTTACATTCTCTAAAGGTTTGTCTGTACTTTTCTGGAGTTAAGCCATATCTCAGCATTAAAGCATCTTTCATATGAGTATAAGACATCCTATCCTCAGCAGGAAGGCTCAACAAGGTATCTCTCCCCTCGTTTGTAAAGCGGCTCCACAACCCCGTTCCCCAATCCTTCTCAGGGACCCGGTGGGCCAACAATGCTAACTCATACGCTTTAAACCATTGGCTAATATCTTCATTCTTACTGTAATCCTTGATCACATCTTTAGGAAAATAAAACCTACTTTCTGCAGGCACGGATGGAGTGCTGCCACCAGAGGGATTCAACTCTAAACTCTTAGTTTTAAGCTCCATCTCCCTCACCATCTTCTCACGTTCAAACGCTAATTTCTCTCTCTCAAAATCTAATCTTTTGCTCTCCATTTCAGCTTCTCTCTTGCTTCTCGCATTCTCTAATTCCAACTGCCCTCCTAATTTAAGTTTTGCCATTTCTAACTTGTACCCCCTCTCCTTCTCCCTGTCTTCTAATTCTTCGGGGGAAAGGCTCCTAGAGGACGCACTACTGCCTGGAGATGACACTGGCCCACCTGTGGGCTCTTCCTCTTCCTCTTCTTCTTCCTCTTCCGGTACCACCACCGGATCAGAGGGATTTCTGGCCTCTAACCAGGCCTTCAGCGCTTTGAGGAAGTCGTCTTTCCTTGTGAGACCTGTGGTAGGAACTTTAAACTGCTTGCAAAATCCTTTTAGATCCTTTAGCACGTAGGAATCTATCTTCTCCTTATCAAATTCCCCCACAACAATCTCCACAGGTGTAGCAGCTCTGGCATTCTCCATGGTCAAAACTGGCAGTGTTTAAAAAAATCAGATCCAGGAAAGCGGAGAACAAAAATAGGCAATCCTACCAAAACCGAATGTGGCTGCGTTATGGTCTGCTTTCACTATGTAGCGTACACTAATCACTGCACATGAGTCATAAATGCAAAGTTCAAATCCCACCGCTGACCACCAATGTTAGAACCGGCGGTCTCTAGTTGGCAGAGGTATACACTTCTGACAAATAGGGACCAACCAACTCTAGTCAGGGAAAGGGGATTACACACTCAGATAACCCCTGCTACCCCCTTGGTAGCTTGGCAGAGCAGACAGGCTTATCTCAGAGGCAGTGTGTTAAGCATTTATGACCACATACAGTAATAAAGTGAATACACTACAGATGGACACGACACAGAAGTTATTATAAAAATAGTATTTTTATATAAGGCTTAGCACAAGACCAAATAACGACAAAAATATACCACAGTCTTAATAAATACTCTTTGGAAGGAAAGATAATAGTTCAAGTAAGGTTTCTTCTTGGCAAATAGTTATTTAGCAAAGTATTCTTCTGAGCACGGTTCTTTGGCAACAATGTAACCCCCACAGGAGTCACACGACGTCTAGTCTACCAGATTCCCAAGGTCCGGCGTCGACCGCGAGGAGCGCTACGTCGAGCCTGGAGTCGCAACAGACCCCACAAGTACAGTACCTTGAGAAACGAAGAAAATTATGATCCACGGCGTCGAGATGTCGGCGTCGAGGTCGGCGTCGATCGTGCCTCGGAGTCGGGTCAATCCGCAGCGGCGTCGAGGAATGTCGGGCCGGAGCAGCGCTCACGGCGTCGAGAAGGCGTCGAGTCGATGCGATCAGCAGCGGCGTCAGGACGGGGTCGCTTGGAGGTAGAGCCGATACTCACTCCTCACTGGCGTTGATACCGGCGTCAAGACGGGGTCACTTGGAGCCGGGGCCGATACCCACTGCTCACTGGCATTGCTGCTGGCGTCGATCGGGCCCGGCGGCCGGCGTCGAAGGCTCGGGACACTGGAGCCGTTACTCACGGTGTCGAGCTGGATTCGGCGGCGTCGGCGGTGTCGAGACGGCAGATTTTCCCTTGTGTACTGGAAACAACACTTTCCAGTAATTCAGCAAATGGTGAAGTCCTTTGGCCCTGTGACTTCAGCAGGAGACTGGCACTCTTCCAGTCCTTGGAGATTTCCTAGCAAGTGTTCAGAGAGTACACACCAAGTTCCTCTCTCCTTGTTCCTTGGCAAAAATAAAGAAGCAGCTTCCAGGTTCCTCCACAGCAAAACAGCACTCTGGCAGAAAGGGGAGGCAAGTCCTTAGATCAGCAGGCTTCTTGTCCTTGGTACAGGTTTCCTTGTCAGAAGTGATCTGAGTTCTTGGTTCAGGGGTCCTTCTCTTATACCCCTTTTTCCCTTTGTTCCCTTTGTCCAAGCAGGGCGATTCCCACCATCTCAGGTTTGTTGTGGGTGTTGCCAGGCAGAGACACCTGGCCTATTCACTGAGCAGGGCAGAGTCCTCAGCCGCCCAGCAGGAGGCGGAGCCAGTATTGAGTCAGGCAGGGCAGGCTACTCTTCCCTCACTCTATGTGTAAACGCCCCATTCACCCCACACTGACTCATTCAGACCTCTGGAGCCACCCAGCCCCTGACACACACACCAAACCAGCAGAGACCGGTAGATAGTTGGACAAGAAAATAGCCACTTTCTAAAAGTGCTATTTTCAAACATAGAATTTAAAAACCATCCATCCTAAAGGGTGTGTTATTAAATTCTGAGTTCAGGGATACTAAACTCGACTTGCTACCATGCTCCCTGAGTCAGATAGATTATAATGGAGTTAATAATCAGTCTGCCCAGTCTGGCCTATTGGAGGCAGGTAGCCCTTCAATAGTGAAAAACGAAAATGGCTGTAATTCACTATTAGGTCATGCCACACACATCAGGGCATGACCTACCTTTTACCAACAATGCACCCTGCCCTGGGGCCTACCATAGAGGTGTCTGAAGTGTGGCAAAGGGAAGGTTTAGAGACTGGTAAGTAGGTTTCCTTACCAAGTCGACATGGCAGTCAGGGACTGCACGCAGGCGCTGCGGTGGCAGGCCTGAGACACATTTTACACGCTGCTTCTGTGGGTGGCACAACCAGTGCTGCAAGCCCACCAGCAGCAGTTAACTTACACGCCCTTGGCACACGCAGTGCACTAGACTAGGGTCTGAACAGTAAGTCAACCAAGCCAATCATGGTAACACCAATCAATGTAACAATTTAACATAGGGAGCACTTGCACTGTGGCACTGATCAGCAGTGGCACAGTGCCCAAAGCAATAATCCAGCAAAAACATCGTAAACAGAGGAGGCAAACAGAAAAAAATGGAGGAGAGACTCATGCCAATGATGCCAGGTCTAACAATTACCAAAATTGCAATTTTTACTGACTTTTTCTCCTACTCAGAAGCTTCCACTTCTACCATTTTCAGGAATTAAAATGTTTCTAAAAACACTTACTTTTGTTCCAATACTGATAATTCACATGCAATAGTCATTTACAGTCAAAAAATTAAACATTAAAAAATTACCATTTCTGACCATCTGGAGAAAGTTCGACATGGTCATCGTTTTTCATCAGAAAATTGATTTTCTGGACTATAGAAAAATTGATTCAACATGTCCTTTGGATTGTGCCTCATGTTGAATAGCTACTTTTTAAAGCCTCAATGTGACCAAAATTGCCATTTTTACAGACTTTCTCTCCTACTCAGAAGCTTCTATTTCGACCATTTTCAGGAATTAAAATGTTTCTAAAAACACTTATTTTAGTTCCAAAAGTGATAATTCACATGCAATAGTCATTTACAGTCAAAAAATTAAACATTAAAAAATTACCATTTCTGACCATCTGGAGAAAGTTCGACAGGTCATGGGTCATCGTTTTTCATCAGAAGGTTTATTTTTTGAACTACAGAAAAATTGATTCAAAATGACATTTGTATTGTGCCTCATTTTGATTAACTAGTTTTTTAAAGCCTCAATGTTCCCAAAATTGCCATTTTTACAGACTTTTTCTCACACTCAGAAGCTTCTATTTCGACCAATTTCAGGCATTAAAATGACTCTAAACACACTTATTTTAGTTCCAAAAGTGATAATTCACATGCAATAGTCATTTACAGTCAAAAAATTAAACATTAAAAAATTACCATTTCTGACCATCTGGAGAAAGTTCGACAGGTCAAGGGTCATCGGTTTTCATCAGAAAATTTATTTTTTGAACTGTAGAAAAATTGATTCAAAATGTCATTTGGATTGTGCCTCATGTTGAATAAATACTTTTTAAAGCCTCAATGTTACCAAAATTGACATTTTTCCAGACTCTTTCTCCTATTCAGAAACCTCTTTTTTGACCAATTTCAGGCATTAAAATGCCTCTAAACACACTTATTTTAGATCCAAAAGTGATAATTCACATGCAATAGTCATTTACAGTCAAAAAAATAAACATCAAAAAATTACCATTTCTAACCATCTGGAGAAAGTTCGAAAGGTCACGGTTCATTGTTTTTCATCAGAAAATGATTTTTTTGGACTGTAGAAAAATTGATTCAAAATGTCATTTGGATTGTGCCTCATGTTGACTAAATACTTTTTAAAACCTCAATTTGACCAAAATTGCCATTTTTACAGAGATTTTCTCCTACTCTGAATGCTTCTATTTTGACCAATTTCAGGAATTAAAATGTCTCTAAACACACTTATTTTAGCTCCAAAAGTGATAATTCACATGCAATAGTCATTTACAGTCAAAAAACTTAAACATTACAAAATTACCATTTCTGACGTTCTGGTGAAAGTTCGACAGGTCACGGGTCATCGTTTTTCATCAGAAAATTAATTTTTGGGACTTTAGAAATATTGATTCAAAATGTCATTTGGATTGTGCCTCATGCTGAATGACTATTTTTTAAAGCCTCAGTGTAACCAAAATTGCAATTTTTACAGACTTTTTCTCCTACTCAGAAGCTTAAATTTCAACCAATTTCAGGCTTTAAAATGACTCTAAACACACTTATTTTAGTTCCGAAAGTGATAATTCACATGCAATAGTCATTTACAGTCTAAAAATTAAATATTAAAAAATTACCATTTCTGATCATCTGGATAAAGTTCGACAGGTCACGGATCATCCTTTTCCTTCAGAAAATTGATTTTTCAGGACTGTAGGAAAATGGATTCAACATGTCATTTGGATTGTGCCTCATGTTGAATAACTACTTTTTAAAGCCTCAATGTGACCAAAATTACCATTTTTACAGACTTTTTCTCCTACTCAGAATCTTCTATTTCAACCAATTTCAGGCATTAAAATGAATCTAAACACACCTATTTTAGTTCCAAAAGTGATAATTCATATGCAATCGACATTTACAGTCAAAAAATTAAATATTAAAAAATTAACATTTCTGACCATCTGGAGAAAGTTCGACAGGTCATGGGTCATCGTTTTTCATCAGAAAATTGATTTACTGGACTGCAGAAAAATTGATTCAAAGTGTCATTTGGATTGTGCCTCGTTGAATAACTATTTTTAAAGCCTCAATGTTACCAAAATTGCAATTTTTACAGACTTTTTCTCCTACTCAGAAGCTTCCACTTCTACCATTTTCAGCAATTAAAATGTTTCTAAAAACACTTATTTTAGTTCCAATAGTGATAATTCACATGCAATAGTCATTTACAGAAAAAAATTAAACATTAAAAAACATTAAGAAATTACCATTTTTGACCATCTGGAGAAAGTTCGACAGGTTACGGGTCATTGTTTTTCATCAGAAAATTGATTTTGTCTGACTGTAGAAAAATTGATTCAAAATGTCATTTGGTTTGTTCCTCATTTTGAATAAATACTTTTTAAAGCCTCAATGTGACCAAGAGTGCCATTTTTACAGACTTTTTCTCCTACTCAGAAGCTTCAATTTCGACAAATTTCAGGCATTAAAATTACTCTAAACACACTTATTTTAGTTCCAAAAGTGATAATTCACATGCAATAGTCATTTACAGTCAAAAAATTAAACATTAAAAAAATTACCATTTCTGACCATCAGGAGAAAGTTCGACAGGTCACGGGTCATCGTTTTTCATCAGAAAATTGATTTTCTGGACTGCAGAAAAATTGATTCAAAATGTCAATTGGATTGTGCCTCATGTTGAATAACTATTTTTTAAAGCCTCAATGTTACCAAAATTGACATTTTTACAGACTCTTTCTCCTACTCAGAAGCTTCTATTTCGACCAATTTCAGGCATTAAAATGACTCTAAACACACCTATTGCAGTTCCAAAAGTGATAATTCATATGCAATAAACATTTACAGTAAAAAAACATTAAACAATAAAAAATTACCATTTCTGACCATCTGGAGAAAGTTCGACAGGTCAAGGGTCCTCCTACTCAGAAGCTTCCACTTCTACCATTTTCAGGAATTAAAATGTTTCTAAAAACACTTATTTTAGTTCCAATAGTAATAATTCACATGCAATAGTCATTTACAGTCAAAAAATTAAACATTAAGAAATTACCATTTTTGACCATCTGGAGAAAGTTCGACAGGTTACGGGTTATTGTTTTTCATCAGAAAATTGATTTTTTTTGACTGTAGAAAAATTGATTCAAAATGTAATTTGGATTGTTCCTCATTTTGAATAAATACTTTTTAAAGCCTCAATGTGACCAAAATTGCCATTTTTACAGACTTTTTCTCCTACTCAGAATCTTCTATTTCGACCAATTTCAGGCATTAAAAAGACTCTAAACACACCTATTTTAGTTCCAAAAGTGATAATTCATATGCAATAGACATTTATAGAAAAACAATTAAACATTAAAAAATTACCATTTCTGACCATCTGGAGAAAGTTCGACAGGTCAAGGGTCATCATTTCTCATCAGAAAATTGATTTTATTGGAATGTAGAAAAATTGATTCAAAATGTTATTTGGATTGTGCCTCATGTTGAATAACTAGATTTTACAGCCTCAATGTGACCAAGTTTGCCATTTTTACAGACTTTTTCTCCTACTCAGAAGCTTAAATTTCGACCAATTTCAGGCTTTAAAATGACTCTAAACACACTTATTTTAGTTCCGAAAGTGATAATTCACATGCAATAGTCACTTACAGTCTAAAAATCAAATATTAAAAAATTACCATTTCTGACAATCTGGAGAAAGTTTGACAGGTCACGGGTCATCGTTTTTCATCAGAAAATTGATTTACTGGACTGCAGAAAAATTGATTCAAAGTGTCATTTGGATTGTGCCTCATGTTGAATAACTATTTTTTAAAGCCTCAATGTTACCAAAATTGCAATTTTTACAGACTTTTTCTCCTACTCAGAAGCTTCCTCTTCTACCATTTTCAGGAATTAAAATGTTTCTAAAAACACTTATTTTAGTTCCAATAGCGATAATTCACATGCAATAGTCATTTACAGTCAAAAAATTAAACATTAAAAAATTACCATTTCTGACCATCTGGAGAAAGTTCGACAGGTCAAGGGTCATTGTTTTTCATCAGAAAATTGATTTTTTTTTACTGTAGAAAAATTGATTCAAAATGTCATTTGGATTGTTCCTCATTTTGAATAAATACTTGTTAAAGCCTCAATGTTACCAAAATTGACATTTTTACAGACTCTTTCTCCTACTCAGAAGCTTGTATTTCGACCAATATCAGGCATTAAAATGACTCTAAACACACTTATTTTAGTTCCAAAAGTGATAATTCACATGCAATAGTCATTTACAGTCAAAAAATGAAACATTACAAAATTACCATTTCTGACCTTCTGGAGAAAGTTCGACAGGTCACGGGTCATCGTTTTTCATCAGAAAATTAATTTTTTGGACAGTAGAAAAATTGATTCAAAATGTCATTTGGATTGTGCCTCATGTTGAATAACTGTTTTTTAAAGTCTCAATGTTACCAAAATTGCAATTTTTACAGACTTTTTCTCCTACTCAGAAGCTTAAATTTCGACAAATTTCAGGCTTTAAAATGACTCTAAACACACTTATTTTAGTTCCGAAAGTGATAATTCACATGCAATAGTCACTTACAGTCTAAAAATTAAATATTAAAAAATTACCATTTCTGACAATCTGGAGAAAGTTTGACAGGTCACGGGTCATCGTTTTTCATCAGAAAATTGATTTACTGGACTGCAGAAAAATTGATTCAAAGTGTCATTTGGATTGTGCCTCATGTTGAATAACTATTTTTTAAAGCCTCAATGTTACCAAAATTGCCATTTTTACAGACTTTTTCTCCTACTCAGAATCTTCTATTTCGACCAATTTCAGGCATTAAAAAGACTCTAAACACACCTATTTTAGTTCCAAAAGTGATAATTCATATGCAATAGACATTTATAGAAAAACAATTAAACATTAAAAAATTACCATTTCTGACCATCTGGAGAAAGTTCGACAGGTCAAGGGTCATCATTTCCCATCAGAAAATTGATTTTATTGGAATGTAGAAAAATTGATTCAAAATGTTATTTGGATTGTGCCTCATGTTGAATAACTAGATTTTACAGCCTCAATGTGACCAAGTTTGCCATTTTTACAGACTTTTTCTCCTACTCAGAAGCTTAAATTTCGACCAATTTCAGGCTTTAAAATGACTCTAAACACACTTATTTTAGTTCCGAAAGTGATAATTCACATGCAATAGTCACTTACAGTCTAAAAATTAAATATTAAAAAATTACCATTTCTGACAATCTGGAGAAAGTTTGACAGGTCACGGGTCATCGTTTTTCATCAGAAAATTGATTTACTGGACTGCAGAAAAATTGATTCAAAGTGTCATTTGGATTGCGCCTCATGTTGAATAACTATTTTTTAAAGCCTCAATGTTACCAAAATTGCAATTTTTACAGACTTTTTCTCCTACTCAGAAGCTTCCTCTTCTACCATTTTCAGGAATTAAAATGTTTCTAAAAACACTTATTTTAGTTCCAATAGTGATAATTCACATGCAATAGTCATTTACAGTCAAAAAATTAAACATTAAAAAATTACCTTTTCTGACCATCTGGAGAAAGTTCGACAGGTCAAGGGTCATTGTTTTTCATCAGAAAATTGATTTTTTTTTTACTGTAGAAAAATTGATTCAAAATGTCATTTGGATTGTTCCTCATTTTGAATAAATACTTGTTAAAGCCTCAATGTTAAAAAAATTGACATTTTTACAGACTCTTTCTCCTACTCAGAAGCTTGTATTTCGACCAATATCAGGCATTAAAATGACTCTAAACACACTTATTTTAGTTCCAAAAGTGATAATTCACATGCAATAGTCATTTACAGTCAAAAAATGAAACATTACAAAATTACCATTTCTGACCTTCTGGAGAAAGTTCGACAGGTCACGGGTCATCGTTTTTCATCAGAAAATTAATTTTTTGGACAGTAGAAAAATTGATTCAAAATGTCATTTGGATTGTGCCTCATGTTGAATAACTGTTTTTTAAAGCCTCAATGTTACCAAAATTGCAATTTTTACAGACTTTTTCTCCTACTCAGAAGCTTAAATTTCGACCAATTTCAGGCTTTAAAATGACTCTGAACACACTTATTTTAGTTCCGAAAGTGATAATTCACATGCAATAGTCATTTACAGTCTAAAAATTAAATATTAAAAAATTACCATTTCTGACCATCTGGAGACAGTTTGACAGGTCACGGGTCATCGTTTTTCATCAGAAAATTGATTTACTGGACTGCAGAAAAATTGATTCAAAGTGTCATTTGGATTGTGCCTCATGTTGAATAACTATTTTTTAAAGCCTCAATGTTACCAAAATTGCAATTTTTACAGACTTTTTATCCTACTCAGAAGCTTCCTCTTCTACCATTTTCACGAATTAAAATGTTTCTAAAAACACTTATTTTAGTTCCAATAGTGATAATTCACATGCAATAGTCATTTACAGTCAAAAAATTAAACATTAAGAAATTACCATTTTTGACCATCTGGAGAAAGTTCGACAGGTTACGGGTCATTGTTTTTCAACAGAAAATTGATTTTTTTTGAGTGTAGAAAAATTGATTCAAAATGTCATTTGGATTGTTCCTCATTTTGAATAAATACTTTTTAAAGCCTCAATGTGACCAAGATTGCCATTTTTACAGACTTTTTCTCCTACTCAGAAGCTTCAATTTTGACCAATTTCAGGCATTATAATGACTCTAAACACACTTATTTTAGTTCCAAAAGTGATAATTCACATGCAATAGTCATTTACAGTCAAAAAATGAAACATTACAAAATTATCATTTCTGACCTTCTGGAGAAAGTTCGACAGGTCACGGGTCATCGTTTTTCATCAGAAAATTAATTTTTGGGACAGTAGAAAAATTGATTCAAAATGTCATTTGGATTGTGCCTCATGTTGAATAACTGTTTTTTAAAGCCTCAATGTTACCAAAATTGCAATTTTTACAGACTTTTTCTCCTACTCAGAAGCTTAAATTTCGACCAATTTCAGGCTTTAAAATGACTCTAAACACAGTTATTTTAGTTCCGAAAGTGATAATTCACATGCAATAGTCATTTACAGTCTAAAAATTAAATATGAAAAAATTACCATTTCTGACCATCTGGAGAAAGATCGACAGGTCACGGGTCATCGTTTTTCATAAGAAAGTTGATATTCTGGACTGCAGAAAAATTGATTCAAAATGTTATTTGGATTGTGCCTCATGTTGAATAACTATTTTTTAAAGCCTCAATGTTACCAAAATTGCCATTTTTACAGACTTTTTCTCCTACTCAGAAGCTTCTATTTCGACCAATTTCAGGCATTCAAATGACTCTAAACACACTTATTTTAGTTCCAAAAGTTGTAATTCACATGCAATAGTCATTTTCAGTCAAAAAATTAAACATTAAAAAATTACCATTTCTGATCATCTGGATAAAGTTCGACAGGTCACGGATCATCCTTTTCCTTCAGAAAATTGATTTTTAGGACTGTAGAAAAATGGATTCAACATTTCATTTGGATTGTGCCTCATGTTGAATAACTACTTTTTAAAGCCTCAATGTGACCAAATTTGCCATTTTTACAGACTTTTCTCCTACTCAGAAACCACTTTTTTGACCAATTTCAGGCTTTAAAATGAATCTAAACACACTTATTTTAGTTCCAAAAGTGATAATTCACATGCAATAGTCATGTACAGTCAAAAAATTAAATATGAAAAAATTAACATTTCTGACCATCTGGAGAAAGTTTGACAGGTCACGGGTCATCGTTTTTCATCAGAAAATTGATTTACTGGACTGCAGAAAAATTGATTCAAAGTGTCATTTGGATTGTGACTCATGTTGAATAACTATTTTTTAAAGCCTCAATGTTACCAAAATTGCAATTTTTACAGACTTTTTCTCCTACTCAGAAGCTTCCACTTCTACCATTTTCAGGAATAAAAATGTTTCTAAAAACACTTATTTTAGTTCCAATAGTGATAATTCACATGCAATAGTCATTTACAGTCAAAAAATTAAACATTAAGAAATTACCATTTTTGACCATCTGGAGAAAGTTCGACAGGTTACGGGTCATTGTTTTTCACCAGAAAATTGATTTTTTTTTGACTGTAGAAAAATTGATTCAAAATGTCATTTGGATTGTTCCTCATTTTGAATAAATACTTTTTAAAGCCTCAATGTGACCAAGATTGCCATTTTTACAGACTTTTTCTCCTACTCAGAAGCTTCAATTTTGACCAATTTCAGGCATTAAAATGACTCTAAACACACTTATTTTAGTTCCAAAAGTGATAATTGACATTCAAAATGCATTTACAGTCAAAAAATGAAACATTAAAAAATTACCATTTCTGACCATCTGGAGAAAGTTCAACACGTCACGGGTCATCTTTTTTTTATCAGAAAATTGATTTTAGGAACTATAGAAAAATTGATTCAACATGTCATTTGGATTGTGCCTCATGTTGAATAGCTAATTTTTAAAGCCTCAATGTGACCAAAATTGCCATTTTTACAGATTTTCGCTCCTACTAAGAAGCTTCTATTTCGATCATTTTCAGGAATTAAAATGTTTCTAAAAACACTTATTTTAGTTCCAAAAGTGATAATTCACATGCAATAGTCATTTACAGTCAAAAAATTAAACTTTAAGAAATTACCATTTCTGACCATCTGGAGAAAGTTCGACAGGTCACAGGTCATCGTTTTTTATCGGGAAATTGATTTTCTGGGCTGCAGAAAAATTGATTCAAATTGACATTTGGATTGTGCCTCATTTTGAATAACTAGTTTTTTAAAGCCTCAATGTTACCAAAATTGCCATTTTTACAGACTTTTTCTCCTACTCAGAAGCTTCTATTTCGATCAATTTCAGGCATTAAAATGCCTCTAAACACACTTATTTTAGTTTCAAAAGTGATAATTCACATGCAATAGTCATTTACAGTCAAAAAATTAAACATTAAAAAATTACCATTTCTGACCATCTGGAGAAAGTTTGACAGGTCACAGGTCATCGTTTTTCATCGGGAAATTGATTTTCTGGGCTGCAGAAAAATTGATTCAAAATGTCATTTGGATTGTGCCTCATTTTGAATAACTATTTTTTAAAGCCTCAATGTTACCAAAATTGCCATTTTTACAGACATTTTCTCCTACTCTGAATGCTTCTATTTTTACCAATTTCAGGAATTAAAATGACTCTAAACTCACCTATTTTAGCTCCAAAAGTGATAATTCACATGCAATAGTCATTTACAGTCAAAAAATTAAACATTACAAAATTACCATTTCTGACCTTCTGGAGAAAGTTCAACAGGTCACGGGTCATCGTTTTTCATCAGAAAATTAATTTTTTGGACAGTAGAAAAATTGATTCAAAATGTCATTTGGATTGTGCCTCATGTTGAATAACCATTTTTTAAAGCCTCAATGTTACCAAAATTGCAATTTTTACAGATTTTTTCTCCTACTCAGAAGCTTAAATTTCGACCAATTTCAGGCTTTAAAATGACTCTAAACACACTTATTTTAGTTCCGAAAGTGATAATTCACATGCAATAGTCATTTACAGTCTAAAAATTAAAAATGAAAAAATTACCATTTCTAATCATCTGGATAAAGTTCAACAGGTCACGGATCATCCTTTTCCTTCAGAAAATTGATTTTTAGGACTGTAGAAAAATGGATTCAACATGTCATTTGGATTGTGCCTCATGTTGAATAACTACTTTTTACAGCCTCAATGTGACCAAATTTGCCATTTTTACAGACTTTTCTCCTACTCAGAAACCTATTTTTTGACCAATTTCAGGCTTTAAAATGAATCTAAACACACTTATTTTAGTTCCAAAAGTGATAATTCACATGCAATAGTCATTTACAGTCAAAAAATTAAACATTAAAAAATTACCATTTCTGACCATCTGGAGAGAGTTCGACATGGTCATCGTTTTTCATCAGAAAATTGATTTTCTGGACTGCAGAAAAATTGATTCAAAGTTTCATTTGGATTGTGCCTCATGTTGAATAACTATTTTTTAAAGCCTCAATATTACCAAAATTGCAATTTTTACTGACTTTTTCTCCTACTCAGAAGCTTCCACTTCTACCATTTTCAGGAATTAAAATGTTTCTAAAAACACTTACTTTTGTTCCAATACTGATAATTCACATGCAATAGTCATTTACAGTCAAAAAATTAAACATTAAAAAATTACCATTTCTGACCATCTGGAGAAAGTTCGACATGGTCATCGTTTTTCATCAGAAAATTGATTTTCTGGACTATAGAAAAATTGATTCAAAGTGTCATTTGGATTGTGCTTCATGTTGAATAACTATTTTTTAAAGCCTCAATGTTACCAAAATTGCAATTTTTACAGACTTTTTCTCCTACTCAGAAGCTTCCACTTCTACCATTTTCAGGAATAAAAATGTTTCTAAAAACACTTATTTTAGTTCCAATAGTGATAATTCACATGCAATAGTCATTTACAGTCAAAAAATTAAACATTAAGAAATTACCATTTTTGACCATCTGGAGAAAGTTCGACAGGTTACGGGTCATTGTTTTTCACCAGAAAATAGATTTTTTTTTGACTGTAGAAAAATTGATTCAAAATGTCATTTGGATTGTTCCTCATTTTGAATAAACACTTTTTAAAGCCTCAATGTGACCAAGATTGCCATTTTTACAGACTTTTTCTCCTACTCAGAAGCTTCAATTTTGACCAATTTCAGGCATTAAAATGACTCTAAACACACTTATTTTAGTTCCAAAAGTGATAATTCACATTCAAAAGGCATTTACAGTCAAAAAATGAAACATTAAAAAATTACCATTTCTGACCATCTGGAGAAAGTTCAACACGTCACGGGTCATCTTTTTTTATCAGAAAATTGATTTTAGGAACTATAGAAAAATTGATTCAACATGTCATTTGGATTGTGCCTCATGTTGAATAGCTAATTTTTAAAGCCTCAATGTGACCAAAATTGCCATTTTTACAGATTTTCGCTCCTACTAAGAAGCTTCTATTTCGATCATTTTCAGGAATTAAAATGTTTCTAAAAACACTTATTTTAGTTCCAAAAGTGATAATTCACATGCAATAGTCATTTACAGTCAAAAAATTAAACTTTAAGAAATTACCATTTCTGACCATCTGGAGAAAGTTCGACAGGTCACAGGTCATCGTTTTTCATCGGGAAATTGATTTTCTGGGCTGCAGAAAAATTGATTCAAAATGACATTTGGATTGTGCCTCATTTTGAATAACTAGTTTTTTAAAGCCTCAATGTTACCAAAATTGCCATTTTTACAGACTTTTTCTCCTACTCAGAAGCTTCTATTTCGATCAATTTCAGGCATTAAAATGCCTCTAAACACACTTATTTTAGTTTCAAAAGTGATAATTCACATGCAATAGTCATTTACAGTCAAAAAATTAAACATTAAAAAATTACCATTTCTGACCATCTGGAGAAAGTTCGACAGGTCACAGGTCATCGTTTTTCATCGGGAAATTGATTTTCTGGGCTGCAGAAAAATTGATTCAAAATGTCATTTGGATTGTGCCTCATTTTGAATAACTATTTTTTAAAGCCTCAATGTTACCAAAATTGCCATTTTTACAGACATTTTCTCCTACTCTGAATGCTTCTATTTTTACCAATTTCAGGAATTAAAATGACTCTAAACTCACCTATTTTAGCTCCAAAAGTGATAATTCACATGCAATAGTCATTTACAGTCAAAAAATTAAACATTACAAAATTACCATTTCTGACCTTCTGGAGAAAGTTCAACAGGTCACGGGTCATCGTTTTTCATCAGAAAATTAATTTTTTGGACAGTAGAAAAATTGATTCAAAATGTCATTTGGATTGTGCCTCATGTTGAATAACCATTTTTTAAAGCCTCAATGTTACCAAAATTGCAATTTTTACAGATTTTTTCTCCTACTCAGAAGCTTAAATTTCGACCAATTTCAGGCTTTAAAATGACTCTAAACACACTTATTTTAGTTCCGAAAGTGATAATTCACATGCAATAGTCATTTACAGTCTAAAAATTAAAAATGAAAAAATTACCATTTCTAATCATCTGGATAAAGTTCAACAGGTCACGGATCATCCTTTTCCTTCAGAAAATTGATTTTTAGGACTGTAGAAAAATGGATTCAACATGTCATTTGGATTGTGCCTCATGTTGAATAACTACTTTTTACAGCCTCAATGTGACCAAATTTGCAATTTTTACAGACTTTTCTCCTACTCAGAAACCTATTTTTTGACCAATTTCAGGCTTTAAAATGAATCTAAACACACTTTTTTTAGTTCCAAAAGTGATAATTCACATGCAATAGTCATTTACAGTCAAAAAATTAAACATTAAAAAATTACCATTTCTGACCATCTGGAGAAAGTTCGACATGGTCATCGTTTTTCATCAGAAAATTGATTTTCTGGACTGCAGAAAAATTGATTCAAAGTTTTATTTGGATTGTGCCTCATGTTGAATAACTATTTTTTAAAGCCTCAATATTACCAAAATTGCAATTTTTACTGACTTTTTCTCCTACTCAGAAGCTTCCACTTCTACCATTTTCAGGAATTAAAATGTTTCTAAAAACACTTATTTTAGTTCCAATAGTGATAATTCACATGCAATAGTCATTTACAGTCAAAAAATTAAACATTAAGAAATTACCATTTTTGACCATCTAGAGAAAGTTCGACAGGTTACGGGTCATTGTTTTTCACCAGAAAACTGAGTTTTTTTGACTGTAGAAAAATTGATTCAAAATGTCATTTGGATTGTTCCTCATTTTGAATAAATACTTTTTAAATCCTCAATGTGACCAAGATTGCCATTTTTACAGACTTTTTCTCCTACTCAGAAGCTTCCACTTCTACCATTTTCAGGAATAAAAATGTTTCTAAAAACACTTATTTTAGTTCCAATAGTGATAATTCACATGCAATAGTCATTTACAGTCAACAAATTAAACATTATGAAATTACCATTTTTGACCATCTGAAGAAAGTTCGACACGTTACGGGTCATTGTTTTTCACCAGAAAATTGATTTTTTTGACTGTAGAAAAATTGATTCAACATGTCCTTTGGATTGTGCCTCATGTTGAATAGCTACTTTTTAAAGCCTCAATGTGACCAAAATTGCCATTTTTACAGACTTTCTCTCCTACTCAGAAGCTTCTATTTCGACCATTTTCAGGAATTAAAATGTTTCTAAAAACACTTATTTTAGTTCCAAAAGTGATAATTCACATGCAATAGTCATTTACAGTCAAAAAATTAAACTTTAAGAAATTACCATTTCTGACCATCTGGAGAAAGTTCGACAGGTCATGGGTCATCGTTTTTCATCAGAAGGTTTATTTTTTGAACTACAGAAAAATTGATTCAAAATGACATTTGTATTGTGCCTCATTTTGATTAACTAGTTTTTTAAAGCCTCAATGTTCCCAAAATTGCCATTTTTACAGACGTTTTCTCACACTCAGAAGCTTCTATTTCGACCAATTTCAGGCATTAAAATGACTCTAAACACACTTATTTTAGTTCCAAAAGTGATAATTCACATGCAATAGTCATTTACAGTCAAAAAATTAAACATTAAAAAATTACCATTTCTGACCATCTGGAGAAAGTTCGACAGGTCAAGGGTCATCGGTTTTCATCAGAAAATTTATTTTTTGAACTGTAGAAAAATTGATTCAAAATGTCATTTGGATTGTGCCTCATGTTGAATAAATACTTTTTAAAGCCTCAATGTTACCAAAATTGACATTTTTCCAGACTCTTTCTCCTATTCAGAAACCTCTTTTTTGACCAATTTCAGGCATTAAAATGCCTCTAAACACACTTATTTTAGATCCAAAAGTGATAATTCACATGCAATAGTCATTTACAGTCAAAAAAATAAACATCAAAAAATTACCATTTCTAACCATCTGGAGAAAGTTCGAAAGGTCACGGTTCATTGTTTTTCATCAGAAAATGATTTTTTTGGACTGTAGAAAAATTGATTCAAAATGTCATTTGGATTGTGCCTCATGTTGACTAAATACTTTTTAAAACCTCAATTTGACCAAAATTGCCATTTTTACAGAGATTTTCTCCTACTCTGAATGCTTCTATTTTGACCAATTTCAGGAATTAAAATGTCTCTAAACACACTTATTTTAGCTCCAAAAGTGATAATTCACATGCAATAGTCATTTACAGTCAAAAAACTTAAACATTACAAAATTACCATTTCTGACGTTCTGGTGAAAGTTCGACAGGTCACGGGTCATCGTTTTTCATCAGAAAATTAATTTTTGGGACTTTAGAAATATTGATTCAAAATGTCATTTGGATTGTGCCTCATGCTGAATGACTATTTTTTAAAGCCTCAGTGTTACCAAAATTGCAATTTTTACAGACTTTTTCTCCTACTCAGAACCTTAAATTTCAACCAATTTCAGGCTTTAAAATGACTCTAAACACACTTATTTTAGTTCCGAAAGTGATAATTCACATGCAATAGTCATTTACAGTCTAAAAATTAAATATTAAAAAATTACCATTTCTGATCATCTGGATAAAGTTCGACAGGTCACGGATCATCCTTTTCCTTCAGAAAATTGATTTTTCAGGACTGTAGGAAAATGGATTCAACATGTCATTTGGATTGTGCCTCATGTTGAATAACTACTTTTTAAAGCCTCAATGTGACCAAAATTACCTTTTTTACAGACTTTTTCTCCTACTCAGAATCTTCTATTTCAACCAATTTCAGGCATTAAAATGAATCTAAACACACCTATTTTAGTTCCAAAAGTGATAATTCATATGCAATCGACATTTACAGTCAAAAAATTAAATATTAAAAAATTAACATTTCTGACCATCTGGAGAAAGTTCGACAGGTCATGGGTCATCGTTTTTCATCAGAAAATTGATTTACTGGACTGCAGAAAAATTGATTCAAAGTGTCATTTGGATTGTGCCTCGTTGAATAACTATTTTTAAAGCCTTAATGTTACCAAAATTGCAATTTTTACAGACTTTTTCTCCTACTCAGAAGCTTCCACTTCTACCATTTTCAGCAATTAAAATGTTTCTAAAAACACTTATTTTAGTTCCAATAGTGATAATTCACATGCAATAGTCATTTACAGAAAAAAATTAAACATTAAAAAACATTAAGAAATTACAATTTTTGACCATCTGGAGAAAGTTCGACAGGTTACGGGTCATTGTTTTTCATCAGAAAATTGATTTTGTCTGACTGTAGAAAAATTGATTCAAAATGTCATTTGGTTTGTTCCTCATTTTGAATAAATACTTTTTAAAGCCTCAATGTGACCAAGAGTGCCATTTTTACAGACTTTTTCTCCTACTCAGAAGCTTCAATTTCGACAAATTTCAGGCATTAAAATTACTCTAAACACACTTATTTTAGTTCCAAAAGTGATAATTCACATGCAATAGTCATTTACAGTCAAAAAATTAAACATTAAAAAAATTACCATTTCTGACCATCAGGAGAAAGTTCGACAGGTCACGGGTCATCGTTTTTCATCAGAAAATTGATTTTCTGGACTGCAGAAAAATTGATTCAAAATGTCAATTGGATTGTGCCTCATGTTGAATAACTATTTTTTAAAGCCTCAATGTTACCAAAATTGACATTTTTACAGACTCTTTCTCCTACTCAAAAGCTTCTATTTCGACCAATTTCAGGCATTAAAATGACTCTAAACACACCTATTGCAGTTCCAAAAGTGATAATTCATATGCAATAAACATTTACAGTAAAAAAAATTAAACAATAAAAAATTACCATTTCTGACCATCTGGAGAAAGTTCGACAGGTCCTCCTACTCAGAAGCTTCCACTTCTACCATTTTCAGGAATTAAAATGTTTCTAAAAACACTTATTTTAGTTCCAATAGTAATAATTCACATGCAATAGTCATTTACAGTCAAAAAATTAAACATTAAGAAATTACCATTTTTGACCATCTGGAGAAAGTTCGACAGGTTACGGGTTATTGTTTTTCATCAGAAAATTGATTTTTTTTGACTGTAGAAAAATTGATTCAAAATGTAATTTGGATTGTTCCTCATTTTGAATAAATACTTTTTAAAGCCTCAATGTGACCAAAATTGCCATTTTTACAGACTTTTTCTCCTACTCAGAATCTTCTATTTCGACCAATTTCAGGCATTAAAAAGACTCTAAACACACCTATTTTAGTTCCAAAAGTGATAATTCATATGCAATAGACATTTATAGAAAAACAATTAAACATTAAAAAATTACCATTTCTGACCATCTGGAGAAAGTTCGACAGGTCAAGGGTCATCATTTCTCATCAGAAAATTGATTTTATTGGAATGTAGAAAAATTGATTCAAAATGTTATTTGGATTGTGCCTCATGTTGAATAACTAGATTTTACAGCCTCAATGTTACCAAAATTGCAATTTTTACAGACTTTTTCTCCTACTCAGAAGCTTCCACTTCCACCATTTTCAGGAATTAAAATGTTTCTAAAAACACTTATTTTAGTTCCAATAGTAATAATTCACATGCAATAGTCATTAACAGTCAAAAAATTAAACTTTAAGAAATTACCATTTTTGACCATCTGGAGAAAGTTCGACAGGTTACGGGTTATTGTTTTTCATCAGAAAATTGATTTTTTTTGACTGTAGAAAAATTGATTCAAAATGTAATTTGGATTGTTCCTCATGTTGAATAAATACTTTTTAAAGCCTCAATGTGACCAAGTTTGCCATTTTTACAGACTTTTTCTCCTACTCAGAAGCTTAAATTTCGACCAATTTCAGGCTTTAAAATGACTCTAAACACACTTATTTTAGTTCCGAAAGTGATAATTCACATGCAATAGTCACTTACAGTCTAAAAATTAAATATTAAAAAATTACCATTTCTGACAATCTGGAGAAAGTTTGACAGGTCACGGGTCATCGTTTTTCATCAGAAAATTGATTTACTGGACTGCAGAAAAATTGATTCAAAGTGTCATTTGGATTGTGCCTCATGTTGAATAACTATTTTTTAAAGCCTCAATGTTACCAAAATTGCAATTTTTACAGACTTTTTCTCCTACTCAGAAGCTTCCTCTTCTACCATTTTCAGGAATTAAAATGTTTCTAAAAACACTTATTTTAGTTCCAATAGTGATAATTCACATGCAATAGTCATTTACAGTCAAAAAATTAAATATGAAAAAATTAACATTTCTGACCATCTGGAGAAAGTTTGACAGGTCACGGGTCATCGTTTTTCATCAGAAAATTGATTTACTGGACTGCAGAAAAATTGATTCAAAGTGTCATTTGGATTGTGCCTCATGTTGAATAACTATTTTTTAAAGCCTCAATGTTACCAAAATTGCAATTTTTACAGACTTTTTCTCCTACTCAGAAGCTTCCACTTCGACCATTTTCAGGAATTAAAATGTTTCTAAAAACACTTATTTTAGTTCCAAAAGTGATAATTCACATGCAATAGTCATTTACAGTCAAAAAATTAAACTTTAAGAAATTACCATTTCTGACCATCTGGAGAAAGTTCGACAGGTCATGGGTCATCGTTTTTCATCAGAAGGTTTATTTTTTGAACTACAGAAAAATTGATTCAAAATGACATTTGTATTGTGCCTCATTTTGATTAACTAGTTTTTTAAAGCCTCAATGTTCCCAAAATTGCCATTTTTACAGACTTTTTCTCACACTCAGAAGCTTCTATTTCGACCAATTTCAGGCATTAAAATGACTCTAAACACACTTATTTTAGTTCCAAAAGTGATAATTCACATGCAATAGTCATTTACAGTCAAAAAATTAAACATTAAAAAATTACCATTTCTGACCATCTGGAGAAAGTTCGACAGGTCAAGGGTCATCGGTTTTCATCAGAAAATTTATTTTTTGAACTGTAGAAAAATTGATTCAAAATGTCATTTGGATTGTGCCTCATGTTGAATAAATACTTTTTAAAGCCTCAATGTTACCAAAATTGACATTTTTCCAGACTCTTTCTCCTATTCAGAAACCTCTTTTTTGACCAATTTCAGGCATTAAAATGCCTCTAAACACACTTATTTTAGATCCAAAAGTGATAATTCACATGCAATAGTCATTTACAGTCAAAAAAATAAACATCAAAAAATTACCATTTCTAACCATCTGGAGAAAGTTCGAAAGGTCACGGTTCATTGTTTTTCATCAGAAAATGATTTTTTTGGACTGTAGAAAAATTGATTCAAAATGTCATTTGGATTGTGCCTCATGTTGACTAAATACTTTTTAAAACCTCAATTTGACCAAAATTGCCATTTTTACAGAGATTTTCTCCTACTCTGAATGCTTCTATTTTGACCAATTTCAGGAATTAAAATGTCTCTAAACACACTTATTTTAGCTCCAAAAGTGATAATTCACATGCAATAGTCATTTACAGTCAAAAAACTTAAACATTACAAAATTACCATTTCTGACGTTCTGGTGAAAGTTCGACAGGTCACGTGTCATCGTTTTTCATCAGAAAATTAATTTTTGGGACTTTAGAAATATTGATTCAAAATGTCATTTGGATTGTGCCTCATGCTGAATGACTATTTTTTAAAGCCTCAGTGTTACCAAAATTGCAATTTTTACAGACTTTTTCTCCTACTCAGAAGCTTAAATTTCAACCAATTTCAGGCTTTAAAATGACTCTAAACACACTTATTTTAGTTCCGAAAGTGATAATTCACATGCAATAGTCATTTACAGTCTAAAAATTAAATATTAAAAAATTACCATTTCTGATCATCTGGATAAAGTTCGACAGGTCACGGATCATCCTTTTCCTTCAGAAAATTGATTTTTCAGGACTGTAGGAAAATGGATTCAACATGTCATTTGGATTGTGCCTCATGTTGAATAACTACTTTTTAAAGCCTCAATGTGACCAAAATTACCATTTTTACAGACTTTTTCTCCTACTCAGAATCTTCTATTTCAACCAATTTCAGGCATTAAAATGAATCTAAACACACCTATTTTAGTTCCAAAAGTGATAATTCATATGCAATCGACATTTACAGTCAAAAAATTAAATATTAAAAAATTAACATTTCTGACCATCTGGAGAAAGTTCGACAGGTCATGGGTCATCGTTTTTCATCAGAAAATTGATTTAGTGGACTGCAGAAAAATTGATTCAAAGTGTCATTTGGATTGTGCCTCGTTGAATAACTATTTTTAAAGCCTCAATGTTACCAAAATTGCAATTTTTACAGACTTTTTCTCCTACTCAGAAGCTTCCACTTCTACCATTTTCAGCAATTAAAATGTTTCTAAAAACACTTATTTTAGTTCCAATAGTGATAATTCACATGCAATAGTCATTTACAGAAAAAAATTAAACATTAAAAAACATTAAGAAATTACCATTTTTGACCATCTGGAGAAAGTTCGACAGGTTACGGGTCATTGTTTTTCATCAGAAAATTGATTTTGTCTGACTGTAGAAAAATTGATTCAAAATGTCATTTGGTTTGTTCCTCATTTTGAATACATACTTTTTAAAGCCTCAAGGTGACCAAGAGTGCCATTTTTACAGACTTTTTCTCCTACTCAGAAGCTTCAATTTCGACAAATTTCAGGCATTAAAATTACTCTAAACACACTTATTTTAGTTCCAAAAGTGATAATTCACATGCAATAGTCATTTACAGTCAAAAAATTAAACATTAAAAAAATTACCATTTCTGACCATCAGGAGAAAGTTCGACAGGTCACGGGTCATCGTTTTTCATCAGAAAATTGATTTTCTGGACTGCAGAAAAATTGATTCAAAATGTCAATTGGATTGTGCCTCATGTTGAATAACTATTTTTTAAAGCCTCAATGTTACCAAAATTGACATTTTTACAGACTCTTTCTCCTACTCAGAAGCTTCTATTTCGACCAATTTCAGGCATTAAAATGACTCTAAACACACCTATTGCAGTTCCAAAAGTGATAATTCATATGCAATAAACATTTACAGTAAAAAAAATTAAACAATAAAAAATTACCATTTCTGACCATCTGGAGAAAGTTCGACAGGTCAAGGGTCCTCCTACTCAGAAGCTTCCACTTCTACCATTTTCAGGAATTAAAATGTTTCTAAAAACACTTATTTTAGTTCCAATCGTAATAATTCACATGCAATAGTCATTTACAGTCAAAAAATTAAACATTAAGAAATTACCATTTTTGACCATCTGGAGAAAGTTCGACAGGTTACGGGTTATTGTTTTTCATCAGAAAATTGATTTTTTTTGACTGTAGAAAAATTGATTCAAAATGTAATTTGGATTGTTCCTCATTTTGAATAAATACTTTTTAAAGCCTCAATGTGACCAAAATTGCCATTTTTACAGACTTTTTCTCCTACTCAGAATCTTCTATTTCGACCAATTTCAGGCATTAAAAAGACTCTAAACACACCTATTTTAGTTCCAAAAGTAATAATTCACATGCAATAGTCCTTTACAGTCAAAAAATTAAATATTAAAAAATTACCATTTCTGACCATCTGGAGAAAGTTCGACAGGTCAAGGGTCATAGTTTTTCATCAGAAAATTGATTTTTTGGACTGTAGAAAAATTGATTCAAAATGGCATTTGGATTGTGCCTCATGTTGAATAAATACTTTTTAAAGCCTCAATATTACCAAAATTGACATTTTTACAGACTCTTTCTCCTACTCTGAAACCTCTTTTTTGACCATTTTCAGGCATTAAAAGGTCTCTAAACACACTTATTTTAGTTCCAAAAGTGATAATTCACATGCAATAGTCATTTACAGTCAAAAAAACAAACATAAAAAAATTACCATTTCTAACCATCTGGAGAAAGTTCGAAAGGTCACGGTTCATCATTTTTCATCAGAAAATGGATTTTTTGGACTGTAGAAAAATTGATTCAAAATGTCATTTGGATTGTGCCTCATGTTGAATAACTACTTTTTAAAACCTCAATTTGACCAAAATTGCCATTTTTACAGACATTTTCTCCTACTCTGAATGCTTCTATTTTGACCAATTTCAGGCATTAAAATGTCTCTAAACACACTTATTTTAGCTCCAAAAGTGATAATTCACATGCAAGAGTCATTTACAGTCTAAAAATTAAACATTACAAAATTACCATTTCTGACCATCTGGAGAAAGATCGACAGGTCACGGGTCATCGTTTTTCATAAGAAAATTGATTATCTGGACTGCAGAAAAATTGATTCAAAATGTTATTTGGATTGTGCCTCATGTTGAATAACTATTTTTTAAAGCCTCAATGTTACCAAAATTGCCATTTTTACAGACTTTTTCTCCTACTCAGAAGCTTCTATTTCGACCAATTTCAGGCATTAAAATGACTCTAAACACACTTATTTTAGCTCCAAAAGTGATAATTCGCATGCAATAGTCATTTACAGTCAAAAAATTAAACATTAAAAAATTATCATTTCTGACCTTCTGGAGAAAGTTCGACAGGTCACGGGTCATCGTTTTTCATCAGAAAATTAATTTTTGGGACAGTAGAAAAATTGATTCAAAATGTCATTTGGATTGTGCCTCATGTTGAATAACTGTTTTTTAAAGCCTCAATGTTACCAAAATTGCAATTTTTACAGACTTTTTCTCCTACTCAGAAGCTTAAATTTCGACCAATTTCAGGCTTTAAAATGACTCTAAACACACTTATTTTAGTTCCGAAAGTGATAATTCACATGCAATAGTCATTTACAGTCTAAAAATTAAATATGAAAAAATTACCATTTCTGACCATCTGGAGAAAGATCGACAGGTCACGGGTCATCGTTTTTCATAAGAAAGTTGATTTTCTGGACTGCAGAAAAATTGATTCAAAATGTTATTTGGATTGTGCCTCATGTTGAATAACTATTTTTTAAAGCCTCAATGTTACCAAAATTGCCATTTTTACAGACTTTTTCTCCTACTCAGAAGCTTCTATTTCGACCAATTTCAGGCATTCAAATGACTCTAAACACACTTATTTTAGTTCCAAAAGTTGTAATTCACAT
Source organism: Triturus cristatus (assembly GCF_964204655.1). Lineage (NCBI taxonomy): Eukaryota > Metazoa > Chordata > Amphibia > Caudata > Salamandridae > Triturus > Triturus cristatus. The sequence goes on along the minus strand of NC_140588.1, from coordinate 204,230,810 downwards.
GCAATAGTCATTTTCAGTCAAAAAATTAAACATTAAAAAATTACCATTTCTGATCATCTGGATAAAGTTCGACAGGTCATGGATCATCCTTTTCCTTCAGAAAATTGATTTTTAGGACTGTAGAAAAATGGATTCAACATTTCATTTGGATTGTGCCTCATGTTGAATAACTACTTTTTAAAGCCTCAATGTGACCAAATTTGCCATTTTTACAGACTTTTCTCCTACTCAGAAACCACTTTTTTGACCAATTTCAGGCTTTAAAATGAATCTAAACACACTTATTTTAGTTCCAAAAGTGATAATTCACATGCAATAGTCATGTACAGTCAAAAAATTAAATATGAAAAAATTAACATTTCTGACCATCTGGAGAAAGTTTGACGGGTCACGGGTCATCGTTTTTCATCAGAAAATTGATTTACTGGACTGCAGAAAAATTGATTCAAAGTGTCATTTGGATTGTGCCTCATGTTGAATAACTATTTTTTAAAGCCTCAATGTTACCAAAATTGCAATTTTTACAGACTTTTTCTCCTACTCAGAAGCTTCCACTTCTACCATTTTCAGGAATAAAAATGTTTCTAAAAACACTTATTTTAGTTCCAATAGTGATAATTCACATGCAATAGTCATTTACAGTCAAAAAATTAAACATTAAGAAATTACCATTTTTGACCATCTGGAGAAAGTTCGACAGGTTACGGGTCATTGTTTTTCACCAGAAAATTGATTTTTTTTTGACTGTAGAAAAATTGATTCAAAATGTCATTTGGATTGTTCCTCATTTTGAATAAATACTTTTTAAAGCCTCAATGTGACCAAGATTGCCATTTTTACAGACTTTTTCTCCTACTCAGAAGCTTCAATTTTGACCAATTTCAGGCATTAAAATGACTCTAAACACACTTATTTTAGTTCCAAAAGTGATAATTCACATTCAAAAGGCATTTACAGTCAAAAAATGAAACATTAAAAAATTACCATTTCTGACCATCTGGAGAAAGTTCAACACGTCACGGGTCATCTTTTTTTATCAGAAAATTGATTTTAGGAACTATAGAAAAATTGATTCAACATGTCATTTGGATTGTGCCTCATGTTGAATAGCTAATTTTTAAAGCCTCAATGTGACCAAAATTGCCATTTTTACAGATTTTCGCTCCTACTAAGAAGCTTCTATTTCGATCATTTTCAGGAATTAAAATGTTTCTAAAAACACTTATTTTAGTTCCAAAAGTGATAATTCACATGCAATAGTCATTTACAGTCAAAAAATTAAACTTTAAGAAATTACCATTTCTGACCATCTGGAGAAAGTTCGACAGGTCACAGGTCATCGTTTTTCATCGGGAAATTGATTTTCTGGGCTGCAGAAAAATTGATTCAAAATGACATTTGGATTGTGCCTCATTTTGAATAACTAGTTTTTTAAAGCCTCAATGTAACCAAAATTGCCATTTTTACAGACTTTTTCTCCTACTCAGAAGCTTCTATTTCGATCAATTTCAGGCATTAAAATGCCTCTAAACACACTTATTTTAGTTTCAAAAGTGATAATTCACATGCAATAGTCATTTACAGTCAAAAAATTAAACTTTAAGAAATTACCATTTCTGACCATCTGGAGAAAGTTCGACAGGTCACAGGTCATCGTTTTTCATCGGGAAATTGATTTTCTGGGCTGCAGAAAAATTGATTCAAAATGTCATTTGGATTGTGCCTCATTTCGAATAACTATTTTTTAAAGCCTCAATGTTACCAAAATTGCCATTTTTACAGACATTTTCTCCTACTCTGAATGCTTCTATTTTTACCAATTTCAGGAATTAAAATGACTCTAAACTCACCTATTTTAGCTCCAAAAGTGATAATTCACATGCAATAGTCATTTACAGTCAAAAAATTAAACATTACAAAATTACCATTTCTGACCTTCTGGAGAAAGTTCAACAGGTCACGGGTCATCGTTTTTCATCAGAAAATTAATTTTTTGGACAGTAGAAAAATTGATTCAAAATGTCATTTGGATTGTGCCTCATGTTGAATAACCATTTTTAAAAGCCTCAATGTTACCAAAATTGCAATTTTTACAGATTTTTTCTCCTACTCAGAAGCTTAAATTTCGACCAATTTCAGGCTTTAAAATGACTCTAAACACACTTATTTTAGTTCTGAAAGTGATAATTCACATGCAATAGTCATTTACAGTCTAAAAATTAAAAATGAAAAAATTACCATTTCTAATCATCTGGATAAAGTTCAACAGGTCACGGATCATCCTTTTCCTTCAGAAAATTGATTTTTAGGACTGTAGAAAAATGGATTCAACATGTCATTTGGATTGTGCCTCATGTTGAATAACTACTTTTTACAGCCTCAATGTGACCAAATTTGCCATTTTTACAGACTTTTCTCCTACTCAGAAACCTATTTTTTGACCAATTTCAGGCTTTAAAATGAATCTAAACACACTTATTTTAGTTCCAAAAGTGATAATTCACATGCAATAGTCATTTACAGTCAAAAAATTAAACATTAAAAAATTACCATTTCTGACCATCTGGAGAAAGTTCGACATGGTCATCGTTTTTCATCAGAAAATCGATTTTCTGGACTGCAGAAAAATTGATTCAAAGTTTCATTTGGATTGTGCCTCATGTTGAATAACTATTTTTTAAAGCCTCAATATTACCAAAATTGCAATTTTTACAGACTTTCTCTCCTACTCAGAAGCTTCTATTTCGACCATTTTCAGGAATTAAAATGTTTCTAAAAACACTTATTTTAGTTCCAAAAGTGATAATTCACATGCAATAGTCATTTACAGTCAAAAAATTAAACATTAAAAAATTACCATTTCTGACCATCTGGAGAAAGTTCGACATGGTCATCGTTTTTCATCAGAAAATTGATTTTCTGGACTATAGAAAAATTGGTTCAACATGTCCTTTGGATTGTGCCTCATGTTGAATAGCTACTTTTTAAAGCCTCAATGTGACCAAAATTGCCATTTTTACAGACTTTCTCTCCTACTCAGAAGCTTCTATTTCGACCATTTTCAGGAATTAAAATGTTTCTAAAAACACTTATTTTAGTTCCAAAAGTGATAATTCACATGCAATAGTCATTTACAGTCAAAAAATTAAACTTTAAGAAATTACCATTTCTGACCATCTGGAGAAAGTTCGACAGGTCATGGGTCATCGTTTTTCATCAGAAGGTTTATTTTTTGAACTACAGAAAAATTGATTCAAAATGACATTTGTATTGTGCCTCATTTTGATTAACTAGTTTTTTAAAGCCTCAATGTTCCCAAAATTGCCATTTTTACAGACTTTTTCTCACACTCAGAAGCTTCTATTTCGACCAATTTCAGGCATTAAAATGACTCTAAACACACTTATTTTAGTTCCAAAAGTGATAATTCACATGCAATAGTCATTTACAGTCAAAAAATTAAACATTAAAAAATTACCATTTCTGACCATCTGGAGAAAGTTCGACAGGTCAAGGGTCATCGGTTTTCATCAGAAAATTTATTTTTTGAACTGTAGAAAAATTGATTCAAAATGTCATTTGGATTGTGCCTCATGTTGAATAAATACTTTTTAAAGCCTCAATGTTACCAAAATTGACATTTTTCCAGACTCTTTCTCCTATTCAGAAACCTCTTTTTTGACCAATTTCAGGCATTAAAATGCCTCTAAACACACTTATTTTAGATCCAAAAGTGATAATTCACATGCAATAGTCATTTACAGTCAAAAAAATAAACATCAAAAAATTACCATTTCTAACCATCTGGAGAAAGTTCGAAAGGTCACGGTTCATTGTTTTTCATCAGAAAATGATTTTTTTGGACTGTAGAAAAATTGATTCAAAATGTCATTTGGATTGTGCCTCATGTTGACTAAATACTTTTTAAAACCTCAATTTGACCAAAATTGCCATTTTTACAGAGATTTTCTCCTACTCTGAATGCTTCTATTTTGACCAATTTCAGGAATTAAAATGTCTCTAAACACACTTATTTTAGCTCCAAAAGTGATAATTCACATGCAATAGTCATTTACAGTCAAAAAACTTAAACATTACAAAATTACCATTTCTGACGTTCTGGTGAAAGTTCGACAGGTCACGTGTCATCGTTTTTCATCAGAAAATTAATTTTTGGGACTTTAGAAATATTGATTCAAAATGTCATTTGGATTGTGCCTCATGCTGAATGACTATTTTTTAAAGCCTCAGTGTTACCAAAATTGCAATTTTTACAGACTTTTTCTCCTACTCAGAAGCTTAAATTTCAACCAATTTCAGGCTTTAAAATGACTCTAAACACACTTATTTTAGTTCCGAAAGTGATAATTCACATGCAATAGTCATTTACAGTCTAAAAATTAAATATTAAAAAATTACCATTTCTGATCATCTGGATAAAGTTCGACAGGTCACGGATCATCCTTTTCCTTCAGAAAATTGATTTTTCAGGACTGTAGGAAAATGGATTCAACATGTCATTTGGATTGTGCCTCATGTTGAATAACTACTTTTTAAAGCCTCAATGTGACCAAAATTACCATTTTTACAGACTTTTTCTCCTACTCAGAATCTTCTATTTCAACCAATTTCAGGCATTAAAATGAATCTAAACACACCTATTTTAGTTCCAAAAGTGATAATTCATATGCAATCGACATTTACAGTCAAAAAATTAAATATTAAAAAATTAACATTTCTGACCATCTGGAGAAAGTTCGACAGGTCATGGGTCATCGTTTTTCATCAGAAAATTGATTTACTGGACTGCAGAAAAATTGATTCAAAGTGTCATTTGGATTGTGCCTCGTTGAATAACTATTTTTAAAGCCTCAATGTTACCAAAATTGCAATTTTTACAGACTTTTTCTCCTACTCAGAAGCTTCCACTTCTACCATTTTCAGCAATTAAAATGTTTCTAAAAACACTTATTTTAGTTCCAATAGTGATAATTCACATGCAATAGTCATTTACAGAAAAAAATTAAACATTAAAAAACATTAAGAAATTACCATTTTTGACCATCTGGAGAAAGTTTGACAGGTTACGGGTCATTGTTTTTCATCAGAAAATTGATTTTGTCTGACTGTTGAAAAATTGATTCAAAATGTCATTTGGTTTGTTCCTCATTTTGAATACATACTTTTTAAAGCCTCAATGTGACCAAGAGTGCCATTTTTACAGACTTTTTCTCCTACTCAGAAGCTTCAATTTCGACAAATTTCAGGCATTAAAATTACTCTAAACACACTTATTTTAGTTCCAAAAGTGATAATTCACATGCAATAGTCATTTACAGTCAAAAAATTAAACATTAAAAAAATTACCATTTCTGACCATCAGGAGAAAGTTCGACAGGTCACGGGTCATCGTTTTTCATCAGAAAATTGATTTTCTGGACTGCAGAAAAATTGATTCAAAATGTCAATTGGATTGTGCCTCATGTTGAATAACTATTTTTTAAAGCCTCAATGTTACCAAAATTGACATTTTTACAGACTCTTTCTCCTACTCAGAAGCTTCTATTTCGACCAATTTCAGGCATTAAAATGACTCTAAACACACCTATTGCAGTTCCAAAAGTGATAATTCATATGCAATAAACATTTACAGTAAAAAAAATTAAACAATAAAAAATTACCATTTCTGACCATCTGGAGAAAGTTCGACAGGTCAAGGGTCCTCCTACTCAGAAGCTTCCACTTCTACCATTTTCAGGAATTAAAATGTTTCTAAAAACACTTATTTTAGTTCCAATAGTAATAATTCACATGCAATAGTCATTTACAGTCAAAAAATTAAACATTAAGAAATTACCATTTTTGACCATCTGGAGAAAGTTCGACAGGTTACGGGTTATTGTTTTTCATCAGAAAATTGATTTTTTTTGACTGTAGAAAAATTGATTCAAAATGTAATTTGGATTGTTCCTCATTTTGAATAAATACTTTTTAAAGCCTCAATGTGACCAAAATTGCCATTTTTACAGACTTTTTCTCCTACTCAGAATCTTCTATTTCGACCAATTTCAGGCATTAAAAAGACTCTAAACACACCTATTTTAGTTCCAAAAGTAATAATTCACATGCAATAGTCCTTTACAGTCAAAAAATTAAATATTAAAAAATTACCATTTCTGACCATCTGGAGAAAGTTCGACAGGTCAAGGGTCATAGTTTTTCATCAGAAAATTGATTTTTTGGACTGTAGAAAAATTGATTCAAAATGGCATTTGGATTGTGCCTCATGTTGAATAAATACTTTTTAAAGCCTCAATATTACCAAAATTGACATTTTTACAGACTCTTTCTCCTACTCTGAAACCTCTTTTTTGACCATTTTCAGGCATTAAAAGGTCTCTAAACACACTTATTTTAGTTCCAAAAGTGATAATTCACATGCAATAGTCATTTACAGTCAAAAAAACAAACATAAAAAAATTACCATTTCTAACCATCTGGAGAAAGTTCGAAAGGTCACGGTTCATCATTTTTCATCAGAAAATGGATTTTTTGGACTGTAGAAAAATTGATTCAAAATGTCATTTGGATTGTGCCTCATGTTGAATAACTACTTTTTAAAACCTCAATTTGACCAAAATTGCCATTTTTACAGACATTTTCTCCTACTCTGAATGCTTCTATTTTGACCAATTTCAGGCATTAAAATGTCTCTAAACACACTTATTTTAGCTCCAAAAGTGATAATTCACATGCAAGAGTCATTTACAGTCTAAAAATTAAACATTACAAAATTACCATTTCTGACCATCTGGAGAAAGATCGACAGGTCACGGGTCATCGTTTTTCATAAGAAAATTGATTATCTGGACTGCAGAAAAATTGATTCAAAATGTTATTTGGATTGTGCCTCATGTTGAATAACTATTTTTTAAAGCCTCAATGTTACCAAAATTGCCATTTTTACAGACTTTTTCTCCTACTCAGAAGCTTCTATTTCGACCAATTTCAGGCATTAAAATGACTCTAAACACACTTATTTTAGCTCCAAAAGTGATAATTCGCATGCAATAGTCATTTACAGTCAAAAAATTAAACATTAAAAAATTACCATTTCTGATCATCTGGATAAAGTTCGACAGGTCACGGATCATCCTTTTCCTTCAGAAAATTGATTTTTAGGACTGTAGAAAAATGGATTCAACATGTCATTTGGATTGTGCCTCATGTTGAATAACTACTTTTTAAAGCCTCAATGTGACCAAAATGGCCATTTTTACAGACTTTTTCTCCTACTCAGAATCTTCTATTTCGACCAATTTTAGGCATTAAAATGAATCTAAACACACCTATTTTAGTTCCAAAAGTGATAATTCATATGCAACAGACATTTACAGTCAAAAAATTAAATATTAAAAAATTACCATTTTTGACCATCTGGAGAAAGTTCGACAGGTTACGGGTCATTGTTTTTCATCAGAAAATTGATTTTTTTTGACTGTAGAAAAATTGATTCAAAATGTCATTTGGATTGTTACTCATTTTGAATAAAAACTTTTTAAAGCCTCAATGTGACCAAGATTGCTATTTATACAGACTTTTTCTCCTACTCAGAAGCTTCAATTTCGACCAATTTCAGGCATTAAAATGACTCTAAACACACTTATTTTAGTTCAAAAAGTGATAATTCACATGCAATAGTCATTTACAGTCAAAAAATGAAACATTAAAAAATTACCATTTCTGACCATCTAGAGAAAGTTCAACACGTCACGGGTTATCGTTTTTCATCAGAAAATTGATTTTCTGGACTATAGAAAAATTGATTCAACATGTCATTTGGATTGTGCCTCATGTTGAATAGCTATTTTTAAAGCCTCAATGTGACCAAAATTGCCATTTTTACAGACTTTTTCTCCTACTCAGAATCTTCTATTTCGACCAATTTCAGGCATTAAAAAGACTCTAAACACACCTATTTTAGTTCCAAAAGTGATAATTCATATGCAATAGACATTTATAGAAAAACAATTAAACATTAAAAAATTACCATTTCTGACCATCTGGAGAAAGTTCGACAGGTCAAGGGTCATCATTTCTCATCAGAAAATTGATTTTATTGGAATGTAGAAAAATTGATTCAAAATGTTATTTGGATTGTGCCTCATGTTGAATAACTAGATTTTACAGCCTCAATGTTACCAAAATTGCAATTTTTACAGACTTTTTCTCCTACTCAGAAGCTTCCACTTCCACCATTTTCAGGAATTAAAATGTTTCTAAAAACACTTATTTTAGTTCCAATAGTAATAATTCACATGCAATAGTCATTTACAGTCAAAAAATTAAACATTAAGAAATTACCATTTTTGACCATCTGGAGAAAGTTCGACAGGTTACGGGTTATTGTTTTTCATCAGAAAATTGATTTTTTTTGACTGTAGAAAAATTTATTCAAAATGTCATTTGGATTGTTCCTCATTTTGAATAAATACTTTTTAAAGCCTCAATGTGACCAAGTTTGCCATTTTTACAGACTTTTTCTCCTACTCAGAAGCTTCAATTTTGACCAATTTCAGGCAATAAAATGACTCTAAACACACTTATTTTAGTTCCAAAAGTAATAATTCACATGCAATAGTCATTTACAGTCAAAAAATTAAATATTAAAAAATTACCATTTCTGACCATCTGGAGAAAGTTCGACAGGTCAAGGGTCATAGTTTTTCATCAGAAAATGGATTTTTTGGACTGTAGAAAAATTGATTCAAAATGTCATTTGGATTGTGCCTCATGTTGAATAACTACTTTTTAAAACCTCAATTTGACCAAAATTGCCATTTTTACAGACATTTTCTCCTACTCTGAATGCTTCTATTTTGACCAATTTCAGGAATTAAAATGTCTCTAAACACACTTATTTTAGCTCCAAAAGTGATAATTCACATGCAAGAGTCATTTACAGTCTAAAAATTAAACATTACGAAATTACCATTTCTGACCTTCTGGTGATAGTTCGACAGGTCACGGGTCATCGTTTTTCATCAGAAAATTGATTTTCTGGACTGCAGAAAAAGTGATTCAAATGTCATTTGGATTGTGCATCATGTTGAATACCTATTTTTTAAAGCCTCAATGTTACCAAAATTGCCATTTTTACAGACTTTTTCTCCTACTCAGAAGCTTCTATTTCGACCAATTTCAGGCATTAAAATGACTCTAAACACACTTATTTTAGCTCCAAAAGTGATAATTCGCATGCAATAGTCATTTACAGTCAAAAAATTAAACATTAAAAAATTACCATTTCTGACCTTCTGGAGAAAGTTCGACAGGTTACAGGTCATCATTTTTCATCAGAAAATTGACTTTTTGGACTGTAGAAAAATTGATTCAAAATGTCATTTGGATTGTGCCTCATGTTGAATAACTATTTTTTAAAGCCTCAATGTTACCAAAATTGAAATTTTTACAGACTCTTTCTCCTACTCCGAATGCTTCTATTTTGACCAATTTCAGGAATTAAAATGTATCTAAACACACTTATTTTAGCTCCCAAAGTGATAATTCACGTGCAATAGTCATTTACAGTCAAAAAATTAAATATTACAAAATTACCATTTCTGACCATCTGGAGAAAGTTCGACAGGTCACGGGTCATCGTATTTCATCAGAAAATTAATTTTTTAAACTGTAGAAAAATTGATTCAAAATGTCATTTGGATTGTGCCTCATGTTGAATAACTATTTTTAAAGCCTCAATGTTACCAAAATTGCTATTTTTTACAGACTTTTTTTCCTACTCAGAAGCTTAAATTTCGACCAATTTCAGGCTTTAAAATGACTCTAAACACACTTATTTTAGTTCCAAAAGTTATAATTCACATGCAATAGTCATTTTCAGTCAAAAAATGAAACATTAAAAAATTACCATTTCTGACCATCTGGAGAAAGTTCAACACGTCACGGGTTATCGTTTTTCATCAGAAAATTGATTTTCTGGACTATAGAAAAATTGATTCAACATGTCATTTGGATTGTGCCTCATGTTGAATAGCTATTTTTTAAAGCCTCAATGTGACCAAAATTGCCATTTTTACAGACTTTTTCTCCTACTCAGAATCTTCTATTTCGACCAATTTCAGGCATTAAAAAGACTCTAAACACACCTATTTTAGTTCCAAAAGTGATAATTCATATGCAATAGACATTTATAGAAAAACAATTAAACATTAAAAAATTACCATTTCTGACCATCTGGAGAAAGTTCGACAGGTCAAGGGTCATCATTTCTCATCAGAAAATTGATTTTATTGGAATGTAGAAAAATTGATTCAAAATGTTATTTGGATTGTGCCTCATGTTGAATAACTAGATTTTACAGCCTCAATGTTACCAAAATTGCAATTTTTACAGACTTTTTCTCCTACTCAGAAGCTTCCACTTCCACCATTTTCAGGAATTAAAATGTTTCTAAAAACACTTATTTTAGTTCCAATAGTAATAATTCACATGCAATAGTCATTTACAGTCAAAAAATTAAACATTAAGAAATTACCATTTTTGACCATCTGGAGAAAGTTCGACAGGTTACGGGTTATTGTTTTTCATCAGAAAATTGATTTTTTTTGACTGTAGAAAAATTGATTCAAAATGTCATTTGGATTGTTCCTCATTTTGAATAAATACTTTTTAAAGCCTCAATGTGACCAAGTTTGCCATTTTTACAGACTTTTTCTCCTACTCAGAAGCTTCAATTTTGACCAATTTCAGGCAATAAAATGACTCTAAACACACTTATTTTAGTTCCAAAAGTAATAATTCACATGCAATAGTCATTTACAGTCAAAAAATGAAATATTAAAAAATTACCATTTCTGACCATCTGGAGAAAGTTCGACAGGTCAAGGGTCATAGTTTTTCATCAGAAAATGGATTTTTTGGACTGTAGAAAAATTGATTCAAAATGTCATTTGGATTGTGCCTCATGTTGAATAACTACTTTTTAAAACCTCAATTTGACCAAAATTGCCATTTTTACAGACATTTTCTCCTACTCTGAATGCTTCTATTTTGACCACTTTCAGGAATTAAAATGTCTCTAAACACACTTATTTTAGCTCCAAAAGTGATAATTCACATGCAAGAGTCATTTACAGTCTAAAAATTAAACATTACGAAATTACCATTTCTGACCTTCTGGTGATAGTTCGACAGGTCACGGGTCATCGTTTTTCATCAGAAAATTGATTTTCTGGACTGCAGAAAAAGTGATTCAAATGTCATTTGGATTGTGCATCATGTTGAATACCTATTTTTTAAAGCCTCAATGTTACCAAAATTGCCATTTTTACAGACTTTTTCTCCTACTCAGAAGCTTCTATTTCGACCAATTTCAGGCATTAAAATGACTCTAAACACACTTATTTTAGCTCCAAAAGTGATAATTCGCATGCAATAGTCATTTACAGTCAAAAAATTAAACATTAAAAAATTACCATTTCTGACCTTCTGGAGAAAGTTCGACAGGTTACAGGTCATCATTTTTCATCAGAAAATTGACTTTTTGGACTGTAGAAAAATTGATTCAAAATGTCATTTGGATTGTGCCTCATGTTGAATAACTATTTTTTAAAGCCTCAATGTTACCAAAATTGAAATTTTTACAGACTCTTTCTCCTACTCCGAATGCTTCTATTTTGACCAATTTCAGGAATTAAAATGTCTCTAAACACACTTATTTTAGCTCCCAAAGTGATAATTCACGTGCAATAGTCATTTACAGTCAAAAAATTAAATATTACAAAATTACCATTTCTGACCATCTGGAGAAAGTTCGACAGGTCACGGGTCATCGTATTTCATCAGAAAATTAATTTTTTAAACTGTAGAAAAATTGATTCAAAATGTCATTTGGATTGTGCCTCATGTTGAATAACTATTTTTAAAGCCTCAATGTTACCAAAATTGCTATTTTTTACAGACTTTTTTTCCTACTCAGAAGCTTAAATTTCGACCAATTTCAGGCTTTAAAATGACTCTAAACACACTTATTTTAGTTCCAAAAGTTATAATTCACATGCAATAGTCATTTTCAGTCAAAAAATTAAACATTAAAAAATTACCATTTCTGATCATCTGGATAAAGTTCGACAGGTCACGGATCATCCTTTTCCTTCAGAAAATTGATTTTTAGGACTGTAGAAAAATGGATTCAACATGTCATTTGGATTGTGCCTCATGTTGAATACCTACTTTTTAAAGCCTCAATGTGACCAAAATTGTCATTTTTACAGACTTTTTCTCCTACTCAGAAGCTTCAATTTTGACCAATTTCAGGCAATAAAATGACTCTAAACACACTTATTTTAGTTCCAAAAGTAATAATTCACATGCAATAGTCCTTTACAGTCAAAAAATTAAATATTAAAAAATTACCATTTCTGACCATCTGGAGAAAGTTCGACAGGTCAAGGGTCATAGTTTTTCATCAGAAAATTGATTTTTTGGACTGTAGAAAAATTGATTCAAAATGGCATTTGGATTGTGCCTCATGTTGAATAAATACTTTTTAAAGCCTCAATATTACCAAAATTGACATTTTTACAGACTCTTTCTCCTACTCTGAAACCTCTTTTTTGACCATTTTCAGGCATTAAAAGGTCTCTAAACACACTTATTTTAGTTCCAAAAGTGATAATTCACATGCAATAGTCATTTACAGTCAAAAAAACAAACATAAAAAAATTACCATTTCTAACCATCTGGAGAAAGTTCGAAAGGTCACGGTTCATCATTTTTCATCAGAAAATGGATTTTTTGGACTGTAGAAAAATTGATTCAAAATGTCATTTGGATTGTGCCTCATGTTGAATAACTACTTTTTAAAACCTCAATTTGACCAAAATTGCCATTTTTACAGACATTTTCTCCTACTCTGAATGCTTCTATTTTGACCAATTTCAGGAATTAAAATGTCTCTAAACACACTTATTTTAGCTCCAAAAGTGATAATTCACATGCAAGAGTCATTTACAGTCTAAAAATTAAACATTACAAAATTACCATTTCTGACCATCTGGAGAAAGATCGACAGGTCACGGGTCATCGTTTTTCATAAGAAAATTGATTATCTGGACTGCAGAAAAATTGATTCAAAATGTTATTTGGATTGTGCCTCATGTTGAATAACTATTTTTTAAAGCCTCAATGTTACCAAAATTGCCATTTTTACAGACTTTTTCTCCTACTCAGAAGCTTCTATTTCGACCAATTTCAGGCATTAAAATGACTCTAAACACACTTATTTTAGCTCCAAAAGTGATAATTCGCATGCAATAGTCATTTACAGTCAAAAAATTAAACATTAAAAAATTACCATTTCTGATCATCTGGATAAAGTTCGACAGGTCACGGATCATCCTTTTCCTTCAGAAAATTGATTTTTAGGACTGTAGAAAAATGGATTCAACATGTCATTTGGATTGTGCCTCATGTTGAATAACTACTTTTTAAAGCCTCAATGTGACCAAAATTGCCATTTTTACAGACTTTTTCTCCTACTCAGAATCTTCTATTTCGACCAATTTTAGGCATTAAAATGAATCTAAACACACCTATTTTAGTTCCAAAAGTGATAATTCATATGCAACAGACATTTACAGTCAAAAAATTAAATATTAAAAAATTATCATTTTTGACCATCTGGAGAAAGTTCGACAGGTTACGGGTCATTGTTTTTCATCAGAAAATTGATTTTTTTTGACTGTAGAAAAATTGATTCAAAATGTCATTTGGATTGTTACTCATTTTGAATAAAAACTTTTTAAAGCCTCAATGTGACCAAGATTGCTATTTATACAGACTTTTTCTCCTACTCAGAAGCTTTAATTTCGACCAATTTCAGGCATTAAAATGACTCTAAACACACTTATTTTAGTTCAAAAAGTGATAATTCACATGCAATAGTCATTTACAGTCAAAAAATGAAACATTAAAAAATTACCATTTCTGACCATCTGGAGAAAGTTCAACACGTCACGGGTTATCGTTTTTCATCAGAAAATTGATTTTCTGGACTATAGAAAAATTGATTCAACATGTCATTTGGATTGTGCCTCATGTTGAATAGCTATTTTTTAAAGCCTCAATGTGACCAAAATTGCCATTTTTACAGACTTTTTCTCCTACTCAGAATCTTCTATTTCGACCAATTTCAGGCATTAAAAAGACTCTAAACACACCTATTTTAGTTCCAAAAGTGATAATTCATATGCAACAGACATTTACAGTCAAAAAATTAAATATTAAAAAATTACCATTTTTGACCATCTGGAGAAAGTTCGACAGGTTACGGGTCATTGTTTTTCATCAGAAAATTGATTTTTTTTGACTGTAGAAAAATTGATTCAAAATGTCATTTGGATTGTTACTCATTTTGAATAAAAACTTTTTAAAGCCTCAATGTGACCAAGATTGCTATTTATACAGACTTTTTCTCCTACTCAGAAGCTTCAATTTCGACCAATTTCAGGCATTAAAATGACTCTAAACACACTTATTTTAGTTCAAAAAGTGATAATTCACATGCAATAGTCATTTACAGTCAAAAAATGAAACATTAAAAAATTACCATTTCTGACCATCTAGAGAAAGTTCAACACGTCACGGGTTATCGTTTTTCATCAGAAAATTGATTTTCTGGACTATAGAAAAATTGATTCAACATGTCATTTGGATTGTGCCTCATGTTGAATAGCTATTTTTAAAGCCTCAATGTGACCAAAATTGCCATTTTTACAGACTTTTTCTCCTACTCAGAATCTTCTATTTCGACCAATTTCAGGCATTAAAAAGACTCTAAACACACCTATTTTAGTTCCAAAAGTGATAATTCATATGCAATAGACATTTATAGAAAAACAATTAAACATTAAAAAATTACCATTTCTGACCATCTGGAGAAAGTTCGACAGGTCAAGGGTCATCATTTCTCATCAGAAAATTGATTTTATTGGAATGTAGAAAAATTGATTCAAAATGTTATTTGGATTGTGCCTCATGTTGAATAACTAGATTTTACAGCCTCAATGTTACCAAAATTGCAATTTTTACAGACTTTTTCTCCTACTCAGAAGCTTCCACTTCCACCATTTTCAGGAATTAAAATGTTTCTAAAAACACTTATTTTAGTTCCAATAGTAATAATTCACATGCAATAGTCATTTACAGTCAAAAAATTAAACATTAAGAAATTACCATTTTTGACCATCTGGAGAAAGTTCGACAGGTTACGGGTTATTGTTTTTCATCAGAAAATTGATTTTTTTTGACTGTAGAAAAATTTATTCAAAATGTCATTTGGATTGTTCCTCATTTTGAATAAATACTTTTTAAAGCCTCAATGTGACCAAGTTTGCCATTTTTACAGACTTTTTCTCCTACTCAGAAGCTTCAATTTTGACCAATTTCAGGCAATAAAATGACTCTAAACACACTTATTTTAGTTCCAAAAGTAATAATTCACATGCAATAGTCATTTACAGTCAAAAAATTAAATATTAAAAAATTACCATTTCTGACCATCTGGAGAAAGTTCGACAGGTCAAGGGTCATAGTTTTTCATCAGAAAATGGATTTTTTGGACTGTAGAAAAATTGATTCAAAATGTCATTTGGATTGTGCCTCATGTTGAATAACTACTTTTTAAAACCTCAATTTGACCAAAATTGCCATTTTTACAGACATTTTCTCCTACTCTGAATGCTTCTATTTTGACCAATTTCAGGAATTAAAATGTCTCTAAACACACTTATTTTAGCTCCAAAAGTGATAATTCACATGCAAGAGTCATTTACAGTCTAAAAATTAAACATTACGAAATTACCATTTCTGACCTTCTGGTGATAGTTCGACAGGTCACGGGTCATCGTTTTTCATCAGAAAATTGATTTTCTGGACTGCAGAAAAAGTGATTCAAATGTCATTTGGATTGTGCATCATGTTGAATACCTATTTTTTAAAGCCTCAATGTTACCAAAATTGCCATTTTTACAGACTTTTTCTCCTACTCAGAAGCTTCTATTTCGACCAATTTCAGGCATTAAAATGACTCTAAACACACTTATTTTAGCTCCAAAAGTGATAATTCGCATGCAATAGTCATTTACAGTCAAAAAATTAAACATTAAAAAATTACCATTTCTGACCTTCTGGAGAAAGTTCGACAGGTTACAGGTCATCATTTTTCATCAGAAAATTGACTTTTTGGACTGTAGAAAAATTGATTCAAAATGTCATTTGGATTGTGCCTCATGTTGAATAACTATTTTTTAAAGCCTCAATGTTACCAAAATTGAAATTTTTACAGACTCTTTCTCCTACTCCGAATGCTTCTATTTTGACCAATTTCAGGAATTAAAATGTATCTAAACACACTTATTTTAGCTCCCAAAGTGATAATTCACGTGCAATAGTCATTTACAGTCAAAAAATTAAATATTACAAAATTACCATTTCTGACCATCTGGAGAAAGTTCGACAGGTCACGGGTCATCGTATTTCATCAGAAAATTAATTTTTTAAACTGTAGAAAAATTGATTCAAAATGTCATTTGGATTGTGCCTCATGTTGAATAACTATTTTTAAAGCCTCAATGTTACCAAAATTGCTATTTTTTACAGACTTTTTTTCCTACTCAGAAGCTTAAATTTCGACCAATTTCAGGCTTTAAAATGACTCTAAACACACTTATTTTAGTTCCAAAAGTTATAATTCACATGCAATAGTCATTTTCAGTCAAAAAATGAAACATTAAAAAATTACCATTTCTGACCATCTGGAGAAAGTTCAACACGTCACGGGTTATCGTTTTTCATCAGAAAATTGATTTTCTGGACTATAGAAAAATTGATTCAACATGTCATTTGGATTGTGCCTCATGTTGAATAGCTATTTTTTAAAGCCTCAATGTGACCAAAATTGCCATTTTTACAGACTTTTTCTCCTACTCAGAATCTTCTATTTCGACCAATTTCAGGCATTAAAAAGACTCTAAACACACCTATTTTAGTTCCAAAAGTGATAATTCATATGCAATAGACATTTATAGAAAAACAATTAAACATTAAAAAATTACCATTTCTGACCATCTGGAGAAAGTTCGACAGGTCAAGGGTCATCATTTCTCATCAGAAAATTGATTTTATTGGAATGTAGAAAAATTGATTCAAAATGTTATTTGGATTGTGCCTCATGTTGAATAACTAGATTTTACAGCCTCAATGTTACCAAAATTGCAATTTTTACAGACTTTTTCTCCTACTCAGAAGCTTCCACTTCCACCATTTTCAGGAATTAAAATGTTTCTAAAAACACTTATTTTAGTTCCAATAGTAATAATTCACATGCAATAGTCATTTACAGTCAAAAAATTAAACATTAAGAAATTACCATTTTTGACCATCTGGAGAAAGTTCGACAGGTTACGGGTTATTGTTTTTCATCAGAAAATTGATTTTTTTTGACTGTAGAAAAATTGATTCAAAATGTCATTTGGATTGTTCCTCATTTTGAATAAATACTTTTTAAAGCCTCAATGTGACCAAGTTTGCCATTTTTACAGACTTTTTCTCCTACTCAGAAGCTTCAATTTTGACCAATTTCAGGCAATAAAATGACTCTAAACACACTTATTTTAGTTCCAAAAGTAATAATTCACATGCAATAGTCATTTACAGTCAAAAAATGAAATATTAAAAAATTACCATTTCTGACCATCTGGAGAAAGTTCGACAGGTCAAGGGTCATAGTTTTTCATCAGAAAATGGATTTTTTGGACTGTAGAAAAATTGATTCAAAATGTCATTTGGATTGTGCCTCATGTTGAATAACTACTTTTTAAAACCTCAATTTGACCAAAATTGCCATTTTTACAGACATTTTCTCCTACTCTGAATGCTTCTATTTTGACCACTTTCAGGAATTAAAATGTCTCTAAACACACTTATTTTAGCTCCAAAAGTGATAATTCACATGCAAGAGTCATTTACAGTCTAAAAATTAAACATTACGAAATTACCATTTCTGACCTTCTGGTGATAGTTCGACAGGTCACGGGTCATCGTTTTTCATCAGAAAATTGATTTTCTGGACTGCAGAAAAAGTGATTCAAATGTCATTTGGATTGTGCATCATGTTGAATACCTATTTTTTAAAGCCTCAATGTTACCAAAATTGCCATTTTTACAGACTTTTTCTCCTACTCAGAAGCTTCTATTTCGACCAATTTCAGGCATTAAAATGACTCTAAACACACTTATTTTAGCTCCAAAAGTGATAATTCGCATGCAATAGTCATTTACAGTCAAAAAATTAAACATTAAAAAATTACCATTTCTGACCTTCTGGAGAAAGTTCGACAGGTTACAGGTCATCATTTTTCATCAGAAAATTGACTTTTTGGACTGTAGAAAAATTGATTCAAAATGTCATTTGGATTGTGCCTCATGTTGAATAACTATTTTTTAAAGCCTCAATGTTACCAAAATTGAAATTTTTACAGACTCTTTCTCCTACTCCGAATGCTTCTATTTTGACCAATTTCAGGAATTAAAATGTCTCTAAACACACTTATTTTAGCTCCCAAAGTGATAATTCACGTGCAATAGTCATTTACAGTCAAAAAATTAAATATTACAAAATTACCATTTCTGACCATCTGGAGAAAGTTCGACAGGTCACGGGTCATCGTATTTCATCAGAAAATTAATTTTTTAAACTGTAGAAAAATTGATTCAAAATGTCATTTGGATTGTGCCTCATGTTGAATAACTATTTTTAAAGCCTCAATGTTACCAAAATTGCTATTTTTTACAGACTTTTTTTCCTACTCAGAAGCTTAAATTTCGACCAATTTCAGGCTTTAAAATGACTCTAAACACACTTATTTTAGTTCCAAAAGTTATAATTCACATGCAATAGTCATTTTCAGTCAAAAAATTAAACATTAAAAAATTACCATTTCTGATCATCTGGATAAAGTTCGACAGGTCACGGATCATCCTTTTCCTTCAGAAAATTGATTTTTAGGACTGTAGAAAAATGGATTCAACATGTCATTTGGATTGTGCCTCATGTTGAATACCTACTTTTTAAAGCCTCAATGTGACCAAAATTGTCATTTTTACAGACTTTTTCTCCTACTCAGAAGCTTCAATTTTGACCAATTTCAGGCAATAAAATGACTCTAAACACACTTATTTTAGTTCCAAAAGTAATAATTCACATGCAATAGTCCTTTACAGTCAAAAAATTAAATATTAAAAAATTACCATTTCTGACCATCTGGAGAAAGTTCGACAGGTCAAGGGTCATAGTTTTTCATCAGAAAATTGATTTTTTGGACTGTAGAAAAATTGATTCAAAATGGCATTTGGATTGTGCCTCATGTTGAATAAATACTTTTTAAAGCCTCAATATTACCAAAATTGACATTTTTACAGACTCTTTCTCCTACTCTGAAACCTCTTTTTTGACCATTTTCAGGCATTAAAAGGTCTCTAAACACACTTATTTTAGTTCCAAAAGTGATAATTCACATGCAATAGTCATTTACAGTCAAAAAAACAAACATAAAAAAATTACCATTTCTAACCATCTGGAGAAAGTTCGAAAGGTCACGGTTCATCATTTTTCATCAGAAAATGGATTTTTTGGACTGTAGAAAAATTGATTCAAAATGTCATTTGGATTGTGCCTCATGTTGAATAACTACTTTTTAAAACCTCAATTTGACCAAAATTGCCATTTTTACAGACATTTTCTCCTACTCTGAATGCTTCTATTTTGACCAATTTCAGGAATTAAAATGTCTCTAAACACACTTATTTTAGCTCCAAAAGTGATAATTCACATGCAAGAGTCATTTACAGTCTAAAAATTAAACATTACAAAATTACCATTTCTGACCATCTGGAGAAAGATCGACAGGTCACGGGTCATCGTTTTTCATAAGAAAATTGATTATCTGGACTGCAGAAAAATTGATTCAAAATGTTATTTGGATTGTGCCTCATGTTGAATAACTATTTTTTAAAGCCTCAATGTTACCAAAATTGCCATTTTTACAGACTTTTTCTCCTACTCAGAAGCTTCTATTTCGACCAATTTCAGGCATTAAAATGACTCTAAACACACTTATTTTAGCTCCAAAAGTGATAATTCGCATGCAATAGTCATTTACAGTCAAAAAATTAAACATTAAAAAATTACCATTTCTGATCATCTGGATAAAGTTCGACAGGTCACGGATCATCCTTTTCCTTCAGAAAATTGATTTTTAGGACTGTAGAAAAATGGATTCAACATGTCATTTGGATTGTGCCTCATGTTGAATAACTACTTTTTAAAGCCTCAATGTGACCAAAATTGCCATTTTTACAGACTTTTTCTCCTACTCAGAATCTTCTATTTCGACCAATTTTAGGCATTAAAATGAATCTAAACACACCTATTTTAGTTCCAAAAGTGATAATTCATATGCAACAGACATTTACAGTCAAAAAATTAAATATTAAAAAATTATCATTTTTGACCATCTGGAGAAAGTTCGACAGGTTACGGGTCATTGTTTTTCATCAGAAAATTGATTTTTTTTGACTGTAGAAAAATTGATTCAAAATGTCATTTGGATTGTTACTCATTTTGAATAAAAACTTTTTAAAGCCTCAATGTGACCAAGATTGCTATTTATACAGACTTTTTCTCCTACTCAGAAGCTTTAATTTCGACCAATTTCAGGCATTAAAATGACTCTAAACACACTTATTTTAGTTCAAAAAGTGATAATTCACATGCAATAGTCATTTACAGTCAAAAAATGAAACATTAAAAAATTACCATTTCTGACCATCTGGAGAAAGTTCAACACGTCACGGGTTATCGTTTTTCATCAGAAAATTGATTTTCTGGACTATAGAAAAATTGATTCAACATGTCATTTGGATTGTGCCTCATGTTGAATAGCTATTTTTTAAAGCCTCAATGTGACCAAAATTGCCATTTTTACAGACTTTTTCTCCTACTCAGAATCTTCTATTTCGACCAATTTCAGGCATTAAAAAGACTCTAAACACACCTATTTTAGTTCCAAAAGTGATAATTCATATGCAACAGACATTTACAGTCAAAAAATTAAATATTAAAAAATTATCATTTTTGACCATCTGGAGAAAGTTCGACAGGTTACGGGTCATTGTTTTTCATCAGAAAATTGATTTTTTTTGACTGTAGAAAAATTGATTCAAAATGTCATTTGGATTGTTACTCATTTTGAATAAAAACTTTTTAAAGCCTCAATGTGACCAAGATTGCTATTTATACAGACTTTTTCTCCTACTCAGAAGCTTTAATTTCGACCAATTTCAGGCATTAAAATGACTCTAAACACACTTATTTTAGTTCAAAAAGTGATAATTCACATGCAATAGTCATTTACAGTCAAAAAATGAAACATTAAAAAATTACCATTTCTGACCATCTGGAGAAAGTTCAACACGTCACGGGTTATCGTTTTTCATCAGAAAATTGATTTTCTGGACTATAGAAAAATTGATTCAACATGTCATTTGGATTGTGCCTCATGTTGAATAGCTATTTTTTAAAGCCTCAATGTGACCAAAATTGCCATTTTTACAGACTTTTTCTCCTACTCAGAATCTTCTATTTCGACCAATTTCAGGCATTAAAAAGACTCTAAACACACCTATTTTAGTTCCAAAAGTGATAATTCATATGCAATAGACATTTATAGAAAAACAATTAAACATTAAAAAATTACCATTTCTGACCATCTGGAAAAAGTTCGACAGGTCAAGGGTCATCATTTCTCATCAGAAAATTGATTTTATTGGAATGTAGAAAAATTGATTCAAAATGTTATTTGGATTGTGCCTCATGTTGAATAACTAGATTTTACAGCCTCAATGTTACCAAAATTGCAATTTTTACAGACTTTTTCTCCTACTCAGAAGCTTCCACTTCCACCATTTTCAGGAATTAAACTGTTTCTAAAAACACTTATTTTAGTTCCAATAGTAATAATTCACATGCAATAGTCATTTACAGTCAAAAAATTAAACATTAAGAAATTACCATTTTTGACCATCTGGAGAAAGTTCGACAGGTTACGGGTTATTGTTTTTCATCAGAAAATTGATTTTTTTTGACTGTAGAAAAATTGATTCAAAATGTCATTTGGATTGTTCCTCATTTTGAATAAATACTTTTTAAAGCCTCAATGTGACCAAGTTTGCCATTTTTACAGACTTTTTCTCCTACTCAGAAGCTTCAATTTTGACCAATTTCAGGCAATAAAATGACTCTAAACACACTTATTTTAGTTCCAAAAGTAATAATTCACATGCAATAGTCATTTACAGTCAAAAAATTAAATATTAAAAAATTACCATTTCTGACCATCTGGAGAAAGTTCGACAGGTCAAGGGTCATAGTTTTTCATCAGAAAATGGATTTTTTGGACTGTAGAAAAATTGATTCAAAATGTCATTTGGATTGTGCCTCATGTTGAATAACTACTTTTTAAAACCTCAATTTGACCAAAATTGCCATTTTTACAGACATTTTCTCCTACTCTGAATGCTTCTATTTTGACCAATTTCAGGAATTAAAATGTCTCTAAACACACTTATTTTAGCTCCAAAAGTGATAATTCACATGCAAGAGTCATTTACAGTCTAAAAATTAAACATTACAAAATTACCATTTCTGACCTTCTGGTGATAGTTCGACAGGTCACGGGTCATCGTTTTTCATCAGAAAATTGATTTTCTGGACTGCAGAAAAAGTGATTCAAATGTCATTTGGATTGTGCATCATGTTGAATACCTATTTTTTAAAGCCTCAATGTTACCAAAATTGCCATTTTTACAGACTTTTTCTCCTACTCAGAAGCTTCTATTTCGACCAATTTCAGGCATTAAAATGACTCTAAACACACATATTTTAGCTCCAAAAGTGATAATTCGCATGCAATAGTCATTTACAGTCAAAAAATTAAACATTAAAAAATTACCATTTCTGACCTTCTGGAGAAAGTTCGACAGGTTACAGGTCATCATTTTTCATCAGAAAATTGACTTTTTGGACTGTAGAAAAATTGATTCAAAATGTCATTTGGATTGTGCCTCATGTTGAATAACTATTTTTTAAAGCCTCAATGTTACCAAAATTGAAATTTTTACAGACTCTTTCTCCTACTTCGAATGCTTCTATTTTGACCAATTTCAGGAATTAAAATGTCTCTAAACACACTTATTTTAGCTCCCAAAGTGATAATTCACGTGCAATAGTCATTTACAGTCAAAAAATTTAATATTACAAAATTATCATTTCTGACCATCTGGAGAAAGTTCGACAGGTCACGGGTCATCGTATTTCATCAGAAAATTAATTTTTTAAACTGTAGAAAAATTGATTCAAAATGTCATTTGGATTGTGCCTCATGTTGAATAACTATTTTTAAAGCCTCAATGTTACCAAAATTGCTATTTTTTACAGACTTTTTTTCCTACTCAGAAGCTTAAATTTCGACCAATTTCAGGCTTTAAAATGACTCTAAACACACTTATTTTAGTTCCAAAAGTTATAATTCACATGCAATAGTCATTTTCAGTCAAAAAATTAAACATTAAAAAATTACCATTTCTGATCATCTGGATAAAGTTCGACAGGTCACGGATCATCCTTTTCCTTCAGAAAATTGATTTTTAGGACTGTAGAAAAATGGATTCAACATGTCATTTGGATTGTGCCTCATGTTGAATACCTACTTTTTAAAGCCTCAATGTGACCAAAATTGTCATTTTTACAGACTTTTTCTCCTACTCAGAAGCTTCAATTTTGACCAATTTCAGGCAATAAAATGACTCTAAACACACTTATTTTAGTTCCAAAAGTAATAATTCACATGCAATAGTCATTTACAGTCAAAAAATTAAATATTAAAAAATTACCATTTCTGACCATCTGGAGAAAGTTCGACAGGTCAAGGGTCATAGTTTTTCATCAGAAAATGGATTTTTTGGACTGTAGAAAAATTGATTCAAAATGTCATTTGGATTGTGCCTCATGTTGAATAACTACTTTTTAAAACCTCAATTTGACCAAAATTGCCATTTTTACAGACATTTTCTCCTACTCTGAATGCTTCTATTTTGACCAATTTCAGGAATTAAAATGTCTCTAAACACACTTATTTTAGCTCCAAAAGTGATAATTCACATGCAAGAGTCATTTACAGTCTAAAAATTAAACATTACAAAATTACCATTTCTGACCTTCTGGTGATAGTTCGACAGGTCACGGGTCATCGTTTTTCATCAGAAAATTGATTTTCTGGACTGCAGAAAAAGTGATTCAAATGTCATTTGGATTGTGCATCATGTTGAATACCTATTTTTTAAAGCCTCAATGTTACCAAAATTGCCATTTTTACAGACTTTTTCTCCTACTCAGAAGCTTCTATTTCGACCAATTTCAGGCATTAAAATGACTCTAAACACACTTATTTTAGCTCCAAAAGTGATAATTCGCATGCAATAGTCATTTACAGTAAAAAAATTAAACATTAAAAAATTACCATTTCTGACCTTCTGGAGAAAGTTCGACAGGTTACAGGTCATCATTTTTCATCAGAAAATTGACTTTTTGGACTGTAGAAAAATTGATTCAAAATGTCATTTGGATTGTGCCTCATGTTGAATAACTATTTTTTAAAGCCTCAATGTTACCAAAATTGAAATTTTTACAGACTGTTTCTCCTACTCCGAATGCTTCTATTTTGACCAATTTCAGGAATTAAAATGTCTCTAAACACACTTATTTTAGCTCCCAAAGTGATAATTCACGTGCAATAGTCATTTACAGTCAAAAAATTAAATATTACAAAATTACCATTTCTGACCATCTGGAGAAAGTTCGACAGGTCACGGGTCATCGTATTTCATCAGAAAATTAATTTTTTAAACTGTAGAAAAATTGATTCAAAATGTCATTTGGATTGTGCCTCATGTTGAATAACTATTTTTAAAGCCTCAATGTTACCAAAATTGCTATTTTTTACAGACTTTTTTTCCTACTCAGAAGCTTAAATTTCGACCAATTTCAGGCTTTAAAATGACTCTAAACACACTTATTTTAGTTCCAAAAGTTATAATTCACATGCAATAGTCATTTTCAGTCAAAAAATTAAACATTAAAAAATTACCATTTCTGATCATCTGGATAAAGTTCGACAGGTCACGGATCATCCTTTTCCTTCAGAAAATTGATTTTTAGGACTGTTGAAAAATGGATTCAACATGTCATTTGGATTGTGCCTCATGTTGAATACCTACTTTTTAAAGCCTCAATGTGACCAAAATTGTCATTTTTACAGACTTTTTCTCCTACTCAGAAACTTCTATTTCGAGCAATTTCAGGCATTAAAAAGACTCTAAACACACCTATTTTAGTTCCAAAAGTGATAATTCATATGCAATAGACATTTATAGAAAAAAAAGATAAAGATTAAAAAATTACCATTTCTGACCATCTGGAGAAAGTTCGACAGGTCAAGGGTCATCGTTTCTCATCAGAAAATTGATTTTTTTGGAATGTAGAAAAATTGTTTCAAAATGTCATTTGGATTGTGCCTCATGTTTAATAACTAGTTTTTACAGCCTCAATGTTACCAAAATTGCAATTTTTACAGACTTTTTCTCCTACTCAGAAGCTTCCACTTCTACCATTTTCAGGAATTAAAATGTTTCTAAAAACACTTATTTTAGTTCCAATAGTAATAATTCACATGCAATAGTCATTTACAGTCAAAAAATTAAACATTAAGAAATTACCATTTTTGAACATCTGGAGAAAGTTCGACAGGTTACGGGTTATTGTTTTTCATCAGAAAATTGATTTTTTTTTACTGTAGAAAAATTGATTCAAAATGTCATTTGGATTGTTCCTCATTTTGAATAAATACTTTTTAAAGCCTCAATGTGACCAAGTTTGCCATTTTTACAGACTTTTTCTCCTACTCAGAAGCTTCAATTTCGACAAATTTCAGGCATTAAAATTACTCTAAACACACTTACTTTAGTTCCAAAAGTGATAATTCACATGCAATAGTCATTTACAGTCAAAAAATTAAACATTAAAAAATTACCATTTCTGACCTTCTGGAGAAAGTTCGACAGGTTACAGGTCATCATTTTTCATCAGAAAATTGACTTTTTGGACTGTAGAAAAATTGATTCAAAATGTCATTTGGATTGTGCCTCATGTTGAATAACTATTTTTTAAAGCCTCAATGTTACCAAAATTGAAATTTTTACAGACTCTTTCTCCTACTCCGAATGCTTCTATTTTGACCAATTTCAGGAATTAAAATGTCTCTAAACACACTTATTTTAGCTCCCAAAGTGATAATTCACGTGCAATAGTCATTTACAGTCAAAAAATTAAATATTACAAAATTACCATTTCTGACCATCTGGAGAAAGTTCGACAGGTCACGGGTCATCGTATTTCATCAGAAAATTAATTTTTTAAACTGTAGAAAAATTGATTCAAAATGTCATTTGGATTGTGCCTCATGTTGAATAACTATTTTTAAAGCCTCAATGTTACCAAAATTGCTATTTTTTACAGACTTTTTTTCCTACTCAGAAGCTTAAATTTCGACCAATTTCAGGCTTTAAAATGACTCTAAACACACTTATTTTAGTTCCAAAAGTTATAATTCACATGCAATAGTCATTTTCAGTCAAAAAATTAAACATTAAAAAATTACCATTTCTGATCATCTGGATAAAGTTCGACAGGTCACGGATCATCCTTTTCCTTCAGAAAATTGATTTTTAGGACTGTAGAAAAATGGATTCAACATGTCATTTGGATTGTGCCTCATGTTGAATACCTACTTTTTAAAGCCTCAATGTGACCAAAATTGTCATTTTTACAGACTTTTTCTCCTACTCAGAAACTTCTATTTCGAGCAATTTCAGGCATTAAAAAGACTCTAAACACACCTATTTTAGTTCCAAAAGTGATAATTCATATGCAATAGACATTTATAGAAAAAAAAGTTAAAGATTAAAAAATTACCATTTCTGACCATCTGGAGAAAGTTCGACAGGTCAAGGGTCATCGTTTCTCATCAGAAAATTGATTTTTTTGGAATGTAGAAAAATTGTTTCAAAATGTCATTTGGATTGTGCCTCATGTTTAATAACTAGTTTTTACAGCCTCAATGTTACCAAAATTGCAATTTTTACAGACTTTTTCTCCTACTCAGAAGCTTCCACTTCTACCATTTTCAGGAATTAAAATGTTTCTAAAAACACTTATTTTAGTTCCAATAGTAATAATTCACATGCAATAGTCATTTACAGTCAAAAAATTAAACGTTAAGAAATTACCATTTTTGAACATCTGGAGAAAGTTCGACAGGTTACGGGTTATTGTTTTTCATCAGAAAATTGATTTTTTTTTACTGTAGAAAAATTGATTCAAAATGTCATTTGGATTGTTCCTCATTTTGAATAAATACTTTTTAAAGCCTCAATGTGACCAAGTTTGCCATTTTTACAGACTTTTTCTCCTACTCAGAAGCTTCAATTTCGACAAATTTCAGGCATTAAAATTACTCTAAACACACTTACTTTAGTTCCAAAAGTGATAATTCACATGCAATAGTCATTTACAGTCAAAAAATTAAACATTAAAAAATTACCATTTCTGACCTTCTGGAGAAAGTTCGACAGGTTACAGGTCATCATTTTTCATCAGAAAATTGACTTTTTGGACTGTAGAAAAATTGATTCAAAATGTCATTTGGATTGTGCCTCATGTTGAATAACTATTTTTTAAAGCCTCAATGTTACCAAAATTGAAATTTTTACAGACTCTTTCTCCTACTCCGAATGCTTCTATTTTGACCAATTTCAGGAATTAAAATGTCTCCAAACACACTTATTTTAGCTCCAAAAGTGATAATTCGCATGCAATAGTCATTTACAGTCAAAAAATTAAATATTACAAAATTACCATTTCTGACCATCTGGAGAAAGTTCGACAGGTCACGGGTCATCGTATTTCATCAGAAAATTAATTTTTTGGACTGTAGAAAAATTGATTCAAAATGTCATTTGGATTGTGCCTCATGTTGAATAACTATTTTTAAAGCCTCAATGTTACCAAAATTGCTATTTTTTACAGACTTTTTCTCCTACTCAGAAGCTTAAATTTCGACCAATTTCAGGCTTTAAAATGACTCTAAACACACTTATTTTAGTTCCAAAAGTTATAATTCACATGCAATAGTCATTTTCAGTCAAAAAATTAAACATTAAAAAATTACCATTTCTGATCATCTGGATAAAGTTCGACAGGTCACGGATCATCCTTTTCCTTCAGAAAATTGATTTTTAGGACTGTAGAAAAATGGATTCAACATGTCATTTGGATTGTGCCTCATGTTGAATACCTACTTTTTAAAGCCTCAATGTGACCAAAATTGTCATTTTTACAGACTTTTTCTCCTACTCAGAAACTTCTATTTCGAGCAATTTCAGGCATTAAAAAGACTCTAAACACACCTATTTTAGTTCCAAAAGTGATAATTCATATGCAATAGACATTTATAGAAAAAAAAGTTAAACATTAAAAAATTACCATTTCTGACCATCTGGAGAAAGTTCGACAGGTCAAGGGTCATCGTTTCTCATCAGAAAATTGATTTTTTTGGAATGTAGAAAAATTAATTCAAAATGTCATTTGGATTGTGCCTCATGTTGAATACCTATTTTTTAAAGCCTCAATGTTACCAAAATTGCCATTTTTACAGACTTTTTCTCCTACTCAGAAGCTTCTATTTCGACCAATTTCAGGCATTAAAATGACTCTAAACACACTTATGTTAGCTCCAAAAGTGATAATTCGCATGCAATAGTCATTTACAGTCAAAAAATTAAACATTAAAAAATTACCATTTCTGACCTTCTGGAGAAAGTTCGACAGGTTACAGGTCATCATTTTTCATCAGAAAATTGACTTTTTGGACTGTAGAAAAATTGATTCAAAATGTCATTTGGATTGTGCCTCATGTTGAATAACTATTTTTTAAAGCCTCAATGTTACCAAAATTTAAATTTTTACAGACTCTTTCTCCTACTCCGAATGCTTCTATTTTGACCAATTTCAGGAATTAAAATGTCTCTAAACACACTTATTTTAGCTCCCAAAGTGATAATTCACGTGCAATAGTCATTTACAGTCAAAAAATTAAATATTACAAAATTACCATTTCTGACCATCTGGAGAAAGTTCGACAGGTCACGGGTCATCGTATTTCATCAGAAAATTAATTTTTTAAACTGTAGAAAAATTGATTCAAAATGTCATTTGGATTGTGCCTCATGTTGAATAACTATTTTTAAAGCCTCAATGTTACCAAAATTGCTATTTTTTACAGACTTTTTTTCCTACTCAGAAGCTTAAATTTCGACCAATTTCAGGCTTTAAAATGACTCTAAACACACTTATTTTAGTTCCAAAAGTTATAATTCACATGCAATAGTCATTTTCAGTCAAAAAATTAAACATTAAAAAATTACCATTTCTGATCATCTGGATAAAGTTCGACAGGTCACGGATCATCCTTTTCCTTCAGAAAATTGATTTTTAGGACTGTAGAAAAATGGATTCAACATGTCATTTGGATTGTGCCTCATGTTGAATACCTACTTTTTAAAGCCTCAATGTGACCAAAATTGTCATTTTTACAGACTTTTTCTCCTACTCAGAAGCTTCAATTTTGACCAATTTCAGGCAATAAAATGACTCTAAACACACTTATTTTAGTTCCAAAAGTAATAATTCACATGCAATAGTCCTTTACAGTCAAAAAATTAAATATTAAAAAATTACCATTTCTGACCATCTGGAGAAAGTTCGACAGGTCAAGGGTCATAGTTTTTCATCAGAAAATTGATTTTTTGGACTGTAGAAAAATTGATTCAAAATGGCATTTGGATTGTGCCTCATGTTGAATAAATACTTTTTAAAGCCTCAATATTACCAAAATTGACATTTTTACAGACTCTTTCTCCTACTCTGAAACCTCTTTTTTGACCATTTTCAGGCATTAAAAGGTCTCTAAACACACTTATTTTAGTTCCAAAAGTGATAATTCACATGCAATAGTCATTTACAGTCAAAAAAACAAACATAAAAAAATTACCATTTCTAACCATCTGGAGAAAGTTCGAAAGGTCACGGTTCATCATTTTTCATCAGAAAATGGATTTTTTGGACTGTAGAAAAATTGATTCAAAATGTCATTTGGATTGTGCCTCATGTTGAATAAATACTTTTTAAAACCTCAATTTGACCAAAATTGCCATTTTTACAGACATTTTCTCCTACTCTGAATGCTTCTATTTTGACCAATTTCAGGAATTAAAATGTCTCTAAACACACTTATTTTAGCTCCAAAAGTGATAATTCACATGCAAGAGTCATTTACAGTCTAAAAATTAAACATTACAAAATTACCATTTCTGACCATCTGGAGAAAGATCGACAGGTCACGGGTCATCGTTTTTCATAAGAAAATTGATTATCTGGACTGCAGAAAAATTGATTCAAAATGTTATTTGGATTGTGCCTCATGTTGAATAACTATTTTTTAAAGCCTCAATGTTACCAAAATTGCCATTTTTACAGACTTTTTCTCCTACTCAGAAGCTTCTATTTCGACCAATTTCAGCCATTAAAATGACTCTAAACACACTTATTTTAGCTCCAAAAGTGATAATTCGCATGCAATAGTCATTTACAGTCAAAAAATTAAACATTAAAAAATTACCATTTCTGATCATCTGGATAAAGTTCGACAGGTCACGGATCATCCTTTTCCTTCAGAAAATTGATTTTTAGGACTGTAGAAAAATGGATTCAACATGTCATTTGGATTGTGCCTCATGTTGAATAACTACTTTTTAAAGCCTCAATGTGACCAAAATTGCCATTTTTACAGACTTTTTCTCCTACTCAGAATCTTCTATTTCGACCAATTTTAGGCATTAAAATGAATCTAAACACACCTATTTTAGTTCCAAAAGTGATAATTCATATGCAACAGACATTTACAGTCAAAAAATTAAATATTAAAAAATTACCATTTTTGACCATCTGGAGAAAGTTCGACAGGTTACGGGTCATTGTTTTTCATCAGAAAATTGATTTTTTTTGACTGTAGAAAAATTGATTCAAAATGTCATTTGGATTGTTACTCATTTTGAATAAAAACTTTTTAAAGCCTCAATGTGACCAAGATTGCTATTTATACAGACTTTTTCTCCTACTCAGAAGCTTTAATTTCGACCAATTTCAGGCATTAAAATGACTCTAAACACACTTATTTTAGTTCAAAAAGTGATAATTCACATGCAATAGTCATTTACAGTCAAAAAATGAAACATTAAAAAATTACCATTTCTGACCATCTGGAGAAAGTTCAACACGTCACGGGTTATCGTTTTTCATCAGAAAATTGATTTTCTGGACTATAGAAAAATTGATTCAACATGTCATTTGGATTGTGCCTCATGTTGAATAGCTATTTTTTAAAGCCTCAATGTGACCAAAATTGCCATTTTTACAGACTTTTTCTCCTACTCAGAATCTTCTATTTCGACCAATTTCAGGCATTAAAAAGACTCTAAACACACCTATTTTAGTTCCAAAAGTGATAATTCATATGCAATAGACATTTATAGAAAAACAATTAAACATTAAAAAATTACCATTTCTGACCATCTGGAGAAAGTTCGACAGGTCAAGGGTCATCATTTCTCATCAGAAAATTGATTTTATTGGAATGTAGAAAAATTGATTCAAAATGTTATTTGGATTGTGCCTCATGTTGAATAACTAGATTTTACAGCCTCAATGTTACCAAAATTGCAATTTTTACAGACTTTTTCTCCTACTCAGAAGCTTCCACTTCCACCATTTTCAGGAATTAAAATGTTTCTAAAAACACTTATTTTAGTTCCAATAGTAATAATTCACATGCAATAGTCATTTACAGTCAAAAAATTAAACATTAAGAAATTACCATTTTTGACCATCTGGAGAAAGTTCGACAGGTTACGGGTTATTGTTTTTCATCAGAAAATTGATTTTTTTTGACTGTAGAAAAATTGATTCAAAATGTCATTTGGATTGTTCCTCATTTTGAATAAATACTTTTTAAAGCCTCAATGTGACCAAGTTTGCCATTTTTACAGACTTTTTCTCCTACTCAGAAGCTTCAATTTTGACCAATTTCAGGCAATAAAATGACTCTAAACACACTTATTTTAGTTCCAAAAGTAATAATTCACATGCAATAGTCATTTACAGTCAAAAAATTAAATATTAAAAAATTACCATTTCTGACCATCTGGAGAAAGTTCGACAGGTCAAGGGTCATAGTTTTTCATCAGAAAATGGATTTTTTGGACTGTAGAAAAATTGATTCAAAATGTCATTTGGATTGTGCCTCATGTTGAATAACTACTTTTTAAAACCTCAATTTGACCAAAATTGCCATTTTTACAGACATTTTCTCCTACTCTGAATGCTTCTATTTTGACCAATTTCAGGAATTAAAATGTCTCTAAACACACTTATTTTAGCTCCAAAAGTGATAATTCACATGCAAGAGTCATTTACAGTCTAAAAATTAAACATTACAAAATTACCATTTCTGACCTTCTGGTGATAGTTCGACAGGTCACGGGTCATCGTTTTTCATCAGAAAATTGATTTTCTGGACTGCAGAAAAAGTGATTCAAATGTCATTTGGATTGTGCATCATGTTGAATACCTATTTTTTAAAGCCTCAATGTTACCAAAATTGCCATTTTTACAGACTTTTTCTCCTACTCAGAAGCTTCTATTTCGACCAATTTCAGGCATTAAAATGACTCTAAACACACTTATTTTAGCTCCAAAAGTGATAATTCGCATGCAATAGTCATTTACAGTAAAAAAATTAAACATTAAAAAATTACCATTTCTGACCTTCTGGAGAAAGTTCGACAGGTTACAGGTCATCATTTTTCATCAGAAAATTGACTTTTTGGACTGTAGAAAAATTGATTCAAAATGTCATTTGGATTGTGCCTCATGTTGAATAACTATTTTTTAAAGCCTCAATGTTACCAAAATTGAAATTTTTACAGACTCTTTCTCCTACTCCGAATGCTTCTATTTTGACCAATTTCAGGAATTAAAATGTCTCTAAACACACTTATTTTAGCTCCCAAAGTGATAATTCACGTGCAATAGTCATTTACAGTCAAAAAATTAAATATTACAAAATTACCATTTCTGACCATCTGGAGAAAGTTCGACAGGTCACGGGTCATCGTATTTCATCAGAAAATTAATTTTTTAAACTGTAGAAAAATTGATTCAAAATGTCATTTGGATTGTGCCTCATGTTGAATAACTATTTTTAAAGCCTCAATGTTACCAAAATTGCTATTTTTTACAGACTTTTTTTCCTACTCAGAAGCTTAAATTTCGACCAATTTCAGGCTTTAAAATGACTCTAAACACACTTATTTTAGTTCCAAAAGTTATAATTCACATGCAATAGTCATTTTCAGTCAAAAAATTAAACATTAAAAAATTACCATTTCTGATCATCTGGATAAAGTTCGACAGGTCACGGATCATCCTTTTCCTTCAGAAAATTGATTTTTAGGACTGTAGAAAAATGGATTCAACATGTCATTTGGATTGTGCCTCATGTTGAATACCTACTTTTTAAAGCCTCAATGTGACCAAAATTGTCATTTTTACAGACTTTTTCTCCTACTCAGAAACTTCTATTTCGAGCAATTTCAGGCATTAAAAAGACTCTAAACACACCTATTTTAGTTCCAAAAGTGATAATTCATATGCAATAGACATTTATAGAAAAAAAAGTTAAAGATTAAAAAATTACCATTTCTGACCATCTGGAGAAAGTTCGACAGGTCAAGGGTCATCGTTTCTCATCAGAAAATTGATTGTTTTGGAATGTAGAAAAATTGTTTCAAAATGTCATTTGGATTGTGCCTCATGTTTAATAACTAGTTTTTACAGCCTCAATGTTACCAAAATTGCAATTTTTACAGACTTTTTCTCCTACTCAGAAGCTTCCACTTCTACCATTTTCAGGAATTAAAATGTTTCTAAAAACACTTATTTTAGTTCCAATAGTAATAATTCACATGCAATAGTCATTTACAGTCAAAAAATTAAACATTAAGAAATTACCATTTTTGAACATCTGGAGAAAGTTCGACAGGTTACGGGTTATTGTTTTTCATCAGAAAATTGATTTTTTTTTACTGTAGAAAAATTGATTCAAAATGTCATTTGGATTGTTCCTCATTTTGAATAAATACTTTTTAAAGCCTCAATGTGACCAAGTTTGCCATTTTTACAGACTTTTTCTCCTACTCAGAAGCTTCAATTTCGACAAATTTCAGGCATTAAAATTACTCTAAACACACTTACTTTAGTTCCAAAAGTGATAATTCACATGCAATAGTCATTTACAGTCAAAAAATTAAACATTAAAAAATTACCATTTCTGACCTTCTGGAGAAAGTTCGACAGGTTACAGGTCATCATTTTTCATCAGAAAATTGACTTTTTGGACTGTAGAAAAATTGATTCAAAATGTCATTTGGATTGTGCCTCATGTTGAATAACTATTTTTTAAAGCCTCAATGTTACCAAAATTGAAATTTTTACAGACTCTTTCTCCTACTCCGAATGCTTCTATTTTGACCAATTTCAGGAATTAAAATGTCTCCAAACACACTTATTTTAGCTCCAAAAGTGATAATTCGCATGCAATAGTCATTTACAGTCAAAAAATTAAATATTACAAAATTACCATTTCTGACCATCTGGAGAAAGTTCGACAGGTCACGGGTCATCGTATTTCATCAGAAAATTAATTTTTTGGACTGTAGAAAAATTGATTCAAAATGTCATTTGGATTGTGCCTCATGTTGAATAACTATTTTTAAAGCCTCAATGTTACCAAAATTGCTATTTTTTACAGACTTTTTCTCCTACTCAGAAGCTTAAATTTCGACCAATTTCAGGCTTTAAAATGACTCTAAACACACTTATTTTAGTTCCAAAAGTTATAATTCACATGCAATAGTCATTTTCAGTCAAAAAATTAAACATTAAAAAATTACCATTTCTGATCATCTGGATAAAGTTCGACAGGTCACGGATCATCCTTTTCCTTCAGAAAATTGATTTTTAGGACTGTAGAAAAATGGATTCAACATGTCATTTGGATTGTGCCTCATGTTGAATACCTACTTTTTAAAGCCTCAATGTGACCAAAATTGTCATTTTTACAGACTTTTTCTCCTACTCAGAAACTTCTATTTCGAGCAATTTCAGGCATTAAAAAGACTCTAAACACACCTATTTTAGTTCCAAAAGTGATAATTCATATGCAATAGACATTTATAGAAAAAAAAGTTAAACATTAAAAAATTACCATTTCTGACCATCTGGAGAAAGTTCGACAGGTCAAGGGTCATCGTTTCTCATCAGAAAATTGATTTTTTTGGAATGTAGAAAAATTAATTCAAAATGTCATTTGGATTGTGCCTCATGTTTAATAACTAGTTTTTACAGCCTCAATGTCACCAAAATTGCAATTTTTACAGACTTTTTCTCCTACTCAGAAGCTTCCACTTCTACCATTTTCAGGAATTAAAATGTTTCTAAAAACACTTATTTTAGTTCCAATAGTAATAATTCACATGCAATAGTCATTTACAGTCAACAAATTAAACATTAAGAAATTACCATTTTTGAACATCTGGAGAAAGTTCGACAGGTTACGGGTTATTGTTTTTCATCAGAAAATTGATTTTTTTTTACTGTAGAAAAATTGATTCAAAATGTCATTTGGATTGTTCCTCATTTTGAATAAATACTTTTTAAAGCCTCAATGTGACCAAGTTTGCCATTTTTACAGACTTTTTCTCCTACTCAGAAGCTTCAATTTCGACAAATTTCAGGCATTAAAATTACTCTAAACACACTTACTTTAGTTCCAAAAGTGATAATTCACATGCAATAGTCATTTACAGTCAAAAAATTAAACATTAAAAAATTACCATTTCTGACCTTCTGGAGAAAGTTCGACAGGTTACAGGTCATCATTTTTCATCAGAAAATTGACTTTTTGAACTGTAGAAAAATTGATTCAAAATGTCATTTGGATTGTGCCTCATGTTGAATAACTAGTTTTTACAGCCTCAATGTTACCAAAATTGCAATTTTTACAGACTTTTTTTCCTACTCAGAATCTTCTATTTCGACCAATTTTAGGCATTAAAATGAATCTAAAGACACTTATTTTAGTTCCAAAAGTGATAATTCATATGCAATCGACATTTACAGTCAAAAAATTAAATATTAAAAAATTAACATTTCTGACCATCTGGAGAAAGTTCGACAGGTCATGGGTCATCGTTTTTCATCAGAAAATTGATTTACTGGACTGCAGAAAAATTGATTCAAAGTGTCATTTGGATTGTGCCTCGTTGAATAACTATTTTTAAAGCCTCAATGTTACCAAAATTGCAATTTTTACAGACTTTTTCTCCTACTCAGAAGCTTCCACTTCTACCATTTTCAGGAATTAAAATGTTTCTAAAAACACTTATTTTAGTTCCAATAGTGATAATTCACATGCAATAGTCATTTACAGTCAAAAAATTAAACATTAAGAAATTACCATTTTTGACCATCTGGAGAAAGTTCGACAGGTTACGGGTCATTGTTTTTCATCAGAAAATTGATTTTGTCTGACTGTAGAAAAATTGATTCAAAATGTCATTTGGTTTGTTCCTCATTTTGAATAAATACTTTTTAAAGCCTCAATGTGACCAAGATTGCCATTTTTACAGACTTTTTCTCCTACTCAGAAGCTTCAATTTCGACAAATTTCAGGCATTAAAATTACTCTAAACACACTTATTTTAGTTCCAAAAGTGATAATTCACATGCAATAGTCATTTACAGTCAAAAAATTAAACATTAAAAAATTACCATTTCTGACCATCAGGAGAAAGTTCGACAGGTCACGGGTCATCGTTTTTCATCAGAAAATTGATTTTCTGGACTGCAGAAAAATTGATTCAAAATGTCAATTGGATTGTGCCTCATGTTGAATAACTATTTTTTAAAGCCTCAATGTTACCAAAATTGACATTTTTACAGACTCTTTCTCCTACTCAGAAGCTTCTATTTCGACCAATTTCAGGCATTACAATGACTCTAAACACACCTATTGCAGTTCCAAAAGTGATAATTCATATGCAATAAACATTTACAGTAAAAAAAATTAAATATTAAAAAATTAACATTTCTGACCATCTGGAGAAAGTTCGACAGGTCATGGGTCATCGTTTTTCATCAGAAAATTGATTTACTGGACTGCAGAAAAATTGATTCAAAGTGTCATTTGGATTGTGCCTCGTTGAATAACTATTTTTAAAGCCTCAATGTTACCAAAATTGCAATTTTTACAGACTTTTTCTCCTACTCAGAAGCTTCCACTTCTACCATTTTCAGGAATTAAAATGTTTCTAAAAACACTTATTTTAGTTCCAATAGTGATAATTCACATTCAATAGTCATTTACAGTCAAAAAATTAAACATTAAGAAATTACCATTTTTGACCATCTGGAGAAAGTTCGACAGGTTACGGGTCATTGTTTTTCATCAGAAAATTGATTTTGTCTGACTGTAGAAAAATTGATTCAAAATGTCATTTGGTTTGTTCCTCATTTTGAATAAATACTTTTTAAAGCCTCAATGTGACCAAGATTGCCATTTTTACAGACTTTTTCTCCTACTCAGAAGCTTCAATTTCGACAAATTTCAGGCATTAAAATTACTCTAAACACACTTATTTTAGTTCCAAAAGTGATAATTCACATGCAATAGTCATTTACAGTCAAAAAATTAAACATTAAAAAATTACCATTTCTGACCATCAGGAGAAAGTTCGACAGGTCACGGGTCATCGTTTTTCATCAGAAAATTGATTTTCTGGACTGCAGAAAAATTGATTCAAAATGTCAATTGGATTGTGCCTCATGTTGAATAACTATTTTTAAAGCCTCAATGTTACCAAAATTGACATTTTTACAGACTCTTTCTCCTACTCAGAAGCTTCTATTTCGACCAATTTCAGGCATTACAATGACTCTAAACACACCTATTGCAGTTCCAAAAGTGATAATTCATATGCAATAAACATTTACAGTAAAAAAAATTAAACATTAAAAAATTACCATTTCTGACCATCTGGAGAAAGTTCGACAGGTCACGGATCATCCTTTTCCTTCAGAAAATTGATTGTTAGGACTGTAGAAAAATGGATTCAACATGTCATTTGGATTGTGCCTCATGTTGAATAACTACTTTTTAAAGCCTCAATGTGACCAAAATTGCCATTTTTACAGACTTTTTCTCCTACTCAGAATCTTCTATTTCGACCAATTTTAGGCATTAAAATGAATCTAAACACACCTATTTTAGTTCCAAAAGTGATAATTCATATGCAACAGACATTTACAGTCAAAAAATTAAATATTAAAAAATTACCATTTTTGACCATCTGGAGAAAGTTCGACAGGTTACGGGTCATTGTTTTTCATCAGAAAATTGATTTTTTTTGACTGTAGAAAAATTGATTCAAAATGTCATTTGGATTGTTACTCATTTTGAATAAAAACTTTTTAAAGCCTCAATGTGACCAAGATTGCTATTTATACAGACTTTTTCTCCTACTCAGAAGCTTCAATTTCGACCAATTTCAGGCATTAAAATGACTCTAAACACACTTGATTTAGTTCAAAAAGTGATAATTCACATGCAATAGTCATTTACAGTCAAAAAATGAAACATTAAAAAATTACCATTTCTGACCATCTGGAGAAAGTTCAACACGTCACGGGTTATCGTTTTTCATCAGAAAATTGATTTTCTGGACTATAGAAAAATTGATTCAACATGTCATTTGGATTGTGCCTCATGTTGAATAGCTCTTTTTTAAAGCCTCAATGTGACCAAAATTGCCATTTTTACAGACTTTTTCTCCTACTCAGAATCTTCTATTTCGACCAATTTCAGGCATTAAAAAGACTCTAAACACACCTATTTTAGTTCCAAAAGTGATAATTCATATGCAATAGACATTTATAGAAAAACAATTAAACATTAAAAAATTACCATTTCTGACCATCTGGAGAAAGTTCGACAGGTCAAGGGTCATCATTTCTCATCAGAAAATTGATTTTATTGGAATGTAGAAAAATTGATTCAAAATGTTATTTGGATTGTGCCTCATGTTGAATAACTAGATTTTACAGCCTCAATGTTACCAAAATTGCAATTTTTACAGACTTTTTCTCCTACTCAGAAGCTTCCACTTCCACCATTTTCAGGAATTAAAATGTTTCTAAAAACACTTATTTTAGTTCCAATAGTAATAATTCACATGCAATAGTCATTAACAGTCAAAAAATTAAACATTAAGAAATTGCCATTTTTGACCATCTGGAGAAAGTTCGACAGGTTACGGGTTATTGTTTTTCATCAGAAAATTGATTTTTTTTGACTGTAGAAAAATTGATTCAAAATGTCATTTGGATTGTTCCTCATTTTGAATAAATACTTTTTAAAGCCTCAATGTGACCAAGTTTGCCATTTTTACAGACTTTTTCTCCTACTCAGAAGCTTTAATTTTGACCAATTTCAGGCAATAAAATGACTCTAAACACACTTATTTTAGTTCCAAAAGTAATAATTCACATGCAATAGTCATTTACAGTCAAAAAATTAAATATTAAAAAATTACCATTTCTGACCATCTGGAGAAAGTTCGACAGGTCAAGGGTCATAGTTTTTCATCAGAAAATGGATTTTTTGGACTGTAGAAAAATTGATTCAAAATGTCATTTGGATTGTGCCTCATGTTGAATAACTACTTTTTAAAACCTCAATTTGACCAAAATTGCCATTTTTACAGACATTTTCTCCTACTCTGAATGCTTCTATTTTGACCAATTTCAGGAATTAAAATGTCTCTAAACACACTTATTTTAGCTCCAAAAGTGATAATTCACATGCAAGAGTCATTTACAGTCTAAAAATTAAACATTACAAAATTACCATTTCTGACCTTCTGGTGATAGTTCGACAGGTCACGGGTCATCGTTTTTCATCAGAAAATTGATTTTCTGGACTGCAGAAAAAGTGATTCAAATGTCATTTGGATTGTGCATCATGTTGAATACCTATTTTTTAAAGCCTCAATGTTACCAAAATTGCCTTTTTTACAGACTTTTTCTCCTACTCAGAAGCTTCTATTTCGACCAATTTCAGGCATTAAAATGACTCTAAACACACTTATTTTAGCTCCAAAAGTGATAATTCGCATGCAATAGTCATTTACAGTCAAAAAATTAAACATTAAAAAATTACCATTTCTGACCTTCTGGAGAAAGTTCGACAGGTTACAGGTCATCATTTTTCATCAGAAAATTGACTTTTTGGACTGTAGAAAAATTGATTCAAAATGTCATTTGGATTGTGCCTCATGTTGAATAACTATTTTTTAAAGCCTCAATGTTACCAAAATTGAAATTTTTACAGACTCTTTCTCCTACTCCGAATGCTTCTATTTTGACCAATTTCAGGAATTAAAATGTCTCTAAACACACTTATTTTAGCTCCCAAAGTGATAATTCACGTGCAATAGTCATTTACAGTCAAAAAATTAAATATTACAAAATTACCATTTCTGACCATCTGGAGAAAGTTCGACAGGTCACGGGTCATCGTATTTCATCAGAAAATTAATTTTTTAAACTGTAGAAAAATTGATTCAAAATGTCATTTGGATTGTGCCTCATGTTGAATATCTATTTTTAAAGCCTCAATGTTACCAAAATTGCTATTTTTTACAGACTTTTTTTCCTACTCAGAAGCTTAAATTTCGACCAATTTCAGGCTTTAAAATGACTCTAAACACACTTATTTTAGTTCCAAAAGTTATAATTCACATGCAATAGTCATTTTCAGTCAAAAAATTAAACATTAAAAAATTACCATTTCTGATCATCTGGATAAAGTTCGACAGGTCACGGATCATCCTTTTCCTTCAGAAAATTGATTTTTAGGACTGTAGAAAAATGGATTCAACATGTCATTTGGATTGTGCCTCATGTTGAATACCTACTTTTTAAAGCCTCAATGTGACCAAAATTGTCATTTTTACAGACTTTTTCTCCTACTCAGAAACTTCTATTTCGAGCAATTTCAGGCATTAAAAAGACTCTAAACACACCTATTTTAGTTCCAAAAGTGATAATTCATATGCAATAGACATTTATAGAAAAAAAAGTTAAAGATTAAAAAATTACCATTTCTGACCATCTGGAGAAAGTTCGACAGGTCAAGGGTCATCGTTTCTCATCAGAAAATTGATTTTTTTGGAATGTAGAAAAATTGTTTCAAAATGTCATTTGGATTGTGCCTCATGTTTAATAACTAGTTTTTACAGCCTCAATGTTACCAAAATTGCAATTTTTACAGACTTTTTCTCCTACTCAGAAGCTTCCACTTCTACCATTTTCAGGAATTAAAATGTTTCTAAAAACACTTATTTGAGTTCCAATAGTAATAATTCACATGCAATAGTCATTTACAGTCAAAAAATTAAACATTAAGAAATTACCATTTTTGAACATCTGGAGAAAGTTCGACAGGTTACGGGTTATTGTTTTTCATCAGAAAATTGATTTTTTTTTACTGTAGAAAAATTGATTCAAAATGTCATTTGGATTGTTCCTCATTTTGAATAAATACTTTTTAAAGCCTCAATGTGACCAAGTTTGCCATTTTTACAGACTTTTTCTCCTACTCAGAAGCTTCAATTTCGACAAATTTCAGGCATTAAAATTACTCTAAACACACTTACTTTAGTTCCAAAAGTGATAATTCACATGCAATAGTCATTTACAGTCAAAAAATTAAACATTAAAAAATTACCATTTCTGACCTTCTGGAGAAAGTTCGAGAGGTTACAGGTCATCATTTTTCATCAGAAAATTGACTTTTTGGACTGTAGAAAAATTGATTCAAAATGTCATTTGGATTGTGCCTCATGTTGAATAACTATTTTTTAAAGCCTCAATGTTACCAAAATTGAAATTTTTACAGACTCTTTCTCCTACTCCGAATGCTTCTATTTTGACCAATTTCAGGAATTAAAATGTCTCCAAACACACTTATTTTAGCTCCAAAAGTGATAATTCGCATGCAATAGTCATTTACAGTCAAAAAATTAAATATTACAAAATTACCATTTCTGACCATCTGGAGAAAGTTCGACAGGTCACGGGTCATCGTATTTCATCAGAAAATTAATTTTTTGGACTGTAGAAAAATTGATTCAAAATGTCATTTGGATTGTGCCTCATGTTGAATAACTATTTTTAAAGCCTCAATGTTACCAAAATTGCTATTTTTTACAGACTTTTTCTCCTACTCAGAAGCTTAAATTTCGACCAATTTCAGGCTTTAAAATGACTCTAAACACACTTATTTTAGTTCCAAAAGTTATAATTCACATGCAATAGTCATTTTCAGTCAAAAAATTAAACATTAAAAAATTACCATTTCTGATCATCTGGATAAAGTTCGACAGGTCACGGATCATCCTTTTCCTTCAGAAAATTGATTTTTAGGACTGTAGAAAAATGGATTCAACATGTCATTTGGATTGTGCCTCATGTTGAATACCTACTTTTTAAAGCCTCAATGTGACCAAAATTGTCATTTTTACAGACTTTTTCTCCTACTCAGAAACTTCTAGTTCGAGCAATTTCAGGCATTAAAAAGACTCTAAACACACCTATTTTAGTTCCAAAAGTGATAATTCATAT
This sequence comes from Triturus cristatus, assembly GCF_964204655.1. NCBI lineage: Eukaryota > Metazoa > Chordata > Amphibia > Caudata > Salamandridae > Triturus > Triturus cristatus. Next base: position 204,187,699 of record NC_140588.1, on the reverse strand, counting down.
GCAATAGACATTTATAGAAAAACAATTAAACATTAAAAAATTACCATTTCTGACCATCTGGAGAAAGTTCGACAGGTCAAGGGTCATCGTTTCTCATCAGAAAATTGATTTTTTTGGAATGTAGAAAAATTAATTCAAAATGTCATTTGGATTGTGCCTCATGTTTATTAACTAGTTTTTACAGCCTCAATGTCACCAAAATTGCAATTTTTACAGACTTTTTCTCCTACTCAGAAGCTTCCACTTCTACCATTTTCAGGAATTAAAATGTTTCTAAAAACACTTATTTTAGTTCCAATAGTAATAATTCACATGCAATAGTCATTTACAGTCAACAAATTAAACATTAAGAAATTACCATTTTTGAACATCTGGAGAAAGTTCGACAGGTTACGGGTTATTGTTTTTCATTAGAAAATTGATTTTTTTTTACTGTAGAAAAATTGATTCAGAATGTCATTTGGATTGTTCCTCATTTTGAATAAATACTTTTTAAAGCCTCAATGTGACCAAGTTTGCCATTTTTACAGACTTTTTCTCCTACTCAGAAGCTTCAATTTCGACAAATTTCAGGCATTAAAATTACTCTAAACACACTTACTTTAGTTCCAAAAGTGATAATTCACATGCAATAGTCATTTACAGTCAAAAAATTAAACATTAAAAAATTACCATTTCTGACCTTCTGGAGAAAGTTCGACAGGTTACAGGTCATCATTTTTCATCAGAAAATTGACTTTTTGAACTGTAGAAAAATTGATTTAAAATGTCATTTGGATTGTGCCTCATGTTGAATAACTAGTTTTTACAGCCTCAATGTTACCAAAATTGCAATTTTTACAGACTTTTTTTCCTACTCAGAATCTTCTATTTCGACCAATTTTAGGCATTAAAATGAATCTAAAGACACTTATTTTAGTTCCAAAAGTGATAATTCATATGCAATCGACATTTACAGTCAAAAAATTAAATATTAAAAAATTAACATTTCTGACCATCTGGAGAAAGTTCGACAGGTCATGGGTCATCGTTTTTCATCAGAAAATTGATTTACTGGACTGCAGAAAAATTGATTCAAAGTGTCATTTGGATTGTGCCTCGTTGAATAACTATTTTTAAAGCCTCAATGTTACCAAAATTGCAATTTTTACAGACTTTTTCTCCTACTCAGAAGCTTCCACTTCTACCATTTTCAGGAATTAAAATGTTTCTAAAAACACTTATTTTAGTTCCAATAGTGATAATTCACATGCAATAGTCATTTACAGTCAAAAAATTAAACATTAAGAAATTACCATTTTTGACCATCTGGAGAAAGTTCGACAGGTTACGGGTCATTGTTTTTCATCAGAAAATTGATTTTGTCTGACTGTAGAAAAATTGATTCAAAATGTCATTTGGTTTGTTCCTCATTTTGAATAAATACTTTTTAAAGCCTCAATGTGACCAAGATAGCCATTTTTACAGACTTTTTCTCCTACTCAGAAGCTTCAATTTCGACAAATTTCAGGCATTAAAATTACTCTAAACACACTTATTTTAGTTCCAAAAGTGATAATTCACATGCAATAGTCATTTACAGTCAAAAAATTAAACATTAAAAAATTACCATTTCTGACCATCAGGAGAAAGTTCGACAGGTCACGGGTCATCGTTTTTCATCAGAAAATTGATTTTCTGGACTGCAGAAAAATTGATTCAAAATGTCAATTGGATTGTGCCTCATGTTGAATAACTATTTTTTAAAGCCTCAATGTTACCAAAATTGACATTTTTACAGACTCTTTCTCCTACTCAGAAGCTTCTATTTCGACCAATTTCAGGCATTACAATGACTCTAAACACACCTATTGCAGTTCCAAAAGTGATAATTCATATGCAATAAACATTTACAGTAAAAAAAATTAAACATTAAAAAATTACCATTTCTGACCATCTGGAGAAAGTTCGACAGGTCACGGATCATCCTTTTCCTTCAGAAAATTGATTGTTAGGACTGTAGAAAAATGGATTCAACATGTCATTTGGATTGTGCCTCATGTTGAATAACTACTTTTTAAAGCCTCAATGTGACCAAAATTGCCATTTTTACAGACTTTTTCTCCGACTCAGAAACCTCTTTTTTGACCAATTTCAGGCATTAATATGCCTATAAACACACTTATTTTAGTTCCAAAAGTGATCATTCACATGCAATAGTCATTTACAGTCAAAAAAATAAACATCAAAAAATTACCATTTCTATCCATCTGGAGAAAGTTCGAAAGGTCACGGTTCATCATTTTTCATCAGAAAATTGATTTTTTGGACTGTAGAAAAATTGATTCAAAATGGTATTTGGATTGTGCCTCATGTTGAATAACTATTTTTAAGGCCTCAATGTAACCAAAATTGCTATTTTTATAGACTTTTTCTCCTACTCAGAAGCTTAAATTTCGACCAATTTCAGGCTTTAAAATGACTCTAAACACACTTATTTTAGTTCCAAAAGTTATAATTCACATGCAATAGTCATTTTCAGTCAAAAAATTAAACATTAAAAAATTACCATTTCTGATCATCTGGATAAAGTTCGACAGGTCACGGATCATCCTTTTCCTTCAGAAAATTGATTTTTAGGACTGTAGAAAAATGGATTCAACATGTCATTTGGATTGTGCCTCATGTTGAATAACTACTTTTTAAAGCCTCAATGTGACCAAAATTGCCATTGTTACAGACTTTTTCTCCTACTCAGAATCTTCTATTTCGACCAATTTCAGGCATTAAAATGAATCTAAACACACCTATTTTAGTTCCAAAAGTGATAATTCATATACAATCGATATTTACAGTCAAAAAATTAAATACTAAAAATTACCATTTTTGACCATTTGGAGAAAGTTCGACAGGTTACGGGTCATTGTTTTTCATCGGAAAATTGATTTTTTTTGACTGTTGACTGTAGAAAAATTGATTCAAAATGTCATTTGGATTGTTCCTCATTTTGAATAAATACTTTTTAAAGCCTCAATGTGACCAAGATTGCTATTTTTACAGACTTTTTCTCCTACTCAGAAGCTTCAATTTCGACAAATTTCAGGCATTAAAATTACTCTAAACACACTTACTTTAGTTCCAAAAGTGATAATTCACATGCAATAGTCATTTACAGTCAAAAAATTAAACATTCAAAAATTTCCATTTCTGACCTTCTGGAGAAAGTTCGACAGGTTACAGGTCATCGTTTTTCATCAGAAAATTGACTTTTTGGACTGTAGAAAAATTGATTCAAAATGTCATTTGGATTGTGCCTCATGTTGAATAGCTACTTTTTAAAGCCTCAATGTGACCAAAATTGCCATTTTTACAGATTTTCGCTCCTACTAAGAAGCTTCTATTTCGATCATTTTCAGGAATTAAAATGTTTCTAAAAACACTTATTTTAGTTCCAAAAGTGATAATTCACATGCAATAGTCATTTTCAGTCAAAAAATTAAACATTAAGAAATTACCATTTTTGACCATCTGGAGAAAGTTCGACTGGTTACGGGTCATTGTTTTTCACCAGAAAATTGATTTTTTTTTTCTGTAGAAAAATTGATTCAAAATGTCATTTGGATTGTTCCTCATTTTGAATAAATACTTTTTAAAGCCTCAATGTGACCAAGATTGCCATTTTTACAGACTTTTTCTCCTACTCAGAAGCTTCAATTTTGACCAATTTCAGGCATTAAAATGACTCTAAACACACTTATTATAGTTCCAAAAGTGATAATTCACATGCAATAGGCATTTACAGTCAAAAAATGAAACATTAAAAAATTACCATTTCTGACCATCTGGAGAAAGTTCAACACGTCACGGGTCATCTTTTTTTATCAGAAAATTGATTTTCGGAACTATAGAAAAATTGATTCAACATGTCATTTGGATTGTGCCTTATGTTGAATAGCTACTTTTTAAAGCCTCAATGTGACCAAAATTGCCATTTTTACAGATTTTCGCTCCTACTAAGAAGCTTCTATTTCGATCATTTTCAGGAATTAAAATGTTTCTAAAAACACTTATTTTAGTTCCAAAAGTGATAATTCACATGCAATAGTCATTTCCAGTCAAAAAATTGAACATTAAAAAATTACCATTTCTCATCATCTGGATAAAGTTCGACAGGTCACGGATCATCCTTTTCCTTCAGAAAATTGATTTTTAGGACTGTAGAAAAATGGATTCAACATGTCATTTGGATTGTGCCTCATGTTGAATACCTACTTTTTAAAGCCTCAATGTGACCAAAATTGTCATTTTTACAGACTTTTTCTCCTACTCAGAAACTTCTATTTCAGCCAATTTCAGGCATTAAAAAGACTCTAAACACACCTATTTTAGTTCCAAAAGTGATAAATCATATGCAATAGACATTTATAGAAAAAAAAGTTAAACATTAAAAAATTACCATTTCTGACCATCTGGAGAAAGTTCGACAGGTCAAGGGTCATCGTTTCTCATCAGAAAATTGATTTTATTGGAATGTAGAAAAATTGATTCAAAATGTCATTTGGATTGTGCCTCATGTTTAATAACTAGTTTTTACAGCCTCAATGTTACCAAAATTGCAATTTTTACAGACTTTTTCTCCTACTCAGAAGCTTCCACTTCTACCATTTTCAGGAATTAAAATGTTTCTAAAAACACTTATTTTAGTTCCAATAGTAATAATTCACATGCAATAGTCATTTACAGTCAAAAAATTAAACATTAAGAAATTACCATTTTTGAACATCTGGAGAAAGTTCGACAGGTTAGGTTATTGTTTTTCATCAGAAAATTGATTTTTTTTGACTGTAGAAAAATTGATTCAAAATGTCATTTGGATTGTTCCTCATTTTGAATAAATACTTTTTAAAGCCTCAATGTGACCAAGTTTGCGATTTTTACAGACTTTTTCTCCTACTCAGAAGCTTCAATTTCGACAAATTTCAGGCATTAAAATTACTCTAAACACACTTACTTTAGTTCCAAAAGTGATAATTCACATGCAATAGTCATTTACTGTGAAAAAATTAAACATTAAAAAATTCCCATTTCTGACCTTCTGGAGAAAGTTCGACAGGTTACAGGTCATCATTTTTCATCAGAAAATTGACTTTTTGGACTGTAGAAAAATTGATTCAAAATGTCATTTGGATTGTGCCTCATGTTGAATAAATATTTTTTAAAGCCTCAATGTTACCAAAATTGAAATTTTTACAGACTCTTTCTCCTACTCCGAATGCTTCTATTTTGACCAATTTCAGGAATTAAAATGCCTCCAAACACACTTATTTTATCTCCAAAAGTGATAATTCACATGCAATAGTCATTTACAGTCAAAAAGTTAAACATTACAAAATTACCATTTCTGACCATCTGGAGAAAGTTCGACAGGTCACGGGTCATCGTATTTCATCAGAAAATTAATTTTTTGGACTGTAGAAAAATTGATTCAAAATGTCATTTGGATTGTGCCTCATGTTGAATAACTATTTTTAAAGCCTCAATGTTACCAAAATTGCAATTTTTACAGACTTTTTCTCCTACTCAGAAGCTTAAATTTCAACCAATTTCAGGCTTTAAAATGACTCTAAACACACTTATTTTAGGTGCAAAAGTTATAATTCACATGCAATAGTCATTTTCAGTCAAAAAATTAAACATTAAAAAATTACCATTTCTGATCATCTGGATAAAGTTCGACAGGTCACGGATCATCCTTTTCCTTCAGAAAATTGATTTTTAGGACTGTAGAAAAATGGATTCAACATGTCATTTGGATTGTGCCTCATGTTGAATACCTACTTTTTAAAGCCTCAATGTGACCAAAATTGCCATTTTTACAGACTTTTTCTCCTACTCAGAATCTTCTATTTCGACCAATTTCAGGCATTAAAAAGACTCTAAACATACCTATTTTAGTTCCAAAAGTGATAATTCATATGCAATAGACATTTATAGAAAAAAAATTAAACATTAAAAAATTACCATTTCTGACCATCTGGAGAAAGTTCGACAGGTCAAGGGTCATCGTTTCTCATCAGAAAATTGATTTTATTGGAATGTAGAAAAATTGATTCAAAATGTCATTTGGATTGTGCCTCATGTTTAATAACTAGTTTTTACAGCCTCAATGTTACCAAAATTGCAATTTTTACAGACTTTTTCTCCTACTCAGAAGCTTCCACTTCTACCATTTTCAGGAATTAAAATGTTTCTAAAACACTTATTTTAGTTCCAATAGTAATAATTCACATGCAATAGTCATTTACAGTCAAAAAATTAAACATTAAGAAATTACCATTTTTGAACATCTGGAGAAAGTTCGACAGGTTAGGTTATTGTTTTTCATCAGAAAATTGATTTTTTTTGACTGTAGAAAAATTGATTCAAAATGTCATTTGGATTGTTCCTCATTTTGAATAAATACTTTTTAAAGCCTCAATGTGACCAAGTTTGCGATTTTTACAGACTTTTTCTCCTACTCAGAAGCTTCAATTTCGACAAATTTCAGGCATTAAAATTACTCTAAACACACTTACTTTAGTTCCAAAAGTGATAATTCACATGCAATAGTCATTTACTGTGAAAAAATTAAACATTAAAAAATTCCCATTTCTGACCTTCTGGAGAAAGTTCGACAGGTTACAGGTCATCATTTTTCATCAGAAAATTGACTTTTTGGACTGTAGAAAAATTGATTCAAAATGTCATTTGGATTGTGCCTCATGTTGAATAAATATTTTTTAAAGCCTCAATGTTACCAAAATTGAAATTTTTACAGACTCTTTCTCCTACTCCGAATGCTTCTATTTTGACCAATTTCAGGAATTAAAATGCCTCCAAACACACTTATTTTATCTCCAAAAGTGATAATTCACATGCAATAGTCATTTACAGTCAAAAAGTTAAACATTACAAAATTACCATTTCTGACCATCTGGAGAAAGTTCGACAGGTCACGGGTCATCGTATTTCATCAGAAAATTAATTTTTTGGACTGTAGAAAAATTGATTCAAAATGTCATTTGGATTGTGCCTCATGTTGAATAACTATTTTTAAAGCCTCAATGTTACCAAAATTGCAATTTTTACAGACTTTTTCTCCTACTCAGAAGCTTAAATTTCAACCAATTTCAGGCTTTAAAATGACTCTAAACACACTTATTTTAGGTGCATAAGTTATAATTCACATGCAATAGTCATTTTCAGTCAAAAAATTAAACATTAAAAAATTACCATTTCTGATCATCTGGATAAAGTTCGACAGGTCACGGATCATCCTTTTCCTTCAGAAAATTGATTTTTAGGACTGTAGAAAAATGGATTCAACATGTCATTTGGATTGTGCCTCATGTTGAATACCTACTTTTTAAAGCCTCAATGTGACCAAAATTGCCATTTTTACAGACTTTTTCTCCTACTCAGAATCTTCTATTTCGACCAATTTCAGGCATTAAAAAGACTCTAAACATACCTATTTTAGTTCCAAAAGTGATAATTCATATGCAATAGACATTTATAGAAAAAAAATTAAACATTAAAAAATTACCATTTCTGACCATCTGGAGAAAGTTCGACAGGTCAAGGGTCATCGTTTCTCATCAGAAAATTGATTTTATTGGAATGTAGAAAAATTGATTCAAAATGTCATTTGGATTGTGCCTCATGTTTAATAACTAGTTTTTACAGCCTCAATGTTACCAAAATTGCAATTTTTACAGACTTTTTCTCCTACTCAGAAGCTTCCACTTCTACCATTTTCAGGAATTAAAATGTTTCTAAAAACACTTATTTTAGTTCCAATAGTAATAATTCACATGCAATAGTCATTTATAGTCAAAAAATTAAACATTAAGAAATTACCATTTTTGAACATCTGGAGAAAGTTCGACAGGTTAGGTTATTGTTTTTCATCAGAAAATTGATTTTTTTTGACTGTAGAAAATTTGATTCAAAATGTCATTTGGATTGTTCCTCATTTTGAATAAATACTTTTTAAAGCCTCAATGTGACCAAGTTTGCGATTTTTACAGACTTTTTCTCCTACTCAGAAGCTTCAATTTCGACAAATTTCAGGCATTAAAATTACTCTAAACACACTTACTTTAGTTCCAAAAGTGATAATTCACATGCAATAGTCATTTACTGTGAAAAAATTAAACATTAAAAAATTCCCATTTCTGACCTTCTGGAGAAAGTTCGACAGGTTACAGGTCATCATTTTTCATCAGAAAATTGACTTTTTGGACTGTAGAAAAATTGATTCAAAATGTCATTTGGATTGTGCCTCATGTTGAATAAATATTTTTTAAAGCCTCAATGTTACCAAAATTGAAATTTTTACAGACTCTTTCTCCTACTCCGAATGCTTCTATTTTGACCAATTTCAGGAATTAAAATGCCTCCAAACACACTTATTTTATCTCCAAAAGTGATAATTCACATGCAATAGTCATTTACAGTCAAAAAGTTAAACATTACAAAATTACCATTTCTGACCATCTGGAGAAAGTTCGACAGGTCACGGGTCATCGTATTTCATCAGAAAATTAATTTTTTGGACTGTAGAAAAATTGATTCAAAATGTCATTTGGATTGTGCCTCATGTTGAATAACTATTTTTAAAGCCTCAATGTTACCAAAATTGCAATTTTTACAGACTTTTTCTCCTACTCAGAAGCTTAAATTTCAACCAATTTCAGGCTTTAAAATGACTCTAAACACACTTATTTTAGGTGCAAAAGTTATAATTCACATGCAATAGTCATTTACAGTCAAAAAGTTAAACATTACAAAATTACCATTTCTGATCATCTGGATAAAGTTCGAAAGGTCAAGGGTCATCGTTTCTCATCAGAAAATTGATTTTATTGGAATGTAGAAAAATTGATTCAAAATGTCATTTGGATTGTGCCTCATGTTGAATAACTAGTTTTTACAGCCTCAATGTTACCAAAATTGCAATTTTTACAGACTTTTTCTCCTACTCAGAAGCTTCCACTTCTACCATTTTCAGGAATTAAAATGTTTCTAAAAACACTTATTTTAGTTCCAATAGTAATAATTCACATGCAATAGTCATTTACAGTCAAAAAATTAAACATTAAGAAATTACCATTTTTGACCATCTGGCAAAAGTTCGACAGGTTACGGGTTATTGTTTTTCATCAGAAAATTTATTTTTTTTGACTGTAGAAAAATTGATTCAAAATGTCATTTGGATTGTTCCTCATTTTGAATAAATACTTTTTAAAGCCTCAATGTGACCAAAATTGACAATTTTACAGACTCTTTCTCCTACTCTGAAACCTCTTTTTTGACCATTTTCAGGCATTAAAATGCCTCTAAACACACTTATTTTAGTTCCAAAAGTGATAATTCACATGCAATAGTCATTTACAGTCAAAAGAATAAACATAAAAAAATTACCATTTCTAACCATCTGGAGAAAGTTCGAAAGGTCACGGTTCATCATTTTTTCATCAGAAAATGGATTTTTTGGACTGTAGAAAAATTGATTCAAAATGTCATTTGGATTGTGCCTCATGTTGAATAACTACTTTTTAAAACCTCAATTTGACCAAAATTGCCATTTTTACAGACATTTTCTCCTACTCTGAATGCTTCTATTTTGACCAATTTCAGGAATTAAAATGTCTCTAAACACACTTATTTTAGCTCCAAAAGTGATAATTCACATGCAAGAGTCATTTACAGTCTAAAAATTAAACATTACAAAATTACCATTTCTGACCTTCTGGTGATAGTTCGACAGGTCACGGGTCATCGTTTTTCATCAGAAAATTGATTTTCTGGACTGCAGAAAAAGTGATTCAAATGTCATTTGGATTGTGCATCATGTTGAATACCTATTTTTTAAAGCCCCAGTGTTACCAAAATTGCAATTTTTACAGACTTTTTCTCCTACACAGAAGCTTACATTTCGACCAATTTCAGGCTTTAAAATGACTCTAAACACACTTATTTTAGTTCCGAAAGTGATAATTCACATGCAATAGTCATTTACAGTCTAAAAATTAAATATAAAAAAATTACCATTTCTGACCATCTGGAGAAAGATCGACAGGTCACGGGTCATCGTTTTTCATAAGAAAATTGATTATCTGGACTGCAGAAAAATTGATTCAAAATGTTATTTGGATTGTGCCTCATGTTGAATAACTATTTTTTAAAGCCTCAATGTTACCAAAATTGCCATTTTTACAGACTTTTTCTCCTACTCAGAAGCTTCTATTTCGACCAATTTCAGGCATTAAAATGACTCTAAACACACTTATTTTAGCTCCAAAAGTGATAATTCGCATGCAATAGTCATTTACAGTCAAAAAATTAAACATTAAAAAATTACCATTTCTGATCATCTGGATACAGTTCGACAGGTCACAGATCATCCTTTTCCTTCAGAAAATTGATTTTTAGGACTGTAGAAAAATGGATTCAACATGTCATTTGGATTGTGCCTCATGTAGAATAACTACTTTTTAAAGCCTCAATGTGACCAAAATTGCCATTTTTACAGACTTTTTCTCCTACTCAGAATCTTCTATTTCGACCAATTTTAGGCATTAAAATGAATCTAAACACACCTATTTTAGTTCCAAAAGTGATAATTCATATGCAATAGACATTTACAGTCAAAAAATTAAATATTTTAAAATTACCATTTTTGACCATCTGGAGAAAGTTCGACAGGTTACGGGTCATTGTTTTTCATCAGAAAATTGATTTTTTTTGACTGTAGAAAAATTGATTCAAAATGTCATTTGGATTGTTACTCATTTTGAATAAAAACTTTTTAAATCCTCAATGTGACCAAGATTGCTATTTATACAGACTTTTTCTCCTACTCAGAAGCTTCAATTTTGACCAATTTCAGGCATTAAAATGACTCTAAACACACTTATTTTAGTTCAAAAAGTGATAATTCACATGCAATAGTCATTTACAGTCAAAAAATGAAACATTAAAAAATTACCATTTCTGACCATCTGGAGAAAGTTCAACACGTCACGGGTTATCGTTTTTCATCAGAAAATTGATTTTCTGGACTATAGAAAAATTGATTCAACATGTCATTTGGATTGTGCCTCATGTTGAATAGCTATTTTTTAAAGCCTCAATGTGACCAAAATTGCCATTTTTACAGACTTTTTCTCCTACTCAGAATCTTCTATTTCGACCAATTTCAGGCATTAAAAAGACTCTAAACACACATATTTTAGTTCCAAAAGTGATAATTCATATGCAATAGACATTTATAGCAAAACAATTAAACATTAATAAATTACCATTTCTGACCATCTGGAGAAAGTTCGACAGGTCAAGGGTCATCGTTTCTCATCAGAAAATTGATTTTATTGGAATGTAGAAAAATTGATTCAAAATGTTATTTGGATTGTGCCTCATGTTGAATAACTAAATTTTACAGCCTCAATGTTACCAAAATTGCAATTTTTACAGACTTTATCTCCTACTCAGAAGCTTCAATTTTGACCAATTTCAGGCAATAAAATGACTCTAAACACACTTATTTTAGTTCCAAAAGTAATAATTCACATGCAATAGTCATTTACAGTCAAAAAATTAAATATTAAAAAATTACCATTTCTGACCATCTGGAGAAAGTTCGACAGGTCACGGGTCATCGTTTTTCATCAGAAAATTGATTTACTGGACTGCAGAAAAATTGATTCAAAGTGTCATTTGGATTGTGCCTCATGTTGAATAGCTACTTTTTAAAGCCTCAATGTGACCAAAATTGCAATTTTTACAGACTTTATCTCCTACTCAGAAGCTTCAATTTTGACCAATTTCAGGCAATAAAATGACTCTAAACACACTTATTTTAGTTCCAAAAGTAATAATTCACATGCAATAGTCATTTACAGTCTAAAAATTAAACATTAAGAAATTACCATTTCTGACCATCTGGGAAAAGTTCGACAGGTCACGGGTCATCGTTTTTCATCAGAAAATTGATTTTCTGGACTATAGAAGAATTGATTCAACATATCATTTGGATTGTGCCTCATGTTAATTAGCTACTTTTTAAAGCCTCAATGTGACCAAAATTGCCATTTTTACAGACTTTTTCTCCTACTCAGAATCTTCTATTTCGACCAATTTCAGGCATTAAAAAGACTCTAAACACACCTATTTTAGTTCCAAAAGTGATAATTCATATGCAATAGACATTTACAGAAAAAAAATTAAACATTAAAAAATTACCATTTCTGACCATCTGGAGAAAGTTCGACAGGTCAAGGGTCATCGTTTCTCATCAAAAAATTGATTTTATTGGAAAGTAGAAAAATGTATTCAAAATATTATTTGGATTGTGCCTCATGTTGAATAACTAGATTTTACAGCCTCAATGTTACCAAAATTGCAATTTTTACAGACTTTTTCTCCTACTCAGAAGCTTCCACTTCCACCATTTTCAGAAATTAAAATGTTTCTAAAAACACTTATTTTAGTTCCAATAGTAATAATTCACATGCAATAGTCATTTACAGTCAAAAAATTAAACATTAAGAAATTACCATTTTTGACCATCTGGAGAAAGTTCGACAGGTTACGGGTTATTGTTTTTCATCAGAAAATTGATTTTTTTTGACTGTAGAAAAATTGATTCAAAATGTCATTTGGATTGTTCCTCATTTTGAATAAATACTTTTTAAAGCCTCAATGTGACCAAGTTTGCCATTTTTACAGACTTTTTCTCCTACTCAGAAGCTTCAATTTTGACCAATTTCAGGCAATAAAATGACTCTAAACACACTTATTTTAGTTCCAAAAGTAATAATTCACATGCAATAGTCATTTACAGTCAAAAAATTAAATATTAAAAAATTACCATTTCTGACCATCTGGAGAAAGTTCGACAGGTCAAGGGTCATAGTTTTTCATCAGAAAATTGATTTTTTGGACTGTAGAAAAATTGATTCAAAATGGCATTTGGATTGTGCCTCATGTTGAATAAATACTTTTTAAAGCCTCAATATTACCAAAATTGACATTTTTACAGACTCTTTCTCCTACTCTGAAACCTCTTTTTTGACCATTTTCAGGCATTAAAAGGTCTTTAAACACACTTATTTTAGTTCCAAAAGTGATAATTCACATGCAATAGTCATTTACAGTCAAAAAAACAAACATAAAAAAATTACCATTTCTAACCATCTGGAGAAAGTTCGAAAGGTCACGGTTCATCATTTTTCATCAGAAAATTGATTTTTTGGACTGTAGAAAAATTGATTCAAAATGTCATTTGGATTGTGCCTCATGTTGAATAACTACTTTTTAAAACCTCAATTTGACCAAAATTGCCATTTTTACAGACATTTTCTCCTACTCTGAATGCTTCTATTTTGACCAATTTCAGGAATTAAAATGTCTCTAAACACACTTATTTTAGCTCCAAAAGTGATAATTCACATGCAAGAGTCATTTACAGTCTAAAAATTAAACATTACAGAATTACCTTTTCTGACTTTCTGGTGATAGTTCGACAGGTCACGGGTCATCGTTTTTCATATTTTCTGGACTGCAGAAAAAGTGATTCAAATGTCATTTGGATTGTGCATCATGTTGAATACCTATTTTTTAAAGCCTCAATGTTACCAAAATTGCCATTTTTACAGACTTTTTCTCCTACTCAGAAGCTTCTATTTCGACCAATTTCAGCCATTAAAATGACTCTAAACACACTTATTTTAGCTCCAAAAGTGATAATTCGCCTGCAATAGTCATTTACAGTCAAAAAATTAAACATTAAAAAATTACCATTTCTGATCATCTGGATAAAGTTCGACAGGTCACGGATCATCCTTTTCCTTCAGAAAATTGATTTTTAGGACTGTAGAAAAATGAATTCAACATGTCATTTGGATTGTGCCTCATGTTGAATAACTACTTTTTAAAGCCTCAATGTGACCAAAATTGCCATTTTTACAGACTTTTTCTCCTACTCAGAATCTTCTTTTTCGACCAATTTCAGGCATTAAAATGAATCTAAACACACCTATTTTAGTTCCAAAAGTGATAATTCATATGCAATAGACATTTACAGTCAAAAAATTAAATATTAAAAAATTACCATTTTAGACCATCTGGAGAAAGTTCGACAGGTTACGGGTCATTGTTTTTCATCAGAAAATTGATTTTTTTTTGACTGTAGAAAAATTGATTCAAAATGTCATTTGGATTGTTACTCATTTTGAATAAATACTTTTTAAAGCCTCAATGTGACCAAGATTGCTATTTTTACAGACTTTTTCTCCTACTCAGAAGCTTCAATTTCGACAAATTTCAGGCATTAAAATTACTCTAAACACACTTACTTTAGTTCCAAAAGTGATAATTCATATGCAATTGACATTTACAGTCAAAAAATTAAATATTAAAAAATTACCATTTCTGACCATCTGGAGAAAGTTCGACAGGTCACGGGTCATCGTTTTTCATCAGAAAATTGATTTACTGGACTGTAGAAAAATTGATTCAACATGTCATTTGGATTGTGCCTCATGTTGAATAGCTACTTTTGAAAGCCTCAATGTGACCAAAATTGCCATTTTTACAGACTTTCTCTCCTACTCAGAAGCTTCTATTTCGACCATTTTCAGGAATTAAAATGTTTCTAAAAACACTTATTTTAGTTCCAAAAGTGATAATTCACATGCAATAGTCATTTACAGTCAAAAAATTAAACATTAAGAAATTACCATTTCTGACCATCTGGAGAAAGTTCGACAGGTCACGGGTCATCGTTTTTCATCAGAAAATTGATTTTCTGGACTGCAGAAAAATTGATTCAAAATGTCATTTGGATTGTGCCTCATGTTGAATAAATACTTTTTAAAGCCTCAATGTGACCAAAATTGCCATTTTTACAGAGTTTTTCTCCTACTCAGCAGCTTCAATTTCGACCAATTTCAGGCTTTAAAATGACTCGAAACACACTTATTTTAGTTCCAAAAGTGATAATTCACATGCAATAGTCATTTACAGTCTAAAAGTTAAACATTAAGAAATTACCATTTCTGACCATCTGGGGAAAGTTCGACAGGTCACGGGTCATCGTTTTTCATCAGAAAATTGATTTTCTGGACTATAGAAAAATTGATTCAACATATCATTTGGATTGTGCCTCATGTTGAATAACTACTTTTTAAAGCCTCAATGTGACCAAAATTGCCATTTTTACAGACTTTTTCTCCTACTCAGAATCTTCTATTTCGACCAATTTCAGGCATTAAAAAGACTCTAAACACACCTATTTTAGTTCCAAAAGTGATAATTCATATGCAATAGACATTTATAGAAAAACAATTAAACATTAAAAAATTACCATTTCTGACCATCTGGAGAAAGTTCGACAGGTCAAGGGTCATCGTTTCTCATCAAAAAATTGATTTTATTGGAATGTAGAAAAATTGATTCAAAATGTTATTTGGATTGTGCCTCATGTTGAATAACTAGATTTTACAGCCTCAATGTTGCCAAAATTGCAATTTTTACAGACTTTTTCTCCTACTCAGAAGCTTCCACTTCCACCATTTTCAGGAATTAAAATGTTTCTAAAAACACTTATTTTAGTTCCAATAGTAATAATTCACATGCAATAGTCATTTACAGTAAAAAAATTAAACATTAAGAAATTACCATTTTTGACCATCTGGAGAAAGTTCGACAGGTTACGGGTTATTGTTTTTCATCAGAAAATTGATTTTTTTTGACTGTAGAAAAATTGATTCAAAATGTCATTTGGATTGTTCCTCATTTTGAATAAATACTTTTTAAAGCCTCAATGTGACCAAGTTTGCCATTTTTAAAGACTTTTTCTCCTACTCAGAAGCTTCAATTTTGACCAATTTCAGGCATTAAAATGACTCTAAACACACTTATTTTAGCTCCAAAAGTGATAATTCGCATGCAATAGTCATTTACAGTCAAAAAATTAAACATTAAAAAATTACCATTTCTGATCATCTGGATAAAGTTCGACAGGTCACGGATCATCCTTTTCCTTCAGAAGATTGATTTTTAGGACTGTAGAAAAATGGATTCAACATGTCATTTGGATTGTGCCTCATGTTGAATAACTACTTTTTAAAGCCTCAATGTGACCAAAATTGCCATTTTTACAGACTTTTTCTCCTACTCAGAATCTTCTTTTTCGACCAATTTCAGGCATTAAAATGAATCTAAACACACCTATTTTAGTTCCAAAAGTGATAATTCATATGCAATAGACATTTACAGTCAAAAAATTAAATATTAAAAAATTACCATTTTTGACCATCTGGAGAAATTTCGACAGGTTACGGGTCATTGTTTTTCACCAGAAAATTTATTTTTTTTGACTGTAGAAAAATTGATTCAAAATGTCATTTGGATTGTTCCTCATTTTGAATAAATACTTTTTAAAGCCTCAATGTGACCAAGATTGCCATTTTTACAGACTTTTTCTCCTACTCAGAAGCTTCAATTTTGACCAATTTAAGGCATTAAAATGACTCTAAACACACTTATTTTAGTTCCAAAAGTGATAATTTACATGCAATAGTCATTTACAGTCAAAAAATGAAACATAAAAAAATTACCATTTCTGACCATCTGGAGAAAGTTCAACACGTCACAGGTCATCGTTTTTCATCAGAAAATTGATTTTCGGAACTATAGAAAAATTGATTCAACATGTCATTTGGATTGTGCCTCATGTTGAATAGCTACTTTTTAAAGCCTCAATGTGACCAAAATTGCCATTTTTACAGACTTTTTCTCCTACTCAGAATCTTTTTTTTCGACCAATTTCAGGCATTAAAATGAATCTAAACACACCTATTTTAGTTCCAAAAGTGATAATTCATATGCAATAGACATTTACAGTCAAAAAATTAAATATTAAAAAATTTCCATTTCTGACCATCTGGAGAAAGTTCGACAGGTCACGGGTCATCGTTTTTCATCAGAAAATTGATTTACTGGACTGCAGAAAAATTGATTCAAAGTGTCATTTGGATTGTGCCTCATGTTGAATAACTATTTTTTAAAGCCTCAATGTTACCAAAATTGCAATTTTTACAGACTTTTTCTCCTACTCAGAAGCTTCCACTTCTACCTTTTTCAGGAATTAAAATGTTTCTAAAAACACTTATTTTAGTTCCAATAGTGATAATTCACATGCAATAGTCATTTACAGTCAAAAAATTAAACATTAAGAAATTACCATTTTTGACCATCTGGAGAAAGTTCGACAGGTTACGGGTCATTGTTTTTAATCAGAAAATTAATTTTTTTGACTGTAGAAAAATTGATTCAACATGTCATTTGGATTGTGCCTCATGTTGAATAGCTACTTTTTAAAGCCTCAATGTGACCAAAATTGCCATTTTTACAGACTTTCTCTCCTACTCAGAAGCTTCTATTTCGACCATTATCAGGAATTAAAATGTTTCTAAAAACACTTATTTTAGTTCCAAAAGTGATAATTCACATGCAATAGTCATTTACAGTCAAAAAATTAAACATTAAGAAATTACCATTTCTGACCATCTGGAGAAAGTTCGACAGGTCACGGGTCATCCTTTTTCATCAGAAAATTGGTTTTCTGGACTGCAGAAAAATTGATTCAAAATGTCATTTGGATTGTGCCTCATGTTGAATAAATACTTTTTAAAGCCTCAATGTGACCAAAATTGCCATTTTTACAGAGTTTTTCTCCTACTCAGCAGCTTCAATTTCGACCAATTTCAGGCTTTAAAATGACTCGAAACACACTTATTTTAGTTCCAAAAGTGATAATTCACATGCAATAGTCATTTACAGTCTAAAAATTAAACATTAAGAAATTACCATTTCTGACCATCTGGGGAAAGTTCGACAGGTCACGGGTCATCGTTTTTCATCAGAAAATTGATTTTCTGGACTGCAGAAAAAGTGATTCAGATGTCATTTGGATTGTGCATCATGTTGAATAACTATTTTTTAAATCCTCAATGTTACCAAAATTGCCATTTTTACAGACTTTTTCTCCTACTCAGAAGCTTCCACTTCTACCATTTTCAGGAATTAAAATGTTTCTAAAAACACTTATTTTAGTTCCAAAAGTGATAATTCACATGCAATAGTCATTTACAGTCAAAAAAATTATATATTAAAAAATTACCATTTCTGACCATCTGGAGAATGTTCGACAGGTCACGGGTCATCGTTTTTCATCAGAAAATTGATTTACTGGACTGCAGAAAAATTGATTCAAAGTTTCATTTGGATTGTGCCTCATGTTGAATAACTATTTTTTAAAGCCTCAATGTGACCAAGATTGCCATTTTTACAGACTTTTTCTCCTACTCAGAAGCTTCAATTTCGACCAACTTAGGCATTAAAATAACTCTAAACACACTTATTTTAGTTCCAAAAGTGATAATTCACATGCAATAGTCATTTACAGTCAAAAAATGAAACATTAAAAAATTACCATTTCTGACCATCTGGAGAAAGTTCAACACGTCACGGGTCATTGTTTTTCATCAGAAAATTGATTTTTTTTGACTGTAGAAAAATTGATTCAAAATGTCATTTGGATTGTTACTCATTTTGAATAAATACTTTTTAAAGCCTCAATGTGACCAAGATTGCTATTTTTACAGACTTTTTCTCCTACTCAGAAGCTTCAATTTCGACAAATTTCAGGCATTAAAATTACTCTAAACACACTTACTTTAGTTCCAAAAGTGATAATTCACATGCAATAGTCATTTACAGTCGAAAAATGAAACATTAAAAAATTACCATTTCTGACCATCTGGAGAAAGTTCAACACGTCACGGGTCATCGTTTTTCATCAGAAAATTGATTTTCTGGATATAGAAAAATTGATTCTACATGTCATTTGGATTGTGCCTCATGTTGAATAGCTACTTTTTAAAGCCTCAATGTGACCAAAATTGCAATTTTTACAGACTTTTTCTCCTACTCAGAAGCTTCTATTTCGACCAATTTCAGGCATTAAAATGACTCTAAACACACTTATTTTAGTTCTAAAAGTTATAATTCACATGCAATAGTCATTTTCAGTCAAAAAATTAAACATTAAAAAATTACCATTTCTGATCATCTGGATAAAGTTCGACAGGTCACGGATCATCCTTTTCCTTCAGAAAATTGATTTTTAGGACTGTAGAAAAATGGATTCAACATGACATTTGGATTGTGC
The DNA here is from genome assembly GCF_964204655.1 of Triturus cristatus. NCBI lineage: Eukaryota > Metazoa > Chordata > Amphibia > Caudata > Salamandridae > Triturus > Triturus cristatus. Next base: position 204,168,441 of record NC_140588.1, on the reverse strand, counting down.
CTCATGTTGAATAACTACTTTTTAAAGCCTCAATGTGACCAAAATTGCCATTTTTACAGACTTTTTCTCCTACTCAGAATCTTCTATTTCGACCAATTTCAGGCATTAAAATGAATCTAAACACACCTATTTTAGTTCCAAAAGTGATAATTCATATGCAATAGACATTTACAGTCAAAAAATTAAATATTAAAAAATTACCATTTCTGACCATCTAGAGAAAGTTCGACAGGTCACGGGTCATCGTTTTTCATCAGAAAGTTGATTTTCTGGACTGCAGAAAAAGTGATTCAAATGTCATTTGGATTGTGCCTCATGTTGAATAACTATTTTTTAAAGCCTCAATGTGACCAAGATTGCCATTTTTACAGACTTTTTCTCCTACTCAGAAGCTTCAATTTCGACCAATTTCAGGCATTAAAATTACTCTAAACACACTTATTTTAGTTCCAAAAGTGATAATTCACATGCAATAGTCATTTACAGTCAAAAAATGAAACATTAAAAAATTACCATTTCTGACCATCTGGAGAAAGTTCAACACGTCACGGGTTATCGTTTTTCATCAGAAAATTGATTTTCTGGACTATAGAAAAATTGATTCAACATGTCATTTGGATTGTGCCTCATGTTGAATAGCTACTTTTTAAAGCCTCAATGGGACCAAAATTGCCATTTTTACAGACTTTCTCTCCTACTCAGAAGCTTCTATTTCGACCATTTTCAGGAATTAAAATGTTTCTAAAAACACTTATTTTATTTCCAAAAGTGATAATTCACATGCAATAGTCATTTACAGTCAAAAAATTAAACTTTAGGAAATTACCATTTCTGACCATCTGGGGAAAGTTCGACAGGTCACGGGTCATCGTTTTTCATCAGAAAATTGATTTTCTGGACTGCAGAATAATTGATTCAAAATGTCATTTGGATTGTGCCTCATGTTGAATAACTATTTTTTAAAGCCTCAATTTTACCGAAATTGACATTTTTACAGACTCTTTCTCCTACTCAGAAGCTTGTATTTCGACCAATTTCAGGCATTAAAATGACTCTAAACACACCTATTTAAGTTCCAAAAGTAATAATTCATATGCAATAGACATTTACAGTAAAAAATTAAACATTAAAAAATTATCATTTCTGACCATCTGGAGAAAGTTCGACAGGTCACGGGTCATCGTTTTTCATCAGAAAATTGATTTTTTGAACTGTAGAAAAATTGATTCAAAATGTCATTTGGATTGTTCCTCATTTTGAATAAATACTTTTTAAAGCCTCAATGTGACCAAGTTTGCCATTTTTACAGACTTTTTCTCCTACTCAGAAGCATCAATTTTGACCAATTTCAGGCATTAAAATGACTCTAAACACACTTATTTTAGTTCCAAAAGTGATAATTCACATGCAATAGTCATTTACAGTCAAAAAATGAAACATTAAAAAATTACCATTTCTGACCATCTGGAGAAAGTTCAACACGTCACGGGTCATCGTTTTTCATCAGAAAATTGATTTTCTGGACTATAGAAAAATTGATTCAACATGTCATTTGGATTGTGCCTCATGTTGAATACCTACTTTTTAAAGCCTCATTGTGACCAAAATTGCCATTTTTACAGACTTTTTCTCCTACTCAGAAGCTTCTATTTCGACCAATTTCAGGCATTAAAATGACTCTAAACACACTTATTTTAGTTCGAAAAGTTATAATTCACATGCAATAGTCATTTTCAGTCAAAAAATTAAACATTAAAAAATTACCATTTCTGATCATCTGGATAAAGTTCGACAGGTCACGGATCATCCTTTTCCTTCAGAAAATTGAATTTTAGGACTGTAGAAAAATGGATTCAACATGACATTTGGATTGTGCCTCATGTTGAATAACTACTTTTTAAAGCCTGAATGTGACCAAAATTGCCATTTTTACAGACTTTTTCTCCTACTCAGAATCTTCTATTTCGACCAATTTCCGGCATTAAAATGAATCTAAACACACCTATTTTAGTTCCAAAAGTGATAATTCATATGCAATAGACATTTACAGTCAAAAAATTAAATATTAAAAAATTACCATTTCTGACCATCTGGAGAAAGTTCGACAGGTCACGGGTCATCGTTTTTCATCAGAAAATTAATTTACTGGACTGCAGAAAAATTGATTCAAAGTGTCATTTGGATTGTGCCTCGTTGAATAACTATTTTTTAAAGCCTCAATGTTACCAAAATTGCCATTTTTAAAGAGTTTTGCTCCTACTCAGAAGCTTCAATTTCGACCAATTTCAGGCTTTAAAATGAATCTAAACACACCTATTTTAGTTCCAAAAGTGATAATTCATATGCAATAGTCATTTACAGTCAAAAAATGAAACATTAAAAAATTACCATTTCTGACCATCTGGAGAAAGTTCAACACGTCACGGGTCATCGTTTTTCATCAGAAAATTGATTTTCTGGACTATAAAAAAATTGATTCAACAGTTCATTTGGATTGTGCCTCATGTTGAATAGCTACTTTTTAAAGCCTCAATGTGATGAAAATTGCCATTTTTACAGAGTTTCTCTCCTACTCAGAAGCTTCTATTTCGACCATTTTCAGGAATTAAAATGTTTCTAAAAACACTTATTTTAGTTCCAAAAGTGATAATTCACAAGCAATAGTCATTTACAGTCAAAAAATTAAACTTTAAGAAATTACCATTTCTGACCATCTGGGGAAAGTTCGACAGGTCACGGGTCATCGTTTTTCATCAGAAAATTGATTTTCTGGACTGCAGAAAAATTGATTCAAAACAACATTTGGTTTGTGCCTCATTCTGATTAACTAGTTTTTTAAAGCCTCAATGTTACCAAAATTGTCATTTTTACAGACTTTTTCTAACACTCAGAGGCTTCTATTTCAACCAATTTCAGGCATTAAAATGACTCTAAACACACTTATTTTAGTTCCAAAAGTGATAATTCACATGCAATAGTCATTTACTGTCAAAAAATTAAACATTAAAAAATTACCATTTCTGACCATCTGGAGAAAGTTCGAAAGGTCATCGTTTTTCATCAGAAAATTGATTTTCTGGACTGCAGAAAAATTGATTCACAATGTCATTTGGATTGTGCCTCATGTTGAATAACTATTTTTTAAAGCCTCAATGTTACCAAAATTGCAATTTTTACAGACTTTTTCTCCTACTCAGAAGCTTCTATTTCGACCAATTTCAGGCTTTAAAATGACTCTAAACACACTTATTTTAGTTCCGTAAGTGATAATTCACATGCAATAGTCGTTTACAGTCTAAAAATTAAATATTAAAAAATTACCATTTCTGACCATCTGGAGAAAGATCGACAGGTCACGGGTCATCGTTTTTCAGAAGAAAATTGATTATCTGCACTGCAGAAAAATTGATTCAAAATGTTATTTGGATTGTGCCTCATGTTGAATAACTATTTTTTAAAGCCTCAATGTTACCAAAATTGCCATTTTTACAGACTTTTTCTCCTACTCAGAAGCTTCTATTTCGACCAATTTCAGGCATTAAAATGACTCTAAACACACTTATTTTAGTTCCAAAAGTGATAATTCACATGCAATAGTCATTTACAGTCAAAAAATTAAACATTAAAAAATTACCATTTCTGACCATCTGGAGAAAGTTCGAAAGGTCATCGTTTTTCATCAGAAAATTGATTTTCTGGACTGCAGAAAAATTGATTCAAAATGTCATTTGGATTGTGCCTCATGTTGAATAACTATTTTTTAAAGCCTCAATGTTACCAAAATTGACATTTTTACAGACTCTTTCTCCTACTCAGAAGCTTGTATTTCGACCAAATTCAGGCATTAAAATGACTCTAAACACACCTATTTAAGTTCCAAAAGTGATAATTCATATGCAATAGACATTTACAGTAAAAAAATTAAACATTAAAAAATTACCATTTCTGACCATCTGTAGAAAGTTCGACAGGTCAAGGGTCATCGTTTTTCATCAGAAAATTTATTTTTTGAACTGTAGAAAAATTGATTCAAAATGTCATTTGGATTGTGCCTCATGTTGAGTAAATACTTTTTAAAACCTCAATTTGACCAAAATTGCCATTTTTACAGACATTTTCTCCTACTCTGAATGCTTCTATTTTGACCAATTTCAGGAATTACAATGTCTCTAAACACACTTATTTTAGCTCCAAAAGTGAGAATTCACATGCAATAGTCATTTACAGTCAAAAAATTAAACATTAAAAAATTACCATTTCTGACCTTCTGGTGAAAGTTCGACAGGTCAAGGGTCATCGTTTTTCATCAGAAAATTAATTTTTGGGACTGTAGAAAAATTGATTCAAAATGTCATTTGGGTTGTGCCTCATGTTGAATGACTATTTTTTAAAGCCTCAGTGTTACCAAAATTGCAATTTTTACAGACTTTCTCTCCTACTCAGAAGCTTCTATTTCGACCATTTTCAGGAATTAAAATGTTTCTAAAAACACTTATTTTAGTTCCAAAAGTGATAATTCACATGCAATAGTCATTTACAGTCAAAAAATTAAACTTTAAGAAATTACCATTTCTGACCATCTGGGGAAAGTTCGACAGGTCACGGGTCATCGTTTTTCATCAGAAAATTGATTTTCTGGACTGCAGAAAAATTGATTCAAAACGACATTTGGTTTGTGCCTCATTTTGATTAACTAGTTTTTTAAAGCCTCAATGTTACCAAAATTGCCATTTTTACAGACTTTTTCTAACACTCAGAGGCTTCTATTTCAACCAATTTCAGGCATTAAAATGACTCTAAACACACCTATTTTAGTTCCAAAAGTGATAATTCACATGCAATAGTCATTTACAGTCAAAAAATTAAACATTAAAAAATTACCATTTCTGACCATCTGGAGAAAGTTCGAAAGGTCATCATTTTTCATCAGAAAATTGATTTTCTGGACTGCAGAAAAATTGATTCACAATGTCATTTGGATTGTGCCTCATGTTGAATAACTATTTTTTAAAGCCTCAATGTTACCAAAATTGCCATTTTTACAGACTTTTTCTAACACTCAGAGGCTTCTATTTCAACCAATTTCAGGCATTAAAATGACTCTAAAAACACTTATTTTAGTTCCAAAAGTGATAATTCACATGCAATAGTCATTTACAGTCAAAAAATTAAACATTAAAAAATTACCATTTCTGACCATCAGGAGAAAGTTCGACAGGTCACGGGTCATCGTTTTTCATCAGAAAATTGATTTTCTGGACTGCAGAAAAATTGATTCAAAACGACATTTGGTTTGTGCCTCATGTTGAATAACTATTTTTTAAAGCCTCAATGTTACCAAAATTGCCATTTTTACAGACTCTTTCTCCTACTCAGAAGCTTGTATTTCGACCAATTTCAGGCATTAAAATGACTCTAAACACACCTATTTAAGTTCCAAAAGTGATAATTCATATGCAATAGACATTTACAGTAAAAAAATGTAAACATTAAAAAATTACCATTTCTGACCATCTGGAGAAAGTTCGACAAGTCAAGGGTCATCGTTTTTCATCAGAAAACTGATTTTTTGAACTGTAGAAAAATTGATTCAAAATGTAATTTGGATTGTGCCTCATGTTGAATAAATACTTTTTAAAACCTCAATTTGACCAAAATTGCCATTTTTACAGACATTTTCTCCTACTCTGAATGCTTCTATTTTGACCAATTTTGGGAATTAAAATGTCTCTAAACACACTTATTTTAGCTCCAAAAGTGATAATTCACATGCAATAGTCATTTACAGTCAAAAAATTAAACATTACAAAATAACCATTTCTGACCTTCTGGTGAAAGTTCGACAGGTCAAGGGTCATCGTTTTTCATCAGAAAATTAATTTTTTGGACTGTAGAAAAATTGATTCAAAATGTCATTTGGATTGTGCCTCATGTTGAATGACTATTTTTTAAAGCCTCAGTGTTACCAAAATTGCAATTTTTACAGACTTTTTCTCCTACTCAGAAGCTTAAATGTGGACCAATTTCAGGCTTTAAAATGACTCTAAACACACTTATTTTAGTTCCGAAAGTGATAATTCACATGCAATAGTCATTTACAGTCTAAAAATTAAATATTAAAAAATTACCATTTATGACCATCTGGAGAAAGATCGACAGGTCACGGGTCATCGTTTTTCATAAGAAAATTGATTATCTGCACTGCAGAAAAATTGATTCAAAATGTTATTTGGATTGTGCCTCATGTTGAATAACTATTTTTTAAAGCCTCAATGTTACCAAAATTGCCATTTTTACAGACTTTTTCTCCTACTCAGAAGCTTCTATTTCGACCAATTTCAGGCATTAAAATGACTCTAAACACACTTATTTTAGTTCCAAAAGTTATAATTCACATGCAATAGTCATTTTCAGTCAAACAATTAAACATAAAGAAATTACCATTTCTGACCATCTGGAGAAAGTTCAACAGGTCATGGATCATCCTTTCCCTTCATAAAATTGATTTTTAGGACTGTAGAAAAATGGATTCAACATGTCATTTGGATTGTGCCTCATGTTGAATAACTAGTTTTTAAAGCATCAATGTGACCAAAATTGCAATTTTTACAGACTTTTTCTCTTACCCAGAAGCTTCCACTTCTACCATTTTCCGGAATTAAAATGTTTCTAAAAACACTTATTTTAGTTCCAAAAGTGATAATTCACATGCAATAGTCATTTACAGTCAAAAAATTAAACATTAAGAAATTACCATTTCTGACCATCTGGAGAAAGTTCAACATGTCACGGGTCATGGTTTTCATCAGAAAATTGATTTTCTGGACTGCAGAAAAATTGATTCAAAATGTCATTTGGATTGTGCCTCATGTTGAATAACTATTTTTTAAAGCCTCAATGTTACCAAAATTGACATTTTTCCAGACTCTTTCTCCTACTCAGAAGCTTGTATTTCGACCAATTTCAGGCATTAAAATGACTCTAAACACACCTATTTAAGTTCCAAAAGTTATAAATCATATGCAATAGACATTTACAGTAAAAAAATTAAACATTAAAAAATTACCATTTCTGACCATCTGGAGGAAGTTCGACAGGTCAAGGGTCATCATTTTTCATCAGAAATATGATTTTTTGAACTGTAGAAAAATTGATTCAAAATGTCATTTGGATTGTGCCTCATGTTGAATAAATACTTTTTAAAGCCTCAATGTTACCAAAATTGACATTTTTCCAGACTCTTTCTCCTACTCAGAAACCTCTTTTTTTACCAATTTCAGGCATTAAAATGCCTCTAAACACACTTATTTTAGATCCAAAAGTGATAATTCACATGCAATAGTCATTTACAGTCAAAAAAATAAACATCAAAAAATTACCATTTTTAACTATCTTTAGAAAGTTCGAAAGGTCACGGTTTATTGTTTTTCATCAGGAAATGGATTTTTTGGACTGTAGAAAAATTGATTCAAAATGTCATTTGGATTGTGCCTCATGTTGAATAACTATTTTTAAAGCCTCAATGTTACCAAAATTGCAATTTTTACAGACTTTTTCTCCTACTCAGAAGCTTCTATTTCGACCAATTTCAGGCATTAAAATGACTCTAAACACACTTATTTTAGTTCCAAAAGTTATAATTCACATGCAATAGTCATTTTCAGTCAAAAAATTAAACATAAAGAAATTACCATTTCTGACCATCTGAAGAAAGTTCGAGAGGTCACGGGTCATCGTTTTTCATCAGAAAATTGATTTTCTGGACTGCAGAAAAATTGATTCAAAATGACATTTGGATTGTGCCTCATTTTGATTAACTATTTTTTAAAGCCTCAATGTTACCAAAATTGCCAGTTTTTAAAGACTTTTTCTCCCACTCAGAAGCTTCAATTTCGACCAATTTCAGGCATTAAAATGACTCGAAACACACTTATTTTAGTTCCAAAAGTGATAATTCACATGCAATAGTCATTTACAGTCTAAAAATTAAACATTAAGAAATTACCATTTCTGACCATCTGGGGAAAATTCGACAGGTCACGGGTCATCGTTTTTCATCAGAAAATTGATTTTCTGGACTGCAGAAAAATTGATTCAAATGTCATTTGGATTGTGCATCATGTTGAATAACTATTTTTTAAACCCTCAATGTTACCAAAATTGCCATTTTTACAGACTTTTTCTCCTACTCAGAAGCTTCTACTTCTACCATTTTCAGGAATTAAAATGTTTCTAAAAACACTTATTTTAGTTCCAATAGTGATAATTCACATGCAATAGTCATTTACAGTCGAAAAATTAAATATTAAAAAATTTACATTTCTGACCATCTGGAGAAAGTTCGACAGGTCACGGGTCATCGTTTTTCATCAGAAAATGATTTTCTGGACTGCAGAAAAATTGATTCAAAATGTCATTTGGATTGTGCCTCATCTTGAATAACTATTTTTTAAAGCCTCAATGTTACCAAAATTGCCATTTTTACAGACTTTTTCTCCTACTCAGAAGCTTCTATTTCGACCAATGTCAGGCATTAAAATGACTCTAAACACACTTATTTTAGTTCCAAAAGTTATAATTCACATGCAATAGTCATTTTCAGTCAAAAAATTAAACATAAAGAAATTACATTTCTGACCATCTGGAGAAAGTTCGACAGGTCACGGGTCATCGTTTTTCATCAGAAAATTGATTTTTTGGACTGTAGAATAATTGATTCAAAATATCATTTGGATTGTGCCTCATGTTGAATAAATACTTTTTAAAGCCTCAATATGACCAAATTGCCATTTTTACAGACTTTCTCTCCTACTCAGAAGCTTCTATTTCGACCATTTTCAGGAATTATAATGTTTCTAAAAACACTTATTTTAGTTCCAATAGTGATAATTCACATGCAATAGTCATTTACAGTCAAAAAATTAAACATTAAGAAATTACCATTTCTGACCATCTGGAGAAAGTTCGACAGGTCATCGTTTTTCATCAGAAAATGATTTTCTGGACTGCAGAAAAATTGATTCAAAATGTCATTTGGATTGTGCCTCATCTTGAATAACTATTTTTTAAAGCCTCAATGTTACCAAAATCGCCATTTTTACAGACTTTTTCTCCTACTCAGAAGCTTCTATTTCGACCAATTTCAGGCATTAAAATGACTCTAAACACACTTATTTTAGTTCCAAAAGTTATAATTCACATGCAATAGTCATTTTCAGTTAAAAAATTAAACATAAAGAAATTACCATTTCTGACCATCTGGAGAAAGTTCGACAGGTCACGGGTCATTGTTTTTCATCAGAAAATTGATTTTCTGGACTGCAGAAAAATTGATTCAAAATGACATTTGGATTGTGCCTCATTTTGATTAACTATTTTTTAAAGCCTCAATGTTACCAAAATTGCCAGTTTTTAAAGACTTTTTCTCCCACTCAGAAGCTTCAATTTCGACCAATTTCAGGCATTAAAATGACTCTAAACACACTTATTTTAGTTCCAAAAGTGATAATTCACATGCAATAGTCATTTACAGTCTAAAAATTAAACATTAAGAAATTACCATTTCTGACCATCTGGGGAAAATTCGACAGGTCACGGGTCATCGTTTTTCATCAGAAAATTGATTTTCTGGACTGCAGAAAAATTTATTCAAAATGTCATTTGGATTGTGCCTCATGTTAAATAAATAATTTTTAAAGCCTCAATGTGACCAAAATTGCCATTTTTACAGACTTTTTCTCCTACTCAGAAGCTTCTATTTCGACCAATTTCAGGCATTAAAATGACTCTAAACACAATTATTTTAGTTCCAAAAGTGATAATTCACATGCAATAGTCATTTACAGTCAAAAAAATAAACATTAAAAAATTACCATTTCTGACCATCTGGAGAAAGTTCAACATGTCACGGGTCATCGTTTTTCATCAGAAAATTGATTTTCTGGACTATAGAAAAATTGATTCAAAATGTCATTTGGATTGTGCCTCATGTTGAATAACTATTTTTTAAAGCCTGAATGTTACCCAAATTGCCATTTTTACAGACCTTTTCTCCTACTCAGAGTCAGAAGCTTCTATTTCGACCAATTTGAGTCATTAAAATGACTCTAAACACACTTATTTTAGTTATAAATGATAATTCACATGCAATAGTCATTTACAGACGAAAAAATTAAACAGTAAAAAATTACCATATCTGACCATCTGGAGAAAGTTCAACATGTAACGGGTCATCGTTTTTCATCAGAAAATTGATTATCTGAACTATAGAAAAATGTATTCGACATGTCATTTGGATTGTGCCTCACTTTGAATAGCTACTTTTTAAAGCCTCAATGTGACCAAAATTGCCATTTTTACAGACTTTTTTTCCTACTCAGAAGCTTCTATTTCGACCATTTTCTGGAATTAAAATGTTTCTAAAAACACTTATTTTAGTTTCAAAAGTGATAATTCACATGCAATAGTCATTTACAGTCAAAAAATTTAACATTAAGAAATTACCATTTCTGACCATCTGGAGAAAGTTCAACATGTCACGGGTCATTGTTTTTCATCAGAAAATTGATTTTCTGGACTATAGAAAAATTGATTCAAAATGTCATTTGGATTGTGCCTCATGTTGAATAACTAGTTTTTAATGCCTCAATGTGACCAAAATTGCAATTTTTACAGACTTTTTCTCTTACTCAGAAGCTTCCTTTTCTACCATTTTCAGGAATTAAAATGTTTCTAAAAACACTCATTTTAGTTCCAAAAGTAATAATTCACATGCAATTGTCATTTACAGTCAAAAAATTAAACATTAAGAAATTACCATTTCTGACCATCTGGAGAAAGTTCGACAGGTCACGGGTCATCGTTTTTCATCAGAAAATTGATTTTCTGGACTGCAGAAAAATTGATTCAAAATGACATTTGGATTGTGCCTCATTTTGATTAACTATTTTTTAAAGCCTCAATGTTACCAAAATTGCCAGTTTTTAAAGACTTTTTCTCCCACTCAGAAGCTTCAATTTCGACCAATTTCAGGCATTAAAATGACTCTAAACACACTTATTTTAGTTCCAAAAGTGATAATTCACATGCAATAGTCATTTACAGTCTAAAAATTAAACATTAAGAAATTACCATTTCTGACCATCTGGGGAAAATTCGACAGGTCACGGGTCATCGCTTTTCATCAGAAAATTGATTTTCTGGACTGCAGAAAAATTGATTCAAAATGTCATTTGGATTGTGCCTCATGTTAAATAAATACTTTTTAAAGCCTCAATGTGACCAAAATTGCCATTTTTACAGACTTTTTCTCCTACTCAGAAGCTTCTATTTCGACCAATTTCAGGCATTAAAATGACTCTAAACACAATTATTTTAGTTCCAAAAGTGATAATTCACATGCAATAGTCATTTACAGTCGAAAAAATAAACATTAAAAAATTACCATTTCTGACCATCTGGAGAAAGTTCAACAGGTCACGGGTCATCGTTTTTCATCAGAAAATGATTTTCTGGACTGCAGAAAAATTGATTCAAAATGTCATTTGGATTGTGCCTCATCTTGAATAACTATTTTTTAAAGCCTCAATGTTACCAAAATCGCCATTTTTACAGACTTTTTCTCCTACTCAGAAGCTTCTATTTCGACCAATTTCAGGCATTAAAATGACTCTAAACACACTTATTTTAGGTCCAAAAGTTATAATTCACATGCAATAGTCATTTTCAGTCAAAAAATTAAACATAAATAAATTACCATTTCTGACCATCTGGAGAAAGTTCGACAGGTCACGGGTCATCGTTTTTCATCAGAAAATTGATTTTCTGGATGCAGAAAAATTGATTCAAAATGACATTTGGATTGTGCCTCATTTTGATTAACTATTTTTTAAAGCCTCAATGTTACCAAAATTGCCAGTTTTTAAAGACTTTTTCTCCCACTCAGAAGCTTCAATTTCGACCAATTTCAGGCATTAAAATGACTCTAAACACACTTATTTTAGTTCCAAAAGTGATAATTCACATGCAATAGTCATTTACAGTCTAAAAATTAAACATTAAGAAATTACCATTTCTGACCATCTGGGGAAAATTCGACAGGTCACGGGTCATCGTTTTTCATCAGAAAATTGATTTTCTGGACTGCAGAAAAATTGATTCAAAATGTCATTTGGATTGTGCCTCATGTTAAATAAATACTTTTTAAATCCTCAATGTGACCAAAATTGCCATTTTTACAGACTTTTTCTCCTACTCAGCAGCTTCTATTTCGACCAATTTCAGGCATTAAAATGACTCTAAACACAATTATTTTAGTTCCAAAAGTGCTAATTCACATGCAATAGTCATTTACAGTCGAAAAAATAAACATTAAAAAATTACCATTTCTGACCATCTGGAGAAAGTTCAACATGTCACGGGTCATCGTTTTTCATCAGAAAATTGATTTTCTGGACTATAGAAAAATTGATTCAAAATGTCATTTGGATTGTGCCTCATGTTGAATAACTATTTTTTAAAGCCTGAATGTTACCCAAATTGCCATTTTTACAGACCTTTTCTCCTACTCAGAGTCAGAAGCTTCTATTTTGACCAATTTGAGGCATTAAAATGACTCTAAACACACTTATTTTAGTTATAAATATGATAATTCACATGCAATAGTCATTTACAGACGAAAAAATGAAACATTAAAAAATTACCATATCTGACCATCTGGAGAAAGTTCAACATGTAACGGGTCATCGTTTTTCATCAGAAAATTGATTATCTGAACTATAGAAAAATGTATTCAACATGTCATTTGGATTGTGCCTCACTTTGAATAGCTACTTTTTAAAGCCTCAATGTGACCAAAATTGCCATTTTTGCAGACTTTTTTTCCTACTCAGAAGCTTCTATTTCGACCATTTTCTGGAATTAAAATGTTTCTAAAAACACTTATTTTAGTTTCAAAAGTGATAATTCACATGCAATAGTCATTTACAGTCAAAAAATTTAACATTAAGAAATTACCATTTCTGACCATCTGGAGAAAGTTCAACATGTCACGGGTCATTGTTTTTCATCAGAAAATTGATTTTCTGGACTATAGAAAAATTGATTCAAAATGTCATTTGGATTGTGCCTCATGTTGAATAACTAGTTTTTAATGCCTCAATGTGACCAAAATTGCAATTTTTACAGACTTTTTCTCTTACTCAGAAGCTTCCTTTTCTACCATTTTCAGGAATTAAAATGTTTCTAAAAACACTCATTTTAGTTCCAAAAGTAATAATTCACATGCAATTGTCATTTACAGTCAAAAAATTAAACATTAAGAAATTACCATTTCTGACCATCTGGAGAAAGTTCGACAGGTCACGGGTCATCGTTTTTCAACAGAAAATTGATTTTCTGGACTGCAGAAAAATTGATTCAAAATGACATTTGGATTGTGCCTCATTTTGATTAACTATTTTTTAAAGCCTCAATGTTACCAAAATTGCCAGTTTTTAAAGACTTTTTCTCCCACTCAGAAGCTTCAATTTCGACCAATTTCAGGCATTAAAATGACTCTAAACACACTTATTTTAGTTCCAAAAGTGATAATTCACATGCAATAGTCATTTACAGTCTAAAAATTAAACATTAAGAAATTACCATTTCTGACCATCTGGGGAAAATTCGACAGGTCACGGGTCATCGTTTTTCATCAGAAAATTGATTTTCTGGACTGCAGAAAAATTGATTCAAAATGTCATTTGGTTTGTGCCTCATGTTAAATAAATACTTTTTAAAGCCTCAATGTGACCAAAATTGCCATTTTTACAGACTTTTTCTCCTACTCAGAAGCTTCTATTTCGATTAATTTCAGGCATTAAAATGACTCTAAACACAATTATTTTAGTTCCAAAAGTGATAATTCACATGCAATAGTCATTTACAGTCGAAAAAATAAACATTAAAAAATTACCATTTCTAACCATCTTGAGAAAGTTCAACAGGTCACGGGTCATCGTTTTTCATCAGAAAATGATTTTCTGGACTGCAGAAAAATTGATTCAAAATGTCATTTGGATTGTGCCTCATCTTGAATAACTATTTTTTAAAGCCTCAATGTTACCAAAATCGCCATTTTTACAGACTTTTTCTCCTACTCAGAAGCTTCTATTTCGACCAATTTCAGGCATTAAAATGACTCTAAACACACTTATTTTAGTTCCAAAAGTTATAATTCACATGCAATAGTCATTTTCAGTCAAAAAATTAAACATAAAGAAATTACCATTTCTGACCATCTGGAGAAAGTTCGACAGGTCACTTGTCATCGTTTTTCATCAGAAAATTGATTTTCTGGACTGCAGAAAAATTGATTCAAAATGACATTTGGATTGTGCCTCATTTTGATTAACTATTTTTTAAAGCCTCAATGTTACCAAAATTGCCAGTTTTTAAAGACTTTTTCTCCCACTCAGAAGCTTCAATTTCGACCAATTTCAGGCATTAAAATGACTCTAAACACACTTATTTTAGTTCCAAAAGTGATAATTCACATGCAATAGTCATTTACAGTCTAAAAATTAAACATTAGGAAATTACCATTTCTGACCATCTGGGGAAAATTCGACAGGTCACGGGTCATCGTTTTTCATCAGAAAATTGATTTTCTGGACTGCAGAAAAATTGATTCAAAATGTCATTTGGATTGTGCCTCATGTTAAATAAATACTTTTTAAAGCCTCAATGTGACCAAAATTGCCATTTTTACAGACTTTTTCTCCTACTCAGAAGCTTCTATTCCGACCAATTTCAGGCATTAAAATGACTCTAAACACAATTATTTTAGTTCCAAAAGTGATAATTCACATGCAATAGTCATTTACAGTCGAAAAAATAAACATTAAAAAATTACCATTTCTGACCATCTGGAGAAAGTTCAACATGTCACGGGTCATCGTTTTTCATCAGAAAATTGATTTTCTGGACTATAGAAAAATGGATTCAAAATGTCATTTGGATTGTGCATCATGTTGAATAACTATTTTTTAAAGCCTGAATGTTACCCAAATTGCCATTTTTACAGACCTTTTCTCCTACTCAGAGTCAGAAGCTTCTATTTCGACCAATTTGAGGCATTAAAATGACTCTAAACACACTTATTTTAGTTATAAATATGATAATTCACATGCAATAGTCATTTACAGACGAAAAAATGAAACATTAAAAAATTACCATATCTGACCATCTGGAGAAAGTTCAACATGTAACGGGTCATCGTTTTTCATCAGAAAATTGATTATCTGAACTATAGAAAAATGTATTCAACATGTCATTTGGATTGTGCCTCACTTTGAATAGCTACTTTTTAAAGCCTCAATGTGACCAAAATTGCCATTTTTACAGACTTTTTTTCCTACTCAGAAGCTTCTATTTCGACCATTTTCTGGAATTAAAATGTTTCTAAAAACACTTATTTTAGTTTCAAAAGTGATAATTCACATGCAATAGTCATTTACAGTCAAAAAATTTAACATCAAGAAATTACCATTTCTGACCATCTGGAGAAAGTTCAACATGTCACGGGTCATTGTTTTTCATCAGAAAATTGATTTTCTGGACTATAGAAAAATTGATTCAAAATGTCATTTGGATTGTGCCTCATGTTGAATAACTAGTTTTTAATGCCTCAATGTGACCAAAATTGCAATTTTTACAGACTTTTTCTCTTACTCAGAAGCTTCCTTTTCTACCATTTTCAGGAATTAAAATGTTTCTAAAAACACTCATTTTAGTTCCAAAAGTAATAATTCACATGCAATTGTCATTTACAGTCAAAAAATTAAACATTAAGAAATTACCATTTCTGACCATCTGGAGAAAGTTCGACAGGTCACGGGTCATCGTTTTTCATCAGAAAATTGATTTTCTGGACTGCAGAAAAATTGATTCAAAATGACATTTGGATTGTGCCTCATTTTGATTAACTATTTTTTAAAGCCTCAATGTTACCAAAATTGCCAGTTTTTAAAGACTTTTTCTCCCACTCAGAAGCTTCAATTTCGACCAATTTCAGGCATTAAAATGACTCTAAACACACTTATTTTAGTTCCAAAAGTGATAATTCACATGCAATAGTCATTTACAGTCTAAAAATTAAACATTAAGAAATTACCATTTCTGACCATCTGGGGAAAATTCGACAGGTCACGGGTCATCGTTTTTCATCAGAAAATTGATTTTCTGGACTGCAGAAAAATTGATTCAAAATGTCATTTGGATTGTGCCTCATGTTGAATAACTATTTTTTAAAGCCTCAATGTGACCAAAATTGCCATTTTTACAGAGTTTCTCTCCAACTCAGAAGCTTCTATTTCGACCATTTTCAGGAATTATAATGTTTCTAAAAACACTTATTTTAGTTCCAATAGTGATAATTCACATGCAATAGTCATTTACAGTCGAAAAATTAAATATTAAAAAATTACCATTTCTGACCATCTGGAGAAAGTTCAACATGTCACGGGTCATCGTTTTTCATCAGAAAATTGATTTTCTGGACTATAGAAAAATTGATTCAAAATGTCATTTGGATTGTGCCTCATGTTGAATAACTATTTTTTAAAGCCTGAATGTTACCAAAATTGCCCTTTTTACAGACCTTTTCTCCTACTCAGAAGCTTCTATTTCGACCAATTTGAGGCATTAAAATGACTCTAAACACACCTATTTTAGTTATAAATATGATAATTCACATGCAATAGTCATTTACAGACGAAAAAATGAAACATTAAAAAATTACCATTTCTGACCATCTGGAGAAAGTTCAACATGTAATGGGTCATCGTTTTTCATACGAAAATTGATTATCTGCACTGCAGAAAAAGTGATTCAAAATGTTATTTGGATTGTGCCTCATGTTGAATAACTATTTTTTAAAGCCTCAATGTTACCAAAATTGCCATTTTTACAGACTTTTTCTCCTACTCAGAAGCTTCTATTTCGACCAATTTCAGGCATTAAAATTACTCTAAACACACTTATTTTAGTTCCAAAAGTTATAATTCACATGCAATAGTCATTTTCAGTCAAAAAATTAAACATAAAGAAATTACCATTTCTGACCATCTGGAGAAAGTTCGACAGGTCACGGGTCATCGTTTTTCATCAGAAAATTGATTTTCTGGACTGCAGAAAAATTGATTCAAAATGTCATTTGGATTGTGCCTCATCTTGAATAACTATTTTTTAAAGCCTCAATGTTACCAAAATCGCCATTTTTACAGACTTTTTCTCGTACTCAGAAGCTTCTATTTCGACCAATTTCAGGCATTAAAATGACTCTAAACACACTTATTTTAGTTCCAAAAGTGATAATTCACATGCAATAGTCATTTACAGTCTAAAAATTAAACATTAAGAAGTTACCATTTCTGACCATCTGGAGAAAGTTCGACAGGTCACGGGTCATCGTTTTTCATCAGAAAATTGATTTTCTGGACTATAGAAAAATTGATTCAAAATGTCATTTGGATTGTGCCTCATGTTGAATAACTACTTTTTTAAAGGCTGAATGTTACCAAAATTGCCATTTTTACAGACCTTTTCTCCTACTCAGAAGCTTCTATTTCAACCAATTTGAGGCATTAAAATGACTCTAAACACACCTATTTTAGTTATAAATATGATAATTCACATGCAATAGTCATTTACAGACGAAAAAATGAAACATTAAAAAATTACCATTTCTGACCATCTGGAGAAAGTTCAACATGTAACGGGTCATCGTTTTTCATCAGAAAATTGATTATCTGAACTATAGAAAAATGTATTCAACATGTCATTTGGATTGTGCCTCACTTTGAATAGCTACTTTTTAAAGCCTCAATGTGACCAAAATTGCCATTTTTACAGACTTTCTTTCCTATTCAGAAGCTTCTATTTCGACCATTTTCTGGAATTAAAATGTTTCTAAAAACACTTATTTTAGTTTCAAAAGTGATAATTCACATGCAATAGTCATTTACAGTCAAAAAATTAAACATTAAGAAATTACCATATCTGACCATCTGGAGAAAGTTCGACAGGTCACGGGTCATCGTTTTTCATAAGAAAATTGATTATCTGCACTGCAGAAAAAGTGATTCAAAATGTTATTTGGATTGTGCCTCATGTTGAATAACTATTTTTTAAAGCCTCAATGTTACCAAAATTGCCATTTTTACAGACTTTTTCTCCTACTCAGAAGCTTCTATTTCGACCAATTTCAGGCATTAAAATGACTCTAAACACACTTATTTTAGTTCCAAAAGTTATAATTCACATGCAATAGTCATTTTCAGTCAAAAAATTAAACATAAAGAAATTACCATTTCTGACCATCTGGAGAAAGTTCGACAGGTCACGGGTCATGGTTTTTCATCAGAAAATTGATTTTCTGGACTGCAGAAAAATTGATCCAAAATGTCATTTGGATTGTGCCTCATCTTGAATAACTATTTTTTAAAGCCTCAATGTTACCAAAATCGCCATTTTTACAGACTTTTTCTCTTACTCAGAAGCTTCTATTTCGACCAATTTCAGGCATTAAATGACTCTAAACACACTTATTTTAGTTCCAAAAGTTATAATTCACATGCAATAGTAATTTTCAGTCAAAAAATTAAACATAAAGAAATTACCATTTCTGACCATCTGGAGAAAGTTCGACCGGTCACGGGTCATCGTTTTTCATCAGAAAATTGATTTCCTGGACTGCAGAAAAATTGATTCAAAATGACATTTGGATTGTGCCTCATTTTGATTAACTATTTTTTAAAGCCTCAATGTTACCAAAATTGCCAGTTTTTAAAGACTTTTTCTCCCACTCAGTAGCTTCAATTTCGACCAATTTCAGGCATTAAAATGACTCTAAACACACTTATTTTAGTTCCAAAAGTGATAATTCACATGCAATAGTCATTTACAGTCTAAAAATTAAACATTAAGAAATTACCATTTCTGACCATCTGGGGAAAATTCGACAGGTCACGGGTCATCGTTTTTCATCAGAAAATTGATTTTCTGGACTGCAGAAAAATTGATTCAAAATGTCATTTGGATTGTGTCTCATGTTGAATAAATGCTTTTTAAAGCCTCAATGTGACCAAAATTGCCATTTTTACAGACTTTTTCTCCTACACAGAAGCTTCCACTTCTACCATTTTCAGGAATTAAAATGTTTCTAAAAACACTTATTTTAGTTCCAATAGTGATAATTCACATGCAATAGTCATTTACAGTCTAAAAATTAAACATTAAAAAATTACCATTTCTGACCATCTGGAGAAAGTTCAACATGTAACGGGTCATCGTTTTTCATCAGAAAATTGATTATCTGAACTATAGAAAAATGTATTCAACATGTCATTTGGATTGTGCCTCACTTTGAATAGCTACTTTTTAAAGCCTCAATGTGACCAAAATTGCCATTTTTACAGACTTTCTTTCCTACTCAGAAGCTTCTATTTCGACCATTTTCTGGAATTAAAATGTTTCTAAAAACACTTATTTTAGTTTCAAAAGTGATAATTCACATGCAATAGTCATTTACAGTCAAAAAATTAAACATTAAGAAATTACCATTTCTGACCATCTGGAGAAAGTTCAACATGTCACGGGTCATTGTTTTTCATCAGAAAATTGATTTTTTGGACTATAGAAAAATTGATTCAAAATGTCATTTGGATTGTGCCTCATGTTGAATAACTAGTTTTTAATGCCTCAATGTGACCAAAATTGCAATTTTTACAGACTTTTTCTCTTACTCAGAAGCTTCCTTTTCTACCATTTTCAGGAATTAAAATGTTTCTAAAAACACTCATTTTAGTTCCAAAAGTAATAATTCACATGCAATAGTCATTTACAGTCAAAAAATTAAACATTAAGAAATTACCATTTCTGACCATCTGGAGAAAGTTCGACAGGTCACGTGTCATTGTTTTTCATCAGAAAATTGATTTTTTGGACTGTAGAATAATTGATTCAAAATGTCATGTGGATTGTGCCTCATGTTGAATAAATACTTTTTAAAGACTCAATGTGACCAAAATTGCCATTTTTACAGACTTTCTCTCCAACTCAGAAGCTTCAATTTCGACCATTTTCAGGAATTATAATGTTTCTAAAAACACTTATTTTAGTTCCAATAGTGATAATTCACATGCAATAGTCATTTACAGTCAAAAAATTAAATATTAAAAAATTACCATTTCTGACCATCTGGAGAAAGATCGACAGGTCACGGGTCATCGTTTTTCATAAGAAAATTGATTATCTGCACTGCAGAAAAATTGATTTAAAATGTTATTTGGATTGTGCCTCATGTTGAATAACTATTTTTTAAAGTCTCAATGTTACCAAAATTGCCATTTTTACAGACTTTTTCTCCTACTCAGAAGCTTCTATTTCGACCAATTTCAGGCATTAAAATGACTCTAAACACACTTATTTTAGTTCCAAAAGTTATAATTCACATGCAATAGTAATTTTCAGTCTAAAAATTAAACATTAAGAAATTTCCATTTCTGACCATCTGGGGAAAATTCGACAGGTCACGGGTCATCGTTTTTCATCAGAAAATTGATTTTCTGGACTGCAGAAAAATTGATTCAAAATGTCATTTGGATTGTGCCTCATGTTGAATAAATGCTTTTTAAAGCCTCAATGTGACCAAAATTGCCATTTTTACAGACTTTTTCTCCTACACAGAAGCTTCCACTTCTACCATTTTCAGGAATTAAAATGTTTCTAAAAACACTTATTTTAGTTCCAATAGTGATAATTCACATGCAATAGTCATTTACAGTCTAAAAATTAAACATTAAAAAATTACCATTTCTGACCATCTGGAGAAAGTTCAACATGTCACGGGTCATCGTTTTTCATCAGAAAATTGATTTTCTGGACTATAGAAAAATTGATTCAAAATGTCATTTGGATTGTGCCTCATGTTGAATAACTATTTTTTAAAGCCTGAATGTTACCAAAAATGCCATTTTTACAGACCTTTTCTCCTACTCAGAAGCTTCTATTTCGACCAATTTGAGGCATTAAAATGACTCTAAACACACTTATTTTAGTTATAAATATGATAATTCACATGCAATAGTCATTTACAGACGAAAAAATGAAACATTAAAAAATTACTATTTCTGACCATCTGGAGAAAGTTCAACATGTAACGGGTCATCATTTTTCATCAGAAAATTGATTATCTGAACTATAGAAAAATGTATTCAACATGTCATTTGGATTGTGCCTCACTTTGAATAGCTACTTTTTAAAGCCTCAATGTGACCAAAATTGCCATTTTTACAGACTTTCTTTCCTACTCAGAAGCTTCTATTTCGACCATTTTCTGGAATTAAAATGTTTCTAAAAACACTTATTTTAGTTTCAAAAGTGATAATTCACATGCAATAGTCATTTACAGTCAAAAAATTAAACATTAAGAAATTACCATTTCTGACCATCTGGAGAAAGTTCAACATGTCACGGGTCATTGTTTTTCATCAGAAAATTGATTTTTTGGACTATAGAAAAATTGATTCAAAATGTCATTTGGATTGTGCCTCATGTTGAATAACTAGGTTTTAATGCCTCAATGTGACCAAAATTGCAATTTTTACAGACTTTTTCTCTTACTCAGAAGCTTCCTTTTCTACCATTTTCAGGAATTAAAATGTTTCTAAAAACACTCATTTTAGTTCCAAAAGTAATAATTCACATGCAATAGTCATTTACAGTCAAAAAATTAAACATAAAGAAATTACCATTCCTGACCATCTGGAGAAAGTTCGACAGGTCACGGGTCATTGTTTTTCATCAGAAAATTGATTTTTTGGACTGTAGAATAATTGATTCAAAATGTCATGTGGATTGTGCCTCATGTTGAATAAATACTTTTTAAAGCCTCAATGTGACCAAAATTGCCATTTTTACAGACTTTCTCTCCAACTCAGAAGCTTCAATTTCGACCATTTTCAGGAATTATAATGTTTCTAAAAACACTTATTTTAGTTCCAATAGTGATAATTCACATGCAATAGTCATTTACAGTCAAAAAATTTAATATTAAAAAATTACCATTTCTGACCATCTGGAGAAAGATCGACAGGTCACGGGTCATCGTTTTTCATAAGAAAATTGATTATCTGCACTGCAGAAAAATTGATTCAAAATGTTATTTGGATTGTGCCTCATGTTGAATAACTATTTTTTAAAGTCTCAATGTTACCAAAATTGCCATTTTTACAGACTTTTTCTCCTACTCAGAAGCTTCTATTTCGACCAATTTCAGGCATTAAAATGACTCTAAACACACTTATTTTAGTTCCAAAAGTGATAATTCACATGCAATAGTCATTTACAGTCTAAAAATTAAACATTAAGAAATTACCATTTCTGACCATCTGGGGAAAATTCGACAGGTCACGGGTCATCGTTTTCCATCAGAAAATTGATTTTCTGGACTGCAGAAAAATTGATTCAATATGTCATTTGGATTGTGCCTCATGTTGAATAAATACTCTTTAAAGCCTCAATGTGACCAAAATGGCCATTTTTACAGACTTTTTCTCCTACTCAGAAGCTTCTATTTCGACCAATTTCAGGCATTAAAATGACTCTAAACACACTTATTTTAGTTCCAAAAGTGATAATTCACATGCAATAGTCATTTACAGTCAAAAAATTGAACATTAAAAAATTACCATTTCTGACCATCTGGAGAAAGTTCGACAGGTTACGGGTCATCGTTTTTCATCAGAAAATTGATTTTCTGGACTGCAGAAAAATTGATTCAAAATGTCATTTGGATTGTGCCTCATGTTGTACAACTATTTTTTAAAGCCTCAATGTTACCAAAATTGACATTTTTACATACTCTTTCTCCTACTCAGAAACCTCTTTTCTGACCAATTTCAGGCATTAAAATGCCTCTAAAAACACTTATTTTAGTTCCAAAAGTGATAATTCACATGCAATAGTCATTTACAGTCAAAAAAATAAACATTAAAAAATTACCATTTCTGACCATCTGGAGAAAGTTCGACAGGTCACGGGTCATCGTTTTTCATCAGAAAATTGATTTTTTGGACTGTAGAAAAATTCATTCAAAATATCATTTGGATTGTGCCTCATGTTGAATAACTATTTTTTAAAGCCTCAATGTGACCAAGATTGCAATTCTTACAGACTTTTTCTCTTACTTAGAAGCTTCCACTTCTACCATTTTCAGGAATTAAAATGTTTCTAAAAACACTTATTTTAGTTCCAAAAGTGATAATTCACATGCAATAGTCATTTACCGTCAAAAAATTAAACATTAAGAAATTACCATTTCTGACCATCTGGAGAAAGTTCAACAGGTCACGGGTCATCGTTTTTCATCAGAAAATTGATTTTTTGGACTGTAGAAAAATTTATTCAAAATGTCATTTGGATTGTGCCTCATGTTGAATAACTACTTTTTAAAACGTTAATGTGACCAAAATTGACATTTTACAGACTTGTGCCTTTATGTTGAATAACTATTTTTAAAGCCTCAATGTTAACAAAATTGCCATTTTTACAGACTTTTTCTCCTACTGAGAAGCTTCTATTTCGACCAATTTCAGGCATTGAAATGACTCTAAACACACTTATTTTAGTTCCAAAAGTGATATTTCATATGCAATAGACATTTACAGTAAAAAAATTAAACATTAAAAAATTACCATTTCTGACCATCTGGAGAAAGTTCGACAGGTCAAGGGTCATCATTTTTAATCAGAAAATTGATTTCTTGGACTGTAGAAAAATTGATTCAAAATGTCATTTGGATTGTGCCTCATGTTGAATAAATACTTTTTAAAGCCTCAATGTGACCAAAATTGCCATTTTTACAGACTTTTTCTCCTACTCAGAAGCTTCTATTTCGACGAATTTCAGGCATTAAAATGACTCTAAACACACCTATTTTAGTTCAAAAAGTGATAATTCATATGCAATAGACATTTACAGAAAAAAAACTTAAACATAAAGAAATTACCATTTCTGACCATCTGGAGAAAGTTCGACAGGTCACGGGTCATCGTTTTTCATCAGAAAATTGATTTTCTGGACTGCAGAAAAATTGATTCAAAATGTCATTTGGATTGTGCCTCATCTTGAATAACTATTTTTTAAAGCCTCAATGTTACCAAAATCGCCATTTTTACAGACTTTTTCTCCTACTCAGAAGCTTCTATTTTGACCAATTTCAGGCATTAAAATGACTCTAAACACACTTATTTTAGTTCCAAAAGTTATAATTCACATGCAATAGTAATTTTCAGTCAAAAAATTAAACATAAAGAAATTACCATTTCTGACCATCTGGAGAAAGTTCGACAGGTCACGGGTCATCGTTTTTCATCAGAAAATTGATTTTCTGGACTGCAGAAAAATTGATTCAAAATGACATTTGGATTGTGCCTCATTTTGATTAACTATTTTTTAAAGCCTCAATGTTACCAAAATTGCCAGTTTTTAAAGACTTTTTCTCCCACTCAGAAGCTTCAATTTCGACCAATTTCAGGCATTAAAATGACTCTAAACACACTTATTTTAGTTCCAAAAGTGATAATTCATATGCAATAGTCATTTACAGTCTAAAAATTAAACATTAAGAAATTACCATTTCTGACCATCTGGGGAAAATTCGACAGGTCACGGGTCATCGTTTTTCATCAGAAAATTGATTTTCTGGACTGCAGAAAAATTGATTCAAAATGTCATTTGGATTGTGCCTCATGTTGAATAAATACTTTTTAAAGCCTCAATGTGACCAAAATTGCCATTTTTACAGACTTTTTCTCCTACACAGAAGCTTCCACTTCTACCATTTTCAGGAATTAAAATGTTTCTAAAAACACTTATTTTAGTTCCAATAGTGATAATTCACATGCAATAGTCATTTACAGTCTAAAAATTAAACATTAAAAAATTACCATTTCTGACCATCTGGAGAAAGTTCAACATGTCACGGGTCATCGTTTTTCATCAGAAAATTGATTTTCTGGACTATAGAAAAATTGATTCAAAATGTCATTTGGATTGTGCCTCATGTTGAATAACTATTTTTTAAAGCCTGAATGTTACCAAAAATGCCATTTTTACAGACCTTTTCTCCTACTCAGAAGCTTCTATTTCGACCAATTTGAGGCATTAAAATGACTCTAAACACACTTATTTTAGTTATAAATATGATAATTCACATGCAATAGTCATTTACAGACGAAAAAATGAAACATTAAAAAATTACCATTTCTGACCATCTGGAGAAAGTTCAACATGTAACGGGTCATCGTTTTTCATCAGAAAATTGATTATCTGAACTATAGAAAAATGTATTCAACATGTCATTTGGATTGTGCCTCACTTTGAATAGCTACTTTTTAAAGCCTCAATGTGACCAAAATTGCCATTTTTACAGACTTTCTTTCCTACTCAGAAGCTTCTATTTCGACCATTTTCTGGAATTAAAATGTTTCTAAAAACACTTATTTTAGTTTCAAAAGTGATAATTCACATGCAATAGTCATTTACAGTCAAAAAATTAAACATTAAGAAATTACCATTTCTGACCATCTGGAGAAAGTTCAACATGTCACGGGTCATTGTTTTTCATCAGAAAATTGATTTTTTGGACTATAGAAAAATTGATTCAAAATGTCATTTGGATTGTGCCTCATGTTGAATAACTAGTTTTTAATGCCTCAATGTGACCAAAATTGAGAATTTTTACAGACTTTTTTTCTTACTCAGAAGCTTCCTTTTCTACCATTTTCAGGAATTAAAATGTTTCTAAAAACACTCATTTTAGTTCCAAAAGTAATAATTCACATGCAATAGTCATTTACAGTCAAAAAATTAAACATTAAGAAATTACCATTTCTGACCATCTGGAGAAAGTTCGACAGGTCACGGGTCATTGTTTTTCATCAGAAAATTGATTTTTTGGACTGTAGAATAATTGATTCAAAATGTCATGTGGATTGTGCCTCATGTTGAATAAATACTTTTTAAAGCCTCAATGTGACCAAAATTGCCATTTTTACAGACTTTCTCTCCAACTCAGAAGCTTCAATTTCGACCATTTTCAGGAATTATAATGTTTCTAAAAACACTTATTTTAGTTCCAATAGTGATAATTCACATGCAATAGTCATTTACAGTCAAAAAATTAAATATTAAAAAATTACCTTTTCTGACCATCTGGAGAAAGATCGACAGGTCACGGGTCATCGTTTTTCATGAGAAAATTGATTATCTGCACTGCAGAAAAATTGATTCAAAATGTTATTTGGATTGTGCCTCATGTTGAATAACTATTTTTTAAAGTCTCAATGTTACCAAAATTGCCATTTTTACAGACTTTTTCTCCTACTCAGAAGCTTCTATTTCGACCAATTTCAGGCATTAAAATGACTCTAAACACACTTATTTTAGTTCCAAAAGTTATAATTCACATGCAATAGTAATTTTCAGTCTAAAAATTAAACATTAAGAAATTTCCATTTCTGACCATCTGGGGAAAATTCGACAGGTCACGGGTCATCGTTTTTCATCAGAAAATTGATTTTCTGGACTGCAGAAAAATTGATTCAAAATGTCATTTGGATTGTGCCTCATGTTGAATAAATGCTTTTTAAAGCCTCAATGTGACCAAAATTGCCATTTTTACAGACTTTTTCTCCTACACAGAAGCTTCCACTTCTACCATTTTCAGGAATTAAAATGTTTCTAAAAACACTTATTTTAGTTCCAATAGTGATAATTCACATGCAATAGTCATTTACAGTCTAAAAATTAAACATTAAAAAATTACCATTTCTGACCATCTGGAGAAAGTTCAACATGTCACGGGTCATCGTTTTTCATCAGAAAATTGATTTTCTGGACTATAGAAAAATTGATTCAAAATGTCATTTGGATTGTGCCTCATGTTGAATAACTATTTTTTAAAGCCTGAATGTTACCAAAAATGCCATTTTTACAGACCTTTTCTCCTACTCAGAAGCTTCTATTTCGACCAATTTGAGGCATTAAAATGACTCTAAACACACTTATTTTAGTTATAAATATGATAATTCACATGCAATAGTCATTTACAGACGAAAAAATGAAACATTAAAAAATTACCATTTCTGACCATCTGGAGAAAGTTCAACATGTAACGGGTCATCGTTTTTCATCAGAAAATTGATTATCTGAACTATAGAAAAATGTATTCAACATGTCATTTGGATTGTGCCTCACTTTGAATAGCTACTTTTTAAAGCCTCAATGTGACCAAAATTGCCATTTTTACAGACTTTCTTTCCTACTCAGAAGCTTCTATTTCGACCATTTTCTGGAATTAAAATGTTTCTAAAAACACTTATTTTAGTTTCAAAAGTGATAATTCACATGCAATAGTCATTTACAGTCAAAAAATTAAACATTAAGAAATTACCATTTCTGACCATCTGGAAAAAGTTCAACATGTCACGGGTCATTGTTTTTCATCAGAAAATTGATTTTTTGGACTATAGAAAAATTGATTCAAAATGTCATTTGGATTGTGCCTCATGTTGAATAACTAGTTTTTAATGCCTCAATGTGACCAAAATTGCAATTTTTACAGACTTTTTCTCTTACTCAGAAGCTTCATTTTCTACCATTTTCAGGAATTAAAATGTTTCTAAAAACACTCATTTTAGTTCCAAAAGTAATAATTCACATGCAATAGTCATTTACAGTCAAAAAATTAAACATTAAGAAATTACCATTTCTGACCATCTGGAGAAAGTTCGACAGGTCACGGGTCATTGTTTTTCATCAGAAAATTGATTTTTTGGACTGTAGAATAATTGATTCAAAATGTCATGTGGATTGTGCCTCATGTTGAATAAATACTTTTTAAAGCCTCAATGTGACCAAAATTGCCATTTTTACAGACTTTCTCTCCAACTCAGAAGCTTCAATTTCGACCATTTTCAGGAATTATAATGTTTCTAAAAACACTTATTTTAGTTCCAATAGTGATAATTCACATGCAATAGTCATTTACAGTCAAAAAATTTAATATTAAAAAATTACCATTTCTGACCATCTGGAGAAAGATCGACAGGTCACGGGTCATCGTTTTTCATAAGAAAATTGATTATCTGCACTGCAGAAAAATTGATTCAAAATGTTATTTGGATTGTGCCTCATGTTGAATAACTATTTTTTAAAGTCTCAATGTTACCAAAATTGCCATTTTTACAGACTTTTTCTCCTACTCAGAAGCTTCTATTTCGACCAATTTCAGGCATTAAAATGACTCTAAACACACTTATTTTAGTTCCAAAAGTTATAATTCACATGCAATAGTAATTTTCAGTCAAAAAATTAAACATAAATAAATTACCATTTCTGACCATCTGGAGAAAGTTCGACAGGTCACGGGTCATCGTTTTTCATCAGAAAATTGATTTTCTGGACTGCAGAAAATTTGATTCAAAATGTCATTTGGATTGTGCCTCATGTTGAATAACTATTTTTTAAAGCCTCAATGTTTCCAAAATCGCCATTTTTACAGACTTTTTCTCCTACTCAGAAGCTTCTATTTCGACCAATTTCAGGCATTAAAATGACTCTAAACACACTTATTTTAGTTCCAAAAGTGATAATTCACATGCAATAGTCATTTACAGTCTAAAAATTAAACATTAAGAAATTACCATTTCTGACCATCTGGGGAAAATTCGACAGGTCACGGGTCATCGTTTTCCATCAGAAAATTGATTTTCTGGACTGCAGAAAAATTGATTCAATATGTCATTTGGATTGTGCCTCATGTTGAATAAATACTTTTTAAAGCCTCAATGTGACCAAAATGGCCATTTTTACAGAGTTTTTCTCCTACTCAGAAGCTTCAATTTCAACCAATTTCAGGCTTTAAAATGACTCTAAATACACTCATTTTACTTCCAAAAGTAATAATTCACATGCAATAGTCATTTACAGTCAAAAAATTAAACATTAAGAAATTACCATTTCTGACCATCTGGAGAAAGTTCGACAGGTTACGGGTCATCGTTTTTCATCAGAAAATTGATTTTCTGGACTGCAGAAAAATTGATTCAAAATGTCATGTGGATTGTGCCTCATGTTGAATAAATACTTTTTAAAGCCTCAATGTGACCAAAATTGCCATTTTTACAGACTTTCTCTCCAACTCAGAAGCTTCAATTTCGACCATTTTCAGGAATTATAATGTTTCTAAAAACACTTATTTTAGTTCCAATAGTGATAATTCACATGCAATAGTCATTTACAGTCAAAAAATTAAATATTAAAAGATTAACATTTCTGACCATCTGGAGAAAGATCGACAGGTCACGGGTCATCGTTTTTCATAAGAAAATTGATTATCTGCACTGCAGAAAAATTGATTCAAAATGTTATTTGGATTGTGCCTCATGTTGAATAACTATTTTTTAAAGCCTCAATGTTACCAAAATTGCCATTTTTACAGACTTTTTCTCCTACTCAGAAGCTTCTATTTCGACCAATTTCAGGCATTAAAATGACTCTAAACACACTTATTTTAGTTCCAAAAGTTATAATTCACATGCAATAGTAATTTTCAGTCAAAAAATTAAACATAAAGAAATTACCATTTCTGACCATCTGGAGAAAGTTCGACAGGTCACGGGTCATCATTTTTCATCCGAAAAATGATTTTCTGGACTGCAGAAAAATTGATTCAAAATGTCATTTGGATTGTGCCTCATCTTGAATAACTATTTTTTAAAGCCTCAATGTTTCCAAAATCGCCATTTTTACAGAGTTTTTCTCCTACTCAGAAGCTTCTATTTCGACCAATTTCAGGCATTAAAATGACTCTAAACACACTTATTTTAGTTCCAAAAGTGATAATTCACATGCAATAGTCATTTACAGTCAAAAAATTGAACATTAAAAAGTTACCATTTCTGACCATCTGGAGAAAGTTCGACAGGTTACGGGTCATCGTTTTTCATCAGAAAATTGATTTTCTGGACTGCAGAAAAAATGATTCAAAATGTCATTTGGATTGTGCCTCATGTTGTATAACTATTTTTTAAAGCCTCAATGTTACCAAAATTGACATTTTTACATACTTTTTCTCCTACTCAGAAACCTCTTTTTTGACCAATTTCAGGCATTAAAATGCCTCTAAAAACACTTATTTTAGTTCCAAAAGTGATAATTCACATGCAATAGTCATTTACAGTCAAAAAAATAAACATGAAAAAATTACCATTTCTGACCATCTGGAGAAAGTTCAACATGTAACGGGTCATCGTTTTTCATCAGAAAATTGATTATCTGAACTATAGAAAAATGTATTCAACATGTCATTTGGATTGTGCCTCACTTTGAATAGCTACTTTTTAAAGCCTCAATGTGACCAAAATTGCCATTTTTACAGACTTTCTTTCCTACTCAGAAGCTTCTATTTCGACCATTTTCTGGAATTAAAATGTTTCTAAAAACACTTATTTTAGTTTCAAAAGTGATAATTCACATGCAATAGTCATTTACAGTCAAAAAATTAAACATTAAGAAATTACCATTTCTGACCATCTGGAGAAAGTTCAACATGTCACGGGTCATTGTTTTTCATCAGAAAATTGATTTTTTGGACTATAGAAAAATTGATTCAAAATGTTATTTGGATTGTGCCTCATGTTGAATAACTATTTTTTAAAGTCTCAATGTTACCAAAATTGCCATTTTTACAGACTTTTTCTCCTACTCAGAAGCTTCTATTTCGACCAATTTCAGGCATTAAAATGACTCTAAACACACTTATTTTAGTTCCAAAAGTTATAATTCACATGCAATAGTAATTTTCAGTCAAAAAATTAAACATAAATAAATTACCATTTCTGACCATCTGGAGAAAGTTCGACAGGTCACGGGTCATCGTTTTTCATCAGAAAATTGATTTTCTGGACTGCAGAAAAATTGATTCAAAATGTCATTTGGATTGTGCCTCATCTTGAATAACTATTTTTTAAAGCCTCAATGTTTCCAAAATCGCCATTTTTACAGACTTTTTCTCCTACTCAGAAGCTTCTATTTCGACCAATTTCAGGCATTAAAATGACTCTAAACACACTTATTTTAGTTCCAAAAGTGATAATTCACGTGCAATAGTCATTTACAGTCTAAAAATTAAACATTAAGAAATTACCATTTCTGACCATCTGGGGAAAATTCGACAGGTCACGGGTCATCGTTTTCCATCAGAAAATTGATTTTCTGGACTGCAGAAAAATTGATTCAATATGTCATTTGGATTGTGCCTCATGTTGAATAAATACTTTTTAAAGCCTCAATGTGACCAAAATGGCCATTTTTACAGAGTTTTTCTCCTACTCAGAAGCTTCAATTTCAACCAATTTCAGGCTTTAAAATGACTCTAAACACACTTATTTTAGTTCCAAAAGTGATAATTCACATGCAATAGTCATTTACAGTCAAAAAATTGAACATTAAAAAATTACCATTTCTGACCATCTGGAGAAAGTTCGACATGTTACGGGTCATCGTTTTTCATCAGAAAATTGATTTTCTGGACTGCAGAAAAATTGATTCAAAATGTCATTTGGATTGTGCCTCATGTTGTATAACTATTTTTTAAAGCCTCAATGTTACCAAAATTGACATTTTTACATACTCTTTCTCCTACTCAGAAACCTCTTTTTTGACCAATTTCAGGCATTAAAATGCCTCTAAAAACACTTATTTTAGTTCCAAAAGTGATAATTCACATGCAATAGTCATTTACAGTCAAAAAAATAAACATTAAAAAATTACCATTTCTGACCATCTGGAGAAAGTTCGACAGGTCACGGGTCATCGTTTTTCATCAGAAAATTGATTTTTTGGACTGTAGAAAAATTCATTCTAAATATCATTTGGATTGTGCCTCATGTTGAATAACTATTTTTTAAAGCCTCAATGTGACCAAGATTGCAATTCTTACAGACTTTTTCTCTTACTTAGAAGCTTCCACTTCTACCATTTTCAGGATTTAAAATGTTTCTAAAAACACTTATTTTAGTTCCAAAAGTGATAATTCACATGCAATAGTCATTTACCGTCAAAAAATTAAACATTAAGAAATT
This sequence comes from Triturus cristatus, assembly GCF_964204655.1. Lineage (NCBI taxonomy): Eukaryota > Metazoa > Chordata > Amphibia > Caudata > Salamandridae > Triturus > Triturus cristatus. Next base: position 204,136,252 of record NC_140588.1, on the reverse strand, counting down.
ACCATTTCTGACCATCTGGAGAAAGTTCAACAGGTCACGGGTCATCGTTTTTCATCAGAAAATTGATTTTTTGGACTGTAGAAAAATTTATTCAAAATGTCATTTGGATTGTGCCTCATGTTGAATAACTACTTTTTAAAACGTTAATGTGACCAAAATTGACATTTTACAGACTTGTGCCTCATGTTGAATAACTATTTTTAAAGCCTCAATGTTAACAAAATTGCCATTTTTACAGACTTTTTCTCCTACTGAGAAGCTTCTATTTCGACCAATTTCAGGCATTGAAATGACTCTAAACACACTTATTTTAGTTCCAAAAGTGATATTTCATATGCAATAGACATTTACAGTAAAAAAATTAAACATTAAAAAATTACCATTTCTGACCATCTGGAGAAAGTTCGACAGGTCAAGGGTCATCATTTTTAATCAGAAAATTGATTTCTTGGACTGTAGAAAAATTGATTCAAAATGTCATTTGGATTGTGCCTCATGTTGAATAAATACTTTTTAAAGCCTCAATGTGACCAAAATTGCCATTTTTACAGACTTTTTCTCCTACTCAGAAGCTTCTATTTCGACGAATTTCAGGCATTAAAATGACTCTAAACACACCTATTTTAGTTCAAAAAGTGATAATTCATATGCAATAGACATTTACAGAAAAAAAACTTAAACATAAAGAAATTACCATTTCTGACCATCTGGAGAAAGTTCGACAGGTCACGGGTCATCGTTTTTCATCAGAAAATTGATTTTCTGGACTGCAGAAAAATTGATTCAAAATGTCATTTGGATTGTGCCTCATCTTGAATAACTATTTTTTAAAGCCTCAATGTTACCAAAATCGCCATTTTTACAGACTTTTTCTCCTACTCAGAAGCTTCTATTTTGACCAATTTCAGGCATTAAAATGACTCTAAACACACTTATTTTAGTTCCAAAAGTTATAATTCACATGCAATAGTAATTTTCAGTCAAAAAATTAAACATAAAGAAATTACCATTTCTGACCATCTGGAGAAAGTTCGACAGGTCACGGGTCATCGTTTTTCATCAGAAAATTGATTTTCTGGACTGCAGAAAAATTGATTCAAAATGACATTTGGATTGTGCCTCATTTTGATTAACTATTTTTTAAAGCCTCAATGTTACCAAAATTGCCAGTTTTTAAAGACTTTTTCTCCCACTCAGAAGCTTCAATTTCGACCAATTTCAGGCATTAAAATGACTCTAAACACACTTATTTTAGTTCCAAAAGTGATAATTCATATGCAATAGTCATTTACAGTCTAAAAATTAAACATTAAAAAATTACCATTTCTGACCATCTGGAGAAAGTTCGACAGGTCACGGGTCATCGTTTTTCATCAGAAAATTGATTTTTTGGACTGTAGAAAAATTCATTCTAAATATCATTTGGATTGTGCCTCATGTTGAATAACTATTTTTTAAAGCCTCAATGTGACCAAGATTGCAATTCTTACAGACTTTTTCTCTTACTTAGAAGCTTCCACTTCTACCATTTTCAGGAATTAAAATGTTTCTAAAAACACTTATTTTAGTTCCAAAAGTGATAATTCACATGCAATAGTCATTTACCGTCAAAAAATTAAACATTAAGAAATTACCATTTCTGACCATCTGGAGAAAGTTCAACAGGTCACGGGTCATCGTTTTTCATCAGAAAATTGATTTTTTGGACTGTAGAAAAATGTATTCAAAATGTCATTTGGATTGTGCCTCATGTTGAATAACTACTTTTTAAAACGTTAATGTGACCAAAATTGACATTTTACAGACTTGTGCCTCATGTTGAATAACTATTTTTAAAGCCTCAATGTTAACAAAATTGCCATTTTTACAGACTTTTTCTCCTACTGAGAAGCTTCTATTTCGACCAATTTCAGGCATTGAAATGACTCTAAACACACTTATTTTAGTTCCAAAAGTGATATTTCATATGCAATAGACATTTACAGTAAAAAAATTAAACATTAAAAAATTACCATTTCTGACCATCTGGAGAAAGTTCGACAGGTCAAGGGTCATCATTTATAATCAGAAAATTGATTTCTTGGACTGTAGAAAAATTGATTCAAAATGTCATTTGGATTGTGCCTCATGTTGAATAAATACTTTTTAAAGCCTCAATGTGACCAAAATTGCCATTTTTACAGACTTTTTCTCCTACTCAGAAGCTTCTATTTCGACGAATTTCAGGCATTAAAATGACTCTAAACACACCTATTTTAGTTCAAAAAGTGATAATTCATATGCAATAGACATTTACAGAAAAAAAACTTAAACATAAAGAAATTACCATTTCTGACCATCTGGAGAAAGTTCGACAGGTGACGGGTCATCGTTTTTCATCAGAAAATTGATTTTCTGGACTGCAGAAAAATTGATTCAAAATGTCATTTGGATTGTGCCTCATCTTGAATAACTATTTTTTAAAGCCTCAATGTTACCAAAATCGCCATTTTTACAGACTTTTTCTCCTACTCAGAAGCTTCTATTTTGACCAATTTCAGGCATTAAAATGACTCTAAACACACTTATTTTAGTTCCAAAAGTTATAATTCACATGCAGTAGTAATTTTCAGTCAAAAAATTAAACATAAAAAAATTACCATTGCTGACCATCTGGAGAAAGTTCGACAGGTCACGGGTCATCGTTTTTCATCAGAAAATTGATTTTCTGGACTGCAGAAAAATTGATTCAAAATGACATTTGGATTGTGCCTCATTTTGATTAACTATTTTTTAAAGCCTCAATGTTACCAAAATTGCCAGTTTTTAAAGACTTTTTCTCCCACTCAGAAGCTTCAATTTCGACCAATTTCAGGCATTAAAATGACTCTAAACACACTTATTTTAGTTCCAAAAGTGATAATTCATATGCAATAGTCATTTACAGTCTAAAAATTAAACATTAAGAAATTACCATTTCTGACCATCTGGGGAAAATTCGACAGGTCACGGGTCATCGTTTTTCATCAGAAAATTGATTTTCTGGACTGCAGAAAAATTGATTCAAAATGTCATTTGGATTGTGCCTCATGTTGAATAAATACTTTTTAAAGCCTCAATGTGACCAAAATTGCCATTTTTACAGACTTTTTCTCCTACACAGAAGCTTCCACTTCTACCATTTTCAGGAATTAAAATGTTTCTAAAAACACTTATTTTAGTTCCAATAGTGATAATTCACATGCAATAGTCATTTACAGTCTAAAAATTAAACATTAAAAAATTACCATTTCTGACCATCTGGAGAAAGTTCAACATGTCACGGGTCATCGTTTTTCATCAGAAAATTGATTTTCTGGACTATAGAAAAATTGATTCAAAATGTCATTTGGATTGTGCCTCATGTTGAATAACTATTTTTTAAAGCCTGAATGTTACCAAAAATGCCATTTTTACAGACCTTTTCTCCTACTCAGAAGCTTCTATTTCGACCAATTTGAGGCATTAAAATGACTCTAAACACACTTATTTTAGTTATAAATATGATAATTCACATGCAATAGTCATTTACAGACGAAAAAATGAAACATTAAAAAATTACCATTTCTGACCATCTGGAGAAAGTTCAACATGTAACGGGTCATCGTTTTTCATCAGAAAATTGATTATCTGAACTATAGAAAAATGTATTCAACATGTCATTTGGATTGTGCCTCACTTTGAATAGCTACTTTTTAAAGCCTCAATGTGACCAAAATTGCCATTTTTACAGACTTTCTTTCCTACTCAGAAGCTTCTATTTCGACCATTTTCTGGAATTAAAATGTTTCTAAAAACACTTATTTTAGTTTCAAAAGTGATAATTCACATGCAATAGTCATTTACAGTCAAAAAATTAAACATTAAGAAATTACCATTTCTGACCATCTGGAGAAAGTTCAACATGTCACGGGTCATTGTTTTTCATCAGAAAATTGATTTTTTGGACTATAGAAAAATTGATTCAAAATGTCATTTGGATTGTGCCTCATGTTGAATAACTAGTTTTTAATGCCTCAATGTGACCAAAATTGCAATTTTTACAGACTTTTTCTCTTACTCAGAAGCTTCCTTTTCTACCATTTTCAGGAATTAAAATGTTTCTAAAAACACTCATTTTAGTTCCAAAAGTAATAATTCACATGCAATAGTCATTTACAGTCAAAAAATTAAACATTAAGAAATTACCATTTCTGACCATCTGGAGAAAGTTCGACAGGTCACGGGTCATTGTTTTTCATCAGAAAATTGATTTTTTGGACTGTAGAATAATTGATTCAAAATGTCATGTGGATTGTGCCTCATGTTGAATAAATACTTTTTAAAGCCTCAATGTGACCAAAATTGCCATTTTTACAGACTTTCTCTCCAACTCAGAAGCTTCAATTTCGACCATTTTCAGGAATTATAATGTTTCTAAAAACACTTATTTTAGTTCCAATAGTGATAATTCACATGCAATAGTCATTTACAGTCAAAAAATTAAATATTAAAAAATTACCATTTCTGACCATCTGGAGAAAGATCGACAGGTCACGGGTCATCGTTTTTCATAAGAAAATTGATTATCTGCACTGCAGAAAAATTGATTCAAAATGTTATTTGGATTGTGCCTCATGTTGAATAACTATTTTTTAAAGTCTCAATGTTACCAAAATTGCCATTTTTACAGACTTTTTCTCCTACTCAGAAGCTTCTATTTCGACCAATTTCAGGCATTAAAATGACTCTAAACACACTTATTTTAGTTCCAAAAGTTATAATTCACATGCAATAGTAATTTTCAGTCTAAAAATTAAACATTAAGAAATTTCCATTTCTGACCATCTGGGGAAAATTCGACAGGTCACGGGTCATCGTTTTTCATCAGAAAATTGATTTTCTGGACTGCAGAAAAATTGATTCAAAATGTCATTTGGATTGTGCCTCATGTTGAATAAATGCTTTTTAAAGCCTCAATGTGACCAAAATTGCCATTTTTACAGAATTTTTCTCCTACACAGAAGCTTCCACTTCTACCATTTTCAGGAATTAAAATGTTTCTAAAAACACTTATTTTAGTTCCAATAGTGATAATTCACATGCAATAGTCATTTACAGTCTAAAAATTAAACATTAAAAAATTACCATTTCTGACCATCTGGAGAAAGTTCAACATGTCACGGGTCATCGTTTTTCATCAGAAAATTGATTTTCTGGACTATAGAAAAATTGATTCAAAATGTCATTTGGATTGTGCCTCATGTTGAATAACTATTTTTTAAAGCCTGAATGTTACCAAAAATGCCATTTTTACAGACCTTTTCTCCTACTCAGAAGCTTCTATTTCGACCAATTTGAGGCATTAAAATGACTCTAAACACACTTATTTTAGTTATAAATATGATAATTCACATGCAATAGTCATTTACAGACGAAAAAATGAAACATTAAAAAATTACAATTTCTGACCATCTGGAGAAAGTTCAACATGTAACGGGTCATCGTTTTTCATCAGAAAATTGATTATCTGAACTATAGAAAAATGTATTCAACATGTCATTTGGATTGTGCCTCACTTTGAATAGCTACTTTTTAAAGCCTCAATGTGACCAAAATTGCCATTTTTACAGACTTGCTTTCCTACTCAGAAGCTTCTATTTCGACCATTTTCTGGAATTAAAATGTTTCTAAAAACACTTATTTTAGTTTCAAAAGTGATAATTCACATGCAATAGTCATTTACAGTCAAAAAATTAAACATTAAGAAATTTCCATTTCTGACCATCTGGAGAAAGTTCAACATGTCACGGGTCATTGTTTTTCATCAGAAAATTGATTTTTTGGACTATAGAAAAATTGATTCAAAATGTCATTTGGATTGTGCCTCATGTTGAATAACTAGTTTTTAATGCCTCAATGTGACCAAAATTGCAATTTTTACAGACTTTTTCTCTTACTCAGAAGCTTCCTTTTCTACCATTTTCAGGAATTAAAATGTTTCTAAAAACACTCATTTTAGTTCCAAAAGTAATAATTCACATGCAATAGTCATTTACAGTCAAAAAATTAAACATTAAGAAATTACCATTTCTGACCATCTGGAGAAAGTTCGACAGGTCACGGGTCATTGTTTTTCATCAGAAAATTGATTTTTTGGACTGTAGAATAATTGATTCAAAATGTCATGTGGATTGTGCCTCATGTTGAATAAATACTTTTTAAAGCCTCAATGTGACCAAAATTGCCATTTTTACAGACTTTCTCTCCAACTCAGAAGCTTCAATTTTGACCATTTTCAGGAATTATAATGTTTCTAAAAACACTTATTTTAGTTCCAATAGTGATAATTCACATGCAATAGTCATTTACAGTCAAAAAATTTAATATTAAAAAATTACCATTTCTGACGATCTGGAGAAAGATCGACAGGTCACGGGTCATCGTTTTTCATAAGAAAATTGATTATCTGCACTGCAGAAAAATTGATTCAAAATGTTATTTGGATTGTGCCTCATGTTGAATAAATACTTTTTAAAGCCTCAATGTTAACAAAATTGCCATTTTTACAGACTTTTTCTCCTACTGAGAAGCTTCTATTTCGACCAATTTCAGGCATTGAAATGACTCTAAACACACTTATTTTAGTTCCAAAAGTGATATTTCATATGCAATAGACATTTACAGTAAAAAAATTAAACATTAAAAAATTACCATTTCTGACCATCTGGAGAAAGTTCGACAGGTCAAGGGTCATCATTTTTAATCAGAAAATTGATTTCTTGGACTGTAGAAAAATTGATTCAAAATGTCATTTGGATTGTGCCTCATGTTGAATAAATACTTTTTAAAGCCTCAATGTGACCAAAATTGCCATTTTTACAGACTTTTTCTCCTACTCAGAAGCTTCTATTTCGACGAATTTCAGGCATTAAAATGACTCTAAACACACCTATTTTAGTTCAAAAAGTGATAATTCATATGCAATAGACATTTACAGAAAAAAAACTTAAACATAAAGAAATTACCATTTCTGACCATCTGGAGAAAGTTCGACATGTCACGGGTCATCGTTTTTCATCAGAAAATTGATTTTCTGGACTGCAGAAAAATTGATTCAAAATGTCATTTGGATTGTGCCTCATCTTGAATAACTATTTTTTAAAGCCTCAATGTTACCAAAATCGCCATTGTTACAGACTTTTTCTCCTACTCAGAAGCTTCTATTTTGACCAATTTCAGGCATTAAAATGACTCTAAACACACTTATTTTGTTCCAAAAGTTATAATTCACATGCAATAGTAATTTTCAGTCAAAAAATTAAACATAAAGAAATTACCATTTCTGACCATCTGGAGAAAGTTCGACAGGTCACGGGTCATCGTTTTTCATCAGAAAATTGATTTTCTGGACTGCAGAAAAATTGATTCAAAATGACATTTGGATTGTGCCTCATTTTGATTAACTATTTTTTAAAGCCTCAATGTTACCAAAATTGCCAGTTTTTAAAGACTTTTTCTCCCACTCAGAAGCTTCAATTTCGACCAATTTCAGGCATTAAAATGACTCTAAACACACTTATTTTAGTTCCAAAAGTGATAATTCATATGCAATAGTCAGTTACAGTCTAAAAATTAAACATTAAGAAATTACCATTTCTGACCATCTGGGGAAAATTCGACAGGTCACGGGTCATCGTTTTTCATCAGAAAATTGATTTTCTGGACTGCAGAAAAATTGATTCAAAATGTCATTTGGATTGTGCCTCATGTTGAATAAATACTTTTTAAAGCCTCAATGTGACCAAAATTGCCATTTTTACAGACTTTTTCTCCTACACAGAAGCTTCCACTTCTACCATTTTCAGGAATTAAAATGTTTCTAAAAACACTTATTTTAGTTCCAATAGTGATAATTCACATGCAATAGTCAATTACAGTCGAAAAATTAAATATTAAAAAATTACCATTTCTGACCATCTGGAGAAAGTTCAACATGTCACGGGTCATCGTTTTTCATCAGAAAATTGATTTTCTGGACTATAGAAAAATTGATTCAAAATGTCATTTGGATTGTGCCTCATGTTGAATAACTATTTTTTAAAGCCTGAATGTTACCAAAAATGCCATTTTTACAGACCTTTTCTCCTACTCAGAAGCTTCTATTTCGACCAATTTGAGGCATTAAAATGACTCTAAACACACTTATTTTAGTTATAAATATGATAATTCACATGCAATAGTCATTTACAGACGAAAAAATGAAACATTAAAAAATTACCATTTCTGACCATCTGGAGAAAGTTCAACATGTAACGGGTCATCGTTTTTCATCAGAAAATTTATTTTTTGGACTATAGAAAAATTGATTCAAAATGTCATTTGGATTGTGCCTCATGTTGAATAACTAGTTTTTAATGCCTCAATGTGACCAAAATAGAAATTTTTACAGACTTTTTCTCTTACTCAGAAGCTTCCTTTTCTACCATTTTCAGGAATTAAAATGTTTCTAAATACACTCATTTTACTTCCAAAAGTAATAATTCACATGCAATAGTCATTTACAGTCAAAAAATTAAACATTAAGAAATTACCATTTCTGACCATCTGGAGAAAGTTCGACAGGTCACGGGTCATTGTTTTTCATCAGAAAATTGATTTTTTGGACTGTAGAATAATTGATTCAAAATGTCATGTGGATTGTGCCTCATGTTGAATAAATACTTTTTAAAGCCTCAATGTGACCAAAATTGCCATTTTTACAGACTTTCTCTCCAACTCAGAAGCTTCAATTTCGACCATTTTCAGGAATTATAATGTTTCTAAAAACACTTATTTTAGTTCCAATAGTGATAATTCACATGCAATAGTCATTTACAGTCAAAAAATTAAATATTAAAAGATTAACATTTCTGACCATCTGGAGAAAGATCGACAGGTCACGGGTCATCGTTTTTCATAAGAAAATTGATTATCTGCACTGCAGAAAAATTGATTCAAAATGTTATTTGGATTGTGCCTCATGTTGAATAACTATTTTTTAAAGCCTCAATGTTACCAAAATTGCCATTTTTACAGACTTTTTCTCCTACTCAGAAGCTTCTATTTCGACCAATTTCAGGCATTAAAATGACTCTAAACACACTTATTTTAGTTCCAAAAGTTATAATTCACATGCAATAGTAATTTTCAGTCAAAAAATTAAACATAAAGAAATTACCATTTCTGACCATCTGGAGAAAGTTCGACAGGTCACGGGTCATCATTTTTCATCCGAAAATTGATTTTCTGGACTGCAGAAAAATTGATTCAAAATGTCATTTGGATTGTGCCTCATCTTGAATAACTATTTTTTAAAGCCTCAATGTTTCCAAAATCGCCATTTTTACAGACTTTTTCTCCTACTCAGAAGCTTCTATTTCGACCAATTTCAGGCATTAAAATGACTCTAAACACACTTATTTTAGTTCCAAAAGTGATAATTCACATGCAATAGTCATTTACAGTCAAAAAATTGAACATTAAAAAATTACCATTTCTGACCATCTGGAGAAAGTTCGACAGGTTACGGGTCATCGTTTTTCATCAGAAAATTGATTTTCTGGACTGCAGAAAAAATGATTCAAAATGTCATTTGGATTGTGCCTCATGTTGTATAACTATTTTTTAAAGCCTCAATGTTACCAAAATTGACATTTTTACATACTTTTTCTCCTACTCAGAAACCTCTTTTTTGACCAATTTCAGGCATTAAAATGCCTCTAAAAACACTTATTTTAGTTCCAAAAGTGATAATTCACATGCAATAGTCATTTACAGTCAAAAAAATAAACATGAAAAAATTACCATTTCTGACCATCTGGAGAAAGTTCAACATGTAACGGGTCATCGTTTTTCATCAGAAAATTGATTATCTGAACTATAGAAAAATGTATTCAACATGTCATTTGGATTGTGCCTCACTTTGAATAGCTACTTTTTAAAGCCTCAATGTGACCAAAATTGCCATTTTTACAGACTTTCTTTCCTACTCAGAAGCTTCTATTTCGACCATTTTCTGGAATTAAAATGTTTCTAAAAACACTTATTTTAGTTTCAAAAGTGATAATTCACATGCAATAGTCATTTACAGTCAAAAAATTAAACATTAAGAAATTACCATTTCTGACCATCTGGAGAAAGTTCAACATGTCACGGGTCATTGTTTTTCATCAGAAAATTGATTTTTTGGACTATAGAAAAATTGATTCAAAATGTTATTTGGATTGTGCCTCATGTTGAATAACTATTTTTTAAAGTCTCAATGTTACCAAAATTGCCATTTTTACAGACTTTTTCTCCTACTCAGAAGCTTCTATTTCGACCAATTTCAGGCATTAAAATGACTCTAAACACACTTATTTTAGTTCCAAAAGTTATAATTCACATGCAATAGTAATTTTCAGTCAAAAAATTAAACATAAATAAATTACCATTTCTGACCATCTGGAGAAAGTTCGACAGGTCACGGGTCATCGTTTTTCATCAGAAAATTGATTTTCTGGACTGCAGAAAAATTGATTCAAAATGTCATTTGGATTGTGCCTCATCTTGAATAACTATTTTTTAAAGCCTCAATGTTTCCAAAATCGCCATTTTTACAGACTTTTTCTCCTACTCAGAAGCTTCTATTTCGACCAATTTCAGGCATTAAAATGACTCTAAACACACTTATTTTAGTTCCAAAAGTGATAATTCACGTGCAATAGTCATTTACAGTCTAAAAATTAAACATTAAGAAATTACCATTTCTGACCATCTGGGGAAAATTCGACAGGTCACGGGTCATCGTTTTCCATCAGAAAATTGATTTTCTGGACTGCAGAAAAATTGATTCAATATGTCATTTGGATTGTGCCTCATGTTGAATAAATACTTTTTAAAGCCTCAATGTGACCAAAATGGCCATTTTTACAGAGTTTTTCTCCTACTCAGAAGCTTCAATTTCAACCAATTTCAGGCTTTAAAATGACTCTAAACACACTTATTTTAGTTCCAAAAGTGATAATTCACATGCAATAGTCATTTACAGTCAAAAAATTGAACATTAAAAAATTACCATTTCTGACCATCTGGAGAAAGTTCGACATGTTACGGGTCATCGTTTTTCATCAGAAAATTGATTTTCTGGACTGCAGAAAAATTGATTCAAAATGTCATTTGGATTGTGCCTCATGTTGTATAACTATTTTTTAAAGCCTCAATGTTACCAAAATTGACATTTTTACATACTCTTTCTCCTACTCAGAAACCTCTTTTTTGACCAATTTCAGGCATTAAAATGCCTCTAAAAACACTTATTTTAGTTCCAAAAGTGATAATTCACATGCAATAGTCATTTACAGTCAAAAAAATAAACATTAAAAAATTACCATTTCTGACCATCTGGAGAAAGTTCGACAGGTCACGGGTCATCGTTTTTCATCAGAAAATTGATTTTTTGGACTGTAGAAAAATTCATTCTAAATATCATTTGGATTGTGCCTCATGTTGAATAACTATTTTTTAAAGCCTCAATGTGACCAAGATTGCAATTCTTACAGACTTTTTCTCTTACTTAGAAGCTTCCACTTCTACCATTTTCAGGATTTAAAATGTTTCTAAAAACACTTATTTTAGTTCCAAAAGTGATAATTCACATGCAATAGTCATTTACCGTCAAAAAATTAAACATTAAGAAATTACCATTTCTGACCATCTGGAGAAAGTTCAACAGGTCACGGGTCATCGTTTTTCATCAGAAAATTGATTTTTTGGACTGTAGAAAAATTTATTCAAAATGTCATTTGGATTGTGCCTCATGTTGAATAACTACTTTTTAAAACGTTAATGTGACCAAAATTGACATTTTACAGACTTGTGCCTCATGTTGAATAACTATTTTTAAAGCCTCAATGTTAACAAAATTGCCATTTTTACAGACTTTTTCTCCTACTGAGAAGCTTCTATTTCGACCAATTTCAGGCATTGAAATGACTCTAAACACACTTATTTTAGTTCCAAAAGTGATATTTCATATGCAATAGACATTTACAGTAAAAAAATTAAACATTAAAAAATTACCATTTCTGACCATCTGGAGAAAGTTCGACAGGTCAAGGGTCATCATTTTTAATCAGAAAATTGATTTCTTGGACTGTAGAAAAATTGATTCAAAATGTCATTTGGATTGTGCCTCATGTTGAATAAATACTTTTTAAAGCCTCAATGTGACCAAAATTGCCATTTTTACAGACTTTTTCTCCTACTCAGAAGCTTCTATTTCGACGAATTTCAGGCATTAAAATGACTCTAAACACACCTATTTTAGTTCAAAAAGTGATAATTCATATGCAATAGACATTTACAGAAAAAAAACTTAAACATAAAGAAATTACCATTTCTGACCATCTGGAGAAAGTTCGACAGGTCACGGGTCATCGTTTTTCATCAGAAAATTGATTTTCTGGACTGCAGAAAAATTGATTCAAAATGTCATTTGGATTGTGCCTCATCTTGAATAACTATTTTTTAAAGCCTCAATGTTACCAAAATCGCCATTTTTACAGACTTTTTCTCCTACTCAGAAGCTTCTATTTTGACCAATTTCAGGCATTAAAATGACTCTAAACACACTTATTTTAGTTCCAAAAGTTATAATTCACATGCAATAGTCATTTTCAGTCAAAAAATTAAACATAAAGAAATTACCATTTCTGACCATCTGGAGAAAGTTCGACAGGTCACGGGTCATCGTTTTTCATCAGAAAATTGATTTTCTGGACTGCAGAAAAATTGATTCAAAATGACATTTGGATTGTGCCTCATTTTGATTAACTATTTTTTAAAGCCTCAATGTTACCAAAATTGCCAGTTTTTAAAGACTTTTTCTCCCACTCAGAAGCTTCAATTTCGACCAATTTCAGGCATTAAAATGACTCTAAACACACTTATTTTAGTTCCAAAAGTGATAATTCATATGCAATAGTCATTTACAGTCTAAAAATTAAACATTAAAAAATTACCATTTCTGACCATCTGGAGAAAGTTCGACAGGTCACGGGTCATCGTTTTTCATCAGAAAATTGATTTTTTGGACTGTAGAAAAATTCATTCTAAATATCATTTGGATTGTGCCTCATGTTGAATAACTATTTTTTAAAGCCTCAATGTGACCAAGATTGCAATTCTTACAGACTTTTTCTCTTACTTAGAAGCTTCCACTTCTACCATTTTCAGGAATTAAAATGTTTCTAAAAACACTTATTTTAGTTCCAAAAGTGATAATTCACATGCAATAGTCATTTACCGTCAAAAAATTAAACATTAAGAAATTACCATTTCTGACCATCTGGAGAAAGTTCAACAGGTCACGGGTCATCGTTTTTCATCAGAAAATTGATTTTTTGGACTGTAGAAAAATGTATTCAAAATGTCATTTGGATTGTGCCTCATGTTGAATAACTACTTTTTAAAACGTTAATGTGACCAAAATTGACATTTTACAGACTTGTGCCTCATGTTGAATAACTATTTTTAAAGCCTCAATGTTAACAAAATTGCCATTTTTACAGACTTTTTCTCCTACTGAGAAGCTTCTATTTCGACCAATTTCAGGCATTGAAATGACTCTAAACACACTTATTTTAGTTCCAAAAGTGATATTTCATATGCAATAGACATTTACAGTAAAAAAATTAAACATTAAAAAATTACCATTTCTGACCATCTGGAGAAAGTTCGACAGGTCAAGGGTCATCATTTATAATCAGAAAATTGATTTCTTGGACTGTAGAAAAATTGATTCAAAATGTCATTTGGATTGTGCCTCATGTTGAATAAATACTTTTTAAAGCCTCAATGTGACCAAAATTGCCATTTTTACAGACTTTTTCTCCTACTCAGAAGCTTCTATTTCGACGAATTTCAGGCATTAAAATGACTCTAAACACACCTATTTTAGTTCAAAAAGTGATAATTCATATGCAATAGACATTTACAGAAAAAAAACTTAAACATAAAGAAATTACCATTTCTGACCATCTGGAGAAAGTTCGACAGGTGACGGGTCATCGTTTTTCATCAGAAAATTGATTTTCTGGACTGCAGAAAAATTGATTCAAAATGTCATTTGGATTGTGCCTCATCTTGAATAACTATTTTTTAAAGCCTCAATGTTACCAAAATCGCCATTTTTACAGACTTTTTCTCCTACTCAGAAGCTTCTATTTTGACCAATTTCAGGCATTAAAATGACTCTAAACACACTTATTTTAGTTCCAAAAGTTATAATTCACATGCAGTAGTAATTTTCAGTCAAAAAATTAAACATAAAGAAATTACCATTTCTGACCATCTGGAGAAAGTTCGACAGGTCACGGGTCATCGTTTTTCATCAGAAAATTGATTTTCTGGACTGCAGAAAAATTGATTCAAAATGACATTTGGATTGTGCCTCATTTTGATTAACTATTTTTTAAAGCCTCAATGTTACCAAAATTGCCAGTTTTTAAAGACTTTTTCTCCCACTCAGAAGCTTCAATTTCGACCAATTTCAGGCATTAAAATGACTCTAAACACACTTATTTTAGTTCCAAAAGTGATAATTCATATGCAATAGTCATTTACAGTCTAAAAATTAAACATTAAGAAATTACCATTTCTGACCATCTGGGGAAAATTCGACAGGTCACGGGTCATCGTTTTTCATCAGAAAATTGATTTTCTGGACTGCAGAAAAATTGATTCAAAATGTCATTTGGATTGTGCCTCATGTTGAATAAATACTTTTTAAAGCCTCAATGTGACCAAAATTGCCATTTTTACAGACTTTTTCTCCTACACAGAAGCTTCCACTTCTACCATTTTCAGGAATTAAAATGTTTCTAAAAACACTTATTTTAGTTCCAATAGTGATAATTCACATGCAATAGTCATTTACAGTCTAAAAATTAAACATTAAAAAATTACCATTTCTGACCATCTGGAGAAAGTTCAACATGTCACGGGTCATCGTTTTTCATCAGAAAATTGATTTTCTGGACTATAGAAAAATTGATTCAAAATGTCATTTGGATTGTGCCTCATGTTGAATAACTATTTTTTAAAGCCTGAATGTTACCAAAAATGCCATTTTTACAGACCTTTTCTCCTACTCAGAAGCTTCTATTTCGACCAATTTGAGGCATTAAAATGACTCTAAACACACTTATTTTAGTTATAAATATGATAATTCACATGCAATAGTCATTTACAGACGAAAAAATGAAACATTAAAAAATTACCATTTCTGACCATCTGGAGAAAGTTCAACATGTAACGGGTCATCGTTTTTCATCAGAAAATTGATTATCTGAACTATAGAAAAATGTATTCAACATGTCATTTGGATTGTGCCTCACTTTGAATAGCTACTTTTTAAAGCCTCAATGTGACCAAAATTGCCATTTTTACAGACTTTCTTTCCTACTCAGAAGCTTCTATTTCGACCATTTTCTGGAATTAAAATGTTTCTAAAAACACTTATTTTAGTTTCAAAAGTGATAATTCACATGCAATAGTCATTTACAGTCAAAAAATTAAACATTAAGAAATTACCATTTCTGACCATCTGGAGAAAGTTCAACATGTCACGGGTCATTGTTTTTCATCAGAAAATTGATTTTTTGGACTATAGAAAAATTGATTCAAAATGTCATTTGGATTGTGCCTCATGTTGAATAACTAGTTTTTAATGCCTCAATGTGACCAAAATTGCAATTTTTACAGACTTTTTCTCTTACTCAGAAGCTTCCTTTTCTACCATTTTCAGGAATTAAAATGTTTCTAAAAACACTCATTTTAGTTCCAAAAGTAATAATTCACATGCAATAGTCATTTACAGTCAAAAAATTAAACATTAAGAAATTACCATTTCTGACCATCTGGAGAAAGTTCGACAGGTCACGGGTCATTGTTTTTCATCAGAAAATTGATTTTTTGGACTGTAGAATAATTGATTCAAAATGTCATGTGGATTGTGCCTCATGTTGAATAAATACTTTTTAAAGCCTCAATGTGACCAAAATTGCCATTTTTACAGACTTTCTCTCCAACTCAGAAGCTTCAATTTCGACCATTTTCAGGAATTATAATGTTTCTAAAAACACTTATTTTAGTTCCAATAGTGATAATTCACATGCAATAGTCATTTACAGTCAAAAAATTAAATATTAAAAAATTACCATTTCTGACCATCTGGAGAAAGATCGACAGGTCACGGGTCATCGTTTTTCATAAGAAAATTGATTATCTGCACTGCAGAAAAATTGATTCAAAATGTTATTTGGATTGTGCCTCATGTTGAATAACTATTTTTTAAAGTCTCAATGTTACCAAAATTGCCATTTTTACAGACTTTTTCTCCTACTCAGAAGCTTCTATTTCGACCAATTTCAGGCATTAAAATGACTCTAAACACACTTATTTTAGTTCCAAAAGTTATAATTCACATGCAATAGTAATTTTCAGTCTAAAAATTAAACATTAAGAAATTTCCATTTCTGACCATCTGGGGAAAATTCGACAGGTCACGGGTCATCGTTTTTCATCAGAAAATTGATTTTCTGGACTGCAGAAAAATTGATTCAAAATGTCATTTGGATTGTGCCTCATGTTGAATAAATGCTTTTTAAAGCCTCAATGTGACCAAAATTGCCATTTTTACAGAATTTTTCTCCTACACAGAAGCTTCCACTTCTACCATTTTCAGGAATTAAAATGTTTCTAAAAACACTTATTTTAGTTCCAATAGTGATAATTCACATGCAATAGTCATTTACAGTCTAAAAATTAAACATTAAAAAATTACCATTTCTGACCATCTGGAGAAAGTTCAACATGTCACGGGTCATCGTTTTTCATCAGAAAATTGATTTTCTGGACTATAGAAAAATTGATTCAAAATGTCATTTGGATTGTGCCTCATGTTGAATAACTATTTTTTAAAGCCTGAATGTTACCAAAAATGCCATTTTTACAGACCTTTTCTCCTACTCAGAAGCTTCTATTTCGACCAATTTGAGGCATTAAAATGACTCTAAACACACTTATTTTAGTTATAAATATGATAATTCACATGCAATAGTCATTTACAGACGAAAAAATGAAACATTAAAAAATTACCATTTCTGACCATCTGGAGAAAGTTCAACATGTCACGGGTCATCGTTTTTCATCAGAAAATTGATTTTCTGGACTATAGAAAAATTGATTCAAAATGTCATTTGGATTGTGCCTCATGTTGAATAACTATTTTTTAAAGCCTGAATGTTACCAAAAATGCCATTTTTACAGACCTTTTCTCCTACTCAGAAGCTTCTATTTCGACCAATTTGAGGCATTAAAATGACTCTAAACACACTTATTTTAGTTATAAATATGATAATTCACATGCAATAGTCATTTACAGACGAAAAAATGAAACATTAAAAAATTACCATTTCTGACCATCTGGAGAAAGTTCAACATGTAACGGGTCATCGTTTTTCATCAGAAAATTGATTATCTGAACTATAGAAAAATGTATTCAACATGTCATTTGGATTGTGCCTCACTTTGAATAGCTACTTTTTAAAGCCTCAATGTGACCAAAATTGCCATTTTTACAGACTTTCTTTCCTACTCAGAAGCTTCTATTTCGACCATTTTCTGGAATTAAAATGTTTCTAAAAACACTTATTTTAGTTTCAAAAGTGATAATTCACATGCAATAGTCATTTACAGTCAAAAAATTAAACATTAAGAAATTACCATTTCTGACCATCTGGAGAAAGTTCAACATGTCACGGGTCATTGTTTTTCATCAGAAAATTGATTTTTTGGACTATAGAAAAATTGATTCAAAATGTCATTTGGATTGTGCCTCATGTTGAATAACTAGTTTTTAATGCCTCAATGTGACCAAAATTGCAATTTTTACAGACTTTTTCTCTTACTCAGAAGCTTCCTTTTCTACCATTTTCAGGAATTAAAATGTTTCTAAAAACACTTATTTTAGTTCCAAAAGTGATAATTCATATGCAATAGTCATTTACAGTCTAAAAATTAAACATTAAAAAATTACCATTTCTGACCATCTGGAGAAAGTTCGACAGGTCACGGGTCATTGTTTTTCATCAGAAAATTGATTTTTTGGACTGTAGAATAATTGATTCAAAATGTCATGTGGATTGTGCCTCATGTTGAAAAAATACTTTTTAAAGCCTCAATGTGACCAAAATTGCCATTTTTACAGACTTTCTCTCCAACTCAGAAGCTTCAATTTTGACCATTTTCAGGAATTATAATGTTTCTAAAAACACTTATTTTAGTTCCAATAGTGATAATTCACATGCAATAGTCATTTACAGTCAAAAAATTTAATATTAAAAAATTACCATTTCTGACGATCTGGAGAAAGATCGACAGGTCACGGGTCATCGTTTTTCATAAGAAAATTGATTATCTGCACTGCAGAAAAATTGATTCAAAATGTTATTTGGATTGTGCCTCATGTTGAATAAATACTTTTTAAAGCCTCAATGTTAACAAAATTGCCATTTTTACAGACTTTTTCTCCTACTGAGAAGCTTCTATTTCGACCAATTTCAGGCATTGAAATGACTCTAAACACACTTATTTTAGTTCCAAAAGTGATATTTCATATGCAATAGACATTTACAGTAAAAAAATTAAACATTAAAAAATTACCATTTCTGACCATCTGGAGAAAGTTCGACAGGTCAAGGGTCATCATTTTTAATCAGAAAATTGATTTCTTGGACTGTAGAAAAATTGATTCAAAATGTCATTTGGATTGTGCCTCATGTTGAATAAATACTTTTTAAAGCCTCAATGTGACCAAAATTGCCATTTTTACAGACTTTTTCTCCTACTCAGAAGCTTCTATTTCGACGAATTTCAGGCATTAAAATGACTCTAAACACACCTATTTTAGTTCAAAAAGTGATAATTCATATGCAATAGACATTTACAGAAAAAAAACTTAAACATAAAGAAATTACCATTTCTGACCATCTGGAGAAAGTTCGACAGGTCACGGGTCATCGTTTTTCATCAGAAAATTGATTTTCTGGACTGCAGAAAAATTGATTCAAAATGTCATTTGGATTGTGCCTCATCTTGAATAACTATTTTTTAAAGCCTCAATGTTACCAAAATCGCCATTTTTACAGACTTTTTCTCCTACTCAGAAGCTTCTATTTTGACCAATTTCAGGCATTAAAATGACTCTAAACACACTTATTTTAGTTCCAAAAGTTATAATTCACATGCAATAGTAATTTTCAGTCAAAAAATTAAACATAAAGAAATTACCATTTCTGACCATCTGGAGAAAGTTCGACAGGTCACGGGTCATCGTTTTTCATCAGAAAATTGATTTTCTGGACTGCAGAAAAATTGATTCAAAATGACATTTGGATTGTGCCTCATTTTGATTAACTATTTTTTAAAGCCTCAATGTTACCAAAATTGCCAGTTTTTAAAGACTTTTTCTCCCACTCAGAAGCTTCAATTTCGACCAATTTCAGGCATTAAAATGACTCTAAACACACTTATTTTAGTTCCAAAAGTGATAATTCATATGCAATAGTCATTTACAGTCTAAAAATTAAACATTAAGAAATTACCATTTCTGACCATCTGGGGAAAATTCGACAGGTCACGGGTCATCGTTTTTCATCAGAAAATTGATTTTCTGGACTGCAGAAAAATTGATTCAAAATGTCATTTGGATTGTGCCTCATGTTGAATAAATACTTTTTAAAGCCTCAATGTGACCAAAATTGCCATTTTTACAGACTTTTTCTCCTACACAGAAGCTTCCACTTCTACCATTTTCAGGAATTAAAATGTTTCTAAAAACACTTATTTTAGTTCCAATAGTGATAATTCACATGCAATAGTCAATTACAGTCGAAAAATTAAATATTAAAAAATTACCATTTCTGACCATCTGGAGAAAGTTCAACATGTCACGGGTCATCGTTTTTCATCAGAAAATTGATTTTCTGGACTATAGAAAAATTGATTCAAAATGTCATTTGGATTGTGCCTCATGTTGAATAACTATTTTTTAAAGCCTGAATGTTACCAAAAATGCCATTTTTACAGACCTTTTCGCCTACTCAGAAGCTTCTATTTCGACCAATTTGAGGCATTAAAATGACTCTAAACACACTTATTTTAGTTATAAATATGATAATTCACATGCAATAGTCATTTACAGACGAAAAAATGAAACATTAAAAAATTACCATTTCTGACCATCTGGAGAAAGTTCAACATGTAACGGGTCATCGTTTTTCATCAGAAAATTTATTTTTTGGACTATAGAAAAATTGATTCAAAATGTCATTTGGATTGTGCCTCATGTTGAATAACTAGTTTTTAATGCCTCAATGTGACCAAAATTGCAATTTTTACAGACTTTTTCTCTTACTCAGAAGCTTCCTTTTCTACCATTTTCAGGAATTAAAATGTTTCTAAAAACACTCATTTTACTTCCAAAAGTAATAATTCACATGCAATAGTCATTTACAGTCAAAAAATTAAACATTAAGAAATTACCATTTCTGACCATCTGGAGAAAGTTCGACAGGTCACGGGTCATTGTTTTTCATCAGAAAATTGATTTTTTGGACTGTAGAATAATTGATTCAAAATGTCATGTGGATTGTGCCTCATGTTGAATAAATACTTTTTAAAGCCTCAATGTGACCAAAATTGCCATTTTTACAGACTTTCTCTCCAACTCAGAAGCTTCAATTTCGACCATTTTCAGGAATTATAATGTTTCTAAAAACACTTATTTTAGTTCCAATAGTGATAATTCACATGCAATAGTCATTTACAGTCAAAAAATTAAATATTAAAAGATTAACATTTCTGACCATCTGGAGAAAGATCGACAGGTCACGGGTCATCGTTTTTCATAAGAAAATTGATTATCTGCACTGCAGAAAAATTGATTCAAAATGTTATTTGGATTGTGCCTCATGTTGAATAACTATTTTTTAAAGCCTCAATGTTACCAAAATTGCCATTTTTACAGACTTTTTCTCCTACTCAGAAGCTTCTATTTCGACCAATTTCAGGCATTAAAATGACTCTAAACACACTTATTTTAGTTCCAAAAGTTATAATTCACATGCAATAGTAATTTTCAGTCAAAAAATTAAACATAAAGAAATTACCATTTCTGACCATCTGGAGAAAGTTCGACAGGTCACGGGTCATCATTTTTCATCAGAAAATTGATTTTCTGGACTGCAGAAAAATTGATTCAAAATGTCATTTGGATTGTGCCTCATCTTGAATAACTATTTTTTAAAGCCTCAATGTTTCCAAAATTGCCATTTTTACAGACTTTTTCTCCTACTCAGAAGCTTCTATTTCGACCAATTTCAGGCATTAAAATGACTCTAAACACACTTATTTTAGTTCCAAAAGTGATAATTCACATGCAATAGTCATTTACAGTCAAAAAATTGAACATTAAAAAATTACCATTTCTGACCATCTGGAGAAAGTTCGACAGGTTACGGGTCATCGTTTTTCATCAGAAAATTGATTTTCTGGACTGCAGAAAAAATGATTCAAAATGTCATTTGGATTGTGCCTCATGTTGTATAACTATTTTTTAAAGCCTCAATGTTACCAAAATTGACATTTTTACATACTTTTTCTCCTACTCAGAAACCTCTTTTTTGACCAATTTCAGGCATTAAAATGCCTCTAAAAACACTTATTTTAGTTCCAAAAGTGATAATTCACATGCAATAGTCATTTACAGTCAAAAAAATAAACATTAAAAAATTACCATTTCTGACCATCTGGAGAAAGTTCGACAGGTCACGGGTCATCGTTTTTCATCAGAAAATTGATTTTTTGGACTGTAGAAAAATTCATTCTAAATATCATTTGGATTGTGCCTCATGTTGAATAACTATTTTTTAAAGCCTCAATGTGACCAAGATTGCAATTCTTACAGACTTTTTCTCTTACTTAGAAGCTTCCACTTCTACCATTTTCAGGATTTAAAATGTTTCTAAAAACACTTATTTTAGTTCCAAAAGTGATAATTCACATGCAATAGTCATTTACCGTCAAAAAATTAAACATTAAGAAATTACCATTTCTGACCATCTGGAGAAAGTTCAACAGGTCACGGGTCATCGTTTTTCATCAGAAAATTGATTTTTTGGACTGTAGAAAAATTTATTCAAAATGTCATTTGGATTGTGCCTCATGTTGAATAACTACTTTTTAAAACGTTAATGTGACCAAAATTGACATTTTACAGACTTGTGCCTCATGTTGAATAACTATTTTTAAAGCCTCAATGTTAACAAAATTGCCATTTTTACAGACTTTTTCTCCTACTGAGAAGCTTCTATTTCGACCAATTTCAGGCATTGAAATGACTCTAAACACACTTATTTTAGTTCCAAAAGTGATATTTCATATGCAATAGACATTTACAGTAAAAAAATTAAACATTAAAAAATTACCATTTCTGACCATCTGGAGAAAGTTCGACAGGTCAAGGGTCATCATTTTTAATCAGAAAATTGATTTCTTGGACTGTAGAAAAATTGATTCAAAATGTCATTTGGATTGTGCCTCATGTTGAATAAATACTTTTTAAAGCCTCAATGTGACCAAAATTGCCATTTTTACAGACTTTTTCTCCTACTCAGAAGCTTCTATTTCGACGAATTTCAGGCATTAAAATGACTCTAAACACACCTATTTTAGTTCAAAAAGTGATAATTCATATGCAATAGACATTTACAGAAAAAAAACTTAAACATAAAGAAATTACCATTTCTGACCATCTGGAGAAAGTTCGACAGGTCACGGGTCATCGTTTTTCATCAGAAAATTGATTTTCTGGACTGCAGAAAAATTGATTCAAAATGTCATTTGGATTGTGCCTCATCTTGAATAACTATTTTTTAAAGCCTCAATGTTACCAAAATCGCCATTTTTACAGACTTTTTCTCCTACTCAGAAGCTTCTATTTTGACCAATTTCAGGCATTAAAATGACTCTAAACACACTTATTTTAGTTCCAAAAGTTATAATTCACATGCAATAGTAATTTTCAGTCAAAAAATTAAACATAAAGAAATTACCATTTCTGACCATCTGGAGAAAGTTCGACAGGTCACGGGTCATCGTTTTTCATCAGAAAATTGATTTTCTGGACTGCAGAAAAATTGATTCAAAATGACATTTGGATTGTGCCTCATTTTGATTAACTATTTTTTAAAGCCTCAATGTTACCAAAATTGCCAGTTTTTAAAGACTTTTTCTCCCACTCAGAAGCTTCAATTTCGACCAATTTCAGGCATTAAAATGACTCTAAACACACTTATTTTAGTTCCAAAAGTGATAATTCATATGCAATAGTCATTTACAGTCTAAAAATTAAACATTAAAAAATTACCATTTCTGACCATCTGGAGAAAGTTCGACAGGTCACGGGTCATCGTTTTTCATCAGAAAATTGATTTTTTGGACTGTAGAAAAATTCATTCTAAATATCATTTGGATTGTGCCTCATGTTGAATAACTATTTTTTAAAGCCTCAATGTGACCAAGATTGCAATTCTTACAGACTTTTTCTCTTACTTAGAAGCTTCCACTTCTACCATTTTCAGGAATTAAAATGTTTCTAAAAACACTTATTTTAGTTCCAAAAGTGATAATTCACATGCAATAGTCATTTACCGTCAAAAAATTAAACATTAAGAAATTACCATTTCTGACCATCTGGAGAAAGTTCAACAGGTCACGGGTCATCGTTTTTCATCAGAAAATTGATTTTTTGGACTGTAGAAAAATATATTCAAAATGTCATTTGGATTGTGCCTCATGTTGAATAACTACTTTTTAAAACGTTAATGTGACCAAAATTGACATTTTACAGACTTGTGCCTCATGTTGAATAACTATTTTTAAAGCCTCAATGTTAACAAAATTGCCATTTTTACAGACTTTTTCTCCTACTGAGAAGCTTCTATTTCGACCAATTTCAGGCATTGAAATGACTCTAAACACACTTATTTTAGTTCCAAAAGTGATATTTCATATGCAATAGACATTTACAGTAAAAAAATTAAACATTAAAAAATTACCATTTCTGACCATCTGGAGAAAGTTCGACAGGTCAAGGGTCATCATTTATAATCAGAAAATTGATTTCTTGGACTGTAGAAAAATTGATTCAAAATGTCATTTGGATTGTGCCTCATGTTGAATAAATACTTTTTAAAGCCTCAATGTGACCAAAATTGCCATTTTTACAGACTTTTTCTCCTACTCAGAAGCTTCTATTTCGACGAATTTCAGGCATTAAAATGACTCTAAACACACCTATTTTAGTTCAAAAAGTGATAATTCATATGCAATAGACATTTACAGAAAAAAAACTTAAACATAAAGAAATTACCATTTCTGACCATCTGGAGAAAGTTCGACAGGTGACGGGTCATCGTTTTTCATCAGAAAATTGATTTTCTGGACTGCAGAAAAATTGATTCAAAATGTCATTTGGATTGTGCCTCATCTTGAATAACTATTTTTTAAAGCCTCAATGTTACCAAAATCGCCATTTTTACAGACTTTTTCTCCTACTCAGAAGCTTCTATTTTGACCAATTTCAGGCATTAAAATGACTCTAAACACACTTATTTTAGTTCCAAAAGTTATAATTCACATGCAGTAGTAATTTTCAGTCAAAAAATTAAACATAAAGAAATTACCATTTCTGACCATCTGGAGAAAGTTCGACAGGTCACGGGTCATCGTTTTTCATCAGAAAATTGATTTTCTGGACTGCAGAAAAATTGATTCAAAATGACATTTGGATTGTGCCTCATTTTGATTAACTATTTTTTAAAGCCTCAATGTTACCAAAATTGCCAGTTTTTAAAGACTTTTTCTCCCACTCAGAAGCTTCAATTTCGACCAATTTCAGGCATTAAAATGACTCTAAACACACTTATTTTAGTTCCAAAAGTGATAATTCATATGCAATAGTCATTTACAGTCTAAAAATTAAACTTTAAGAAATTACCATTTCTGACCATCTGGGGAAAATTCGACAGGTCACGGGTCATCGTTTTTCATCAGAAAATTGATTTTCTGGACTGCAGAAAAATTGATTCAAAATGTCATTTGGATTGTGCCTCATGTTGAATAAATACTTTTTAAAGCCTCAATGTGACCAAAATTGCCATTTTTACAGACTTTTTCTCCTACACAGAAGCTTCCACTTCTACCATTTTCAGGAATTAAAATGTTTCTAAAAACACTTATTTTAGTTCCAATAGTGATAATTCACATGCAATAGTCATTTACAGTCTAAAAATTAAACATTAAAAAATTACCATTTCTGACCATCTGGAGAAAGTTCAACATGTCACGGGTCATCGTTTTTCATCAGAAAATTGATTTTCTGGACTATAGAAAAATTGATTCAAAATGTCATTTGGATTGTGCCTCATGTTGAATAACTATTTTTTAAAGCCTGAATGTTACCAAAAATGCCATTTTTACAGACCTTTTCTCCTACTCAGAAGCTTCTATTTCGACCAATTTGAGGCATTAAAATGACTCTAAACACACTTATTTTAGTTATAAATATGATAATTCACATGCAATAGTCATTTACAGACGAAAAAATGAAACATTAAAAAATTACGATTTCTGACCATCTGGAGAAAGTTCAACATGTAACTGGTCATCGTTTTTCATCAGAAAATTGGTTATCTGAACTATAGAAAAATGTATTCAACATGTCATTTGGATTGTGCCTCACTTTGAATAGCTACTTTTTAAAGCCTCAATGTGACCAAAATTGCCATTTTTACAGACTTTCTTTCCTACTCAGAAGCTTCTATTTCGACCATTTTCTGGAATTAAAATGTTTCTAAAAACACTTATTTTAGTTTCAAAAGTGATAATTCACATGCAATAGTCATTTACAGTCAAAAAATTAAACATTAAGAAATTACCATTTCTGACCATCTGGAGAAAGTTCAACATGTCACGGGTCATTGTTTTTCATCAGAAAATTGATTTTTTGGACTATAGAAAAATTGATTCAAAATGTCATTTGGATTGTGCCTCATGTTGAATAACTAGTTTTTAATGCCTCAATGTGACCAAAATTGCAATTTTTACAGACTTTTTCTCTTACTCAGAAGCTTCCTTTTCTACCATTTTCAGGAATTAAAATGTTTCTAAAAACACTCATTTTAGTTCCAAAAGTAATAATTCACATGCAATAGTCATTTACAGTCAAAAAATTAAACATTAAGAAATTACCATTTCTGACCATCTGGAGAAAGTTCGACAGGTCACGGGTCATTGTTTTTCATCAGAAAATTGATTTTTTGGACTGTAGAATAATTGATTCAAAATGTCATGTGGATTGTGCCTCATGTTGAATAAATACTTTTTAAAGCCTCAATGTGACCAAAATTGCCATTTTTACAGACTTTCTCTCCAACTCAGAAGCTTCAATTTCGACCATTTTCAGGAATTATAATGTTTCTAAAAACACTTATTTTAGTTCCAATAGTGATAATTCACATGCAATAGTCATTTACAGTCAAAAAATTAAATATTAAAAAATTACCATTTCTGACCATCTGGAGAAAGATCGACAGGTCACGGGTCATCGTTTTTCATAAGAAAATTGATTATCTGCACTGCAGAAAAATTGATTCAAAATGTTATTTGGATTGTGCCTCATGTTGAATAACTATTTTTTAAAGTCTCAATGTTACCAAAATTGCCATTTTTACAGACTTTTTCTCCTACTCAGAAGCTTCTATTTCGACCAATTTCAGGCATTAAAATGACTCTAAACACACTTATTTTAGTTCCAAAAGTTATAATTCACATGCAATAGTAATTTTCAGTCTAAAAATTAAACATTAAGAAATTTCCATTTCTGACCATCTGGGGAAAATTCGACAGGTCACGGGTCATCGTTTTTCATCAGAAAATTGATTTTCTGGACTGCAGAAAAATTGATTCAAAATGTCATTTGGATTGTGCCTCATGTTGAATAAATGCTTTTTAAAGCCTCAATGTGACCAAAATTGCCATTTTTACAGAATTTTTCTCCTACACAGAAGCTTCCACTTCTACCATTTTCAGGAATTAAAATGTTTCTAAAAACACTTATTTTAGTTCCAAAAGTGATAATTCACATGCAATAGTCATTTACCGTCAAAAAATTAAACATTAAGAAATTACCATTTCTGACCATCTGGAGAAAGTTCAACAGGTCACGGGTCATCGTTTTTCATCAGAAAATTGATTTTTTGGACTGTAGAAAAATTTATTCAAAATGTCATTTGGATTGTGCCTCATGTTGAATAACTACTTTTTAAAACGTTAATGTGACCAAAATTGACATTTTACAGACTTGTGCCTCATGTTGAATAACTATTTTTAAAGCCTCAATGTTAACAAAATTGCCATTTTTACAGACTTTTTCTCCTACTGAGAAGCTTCTATTTCGACCAATTTCAGGCATTGAAATGACTCTAAACACACTTATTTTAGTTCCAAAAGTGATATTTCATATGCAATAGACATTTACAGTAAAAAAATTAAACATTAAAAAATTACCATTTCTGACCATCTGGAGAAAGTTCGACAGGTCAAGGGTCATCATTTTTAATCAGAAAATTGATTTCTTGGACTGTAGAAAAATTGATTCAAAATGTCATTTGGATTGTGCCTCATGTTGAATAAATACTTTTTAAAGCCTCAATGTGACCAAAATTGCCATTTTTACAGACTTTTTCTCCTACTCAGAAGCTTCTATTTCGACGAATTTCAGGCATTAAAATGACTCTAAACACACCTATTTTAGTTCAAAAAGTGATAATTCATATGCAATAGACATTTACAGAAAAAAAACTTAAACATAAAGAAATTACCATTTCTGACCATCTGGAGAAAGTTCGACAGGTCACGGGTCATCGTTTTTCATCAGAAAATTGATTTTCTGGACTGCAGAAAAATTGATTCAAAATGTCATTTGGATTGTGCCTCATCTTGAATAACTATTTTTTAAAGCCTCAATGTTACCAAAATCGCCATTTTTACAGACTTTTTCTCCTACTCAGAAGCTTCTATTTTGACCAATTTCAGGCATTAAAATGACTCTAAACACACTTATTTTAGTTCCAAAAGTTATAATTCACATGCAATAGTAATTTTCAGTCAAAAAATTAAACATAAAGAAATTACCATTTCTGACCATCTGGAGAAAGTTCGACAGGTCACGGGTCATCGTTTTTCATCAGAAAATTGATTTTCTGGACTGCAGAAAAATTGATTCAAAATGACATTTGGATTGTGCCTCATTTTGATTAACTATTTTTTAAAGCCTCAATGTTACCAAAATTGCCAGTTTTTAAAGACTTTTTCTCCCACTCAGAAGCTTCAATTTCGACCAATTTCAGGCATTAAAATGACTCTAAACACACTTATTTTAGTTCCAAAAGTGATAATTCATATGCAATAGTCATTTACAGTCTAAAAATTAAACATTAAAAAATTACCATTTCTGACCATCTGGAGAAAGTTCGACAGGTCACGGGTCATCGTTTTTCATCAGAAAATTGATTTTTTGGACTGTAGAAAAATTCATTCTAAATATCATTTGGATTGTGCCTCATGTTGAATAACTATTTTTTAAAGCCTCAATGTGACCAAGATTGCAATTCTTACAGACTTTTTCTCTTACTTAGAAGCTTCCACTTCTACCATTTTCAGGAATTAAAATGTTTCTAAAAACACTTATTTTAGTTCCAAAAGTGATAATTCACATGCAATAGTCATTTACCGTCAAAAAATTAAACATTAAGAAATTACCATTTCTGACCATCTGGAGAAAGTTCAACAGGTCACGGGTCATCGTTTTTCATCAGAAAATTGATTTTTTGGACTGTAGAAAAATATATTCAAAATGTCATTTGGATTGTGCCTCATGTTGAATAACTACTTTTTAAAACGTTAATGTGACCAAAATTGACATTTTACAGACTTGTGCCTCATGTTGAATAACTATTTTTAAAGCCTCAATGTTAACAAAATTGCCATTTTTACAGACTTTTTCTCCTACTGAGAAGCTTCTATTTCGACCAATTTCAGGCATTGAAATGACTCTAAACACACTTATTTTAGTTCCAAAAGTGATATTTCATATGCAATAGACATTTACAGTAAAAAAATTAAACATTAAAAAATTACCATTTCTGACCATCTGGAGAAAGTTCGACAGGTCAAGGGTCATCATTTATAATCAGAAAATTGATTTCTTGGACTGTAGAAAAATTGATTCAAAATGTCATTTGGATTGTGCCTCATGTTGAATAAATACTTTTTAAAGCCTCAATGTGACCAAAATTGCCATTTTTACAGACTTTTTCTCCTACTCAGAAGCTTCTATTTCGACGAATTTCAGGCATTAAAATGACTCTAAACACACCTATTTTAGTTCAAAAAGTGATAATTCATATGCAATAGACATTTACAGAAAAAAACGTAAACATAAAGAAATTACCATTTCTGACCATCTGGAGAAAGTTCGACAGGTGACGGGTCATCGTTTTTCATCAGAAAATTGATTTTCTGGACTGCAGAAAAATTGATTCAAAATGTCATTTGGATTGTGCCTCATCTTGAATAACTATTTTTTAAAGCCTCAATGTTACCAAAATCGCCATTTTTACAGACTTTTTCTCCTACTCAGAAGCTTCTATTTTGACCAATTTCAGGCATTAAAATGACTCTAAACACACTTATTTTAGTTCCAAAAGTTATAATTCACATGCAGTAGTAATTTTCAGTCAAAAAATTAAACATAAAGAAATTACCATTTCTGACCATCTGGAGAAAGTTCGACAGGTCACGGGTCATCGTTTTTCATCAGAAAATTGATTTTCTGGACTGCAGAAAAATTGATTCAAAATGACATTTGGATTGTGCCTCATTTTGATTAACTATTTTTTAAAGCCTCAATGTTACCAAAATTGCCAGTTTTTAAAGACTTTTTCTGCCACTCAGAAGCTTCAATTTCGACCAATTTCAGGCATTAAAATGACTCTAAACACACTTATTTTAGTTCCAAAAGTGATAATTCATATGCAATAGTCATTTACAGTCTAAAAATTAAACATTAAGAAATTACCATTTCTGACCATCTGGGGAAAATTCGACAGGTCACGGGTCATCGTTTTTCATCAGAAAATTGATTTTCTGGACTGCAGAAAAATTGATTCAAAATGTCATTTGGATTGTGCCTCATGTTGAATAAATACTTTTTAAAGCCTCAATGTGACCAAAATTGCCATTTTTACAGACTTTTTCTCCTACACAGAAGCTTCCACTTCTACCATTTTCAGGAATTAAAATGTTTCTAAAAACACTTATTTTAGTTCCAATAGTGATAATTCACATGCAATAGTCATTTACAGTCTAAAAATTAAACATTAAAAAATTACCATTTCTGACCATCTGGAGAAAGTTCAACATGTCACGGGTCATCGTTTTTCATCAGAAAATTGATTTTCTGGACTATAGAAAAATTGATTCAAAATGTCATTTGGATTGTGCCTCATGTTGAATAACTATTTTTTAAAGCCTGAATGTTACCAAAAATGCCATTTTTACAGACCTTTTCTCCTACTCAGAAGCTTCTATTTCGACCAATTTGAGGCATTAAAATGACTCTAAACACACTTATTTTAGTTATAAATATGATAATTCACATGCAATAGTCATTTACAGACGAAAAAATGAAACATTAAAAAATTACCATTTCTGACCATCTGGAGAAAGTTCAACATGTAACGGGTCATCGTTTTTCATCAGAAAATTGATTATCTGAACTATAGAAAAATGTATTCAACATGTCATTTGGATTGTGCCTCACTTTGAATAGCTACTTTTTAAAGCCTCAATGTGACCAAAATTGCCATTTTTACAGACTTTCTTTCCTACTCAGAAGCTTCTATTTCGACCATTTTCTGGAATTAAAATGTTTCTAAAAACACTTATTTTAGTTTCAAAAGTGATAATTCACATGCAATAGTCATTTACAGTCAAAAAATTAAACATTAAGAAATTACCATTTCTGACCATCTGGAGAAAGTTCAACATGTCACGGGTCATTGTTTTTCATCAGAAAATTGATTTTTTGGACTATAGAAAAATTGATTCAAAATGTCATTTGGATTGTGCCTCATGTTGAATAACTAGTTTTTAATGCCTCAATGTGACCAAAATTGCAATTTTTACAGACTTTTTCTCTTACTCAGAAGCTTCCTTTTCTACCATTTTCAGGAATTAAAATGTTTCTAAAAACACTCATTTTAGTTCCAAAAGTAATAATTCACATGCAATAGTCATTTACAGTCAAAAAATTAAACATTAAGAAATTACCATTTCTGACCATCTGGAGAAAGTTCGACAGGTCACGGGTCATTGTTTTTCATCAGAAAATTGATTTTTTGGACTGTAGAATAATTGATTCAAAATGTCATGTGGATTGTGCCTCATGTTGAATAAATACTTTTTAAAGCCTCAATGTGACCAAAATTGCCATTTTTACAGACTTTCTCTCCAACTCAGAAGCTTCAATTTCGACCATTTTCAGGAATTATAATGTTTCTAAAAACACCTATTTTAGTTCCAATAGTGATAATTCACATGCAATAGTCATTTACAGTCAAAAAATTAAATATTAAAAAATTACCATTTCTGACCATCTGGAGAAAGATCGACAGGTCACGGGTCATCGTTTTTCATAAGAAAATTGATTATCTGCACTGCAGAAAAATTGATTCAAAATGTTATTTGGATTGTGCCTCATGTTGAATAACTATTTTTTAAAGTCTCAATGTTACCAAAATTGCCATTTTTACAGACTTTTTCTCCTACTCAGAAGCTTCTATTTCGACCAATTTCAGGCATTAAAATGACTCTAAACACACTTATTTTAGTTCCAAAAGTTATAATTCACATGCAATAGTAATTTTCAGTCTAAAAATTAAACATTAAGAAATTTCCATTTCTGACCATCTGGGGAAAATTCGACAGGTCACGGGTCATCGTTTTTCATCAGAAAATTGATTTTCTGGACTGCAGAAAAATTGATTCAAAATGTCATTTGGATTGTGCCTCATGTTGAATAAATGCTTTTTAAAGCCTCAATGTGACCAAAATTGCCATTTTTACAGAATTTTTCTCCTACACAGAAGCTTCCACTTCTACCATTTTCAGGAATTAAAATGTTTCTAAAAACACTTATTTTAGTTCCAATAGTGATAATTCACATGCAATAGTCATTTACAGTCTAAAAATTAAACATTAAAAAATTACCATTTCTGACCATCTGGAGAAAGTTCAACATGTCACGGGTCATCGTTTTTCATCAGAAAATTGATTTTCTGGACTATAGAAAAATTGATTCAAAATGTCATTTGGATTGTGCCTCATGTTGAATAACTATTTTTTAAAGCCTGAATGTTACCAAAAATGCCATTTTTACAGACCTTTTCTCCTACTCAGAAGCTTCTATTTCGACCAATTTGAGGCATTAAAATGACTCTAAACACACTTATTTTAGTTATAAATATGATAATTCACATGCAATAGTCATTTACAGACGAAAAAATGAAACATTAAAAAATTACCATTTCTGACCATCTGGAGAAAGTTCAACATGTAACGGGTCATCGTTTTTCATCAGAAAATTGATTATCTGAACTATAGAAAAATGTATTCAACATGTCATTTGGATTGTGCCTCACTTTGAATAGCTACTTTTTAAAGCCTCAATGTGACCAAAATTGCCATTTTTACAGACTTTCTTTCCTACTCAGAAGCTTCTATTTCGACCATTTTCTGGAATTAAAATGTTTCTAAAAACACTTATTTTAGTTTCAAAAGTGATAATTCACATGCAATAGTCATTTACAGTCAAAAAATTAAACATTAAGAAATTACCATTTCTGACCATCTGGAGAAAGTTCAACATGTCACGGGTCATTGTTTTTCATCAGAAAATTGATTTTTTGGACTATAGAAAAATTGATTCAAAATGTCATTTGGATTGTGCCTCATGTTGAATAACTAGTTTTTAATGCCTCAATGTGACCAAAATTGCAATTTTTACAGCCTTTTTCTCTTACTCAGAAGCTTCCTTTTCTACCATTTTCAGGAATTAAAATGTTTCTAAAAACACTCATTTTAGTTCCAAAAGTAATAATTCACATGCAATAGTCATTTACAGTCAAAAAATTAAACATTAAGAAATTACCATTTCCGACCATCTGGAGAAAGTTCGACAGGTCACGGGTCATTGTTTTTCATCAGAAAATTGATTTTTTGGACTGTAGAATAATTGATTCAAAATGTCATGTGGATTGTGCCTCATGTTGAATAAATACTTTTTAAAGCCTCAATGTGACCAAAATTGCCATTTTTACAGACTTTCTCTCCAACTCAGAAGCTTCAATTTTGACCATTTTCAGGAATTATAATGTTTCTAAAAACACTTATTTTAGTTCCAATAGTGATAATTCACATGCAATAGTCATTTACAGTCAAAAAATTTAATATTAAAAAATTACCATTTCTGACGATCTGGAGAAAGATCGACAGGTCACGGGTCATCGTTTTTCATAAGAAAATTGATTATCTGCACTGCAGAAAAATTGATTCAAAATGTTATTTGGATTGTGCCTCATGTTGAATAAATACTTTTTAAAGCCTCAATGTTAACAAAATTGCCATTTTTACAGACTTTTTCTCCTACTGAGAAGCTTCTATTTCGACCAATTTCAGGCATTGAAATGACTCTAAACACACTTATTTTAGTTCCAAAAGTGATATTTCATATGCAATAGACATTTACAGTAAAAAAATTAAACATTAAAAAATTACCATTTCTGACCATCTGGAGAAAGTTCGACAGGTCAAGGGTCATCATTTTTAATCAGAAAATTGATTTCTTGGACTGTAGAAAAATTGATTCAAAATGTCATTTGGATTGTGCCTCATGTTGAATAAATACTTTTTAAAGCCTCAATGTGACCAAAATTGCCATTTTTACAGACTTTTTCTCCTACTCAGAAGCTTCTATTTCGACGAATTTCAGGCAATAAAATGACTCTAAACACACCTATTTTAGTTCAAAAAGTGATAATTCATATGCAATAGACATTTACAGAAAAAAAACTTAAACATAAAGAAATTACCATTTCTGACCATCTGGAGAAAGTTCGACAGGTCACGGGTCATCGTTTTTCATCAGAAAATTGATTTTCTGGACTGCAGAAAAATTGATTCAAAATGTCATTTGGATTGTGCCTCATCTTGAATAACTATTTTTTAAAGCCTCAATGTTACCAAAATCGCCATTTTTACAGACTTTTTCTCCTACTCAGAAGCTTCTATTTTGACCAATTTCAGGCATTAAAATGACTCTAAACACACTTATTTTAGTTCCAAAAGTTATAATTCACATGCAATAGTAATTTTCAGTCAAAAAATTAAACATAAAGAAATTACCATTTCTGACCATCTGGAGAAAGTTCGACAGGTCACGGGTCATTGTTTTTCATCAGAAAATTGATTTTCTGGACTGCAGAAAAATTGATTCAAAATGACATTTGGATTGTGCCTCATTTTGATTAACTATTTTTTAAAGCCTCAATGTTACCAAAATTGCCAGTTTTTAAAGACTTTTTCTCCCACTCAGAAGCTTCAATTTCGACCAATTTCAGGCATTAAAATGACTCTAAACACACTTATTTTAGTTCCAAAAGTGATAATTCATATGCAATAGTCATTTACAGTCTAAAAATTAAACATTAAGAAATTACCATTTCTGACCATCTGGGGAAAATTCGACAGGTCACGGGTCATCGTTTTTCATCAGAAAATTGATTTTCTGGACTGCAGAAAAATTGATTCAAAATGTCATTTGGATTGTGCCTCATGTTGAATAAATACTTTTTAAAGCCTCAATGTGACCAAAATTGCCATTTTTACAGACTTTTTCTCCTACACAGAAGCTTTCACTTCTACCATTTTCAGGAATTAAAATGTTTCTAAAAACACTTATTTTAGTTCCAATAGTGATAATTCACATGCAATAGTCAATTACAGTCGAAAAATTAAATATTAAAAAATTACCATTTCTGACCATCTGGAGAAAGTTCAACATGTCACGGGTCATCGTTTTTCATCAGAAAATTGATTTTCTGGACTATAGAAAAATTGATTCAAAATGTCATTTGGATTGTGCCTCATGTTGAATAACTATTTTTTAAAGCCTGAATGTTACCAAAAATGCCATTTTTACAGACCTTTTCTCCTACTCAGAAGCTTCTATTTCGACCAATTTGAGGCATTAAAATGACTCTAAACACACTTATTTTAGTTATAAATATGATAATTCACATGCAATAGTCATTTACAGACGAAAAAATGAAACATTAAAAAATTACCATTTCTGACCATCTGGAGAAAGTTCAACATGTAACGGGTCATCGTTTTTCATCAGAAAATTTATTTTTTGGACTATAGAAAAATTGATTCAAAATGTCATTTGGATTGTGCCTCATGTTGAATAACTAGTTTTTAATGCCTCAATGTGACCAAAATTGCAATTTTTACAGACTTTTTCTCTTACTCAGAAGCTTCCTTTTCTACCATTTTCAGGAATTAAAATGTTTCTAAAAACACTCATTTTACTTCCAAAAGTAATAATTCACATGCAATAGTCATTTACAGTCAAAAAATTAAACATTAAGAAATTACCATTTCTGACCATCTGGAGAAAGTTCGACAGGTCACGGGTCATTGTTTTTCATCAGAAAATTGATTTTTTGGACTGTAGAATAATTGATTCAAAATGTCATGTGGATTGTGCCTCATGTTGAATAAATACTTTTTAAAGCCTCAATGTGACCAAAATTGCCATTTTTACAGACTTTCTCTCCAACTCAGAAGCTTCAATTTCGACCATTTTCAGGAATTATAATGTTTCTAAAAACACTTATTTTAGTTCCAATAGTGATAATTCACATGCAATAGTCATTTACAGTCAAAAAATTAAATATTAAAGGATTAACATTTCTGACCATCTGGAGAAAGATCGACAGGTCACGGGTCATCGTTTTTCATAAGAAAATTGATTATCTGCACTGCAGAAAAATTGATTCAAAATGTTATTTGGATTGTGCCTCATGTTGAATAACTATTTTTTAAAGCCTCAATGTTACCAAAATTGCCATTTTTACAGACTTTTTCTCCTACTCAGAAGCTTCTATTTCGACCAATTTCAGGCATTAAAATGACTCCAAACCCCCCTAATTTAGTTCCAAAAGTTATAATTCACATGCAATAGTAATTTTCAGTCAAAAAATTAAACATAAAGAAATTACCATTTCTGACCATCTGGAGAAAGTTCGACAGGTCACGGGTCATCATTTTTCATCAGAAAATTGATTTTCTGGACTGCAGAAAAATTGATGCAAAATGTCATTTGGATTGTGCCTCATCTTGAATAACTATTTTTTAAAGCCTCAATGTTTCCAAAATTGCCATTTTTACAGACTTTTTCTCCTACTCAGAAGCTTCTATTTCGACCAATTTCAGGCATTAAAATGACTCTAAACACACTTATTTTAGTTCCAAAAGTGATAATTCACATGCAATAGTCATTTACAGTCAAAAAATTGAACATTAAAAAATTACCATTTCTGACCATCTGGAGAAAGTTCGACAGGTTACGGGTCATCGTTTTTCATCAGAAAATTGATTTTCTGGACTGCAGAAAAAATGATTCAAAATGTCATTTGGATTGTGCCTCATGTTGTATAACTATTTTTTAAAGCCTCAATGTTACCAAAATTGACATTTTTACATACTTTTTCTCCTACTCAGAAACCTCTTTTTTGACCAATTTCAGGCATTAAAATGCCTCTAAAAACACTTATTTTAGTTCCAAAAGTGATAATTCACATGCAATAGTCATTTACAGTCAAAAAAATAAACATTAAAAAATTACCATTTCTGACCATCTGGAG
This sequence comes from Triturus cristatus, assembly GCF_964204655.1. Taxonomy (NCBI): domain Eukaryota; kingdom Metazoa; phylum Chordata; class Amphibia; order Caudata; family Salamandridae; genus Triturus; species Triturus cristatus. The sequence continues at coordinate 204,099,059 of NC_140588.1, read as the reverse complement.
AAAGTTCGACAGGTCACGGGTCATCGTTTTTCATCAGAAAATTGATTTTTTGGACTGTAGAAAAATTCATTCAAAATATCATTTGGATTGTGCCTCATGTTGAATAACTATTTTTTAAAGCCTCAATGTGACCAAGATTGCAATTCTTACAGACTTTTTCTCTTACTTAGAAGCTTCCACTTCTACCATTTTCAGGAATTAAAATGTTTCTAAAAACACTTATTTTAGTTCCAAAAGTGATAATTCACATGCAATAGTCATTTACCGTCAAAAAACTTAAACATTAAGAAATTACCATTTCTGACCATCCGGAGAAAGTTCGACAGGTCACGGGTCATCGTTTTTCATCAGAAAATTGATTTTCTGGACTGCAGAAAAATTGATTCAATATGTCATTTGGATTGTGCCTCATGTTGAATAAATACTTTTTAAAGCCTCAATGTGACCAAAATGGCAATTTTTACAGAGTTTTTCTCCTACTCAGAAGCTTCAATTTCGACCAATTTCAGGCTTTAAAATGACTCTAAACACACTTATTTTAGTTCCAAAAGTGATAATTCACATGCAATAGTCATTTACAGTCAAAAAATTGAACATTAAAAAATTACCATTTCTGACCATCTGGAGAAAGTTCGACAGGTTACGGGTCATCGTTTTTCATCAAAAAATTGATTTTCTGGACTGCAGAAAAAATGATTCAAAATGTCATTTGGATTGTGCCTCATGTTGTATAACTATTTTTTAAAGCCTCAATGTTACCAAAATTGACATTTTTACATACTCTTTCTCCTACTCAGAAACCTCTTTTTTGACCAATTTCAGGCATTAAAATGCCTCTAAAAACACTTATTTTAGTTCCAAAAGTGATAATTCACATGCAATAGTCATTTACAGTCAAAAAAATAAACATTAAAAAATTACCATTTCTGACCATCTGGAGAAAGTTCGACAGGTCACGGGTCATCGTTTTTCATCAGAAAATTGATTTTTTGGACTGTAGAAAAATTCATTCAAAATATCATTTGGATTGTGCCTCATGTTGAATAACTATTTTTTAAAGCCTCAATGTGACCAAGATTGCAATTCTTACAGACTTTTTCTCTTACTTAGAAGCTTCCACTTCTACCATTTTCAGGAATTAAAATGTTTCTAAAAACACTTATTTTAGTTCCAAAAGTGATAATTCACATGCAATAGTCATTTACCGTCAAAAAACTTAAACATTAAGAAATTACCATTTCTGACCATCTGGAGAAAGTTCAACAGGTCACGGGTCATCGTTTTTCATCAGAAAATTGATTTCTTGGACTGTAGAAAAATGTATTCAAAATGTCATTTGGATTGTGCCTCATGTTGAATAACTACTTTTTAAAACATTAATGTGACCAAAATTGACATTTTACAGACTTGTGCCTCATGTTGAATAACTATTTTTAAAGCCTCAATGTTAACAAAATTGCCATTTTTACAGACTTTTTCTCCTACTGAGAAGCTTCTATTTCGACCAATTTCAGGCATTGAAATGACTCTAAACACACTTATTTTAGTTCCAAAAGTGATATTTCATATGCAATAGACATTTACAGTAAAAAAATTAAACATTAAAAAATAACCATTTCTGACCTTCTGGAGAAAGTTCGACAGGTCAAGGGTCATCATTTTTAATCAGAAAATCGATTTCTTGGACTGTAGAAAAATTGATTCAAAATGTCATTTGGATTGTGCCTCATGTTGAATAAATACTTTTTAAAGCCTCAATGTGACCAAAATTGCCATTTTTACAGACTTTTTCTCCTACTCAGAAGCTTCTATTTCGACGAATTTCAGGCATTAAAATGACTCTAAACACACCTATTTTAGTTCAAAAAGTGATAATTCATATGCAATAGACATTTACAGAAAAAAAACTTAAACATTAAAAAATTAACATTTCTGACCATCTGGAGAAAGTTCGACAGGTCACGGGTCATCGTTTTTCATCAGAAAATTGATTTTTTGGACTGTGGAAAAATTGATTCAAAATGTCATTTGGATTGTGCCTCATGTTGAATAAATACTTTTTAAAGCCTCAGTGTTACCAAAATTGCCATTTTTACAGACTTTTTCTCCTACTCAGAAGCTTAAATTTCAACCAATTTCAGGCTTTAAAATGACTCTAAACACACTTATTATAGTTCCGAAAGTGATAATTCACATGCAATAGTCATTTACAGTCGAAAAAATAAACATTAAAAAATTACCATTTCTGACCATCTGGAGAAAGTTCAACATGTCATGGGTCATCGTTTTTCATCAGAAAATTGATTTTCTGGACTATAGAAAAATTGATTCAAAATGTCATTTGGATTGTGCCTCATGTTGAATAACTATTTTTTAAAGCCTGAATGTTACCCAAATTGCCATTTTTACAGACCTTTTCTCCTACTCAGAGTCAGAAGCTTCTATTTCGACCAATTTGAGGCATTAAAATGACTCTAAACACACTTATTTTAGTTATAAATATGATAATTCACATGCAATAGTCATTTACAGACGAAAAAATGAAACATTAAAAACTTACCATATCTGACCATCTGGAGAAAGTTCAACATGTAACGGGTCATCGTTTTTCATCAGAAAATTGATTATCAGAACTATAGAAAAATGTATTCAACATGTCATTTGGATTGTGCCTCACTTTGAATAGCTACTTTTTAAAGCCTCAATGTGACCAAAATTGCCATTTTTACAGACTTTCTTTCCTCCTCAGAAGCTTCTATTTCGACCATTTTCTGGAATTAAAATGTTTCTAAAAACACTTATTTTAGTTTCAAAAGTGATAATTCACATGCAATAGTCATTTACAGTCAAAAAATTTAACATTAAGAAATTACCATTTCTGACCATCTGGAGAAAGTTCAACATGTCACGGGTCATTGTTTTTCATCAGAAAATTGATTTTCTGGACTATAGAAAAATTGATTAAAATGTCATTTGGATTGTGCCTCATGTTGAATAACTAGTTTTTAATGCCTCAATGTGACCAAAATTGCAATTTTAACAGACTTTTTCTCTTACTCAGAAGCTTCCTTTTCTACCATTTTCAGGAATTAAAATGTTTCTAAAAACACTCATTTTAGTTCCAAAAGTAATAATTCACATGCAATTGTCATTTACAGTCAAAAAATTAAACATTAAGAAATTACCATTTCTGACCATCTGGAGAAAGTTCGACAGGTCACGGGTCATCGTTTTTCATCAGAAAATTGATTTTCTGGACTGCAGAAAAATTGATTCAAAATGACATTTGGATTGTGCCTCATTTTGATTAACTATTTTTTAAAGCCTCAATGTTACCAAAATTGCCAGTTTTTAAAGACTTTTTCTCCCACTCAGAAGCTTCAATTTCGACCAATTTCAGGCTTTAAAATGACTCTAAACACCCTTATTTTAGTTCCAAAAGTGATAATTCACATGCAATAGTCATTTACAGTCTAAAAATTAAACATTAAGAAATTACCATTTCTGACCATCTGGGGAAAGTTCGACAGGTCACGGGTCATCGTTTTTCATCAGAAAATTGATTTTCTGGACTGCAGAAAAATTGATTCAAATGTCATTTGGATTGTGCATCATGTTGAATAACTATTTTTTAAACCCTCAATGTTACCAAAAATTGCCATTTTTACAGACTTTTTCTCCTACTCAGAAGCTTCCACTTCTACCATTTTCAGGAATTAAAATGTTTCTAAAAACACTTATTTTAGTTCCAATAGTGATAATTCACATGCAATAGTCATTTACAGTCGAAAAATTAAATATTAAAAAATTACCATTTCTGACCATCTGGAGAAAGTTCAACATGTCACGGGTCATCGTTTTTCATCAGAAAATTGATTTTCTGGACTATAGAAAAATTGATTCAAAATGTCATTTGGATTGTGCCTCATGTTGAATAACTATTTTTTAAAGCCTGAATGTTACCAAAATTGCCATTTTTACAGACCTTTTCTCCTACTCAGAAGCTTCTATTTCGACCAATTTGAGGCATTAAAATGACTCTAAACACACTTATTTTAGTTATAAATATGATAATTCACATGCAATAGTCATTTACAGACGAAAAAATGAAACATTAAAAAATTACCATTTCTGACCATCTGGAGAAAGTTCAACATGTAACGGGTCATTGTTTTTCATCAGAAAATTGATTATCTGAACTATAGAAAAATGTATTCAACATGTCATTTGGATTGTGCCTCACTTTGAATAGCTACTTTTTAAAGCCTCAATGTGACCAAAATTGCCGTTTTTACAGACTTTCTTTCCTATTCAGAAGCTTCTATTTCGACCATTTTCTGGAATTAAAATGTTTCTAAAAACACTTATTTTAGTTTCAAAAGTGATAATTCACATGCAATAGTCATTTACAGTCAAAAAATTAAACATTAAGAAATTAACCATTTCTGACCATCTGGAGAAAGTTCGACAGGTCACGGGTCATCGTTTTTCATCAGAAAATTGATTTTTTGGACTGTAGAATAATTGATTCAAAATGTCATGTGGATTGTGCCTCATGTTGAATAAATACTTTTTAAAGCCTCAATGTGACCAAAATTGCCATTTTTACAGACTTTCTCTCCAACTCAGAAGCTTCTATTTCGACCATTTTCAGGAATTATAATGTTTCTAAAAACACTTATTTTAGTTCCAATAGTGATAATTCACATGCAATAGTCATTTACAGTCGAAAAATTAATTATTAAAAAATTAACATTTCTGACCATCTGGAGAAAGATCGACAGGTCACGGATCATCGTTTTTCATAAGAAAATTGATTATCTGCACTGCAGAAAAAGTGATTCAAAATGTTATTTGGATTGTGCCTCATGTTGAATAACTATTTTTTAAAGCCTCAATGTTACCAAAATTGCCATTTTTACAGACTTTTTCTCCTACTCAGAAGCTTCTATTTCGACCAATTTCAGGCATTAAAATGACTCTAAACACACTTATTTCAGTTCCAAAAGTTATAATTCACATGCAATAGTCATTTTCAGTCAAAAAATTAAACATAAAGAAATTACCATTTCTGACCATCTGGAGAAAGTTCGACAGGTCACGGGTCATCGTTTTTCATCAGAAAATTGATTTTCTGGACTATAGAAAAATTGATTCAAAATGTCATTTGGATTGTGCCTCATGTTGAATAACTATTTTTTAAAGCCTGAATGTTACCCAAATTGCCATTTTTACAGACCTTTTCTCCTACTCAGAGTCAGAAGCTTCTATTTCGACCAATTTGAGGCATTAAAATGACTCTAAACACACTTATTTAAGTTATAAATATGATAATTCACATGCAATAGTCATTTACAGACGAAAAAATGAAACATTAAAAAATTACCATATCTGACCATCTGGAGAAAGTTCAACATGTAACGGGTCATCGTTTTTCATCAGAAAATTGATTATCTGAACTATAGAAAAATGTATTCAACATGTCATTTGGATTGTGCCTCACTTTGAATAGCTACTTTTTAAAGCCTCAATGTGACCAAAATTGCCATTTTTACAGACTTTCTTTCCTACTCAGAAGCTTCTATTTCGACCATTTTCTGGAATTAAAATGTTTCCAAAAACACTTATTTTAGTTTCAAAAGTGATAATTCACATGCAATAGTCATTTACAGTCAAAAAATTTAACATTAAGAAATTACCATTTCTGACCATCTGGAGAAAGTTCAACATGTCACGGGTCATTGTTTTTCATCAGAAAATTGATTTTCTGGACTATAGAAAAATTGATTCAAAATGTCATTTGGATTGTGCCTCATGTTGAATAACTAGTTTTTAATGCCTCAATGTGACCAAAATTGCAATTTTTACAGACTTTTTCTCTTACTCAGAAGCTTCCTTTTCTACCATTTTCAGGAATTAAAATGTTTCTAAAAACACTCATTTTAGTTCCAAAAGTAATAATTCACATGCAATTGTCATTTACAGTCAAAAAATTAAACATTAAGAAATTACCATTTCTGACCATCTGGAGAAAGTTCGACAGGTCACGGGTCATCGTTTTTCATCAGAAAATTGATTTTCTGGACTGCAGAAAAATTGATTCAAATGTCATTTGGATTGTGCATCATGTTGAATAACTATTTTTTAAACCCTCAATGTTACCAAAATTGCCATTTTTACAGACTTTTTCTCCTACTCAGAAGCTTCCACTTCTACCATTTTCAGGAATTAAAATGTTTCTAAAAACACTTATTTTAGTTCCAAAAGTGATAATTCACATGCAATAGCCATTTACAGTCTAAAAATTAAATATTAAAAAATTACCATTTCTGACCATCTGGAGAAAGTTCAACATGTCACGGGTCATCGTTTTTCATCAGAAAATTGATTTTCTGGACTATAGAAAAATTGATTCAAAATGTCATTTGGATTGTGCCTCATGTTGAATAACTATTTTTTAAAGCCTGAATGTTACCAAAATTGCCATTTTTACAGACCTTTTCTCCTACTCAGAAGCTTCTATTTCGACCAATTTGAGGCATTAAAATGACTCTAAACACACTTATTTTAGTTATAAATATGATAATTCACATGCAATAGTCATTTACAGACGAAAAAATGAAACATTAAAAAATTACCATTTCTGACCATCTGGAGAAAGTTAAACATGTAACGGGTCATCGTTTTTCATCAGAAAATTGATTATCTGAACTATAGAAAAATGTATTCAACATGTCATTTGGATTGTGCCTCACTTTGAATAGCTACTTTTTAAAGCCTCAATGTGACCAAAATTGCCATTTTTACAGACTTTCTTTCCTATTCAGAAGCTTCTATTTCGACCATTTTCTGGAATTAAAATGTTTCTAAAAACACTTATTTTAGTTTCAAAAGTGATAATTCACATGCAATAGTCATTTACAGTCAAAAAATTAAACATTAAGAAATTAACCATTTCTGACCATCTGGAGAAAGTTCGACAGGTCACAGGTCATCATTTTTCATAAGAAAATTGATTATCTGCACTGCAGAAAAAGTGATTCAAAATGTTATTTGGATTGTGCCTCATGTTGAATAACTATTTTTTAAAGCCTCAATGTTACCAAAATCGCCATTTTTACAGACTTTTTCTCCTACTCAGAAGCTTCTATTTCGACCAATTTCAGGCATTAAAATGACTCTAAACACACTTATTTTAGTTCCAAAAGTTATAATTCACATGCAATAGTCATTTTCAGTCAAAAAATTAAACATAAAGAAATTACCATTTCTGACCATCTGGAGAAAGTTCGACAGGTCACGGGTCATCGTTTTTCATCAGAAAATTAATTTTCTGGACTGCAGAAAAATTGATTCAAAATGTCATTTGGATTGTGCCTCATCTTGAATAACTATTTTTTAAAGCCTCAATGTTACCAAAATCGCCATTTTTACAGACTTTTTCTCCTACTCAGAAGCTTCTATTTCGACCAATTTCAGGCATTAAAATGACTCTAAACACACTTATTTTAGTTCCAAAAGTTATAATTCACATGCAATAGTAATTTTCAGTCAAAAAATTAAACATAAAGAAATTACCATTTCTGACCATCTGGAGAAAGTTCGACAGGTCACGGGTCATCGTTTTTCATCAGAAAATTGATTTTCTGGACTGCAGAAAAATTGATTCAAAATGACATTTGGATTGTGCCTCATTTTGATTAACTATTTTTTAAAGCCTCAATGTTACCAAAATTGCCAGTTTTTAAAGACTTTTTCTCCCACTCAGAAGCTTCAATTTCGACCAATTTCAGGCATTAAAATTACTCTAAACACACCTATTTTAGTTCCAAAAGTGATAATTCACATGCAATAGTCATTTACAGTCTAAAAATTAAACATTAAGAAATTACCATTTCTGACCATCTGGGGAAAATTCGACAGGTCACGGGTCATCGTTTTTCATCAGAAAATTGATTTTCTGGACTGCAGAAAAATTGATTCAAAATGTCATTTGGATTGTGCCTCATGTTGAATAAATACTTTTTAAAGCCTCAATGTGACCAAAATTGACATTTTTACAGAGTTTTTCTCCTACTCAGAAGCTTCAATTTCGACCAATTTCAGGCTTTAAAATGACTCTAAACACACTTATTTTAGTTCCAAAAGTGATAATTCACATGCAATAGTCATTTACAGTCTAAAAATTAAACATTAAGAAATTACCATTTCTGACCATCTGGGGAAAGTTCGACAGGTCACGGGTCATCGTTTTTCATCAGAAAATTGATTTTCTGGACTGCAGAAAAATTGATCCAAATGTCATTTGGATTGTGCATCATGTTGAATAACTATTTTTTAAACCCTCAATATTACCAAAATTGCCATTTTTACAGACTTTTTCTCCTACTCAGAAGCTTCCACTTCTACCATTTTCAGGAATTAAAATGTTTCTAAAAACACTTATTTTAGTTCCAATAGTGATAATTCACATGCAATAGTCATTTACAGTCGAAAAATTAAATATTAAAAAATGACCATTTCTGACCATCTGGAGAAAGTTCAACATGTCACGGGTCATCGTTTTTCATCAGAAAATTGATTTTCTGGACTACAGAAAAATTGATTCAAAATGTCATTTGGATTGTGCCTCATGTTGAATAACTATTTTTTAAAGCCTGAATGTTACCAAAAATGCCATTTTTACAGACCTTTTCTCCTACTCAGAAGCTTCTATTTCGACCAATTTGAGGCATTAAAATGACTCTAAACACACTTATTTTAGTTATAAATATGATAATTCACATGCAATAGTCATTTACAGACGAAAAAATGAAACATTAAAAAATTACCATTTCTGACCATCTGGAGAAAGTTCAACATGTAACGGGTCATCATTTTTCATCAGAAAATAGATTATCTGAACTATAGAAAAATGTATTCAACATGTCATTTGGATTGTGCCTCACTTTGAATAGCTACTTTTTAAAGCCTCAATGTGACCAAAATTGCCATTTTTACAGACTTTCTTTCCTACTCAGAAGCTTCTATTTCGACCATTTTCTGGAATTAAATGTTTCTAAAAACACTTATTTTAGTTTCAAAAGTGATAATTCACATGCAATAGTCATTTACAGTCAAAAAAAAATTATATATTAAGAAATTACCATTTCTGACCATCTGGAGAAAGTTCAACATGTCACGGGTCATTGTTTTTCATCAGAAAATTGATTTTCTGGACTATAGAAAAATTGATTCAAAATGTCATTTGGATTGTGCCTCATGTTGAATAACTAGTTTTTAATGCCTCAATGTGACCAAAATTGCAATTTTTACAGACTTTTTCTCTTACTCAGAAGCTTCCTTTTCTACCATTTTCAGGAATTAAAATGTTTCTAAAAACACTCATTTTAGTTCCAAAAGTAATAATTCACATGCAATAGTCATTTACAGTCAAAAAATTAAACATTAAGAAATTACCATTTCTGACCATCTGGAGAAAGTTCGACAGGTCACGGGTCATCGTTTTTCATCAGAAAATTAATTTTCTGGACTGCAGAAAAATTGATTCAAAATGTCATTTGGATTGTGCCTCATCTTGAATAACTATTTTTTAAAGCCTCAATGTTACCAAAATCGCCATTTTTACAGACTTTTTCTCCTACTCAGAAGCTTCTATTTCGACCAATTTCAGGCATTAAAATGACTCTAAACACACTTATTTTAGTTCCAAAAGTTATAATTCACATGCAATAGTAATTTTCAGTCAAAAAATTAAACATAAAGAAATTACCATTTCTGACCATCTCGAGAAAGTTCGACAGGTCACGGGTCATCGTTTTTCATCAGAAAATTGATTTTCTGGACTGCAGAAAAATTGATTCAAAATGACATTTGGATTGTGCCTCATTTTGATTAACTATTTTTTAAAGCCTCAATGTTACCAAAATTGCCAGTTTTTAAAGACTTTTTCTCCCACTCAGAAGCTTCAATTTCGACCAATTTCAGGCATTAAAATGACTCTAAACACACCTATTTTAGTTCCAAAAGTGATAATTCACATGCAATAGTCATTTACAGTCTAAAAATTAAACATTAAGAAATTACCATTTCTGACCATCTGGAGAAAGTTCGACAGGTCACGGGTCATCGTTTTTCATCAGAAAATTGATTTTCTGGACTGCAGAAAAATTGATTCAAAATGTCATTTGGATTGTGCCTCATCTTGAATAACTATTTTTTAAAGCCTCAATGTTACCAAAATCGCCATTTTTACAGACTTTTTCTCCTACTCAGAAGCTTCTATTTCGACCAATTTCAGGCATTAAAATGACTCTAAACACACTTATTTTAGTTCCAAAAGTTATAATTCACATGCAATAGTAATTTTCAGTCAAAAAATTAAACATAAAGAAATTACCATTTCTGACCATCTGGAGAAAGTTCGACAGGTCACGGGTCATCGTTTTTCATCAGAAAATTGATTTTCTGGACTGCAGAAAAATTGATTCAAATGTCATTTGGATTGTGCATCATGTTGAATAACTATTTTTTAAACCCTCAATATTACCAAAATTGCCATTTTTACAGACTTTTTCTCCTACTCAGAAGCTTCCACTTCTACCATTTTCAGGAATTAAAATGTTTCTAAAAACACTTATTTTAGTTCCAATAGTGATAATTCACATGCAATAGTCATTTACAGTCGAAAAATTAAATATTAAAAAATTACCATTTCTGACCATCTGGAGAAAGTTCAACATGTCACGGGTCATCGTTTTTCATCAGAAAATTGATTTTCTGGACTGCAGAAAAATTGATTCAAAATGTCATTTGGATTGTGCCTCATGTTGAATAACTATTTTTTAAAGCCTGAATGTTACCAAAAATGCCATTTTTACAGACCTTTTCTCCTACTCAGAAGCTTCTATTTCGACCAATTTGAGGCATTAAAATGACTCTAAACACACTTATTTTAGTTATAAATATGATAATTCACATGCAATAGTCATTTACAGACGAAAAAATGAAACATTAAAAAATTACCATTTCTGAAGATCTGGAGAAAGTTCAACATGTAACGGGTCATCGTTTTTCATCAGAAAATTGATTATCTGAACTATAGAAAAATGTATTCAACATGTCATTTGGATTGTGCCTCACTTTGAATAGCTACTTTTTAAAGCCTCAATGTGACCAAAATTGCCATTTTTACAGACTTTCTTTCCTACTCAGAAGTTTCTATTTCGACCATTTTCTGGAATTAAAATGTTTCTAAAAACACTTATTTTAGTTTCAAAAGTGATAATTCACATGCAATAGTCATTTACAGTCAAAAAATTAAACATCAAGAAATTACCATTTCTGACCATCTGGAGAAAGTTCAACATGTCACGGGTCATTGTTTTTCATCAGAAAATTGATTTTCTGGACTATAGAAAAATTGATTCAAAATGTCATTTGGATTGTGCCTCATGTTGAATAACTAGTTTTTAATGCCTCAATGTGACCAAAATTGCAATTTTTACAGACTTTTTCTCTTACTCAGAAGCTTCCTTTTCTACCATTTTCAGGAATTAAAATGTTTCTAAAAACACTCATTTTAGTTCCAAAAGTAATAATTCACATGCAATAGTCATTTACAGTCAAAAAATTAAACATTAAGAAATTACCATTTCTGACCATCTGGAGAAAGTTCGACAGGTCACGGGTCATTGTTTTTCATCAGAAAATTGATTTTTTGGACTGTAGAATAATTGATTCAAAATGTCATGTGGATTGTGCCTCATGTTGAATAAATACTTTTTAAAGCCTCAATGTGACCAAAATTGCCATTTTTACAGACTTTCTCTCCAACTCAGAAGCTTCTATAACGACCATTTTCAGGAATTATAATGTTTCTAAAAACACTTATTTTATTCCAATAGTGATAATTCACATGCAATAGTCATTTACAGTCAAAAAATTAAATATTAAAAAATTACCATTTCTGACAATCTGGAGAAAGATCGACAGGTCACGGGTCATCGTTTTTCATAAGAAAATTGATTATCTGCACTGCAGAAAAATTGATTCAAAATGTTATTTGGATTGTGCCTCATGTTGAATAACTATTTTTTAAAGCCTCAATGTTACCAAAATTGCCATTTTTACAGACTTTTTCTCCTACTCAGAAGCTTCTATTTCGACCAATTTCAGGCATTAAAATGACTCTAAACACACTTATTTTAGTTCCAAAAGTTATAATTCACATGCAATAGTCATTTTCAGTCAAAAAATTAAACATAAAGAAATTACCATTTCTGACCATCTGGAGAAAGTTCGACAGGTCACGGGTCATCGTTTTTCATCAGAAAATTGATTTTCTGGACTGCAGAAAAATTGATTCAAAATGTCATTTGGATTGTGCCTCATCTTGAATAACTATTTTTTAAAGCCTCAATGTTACCAAAATCGCCATTTTTACAAACTTTTTCTCCTACTCAGAAGCTTCTATTTCGACCAATTTCAGGCATTAAAATGACTCTAAACACACTTATTTTAGTTCCAAAAGTTATAATTCACATGCAATAGTAATTTTCAGTCAAAAAATTTAACATAAAGAAATTACCATTTCTGACCATCTGGAGAAAGTTCGACAGGTCACGGGTCATCGTTTTTCATCAGAAAATTGATTTTCTGGACTGCAGAAAAATTGATTCAAAATGACATTTGGATTGTGCCTCATTTTGATTAACTATTTTTTAAAGCCTCAATGTTACCAAAATTGCCAGTTTTTAAAGACTTTTTCTCCCACTCAGAAGCTTCAATTTCGACCAATTTCAGGCATTAAAATGACTCTAAACACACTTATTTTAGTTCCAAAAGTGATAATTCACATGCAATAGTCATTTACAGTCTAAAAATTAAACATTAAGAAATTACCATTTCTGACCATCTGGGGAAAACTCGACAGGTCACGGGTCATCGTTTTTCATCAGAAAATTGATTTTCTGGACTGCAGAAAAATTGATTCAAAATGTCATTTGGATTGTGCCTCATCTTGAATAACTATTTTTTAAAGCCTCAATGTTACCAAAATCGCCATTTTTACAGACTTTTTCTCCTACTCAGAAGCTTCTATTTCGACCAATTTCAGGCATTAAAATGACTCTAAACACACTTATTTTAGTTCCAAAAGTTATAATTCACATGCAATAGTAATTTTCAGTCAAAAAATTAAACATAAAGAAATTACCATTTCTGACCATCTGGAGAAAGTTCGACAGGTCACGGGTCATCGTTTTTCATCTGAAAATTGATTTTCTGGACTGCAGAAAAATTGATTCAAAATGACATTTGGATTGTGCCTCATTTTGATTAACTATTTTTTAAAGCCTCAATGTTTCCAAAATTGCCAGTTTTTAAAGACTTTTTCTCCCACTCAGAAGCTTCAATTTCGACCAATTTCAGGCATTAAAATGACTCTAAACACACTTATTTTAGTTCCAAAAGTGATAATTCACATGCAATAGTCATTTACAGTCAAAAAACTGAAACAATAAAAAATTTACCATTTCTGACCATCTGAAGAAAGTTCAACATGTCACGGGTCATTGTTTTTCATCAGAAAATTGATTTTCTGGACTATAGAAAAATTGATTCAAAATGTCATTTGGATTGTGCCTCATCTTGAATAACTATTTTTTAAAGCCTCAATGTTACCAAAATCGCCATTTTTACAGACTTTTTCTCCTACTCAGAAGCTTCTATTTCGACCAATTTCAGGCATTAAAATGACTCTAAACACACTTATTTTAGTTCCAAAAGTTATAATTCACATGCAATAGTCATTTTCAGTCAAAAAAATTAAACATAAAGAAATTACCATTTCTGACCATCTGGAGAAAGTTCGACAGGTCACGGGTCATCGTTTTTCATCAGAAAATTGATTTTCTGGACTGCAGAAAAATTGATTCAAAATGTCATTTGGATTGTGCCTCATCTTAAATAACTATTTTTTAAAGCCTCAATGTTACCAAAATCGCCATTTTTACAGACTTTTTCTCCTACTCAGAAGCTTCTATTTCGACCAATTTCAGGCATTAAAATGACTCTAAACACACTTATTTTAGTTCCAAAAGTTATAATTCACATGCAATAGTAATTTTCAGTCAAAAAATTAAACATAAAGAAATTACCATTTCTGACCATCTGGAGAAAGTTCGACAGGTCACGGGTCATCGTTTTTCATCAGAAAATTGATTTTCTGGACTGCAGAAAAATTGATTCAAAATGACATTTGGATTGTGCCTCATTTTGATTAACTATTTTTTAAAGCCTCAATGTTACCAAAATTGCCAGTTTTTAAAGACTTTTTCTCCCACTCAGAAGCTTCAATTTCGACCAATTTCAGGCATTAAAATGACTCTAAACACACTTATTTTAGTTCCAAAAGTGATAATTCACATGCAATAGTCATTTACAGTCTAAAAATTAAACATTAAGAAATTACCATTTCTGACCATCTGGGAAAAGTTCGACAGGTCACGGGTCATCGTTTTTCATCAGAAAATTGATTTTCTGGACTGCAGAAAAATTGATACAAATGTCATTTGGATTGTGCATCATGTTGAATAACTATTTTTTAAACCCTCAATATTACCAAAATTGCCATTTTTACAGACTTTTTCTCCTACTCAGAAGCTTCCACTTCTTCCATTTTCAGGAATTAAAATGTTTCTAAAAACACTTATTTTAGTTCCAATAGTGATAATTCACATGCAATAGTCATTTACAGTCGAAAAATTAAATATTAAAAAATTACCATTTCTGACCATCTGGAGAAAGTTCAACATGTCACGGGTCATCGTTTTTCATCAGAAAATTGATTTTCTGGACTATAGAAAAATTGATTCAAAATGTCATTTGGATTGTGCCTCATGTTGAATAACTATTTTTTAAAGCCTGAATGTTACCAAAAATGCCATTTTTACAGACCTTTTCTCCTACTCAGAAGCTTCTATTTCGACCAATTTGAGGCATTAAAATGACTCTAAACACACTTATTTTAGTTATAAATATGATAATTCACATGCAATAGTCATTTACAGACGAAAAAATGAAACATTAAAAAATTACCATTTCTGACCATCTGGAGAAAGTTCAACATGTAACGGGTCATCGTTTTTCATCAGAAAATTGATTATCTGAACTATAGAAAAATGTATTCAACATGTCATTTGGATTGTGCCTCACTTTGAATAGCTACTTTTTAAAGCCTCAATGTGACCAAAATTGCCATTTTTACAGACTTTCTTTCCTACTCAGAAGTTTCTATTTCAACCATTTTCTGGAATTAAAATGTTTCTAAAAACACTTATTTTAGTTTCAAAAGTGATAATTCACATGCAATAGTCATTTACAGTCAAAAAATTAAACATTCAGAAATTACCATTTCTGACCATCTGGAGAAAGTTCAACATGTCACGGGTCATTGTTTTTCATCAGAAAATTGATTTTCTGGACTATAGAAAAATTGATTCAAAATGTCATTTGGATTGTGCCTCATGTTGAATAACTAGTTTTTAATGCCTCAATGTGACCAAAATTGCAATTTTTACAGACTTTTTCTCTTACTCAGAAGCTTCCTTTTCTACCATTTTCAGGAATTAAAATGTTTCTAAAAACACTCATTTTAGTTCCAAAAGTAATAATTCACATGCGATAGTCATTTACAGTCAAAAAATTAAACATTAAGAAATTACCATTTCTGACCATCTGGAGAAAGTTCGACAGGTCACGGGTCATTGTTTTTCATCAGAAAATTGATTTTTTGGACTGTAGAATAATTGATTCAAAATGTCATGTGGATTGTGCCTCATGTTGAATAAATACTTTTTAAAGCCTCAATGTGACCAAAATTGCCATTTTTACAGACTTTCTCTCCAACTCAGAAGCTTCTATTTCGACCATTTTCAGGAATTATAATGTTTCTAAAAACACTTATTTTAGTTCCAATAGTGATAATTCACATGCAATAGTCATTTACAGTCAAAAAATTAAATATTAAAAAATTACCATTTCTGACCATCTGGAGAAAGATCGACAGGTCACGGGTCATCGTTTTTCATAAGAAAATTGATTATCTGCACTGCAGAAAAATTGATTCAAAATGTTATTTGGATTGTGCCCCATGTTGAATAACTATTTTTTAAAGCCTCAATGTTACCAAAATTGACATTTTTACATACTCTTTCTCCTACTCAGAAGCTTCTATTTCGACCAATTTCAGGCATTAAAATGACTCTAAACACACTTATTTTAGTTCCAAAAGTTATAATTCACATGCAATAGTCATTTTCAGTCAAAAAATTAAACATAAAGAAATTACCATTTCTGACCATCTGGAGAAAGTTCGACAGGTCACGGGTCATCGTTTTTCATCAGAAAATTGATTTTCTGGACTGCAGAAAAATTGATTCAAAATGACATTTGGATTGTGCCTCATTTTGATTAACTATTTTTTAAAGCCTCAATGTTACCAAAATTGCCAGTTTTTAAAGACTTTTTCTCCCACTCAGAAGCTTCAATTTCGACCAATTTCAGGCATTAAAATGACTCTAAACACACCTATTTTAGTTCCAAAAGTGATAATTCACATGCAATAGTCATTTACAGTCTTAAAATTAAACATTAAGAAATTACCATTTCTGACCATCTGGGGAAAATTCGACAGGTCACGGGTCATCGTTTTTCATCAGAAAATTGATTTTCTGGACTGCAGAAAAATTGATTCAATATGTCATTTGGATTGTGCCTCATGTTGAATAAATACTTTTTAAAGCCTCAATGTGACCAAAATTGCCATTTTTACAGAGTTTTTCTCCTACTCAGAAGCTTCAATTTCGACCAATTTCAGGCTTTAAAATGACTCTAAACACACTTAT
Organism: Triturus cristatus; assembly: GCF_964204655.1. Taxonomy (NCBI): domain Eukaryota; kingdom Metazoa; phylum Chordata; class Amphibia; order Caudata; family Salamandridae; genus Triturus; species Triturus cristatus. Next base: position 204,082,152 of record NC_140588.1, on the reverse strand, counting down.
TTTAGTTCCAAAAGTGATAATTCACATGCAATAGTCATTTACAGTCAAAAAATTGAACATTAAAAAATTACCATTTCTGACCATCTGGAGAAAGTTCGACAGGTTACGGGTCATCGTTTTTCATCAGAAAATTGATTTTCGGGACTGCAGAAAAATTGATTCAAAATGTCATTTGGATTGTGCCTCATGTTGTATAACTATTTTTTAAAGCCTCAATGTTTCCAAAATTGACATTTTTACATACTCTTTCTCCTACTCAGAAACCTCTTTTTTGACCAATTTCAGGCATTAAAATGCCTCTAAAAACACTTATTTTAGTTCCAAAAGTGATAATTCACATGCAATAGTCATTTACAGTCAAAAATCATAAACATCAAAAAATTACCATTTCTAACCATCTGGAGAAAGTTCGAAAGGTCACGGTTCATCGTTTTTCATCAGAAAATGGATTTTTTGGACTGTAGAAAAATTGATTCAAAATGTCATTTGGATTGTGCCTCATGGTGAATAAGTACTTTTTAAAGCCTCAATGTGACCATAATTGCTATTTTACAGACTGTTTCTCCTACTCAGATGCTTCTATTTCGACCAAGTTCAGGCATTAAAATGATTCTAAACACATTTATTTTAGTTCCAAAAGTGATAATTCACATGCAATAGTCATTTACAGTCAAAAAACTGAAACATTAAAAAATTACCATTTCTGACCATCTGGAGAAAGTTCAACATGTCACGGGTCATTGTTTTTCATCAGAAAATTGATTTTCTGGACTATAGAAAAATTGATTCAAAATGTCATTTGGATTGTGCCTCATGTTGAATAACTAGTTTTTAATGCCTCTATGTGGCCAAAATTGCAATTTTTACAGACTTTTTCTCTTACTCAGAAGCTTCCTTTTCTACCATTTTCAGGAATTAAAATGTTTCTAAAAACACTCATTTTAGCTCCAAAAGTGATAATTCACATGCAATAGTCATTTACAGTCAAAAAATTAAACATTAAGAAATTACCATTTCTGACCATCTGGAGAAAGTTCAACAGGTCATGGGTCATCGTTTTTCATCAGAAAATTGATTTTTTGGACTGTAGGAAAATTGATTCAAAATGTCATTTGGATTGTGCCTCATGTTGAATAAATACTTTTTAAAGCCTCAATGTTACCAAAATTGCCATTTTTACAGACTTTTTCTCCTACTCAGAAGCTTCTATTTCGACCAATTTCAGGCATTAAAATGACTCTAAACAGACTTATTTTAGTTCTAAAAGTGATAATTCACATGCAATAGTCATTTACAGTCAAAAAATTAAACCTTAAGAAATTACCATTTCTGACCATCTGGAGAAAGTTCAACAGGTCACGGATCATCCTTTCCCTTCATAAAATTGATTTTTTGGACTGTAGAAAAATGTATTCAAAATGTCATTTGGATTGTGCCTCATGTTGAATAAATACTTTTTAAAGCCTCAATGTGACCAAAATTGCCATTTTTACAGACTTTTTCTCCTACTCATAAGCTTCAATTTCGACCAATTTCAGGCTTTAAAATGACTCTAAACACACTTATTTTAGTTCCAAAAGTGATAATTCACATGCAATAGTCATTTACAGTCTAAAAATTAAACATTAAGAAATTACCATTTCTGACCATCTGGGGAAAGTTCGACAGGTCACGGGTCATCGTTTTTCATCAGAAAATTGATTTTCTGGACTGCAGAAAACTTGATTCAAAATGTCATTTGGATTGTGCCTCATGTTGAATAACTATTTTTTAAAGCCTCAATGTTACCAAAATTGCCATTTTGACAGACTTTTTCTCCTACTCAGAAGCTTCTATTTCGACCAATTTCAGGCATTAAAATGACTCTAAACACACGTATTTTAGTTCTAAAAGTGATCATTCACATGCAATAGTCATTTACAGTCAAAAAATTAAACATTAAAAAATTACCATTCCTGACCATCTGGAGAAAGTTCAACAGGTCACGGATCATCCTTTTCCTTCAGAAAATTGATTTTTAGAACTGTAGAAAAATTGATTCAACATGTCATTTGGATTGTGCCTCATGTTGAATAGCTACTTTTTAAAGCCTCAATGTTACCAAAATTGCAATTTTTACAGACTTTTTCTCCTACTCAGAAGCTTCCACTTCTACCATTTTCAGGAATTAAAATGTTTCTTAAAACACTTATTTCAGTTCCAAAAGTGATAATTCACATGCAATAGTCATTTACAGTCAAAAAATTTAACATTGGAGGAGCCAAGATGGCGACCGGGACGGCAGCGTAGACTCCCGGCTCCGTGAACCTCCGTATCCCGCACGGATATCCTGCATTAGATCCTCAGCCTGCGCTATGCACCCGTGTTTGTGAATGAGAGCAGCAACCGATCGAGTGACTCCGAAGTTTCTGGCGGCTGTACCGCCGGAGAAACGGGTATTTGCAATTTGCGGCCTGTGCGGCCCTGGAGCCGGGACCTCGAGTGGACACCTTGGCCGGGTGGCAGTTTAACAACAGCGGCCTTTGGTGACTGGGTGGAGTCGGACTGCCGGATCGGTGCGACTATCGGCCTACATTTCGCCGTGGTCGCTTCCTACCACTAAGCGGAGCGGAACAAGTGCATGCCCGGGGTGGCAGTTCCACGACTCTCCGGTGATTGCCTCTGCCTTCGACGGTGAGCTGCCCGAACGCCGCCCGTAACTCGCCCTGATTCCTGCGGGCTGCTCCCGGATTTTCGCGGGCGCTGGTCCGTGGTGGGGACGACGGTTGCCTGTGACTACATAACGGATACATTTTTGGTCTGCCTCCGAAACCCTGTTTGCCAGCGACATGGACCTTGATGCGCTTGCCCCTGGGTCCCGGTCCCAATACGGGTTGGACCTACCCGGCGGCCATCTTGTCACGATGAAGTCTACCATCCTGTCCACCAGGTCACAGCAGGAGCGGGAGTGTGCGACTCTGGGGAGCGTAGCGGAGCGATCGCAGAGAGCTGTGCTGGGATACTGTGACCTTCTCGAGGCTCTCGGTGCCCTTCATTCCACCTTGCTTCATGGCGTTTGGGTATTGGGGAGTAGGCTTGATGGTGTGGCATCAGCGTTGGGACAGTTGCGGCCTGCCTGTCCTCAGATACACAGGGACCTCCTGCACTGCACTCAGGACGACAATGTCGGGGCCACCCCTGTGACTAGTGACCAGCTGGAAACTCCGGACAGTCTACTATTGTGTGATCGGCTGGCTGTGGGTCTGATCTGTCCCGGAGGTATTGGACCTGAGTGGGGGGGGGTGGCCTTGTCCGGTGCGCGGCCTCCGGCGACCCGGGGAAAACTCAAGCAACGGTTGTCTACTCTGGCTGATTCCGCCTTCCTGGACCTTGTGTGCAGTGCAGATCCTGGGGCAGCACTGGGAAAGACGTTCCTCCATAATGCTGACTGGGTTGGTACTCAGAGACTTCCACCCCACCGGGGTGCGTCGCTTCCTGGTCGTTTTTGGACGCTCCTTTACCGTGTAGCATTGGACATGGCGCCGGGTCGAGGGGTATGCATGGGCGGATTTGCCAAGAGTGGCCAAGGATAAGAATGATCTTTCAGAGGTGGTCGGCTAATAGGCGGGCGGGCTCGGGGTTGCGTGCTCTCATGGTATAACTGTCGGTATAGTAGGTGCAAAATGCTCCCCATCTTTCTTTGACATGGTTGATTTTGTGTTGCTTACTGTTTGCTTTGGGGGAAACATAATGTGCGGGAGGGAGACGCCGGGGGCATGTTTTGAAGGCCCTCCTCCAGTTTATTAATACTCTCTCTACCCCCCCTTCTGGTGGGGTTCTTTTCTTACTCCTTTTTCCCTGTTTCTTCTATATTTCGGGTCTGGTTCCAGGGCGACAGGCACACTGCTGGGGGGGGGGCCGTACTCATCTGCAGAGGTGCAGGGTGGGGGGTTGGGGGAGGGGATTCTTTAGTCTTTAATCTCTTTTTTCCATGGCCTCCTTTTTCTTCTCTGATTCTTCTTGTTTTCTCTTTTCTGGGATCAGCGTGGTACACCTCCTTTGTTGTGAATCGTTGCCTTTTCATGTGTGCCACAATTTCCGGGGTGTTCTCTGGGCTTTAGGGCAGGGGACTGCAGGCGCAGCTGGGCATGATATTCTTCCCCATCCTGAATTTCCTGTGTCTGCGCCATTGATCCAATAGATTGCTGTTTATTGCTTACGTTTATCATTCTGCCTGCCTCTTATCGCTGTTGGGAAATTGTTCGGCACCTGATCCTTCTGTATTTTTCCATTATAAAATGAAAACCCTTTTTATCCTGGTGTCCTACCTGCGCTGTTCACTGGACAGACTATATTAGCATGAAGATTCTGCTCCCCGAGGTGCTACCTGTGTTAACATTTGATCTCTGTTGCTCTGACTGCTTAGCGGCCGGCCCCGGGGGGTTGTAGGCCCATACTTGTTATTGATTGAAATGTCAATAAAGATTTTTCAAAAAAAAAAAAAAAAAAAAAAAAATTAACATTAAGAAATTATCATTTCTGACCATCTGGAGAAAGTTCGACAGGTCACTCACGGGTCATCGTTTTTCATCAGAAAATTGATTTTTTGGACTGTAGAAAAATGGATTCAATATGTCATTTGGATTTTTCCTCATTTTGAATAACAATTTTTTAAAGCCTCAATGTTACCAAAATTGCTATTTTTACAGACTTTTTCTCCTACTCAGAAGCTTCTATTTCGATCAATTTCAGGCATTAAAATGAGTCTAAGCAGACTTATTTTAGTTCTAAAAGTGATAATTCACATGCAATAGTCATTTACAGTCAAAAAATTAAACATTAAGAAATTACCATTTCTGACCATCTGGAGAAAGTTCGACAGGTCATGGGTCATCGTTTTTCATCAGAAAATTGATTTTTTGGACTGTAGGAAAATTGATTCAAAATGTCATTTGGATTGTGCCTCATGTTGAATAAATACTTTTTAAAGCCTCAATGTTACCAAAATTGCCATTTTTACAGACTTTTTCTCCTACTCAGAAGCTTCTATTTCGACCAATTTCAGGCATTAAAATGACTCTAAACAGACTTATTTTAGTTCTAAAAGTGATAATTCACATGCAATAGTCATTTACAGTCAAAAAATTAAACCTTAAGAAATTACCATTTCTGACCATCTGGAGAAAGTTCAACAGGTCACGGATCATCCTTTCCCTTCATAAAATTGATTTTTTGGACTGTAGAAAAATTTATTCAAAATGTCATTTGGATTGTGCCTCATGTTGAATAAATACTTTTTAAAGCCTCAATGTGACCAAAATTGCCATTTTTACAGACTTTTTCTCCTACTCATAAGCTTCAATTTCGACCAATTTCAGGCTTTAAAATGACTCTAAACACACTTATTTTAGTTCCAAAAGTGATAATTCACATGCAATAGTCATTTACAGTCTAAAAATTAAACATTAAGAAATTACCATTTCTGACCATCTGGGGAAAGTTCGACAGGTCACGGGTCATCGTTTTTCATCAGAAAATTGATTTTCTGGACTGCAGAAAACTTGATTCAAAATGTCATTTGGATTGTGCCTCATGTTGAATAACTATTTTTTAAAGCCTCAATGTTACCAAAATTGCCATTTTGACAGACTTTTTCTCCTACTCAGAAGCTTCTATTTCGACCAATTTCAGGCATTAAAATGACTCTAAACACACGTATTTTAGTTCTAAAAGTGATCATTCACATGCAATAGTCATTTACAGTCAAAAAATTAAACATTAAAAAATTACCATTCCTGACCATCTGGAGAAAGTTCAACAGGTCACGGATCATCCTTTTCCTTCAGAAAATTGATTTTTAGAACTGTAGAAAAATTGATTCAACATGTCATTTGGATTGTGCCTCATGTTGAATAGCTACTTTTTAAAGCCTCAATGTTACCAAAATTGCAATTTTTACAGACTTTTTCTCCTACTCAGAAGCTTCCACTTCTACCATTTTCAGGAATTAAAATGTTTCTTAAAACACTTATTTCAGTTCCAAAAGTGATAATTCACATGCAATAGTCATTTACAGTCAAAAAATTTAACATTAAGAAATTACCATTTCTGACCATCTGGAGAAAGTTCGACAGGTCACTCACGGGTAATCGTTTTTCATCAGAAAATTTATTTTTTGGACTGTAGAAAAATGGATTCAATATGTCATTTGGATTTTTCCTCATTTTGAATAACAACTTTTTAAAGCCTCAATGTTACCAAAATTGCAATTTTTACAGACTTTTTCTCCTACTCAGAAGCTTCCACTTCTACCATTTTCAGGAATTAAAATGTTTCTTAAAACACTTATTTCAGTTCCAAAAGTGATAATTCACATGCAATAGTCATTTACAGTCAAAAAATTAAACATTAAGAAATTACCATTTCTGACCATCTGGAGAAAGATCGACAGGTCATGGGTCATCGTTTTTCATCAGAAAATTGATTTTTTGGACTGTAGGAAAATTGATTCAAAATGTCATTTGGATTGTGCCTCATGTTGAATAAATACTTTTTAAAGCCTCAATGTTACCAAAATTGCCATTTTTACAGACTTTTTCTCCTACTCAGAAGCTTCTATTTCGACCAAGTTCAGGCATTAAAATGATTCTAAACACATTTATTTTAGTTCCAAAAGTGATAATTCACATGCAATAGTCATTTACAGTCAAAAAACTGAAACATTAAAAAATTACCATTTCTGACCATCTGGAGAAAGTTCAACATGTCACGGGTCATTGTTTTTCATCAGAAAATTGATTTTCTGGACTATAGAAAAATTGATTCAAAATGTCATTTGGATTGTGCCTCATGTTGAATAACTAGTTTTTAATGCCTCTATGTGGCCAAAATTGCAATTTTTACAGACTTTTTCTCTTACTCAGAAGCTTCCTTTTCTACCATTTTCAGGAATTAAAATGTTTCTAAAAACACTCATTTTAGCTCCAAAAGTGATAATTCACATGCAATAGTCATTTACAGTCAAAAAATTAAACATTAAGAAATTACCATTTCTGACCATCTGGAGAGAGTTCGACAGGTCACGGGTCATCGTTTTTCATCAGAAAATTGATTTTTTGGACTGTAGAATAATTGATTCAAAATGTCATTTGGATTGTGCCTCATGTTGAATAAATACTTTTTAAAGCCTCAATGTGACCAAAATTGCCATTTTTACAGACTTTTTCTCCTACTCAGATGCTTCAATTTTGACCAATTTCAGGCTTTAAAATGACTCTAAACACACTTATTTTAGTTCCAAAAGTGATAATTCACATGCAATAGTCATTTACAGTCAAAAAACTTAAACATTAAGAAATTACCATTTCTGACCATCTGGAGAAAGTTCGACAGGTCATGGGTCATCGTTTTTCATCAGAAAATTGATTTTTTGGACTGTAGGAAAATTGATTCAAAATGTCATTTGGATTGTGCCTCATGTTGAATAAATACTTTTTAAAGCCTCAGTGTTACCAAAATTGCCATTTTTACAGACTTTTTCTCCTACTCAGAAGCTTCTATTTCGACCAATTTCAGGCATTAAAATGACTCTAAACAGACTTATTTTAGTTCTAAAAGTGATAATTCACATGCAATAGTCATTTACAGTCAAAAAATTAAACCTTAAGAAATTACCATTTCTGACCCTCTGGAGAAAGTTCAACAGGTCACGGATCATCCTTTCCCTTCATAAAATTGATTTTTTGGACTGTAGAAAAATGTATTCAAAATGTCATTTGGATTGTGCCTCATGTTGAATAAATACTTTTTAAAGCCTCAATGTGACCAAAATTGCCATTTTTACAGACTTTTTCTCCTACTCATAAGCTTCAATTTCGACCAATTTCAGGCTTTAAAATGACTCTAAACACACTTATTTTAGTTCCAAAAGTTATAATTCACATGCAATAGTCATTTTCAGTCAAACAATTAAACATAAAGAAATTACCATTTCTGACCATCTGGAGAAAGTTCAACAGGTCATGGATCATCCTTTCCCTTCATAAAATTGTTTTTTAGGACTGTAGAAAAATGGATTCAACATGTCATTTGGATTGTGCCTCATGTTGAATAACTAGTTTTTAAAGCATCAATGTGACCAAAATTGCAATTTTTACAGACTTTTTCTCTTACCCAGAAGCTTCCACTTCTACCATTTTCCGGAATTAAAATGTTTCTAAAAACACTTATTTTAGTTCCAAAAGTGATAATTCACATGCAATAGTCATTTACAGTCAAAAAATTAAACATTAAGAAATTACCATTTCTGACCATCTGGAGAAAGTTCAACATGTCACGGGTCATGGTTTTCATCAGAAAATTGATTTTCTGGACTGCAGAAAAATTGATTCAAAATGTCATTTGGATTGTGCCTCATGTTGAATAACTATTTTTTAAAGCCTCAATGTTACCAAAATTGACATTTTTCCAGACTCTTTCTCCTACTCAGAAGCTTGTATTTCGACCAATTTCAGGCATTAAAATGACTCTAAACACACCTATTTAAGTTCCAAAAGTTATAAATCATATGCAATAGACATTTACAGTAAAAAAATTAAACATTAAAAAATTACCATTTCTGACCATCTGGAGGAAGTTCGACAGGTCAAGGGTCATCATTTTTCATCAGAAATATGATTTTTTGAACTGTAGAAAAATTGATTCAAAATGTCATTTGGATTGTGCCTCATGTTGAATAAATACTTTTTAAAGCCTCAATGTTACCAAAATTGACATTTTTCCAGACTCTTTCTCCTACTCAGAAACCTCTTTTTTTACCAATTTCAGGCATTAAAATGCCTCTAAACACACTTATTTTAGATCCAAAAGTGATAATTCACATGCAATAGTCATTTACAGTCAAAAAAATAAACATCAAAAAATTACCATTTTTAACTATCTTTAGAAAGTTCGAAAGGTCACGGTTTATTGTTTTTCATCAGGAAATGGATTTTTTGGACTGTAGAAAAATTGATTCAAAATGTCATTTGGATTGTGCCTCATGTTGAATAACTATTTTTAAAGCCTCAATGTTACCAAAATTGCAATTTTTACAGACTTTTTCTCCTACTCAGAAGCTTCTATTTCGACCAATTTCAGGCATTAAAATGACTCTAAACACACTTATTTTAGTTCCAAAAGTGATAATTCACATGCAATAGTCATTTACAGTCAAAAAATTAAACATTAAGAAATTACCATTTCTGACCATCTGGGGAAAGTTCGACAGGTCACGGGTCATCGTTTTTCATCAGAAAATTGATTTTCTGGACTGCAGAAAAATTGATTCAAAATGTCATTTGGATTGTGCCTCATGTTGAATAACTATTTTTTAAAGCCTCAATGTTACCAAAATTGCCATTTTGACAGACTTTTTCTCCTACTCAGAAGCTTCTATTTCGACCAATTTCAGGCATTAAAATGACTCTAAACACACGTATTTTAGTTCTAAAAGTGATCATTCACATGCAATAGTCATTTACAGTCAAAAAATTAAACATTAAAAAATTACCATTCCTGACCATATGGAGAAAGTTCAACAGGTCACGGATCATCCTTTTCCTTCAGAAAATTGATTTTTAGAACTGTAGAAAAATTGATTCAACATGTCATTTGGATTGTGCCTCATGTTGAATAGCTACTTTTTAAAGCCTCAATGTTACCAAAATTGCAATTTTTACAGACTTTTTCTCCTACTCAGAAGCTTCCACTTCTACCATTTTCAGGAATTAAAATGTTTCTTAAAACACTTATTTCAGTTCCAAAAGTGATAATTCACATGCAATAGTCATTTACAGTCAAAAAATTTAACATTGGAGGAGCCAAGATGGCGACCGGGACGGCAGCGTAGACTCCCGGCTCCGTGAACCTCCGTATCCCGCACGGATATCCTGCATTAGATCCTCAGCCTGCGCTATGCACCCGTGTTTGTGAATGAGAGCAGCAACCGATCGAGTGACTCCGAAGTTTCTGGCGGCTGTACCGCCGGAGAAACGGGTATTTGCAATTTGCGGCCTGTGCGGCCCTGGAGCCGGGACCTCGAGTGGACACCTTGGCCGGGTGGCAGTTTAACAACAGCGGCCTTTGGTGACTGGGTGGAGTCGGACTGCCGGATCGGTGCGACTATCGGTCTACATTTCGCCGTGGTCGCTTCCTACCACTAAGCGGAGCGGAACAAGTGCATGCCCGGGGTGGCAGTTCCACGACTCTCCGGTGATTGCCTCTGCCTTCGACGGTGAGCTGCCCGAACGCCGCCCGTAACTCGCCCTGATTCCTGCGGGCTGCTCCCGGATTTTCGCGGGCGCTGGTCCGTGGTGGGGACGACGGTTGCCTGTGACTACATAACGGATACATTTTTGGTCTGCCTCCGGAACCCTGTTTGCCAGCGACATGGACCTTGATGCGCTTGCCCCTGGGTCCCGGTCCCAATACGGGTTGGACCTACCCGGCGGCCATCTTGTCACGATGAAGTCTACCATCCTGTCCACCAGGTCACAGCAGGAGCGGGAGTGTGCGACTCTGGGGAGCGTAGCGGAGCGATCGCAGAGAGCTGTGCTGGGATACTGTGACCTTCTCGAGGCTCTCGGTGCCCTTCATTCCACCTTGCTTCATGGCGTTTGGGTATTGGGGAGTAGGCTTGATGGTGTGGCATCAGCGTTGGGACAGTTGCGGCCTGCCTGTCCTCAGATACACAGGGACCTCCTGCACTGCACTCAGGATGACAATGTCGGGGCCACCCCTGTGACTAGTGACCAGCTGGAAACTCCGGACAGTCTACTATTGTGTGATCGGCTGGCTGTGGGTCTGATCTGTCCCGGAGGTATTGGACCTGAGTGGGGGGGGGTGGCCTTGTCCGGTGCGCGGCCTCCGGCGACCCGGGGAAAACTCAAGCAACGGTTGTCTACTCTGGCTGATTCCGCCTTCCTGGACCTTGTGTGCAGTGCAGATCCTGGGGCAGCACTGGGAAAGACGTTCCTCCATAATGCTGACTGGGTTGGTACTCAGAGACTTCCACCCCACCGGGGTGCGTCGCTTCCTGGTCGTTTTTGGACGCTCCTTTACCGTGTAGCATTGGACATGGCGCCGGGTCGAGGGGTATGCATGGGCGGATTTGCCAAGAGTGGCCAAGGATAAGAATGATCTTTCAGAGGTGGTCGGCTAATAGGCGGGCGGGCTCGGGGTTGCGTGCTCTCATGGTATAACTGTCGGTATAGTAGGTGCAAAATGCTCCCCATCTTTCTTTGACATGGTCGATTTTGTGTTGCTTACTGTTTGCTTTGGGGGAAACATAATGTGCGGGAGGGAGACGCCGGGGGCATGTTTTGAAGGCCCTCCTCCAGTTTATTAATACTCTCTCTACCCCCCCTTCTGGTGGGGTTCTTTTCTTACTCCTTTTTCCCTGTTTCTTCTATATTTCGGGTCTGGTTCCAGGGCGACAGGCACACTGCTGGGGGGGGGGCCGTACTCATCTGCAGAGGTGCAGGGTGGGGGGTTGGGGGAGGGGATTCTTTAGTCTTTAATCTCTTTTTTCCATGGCCTCCTTTTTCTTCTCTGATTCTTCTTGTTTTCTCTTTTCTGGGATCAGCGTGGTACACCTCCTTTGTTGTGAATCGTTGCCTTTTCATGTGTGCCACAATTTCCGGGGTGTTCTCTGGGCTTTAGGGCAGGGGACTGCAGGCGCAGCTGGGCATGATATTCTTCCCCATCCTGAATTTCCTGTGTCTGCGCCATTGATCCAATAGATTGCTGTTTATTGCTTACGTTTATCATTCTGCCTGCCTCTTATCGCTGTTGAGAAATTGTTCGGCACCTGATCCTTCTGTCTTTTTCCATTATAAAATGAAAACCCTTTTTATCCTGGTGTCCTACCTGCGCTGTTCACTGGACAGACTATATTAGCATGAAGATTCTGCTCCCCGAGGTGCTACCTGTGTTAACATTTGATCTCTGTTGCTCTGACTGCTTAGCGGCCGGCCCCGGGGGGTTGTAGGCCCATACTTGTTATTGATTGAAATGTCAATAAAGGTTTTTAAAAAAAAAAAAAAAAAAAAAAAATTAACATTAAGAAATTACCATTTCTGACCATCTGGAGAAAGTTCGACAGGTCACTCACGGGTCATCGTTTTTCATCAGAAAATTGATTTTTTGGACTGTAGAAAAATGGATTCAATATGTCATTTGGATTTTTCCTCATTTTGAATAACAATTTTTTAAAGCCTCAATGTTACCAAAATTGCTATTTTTACAGACTTTTTCTCCTACTCAGAAGCTTCTATTTCGATCAATTTCAGGCATTAAAATGACTCTAAGCAGACTTGTTTTAGTTCTAAAAGTGATAATTCACATGCAATAGTCATTTACAGTCAAAAAATTAAACATTAAGAAATTACCATTTCTGACCATCTGGAGAAAGTTCGACAGGTCATGGGTCATCGTTTTTCATCAGAAAATTGATTTTTTGGACTGTAGGAAAATTGATTCAAAATGTCATTTGGATTGTGCCTCATGTTGAATAAATACTTTTTAAAGCCTCAATGTTACCAAAATTGCCATTTTTACAGCCTTTTCCTCCTACTCAGAAGCTTCTATTTCGACCAATTTCAGGCATTAAAATGACTCTAAACAGACTTATTTTAGTTCTAAAAGTGATAATTCACATGCAATAGTCATTTACAGTCAAAAAATTAAACCTTAAGAAATTACCATTTCTGACCATCTGGAGAAAGTTCAACAGGTCACGGATCATCCTTTCCCTTCATAAAATTGATTTTTTGGACTGTAGAAAAATTTATTCAAAATGTCATTTGAATTGTGCCTCATGTTGAATAAATACTTTTTAAAGCCTCAATGTGATCAAAATTGCCATTTTTACAGACTTTTTCTCCTACTCATAAGCTTCAATTTCGACCAATTTCAGGCTTTAAAATGACTCTAAACACACTTATTTTAGTTCCAAAAGTGATAATTCACATGCAATAGTCATTTACAGTCTAAAAATTAAACATTAAGAAATTACCATTTCTGACCATCTGGGGAAAGTTCGACAGGTCACGGGTCATCGTTTTTCATCAGAAAATTGATTTTCTGGACTGCAGAAAAATTGATTCAAAATGTCATTTGGATTGTGCCTCATGTTGAATAACTATTTTTTAAAGCCTCAATGTTACCAAAATTGCCATTTTGACAGACTTTTTCTCCTACTCAGAAGCTTCTATTTCGACCAATTTCAGGCATTAAAATGACTCTAAACACACGTATTTTAGTTCTAAAAGTGATCATTCACATGCAATAGTCATTTACAGTCAAAAAATTAAACATTAAAAAATTACCATTCCTGACCATCTGGAGAAAGTTCAACAGGTCACGGATCATCATTTTCCTTCAGAAAATTGATTTTTAGAACTGTAGAAAAATTGATTCAACATGTCATTTGGATTGTGCCTCATGTTAAATAGCTACTTTTTAAAGCCTCAATGTTACCAAAATTGCAATTTTTACAGACTTTTTCTCCTACTCAGAAGCTTCCACTTCTACCATTTTCAGGAATTAAAATGTTTCTTAAAACACTTATTTCAGTTCCAAAAGTGATAATTCACATGCAATAGTCATTTACAGTCAAAAAATTTAACATTAAGAAATTACCATTTCTGACCATCTGGAGAAAGTTCGACAGGTCACTCACGGGTCATCGTTTTTCATCAGAAAATTGATTTTTTTGGACTGTAGAAAAATGGATTCAATATGTCATTTGGATTTTTCCTCATTTTGAATAACAACTTTTTAAAGCCTCAATGTTACCAAAATTGCAATTTTTACAGACTTTTTCTCCTACTCAGAAGCTTCCACTTCTACCATTTTCAGGAATTAAAATGTTTCTTAAAACACTTATTTCAGTTCCAAAAGTGATAATTCACATGCAATAGTCATTTACAGTCAAAAAATTAAACATTAAGAAATTACCATTTCTGACCATCTGGAGAAAGTTCGACAGGTCATGGGTCATCGTTTTTCATCAGAAAATTGATTTTTTGGACTGTAGGAAAATTGATTCAAAATGTCATTTGGATTGTGCCTCATGTTGAATAAATACTTTTTAAAGCCTTAATGTTACCAAAATTGCCATTTTTACAGACTTTTTCTCCTACTCAGAAGCTTCTATTTCGACCAATTTCAGGCATTAAAATGACTCTAAACAGACTTATTTTAGTTCTAAAAGTGATAATTCACATGCAATAGTCATTTACAGTCAAAAAATTAAACCTTAAGAAATTACCATTTCTGACCATCTGGAGAAAGTTCAACAGGTCACGGATCATCCTTTCCCTTCATAAAATTGATTTTTTGGACTGTAGAAAAATGTATTCAAAATGTCATTTGGATTGTGCCTCATGTTGAATAAATACTTTTTAAAGCCTCAATTTGACCAAAATTGCCATTTTTACAGACTTTTTCTCCTACTCATAAGCTTCAATTTCGACCAATTTCAGGCTTTAAAATGACTCTAAACACACTTATTTTAGTTCCAAAAGTGATAATTCACATGCAATAGTCATTTACAGTCTAAAAATTAAACATTAAGAAATTACCATTTCTGACCATCTGGGGAAAGTTCGACAAGTCACGGGTCATCGTTTTTCATCAGAAAATTGATTTTCTGGACTGCAGAAAAATTGATTCAAAATGTCATTTGGATTGTGCCTCATGTTGAATAACTATTTTTTAAAGCCTCAATGTTACCAAAATTGCCATTTTGACAGACTTTTTCTCCTACTCAGAAGCTTCTATTTCGACCAATTTCAGGCATTAAAATGACTCTAAACACACGTATTTTAGTTCTAAAAGTGATCATTCACATGCAATAGTCATTTACAGTCAAAAAATTAAACATTAAAAAATTACCATTCCTGACCATCTGGAGAAAGTTCAACAGGTCAAGGATCATCCTTTTCCTTCAGAAAATTGATTTTTAGAACTGTAGAAAAATTGATTCAACATGTCATTTGGATTGTGCCTCATGTTGAATAGCTACTTTTTAAAGCCTCAATGTTACCAAAATTGCAATTTTTACAGACTTTTTCTCCTACTCAGAAGCTTCCACTTCTACCATTTTCAGGAATTAAAATGTTTCTTAAAACACTTATTTCAGTTCCAAAAGTGATAATTCACATGCAATAGTCATTTACAGTCAAAAAATTTAACATTAAGAAATTACCATTTCTGACCATCTGGAGAAAGTTCGACAGGTCACTCACGGGTCATCGTTTTTCATCAGAAAATTGATTTTTTTGGACTGTAGAAAAATGGATTCAATATGTCATTTGGATTTTTCCTCATTTTGAATAACAACTTTTTAAAGCCTCAATGTTACCAAAATTGCAATTTTTACAGACTTTTTCTCCTACTCAGAAGCTTCCACTTCTACCATTTTCAGGAATTAAAATGTTTCTTAAAACACTTATTTCAGTTCCAAAAGTGATAATTCACATGCAATAGTCATTTACAGTCAAAAAATTAAACATTAAGAAATTACCATTTCTGACCATCTGGAGAAAGTTCGACAGGTCATGGGTCATCGTTTTTCATCAGAAAATTGATTTTTTGGACTGTAGGAAAATTGATTCAAAATGTCATTTGGATTGTGCCTCATGTTGAATAAATACTTTTTAAAGCCTTAATGTTACCAAAATTGCCATTTTTACAGACTTTTTCTCCTACTCAGAAGCTTCTATTTCGACCAATTTCAGGCATTAAAATGACTCTAAACAGACTTATTTTAGTTCTAAAAGTGATAATTCACATGCAATAGTCATTTACAGTCAAAAAATTAAACCTTAAGAAATTACCATTTCTGACCATCTGGAGAAAGTTCAACAGGTCACGGATCATCCTTTCCCTTCATAAAATTGATTTTTTGGACTGTAGAAAAATGTATTCAAAATGTGATTTGGATTGTGCCTCATGTTGAATAAATACTTTTTAAAGCCTCAATTTGACCAAAATTGCCATTTTTACAGACTTTTTCTCCTACTCATAAGCTTCAATTTCAACCAATTTCAGGCTTTAAAATGACTCTAAACACACTTATTTTAGTTCCAAAAGTGATAATTCACATGCAATAGTCACTTACAGTCTAAAAATTAAACATTAAGAAATTACCATTTCTGACCATCTGGGGAAAGTTCGACAAGTCACGGGTCATCGTTTTTCATCAGAAAATTGATTTTCTGGACTGCAGAAAAATTGATTCAAAATGTCATTTGGATTGTGCCTCATGTTGAATAACTATTTTTTAAAGCCTCAATGTTACCAAAATTGCCATTTTGACAGACTTTTTCTCCTACTCAGAAGCTTCTATTTCGACCAATTTCAGGCATTAAAATGACTCTAAACACACGTATTTTAGTTCTAAAAGTGATCATTCACATGCAATAGTCATTTACAGTCAAAAAATTAAACATTAAAAAATTACCATTCCTGACCATCTGGAGAAAGTTCAACAGGTCACGGATCATCCTTTTCCTTCAGAAAATTGATTTTTAGAACTGTAGAAAAATTGATTCAACATGTCATTTGGATTGTGCCTCATGTTGAATAGCTACTTTTTAAAGCCTCAATGTTACCAAAATTGCAATTTTTACAGACTTTTTCTCCTACTCAGAAGCTTCCACTTCTACCATTTTCAGGAATTAAAATGTTTCTTAAAACACTTATTTCAGTTCCAACAGTGATAATTCACATGCAATAGTCATTTACAGTCAAAAAATTTAACATTAAGAAATTACCATTTCTGACCATCTGGAGAAAGTTCGACAGGTCACTCACGGGTCATCGTTTTTCATCAGAAAATTGATTTTTTAGACTGTAGAAAAATGGATTCAATATGTCATTTGGATTTTTCCTCATTTTGAATAACAATTTTTTAAAGCCTCAATGTTACCAAAATTGCTATTTTTACAGACTTTTTCTCCTACTCAGAAGCTTCTATTTCGATCAATTTCAGGCATTAAAATGACTCTAAGCAGACTTATTTTAGTTCTAAAAGTGATAATTCACATGCAATAGCAATTTACAGTCTAAAAATTAAACATTAAGAAATTACCATTTCTGACCATCTGGGGAAAGTTCGACAGGTCACAGGACATCGTTTTTCATCAGAAAATTGATTTTCTGGACTGCAGAAAAATTGATTCAAAATGTCATTTGGATTGTTCCTCATGTTGAATAACTAGTTTTTAAAGCCTCAATGTGACCAAAATTGCAATTTTTACAGACTTTTTCTCTTACCCAGAAGCTTTCACTTCTACCATTTTCCAGAATTAAAATGTTTCTAAAAACACTTATTTTAGTTCCAAAACTGATAATTCACATGCAATAGTAATTTACAGTCAAAAAAATTAAACATTAAGAAATTACCATTTCTGACCATCTGGAGAAAGTTCGACAGGTCATGAGTCATCGTTTTTCATCAGAAAATTGATTTTTTGGACTGTAGAAAAATTGATTCAACATGTCATTTGGATTGTGCCTCATGTTGAATAGCTACTTTTTAAAGCCTCAATGTTACCAAAATTGCAATTTTTACAGACTCTTTCTCCTACTCAGAAGCTTCCACTTCTACCATTTTCAGGAATTAAAATGTTTCTAAAAACACTTATTTTAGTTCCAAAATGATAATTCACATGCAATAGTCATTTACAGTCAAAAAATTAAACATTAAGGAATTACCATTTCTGACCATCTGGAGAAAGTTCAACATGTCACGGGTCATCGTTTTTCATCAGAAAATTGATTTTCTGGACTATAGAAAAATTGATTCAAAATGTCATTTGGATTGTGCCTCATGTTGAATAACTATTTTTTAAAGCCTGAATGTTACCAAAAATGCCATTTTTACAGACCTTTTCTCCTACTCAGAAGCTTCTATTTCGACCAATTTGAGGCATTAAAATGACTCTAAACACACTTATTTTAGTTATAAATATGATAATTCACATGCAATAGTCATTTACAGACGAAAAAATGAAACATTAAAAAATTACCATTTCTGACCATCTGGAGAAAGTTCAACATGTCACGGGTCATTGTTTTACATCAGAAAATTGATTTTTTGGACTGTAGAATAATTGATTCAAAATGTCATGTGGATTGTGCCTCATGTTGAATAAATACTTTTTAAAGCCTCAATGTGACCAAAATTGCCATTTTTACAGACTTTCTCTCCAACTCAGAAGCTTCTATTTCGACCATTTTCAGGAATTATAATGTTTCTAAAAACACTTATTTTAGTTCCAATAGTGATAATTCACATGCAATAGTCATTTACAGTCAAAAAATTAAATATTAAAAAATTAACATTTCTGACCATCTGGAGAAAGATCGACAGGTCACGGGTCATCGTTTTTCATAAGAAAATTGATTATCTGCACTGCAGAAAAAGTGATTCAAAATGTTATTTGGATTGTGCCTCATGTTGAATAACTATTTTTTAAAGCCTCAATGTTACCAAAATTGCCATTTTTACAGACTTTTTCTCCTACTCAGGAGCTTCTATTTTGACCAATTTCAGGCATTAAAATGACTCTAAACACACTTATTTTAGTTCCAAAAGTTATAATTCACATGCAATAGTCATTTTCAGTCAAAAAATGAAACATAAAGAAATTACCATTTCTGACCATCTGGAGAAAGTTCGACAGGTCACGGGTCATCGTTTTTCATCAGAAAATTGATTTTCTGGACTGCAGAAAAATTGATTCAAAATGTCATTTGGATTGTGCCTCATCTTGAATAACTATTTTTTAAAGCCTCAATGTTACCAAAATCGCCATTTTTACAGACTTCTTCTCCTACTCAGAAGCTTCTATTTCGACCAATTTCAGGCATTAAAATGACTCTAAACACACTTATTTTAGTTCCAAAAGTTATAATTCACATGCAATAGTAATTTTCAGTCAAAAAATTAAACATAAAGAAATTACCATTTCTGACCATCTGGAGAAAGTTCGACAAGTCACGGGTCATCGTTTTTCATCAGAAAATTGATTTTCTGGACTGCAGAAAAATTGATTCAAAATGTCATTTGGATTGTGCCTCATGTTGAATAACTATTTTTTAAAGCCTCAATGTTACCAAAATTGCCATTTTGACAGACTTTTTCTCCTACTCAGAAGCTTCTATTTCGACCAATTTCAGGCATTAAAATGACTCTAAACACACGTATTTTAGTTCTAAAAGTGATCATTCACATGCAATAGTCATTTACAGTCAAAAAATTAAACATTAAAAAATTACCATTCCTGACCATCTGGAGAAAGTTCAACAGGTCACGGATCATCCTTTTCCTTCAGAAAATTGATTTTTAGAACTGTAGAAAAATTGATTCAACATGTCATTTGGATTGTGCCTCATGTTGAATAGCTACTTTTTAAAGCCTCAATGTTACCAAAATTGCAATTTTTACAGACTTTTTCTCCTACTCAGAAGCTTCCACTTCTACCATTTTCAGGAATTAAAATGTTTCTTAAAACACTTATTTCAGTTCCAAAAGTGATAATTCACATGCAATAGTCATTTACAGTCAAAAAATTTAACATTAAGAAATTACCATTTCTGACCATCTGGAAAAAAATTCGACAGGTCACTCACGGGTCATCGTTTTTCATCAGAAAATTGATTTTTTAGACTGTAGAAAAATGGATTCAATATGTCATTTGGATTTTTCCTCATTTTGAATAACAATTTTTTAAAGCCTCAATGTTACCAAAATTGCTATTTTTACAGACTTTTTCTCCTACTCAGAAGCTTCTATTTCGATCAATTTCAGGCATTAAAATGACTCTAAGCAGACTTATTTTAGTTCTAAAAGTGATAATTCACATGCAATAGCAATTTACAGTCTAAAAATTAAACATTAAGAAATTACCATTTCTGACCATCTGGGGAAAGTTCGACAGGTCACAGGACATCGTTTTTCATCAGAAAATTGATTTTATGGACTGCAGAAAAATTGATTCAAAATGTCATTTGGATTGTTCCTCATGTTGAATAACTAGTTTTTAAAGCCTCAATGTGACCAAAATTGCAATTTTTACAGACTTTTTCTCTTACCCAGAAGCTTTCACTTCTACCATTTTCCAGAATTAAAATGTTTCTAAAAACACTTATTTTAGTTCCAAAAGTGATAATTCACATACAATAGTAATTTACAGTCAAAAAATTAAACATTAAGAAATTACCATTTCTGACCATCTGGAGAAAGTTCGACAGGTCATGAGTCATCGTTTTTCATCAGAAAATTGATTTTTTGGACTGTAGAAAAATTGATTCAACATGTCATTTGGATTGTGCCTCATGTTGAATAGCTACTTTTTAAAGCCTCAATGTTACCAAAATTGCAATTTTTACAGACTCTTTCTCCTACTCAGAAGCTTCCACTTCTACCATTTTCAGGAATTAAAATGTTTCTAAAAACACTTATTTTAGTTCCAAAATGATAATTCACATGCAATAGTCATTTACAGTCAAAAAATTAAACATTAAGGAATTACCCTTTCTGACCATCTGGAAAAAAATTCGACAGGTCACTCACGGGTCATCGTTTTTCATCAGAAAATTGATTTTTTAGACTGTAGAAAAATGGATTCAATATGTCATTTGGATGTTTCCTCATTTTGAATAACAATTTTTTAAAGCCTCAATGTTACCAAAATTGCTATTTTTACAGACTTTTTCTCCTACTCAGAAGCTTCTATTTCGACCAATTTCAGGCATTAAAATGACTCTAAACACACTTATTTTAGTTCCAAAAGTGATAATTCACATGCAATAGTCATTTACAGTCTAAAAATTAAACATTAAGAAATTACCATTTCTGACCATCTGGGGAAAATTCGACAGGTCACGGGTCATCGTTTTTCATCAGAAAATTGATTTTCTGGACTGCAGAAAAATTAATTCAATATGTCATTTGGATTGTGCCTCATGTTGAATAAATACTTTTTAAAGCCTCAATGTGACCAAAATTGCCATTTTTACAGAGCTTTTCTCCTACTCAGAAGCTTCAATTTCGACCAATTTCAGGCTTTAAAATGACTCTAAACACACTTATTTTAGTTCCAAAAGTGATAATTCACATGCAATAGTCATTTACAGTCAAAAAATTGAACATTAAAAAATTACCATTTCTGACCATCTGGAGAAAGTTCGACAGGTTACGGGTCATCGTTTTTCATCAGAAAATTGATTTTCTGGACTGCAGAAAAATTGATTCAAAATGTCATTTGGATTGTGCCTCATGTTGTATAACTATTTTTTAAAGCCTCAATGTTACCAAAATTGACATTTTTACATACTCTTTCTCCTACTCAGAAACCTCTTTTTTGACCAATTTCAGGCATTAAAATGCCTCTAAAAACACTTATTTTAGTTCCAAAAGTGATAATTCACATGCAATAGTCATTTACAGTCAAAAATCATAAACATCAAAAAATTACCATTTCTAACCATCTGGAGAAAGTTCGAAAGGTCACGGTTCATCGTTTTTCATCAGAAAATGGATTTTTTGGACTGTAGAAAAATTGATTCAAAATGTCATTTGGATTGTGCCTCATGGTGAATAAGTACTTTTTAAAGCCTCAATGTGACCATAATTGCTATTTTACAGACTGTGTCTCCTACTCAGATGCTTCTATTTTGACCAAGTTCAGGCATTAAAATGATTCTAAACACATTTATTTTAGTTCCAAAAGTGATAATTCACATGCAATAGTCATTTACAGTCAAAAAACTGAAACATTAAAAAATTACCATTTCTGACCATCTGGAGAAAGTTCAACATGTCACGGGTCATTGTTTTTCATCAGAAAATTGATTTTCTGGACTATAGAAAAATTGATTCAAAATGTCATTTGGATTGTGCC
This sequence comes from Triturus cristatus, assembly GCF_964204655.1. Classification (NCBI taxonomy): domain Eukaryota; kingdom Metazoa; phylum Chordata; class Amphibia; order Caudata; family Salamandridae; genus Triturus; species Triturus cristatus. Next base: position 204,060,217 of record NC_140588.1, on the reverse strand, counting down.
TCATGTTGAATAACTAGTTTTTAATGCCTCTATGTGGCCAAAATTGCAATTTTTACAGACTTTTTCTCTTACTCAGAAGCTTCCTTTTCTACCATTTTCAGGAATTAAAATGTTTCTAAAAATACTAATTTTAGTTCCAAAAGTGATAATTCACATGCAATAGTCATTTACAGTCAAAAAATTAAACATTAAGAAATTACCATTTCTGACCATCTGGAGAAAGTTCGACAGGTCACGGGTCATCGTTTTTCATCAGAAAATTGATTTTTTGGACTGTAGAATAATTGATTCAAAATGTCATTTGGATTGTGCCTCATGTTGAATAAATACTTTTTAAAGCCTCAATGTGACCAAAATTGCCATTTTTACAGACTTTTTCTCCTACTCAGATGCTTCAATTTTGACCAATTTCAGGCTTTAAAATGACTCTAAACACACTTATTTTAGTTCCAAAAGTGATAATTCACATGCAATAGTCATTTACAGTCAAAAAACTTAAACATTAAGAAATTACCATTTCTGACCATCTGGAGAAAGTTCAACAGGTCACGAGTCATCGCTTTTCATCAGAAAATTGATTTTTTGGACTGTAGAAAAATTGATTCAAAATATCATTTGGATTGTGCCTCATGTTGAATAAATACTTTTTAAAGCCTCAATGTGACCAAGATTGCCATTTTTACAGACTTTTTCTCCTACTCAGAAGCATCAATTTCAACCAGTTTCAGGCTTTAAAATGACCTAAACACACTTATTTTAGTTCCAAAAGTGATAATTCACATGCAATAGTCATTTACAGTCTAAAAATGAAACATTAAGAAATTACCATTTCTGACCATATGGGGAAAGTTCGACAGGTCACGGGTCATCGTTTTTCATCAGAAAATTGATTTTCTGGACTGCAGAAAAATTGATTCAAAATGTCATTTGGATTGTGCCTCATGTTGAATAACTATTTTTTAAAGCCTCAATGTTACCAAAATTGCCATTTTTACAGACTTTTTCTCCTACTCAGAAGCTTCAATTTCAACTAATTTCAGGCTTTAAAATGACTCTAAACACACTTATTTTAGTTCCAAAAGTTATAATTCACATGCAATAGTCACTTTCAGTCAAAAAATTAAACATTAAAAAATTACCATTTTTGACCATCTGGAGAAAGTTCGACAGTTCACGGATCATCCTTTTCCTTCAGAAAATTGATTTTTAGGACTGTAGAAAAATGGATTCAACATGTCATTTGGATTGTGCCTCATGTTGAATAAATACTTTTTAAAGCCTCAATGTTACCAAAATTGCAATTTTTACAGACTTTTTCTCCTACTCAGAAGCTTCCACTTCTACCATTTTCAGGAATTAAAATGTTTCTAAAAACACTTATTTTAGTTCCAAAAGTGATAATTCACATGCAATAGTTATTTACAGTCCAAAAATTAAACATTAAGAAATTACCATTTCTGACCATCTGGAGAAAGTTCGACAGGTCAAGGGTCATCATTTTTCATCAGAAAATTGATTTTTTGGACTGTAGAAAAATTGATTCAAAATGTCATTTTGATTGTGCCTCATGTTGAATAACTACTTTTTAAAACCTTAATGTGACCAAAATTGTCATTTTTACAGACTTGTGCCTCATGTTGAATAACTATTTTTTAAAGCCTCAATGTTAACAAAATTGCCATTTTTACAGACTTTTTCTCCTACTGAGAAGCTTCTATTTCGACCAATTTCAGGCATTAAAATGACTCTAAACACACTTATTTTAGTTTCAAAAGTGATAATTCATATGCAATAGACATTTACAGTAAAAAAATTAAACATTAAAAAATTACCATTTCTGACCATCTGGAGAAAGTTCGACAGGTCAAGGGTCATCATTTTTAATCAGAAAATTGATTTTTTGGACTGTAGAAAAATTGATTCAAAATGTCATTTGGATTGTGCCTCATGTTGAATAACTACTTTTTAAAGCCTCAATGTGACCAAAATTGCCATATTTACAGACTTTTTCTCCTACTCAGAATCTTCTATTTCGACCAATTGCAGGCATTAAAATGACTCTAAACACACCTTTTTTAGTTCCAAAAGTGATAATTCATATGCAATAGATATTTACAGGAAAAAAACTTAAACATTAAAAAATTACCATTTCTGACCATCTGGAGAAAGTTCGACAGGTCAAGGGTCATCGTTTTTCTTCAGAAAATTGATTTTTTGGGAATGTAGAAAAATTGATTCAAAATGTCATTTGGATTGTGCTTCATTTTGAATAACTAGTTTTTACAGCCTCAATGTGACCAAATTTGCCATTTTTACAGACTTTTTCTCCTACTCAGAAGCTTCTATTTCGACCAATTTCAGGCATTAAAATGACTCTAAACACACTTATTTTAGTTCCAAAAGTTAGAATTCACATGCAATAGTCATTTTCAGTCAAAAAACTTAAACATTAAGAAATTACCATTTCGGACCATCTGGAGAAAGTTTGACAGGTCACAGGTCATCGTTTTTCATCAGAAATTTAATTTTTTGGACTGTAGAAAAATTGATTCAACATGTCATTTCGATTGTGCCTCATGGTGAATAAATACTTTTTAACAGCATCAATGTGACCATAATTGCTATTTTACAGACTTTTTCTCCTACTCAGAAGCTTCTATTTCGACCAATTTCAGGCATTAAAATGATTCTAAACACATTTATTTTAGTTCCAAAAGTGATAATTCACATGCAATAGTCATTTACAGTCAAAAAATGAAACATTAAAAAATTACCATTTCTGACCATCTGGAGAAAGTTCAACATGTCACGGGTAATCATTTTTCATCAGAAAATTGATTTTCTGGACTATAGAAAAATTGATTCAAAATGTCATTTGGATTGTGCCTCATGTTGAATAACTAGTTTTTAAAGCCTCAATGTGACCAAAATTGCAATTTTTACAGACTTTTTCTCTTACTCAGAAGCTTCCACTTCTACCATTTTCAGGAATTAAAATGTTTCTAAAAACACTTATTTTAGTTCCAAAAGTGATAATTCACATGCAATAGTCATTTACAGTCAAAAACATAAACATCAAAAAATTACCATTTCTAACCATCTGGAGAAAGTTCGAAAGGTCACGGTTCATCGTTTTTCATCAGAAAATGGATTTTTTGGACTGTAGAAAAATTGATTCAAAATGTCATTTGGATTGTGCCTCATGGTAAATAAGTACTTTTTAAAGGCTCAATGTGACCATAATTGCTATTTTACAGACTGTTTCTCCTACTCAGAAGCTTCTATTTCGACCAAGTTCAGGCATTAAAATGATTCTAAACACATTTATTTTAGTTCCAAAAGTGATAATTCACATGCAATAGTCATTTACAGTCAAAAAACTGAAACATTAAAAAATTACCATTTCTGACCATCTGGAGAAAGTTCAACATGTCACGGGTCATTGTTTTTCATCAGAAAATTGATTTTCTGGACTGCAGAAAAATTGATTCAAAATGTCATTTGGATTGTGCCTCATGTTGAATAACTATTTTTTAAAGCCTCAATGTTACCAAAATTGACATTTTTACAGACTCTTTCTCCTACTCAGAAACCTCTTTTTTGACCAATTTCAGGCATTAAAATGCCTCTAAACACACTTATTTTAGTTCCAAAAGTGATAATTCACATGCAATAGTCATTTACAGTCAAAAAACATAAACATAAAAAAATTACCATTTCTAACCATCTGGAGAAAGTTCGAAAGGTCACGGTTCATCGTTTTTCATCAGAAAATGGATTTTTTGGCTGTAGAAAAATTGATTCAAAATGTCATTTGGATTGTGCCTCATGGTGAATAAGTACTTTTTAAAGCCTCAATGTGACCATAAATGCTATTTTACAGACGGTTTCTCCTACTCAGAAGCTTCTATTTCGACCAAGTTCAGGCATTAAAATGATTCTAAACACATTTATTTTAGTTCCAAAAGTGATAATTCACATGCAATAGTCATTTACAGTCAAAAAACTGAAACATTAAAAAATTACCATTTCTGACCATCTGGAGAAAGTTCAACATGTCACGGGTCATTGTTTTTCATCAGAAAATTGATTTTCTGGACTATAGAAAAATTGATTCAAAATGTCATTTGGATTGTGCCTCATGTTGAATAACTGGTTTTTAATGCCTCAATGTGACCAAAATTGCAATTTTTACAGACTTTTTCTCTTACTCAGAAGCTTCCTTTTCTACCATTTTCAGGAATTAAAATGTTTCTAAAAACACTCATTTTAGTTCCAAAAGTGATAATTCACATGCAATTGTCATTTACAGTCAAAAAATTAAACATTAAGAAATTACCATTTTTGACCATCTGGAGAAAGTTCGACAGGTCACGGGTCATCGTTTTTCATCAGAAAATTGATTTTTTGGACTGTAGAATAATTGATTCAAAATGTCATTTGGATTGTGCCTCATGTTGTATAAATACTTTTTAAAGCCTCAATGTGACCAAAATTGCCATTTTTACAGACTTTTTCTCCTACTCAGAAGCTTCTATTTCGACCATTTTCAGGAATTAAAATGTTTCTAAAAACACTTATTTTAGTTCCAATAGTGATAATTCACATGAAATAGTCATTTACAGTCAAAAAATTAAACATTAAGAAATTACCATTTCTGACCATCTGGAGAAAGTTCGACAGGTCACGGGTCATCGTTTTTCATCAGAAAATTTATTTTCTGGACTGCAGAAAAATTGATTCAAAATGTCATTTGGATTGTGCCTCATCTTGAATAACTATTTTTTAAAGCCTCAATGTTACCAAAATCGCCATTTTTACAGACTTTTTCTCCTACTCAGAAGCTTCTATTTCGACCAATTTCAGGCATTAAAATGACTCTAAACACACTTATTTTAGTTCCAAAAGTGATAATTCACATGCAATAGTCATTTACAGTCAAAAAATTAAACATTAAAAAATTACCATTTCTGACCATCTGGAGAAAGTTCGACAGGTCAAGGGTCATCATTTTTCATCAGAAAATTGATTTTTAGGACTGTAGAAAAATTGATTCAAAATGTCATTTGGATTGTGCCTCATGTTGAATAACTACTTTTTAAAACCTTAATGTGACCAAAATTGAAATTTTTACAGACTTGTGCCTCATGTTGAATAACTATTTTTTGAAGCCTCAATGTTAACAAAATTGCCATTTTTACAGACTTTTTCTCCTACTCAGAAGCTTCTATTTCGACCAATTTCAGGCATTAAAATGACTCTAAACACACTTATTTTAGTTCCAAAAGTGATAATTCACATGCAATAGTCATTTACAGTCAAAAAATTAAACATTAAAAAATTACCATTTCTGACCATCTGGAGAAAGTTCGACAGGTCACGGGTCATCATTTTTCATCAGAAAATAGATTTTTTTGAACTGTAGAAAAATTGATTCAAAATGTCATTTGAATTGAGCCTCATGTTGAATAGCTACTTTTTAATTCCTCAATGTGACCAAAATTGCCATTTTTACAGACTTTTTCTCCTACTCAGAAGCTTCAATTTTGACCAATTTCAGGCTTTAAAATGACTCTAAACACACGTATTTTAGTTCTAAAAGTGATCATTCACATGCAATAGTCATTTACAGTCAAAAAATTAAACATTAAAAAATTACCATTCCTGACCATCTGGAGAAAGTTCAACAGGTCACGGATCATCCTTTCCCTTCATAAAATTGGTTTTTAGGACTGTAGAAAAATGGATTCAACATGTCATTTGGATTGTGCCTCATGTTGAATAACTAGTTTTTAAAGCCTCAATGTGACCAAAATTGCAATTTTTACAGACTTTTTCTCTTACCCAGAAGCTTCCACTTCTACCATTTTCCGGAATTAAAATGTTTCTAAAAACACTTATTTTAGTTCCAAAAGTGATAATTCACATGCAATAGTCATGTACAGTCTAAAAATTAAACATTAAGAAATTACCATTTCTGACCATCTGGAGAAAGTTCGACAGGTCATGGGTCATCGTTTTTCATCAGAAAATTCATTTTTTGGACTGTAAGAAAATTGATTCAAATGTCATTTGGATTGTGCCTCATGTTGAATAAATACTTTTTAAAGCCTCAATGTTACCAAAATTGCCATTTTTACAGACTTTTTCTCCTACTCAGAAGCTTCTATTTCGACCAATTTCAGGCATTAAAATGACTCTAAACAGACTTATTTTAGTTCTAAAAGTGATAATTCACATGCAATAGTCATTTACAGTCTAAAAATTAAACATTAAGAAATTACCATTTCTGACCATTTGGGGAAAGTTCGACAGGTCACGAGTCATCGTTTTTCATCAGAAAATTGATTTTCTGGACTGCAGAAAAATTGATTCAAAATGTCATTTGGATTGTGCCTCATGTTGAATAACTATTTTTTAAAGCCTCAATGTTACCAAAATTGCCATTTTTACAGACTTTTTCTCCTACTCAGAAGCTTCTATTTCGAACAATTTCAGGCATTAAAAGGATTCTAAACACACTTATTTTAGTTCCAAAAGTTATAATTCACATGCAATAGTTATTTACAGTCAAAAAATTTAACATTAAGAAATTGCCATTTCTGACCATCTGGAGAAAGTTCGACAGGTCACGGGTCATCGTTTTTCATCAGAAAATTGATTTTTTGGACTGTAGAAAAATGGATTCAAAATGTCATTTGGATTGTTCCTCATTTTGAATAACATTTTTTAAAGCCTCAATGTTACCAAAATTGCCATTTTTACAGACTTTTTCTCCTACTCAGAAGCTTCTATTTCGAACAATTTCAGGCTTTAAAATTACTCTAAACACACTTATTTTAGTTCCAAAAGTCATAATTCACATGCAATAGTCATTTGCAGTCTAAAAATTAAACATAAAAAAATTACCATTTCTGACCATCTGGAGAAAGTTCGCAGGTCACGGATCATCCTTTTCCTTCAGAAAATTGATTTTTAGGACTGTAGAAAAATGGATTCAACATGTCATTTGGATTGTGCCTCATGTTGAATAGCTACTTTTTAAAGCCTCAATGTTACCAAAATTGCAATTTTTACAGACTTTTTCTCCTACTCAGAAGCTTCCACTTCTACCATTTTCAGGAATTAAAATGTTTCTAAAAACACTTATTTTAGTTCCAAAAGTGATATTCCACATGCAATAGTCATTTACAGTAAAAAAATTAAACATTAAAAAATTACCATTTCTGACCATCTGGAGAAAGTTCGACAGGTCAAGGTTCATCATTTTTAATCAGAAAATTGATTTTTTGGACTGTAGAAAAATTGATTCAAAATGTCATTTGGATTGTGCCTCATGTTGAATAAATACTTTTTAAAGCCTCAATGTGACCAAAATTGCCATTTTTACAGAATTTGGTGCCAATCACGATCCTGTAAAAACCGGGTACGAACCGTCGGACGGAGCATATTCTCCGTCCGACGGTCTTACAAATATACAAACATGGAAGTACGATTCGCACGGAAATACAATTTCCGTACGAATCGTACAAAACCCCGACCGACGAAAATAAACACACAAATGTGATCCGGGAAAGCGCCGACGTGACGTCGGGATGCACGCAGCCTGCCATTCACGAACCAGGAAGTACGATTCGCACCGACGTCATCCCGCACGGACAATATTTTCCGGCAGCCAAAAACTGCCGGGAAATCAGGACGACGCGAACAAGGAGTACCTGCATGCGACGGACAGACATGGACCCGAACCTACGTGTCATCCCGGCTCTCATAGCAGTCGACCTCCTCTACCGGTTACGACGCAGACACCGCAGAAGGTCAGAACAACAAAGGGAGGGGGGAAAGGGGGGGCAGGAGCAGGGGCAGGCCACAAAACCCCCACCAAAGTCACACAGCACACATGCCCTGGACATACCTGAACCCCAGGCCCTGGTCACTACGAGGGGGTGGGGGCGTGTCCAGCAAAGCCAGCGTCCGCCACAACGGAAGTGCTTGACGAACTGGCAACACAACAATACAGGTACGTCTCGTACCCACGCCTTAAGAGCGTGGGTACGAGTCGTACCCCGCCCACACCTACGTCACCCCAACAACGGCTGTACCCACGTGGCAAAGGCCTGGGTACGGCCCGCACAAGCATTCCATAGCATGGGTACGGATATGTACGGACCCTACCCCCACCCCCGTATGCATGGAGCGTACCCCCTACCCCAACAGTGTAAGTATGACCCGTACCACCACCCGCGTACGTATGGAGCATACACCCACCCCAACAGTGTAAGTACGACCCCTACACTCACCCGCGTACGTATGGAGTGTACCCCCACCCCAACCGTGGATGTACGACCCGTACCCCCACCCGTGTATGTACGGAGCGTACCCCCACCCCAACAGTGTAAGTACGACCCGTACCCTCACCCGCGTATGTATGGAGCGTACCCCCACCCCAACCATGGATGTACGACCCGTACCCCCACCCGTGTATGTACGGACCGTACCCCCACCCCAACAGTGTAAGTACGACCCCTACACTCACCCGCGTATGTATGGAGCGTACCCCCACCCCAACAGTGTAAGTACAACCCCTACACTCACCCGCGTACGTATGGAGCGTACCCCCCACCCCAACAGTGTAAGTACGACCCGTACCCTCACCCGCGTACGTATGGAGCGTACCCCCCACCCCAACAGTGTAAGTACGACCCGTAGCCTCACCCGCATACGTATGGAGCATACCCCCACCCCAACAGTGTAAGTACGACTCGTACCCTCACCCGCGTATGCATGGAGCGTACCCCCATGCCAACAGTGTACGTACGGACCGTACCCCCACCTCGTATGCATGGAGCAAACCCACACCCGTGTATGTTCTAAGCGTACATATCGTGAAATAGGAGGGTTGGGTGCAGAGTCCTCCCAGCAGTGCCCAGACACAGGAGGGGTGGGTGCCTAACACTCCCAGCAGTGCCCAGTCACAAGAGGGGTGTGTGCAGAGTCCTCCCAGCAGTGCCCAGACACTGGAGGGGTGGGTGCCTAACACTCCCAGCAGTGCCCAGACACAGGAGGGGTGTGTGCAGAGTCCTCCCAGCAGTGCCCAGACACAGGAGGGGTGGGTGCCTAACACTCCCAGCAGTGCCCAGTTACAAGAGGGGTGTGTGCAGAGTCCTCCCAGCAGTGCCCAGACACAGGAGGGGAGGGTGCCTAACACTCCCAGCAGTGCCCAGACACAGGAGGGGTGTGTGCAGAGTCCTCCCAGCAGTGCCCAGACACAGGAGGAGTGGGTGCCTAACACTCACAGCAGTGCCCAGACACAGGATGGGTGGGTGCAGAGTCCACCCAGCAGTGCCCAGACACAGGAGGGGTGTGTGCAGAGTCCTCCCAGCAGTGCCCAGACACAGGAGGGGTGTGTGCAGAGTCCTCCCAGCAGTGCCCAGACACAGGAGGGGTGTGTGCAGAGTCCTCCCAGCAGTGCCCAGACACAGGAGGGGTGTGTGCAGAGTCCTCCAAGCAGTGCCCATACACAGGAGGGGTGTGTGCAGAGTCCTCCCAGCAGTGCCCAGACACAGGAGGGGTGGGTGCCTAACACTCCCAGCAGTGCCCAGTCACAAGAGGGGTGTGTGCAGAGTCCTCCCAGCAGTGCCCAGACACAGGAGGGGTGGGTGCCTAACACTCCCAGCAGTGCCCAGACACAGGAGGGGTGTGTGCAGAGTCCTCCCAGCAGTGCCCAGACACAGGAGGGGTGGGTGCCTAACACTCACAGCAGTGCCCAGACACAGGAGGGGTGGGTGCCCAACACTCCCAGCAGTGCCCAGTCACAGGAGGGGTGGATGCAGAGTCCACCCAGCAGTGCCCAGACACAGGAGGGGTGTGTGCAGAGTCCTCCCAGCAGTGCCCCTGCAAAGAAAAGGGTGGAGTACCCACAGATCCAATGCCCACAAATGTCAGTCAGGTGCACAAAGATCCTGCAGTACATGTACCACATGTGTGCGAGGCTGGGAGTATACACATGCATAGCGCCAAAAAGAAAACATGTACACATGAAGTCATGACAACAGTCTACATACACAAGTACAGTGACCACCAAGGACGCCACGAATGATGCAGGTGGAGACATCGCTCAGCATGCATGGCCCAAGTGTAACGAGTCCATCACACACCCAGCCAATGTAGACACAGCTCAGCACCACATATTGGAAAGACCCTGCAGGGAAGATGTCAGGTTACACAGAGGAAGGGACACACCTTGGGACGATGTCACCATGCAGTAACTGCTTACATGAACAAAGTTATGTAGCCAACAGCTTGTGATGGCACACAGATACCAGGATCCACCCTATGACCAGCACAAGACGACAATTCCCACACACCCAACACATTATCACCACCCAAAATAATGGGGCAGGTCGACCAACCGCAGTACCAGACAGACAGTAGTGTACTAAGGAAAAATAAAGTGCTTTATTCAGCATCCAAAAATAAGTTTGTCCCTTCAAAGTTCAAAATGTACAATGCCCATAGGGTAATCCAAAGTTCGAATCCAGGTGGGGGACACAGTGGGACATGTGTCCCCTAGCTTGCCTGCACAGTCAGACTCCTTCGTCTTCCAGAGCAGGGAGGGCATCATGTGGGGGGGAAGGACCAGGCACCGCAGAGACATGAGGGCGAAGGGTAGGCGTCGTGGGTGCAGGGATGGAGGACTCCACCACAGGGGGTGGGGCAGGGCCAAAGGCGGATGCCAGGATGTCGCTGCACACCTTAGCAAGGTCCTCCAGAGACTCCCCTGCACCCGAAGGAACCACAGGCCCCAAGGAGGGGGGGGCGGAGGGATGGGTCGCAGCGCCACTGGGGGAGGGTGTGGACAGGGGGGGGACTCAACCACCCTGACCGGGGACTCCCTTGATCGCTTGCGGGGTGGAGTCACAGTGGGGCTCAGGGACAGAGAGGCCATGAAGGAGTCTTTGCCGGATATGTGGCCAGGAGAGCTGAGGGGAGGGGATTTGGAGGGAGTGGATTGGGTGGAATGCGGACTCCCACTCTGGCTGCGTGGCTTACGTTTGCCCCCCAACCCAGTGGGTGTGCCTACTTCACCCTGTGTGTGCGTGCCAGGAGGTGTGCGTATGACCTTCCCTGCTGGTGTGGTGCCTGTGTCTGTTGTGGTGGGTGCATGCTGATGTCTGGGTGTACGTGGGACAGGCATGGGAGTGGGAAGTGTGGATGGGTCAGGGGTAGGGGGTTGGACGTAGCGCTGCAGGAGACCCACTGCTGCAGTCAGTGTCGAGTCAATGGACCTCAGCAAGTTGCGTTGGTCAGCCTGCGATGAGAAAATGCCCTCCAAGTATGCCTCCATGTTGTTCAGCACTTGGCTGTGGCCATGGAGGACATTAAGCATCGCAGCCTGACCAACCTGCAACTGCCGCTGTATGTCCACAGACTCGGCATTGGCGGCAGCAGTGGAGACCGGGGCAGGGGGTGTGGTGCCTGGCAGGAAGGAGACATGTGGTGACCGGGCACGCTGGGAGGAGACACGAGCAAGTGGGAGGCGGCTGATGGCAATGGAGGGGGCGGGGTGAGATGTTGTGCCGCTGTCAGCTGCTGGTGCAGCCTCCGCCCACTCGGAGAGATCATACTCGGACCCGTCAGCTTCATATTCTGTCGTGCCAGTGGACAGGTCCTCGGCCTCACTCTCCTCCGCCTCAGTTCCACTCAATGTGCCAGCCACGATGTCAACGCTGGCACTGGTGCTCGGTCCCTCCGCTCCGTCTGTGCTCATGTCTCCCTCCGTGTCCCCCGACGATGCTGTGGGCAAGGTGAAGAGACAGCAATTAATCATACACCTGTATACATATGTCACATGAGTCCAATCTACATAGGTTATAGTGCATAGCCTGAAAAGAAAGATCAGTAACATCTACAAAACAAGGTACAGATGTAGGGCATGCAACACACAGTTGGTTGACCCATCATGTCACTGAAAAACCATGGAGAGCATGACGCAATAGCAAATGACATGAAATGGAGTTTGACAGAGGAGCCAGGCCCTGGGGACAATCCAGCACTGCATCTGCACCACACAGCGTTGCCGAAAATAGGGATGAGCAGGGACCATATCCATGAACTTGAGGCACATGCTGCATAGGTAATACTGAAAACATGCCCACCATGACTGGCTCACTGCACCTTGAGTGTATGTCCAGACAAACATCACACACTGGCCAGACCTAGCAAGGAGACATCAGGTTTTGACATGTAGGCTTTGCCCGCACCAACCACCCCCTACATGAGACAATTTGTTGAGACACGGGAAGCACTTACATCTCTTAGTCTGGGTGAAATACACAGGGGCTGCATAAATGCAAGATTGGACACCAAATACCCAAGGTGCGCCTGTCCAAATAATCATGTACAAATGGTCATCATCAGATGATTGTAACAAGACACACAGGCACTGGCCACCGTGAGTATGAACAAGGAAAATCAGGTCAGGCTGTACAGTGGACACTTGTACTACATATTATGTCAATATACATGGTGCCAGGGGACAATGGCACAAAGCACAACCTATGCTGTAGACACTGAGAGTGTCCACATTTTGTGATGACACACATGACACCTATGAAAATATGCCCCAGGGGACAGTAGTGGCCACACAACTCCATGGTCCTGAATGGGAATGACTGTAACACACCCCACCTTCCCTGCACTATGCGTATCGCACACTCATGCACATCATGTCACAGGCCACAACATAGGACATGCGTGCTGTAAGGCATGACACTTGAGAGACTAACTCCCATGTCTGGACTCAGCATCAGTGCCAACTGCCATGGAAACCACAAGTACTGAACTGGACAGGGCAAAGGCAAGGTCCCAAAACCTGTTACACACCACCCCCACACATGATGCTACAGGCATAGTTCACGTGGAGAAAGTGCCAGCCTACATAACCTTGTGAAGGAGTGACTACACACAGACCAGGGAACACATTGCAAGGAGGGGAAGGGAGGCAGGAGAGCACCGCTATACTGTGGGTAACAGGATCTGCACAGCACCTTTAAACCCTGGCAGTGTATCCATGCAACTGTGCACTTACAAATGCTGGTGACACACAACAAACACACAGGTACCTACCCCCTTCCTGCTGCTGCTTCTCCTGTAAGCGCCTGTCCAAGTCTGGAAATACCACCGCCAGCACACGCTTGTGGATGTGGGTCAGACGGCGGCGCCCGCGGTTCTTATGGGTCTCAGGTGAGTCCCCCAGCAGGACCCGTGCGATCCTCCGCGTCCAGCACCGGATATCCTGCCAGCGTTTCCTCACCTGGGCCAGGCGCCGCTTGCGACCCTCCGTCCTCCTCACGGCACTGACGGCGTACATCCATATCTGCTTCTTGGCAGAGGCGCCTACCTGTGAGGAAGAACAAGTGACACTACATCAATACACCTGGCACATGTCACAGAGACACATATTAGAACCAATTTGCTGTTTACAACAAGGCATAGTGTGCATCCAACGCATTGCACCTTTGTCATAGGGACATGATCCTCTGGGGAAGGGCAAAGGCAGTACGTGCCATTGAAAGTACACAGGTGGAATGTGGGCAACAACACAATCAATGATCCAGGCTCACACTGTGCATCACAAGCTACACCAGGATTATGTGCAGCACCTCTAAGCAGTCACATGCCACAGGCCACTGACGCTACCTCAGCAGAGTACACAGACACACACAGGCACAGGACATTCACCTGCCATTGCCAAATGCAGCGACAAACCTCACTCTGCACATGTGCCACTAGACGGGGGGGGCTCACAGGTGTGGGGCTGGCTCTGCACGTCAGACACACAGCACTGCTCCCTGCTCACATCACATGGGCAGGGTATATCCATCCCTCATGCAGCCCGGGTGCCACACTCCACATATGCACCCACCCACATGACAGGGAACTTACACACACACCGATGTCCAGGGTACGAACACATCATGTGGACACTCTCAGCACAGGTACACAGAACTAACACACAACTGTGGGTACAGTCACCTGTCACACTGGGCTGACCACATAATCACATGAGGACTGTAGAGGCTACATTCCCAGGAGGACAAGACAGGCAGAATGTGGCATGTACCATGCAGTGATTGTCACAGTAAACCCAATGCAAGTGAGGACGGCAGACATGCACCACAGCATGCTCTGGCTGGGAGACATCAGGCATTCTCCCCCCCCCTGGGACCCCCCCTACAGTACATAGCATGTGTGTCACACCTAGACAAAATGCCAGAAGTCACAGTCACAAACAAGGGACACAGTCTGTGCTAGTAGACTCTGCACTCACCTGATACCCTGGTCGCCCATACAGCAGGGGGTACTGTGGGAGGATCACATCCAGCAATGCTAGGTTCTCCTCCAGGGTGAAAGGCTGTGACCTCTCCACAGACCTTGACATGGTTCCAGGGAATCAGTAGCAGCAGCTGGGTCGTAGAATCCAAAGATGTGCAGGCAAGTGCTCCCTCATGGGACCTGGCTGCCTTATATCTGCCTTGCTGGCCTGTTTCATGCACAGGAGTACAGAGTGATTGGTCACTCACATTTGCATCCTATGTTTCCTCCAATCCCTTCAAACCTAGCACAGTCAGTGGGTTTTAATTGTTTTTTTTCTTGAGCATGATGTCAACTCCAGAACCACATTGCAACAAAGTAGATTTATTCAAACTGACTTCTGCTGTGCACCTGCTGAAAAAAATTCAAACTTTAAACTTGGTCTCCATGACAACCAGCATGCATGTAGGCCTTTATACTTGTCCCTCATGTGTCCCCTATGTATTTTGGAGTTTCACACACATGTACGGTATGTACCAGGGCCCTGGGGCACCCCAAAAGCATAGCAACGGCCCGTACAGGCGTGTGTACGGTCCGTATCACTATGGGTGTGCTCGCGTATGCGTACCCATAGTGATAGTGAGCGTACAGGCGTGTGTATGGTCCGTATCACTATGGGTACGCATACGTGAGAACACCCATAGTGGTACGGACCGTACACGCGTGCGTACGCTCACTATCACTATGGGTACGCATACGCGAGCACACCCATAGTGATACGGACCGTACACACGCCTGTACGCTCACTATCACTATGGGTGTTCTCGCGTATGCGTACCCATAGTGGTACGGACCGTACACGCGTGCGTACGCTCACTATCACTATGGGTACGCATACGCGAGCACACCCATAGTGATACGGACCGTACACACGCCTGTACGCACACTATCACTATGGGTGTTCTCGCGTATGCGTACCCATAGTGGTACGGACCGTACACACGCCTGTATGCTCACTATCACTATGGGTACGCATACGCGAGCACACCCATAGTGATACGGACCGTACACACGCATGTACGCTCACTATCACTATGGGTGTTCTCGCGTATGCGTACCCATAGTGGTACGGACCGTACACACGCCTGTACGCTCACTATCACTATGGGTACACATACGGCAGCACTCCCATAGTGATAGGGAACGTACACAGGCCCTCTGAGCGAATGTACGGTGCGTTTCACACATCACAGTGGTGACAGGCAGCACACAGGAAGGAATAGGGCTGACATACTTGTCCATGGATGGACATCAAGGCATTGTCTGGGCAGTACTACATGTGTGGGGCACAGGTGTGAAAGGCTGTGATGTGGCACATTACTCCTGAGTCAAGAAGGCACCAGATGTATGATGAGATGCGTACAGATGTCATGTGTGACGGTGCAATGTGTGCCAGGCATGCCCTTCTCTCCTTTGACTTGTGTGCATGTCGTACTGCACACTTGGGATGAGCGTCACTGGCATGGCACAGTCAACAACACACGCAAGTGTCCCCTGATGCCCGCTACAGGGGTTACCACACCAGACATGTCACTACCCACGGTGCACGATGTGTCTATGTCATGTATGTGTGGGGTGTTCCCATTAGCTTGATGTTGTTGCTCCCTCAAAAGCATCAGCTGTTGCAGCAACCAACATGTGTCTGTGTGTAGATGGACATGGCACACTGTTACGCACACCAGGCCACATGTGGTATCGGATGTGAGGTGCGTATGTATGCATGGGACATGGAGTAGCGTCACAAGGACATGTCTGCATCCTCTCAATGAATGTGTGGTGAGTCATTACATGTACACCTTAGTGGCAAGGTGTGTGGGCTGTCCTAGTGTCATGTCATGTGACCTGTGGCTCTAGTGTTCCGCTACCAGCCTCTGAAATCGACATCCTACTTCTGCTGATGTGTTGATGTATGTCACTCCTGTGTTGCGTCTGGCTGTTCACTTACACTGGGACACAGCTAATCCCATGCCATGGCATGTGGAGGTTCACAATCTCCGTGTGTAGCTGGGTCTTGGTAGGAGTGTCACCTGGCAGCCATACGTGTCCAGGGCATGTGGCACATACCTGACTCCGTATGTCGCATATGTGTATTGACAGATTAACATGTGCTCAGTACAAATCAATTGTTGTTGTAGTGCACTCACTCTTCCTTGTCACTTCCAAATTACTGCAGAGCGCCGCCTCTTCCCCGACCAATTCCGGACTTGGCTGACATGCGGGAGAATGACTGTATCAGGTGATACCGCTTCCCCCAACCGTTGATTGAGGAGTTGACAGCGAGGCTGGCACCACACATGCAACCGCTGCACAAGTATCCTACGGCACTGACACCCAAGCTGAAGGTAATGGCAGCCCTACATTTTCTTGCCACGGGTACCTTTCAATATACCATAGCTCATGTTGGTGGCATGTCCCAGAGCATGTTCAGCCGTGTGCTGCATGATTTCTTAGAGGCCATGTTGCTTCACCTGGATGAGTTCATCCATTTCCCAACTCCTGAAGTGTTGACTGGGGTCAAGCGTGGATTCTATGCCCTGGGAGGGATGCCCCATGTCATTGGGTCCATAGATGGGACACATGTGGCTTTGGTACCACCACAGGCACAGGAGGTAGCGTACAGGAATCGCAAGCACTACCACTCCATCAATGCCCTTGTGGTGTGTCTGTCCAACATGGTGATTTCACATGTCTGTGCTCGTTTTCCAGGATCAGCACACGATGCCTACATCATGAGGTGTAGCAGGGTGCCTGAAATGATGACGCAGCTGCGCAACGAACGAGCATGTGTTGTTGGTGGGTACACTCTGTCTGTCCTGTATTTTGCGTAGACTTACAGCACGACGCTTCTCCTGTCCTACTCATGTCCATGTGGTTTCCATGTAGGGGACGCTGGCTATCCCAACATGCCATGGCTGATCACACCTCTCCGCAACCCCATCATGCCGGCCCAGCTCCGCTACAACACCACCCATGGCCGGACAAGGCGAGTGATAGAGAGGACATTTGGCCTTCTGAAGTGCCGATTCAGGTGCCTACACAAGACCGGCGGCGCCCTCCCATATGCCCCGGCAAAGGTCTGCAAAATCTTCATGGTCTGCTGCATGCTGCACAACATGGCAGTTGAGAAAGCTGTGCCACTCATCCTGGATCAAGATGATCAGGACCATCCACCCGTGGAGGACGAAGGGCTTGGCAATGGGGCTAGTGATGTGGAGGATGTGGTTCCGCAAGAGGACATCTGGAGTCGGCTCATACGCCACTTCTTTGCTTAGTGGTGAGTACCAGTGTCTGTGTGTGCACGCATTGGTCCCCGTGTGGCATGTGTTGCGATGTGTGTGTCCATCTGCATGTATGGCACGTGAGTCAGAGGTGTGTGTGGATGTGTCACTGGAGTGATGGTGCCAGTGATGAGTGTATTTCCCCTGTCATAATTGTGACCTAGCATGTTGTCATCCTTACATGTGTCGAGTACATGCACTTGCAAGTGGCTGTGCTTTTTGTGGCTGACTTCTTGTGTGTCTCTCATCCCCAGGTACTTGCGCATACCGTCTGCTGGTTGCATTGTTGTGGCACTGCTATTCGTCATGGACACGTCATCGTGTGCTGACTCAGCGTGACACGCACGGACAAGTTTGGAAGTCTCCTTAGGGTAAGGGATGCATCGGGGTGTATTGGGTGTGGCAGTTGTTTACGATGTTTGCACACTGCCCCTGTCGATGTTTGGTTCCTCTGCAGACATGTCGCATCACCATGGGACACATGACATGCAGCTGGGTACACCTGAATAGATGGTCAGACTTGTTGACGGTCATCTGTGATGGGATTGTGGATTGTGATGATGGCATCAATGTGTGTTACACTGCCCTCGGACACATACGGTTTGCATTGGCTTGACATGGTGTGGGACTTCCACATCAGAGGATCAATGGTGTATGGCAGCCTCTCCGTGAGCAGCAGGGGGTGTTTAGCTGTTAGCCGACACTTGTGTGCCAGTTCCATGGCTATCACGCATTAGTGCTGCAGAAGGGGGGTTCCAGTGTTGGACCCACATGTTACTCCACATGACCTGTTCATGTGTACTCCGAGTTGCCTCTGCATTCCCGAATACATGAATAATAAAGGTGTCCCTATGCCTCCAAGGTGCCTCTTCTCTGTCAATGCTGGTGTGTTGCCACGGTGCATCCGGCATGTCTGGCATGGTTTTCCGTGATAGTGGCTATGTGTCTATGTGTCTATGTGTAGAGTAGCAAGATGCTAGCTGTTTGTGTGGGATTAGACTGTGTATTGTGCATGATGTCCATGACTGTGTGGGTATCGTGACATGTGCCATCCCCATGCATCCAACGTTGGCCAGGCCACCATTCTCTGCATCCACCTGACTCAAGCTTGCAGGACATGGTTCTGCAACCTGTCCACACATACCTGGGTGCCCCCCAGGACACTCCACATGATCCCTGACCTCTGCGCATGGCTGTCGCTGTACTCAATATGTCTGTTGGCACGGTTGTGCGGCCACCCCCTCAGCTGGTTGGGCCCATCACGGGTGTGTATGGTGCTCCATGTCTGTCTTGCCTAATACAATGTGACCCATGTGTGTCCTGTGCCAGACTCAGGCCCCAGGGTGTGGATGGTTGAAGTCATATGAGAACTCAGGCATGGTTAGACTTTACAAGACACATGTAAGGTAATAATGCAAAATGTAGGCATCTTCTCTTCATGGTGTAACTTTTTATTTTGGTTGGGGTACGTGGGGGGGGGTTATGACATGAGGGGCTTTCCGGGTGTGTGGAATCCAAAGTTCACTAGGGGAGTTGGTGTCCTTGCCATTGGAAATCCTCAGAGTCCATGCCACAGTCTTTGTCAACATTGGTCAGACAGTGACCAGCAAGTCCATGTGGCAGAGAATGTCTTTTGCTGCTGTGCTGCTGTTGGTCCAGTGGGCCAGGTGCCAGGCCAGGTGTCCTGGGAGATGGTGCTGTTGCGCTGACCCTCACGGTCTTTTCCGTGGACGACCCGCCCTCCTGCGGGGACCCTCAGAAGCAGGCCGTGACGATGTTTGGGATGCTCCGTTGGATGTCTCCTCCTCCTCCTCATCCCTCCCTGTGGGTGGTGATGTTCTACGCCTGCTGGCACAGGGAGGGTTGCCCATGTTGTCGGCTATCCGACGGAGTGTACTGTGAATTCCCGTGAACACCGTCACGAGCTCAGCCTGTCTGTCCTCCATCCGCCCTTGGTGTCGCAGTAGACAGGCATGTTGCTCCGCATGTTGCTGGGCCTGCTGGGTCTTGATCTCCTCGAGGATGAACACAACCTGGGCCATGCCCGTGGTGTCCTGCCGGTATGTGTCCAGGATGTTTCTGACATGGGAATATACCGGTTCCGCAGCCAACTGGTCAGGCTCGCGCCTCCGCCATCCTCCACTCCCACCACCCCTGCCCACTTGCACCTGGCCTGCCCTTGTGGGCACATCGGGTCTCCGGGACCCCTGAGGGGTGGCATTGGCGTTGTCGCCTGCCTCCTCCTGGGTGCCCGGTACACCGTGTCCCTCCTGGCCAGCCTGGCTGCATTGTGGTGGTGGGGCAGGGATCCTGGGTGTCTCCTGGGATGTGGCAGGAGTGGGGGTGGTGGTTGGCCCAGTTGTACCTGACGCAGGTGCTGCAGGTGGTTGGACACCAGAGGGGCCAGGTTGGTCGGGGTCGGGTTCGTCCACAGAGTGGTGAGAGTCGTCGCTGCCGGTGGGTCCGTCATCCCGCCGAGCCGGGTCCTGTGAGTCTTCCCCCCCAGTGTTGGGGGGTGATCCACGACATTGACCTGTGTGTGAGAGAGACAATGTTATTTTTGTTCCATGCAACATCCATGTTTCATTCGTTTCTAAGTTGGCACATTTCCTCTGGGAATTTGGATATGTCTTGCATTCCACTCACAGTGCACTTGTGCATGGGTATGTCCCTTGGCCACAGCTTTTGCGACTTTACCTATGTGTGGCACAGTCTTACTTGCTGCGTCAATTGTGACTGCAGTCAGCAGTGAAGTAAGCAGGTGTGGCGAGCCATGCATTGGCGCCTTCCGTGTTGCACTGTACGTGGGCACATGGAGTTGTTCCACACACTTAGATAATTCAGGTAGCTGGCGTTGTGCTCGTGCGCAGGTTGAGACATGGCCCTGTGTTTTGCCATGGAGAAGAGGGGGGGGTTCAGGCACTGGCCACCCTTGTCTACATGCACACAGTCCACCTGCTGACGAGCAGACATTCTCTCACCCCACAAGGCTGAATTGGGCTCCCTGTGTGTCCCTTTCTCACTCCCTCTCTGTCCCCCTCTCCCTCCCTCTGTGTGTCAGCCTCCTCCCTCTGTCCGTCTCCCTGTGTCTCCCTCCCTCTCTCTCCCCCTCTCCCTCCCTCGATGTGTCACCCTCTGTCACCTCAGCCCAGCTTCCTAGGCACACACTTTTAGCAGATCTTTGAATGGCCCTTGGCTTGTTGATGTGAGTTTGTTTCTGATCTCCAGGCACCCATTGGGTGTAGTGTCTGTGTCTGCGCTGCTGCTGTGGTGGTGTGTGCTGCCACTCTTTCACAGTGTTGGCTGTTCATTAGCTGCTGTCATGTGCAAAAAGTGCCTTCACCCCCATGTCTTGATGCAAGGCGTCCGCCATTTGCTGGCAAGTCTTTCCTGTGTGGGACACACTGTTTGTCTGGCTGTGACCTAGGCCATATGGGCAGAGGGCATTGTTGTCTGCTTCTGAGTTGCACTATGTGATTTATGGGGCCCACACTCTCGCCATCCGGCTTACCGTGTCTTGTGTTGGTGTTTTCTGTGGCCTGTGACTTGGCATTGTCCAGCTGGGTGCATGGGGCATGGTGGCGCTAGTGGCATGTGCGTGTTCATGAAGTGTGGTTAAGTTATGCGATAGCTTGGGGTGGTTGCGTGACTGATTGTGAGTTTGGTTGTGGATGACGTTCCCTCCATGTGAGGTGAGTTGTTTGTGTACTCACCCGGGTCTCGGAGTCCTTCTAATCCATCCACTGCCACCACCGGCAGTATAGCCATCACCCTCTCCTCCCAGGGATGGTATTGTACGGGTATGCGGGCGGCCCTCCTCCTGTGATGTTGGCCTGGTTGTGGTCGTCGGTCATTTTGGCTCGGACCCTCCTCCGCAGATCGTACCACCTGGCTTGGCATTCATGCCTGGTCCTTCTGGTGGACGCAACAGCATTGACAGCATCGACAATCCTCTGCCACATGGCTGTTTTTTTGGAAATGCTGATCTGTCTGACCAATGTTCCAAAGAGGTGTGGCTCGACTCTGAGGATTTCGTCGACAAGGACCTCCAACTCTTGGCTAGTGAACTTTGGATTCTTGTTAGTGGGCATGGTGAGGGGTGTGGGTGTGGATGGTTGTGGGGGGTGTGGGTGTGGATGGTTGTGGGTGTGTGGGTGTGGTTGTGCAGGTGTGTGTGAATGTGATGAGGGGGTGTTTGTGAAGGTGTGTGTGTGTGAAGGTGTGCAAGTGTAAGGTGTAGTGATGGTTCAAGTATGGTGCTGTAGGTTGTCTGTGGGGTCTGGCAGCAGTGAGTCTGTTGCAAAGGCTCATGGTTTGTGTGTGTGGGCCCTTTTTATTGGTCCATTGGTGGGTGTGGCTGTGTTTGAACTTTGGGTGGGTGTGTTATAAGGAGTGGTTGTGTTTTGGGCCTCTGTTTGGGAGTTTGGCAGTTGCAGGTCAGTGAATGTGTTGTATTTTTTGCTTGTTGGACATGTTTTGTGGCTTTGTGCAATTCGAATAGTGTATTCTTGTGTTGTTGTGCTTTGTCCTGGTTGTGTATGTGCGTTTTTAGCGTGTGTACGGTGTGTACTTCGCCAATTTTGTTGTACAGTGCTGTCCTTGTGTCTGGCTTGGTACGACTCGTACATGCGCGATGTTGGGTGAAGGTGCTGGTGTTGGGGCCTGGGGTGCGCTCCGCACTTAGAATGTTGGGGTGGGGGTACGCTCCATACATACGCGGGTGAGGGTACGCGTCGTACATACACGGTTGGGGTGGGGGTACACTCAATACATACGTGGGTGAGGGTACGGGTCGTACATCCACGGTTGGGGTGGGGGTATGGTCCGTACATACACGGTTGGGGTCGGGGTACGCTCCATACATACGCGGGTGAGGGTTCGGGTCGTACATCCACGGTTGGGGTGGGGGTACGCTCCATACATACGCGGGTGAGGGTTCGGGTCGTACATACACGGTTGGGGTGAGGGTACGGTCCGTACATACACGGTTGGGGTAGGGGTACGCTCCATACATACGCGGGTGAGGGTTTGTGTCATACATCCACGGTTGGGGTGGGGGTACGGTCCGTACATACACGATTGGGGTGCGGGTACACTCCATACATACGCAGGTGAGGGTTCGGGTCGTACATACACGGTTGGGGTGGGGGTATGCTCCATACATACGCAGGTGAGGGTCCGGGTCGTACATCCACGGTTGGGGTGGGGGTACGGTCCGTACATACACGGTTGGGGTGGGGGTACGCTCCATACATACGCGGGTGAGGGTTCGGGTCGTACATACACAGTTGGGGTGGGGTTACGCTCCATACATACGCTGGTGAGGGTACGGGTCGTACATCCACGGTTGGTGTACGGTCCGTACATACACGGTTGGGGTGGGGTACGCTCCATACATACGCGGGTGAGGGTTCGGGTCGTACATACACGGTTGGGGTGGGGGTACGCTCCATACATACGCGGGTGAGGGTACGGGTCGCACATCCACGGTTGGGGTGGGGGTACGGTCCGTACATACAAGGTTGGGGTGGGGGTATGCTCCATTCATACACGGGTGAGGGTTCAGGTCGTACATAAACGGTTAGGGTGGGGGTACGCTCCATACATACGCGGGTGAGGGTACGGGTCGTACATACACGGTTGGGGTGGGGGTACACTCCATACATATGTGGGTGAGGGTACGGGTCGTACATCCACGGTTGGGGTGGGGGTACGGTCCGTACATACACGGTTGGGGTGGGGGTACGCTCCATACATACGCGGGTGAGGGTTCGGGTCGTACATCCACGGTTGCGGTGGGGGTACGGTCCGTACATACACGGTTGGGGTGGGGGTACGCTCCATACATACGCGGGTGAGGGTTCGGGTTGTACATACACGGTTGGGGTGGGGTTACGCTCCATACATACGCGGGTGAGGGTCCGGGTCGTACATCGACGGTTGGGGTGGGGGTACGCTCCATACATACGCGGGTGAGGGTTCGGGTCGTACATACACGGTTGGGGTGGGGGTACGCTCCATACATACGCGGGTGAGGGTACGGGTCGTACATCCACGGTTGGGGTGGGGGTACAGTCCATACATACACGGTTGGGGTGGGGGTACGCTCCATACATGCGCGGGTGAGGGTACGGTACATACGTACGGGGGTGTACATGCACGGCTGGGGGTTCGGCATGTACATACGGGGGCTGGGGGTTGGTTCGGCGCATACATACGGGGGCTGGGGGGGTGGTTGGGCGCATACATACGGGGGCTGGGGGGGTGCTGGGCGCATATGCGGGCACATGTCTCCATGGTTGCTATGGGAGTTCGGTGCGGACGGTGTTTTTTCCATCCGGTTGTAACATCGGACGCACGGGATGGATCGTACTTGAGCGGTCGGATTTCACTTTTCACATTTGTACGGTAAATCGTCCGAGGATGTGTCGGACACATTTTCCGACCCGAGTACGTGTGGGGAATAATTCCCAATGCGATTCTTTTGGTCTTTTTCCCATGCGAATCGTACTTGGCAGTTTGTACGGCACTTGTACGATTCGTAATCGGCACCCTTTTCTCCTACTCAGAAGCTTCTATTTCGACGAATTTCAGGCATTAAAATGACTCTAAACACACTTATTTTAGTTCCAAAAGTGATAATTCATATGCAATAGACATTTAAAGGAAAAAAATTAAACATTAAAAAATTACCATTTCTGACCATCTGGAGAAAGTTCGACAGGTCACAGGTCATTGTTTTTCATCAGAAAATGGATTTTTTGGACTGTAGAAAAATTGATTCAAAATGTCATTTGGATTGTTCCTCATGTTGAATCAATACTTTTTAAAGCCTCAATGTGACCAAAATTGCCATTTTTACAGACTTTTTCTCCTACTCAGAAGCTTCAATTTCGACCAATTTCAGGCTTTAAAATTACTCTAAACACACTTATTTTAGTTCCAAAAGTGATAATTCACATGCAATAGTCATTTACAGTCTAAAAATTAAACATTAAGAAATTACCATTTCTGACAATCTGGGAAAAGTTCGACAGGTCACGGGTCATCGTTTTTCATCAGAAAATTGATTTTCTGGACTGCAGAAAAATTGATTCAAAATGTCATTTGGATTGTGCCTCATGTTGAATAACTATTTTTTAAAGCCTCAATGTTTCCAAAATTGCCATTTTTACAGACTTTTTCTCCTACTCAGAAGCTTCTATTTCGAACAATTTCAGGCATTAAAAGTACTCTAAACACACTTATTTTAGTTCCAAAAGTTATAATTCACATGCAATAGTCATTTACAGTCAAAAAATTCAACACTAAGAAATTACCATTTCTGACCATCTGGAGAAAGTTCGACAGGTCACGGGTCATCGTTTTTCATCAGAAAATTGATTTTTTGGACTGTAGAAAAATGGATTCAAAATGTCATTTGGCTTGTTCCTCATTTTGAATAACATTTTTTAAAGCCTCAATGTTACCAAAATTGCCATTTTTACAGACTTTTTCTCCTACTCAGAAGCTTCTATTTCGAACAATTTCAGGCTTTAAAATTACTCTAAACACACTTATTTTAGTTCCAAAAGTGATATTTCACATGCAATAGTCATTTACAGTCTAAAAATTAAACATTAAAAAATTACCATTTCTGACCATCTGGAGAAAGTTCTCAGGTCACGGATCATCCTTTTCCTTCATAAAATAGATTTTTAGGACTGTAGAAAAATGGATTCAACATGTCATTTGGATTGTGCCTCATGTTGAATAGCTACTTTTTAAAGCCTCAATGTTACCAAAATTGCAATTTTTACAGACTTTTTCTCCTACTCAGAAGCTTCCACTTCTACCATTTTCAGGAATTAAAATGTTTCTAAAAACACTTATTTTAGTTCCAAAAGTGATAATTCACATGCAATAGTCATTTACAGTCAAAAAATTTAACATTAAGATGTTACCATTTCTGACCAGCTGGAGAAAGTTCGACAGGTCACGGGTCATCGTTTTTCATCAGAAAATTGATTTTTTGGATTGTAGAAAAATTGATTCAAAATGTCATTTGGATTGTGCCTCATGTTGAATAAATACTTTTTAAAGCCTCAATGTGACCAAAATTGCCATTTTTACAGACTTTTTCTCATACTCAGAAGCTTCTATTTAGATGAATTTCAGGCATTAAAATGACTCTAAACACACTTATTTTAGTTCCAAAAGTGATAATTCACATGCAATAGTCATTTACAGTCTAAAAATTAAACATTAAAAAATTACCATTTCTGACCATCTGGAGAAAGTTCGCAGGTCACGGATCATCCTTTTCCTTCATAAAATTGATTTTTAGGACTGTAGAAAAATGGATTCAACATGTCATTTGGATTGTGCCTCATGTTGAATAGCTACTTTTTAAAGCCTCAATGTTACCAAAATTGCAATTTTTACAGACTTTTTCTCCTACTCAGAAGCTTCCACTTCTACCATTTTCAGGAATTAAAATGTTTCGAAAAACACTTATTTTAGTTCCAAAAGTGATAATTCACATGCAATAGTCATTTACAGTCAAAAAATTTAACATTAAGATGTTACCATTTCTGACCAGCTGGAGAAAGTTCGACAGGTCACGGGTCATCGTTTTTCATCAGAAAATTGATTTTTTGGATTGTAGAAAAATTGATTCAAAATGTCATTTGGATTGTGCCTCATGTTGAATAAATACTTTTTAAAGCCTCAATGTGACCAAAATTGCCATTTTTACAGACTTTTTCTCATACTCAGAAGCTTCTATTTAGATGAATTTCAGGCATTAAAATGACTCTAAACACACTTATTTTAGTTCCAAAAGTGATAATTCACATGCAATAGTCATTTACAGTCTAAAAATTAAACATTAAAAAATTACCATTTCTGACCATCTGGAGAAAGTTCGCAGGTCACGGATCATCCTTTTCCTTCATAAAATTGATTTTTAGGACTGTAGAAAAATGGATTCAACATGTCATTTGGATTGTGCCTCATGTTGAATAGCTACTTTTTAAAGCCTCAATGTTACCAAAATTGCAATTTTTACAGACTTTTTCTCCTACTCAGAAGCTTCCACTTCTACCATTTTCAGGAATTAAAATGTTTCGAAAAACACTTATTTTAGTTCCAAAAGTGATAATTCACATGCAATAGTCATTTACAGTCAAAAAATTAAACATTAAAAAATTACCATTTCTGACCATCTGGAGAAAGTTCGACAGGTCAAGGGTCATCATTTTTAATCAGAAAATTGATTTTTTGGACTGTAGAAAAATTGATTCAAAATGTCATTTGGATTGTGCCTCATGTTGAATAAATACTTTTTAAAGCCTCAATGTGACCAAAATTGCCATTTTTACAGACTTTTTCTCCTACTCAGAAGCTTCTATTTAGACAAATTTCAGGCATTAAAATGACTCTAAACACACTTATTTTAGTTCCAAAAGTGATAATTCATATGCAATAGACATTTACAGTAAAAAAAGTTAAACATTAAAAAATTACCATTTCTGACCATCTGGAGAAAGTTCGACAGGTCACAGGTCATTGTTTTTCATC
Organism: Triturus cristatus; assembly: GCF_964204655.1. Taxonomy (NCBI): domain Eukaryota; kingdom Metazoa; phylum Chordata; class Amphibia; order Caudata; family Salamandridae; genus Triturus; species Triturus cristatus. The sequence goes on along the minus strand of NC_140588.1, from coordinate 204,033,002 downwards.
AGAAAATGGATTCTTTGGACTGTAGAAAAATTGATTCAAAATGTCATTTGGATTGTGCCTCGTGTTGAATAACTGCTTTTTAAAACCTCAATTTGACCAAAATTGCAATTTTTCCATACATTTTCTCCTACTCTGAATGCTTCTACTTTGACCAATTTCATGAATTAAAATGTCTCTTAACACAATTATTTTAGCTCCAAAAGTGATAATTCACATGCAATAGTCATTTACAGTCAAAAAATTAAACATTAAAAAATTACAACTTCTGACCATCTGGAGAAAGTTCGACAGGTCACAGGTCATCGTTTTTCATCAGAAAATAGATTTTTTGGACTGTAGAAAAATTTACTCAAAATGACATTTGGATTGTGCCTCATGTTGAATAACTACTTTTTAAAGCCTCAATGTTACCAAAATTGCCATTTTTACAGACTTTTTCTCCTACTCAGAAGCTTCCACTTCTACCATTTTCAGGAATTAAAATGACTCTAAACACACTTATTGTAGTTCTAAAAGTGATAATTCACATGCAATAGTCATTTACAGTCAAAAAATTAAACATTAAAAAATTACCATTTCTGACCATCTGGAGAAAGTTCGACAGGTCACGGGTCATCGTTTTTCATAAGAAAATTGATATTTTGGACTGTAGAAAAATGGATTCAAAATGTCATTTGGATTGCTCCTCATTTTGAATAAATACTTTTTAAAGCCTCAATTTGACCAAGATTGCCATTTTTACAGACTATTTCTCCTACTCAGAAGCTTCAATTTCGACCAATTTCAGGCATTAAAATGACTCTAAACACACTTATTTTAGTTATAAATGTGATAATTCACATGCAATAGTCATTTACAGTCGAAAAATTAAACATTACAAAATTACCATTTCTGACTTTCTGGAGAAAGTTCGACAGGTCACGGGTCATTATTTTTCATCAGAAAATTGATTTTTTGGACTGTAGGAAAATTGATTCAAAATGTCATTTCGATTGTGCCTCATGTTGAATAACTACTTTTTAAAGCCTCAATATGACCAACATAGCCACTTTACAGACTTTTTCTCCTACTCAGAAGCTTCTATTTCGACTAATTTCAGGCATTAAAATGATTCTAAACACACTTATTTTAGTTCCAAGAGTTCTAATTCACATGCAATAGTCATTTACAGTCAAAAAGATTAAACAATAAAAAATTAACCATTTGTGACCATCGGGAGAAAGTTCGACAGGTCACGGGTCATCGCTTTTCATCAGAAAATAGATTTTTTGGACTGTAGAAAATTTTTCTCAAAATGACATTTGAATTGTGCCTCATGTTGAATAACTACTTTTTAAAGCCTCAAAATTCCCAAATTTGCCATTTTTACAGACTTTTTCTCCTACTCAGAAGATTCTATTTCGACCAATTTCAGGCATTAAAATGACTCTAAACACACTTATTTTAGTTCCAAAAGTGATAATTCATATGCAAAATACATTTACAGTAAAAAAATTAAACAATAAAAAATTAACCATTTCTGACCATCTAGAGAAAGTTCACAATGTCACAGGTCATCGTTTTTCATCAGAAAATAGATTTTTTGGACTATAGAAAATTTGATTCAAAATGTCATTTGGATTGTGCCTCGTGTTGAATAACTAGTTTTTAAAGCCTCAATGTGACCAAATTTGCCATTTTTACAGACTTTTTCTCCTACTCAGAAGCTTCTATTTCAACCTATTTCAGGCATTAAAATGACTCTAAACACACTTATTTTAGTTTCAAAAGTGATAATTGACATGCAATAGTCATTTACAGTCAAAAAATAAAATATAAAAAAATTACCATTTCTGACCATCTGCAGAAAGTTCGACAGGTCACAGTTCATCGTTTTTCATCAGAAAATGGATTTTTTGGACTGTAGAAAAATTGATTCAAAATGTCATTTGGATTGTGCCTCATGTTGAATAACTACTTTTTAAATCCTCAATATGACCAACATAGCCATTTTACAGACTTTTTCTCCTACTCAGAAGCTTCTATTTCGACCAATTTCAGGCAATAAAATGACTCTAAACACACTTATTTTAGTTTCAAAAGTGATAATTGACATGCAATAGTCATTTTCAGTCAAAAAATAAAATATAAAAAAATTACCATTTCTGACCATCTGCAGAAAGTTCGACAGGTCACAGTTCATCGTTTTTCATCAGAAAATGGATTTTTTGGACTGTAGAAAAATTGATTCAAAATGTCATTTGGATTGTGCCTCATGTTGAATAACTACTTTTTAAATCCTCAATATGACCAACATAGCCATTTTACAGACTTTTTCTCCTACTCAGAAGCTTCTATTTCGACTAATTTCAGGCATTAAAATGATTCTAAACACACTTATTTTAGTTCCAAGAGTTCTAATTCACATGCAATAGTCATTTACAGTCAAAAAGATTAAACAATAAAAAATTAACCATTTGTGACCTTCGGGAGAAAGTTCGACAGGTCACGGGTCATCGCTTTTCAACAGAAAATAGATTTTTTGGACTGTAGAAAATTTTTCTCAAAATGACATTTGAATTGTGCCTCATGTTGAATAACTACTTTTTAAAGCCTCAAAATTCCCAAATTTGTCATTTTTACAGACTTTTTCTCATACTCAGAAGATTCTATTTCGACCAATTTCAGGCATTAAAATGACTCTAAACACACTTATTTTAGTTCCAAAAGTGATAATTCATATGCAATATACATTTACAGTAAAAAAATTAAACAATAAAAAATTAACCATTTCTGACCTTCTGGAGAAAGTTCAACATGTCACAGGTCATCGTTTTTCATCAGAAAATAGATTTTTTGGACTATAGAAAATTTGATTCAAAATGTCATTTGGATTGTGCCTCATGTTGAATAAATACTTTTTAAAGCCTCAATGTGACCAAAATTGCCATTTTTACAGACTTTTTCTCCTACTCAGAAGCTACTATTTAGACGAATTTCAGGCATTAAAATGACTCTAAACACACTTATTTTAGTTCCAAAAGTGATAATTCATATGCAATAGACATTTACAGTAAACAAAGTTAAACATTAAAAAAAATACCATTTCTGACCATCTGGAGAAAGTTCGACAGGTCACAGGTCATTGTTTTTCATCAGAAAATGGATTTTTTGGACTGTAGAAAAATTGATTCAAAATGTAATTTGGATTGTGCCTCGTGTTGAATAACTGCTTTTTAAAACCTCAATTTGACCAAAATTGCAATTTTTCCATACATTTTCTTCTACTCTGAATGCTTCTACTTTGACCAATTTCAGGAATTAAAATATCTCTTAACACAATTATTTTAGCTCCAAAAGTGATAATTCACATGCAATAGTCATTTACAGTCAAAAAATTAAACATTAAAAAATTACAACTTCTGACCATCTGGAGAAAGTTCGACAGGTCACAGGTCATCGTTTTTCATCAGAAAATAGATTTTTTGGACTGTAGAAAAATTTACTCAAAATGACATTTGGGTTGTGCCTCATGTTGAATAACTACTTTTTAAAGCCTCAATGTTACCAAAATTGCCATTTTTACAGACTTTTTCTCCTACTCAGAAGCTTCCACTTCTACCATTTTCAGGAATTAAAATGACTCTAAACACACTTATTTTAGTTCTAAAAGTGATAATTCACATGCAATAGTCATTTACAGTCAAAAAATTAAACATTAAAAAATTACCATTTCTGACCATCTGGAGAAAGTTCGACAGGTCACGGGTAATCGTTTTTCATAAGAAAATTTATATTTTGGACTGTAGAAAAATGGATTCAAAATGTCATTTGGATTGCTCCTCATTTTGAATAAATACTTTTTAAAGCCTCAATTTGACCAAGATTGCCATTTTTACAGACTTTTTCTCCTACTCAGAAGCTTCAATTTCGACCAATTTGAGGCATTAAAATGACTCTAAACACACTTATTTTAGTTATAAATGTGATAATTCACATGCAATAGTCATTTACAGTCGAAAAATTAAACATTACAAAATTACCATTTCTGACTTTCTGGAGAAAGTTCGACAGGTCACGGGTCATTATTTTTCATCGGAAAATTGATTTTTTGGACTGTAGGAAAATTGATTCAAAATGTCATTTCGATTGTGCCTCATGTTGAATAACTACTTTTTAAAGCCTCAATATGACCAACATAGCCATTTTACAGACTTTTTCTCCTACTCAGAAGCTTCTATTTCGACTAATTTCAGGCATTAAAATGATTCTAAACACACTTATTTTAGTTCCAAGAGTTCTAATTCACCTGCAATAGTCATTTACAGTCAAAAAGATTAAACAATAAAAAATTAACCATTTGTGACCATCGGGAGAAAGTTCGACAGGTCACGGGTCATCGCTTTTCATCAGAAAATAGATTTTTTGGACTGTAGAAAATTTTTCTCAAAATGACATTTGAATTGTGCCTCATGTTGAATAACTACTTTTTAAAGCCTCAAAATTCCCAAATTTGCCATTTTTACAGACTTTTTCTCCTACTCAGAAGATTCTATTTCGACCAATTTCAGGCATTAAAATGACTCTAAACACACTTATTTTAGTTCCAAAAGTGATAATTCATATGCAATATACATTTACAGTAAAAAAATTAACCAATAAAAAATTAACCATTTCTGACCATCTGCAGAAAGTTCGACAGGTCACAGTTCATCGTTTTTCATCAGAAAATGGATTTTTTGGACTGTAGAAAAATTGATTCAAAATGTCATTTGGATTGTGCCTCATGTTGAATAACTGCTTTTTAAAACCTCAATTTGACCAAAATTGCCATTTTTACAGACATTTTCTCCTACTCTGAATGCTTTCACTTTGACCAATTTCAGGAATTAAAATGTCTCTAAACACACTTATTGTAGCTCCAAAACAGATAATTCACATGCAATAGTCATTTACAGTCAAAAAAATAAACATTAAAAAATTACCATTTCTGACCATCTGGAGAAAGTTCGACAGGTCACGGGTCATCGTTTTTCATCAGAATATTGATTTTTTTGGACTGTAGAAAAATTGATTCAAAATGTAATTTGGATTGTGCCTCATGTTGAATAACTACTTCTTAAAGACTCAATGTGACAAAAATTGCAATTTTTACAAACTTTTTCTCCTACTCAGAAGCTTCTATTTCGACCAATTTCAGTTATTAAAATGTCTCTAAGAACACTTATTTTAGTTCCAAAAGTTATAATTCACATGCAATAGTCATTTACAGTCAAAAAATTCAACATTACAAAATTACCATTTCTGACCTTCTGGAGAAAGTTCGACAGGTCACGGCCCATTTAACATTACCAGAGAGTAAATCAGTGACTTTTAGTAAATTAGTTAAAGATGCAAATCACAACATGGAATGTTCTCAATGTAAATCAGAAATGTTATCAACGTTATTTTTAAAGAAATATGGAGAGTATATAATTTTAATGATGCAACGTTGTAGAGCTGATGGAACAAAATTGGACACTTTAATAAAGAAGTTTGTAGGAAATCAATTATCAATATCAGGAAAGACTTTTGTTGCAGTTGCAATAATTTTCCATGATGGACCTTCTATAACTTCTGGTCATTACACAGTTTATCTAAAAAATGAAAAAGGCTGGACACTGTGTAATGATTCTCAATTGATTTTCAAGCAACGTTTGCCTGCAGAATTACCAAATTCCTACTTAATTTTTTCAAAACCAAAATCTTAGATACAAATTGCAGCATCTGAAGAAACCATTATTTCGATTTTATAGGAATACCATTGGATATTTCACCTAAAAAGGATTTAAAAATTACCATTTGGCCTCATGGAAAGGTAAATGTTTCTATTGTGGACTTCTTTGACAGATATTATTTTGGTGTATGTGCTTAAGCAACAAGATTTACAGACGTTATTTATTGCAAATAGTTATTGTTCTTAGAAGATATTTTTAATATATATGTTACCTTTCTATCAAGGTATGTTTTACTGAGGATAGATTCAGGGCTTATTTTTTTGCCCGCTGTTAAGTGATGAATACAATTGATATCACTATTTTCAGTGAAATTCAATATATTCTGAAAACAGAAAAAAAAGGGCAAAAAATTACTTTGTTAAATATGAAAATATGTGTACTGTATTCTAAAATGTATTGTTAAATATTACTACCTTTTTTCTTTTTTTCAGATCTAGAAAGAAAATTTAGGAAATTGAATCTATTTTTCTTGTAATTAAAAAAACCCATTTATTTCTAATTAAGTTATTTTGTTGGTCAGGTAAGTTTAAAATATCTGTATTTCTCACCCCTTCACTTTCATGCTCCCTTTTCTTTACTTCTCCTCACTCTGCTTTTTTCATTCCCCTTCCCTCTCTCTTCTTCCTTTACTGCTCTTTCGTAACTCCCTTACTCCTTCTCTACTACTCCCCTAGGTTTACTGCCTCCATCACTATTTTTTCAACCATGTTTCTCTCCCTGTCTCCATATGTCTCAGTCATTCTAACTGCCTTACTCCTTCTCAGTTCCTTGCTCTCTGTCTCTGTTTCTGTCTCTCTCCCTTTGTCTGTCTTACCCTTAATTTCCTTAACATCTCTGTTTCTACCACTCCTCCTCTCTCCATCACTCATTTTCCATCTATGTTAATTTTTTAACCTTCTCCGTCATTCTCCTTTCCTCACCTTTCCTAACTGTCACTATCCTTTACTCATAGTCACTCCTATTCTCCTACTTCACTTCCTCCTGTCTGTATCTCACAGCCCTTCATCTTTTCACATTCTTTCCTTCACTCTCCCTCACTCTCCTTTGCTCATTGAAATCCTGACTCCCTTTCTCTCACTCCAGTTTCCTAAATCCCTCCATCCCCTCACTCCCCATCTCTCACTTCCCCTTACCCCCTTTTCTAATCCTCATACCCCTTATCTCACCATCACTCCACTTCTCTTACTTTCAATCCCTTTACCCTGCTGTACTTCATCCGCTTCATCTGTTACTCCCTTTTCCTATCTCCGTCCCTTACTCCTCTTTTCTCACTCCCCATCCATCACTCTCCATTACTCACTGCCATTCCCTTACTCATTCACTCTTCTTACCTGTATCCCCTACCCTTAGTCCTTTTGTTGCAGTCAGTCTTTCACTTCCCATGACTGATTATACTTTCCTTTTCTCACTCATTCTGTCTGTTCTTTCCTTTCATTTCATTCATTTCAATCATTCATGTATACACTACACATTCATTCAATAAAATTACAACACAGTATATTAGGAATATAGCTCTTCTTGGAGAAGTGAAGTGAGTTCTGAAAAGAACTGGTTTTTTTTGTCTTTTTTGTTTTGTATTATTTTTAAAGTTTTTTAACAATTTTGTTTTATTTTTTATTTTTTTAGAGCACCAAAAAAAAAACTGGTAATGAAAAACTGTTCAACAGGAACAAAAACAATAAATGAAAAAAATTATGGGCTGGAGCATGTGTGCTGCTGTATTTAGTTTTTGATCAAGTTAATACTGCTCTCACCGTAGCAAAGAACAGCATTGCACACATTACAATGTATGTGCAACTTCTGGAAAAGTGGGTGGATGTCCAGTAGCCTGGTGCACAGAGAATCTGCAGCCGCAGATGATGTGCTCGGCTGAGTAGGTGGAGGGTTGTCCCTTAGGGCTCTAGTTGTTTCTCGAGCATAAGGTACAGGATGCACTGTCTTGAAGTGTCTCAGCATTGAATAAATACTAAAGGAGTATTTCTTGCTGGGATCTCCTCGGGATAAGACACTTCCACAAATAGTGCATGTCACCTTCAGCGCATTGACCTTCTTTCGGCCCTCTGGAAAGGTGAAGTATTTCCAGATGAAAGAGTGTTTTTGATTGCTCTTCCTTGGTGGTACCACAAAGGTCTCCTCACTCCCTGAAGTAGACTGCTGTTCTGCCATTTTCAAGAAAGATTTTACTCGAGTAGCTGTTCAGCTCCTTGTCCCAGGAAATAAGAAGAAATAGTGAGGGGAGTGGGTGTGGTGAAGATTCTGGAACAGAAACTACTATGAACCAATGAAAAGTGTTGTTTCATAATCACATGACTTGCCGTGCGCGCACGGTGCTCGCACGTATGCGCGCACAGTGCTCGCACGCATGCGCGCATGGTGCACGCACGGATCAGAAATGAATTACTTTTAACCCGATTTCTAAAACATGAAAAGGAGGCAGGGAAGACACTCCCTGACCCCCTAGACCTTCTCAGGGGGTCCCTAAAGGACCTTGTAAATCAACAAAACCCATTTCGTTTAATAAAAAAAATTGCCGGTGCACGCACGGTGCTCGCACGCATGCGCGCACGGTGCACGCACGCATCAGAAATGAATTACTTTTAACCCGTTTTCTAAAACATGAAAAGGAGGCAGGGAAGGCACTCCCTGACCCCCTAGACCTTCTCAGGGGGTCCCTAAAGGACCTCGTAAATAAAAAAAAAACATTTACTTTAATAAAAAAAATTGCTGGTGCGCGCACGGTGCGCGCACCATGAAAAACCCTTAAAAAAAAAGAAAAAAAACATTTTAAACTGTTTATAAGTTTATAGAAGATATTAACTATGCTGTTCAACTTTATCCAAATTCAAAAAAAAAGAGCTGAGCCATTTCATATTACAGGATACAGTCAATCTATAACTATATACATAGGTAGTTTATTGTAAAATAAATATATAAAAAATATAATCATACATAGATAAATTAGCATTTAAAAAACCTTACAAATTCACTAAAAAAATATAGGTTTCACACACGTTATAGTTAGAAATTAGCATTTAAAAAACCTTGCAAATTCACTTAAAAAACCATAGCTTTCACACACGTTATAGTTAGGAATTAGCATTTAAAAAACCTTGCAAATTCACTGAAAAAACCATAGGTTTCACACACGTTATAGTTAGGAATTAGCATTTAAAAAACCTTGCAAATTCACTGAAAAAAACATAGGTGTCACACATGTTATAGTTAGCTGGACATTTCAAAACCATTGAAATTCCCCCGTTATAGTTAGTTCAGCTAACTATAACTCGCGCGACCGCAATCCACTGCTGATGACGTCACATATTACATCACTCATGACATGGTCAGTGACATCCCTCATGACATCACTGATGACATCTCAAATGACATCACTGATGACATCACTGATGACATCATCCTTGTGTAAGAGTGGCAGACCTCCTCTTATCCTAATATAAACTTTGATACACACATTGAAAAATACAAACTAAAGTTTTGAAAACTATAGAGATACCAATACCAGTTAGAACAACCTATTCAGTAATTCCAAAATCTACATACGCATCCACTCATTCATCAACACTTCTATATAGTCACTCATACATGTACTCAGTCATCATATGTACTCATACACCTATACATCGTGTTACACATCTATACTCATACATAGAGTTACTCACACACATACTCACACATGCAAATAAACATCCATTTACTTGCATATACAGCTATACACACACCACTACACTTACTTCTACAGAAACGTACACATACTTACTGTCTTAAACAATCACTTATAGAAACACATACTTATTTATACAGGAACTCTTCCAATCTCTCACTCTCATATATCCTCACTTATATACATCAATACTCACAAATACTAGTTTAAAACATATGGACTTACTCATAAAGACACTATTGAGACAGTCATTCACTCTCTTACTCACCCATACACACACTCATCCACCCATACTATCCTGCTCACATACTGTCTTCAAAACACATACAAACACAAACAGTGAGTCACTCATTCATGCATCTATACGCTAAGTAACATCCCCCACTGAACCATACAGACACTCATACTGATACTCTAAAAACAAACTAATAACCCATATACACACTCATGTAGCTACTCACCAACCCATGCAGCCACTTATACACAAAGTGAGACACTGATACAGATATTTAAATATTTAAACATTACTCACTAATACTTGTATTCACTAAGATACTGTTAATAAGTCAGTTATACAATTAATTTTACAAAAAAAAACATCCATTTAGACACTTATTTACCCATTTATTCTTCCATTAACCTTTAGATATACATATATAAAAAATATTTATTTTTCAGAAAGACACATATTCACTGGATGATGTCATCAGTGATATCATCAGTGATGTCATTTGAGATGTCATCAGAGATGTCATGAGTGATGTCACTGACCATGTCATGAGTGATGTAATATGTGACGTCATCAGCAGTGGCTAACTATGACGGGGGAATTTCAATGGTTTTGTACGAGTGAAATGTCCAGCTAACTATAACATGTGCGAAACCTATGGTTTTTTCAGTGAATAAATATATATATATATATATATATATATATATATATATATATATATATATATATATATATATATATATATATATATATATCACCAAGAATCTCCTCCAAAGGAACGAGCAGAGGCCACACTGGGGAAACCAAGGAAACACCATATATTCAGCAATTACATCGGCGAATGCATTTCGGCTCCATCAGCGCCAAAGGTGTATGGGAGGCATTTAAAAACATCACTATATGAAGGTCCCGCCTAATGCTGATTGGCTCGGCACCGCTCCACCCCAAATACGTAGGATCACCTGGTGCAGGTCGCGAGGTTCTAGAGGCCTGCAAATCCCAGGAAGCAGTTCAAAACCAGGTAGGTAGTACAGGGGTGTTCATGAATACAAATGGTTAAGCGGGCTTTAGCGGGACAGTCAGTGTTGCTAGAAAATGCTGTTCTCCTGTTGTTTTGTAGTTGAATCAATGCGCCTCCTCAGCTCCCCAAACCGCATCGACCTCAGGGCTCAGAAATCCAATCGGCGGGGGCAAAAATGGACATCCATCTCGCCCAGTGTGAGGTAAAATACCTCAACACCGCCCCTTCTCCTTCCGAACACTGGGGTGGGACTCAAGTCTCTCCAATACCTCGGAGAACACAGGAAACGTTGCCGTAGCAGCCGCCAGTGAAAACAAGGCCGTCTTGTGATGTGGGACCTCTGAAAAAGCGTCTCTGGCTGACGCTTGTGAAATCACCAAGAATCTCCTCCAAAGGAATGAGCAGAGGCCACACTGGGGAAACCAAGGAAACACCATTTATTCAGCAATGACATCGGCGAATGCATTTCGGCTCCATCAGCCTTCATCAGCACCAAAGGTGTATGGGAGGCATTTAAAAACATCACTATATGAAGGTCCCGCCTAATGCTGATTGGTTCGGCACCGCTCCACCCCACCTTCGCCGATGTAATTGCTGAATATATATATATATATATATATATATAAATATATATATAACCTACTGGCGGTTTCCAGTAGGTAGTTTATGTTTAGAACCTAGTTTCCATAGGGAAAGCATGCATTTCTTGACTTGGCTATAACTTTGGCATCGTTTCATCAATCTGCATAACATTTTCCCCAAAAAGTCTCACAGTGGATACTAGGAATCTTATGCCACACCTACAGCCCGAACAGCTAAACAGACTTACACCAAATTTGGCGTGGCGGTAGATGTCGGTTCAAGGAAGTGCCTTTTACTTATTTGGTGTAAATCCGTTTGGTAATTGTCGAGAAATTAAAGTTAAAAATTATAGTGATATCTCTACCCGCAGATCTTTCGCTGTAGTTACGCGATGAATCGAGACTGCACGCGCTAACGGGAATGCTCTTAGTAGCTGGGTGCAATCTGAATATAAAGTTGTGCCCACCATTTTATCTATCAGGAATGGTTCCCGGAGCTGACATTCTGTGTAAAAGCCCACATAAGGGGTCAGGGTAGAGATACTTTGAACCCATGGTTGAGAAATGTTAGTGATACAAGCTATGTGTCCAAAATAGATTTTTATAATCTCCCTTGGTATTCGTGACAATGCAGCGACCGCCAGCGTGGCCCCAATGTACCATCGCAAGGACATCACGACTATCAACATCGTCGCAAATATTGGTGGAAAAATACAAAAAAATCAATGAATCATTAATATGCATTGTTACAGAGATATTGAGCTATTGATAAATGTTTTTAGAGAGTTATTTATATAGTGAGTTATCTACTGTGATGGTTCGAATTCCTTATGAAGTTATAATTTTTTTATTTGGCGGTGGCTATTGTATTCCTGTTTTTGATTTCTGCTTTGGTGACGTAACTGCGGGGATCGGGATGACCAATGTCCTTGCGAACTCCGGCTTCACCACAAAAATGGAAAATAGGTTTTAGAGATGATTGTTTTAGAAATACACTAGAAAAACATGAGTTTGAAGTGTACAGTAATAAACCCCTAGTGTGTAAAATACTGTAATATGTGTGCATACATGTGTTTTCATTTTCTGGAAAAGGATCTATCGTCGAGGTTAATGACATCATCGCAAAGTCCTGAATAACCATGAAAATGGAAAATAGGTCTGAAAGATTGTTTGTAAAGAAACAGCATAAAATATGAGTTTAAACATGTTGTGAAAGAAGTATGTGCACAGTAATATGTGAAGTGCAATGTTCAGAAATCATTTTTTTACATATAATTTTTGGATGTGTTGGTGGCCATTGGTCTGCTTTTGTTTTCCGTTTTCACGACGTATCCATGGGGATCGTGACGTCATTGAGAAGATTGCCAAAAACGAAAGGAAAAAGAAACCTTAAGAAAAAACTTTACAATATTTTGGGTACTAGGGTGGTCTGACAAGAGCCGTTGTGTTGGTTGTGTGTATATGGCTTCTGTTTATAAGACCGGATGCAGAGTTTCACGTTACTTAGAAACACCCTGATGCCTTCATCTGTAACGTGCACTATATCAATTCTATAAATTCCATGCATGTCAAAACACAGATTGTTGTTATACATATAGCCCATGCAATGGTCTCTAAGAAATGCAGAAAAAGTTTTATTAACATGTTTCCTGGCGTTGTCAATCTATGGACTGAATTGATTTGACCACTTCCATTTCTGTCTTTGGCATAAATTAGAGTACACAAAGACAGTGTGAGGGAAAAGTGAAATCAGTTCTGCAAAGGTTTGTTTCATTAGGATTTCCAGCCCTACCCCAGTCAATGTGCCTAGGTCATTGCCGCCACAGTGCACAATCATGAGGTGAGGAGATTTGGAATTCACAATGGATTTAACCAAAGCCAGTAAATGATGAAACTTTGACCCTCTCTGGCCAAATCAAGTAATCTGTAGGGGTGGGCGGAATTTGCGAAATCCACTTTCGCAAATTATCGCGAAAATGTTAAAAATTATCGCAAACACGCGGAAATATCGCGAAGATGCAGAAGTTTTTTTCCCGCATGTTCGCGAGATTTTCTGCATGGTTGCGGCTCGCCAACTTACCCATGCGGTTGCTTGCGGGCGCGGCCATCTTGTTTTCAGTTGTCTCGCGGTGCATGATCGCGAGAAGAAAGACGTGATCGCGCGACGCATGACGTCACTGCGGGCGGGAACTGTCGCAAGACAGCACAAATGGCTAAAAACAATACAACATCTCATGGAGAACGCGACCGGATCAAGAAAACTTGTCGGCGACCGCAGGGATTCAGGTAAGGCGATCGCGCGCGCGTGAGAATGTATCATTTTACAGCGCGAGCAAGAACCAAATTATCGCAAAGCTGCGGAATGCAGAAATTTTGACATTTTCACGCTTTCCGCGGAACGCGAAAATGTCAAATTATCGCAATTTCCGCGAACGGAACGAAATTTTAGCCCAGGCCTAGTAATCTGCACATTTGGCAAACCCATGTCCCTTTCAATACCTCTATTTCACAGCCTCTTTAGCCCAATTCATATAGCTGTTGCCCACAATCCATACTCTAAGCATTCTGAAGTGAAGGAGCAATAGTAGTGAGGAGAAGGCTGGAGCTGAATGAGGTATTTTTCCAAAGGAAAAGCTGTTCAAATAGAGGTGTTTTATTTTTATTTAAAAAAAAAAAAGATATATTTCATTGGATGCTGTCAACATGAAAGTGAATAAAATTAGGTAGTGTGTTGGATGCCTTAGCAAGAAGTGTTATTATTGGCTGTTGTTTAAGAAAATAAATGAAATACAGACATGGATATGCTTTTGAATCTGTGTAGTAAAGCACACCTGCTGAATCTTATTTGGAAGCAGCATGTTCCTTCTAGAATGTGCTGTGAACTTGTGACCTACTGGTTCCCCTGGGTTGCTAGGTACACTGCGCTAAGACTCTATTGGGGGAGGGGTGTTAAAGAGACAGAATTTTTTATTTTAAGTTGAGTAGTGATGACACAATGGCAAGTTTTAATTTCCAACTCAGAACTATGTCATAATCTGTTGATTAGTATTTAAATTTCAGAAAAATTCAGCTAGATATAGGTTTGAACTCCCATTTCTTTCCACGATTAATTTGCGCTGATCTCAAATACATCACGTAAATTCTAAGACAGGAACTTAGTTTTGAAAGAGAGGGAAAGGATGCACAGATGCTAACCATTCACAAGTGGAGATCCAGTAGTGTAAAATAAAATACATGATTTCATTTGCTGCCTTTCTCATGATGATAGAGTGGAAAGTTGAAGAGGGTGCCATTTTACAGTAGTGAGAGTGGTGAACCATTCTTGTGCTTAGTTTTACAAATCTTAACTGTGTCAAAACTATCCAAAAAGAGCTATCCACTGGGTTGCTAGGTACACTGAGCTAAGAGTATATTGGGGGAGGGGTGTTAAAGAGACACAATTTGTTTTTTAAGTTGAGGAGTGATGACACAATGGCAAGTTTTAATTTCCAACTCAGGACTATGTCATACACTGTAGTGTACTATTTAAATTTCTGAAAAATGAAGCTAGATATCGGTTTGAACTCCTGTTTCTTTCCACGATTACGCTGCGCTGATTGTGAATACACCATGTAAATTCTCAGACAGGAACTTCGTTTTGAAAGAGAGGGAAAGGGTTAACAGATGCTAGCCATTCACAAGTGGAGATGCAGTAGTGATAGAGTGGAAAGTTGAAGAGGCTGCCATTTTACAGTAGTTTTGTATGAGAGTGGTGAACCATTCTTGTGCTTAGTTTTTACAAATCTTAACTGTGTCAAACCTATCCAGAAAGAGCTAAAACAACAACAATATATTCTACAGACTCAATTCACAGGTATGTATATAACTTTGTAATTTAAAAAAAAATGTTCATTAGAAATGAAGATGTATATGGGAGTTTGATTAAAAGGAGTATTACCGTGATGTGTAAAAATATATGAGATGAACTGTATATTTTAGAAGGTATGTATTTAAGAGATTAGTGGTGAATATTTTGTGAAGTAACAGAAAAAATGAATTAGTGCCTCTTTATTCCATTGTGTATTTTATTGATAAATAACAGTGTAGTCTTGTTTAAAGTTGCAATGAGGAACTAAGAATGTTTTACATGTCTAAACATCACGTGCAGAATAGATACATCTGTTTTTGCATTCAGAGAGTTGTAGTACTTTTAGTAACATTATTAAACAGGAATCGTGTAGTGAGAAATAAAAGATGAGAACATGTGGTCCACCTGTATATGAATTAGAAAGAAGTATTACTTGTTAGGTATGTATTGGGAAGTGTTTGTCAATGTGGTTTTTAACTTATAACACTGCTTTGCATGTGCTTAGATGGTGAGTAATGGTTTTTGTGCTTGCACATAACTATATATATGGCGATACAGTTGGATTTTTTAGTTTACTTAAAGATGCAGAGAGCCATATATTTTTGGAAGATGGTTTGAAGGTGTACATCTATTAAGAAATCGCATATGTTTACATGGTGATCTATGTTCAGGAAGGCTGCCAAAAATTTCATGAATATGTTTAGGGTAGTGTTTTTTTAAACATTGTTTGTTTGAAATTGAGGAGGGTTAATAGTAACCCTGGGCGGAGCTCGCGGAGCGAGACTACGCGGAGGTCCACAGATTGGGCACAAACTCCACACCGTTACGCAACCCGCCTCCACCCCCCTATTAAGATCCAATTAAAAATACATTAAAGGTAAAAGAAAAAAGACTTACCTTGACTGCAGCATCCCCGTGCTCTTCCTTGCCGTCTCAGGGTGATCTGCGCCTGTGCATGCTCATTGCTCGCAAAGAATGCACGGGCACGCATGCATGCGCAGATCACCCTGGGACGCCGAGGAAGAGGAGGTGGGCAGCCTGGGGATGCCGCAGTCAAGGTATGTTTATTTTCTTTTATCTTTAATGTATTTTTAATTAATTCTTAATGGGGGTGGACGCAGGGGCTGGTCAACTCCGCTCCGCTGTGTACAGAGATTTGCCTACTCCACGTTCTCCACGGAACGTGGAGTAGGCAAATCTCCGCACACTCCGCGGGCGGAGCAGAGCTTACCGCCCGCGCCTAGTTAATAGTGCAGAATGCCTCAAGAGTTCTTGTGCTAGATATGCTGAATATATGTTTTAGAAGTATTTGAAAAATTATGTTGGTATGCCATTCACAAAAGGTTTTGTGCTTTGAACATTTTCAAAATGATGTTTTCCGGTTTAGAAACTTACTGATCCATGAGCATGCTCAGTAACGAAGCAATGTATGTTTCTAGAGAGCCATGTATTCAATTATATATCAAGCATAATACCTAGATTTTACTCACACATAGCTCAGTAGCAAAGCAGATACACAGTAAAACAGGTAGTTTGATCCAGAAAGAAGGAGATAATCAATGAGTCAGAGATATAGTGAACACTGCTATGTATCTAACAGCAATAGTATTCAGGCACGCATGCAATCACTCAGCCACTACTCAGACAGTCATCAAATCAGTGATTCACTATCCATGAAGTTATTCAATTACCCAGACACTACACATGTACTCTTGCAACCAGGTAAGCAGAAATTATGTAGCCATTGAACTATGCATGCACTACCCATACATTCATCTAATCACCTAGGTACTAACTATTGACTTATGCAATTAACAAGGCTGTAACTATGCCTGAGCCTGAGTGTTTCATCAGTGCACGCATGAGCCTCAGTATTGTAATGACTGCATGGCTTGTAAGTGGGTGTTTAGATGGCTGCATAGGTTCTGCGTAAATGTTATATTGATAGCATAGTTACAGCCTTGTAAATTTAGTGATACATTTTAAAAAGTTTTAGAAGAAAGAGTGATGCAGTGAAACAGAAAGAACGAGTTGAGAGAGTAGTTGATAATGCCTCTGCTTTGAAGGGGAAGCTTTTCATTTTGATTCTAAATAGAATGAAGACTTTTGACAAAATAGTGTTGTGCATGAGAAGAAAAAATCAGAAGAAAAGATTAGTGAATAGAAGTACCTGTTGTGCAGTTTTTAGTGGAGAATGGATACATACATCTACACTTTCTTTAATAAAGAAAGGTATCTCCAAGATAACAGATTAGTTAATGCTATTGATTAAAGAGGACCATGTTATGAAATGAAGAATGGTAGTCCTATAGCAAAAGATGTGATGGTACCTAGAAATGTAGAAGAAATTATTTAAGAAGAGGTACAAGGAATGGGTAGTCAGGGTGCTGTATACAAATGGAATTGTAGTGGTGTTTCTAGTATTAGACAGCAATCCATTGATATATTAAGAAAATTCCTTCATATCTTTCAAAGGCGAAGTTTAAAACAAAAAATAAGTTATACCACTCAACATTGCAAACCTTAGATAGAAGGCTGTATTATGTGAAAAGTCCTTCTTTACGTTTAGGAGAAATTAATAGAGCACTTTTGCATGGTAGTGTGGCAGACGTAGAAATGTTTGCGGTGATGTGCAGTTTTGTTTCTTTGGTCTTGAGCAGGATTCTAGGGAAACTGAAGTGTTGTTAAGAGGAGGAGTTGCAGAGCAAGAACATATATTACAGTTGATAGTTTTATAGAAGGGATTACAAAATTCAACACAGTTTTGTCTGTAAAACCAGAGTATGTTTGTATATGTTGTCGGTGCACTTACTAGAAGTAAAAAAAAAATCTGTTTATTAAGCAGTTGTTCACGATCAACAAATCATGTATCAAAACAATGGATTTAGGCCCAGATATCTGTACTGTGGTGAATGTATGATATTGTTTTGCATTCTGTCCATCAACTGTTGTTTTTGCATTTGTCACTGGAATCAAGCTATCCTGGCTGAAGAGGGGTGAAACCCCGAAACCGGTCCTAGGATGCTTGGTTCCAGTCCAGGGAGGACTTGGCTTGGCAGTTCTGGCTGGACTGTTCCCATGAAGCACAGGGTCAGGACTGATTTGCATATGGCTGGGTTCAAATTGGAATGGCATGGTGAGCAAAAAAACAATGGGTTTAGGCCCAGATCTCTGTACTGGGGTGAATGTATGACATTGTTCTACATTCTGTCCATCAACTGTTGTTTTTGCATTTGTCCCCCCGAGTGGGATGAGTATGCCCAGACGTAGGTCCCGTGCTCTCCATGCCACTGGAATGGCCTCCTCCCATTCCTCGTCGTCCAGTGGGCCCAACTTTTCTGTCCATGCTTCCACAGTTGGATGAGGGGGTCTGGTGAGTTGTTTAATTTTTTTGTTATATATTAAAGAGACTGCCTTAGCAGGCATAGGGTCAAGGAGCAGTCGGTCTTTCATAGAGGAGTAGTCCGGTAATTGTTCGCCCTCGGGTAAGTGGCAGTGTAACGCGTGCTTTAGCTGCAGGTATCGGAATACCTCCCCGTAGCCTAGGTCATACTCCGACTGCAATTCTCCAAAGGTTAGTAGTGAACCCCCCTCTCCAGACGTCCCCCAGCTTCTCTATGCCAATTAAATGGCTGCCTAGACGGTACTTGCGGGATACCAGACATCGCGCTGCTGCCACACGCACTATACCTTGCAAAATCACTTTTTAGCTGATCGTGATTGCTTACTATTAATATCATCGACAAACTGCATGCGATTTTAACCTTTTAATCCTAGAGATTGTTTTTAACGTTTTCATCCTTGAGATTGCATGAAGACTGTTTTCAAAATTGCCTCCCTACCTTTCACGTTGCCTCTTTCCCTGTTCCACCACAGCTTGTGCTGATTGAGTGGAGGGAAGTTAACGCAGCCTGATTTTCATACTTCCGGTGGTACATCAGCGGTGGCCATTTTGATCAAGAGACGCTCTAGCCTCTTCACAGGCCTGCTGCTAGTAAGGAATAAATACCGGGGATGGCAGCGACGCGCAGTGGGTGCGCCGAAGGCACGCCAAAGGCAAGCCCGTCTGCACCCGTCCGCACCCGTCCGGGCCCAGGGGCCAGAACCCCTGCTAGTTGCAGATCTCAAAATAGGATTAAGTACTCGGCAGACGAGTTACTTGATCTAGCACAGCCTAGCAATGAACTCTGTAAACACAATATGAATGTAATAAAATATTAAAATGTGGACACTGTGATAAGACTCTAACATTCACAACCCAGACCATGAATCAGGGGGGCAAGTTGAGACTGGCTCTATTAAACTGTAGGTCATTGACTAAACACAAATATGAGATTTATGACTTACTGAGGGAAAAAAACACTTGATGGGCTATTCCTGACTGAGACCTGGCTTAGCAAGAGCTCCACCCCAGATGTCCTGGATGCACTCCCAGACGACTACATGATAGCAAGGCAAGATCGAGAGGGTCAAAGAGGCGGTGGAATTGCAATAATTTATACAT
This sequence comes from Triturus cristatus, assembly GCF_964204655.1. NCBI lineage: Eukaryota > Metazoa > Chordata > Amphibia > Caudata > Salamandridae > Triturus > Triturus cristatus. The sequence continues at coordinate 204,013,385 of NC_140588.1, read as the reverse complement.
TTCCAATGAAGTGCAACATCAAGGAAGCAAACCTGGAAAACTGTGAGGCGTGCTTATTTACACTGTCAGCTGTGGAAGATAACACCATAGCAGGTTTTCTAATCTACCGTCCACCAGGCCCAGTAGCCCAATGTATGGCCAGGCTGGAGGAGAAAGTAGCTCAACTATCCCTCTGGTATAAAAATGTCCTTATCTTAGGCGACTTGAACATACACTTTGATAATAAGCAGAACTGGGAAGCACAAGCCATATGTAAGGACCGGATGACACTGAACCTAGTGCAAAAAGTAGGAATGTCAACACACCAATGGGGACATATCTTAGATCTGATCTTCTCCAATTCAACAATGACAGAGGTGGGAACACCATGGCCAATACCCTGGTCAGATCACTACTTAGTCCCTTTTACTGTGCCCTCTCATAGAGGGCAGAGAAACCGGCACAGATAGCACAAACAGGAAATGGAATACATTTAATCCCAATATATTCACCCAGGCATTGATGAAAAACAATCTTACTCTAGACAAAGATGTAAACTTAGCCAATAGCCAGTTCGAGACATGGAAAACGGAGGCTTTAGAGGAGATGGCACCTTGGAGCACTAGGATCTCCAAGCGACATAAAGCATCGGCACCATAGTTTGATGAGGCACTGATGAAAGCCAAATAGGAGTGTAAGCAGCTCGAACGTGAATGGCGTAAAGACTATTGTAGTACGGCCAAAGAGAACTATAAAAAGGAATTAAAGGATATCATGCCTTAATTAAGAAAATAAGATGTGTCTTTTACACGGAAATGATTGAAAGGGCCAGTAACTCCTCCAAAGAAATATTCTCAACACTGAAGTCCCTCAAAGCACGTGAAAACAATAATGAGGCAGTCGCCTCTGTGGAGAGCTGCAATATAATAGCATTATTTTTCACAAACAAAGTGACAAAAATATATGACACTTTCCCAGTGAAAGCGCGGCAAGGGATAAGCACAACAGGCAAATGTGATATCACATTTGCAGATGAGACCCTTGACGAATTTAAGATTCAGGATGTAGAAGAACTTAAAGTCACAGCAAAAGGGATTAAATCAGGCTCCCCATTGGACCCTGCCCACCCGGAGATACTAATGCAGGAAGCGAACCTCATTATGCCATATATCTCTGAACTCATCACATGCTCCTTTCAAACAGGAGAGGTCTCCATTAAACAAAACAAGCTATAGTTCGGCCACTCAAAAAGAAACCATCTATAGATCAAGTAGTTTTGGAGAATCTGCGCCCCATTTCACTGTTACCATTTATGGCTAAGATCGCTGAAAAAGTAACTGATAAACAATTAGTAGATCATATTAACAAGAATGGCCTATTGCACCCCTCCCAATCAGGTTTAAGAGATGCACACTCTACGGAGTCAGCACTACTCCTGGCAACAGAAACAATGAGGAAATACGCTGACGAAGGACGGCCGGTTTCACTGATCCTATTGGACCTCAGCATGGCGTTTGACACCGTTTCCCATAAGCTGCTCCTCCAGAGGTTAGAGGCATGTGGTGTTAGGGGAAATGCACTGCGCTGGATGACATCCTTTCTATCCCCGCAGAGCTTCAAAGTCGCACAACAGTCTTACCTATCTAAGAGCATCCCCCTGCCCCAGAGTGTCCCACAGGGATCGTTTCTGAGTCCAACTCTATTTAATTTATACGTGGTCCCACTGGCGGAGCGAGTGGAAGAGCATAAGGTGTCCATTGTGTCATATGTCGATGACACACAGCTAATTGTGATGCTGTCTCAAGACAGGGAACAGGCAGCGATCTGATTGTCCAAGTGTCTGGAAGAGGTGGCAGCTTAGATGTCTAACCACCGCCTTAAGCTCAAGGGGAATACGACGGAGGTGATGATTGTGGCAAAGCCCCAACCATTTGGTCATCAGCCTGGTGGCCTGAGATACTGGGCCAATTACCTACACCGAAATCAGAAGTAAAAAATCTCGGAGTATGGTTTGACTCCGAACTGGCATTCGACAGCCAGATTCGGAAAGTAGCAGGCAAATGCTATGGGACCATGACAATTCAGAGAAGGATTCTTGATCTCCTGCCACCTAATGCTAGGAAAACCATAGTACATGCCGTGGTAACCTCCCATTGGACAATGGCAATGTGCTACACCGAGGTGCCATAGAAAAGGGCTATCCAAATTACAGACAGTGCAAAATGCGGCGGCTTGCTTGGTACTAAGCCTCCCGAGAAGAGCCTCTGCAAAGAAAGCCCTTGCAGAATTGCACTGGTTGTCAGTGGAGAAGACAATCATGTTCAAGGCAATGTGCCACTGTCACCGTATCCTATCAAAAAAAGGCCCACAGTACCTACAACCACTGTTAACACAGTACACACCATGCCGAAACCTAAGATCCAAGGGTAGGGGACTGGTGACTGTACCGAGAATATCTAAAGCCAGAATGGGGGCACGCTCCTTCAGATACCTCGTAGCAAAAGCATGGAACACTCTACCAATGGTCCTAAGAACAGAACCATGCAAAACTAAAATGCAAACAACTAAAGACTTGGTTATTCCTAACAGCAAACTAAATTTAGCATGCTGACCAGAGTAAGTGACCAACTGTGATATGCAAATATTAGTGTTCCGTACCCATTCAGAGTGCCTGTTCCAGCGTGGGGACACACCAGTGGTGTAACCATGCGCTCTATAAATTGCTAAACTAAAGTAAACTAAATGCCACTGTGTGCAGCTGCGCAGCTTCTTCACCTCTTCCAGACTTTCACTGTCCCATAACGGAGTTTCTGCTGTAAGCTTGTTATTCCATCCCAGGTGACGGTTGGCTGCTTTCCATGCCTATAGTACTGCTTGGGTGTGAAACGGAAGCGTACCTTTCTTTGCTCCTCCATAAAGAAGTGACGGGTACCCCCTCTATCCAAGCCCCATTGGTCCAACCCGAAGTCTGGATTTTCTCTCCCACCAAACACCCAGTAGTTTACCACTACTAATAGGGCTGCCCAGTATTAAGGTCGGAGATGCGGTACCGCTAGACCTCCGTCAAAGACACCCCCTTTTTACTAGTGATAGACGCGCCGCTCCCCTGTCCCACAATAACACCATCAATGTATTATTGACTTTACTAAAGTAGACGTCAGGGACCTTATATGGGGTGTTTTGGAGCACATAGAGCATGTGTGGGACGGTCATCATTTTTAAAAGAACAGCTCTTCCCATTAGGGAAATGGGTACTGTGCACCAGTGGGCCGCATCTGCTTGGAAGTGCTCTATTTGGGAGACCAAGTTGTGATGTAAAAAGTCCTTTTCGCTTCTACTTATGTGGACCCCCAGATAACAGAATCCCTCCCTTACTACCCAGACCGGACAACGGATGGGCAAGTCCAGATCTCCCATCGAGAGCGGGTAAATTAGTGACTTGTCCCAGTGGATTTGCTAGCACGAGTAGGTCCCAAAGAGGTCAAAGATGTGTTGGATTCTCAGTATTGAGGAGCGAGGCCCGGTCACATAGAGCAGGATGTCACCCTTGTATACGGACATTTTTTCCACCCATTCTTCTCCTCCTGTTATTCCCCTGATCAAGGGGTCCCCTCTTAAACATGTTGCCAGGGGCTCCAGGGCTAGGGCGAAGATCATAGGCGACAAGGGCCTCCCCTGGCGCGTACCTCTGCCCACCTGAACACCTGGGAGTTGTTGCCATTTACACTTACCTTGGCAATCGGCTCAGTGCAGAGTAGGTGGACCCACGAGCAAAACTTGGAGCCGAATTCCAGGTAGGACCGCGAGGATAAAGTCCTATTCTATGCTGTTGAATGCCATTCTCGTGTCCAATGGGAGAACAATGAAATATCAGCCTAACTATAACGTCCCTGTAACTTTTTTTTCCAGTAAATATCTAGGTATTTTTGATCATATTTCCTAACTTTAAGAGCCCTGTAACCTTTGGTTTTTTCAGTGAACATATCTCTATATATATATGTATATATATATACATGTATATATCTGCATATATACATATATACGTATATATGTGTATATATTTATATATGTGTGTATATATATATTCACAGAAAAAAACATAGGTTTCAGGGGTGTTATAGTTAGCTGGCTATTTCACTCATACAAAACTATACAAATTCCTCCGTTATACTTAGTTCTGCTAACTATAACTCGTGCGCCCGCAATGCACTGCTGATGATGTCACATATTGCATCATTCATGACATGGTCAGTGACATCACCGATGACATCACTGATGACATCTCAAATGACATCACTGATGACATCACTGATGACATCATCCAGTGAATGTGGTTTAGTTTGAAATTTAAATATATATTATATATATACTAATCTGTACTGAAGATTGAGTGGATATATAACTGTCTGGATGCAGGATTTAGTAGCTGTCTTAAGTGAGTAATTATAAGTGTCTCACTTAATACATGGATTGGTAACTAAACTATGTGAATGTGTGCATCACTGTCTCTGTTGTTGTAACATGCTGCATCAGTTGGTCACTAACTAAATGAGTGTGTATATTAGTTATTGATTAGTTGGGTGAGTATTTGTATGGGACAATGAGTTTGAGTGTGGTTGGATGGTGTGTGTGTAACTCTATGCATAGATGTGTGAATGGTTCATTGACTAGGTGTATAGGTTTAAGAGTGCATGTGGAAACAGTTGTTTGGGTGAATGAGTGTATTTGTTTGTGTGTTGGTGAGCGAATATATGTTTTAGTTGTACATCTTCAACAAAGTAAAAAAATAAAAGGCATTTTATGTGAGAGTGGTGTATATAAATAAGTATGTGTAAGAGTCAGAGATTGTGAGAGTAACTGTATGAATGAGTGTAGAATTGTAATGGTGATTGTTTAACATATTAACTATGAGTAACTATGTGTTTGAGTACATGAGGTGCCTTTGGATAATTGTGTAAGGGAGTAAATGTAAGTGTGATTAATTTTTTTCATGAGTGAGTAGGATGACTGCATAACCGACTAAGATAACTGCTGATGTGTCAATGTCTATATATATGTATAAGTGCTTTTGATAGTGTTCTATTAATTAGTGACTGCATGTATAAATGATTCTGTTGAATGGGTAGTTGTGTGTGTAGACTTAGGAATCAGTGAGTCAGTATGTAGTAACTGGTATTGGTGTGTCAATGGTTTCAAATATGGTACAATGTATTTTACAGTGAGTGATGAAAGGTTATACTAGTGTATGATGAGGTGTATCAGATTGTCACGTTGATGATGTCATCAGTGATGTCATTTGAGATGTCATCAGTGATGTCATCAGTGATGTCACTGACCATGTCATGAATGATGCAATATGTGACATCATCAGCAGTGCATTGCGGGCGCGCCAGTTATAGTTAGCAGAACTAACTATAACAGAGGAATTTCTATGGTTTTCTATGAGTGAAATGTCCAGCTAACTATAACGCCCCTGAAACCTATGTTTTTCTTTGATTTTCTAAGGCTTTTTAAATGTTAATTTCTAACTATAATGTCTCTGAAACCTATGGTTTTTTCAGTGAATATATATATATATATATATATAGATATATTCACAGAAAAAACCATAGGTTTCAGGCACGTTATAGTTAGGAATTAGCATTTAAAAAACCTCAGAAATTCACTGAAAAAACCATAGGTTTCAGGGGTGTTATAGTTAGCTGGACTTTTCACTTGTACAAAACCATTGAAATTCCCCCGTTATAGTTAGTTCAGCTAACTATAACTCGCGCGCCCGCAATGCACTGCTGATGACGTCACATATTACATCACTCATGACATGGTCAGTGACATCACTCATGACATCACTGATGACATCTCAAATGACATCACTGATGACATCACTGATGACATCATCCAGTGAATGTGTGTTTTTCTGAAAATTAAATATGTTTTATATATGTATATCTCAAGGTCGATGGAAGAATAAATGGGTATATAAGTGTCTAAATGGATGATTTGTTTTTGAAAAATTGATTGTGTAACTGACTGATTAAGTGTATCATAGTGAATACATGGCTTAGTGAGTAATGTTTAAATATGTAAATATCTGTATCAGTCTCTCACTTTGTGTATAAGTGGCTGCATGGGTTGGTGAGTAGCTACATGGGTGTCTATATAGGTTATTAGTTGGTTTTTTGAGTATCAGTCTGAGTGTCTGCATGGTTCGGTGGGGGGTATTACGTAGTGCATAGGTGCATGAATGAGTGACTCACTGTTTGTATGTGTTGAACACAGCATGTGTGCAGGACTGTATGGGTGGATGAGTGTGTGTATGGGTGTGTTAGTGAGTGAATGACTGTCTCAATAGTGTCTTTATGAGTAACTACATATGTTTTAAACTAGTATATGTGACTATTGGTGTATATATGTGAATATATGTGAGAGTGAAAGATTGAAAGAGTTCCTGTATGAATAAGTATGTGTTTCTATAAGTGATTGTTTAAAAGACTAAGTATGTGTAAGTTTCCGTAGAAGTAAGTGTGGTGGTGTGTGTATATAACTGTATATGCAAGTAAATGTATGTTTGATTCTTTATTAGCATGAGTGACTATGTGTGTGAGTAACTCTATGGATGAGTGGCATTGTGTAACAGGATGTATAGGTGCATGAGTACATATGATGAGTGAGTACATGTATGAGTGACTGTATAGGACTGTTGGTGAATGAGTGGATGTGTATGTGGATCTTAGAATTACTGAAGAGGTTGTTGTAACTGGTATTGGTATGTCCATTGTTTTGAAAATTTTAGTCTCTATTTTTGAATGTGTGTATCAAAGGTTATATTAGGGTGAGAGGAGGTCTGCCACTCTATCACAAGGATGATGTCATCAGTGATGTCATCAGTGATGTCATTTGAGATGTCATCAGTGATGTCATGAGTGATGTCACTGACCATGTCATGAGTGATGTAATATGTGACGTCATCAGCAGTGCATTGCGGGCGCGCGAGTTATAGTTAGCTGAACTAACTATAACGGGGGAATTTCAATGGTTTTGTACAAGTGAAAAGTCCAGCTAACTATAACACCCCTGAAACCTATGGTTTTTTCAGTGAATTTCTGAGGTTTTTTAAATGCTAATTCCTAACTATAACGTGCCTGAAACCTATGGTTTTTTCTGTGAATTTCAAAGGTTTTTTAAATGCTAATTTCTAACTATGCCTACAGAGATAGGACATGTGAAGAAAGAAGAAAAAATGCACAGAAAGAAACAAAAGAAGTGCAGAAAGAAGCAACAGAAGTCCTCAAATACGAAGATAAGTACAGGAAGAAGGATAACGTACAGAAAGAACAAAAAGAAGAGCAGAAAGAAGCCTTGTTGCAAAATCATCCTGTACCCTCAACTTTTTCAGACGGATACTGGTGGTAACTGAGTCTGACTAGCCAGTCCTAGAGCCAGTGCTATGTTAAAAGACACTTAGAATACAGTGAAAACACCTACATACACTAGGGAACATTATGCGTTGGGGTCCTCCTGTGATTAGCATGACCTCCTCTGTAAGCCCCTAGTACATAATAGGGCATGGGGATTAAAACTACCTCTTAAAACAGGCCACAGGGCGTTTTTGCTAGGCCTGGGCAAAAATTTCGTTCCGTTCGCGGAAATTGCGATAATTTGACATTTTTGCGTTCCGCGGAGAGCGCGAAAATGTCAAAAATTCCGGTTTCCGCAGCTTGGCGATAATTTGTTTCTTGCTCGCGCTGTAAAATAATACATTCTTGCGCGCGCGCGATCGCCTTACCTGAATCCCTGCGTTCGCCGACAAGTTTTCTTGATCCGGTCGCGTTCTCCATGAGATGTTGTATTGTTTTTAGCCATTTGCGCTGTCTCGCGACAGTTCGCGCCCGCAGTGACGTCATGCGTCGCGCGATCACGTCTTTCTTCTCGCGATCATGCACCGCGAGAACAACTCAAAACAAGATGGCCGCGCCCGCAAGCAACCACATGGGTAAGTTGGCGACCCGCAACCATGCAGAAAATCTCGCGAACATGCCGGAAAAAAACTTCCGCATCTTCGCGATATTTCTGCTTGTTTGCGATAATTTTAAACATTCTCGCGATAATTTGCGAAGGTTAATTCCGCAAATTCCGCCCACCCCTAGTTTTTGCACACGTTAACTCAGGCCCCGTCCCCTCCCTTCACCACTGTGTAAACACGCCCTGTGTCCATTTTTAGTTGGGAGATTAAGTTCATTTGAATCCTGAGGGTCCCTAGGGTCCAACTAGCCCACTAGGTACCTCCAGTAAATGCCACAGAGCTGTGTTGCAGAGAGGTGTAAAAAGTGGCACGGCCTGGACCACCTCCTTGCAATGCAGCTCAGTGGCGCTTACTGGAAGCACTTGGTGGGCTAGTTAGCCCCCAGGGGCCCTCAGTATTGAAGGGAAATGATATCCCCAATTTAAAACGTGCCATAGTGCGTGTTTGCACACGTCACCTCAGGCCCCGTCCCCTCCCTTCACCACTGTGTAAACGCGCCCTGTGGCTGTTCTAAGTTGAGAGATTAAGTCCCCTTGAATCCTAAGGGTCCCTAGGGTCAAACTAGACCACTAGGTACCTCCAGTAAGCGCCACAGAGCTGCGTTGCAGAGAGGTGTAAAAAGGGGCTTGGCCTCAGAACACCTGTCTGCAGCGCAGCTCCCTGGCGCATACTGGAGATGCCTGTTGGGGGCGCGTTTGCAGAGTGCTGCACGGAGGGGGCATGGCCTCCGGCACGATGCCAGTCTTTAATTTATTTTAATTTTTTAAGAAGGGGGGCTGTGTGGTTCCCCTTCTTATTCTAATTTATTGGCCCTGATGACCCCATCCCCCAGGGCCTGTCTCCTAATTATATTTTTTTGACCCCAATCCCTAGGGCCGGCCACTGTTTTTTATTATTTTAAAAAAATATTTATTTATAGACACACCTAGGACATGCTGGACAAACCGTACGTACCTATCACCATGACGATTTGCGGGATATTCATTAAAAGGCGACTATGCATGCAATGAATCCACGTGGAATGTATTTACACTACTAGTGAAGCTCTGACATGTCTGATGCCCTACCGTGCCTAATCCCGGTAGACACCCTTGTCGTTTATTTATACAAACATGGGTAGCTATTGACGGGCACATTTAATACACATGCACACCAAGCCATTCAAAGGGGATTCGACAAAAATTCGACCAAAACTATGCAAGAAACACCCCTCATGGTTAATAAAACACACATCCACTGCCGGATGTGTAATACTTTTTATTTTACTCTCTGGAAAGGGGACGAACATCACTTGAGAGTCACAGCGCGCTCCTGACAGAGCCCAATGCTGTGTTACACCCACCATTGCCTGCCGAGTGCCACACACCTCTGTGTTGTATTCCACTAGCTAGTGCATATGCTATGACACTCTCTAGCCCATGTGCACTGTAACACCACCCCGTGAATATGTCATGCCACACTTGTCTTCGCACGGTTTATATTGCCCCATCTAACGTGCCTTCCTCGATGCCTATGTTATAACGCACAGTGCTATGCCATACATATTACAATCTGCGATCCATATCTGTGTCACAGTGCATATGCAACGTTACACTCCCCAGCACATATTTTATATTACAACTTTAGAGACTAGTTAGGTTACACAACACTGCCCTGTGCATATTACACTCCAAGGCGCATATCGCATAGCACGCGCTAGTGCCTGTGCTATCTCGCGCTCTCCAATGAATCTGTCATTGCGCACAATGTATTGCATATTATATTTCACGCCCGGTTCATCTTATATCACACTTTTTGGTGCATAGTTTACCATACACTATATCTAGTTTTCATTTTCAATCGTGCTCTCAGGACTATGTTCTATATAACACTGTGTTCACCTACCCTTTTCACGGGCATTACATTTTGCGATAGGGGGTGGAGGGTCAGGGGGTGTTTCTGCCAAGTGAGCCCGGAGTCACAGTCACAAACGTCCTCTTCTTCCTGAATAAAAGTGAGATTATGCTGCATACTTGTTCATATTTTAAGTAGTTCGCACAGACTCAATGTTTTAAAAACAATAAAGTTCCTAATACCCGCCTTCTCTGAACAGTTAGCTTGCTGCCCCATCCCCCTCCTCCCTATCCTCTGTTGTGTGAATCCATGGAATAGCCTCCTCCCTCCTGCCATGCATGGTCTGATGTGCTGCCACTGCCCTCAATTTAGTATGATGTACCAGTCCACTCCTCCTGCCCTCCATTGCCCAATTCTATGCCCCATCATGCCCCATCATTGACCTCCTGCTTAAACTCTGTGCTTAGCTTGCTGCCCCTATTCTCCTTCCCCCTGCCCTCCGATGTCTTTGTGCATGCCCCTGCTCCCTCCTTTTTGCCCACCATGTCCCATGGACCTGCCACTCCTATCTACTCTGAGTGTTCTGTTGAGCTGCCACTCCCCTCCCACCTGCCTAGCATTGTCAGATGACTGTAACCTGTCCCTGCCACCTCCACCCTGCCTGTCCACATGCCATGCCCCTATCCTCTTCCTCCTGTCCTACATGGTCCATTGTACTGCCACACCCTTCTGCCCTCCCTGGTCTGTTGTGCTGCAACTGCTCCTCCTGCCTGCCCCGTGTGGTCTGTTGTGAGGTCCCTTCCCCTGAACTTTCTTGTCTGTGCACAGGTCCTGACCCTCCCTTCTATCCTCCATCGTCCTTTGTGCATGCCCCTGCACCCTCCTTCTTGCCCATCATAGCCATTGGTCTTCTGTGCTGCCATGGCCCCTCCCACCTTCCCTGTGTGGTCAGTTAGCTGCCCCTGACCCCCTCCCACCTTCCCTCCATGGTCTGTGTGTATGCCATCACAGTCTCACTGTTGCTCTTCATGGTGTGTCTTGCTTCTAGTGCCCATCCTGCCAGACCTCCATGGCTATCTTGCTGCTCCTGCCCTGCCCCCTTGCCCCCAGCCCTCTGTTTACATGTGAAGACCCCTACTCCCTCCCTCCTGGCTTGTCTGTTCCATTGTAATGCCCCTGATCCGTCCCTACTGCCCTTTATGGTCTGTAATGCTGCAGCTTTCTCTCCTGTCTGTCCATTATGGTCAGCTAGCTACCATTGCCTCTTGCCCCTCTGTTCTCTGTTGTCCATGTGCATGGTCCTGTCCCCTCCCTCTTGCTTTCTATGGATTGTTGTGCTGCACTCCCGTCCTGCATGCCCTGTGTGGTGTATTGTGCTGCTGCAAACCCTGATGCCTGCCCTGCAGGGTCAGTTTGGTGCACCTCTCCATGTCCCTCTTGTCCTCTGTTATCCAAGTCCATGTCCCTATCCCATTTCCTTCCATGATCCAATGTACCATACTTGCGAACATTTTGAACTTGGTAAGAGGGAGATTTTGAAAAAAAACTGGGGTATTGATTTTCCCCTTTGAGTTACATTGAAAAAGAGGATATTGTAGACAGGAGACAGATCAAATAAAGCCCATTTGAGCTTAAAAACATTGGACGTTTCCTGGCTGAATCGGGTCTGTTGGCATGTATGGTTGTACTACCATTGCCTCTTCCTTCTGCCCACAATGGTCTATTACATTGCCACAGCCTTGAAGGAGGGTAGATTTTGTATCACAGGGGGCCCCTGGCCCGTTCTGTCCACACCTGAAGTATGAGACCCTTGTCCTTGCCCTGCCAGCCGCATTTGTAGGCCGTATTAAATTGACCAGCGGGTCCTGTGTTGCTATATAATTATCCTGAGACATCCTTACCACTCAGCCAGCATAAAACCCCTGTGTAGGCCCTTCTGTTCAATATGTAGGCCTCTTTGTTAAATTGACCATAGCTCTGCAATTTTAGTGTATAGCAGTCTGAAGGCAGGTCTGCGAGGCCTTCTGCTCCAAACTAGTAGCCCCCACCCTACCCGAGTGCTCCGTGCTCGGTATCAAAGTTCAACATCCCACTGAAGCTGTCGACATACAGTAGGCTGCATCCTGGACTGGTACTTGCTTCCTGGGCAGGTTTCCCGCTTTTAAGGAAGTGGCAACCGCAGAGCGTCAAGTTAGGAGAACTGAGGAGATTTTGTACATGAATATATTGAATTCCCGTACAATACCCATTATTTTCTGCTTGCTCTATGGAACTTACGATAAGCGATTGGCCTGAGAGACTGACCTTTTCACCCAGTCCATTGTCAGCATTAAGTGGGCAAATGACGAAATGTCTGGTAAAATCTGCAGACGAAGCTTTTGGGTAGCATACGTAGGTAGATGTAGCGTGCAAAGGAGCCCACAAAATGATATAAAAAGGGAGCACCCACAGATATCGACGGACTACCTCGCCGTCTGTATGTAGGTTAACAGGCTGTGCAGGTTTTCCCCAAGAGCTGGGAGCTCTTGTCTTCCTTTGCTTAAAATGTCTTGCTCTGCTTTGCTTGAAGTATCTTATTCTATTTTACCTATATGAAATGTCATGTTATGTTTAACCATTGTTCTCTTTACTTTTTCATTTAAAAGATTTTGTATTGTAATTGCAGGAATGCTTGCTCTAAGAGTAAACGTGAGTGTTCCTAGGTAACATTTTCCTTGGTGTAACTTGTTTCTCATGATGCATTTATAGATGTGTTTTCTCTCTCTCTCTGTCAGTACATTAATTGAGATACAGAGAATATCATGACAGCTGTATGATTATCTGGATTCTGTATTTTGTACTTTATGTCTCTATTCTGCGGTTTCTTTGAAGTTGTATCTTCTCATTAAACTGCCATTGTATTCTGCCACCAATTCCATGTCTCATATGTCTGTTTTCTTCATTTTTGGAGCAAGCGTTCCTAGGCACCCCGGCTCAAATTAAGGTGCCCCTTTTGTCCCTGACTCACTCTCCTGCTCAGTTCTGTGGTGGATCCCGGGGCTCTGGGGACCGCCTCTAGCTTCCTTGACCCGTAATAGATCTTCCCTCCAACAGCCTCTCTTGCAAGTCCTGTATTGTTGGTTTGTTGCCCCTGCCCCCCTTTCCACTGCCCTCCATAGTCTGTTGTGCTTCCACGGCCCTTCCTGCCTGCTCAGTGTGGTTAAATTGTTGCCTTTGCACTCTCCTACCTGCCTTCGATTTTCAGAGTCCGTGCCCCTGGCCTTTGCCTCTCAACAGTATCCCAATGAACAACTAGATTGCTAACATTCTATATTTATTACAAAAGTGTGGAACGCCTGACATCATCTTGATGTAATCAAAACTGTAATACCTAGAGCATTTCCTTTAGAAATTACATATATGAGAGGGTCTTATTGGCATCAAAATTATGGTTAGTGCTCTAAAAGACTAAAATAAGGACATTTTGTCTGAGTTTTCAAATAGCGACAAAGCACTTTTAAATTATTTGTTATGTTTATGTTTTTTTATCCAGTTGACCACTTGATTAAATGTTGCACTTAGGGGAGAGGATGTGGTGTTACTTCCAGAACTGCAGACTTTGCAACTGGGGAACCAGGTTGACGTTTCTGCTTCAGCTCGACATTCTGTGATTCTGGTCAAATCACTTAGTCTCCCCATGTCTACAACCAAAATGAATATGTGCTTGTGTGATGTAACCAATGCTCATGTAAAGCACTCCAATACCTGACAAGTCTGCACTATATAACACTGCAAAAACACTAAATAATAAGTGTTTTGCACACTTCTGTCATTGGGCTATATTTGGGCTACATCTGGGTGATTTTGGGCTACATTTGGGCTCTTTTGTCTCCGGTGGCCATCTTGGGAGATTTATTTGTTATTAAGTTTCCTAATTTCCTCATGTACTGCAGTCTCCTCAGTAGGAAATGCTTTCAGTTTTTTACGTTGATTCCATCATGAAGGTATTCAGATATGTCACACATTTGCCATAAATTCTGAATGTTAGCACTCTAGTTGCTCATTAGATCACTGTAGTAAAACTACTGTTCACCATGGAAGTCTGCTCCTGGTATTACAAGTGCATGTTTCAGTCTGCATGTCAGAATTTTTTAATGAAATAGAAGAGGATTTGAGAAGTCACTCAAAATGTGCCCTCATTTTCTTTCTTCAGCATTAATGATAATTTCTATGGCAAAATGAACCCCCTCATTGTGTTCCTTTTTAAATTAAATGTTTTAAGTGTTACCAGTTTTTTCCCATCAAGATGGCTTCAGGTGTGCCATACTTTTGTCATAATGAAGACAGTAAGCGCTCTAGTTGTTTTTAAGAACATTCTGGGACATTCTGTCATTGGGCTATACTTGGGCTACATCTGGGTGATATTTGGGCTACATTTGGGCTCTTTTGTCTCTGGTGGCCATCTTGGGAGACTTATTTGTTATGAAGTTTCCTAATTTCCTCATTTACTGCAGTCTCCTCAGTAGGAAATACTTTCAGTTTTTTACTTTGATTCCATCAAGAAGGCATTCAGATGTGTCACACATTTGCCATAAATTCAGAATGTTAGCACTCTTTTTGCTCATTAGATCACTGTAGTAAAGCTACTGCTCACCAGAGAAAACTGCTGCTGGTATTGAAAGTTCATGTTTCAGTCTGCATTTCAGAATTTTTTAATGAAATAGAAGAGGATTTGAGAAGTCACTCAAAATGTGCCCTAATTTTTCTTTCTGCAGCACTGATCATACTTTTTATGGAAAAATGAACCCCCTCATTTTGTTCCTTTTGAAATTAAATGTTTTAAGAGTTACCACTTTATTCCAAGCAAGATGGCTTCAGGTGTGCCATACGTTTATCATAGGTAGGACTGTTAGCGCTCTAGTAGTTCTTTGGAACACTCTGGGAAGCTGCAGTAGAACACAAAGGAATCAACTGACAGTCTCTGCCCTTGTTGGATGTACATGTTTTACTGAGAATGTCAGACTTCATTCTCACATGACTGAGAAAGATAATGTGAATTTACAGAAAATAAGCTCTCAGTTTAGCTTATAGATCACCTTCCAAACCTCTGTGGTAAAAGCATGAGAAAATATTTTTCTCTCAATCATAATATCCCAGCAGAAGGCTTTTTCACATGGTGAAATCACCTTAGAACATACCACAATTCCTAAAATGAGTATGGTACCATCAACAAATGATTTATAATGTAACTAAAGTCTTAAAACCTTCTATTAACTGCAATGCTTTTTAATGAGGTGCTATCATGTATATTGGTCCCAAGATGGCTGCCAACACTTCTTGGATGAAGTGCTGACAGCCAATCAGATCTCAGGATGAGATGTGTGGTTAGGCTCCGCCCACATATATATATGCTTTTAAATGCTATTTTCTCAGGAAATACTGAACAGATTTACACCAAACCTACAAAAGGCACTTCCTTGACCTGAGGACTACCTCTCTGCCAAATTTCAAGTAAATCTGTTCAGCCGTTCGGGCTGTAGCCCTGTCTAAAGGTCCTATGGAAAAATGCATGGGAAAAACGTGTTTTGGGACCCCCCTTTTATCTCAGCCCCCGCTTGACGAATCCCCCCGAGACTTTCAGGGTAGGAGCGGAGCGTAGCGCGCCACCTATTTTGAAAAATTCGCGAGGATTCGTCGACCGGCGCCAAAGTTATTCAAAATAGAATGTTGCGGATTTCCTATGGAAAAGGGGTCCTAACTATAACTACCTACTGGCGACCGCCAGTAGGTAATATATATATATATATATATATATATATTCACTGAAAAAAACATAGGTTTCACACATGTTATAGTTAGCGGAAATTTTACTGATAAAAAACCAATGAAATTCCCCCGTTATAGTTAGTGCAGGCAACTATAACTCACGCTACCGCAATCCTCTGCTGATGCTAATACTGTATTTAGACACTTATTTGCCCATGTCTTCTGCCATTAAATTTTAGCTATACATATATTACAAATATTTTTTTTTCATAAAGACACATATGTCATCAGCAGAAGATTGCGGTCGCGTGAGTTATAGTTGCCTGCACTAACTATAACGGGGGAATTTCATTGGTTTTTTATCAGTAAAATTTCCGCTAACTATAACATGTGTGAAACCTATGGTTTTTTTAGTGAATTTGCAAGGTTTTTTAAATGCTAATTCCTAACTATAACGTGTGTGAAACCTATGGTTTTTTCAGTGAATTTGTACGTTTTTTTAAATGCTAAGTTACTTTACGCCATTCGTGGCGTGCGCGCCCACTTAACGCAGTTCGTTCCGTGTGGGCACCAATTGCACACGGGGTGGAGAGAGTGTGGATAATTTTTTTTTTTTTTTAATTTTTTACCGTACGCGTACGGTAAGCGTAATCGGCGAAATTACCGAAAAAATAAAAAATCAGTTTTTGGCCTTGGGGGATCTTTGGGGACTCCCTCAACATGGCTATGTGTGTGGGAGCTGTCTAAACAGCCCCTTTACATGTTTTTGGGCTTTATATTTTAGAAATCACTATCAGTGCGAGAGAGAAAATGGCGGCCGCCGCTTCCTGGTTTCGGCCGATTCGAATGTTTACTAAGATCTAAGAGCCAATCAGAATCGCGCTCGCGCACGCCACCGTACGCGTACGGTAAGCGTACCGTAAGCGCACCGTAAGCTGGCTCAGATATATATATTGATTTAAAGGCTATTTTCTCAGAATCTACTGAACAGATTTACACCAAACCTACAAAAGGCACTTCCTTGACCTGCGGACTACCTCTCTGCCAAATTTCTAGTAATTCTGTTCAGCCGTTCGGGCTGTAGCCCTGTCTAAAGGTCCTATGGAAAAATGCATGGGAAAAACGTGTTTTGGGACCCCCCTTTTATCTCAGCCCCCGCTTGACGAATCCCCCCGAGACTTTCAGGGTAGGAGCGGAGCGTAGCGCCCCACCTATTTTGAAAAAGTCACGAGGATTCGTCGACCGGCGCCAAAGTTATTCAAAATAGAATGTTGCGGATTTCCTATGGAAACGTGGTCCTAACTATAACTACCTACTGGCGACCGCCAGTAGGTAATATATATATATATTCACTGAAAAAACCATACGTTTCAGGGGCGTTTTAGTTAGGTATTGGCATTTAAAAAACCTTAGAAATTCACTGAAAAAACCATAGGTTTCAGGGGCGTTATAGTTAGCTGGACATTTCCCTAGTACAAAACCCTAGAAATTCCCCCGTTATAGTTACTTCAGCTAACTATAACTCGCGCCCCCGCAATGCACTGCTGATGACGTCACATATTACATCACTCATAACATGGTCAGTGACATCACTGATGACATCACTGATGACATCTCAAATGACATCACTGATGACATCATCCAGTGACTGTGTGTTTCTGTAAAGTTTAAATATGTTTAATATATATAGGGAAAGGCCTATGGAAGAATGAGTGGGTGTATAAGTTTGTGAATGGATGATTTAGTAGGTGCGTGACTGACTCTATAAGTGAGTCATTAAACGTATGTTACTGCAGACTAGTGACTAAACTGTGTGAATGTCTGTATCTGTCTGTCTGTTGCTGTGTAAGCGACTGTATGGTTTTCTGAATAGTTACATGAGTGTCTATATGGGTTATTGATTGGTTGTCTGAGTATCTGTATGGGTGTCTGAGTGTTTGTGTGGGTGGTGTGTTTGTGCATTGATGTGTGAGTGGGTGATTCTATGGGTGCATGGTTTTAAGATTGCATCTGTGATAGACTGTATGGTTAGGTGAGTGTATGTATGGGTGTGATAGTGAATGAATGTATATCTCAGTGGTACATGTGTGAGTAACTACATCTGAGACAGCCAGTATATATGTGTGTAAGAGTATATAAGTGCATATATTTGAGAGTGTGTGATTGTGAGAGTGGCTGTATGGATGAGTGTGTGCTTGTATCAGTGATTGTATAAGAGCGTGAGAATGTGGTAGTATTTTTATGAGTAAGTGAACTTGTGTGAGTATAACTGAATAGATGAGTAAATGGGAGTGTGATTAATTATTTGCATGACTGACTAGGTGTGTGAGTACCTCTATGGATGATTGGTGGTGTGTGAGTGTCTATACAGGTGTATAAATGCATATGATAGTCCTGTACTGATTGACTGTAAGTATGAGTGACTGTACAGGTGAGTGAGTGGATGTGTGTGTAGACCTAAGAGTCAATGAGTGGGTATGTAGTTATTGGTATTGGAGTATCTATGGCTTTGAGAATGTACGTCTGAAATTTTCATTTGGTATATTAAAGGGTGTGAGAAGATGCACTAATTTATCAAATGGATTTTGTCATCAGTGATGTCATCAGTGATGTCATTTGAGATGTCATCAGTGATGTCATCAGTGATGTCACTGACCATGTCATGAGTGATGTAATATGTGACGTCATCAGCAGTGCATTGCGGGGGCACGAGTTATAGTTAGCTGAACTAACAATAACGGGGGAATTTCTAAGGTTTTGTATGAGGGAAATATCCATCTAACTATAACGCCCCTGAAAACTATGGTTTTTTCAGTGAATTTCTAAGGTTTTTTAAATGCCAATACCTAACTATAACGTGCATGAAACCTATGGTTTTTCAGTGAATTTTAAAGGTTTTTTAAATGCTAATTCCTATCTATAACTTATCTCTAAAGATATCATGTTTAATGATTTTCATTGGATTTCTATATTTTTCAATTTCAGTGTGTCAATGTAATTAATTATGTTTTTTTGAAATACTTTTTTATCACCATTTTTTTAACTTATTTTTTCAATTAATTCTTTTAAAAATTAAAAAATATTATTTGTTATTATTGGGGTTTTTTAAAATATTTTTTTATATTTTAAAAACTATTTTTTAAACTATATTTTCAAAACTTTATGTATTATTTTTTTTCAATTTTTTGGGGATCTGCGCACCCTATGCGGACCGCTCTCGATCCCTATGCAAAAGCATCCACGCACGGTATGCGTTGGGTACGTGTTTGATGCGCGATTGCAATGCGACCCGTACACGACTCCAAGCCTAAACGCGACACGTACAATGTACGTTACACGACGCTTACGCGCTTCCACGATGCGTCATGTGCGTGTATGACGTGGTGGGTGCGCGGATCCTGTGAAATATTGAACACTTAAAAAAACTATTATCTATATTTCATGTGAATATTAATTGAAGACAAACTCTAAACTACTCTTAAAAGTAATATATTTTTACATCTAATCCTATATTACTTTTAGATTCAATTTTGCGGATGCGCGCTGGGTGCGTGCTGCTTAAGCGCCGGGTGCGCGGATCCCATGTGACCCGCAAAGAAAGAGATTTGATTGGTTCATTACACTTCCTGTTCTAAATATTGACAGACCGCACCCATCTCAATCATTCTTCTTTGACCTTCTTTGGAAGAGCATCTCTTTGCAGAGAAAAAGCTTTTTTGACTAAGTTTTTACTTAGCTCAAACTTTTTTCAGAACAAACAATGGCTTCAGGGCAGCAGGCATCTCCTGCATCTCCTCATACATCTGAGGATGA
Organism: Triturus cristatus; assembly: GCF_964204655.1. Taxonomy (NCBI): domain Eukaryota; kingdom Metazoa; phylum Chordata; class Amphibia; order Caudata; family Salamandridae; genus Triturus; species Triturus cristatus. The sequence goes on along the minus strand of NC_140588.1, from coordinate 203,993,992 downwards.
TTTTTTGGAAGAGCCACCACTCACACCATGTTTTTCATCTGTGGTGTGGAAATTTTCTACCTATCCTGAGGGGCAAACTAAGACCTTTGCCACCTTGGTGACATGCAAGATCTGCCAGAGAGTGCTGTCTCGAGGGCATCCTAATAAAAAATATTCATGCGGAACAGCTAGCATGATGAAGCATCTGAGGACCCTTCATCCGGTAAATCTTGCTCGGGAGGAATGCCGAAGGATGAGAGTCGCTCCTGCTCCTTCCGACTCATCGCAGCCGAGCACTTCAAGAGTGCATCCTTCAGCACAAAATTAAGACACCTGTCCACAATTCCAATTTTTGAAAGTGCTCTGCACTAAATGCAATGCGACTTTATGCTACGGAGAGCAGTCTATCGATCTGATCTGCCGCAGGCAAGAAAGTCACCATTGCTAGGCTTTTTTTTCCCTGAAGTTCATTGTTTTGTTCCTCCTGTTCTGTTTTTTCCTTCTTTTTCCAGAAAAACCAAAACATTAAAAAAATTGTTCAGAAAACCCCCCCAAAAAATATGAAAGAAGAAAAAATAATTCCTGGTTTAAAAAAAGAGCTATATTTGTTTGCTTGTTTGTGAAAGTTTAGATGAATGTATGTGTAGTACGCAATTGACTCAATGAATGCATTAGTAGCGTATGGTAAATGTATAAGTGCAAAACTATGCAGTGTGCTGTAGTACTTCCGAAGCACAGGGATGCAACATATGTACATAAATATGTTGCAAATCTATGCTTCTCTCTGCACGGCTGCTTAAACTGCAGCCATGTGGTGACACAGGCACCCTTGCAGATATCTGTGTCATGTGCTGTTTGTTTTTGTACAGGAAGACACACCTTCCTACACAAAAACAATGAGAACACTTATTTTTCTCCTTCAATGTATGCTGAACATTTTAGCATGCATTGAAGATAAACATGTGGAGAAATGAAAACAATTCTCCTTGTTGTGCTTTCCTACACCAATTTTAGAATGGTGCAGCATTCACACACATATCGAGATTTATGATTTCTGATAAATCTAGTGATGTGTCTTGTTCTATGAGTATTCAGTGCAATCATGCACAATAACACTCATAGAACACCCTTTCAACGCAAAGTGGTGTGTATGATGAGGTTGTATTTACATGGAGTAGAAAAAGTGCAAAGTGCCTTTTCCTCTCTTTGTAAATATGAAAGAGTGTCTTGCACAATAACTATGTTATAAAAAGTGACATATTTCTGTTTTTAAAATTGCTTGCGAATGATAGAAGGTAAGCACAGATTTTTGTCTGCAAAGATGTTCAAAGAAGAATGATTGAAATGATTGCGGTCCTTCAATAGGTACAATGGGAAATATTATGAACCCCTCAAATCTCTTTTTTTGCAGGTCACATGATATCCGATTAAGGTCAGATTTCAAAACTACAGAGGTATAAACTTTGTAGCTTCTTGCAGATCTCTCCAGTCTGCTTATTGATACTTAGTTAAACTTACCTTCACAGTAATAGAAATAAAAAATGGTATACATTTTTTTCATATTTTCTTTGCAATCTAAATTGATGTAAATTGCTTATTTTAAAATTAGGATGTGTGAAAGAAAAGAAAAAAATAGTTATAACATGTAATAATACATTTTTTACAACACAGCATAATTTCCACAAAGTTATTTGTTTGCCTTTTTTGCTGTTCTCAGAATATATTGAATTTCACTAGAAATAGTGATTTCAATCATATTCATCACTTAACAGCGGGCAAAAAAAAAAAACAATGAGAAAGATTGTTAAAAAAACAACAACATGCTATTATCAGTAAAATACCAGAAAAAACAAATCACACATATATGAAATGCTTACGGCTAACAAAATTTTATAACTTTAACTTATAAAAACTGTAAATGTTGCCGCTTTAAAATATTCACCGAATCAATGACCACCAAAAAGTCCATAATTTAAACATGTACCTTTCCTTGAAGCCAAATGATATTTTTGCACTCCTTTTTATGTAAATTGTCCAATGGTAGTCCTATTAAATTATAATAATAAATTCCTCAGAGAGTGAATTATCTTCCTAAAAATTTGACTTTAAAAATATTAGGTAGGAATTTTGTAATTCCCTAGGCAAACGTTGTTTGAAAACCAACTGGGAATCATTACGAAGTGTCCAGCCTTTGTCACATTTTGGATAGGCCGTGTAATGTCCAGATGTGGTGGAAGGACCATCATGGAAAATTATAGCCATTGCTACAAAAGTCCTTCCTGATATTGATAGTTGTGCTGCTACAAATTGCTTTATTAAAGTATCCAATTTTCTTCCGTCAGCTGTACAACGTTGCATCATTAAAATTATGTATTTGCCATATTTTGTTAAAAATAATGTGATTTACATTGGCTACACTCCATGTTTTGATTTGCAGCTTTAACTAATTTATTGAAAGACACTGATTTACAGTCTGGTAATGTTAAATACAGAAATCTCTCAGTGTCTACATTGGAGCTACATGTATACATGCAATTTTCACAATAATGTTCCCATTTGTAAGAAAGGCCGAAAATATTTTCTATTTCTACACCTTCATTTTCAAAAATGGTAAGCATATACATTAAAAATTCCTGAGCATCTTGTTGGATATTTTGTGAAGATTGTGTAGAACCAGAACACACATCCAAAAGATTACGAACATCTGAAATAGATTGTATTTTACTTGTGTCTGTTGTCAATTTTTCAAAAACAGAATGCAACAGAGACCAAAATCTTTGTTGCAGATTCTGTATAATTTGTTCTTGCAAACCTTCAAGATACAAAACAACATTGACCACTACATTAGCATAGCAGTTGATACCTGAACTATTTTCAAACTGATAACCAACAAACTTTTCAACAGTGTCCAATTTCTTTTTACTTGCAATCACAACATTATCTTGTGCTATTCCCGTCTCAACACCTTCAGAACAGATACTGTCAAACCTTCTTTTTTGACCAACTACACGCTTTTCAAATACAGGATATTGACCTAAATTTGGAGCATACACCCTTCTTAACCTATTATACTCTTTTACACAGTTTGCATCTGCAGTAACCTTTGTCTCATCAAAATCAATCAAAAACAAACCAGATAATGTTCTGACTCGCGACAAAGCAACATATACCATACCCTCTTTAAATACAGAAGATCCAATGTTCACCAATGCACTGTCTACACTTAATCCTTGAGATTTATGAATAGTCACTGCATATGCCAGAGAAAATGGAAATTGTTTCCTACGGACATATAAATCTTTAACAAGCAAAAAACGAACTGAACAACAACCAATTTCTTTAACTTCTTTAATCTGATCAAATGTAATTTTTAAAAATTCATTTCCTTCTTTTTTCTGATAATTAACAAAATCTACCACTTTACCCATTGCACCATTAACTAACCCTTTTTCTACATCCAAATTTCGCCTTAAAATTACCCAACAGTTTACACACGCATACAGTGTCTTTTCTAAACCAGCTGTTTTAGATATTTTTTTTTCTAAAGAATCCAGTTTTGTTTTCAACTTTCCAGTCAAAATAATAGTAATTCCTACATGCTCTATTTTATCGATGGCTTCCATTTTAATAATTTCTTCATTTTCCAGTTTCAATAGTTCTTCGTTGAATATGGAACACTCTCGCAGTGTTGGCATTAAACAGATCACTTATTTATTTTCAGCAATTTTAATATACACTTTTGCAGGAAGTACATTTTCATTTGGAAAGACATTGCAAAGTAATCAACTTTACAAAGATTGTTTGCCATGTTTTGTAAGAATTCCAATTCTTATACCTTGAAGAATACTTCCATATTCAGCATAATTTGCCTGTTGCATATTTGTTGTCAGTTCTTTGTATTCAAAATTAGTCCAAATGTGCACATTACCAACACTACCAAGAGACTTTCTGGTATCTTCATGTGCAAGTGTTTTAAATACTGGTTGTCCTTTTACCGGAGTGAGTTGCAATAGATCTCCAAAAACTATGACGTGTTTTCCTCCAAATAACACGTCATACTCTGTTTTAAGAATTTGTTGCATTCTTAAATGCACAAAGGCAAGCATCAAGTTTGAGACCATGTTCACCTCATCAATAATGAGAAGTTTCATTTTCTTCAAGACTCTTGAAACTTCACAACAAGTTTCTCCAGATAGCTTGTGGTATTCCAATTTTTTCTCATGCTCTACTGGTAGCATTAGTAAACAATGTGAAGTAATTCCTTTAATGTTATGTGCTGCCAACCCAGTTGGAGCAGTGACAACACAAGACAAATGTGACTCAGTTGTTTTTTGCAGATAACTTGTAATTACTTTAATTAAGAAACTTTTTCCTGTTCCAGCTTGACCACTCACATACATTCGGATAGGTTGAAATTATGTACATGAGCACCCTTTCTTTTCATGAAGTAATCCATGGTCAATCTGCTCTTTTACTTGTTGATATATTAGTTTCTGTTCAACATTTAGTTGTTCTTCCAAGTTTCCTAACTGTATTACATCTTCTTGAGCTTGATACATTGCTGTTTCCACCTCATTCATGGCAGTTGCTGTTTCATTTTCAACAATTGGTTGTCCTAGTGGATCTTGACTCAGTGCAGCAGAACTTTGGCTGTCTTGAGAACTGTCTCTAGCAATCTCAGCTGCAATTGTAGCTTCTTGATCAATTTCATCATTCAACATTTTCACATAATTTGCAAAAGCACTGCATTGTATGCTATCTTTACAAGCATTAAATGAATCTTCATAGCTCTGAAAATCGCCAAGTAATTCCAGTTCTGAACGCCATGGTTTGAACATTTGCAAAAGGGCTAAATAGTAAAATTCCCTTTTATCAGCAGTGTCGCAACTCAGTTTCCTGTGATTAATTAAATTTCCTTTCCTCTCTTTCACCAGACATCCTTCAGAACCAATAACTGCATATTTTCCATCATTGATGTTCTCTGTAGTATTCAGTTTAAAAGTGTAGTTTTGCAGCACTTCATAGAGACACATGCTCTCAAGATGATGACTTCTGTTCGGGTAATATGTACCCAACATATTGGTTTTCAAAATATCTGTACTTTCTGGTTCTTTTTCTGCTAAATATTCAATTTCTTGAACAGATTTCAGTACCCGATTTCGCATTTCTGCAAGACCTAGACTCACCCACTTTTTGAATATAGACTTGCAGATGATAATCGATCTGAACATTCATATGCTCCAATTTCATGATGCGATAACATCTTCAAACTGAAACTGTAAAATTTCTTACTTAGAGTCTTCTCGTGAGAAATCTCTTCCCACATTTCTTTCCATTCCATCTTTTCTGATTTAGTAATGTAGGACGTTACATACCAAGCGACAGCAATGGAATTGTCCGCAACATACTGAATGTCCATGTTAGCATTCCACATGGATAAAATAACTGGATTGTAGTAATTTATGTATTTTGATTCTTCACTTCTTTTTAAGTTGTAGGTATTTTTCGGAGACTTTCTTGTTATAGTATGTCGCACAGCTGACATAAAACTGTTCACTCTTCCTTTGGATAATACAGGACGTGGAAATCCAAAACAACATTTGGTATGGAACTTATACTTTGACTTGTACTTTCGTCGACAGTATTTTCCACATCGATGGCTTTGGAATCGTAAGACTAGTTGTTTTAAGTTTTTATGTTCTTTGCTATTGGGTACAGCACATGTGGCATAATCTTCAATGAAAGACAAAACAGTTTCTTCTGAATCTGTACCAAATTTGGGGGCGTCCTTGATCCATAACAACATATGTATATGAGGAGCACCTCTTGCTTGATACTCCTTTCTCCAAAAGAAATCCACAACTTCTCCAAGAGGAGGATTCTTTTTATTGCAGATGGAAGACAACATAGCTTCAAATCTATGATTGAAATATCTGCATACATTAACAGGATCCAATGAGCACAATTCTCCAGGTGTCTTGTATTCAATAATTTTTATATTGCAATTTGCCTCTCGAAGAAATTCAAGTAAATCATCCCAAGAATACTCAGCACAGCTTAGTGTAACAAACCATGTAGGAGTTCTCAAGTTACGTAGCATACATTTCAGTTGTCCATGACGACGGTACCAATATTCATTAGTCCCTCGCTGACATACCATCAGATTAATCAACTGAGATTCTAAATGATCATCTCTCTGATGCACTTTATCCATAAAATCCTTAGCAGTTACATTTTGCAGATGCATTCCAGTTTTTAAAATGTGATTTACTGCATATGAAAGTCCAGACAAGTCACTTTCAAACAGAAGATGAATCATATAAGGGATACATTGTCGAAATCTTGGATCTTCTGCATACAATCTTGTTGTCCGATATTCAGATGCAGGAATCTGCACAGAACGTTCATCATATCGTCCACCTTTTCCTGTTGGAAACAACTGCAGGAAACAACGAGCTTCCAAACTCTCTTCCCATACACTCATGGGACTTCCTGTTGCTTTTTTCATTTGGAACAACTCAATCGTATTCCCCATCACCTCTTTAGAATGAAGTGGATGTACACTGTAATGTTCATAGATTTCTTCACATCTGGACATGTCCACTTTTTCAATTTGTCCACTTAATGTTTCAGTATCTTCTGCTAAATCTATTTCTTCTACTCCTACAAACACATTTCTATAGTACTCATTATTTTTTGACAGATACAATGATGCCTTTTGCACTTTTCTTACATCCACTAACCCTTGCCAGATTTTCTTATTCTTAGTAGGAACACCATTAACTAGAATGACTAGTGGCTCATTTTCTGCATGGTCTACACCAATAGTTTCAATATTTTTCCTTAAGTCTAACGGTAAATACACAACTCTTCCTTTCAATCCTCTTTGCAACTCTGATGGAGGTAATTTACCTGTTTTAGGCTCCATACGAACAATAGCCTGAAACGGGTGAACACATTGAATGAGAATAGACTCATACGTATTTAAATCTATCAGCTCTGGAGGAATAGCAACCAACTCTAGATTATTATGAACTGCTCTAGCAGGCATTTTATTCGCATCTAATTTGTTATAATAATATTTGCAAATACACTGCTCAGATCCCAAATCAAAACAATCCTCTACCAGCAAATAAGTTGCAAATTCCATCCACTTATCATTATCTTCTATTTCACTTTTTAAATACAGATTGACACCCCTAGTCTGATTTTTATAGTGAGTTCGCAGACAACAAATACAAGAAACATTTGGTCTTTCACCTGAAATTACCTTAAACTTTGTGATTTCATCCTCAAAATGTTTTGTAATCACAGGTTCTGCATTGTCTTCAACATTTTCTTCTACTAATGTCACAGTTTCTCCACTCTGTTGCTGAGGACCAAAGTAATAAAACTCAATATCCTCACAAACCTTCTTTACATCTGATACTGAGCCACGTAAAAGAGCACTGTTCAACTCATTTAACTTTAGTGCTGGACTTTTCGCAGAATACAATCTTCCCACTAACTTCCGCATTTGAGTATGATGTACTTCCAGCATCCTGAAATGGTGAAAAACACTTTCACAAACTTTCCTAGAAAGACAAGCCGGAGAATGACCTTGCAAACCAGTATTTTTTCCCACTCTGCAACGGTCTAGTCCTTGCAACGCCATAATCTTTTGTTTAACACTTTTTTTAGTATTGCTCGTAAAAAACTTCATAATTTATCAATAGATTCCTGTCGTACACTACAAATACTACTGCCATCCCATGTATACACAGGGTGTTTAGGACCTCTCCCTAGAACTTCATCAGCTATCACTTATTCTGCATTTCTTTCAACCATTTTCTCTTTCTCAATTGGACAACCATCTCTAACTTCGTAACCTCTACCACTGGTGTCAACTGCAAACAGTAATGTTTTGCTCTGTAAATAACTCTCTTCATTAAAGAAAGACTCTGAACTGGAACTGTGTTTCCATTCTCCCAAAAAAATATCATAAACATTTTTTCTATTAATTACTCTTTTCCTCCTACTTTTGGCTTTCATTAAATTGATTGGTTTATCTAGTGATCGAATTCTGTTTAATACTAAAATGAATAGTTTCCTTTTTACTTATAAAGTCTTTTCAGCAATGTTTTCAATATGCTTCTTTTTTTTATAAAACAGAGCTCTCTTTTTATATTTCTTCACATCTTTCAGCAAATTATGTACTACTCTCTTGTAAAATATTTTTTTTCGTAATTCCTTATACTGATTTTGCCTTCTTTTAGCACACTTTGTCTCCTTTGACTGAATATTTGTTTTTTTGCTTTTCCTCTTATTTTGCTTTTTTTTCTAGTTGAAACATTCACAGTGGATTCAGCGTTCTGTACATTCTGTTTCCTCCTACAAACATTTTAAATAAATTGCTTTGTGATCTTACCAGAAGATTTTTTCTTTTTAGCCACATTATCTTGTACATTCAATACTTGTGGTTGACTTTTCTTCAAGTAATTCTCCTGTCTCTGTTCTTTTCTTTTTCTTTTTTTTTCAGGCATGATTTCTCTATTTTAACGTCGAAAAAAAGTATCTGTAAAAAAGAATCACAAATAAAAGTATATTAATAACTTTCAAATTCATACTATTCTATTACTGTAAAACCCCATTTTATAAAAAAACTGATTAAGAAACTATAGCCATGAAGCACAAGTGTGACGATGGTTAAAACACTACATGCATAGTGCATACTACTTTGAAACAGTTCATATCCTAAAGCCTACCTCACAAAAGAGTACATGCTAACTGACTGAATGATTACAATACTATTGTTTCCTAGAAGTGTATGAATACTGACATGGTTATTGATGGTGTGAAAGACAAGTGTGAAGGTGATTAGAGACCTACATGCATACTGGACACATGTTTCAATCCATTTATATGTTAAGGCCTGTCTCACTCCAATACTATTTGGATACTGATTAAATGATTAGAGTACTGCAAGAAGAATGCCTGGGTGAGTTTATAAGTGTTCGGGTTTTGGCACAGTGAATGGATTACTCCATGGTGCTGAATGGGTCACTAGAGGACTCCAAGAGGAGTGACAGAGTATTTGCTACAAGTGTATGAGTACTGACTAGGGAATTGAAGGTGTAAAACACAAGTGTGTAGGTGGTTAGAGGACTGCATGCATAGTGGATAGGCATTTGAAGCAATTCATGTACTAAGGCCTGGCTCACTGCGTGAGTACTTGGGTACTGACTGAATGATTAGAGTACTGCAAAGAGAGTGCCTGGGTGAATTTATAAGTGTTTGGGTTTTGGCGCACTGAATGGATTAGTACATGGTGCTGAATGGGTCACTGGAGGAGTACAAGGGGAGTGATAGGATGTGTGCTGCACTATATGTATTCTGAGTGGGGAATTAAAGATGTGAAAGACAAGTGTGTAGGTGGTTAGAAGACTGCATGCATACTGGATAGACGTTTGAAGCAATTCATGTGCTAAGGGCTGGCTCACTGCATGAGTACTTGGATACTGACTGAATGATTAAAGCACTGCAAGGAGACTACCTGGGTGAATTTATAAGTGGTTGCCTTTCAGTACAGTGAATGGATTAGTACATGGTGCTGAATGGGTCACTGGAGTAGTATAAGGAGAGTGAGAGAGTATTTGCAGGAACTGTATGAATACTGTCTGGGATATTGAAGGTGTGAAAGACAAGTATGCAGGTGGCTAGAGACCTACATCCATAATGGATAGACGTTTGAAACAGTCCATAGAGTAACACATGGATCACTGCAAAACTACCTGACTACTGACTGAATCATTAGAGTACTACAAAAAAAAGTGACTCGGTGAATCTTTTTAAGATTTTGGATTCTAGTGCAGTGAATAGGTTAGTACTTACTGCCAAATGAGTCAGTGGAGGTGTGCAATTAAAGTGACACAGTGTTTATTGCAGTTTATAGATACTGACAGAGAAATTGAACGTCTCAAATGCAATTGTGTTGGTACTCCATGCACACTGGAAACACATTTGAATCAATACATGTGCTAAGGCCTGCCTCATTCCATTAGTACTTAGGTACTGACTGAATGATTAGACTATTGCAAGAAGCATACCTGGGTGAATTTACAAGTGTTTCAGTTTTGGCGCAGTGAATGCATTACTACATGGTGCTGAATAAGTCACTGGAACCCTGCAAGGGGAGTGACAGGATGTTTGCTGAAAGTACATGGATACTGACTGGGGAATCGAAGCTGTTAAGGACAAGTGTATAGTATGTTAGAAGACTGCATGCATACTGCATAGACATTTGTAGCCCTCTATGTGGTAATGCATGGTTCACTACATGAGTACCTGGAAATTGACTGAATCATTAGACTACTGCTAGAAGAGTGCCTGGGTAAAACTGTTAAGTTTTTCAGTTTTGGCACCGTAAAAAGATTAGTACATGGTACTGGATCAGTCACTGGATGAGTGCAAGATGAGTGACAAGATGTTTATTGAAGTATATAGAAACTGACTAGTTAATTAAAGAAGTGAAAGACAAATGTGTAGGTAAGTAGAGGCCTGTATGCATACTGCATAGGGGTTTCAAGCAGTCCATGTTATAAGGCCTGGCTCGCTACATGAGCACTTGGATACTGACTGAATGATAAGAGTACTAAAAAGAGAGTGCCTGAGTGAATTTATAAGTGTTTGGGTTTTGGCAAAGTGAATGGTTTAGTATATGCTACTGAATGGGTCACTAGAGGAGTACATGGGGAGTAACAGAGTGTTTGCATGAAGTGTATGAATACTGACTGTGGAATTAAAGGTGTGAAAGAGAACTGTGTAGAGGGTTAGAGGACTGCATGTATAGTGGATAAGCATTTAAATCAATGCATGTGCTAAGGCCTGCCTCACTTAGTTACTACTTGAATATTAACTGAATGTTTACAGTATTGCAAGGACACTTCCTGGGTGATTACATAAGCAATAACTGCCTTCTAATTCTAACAAAACTTGAGAACAGGAAGGTTTTTAAGCAGTTATGCATATTCAAACATATGAAGTACCCAAATGCTTCTCCCACAGTGGTTCCCAAATGCACACAGACTCACAGTGTGATTCTAGGCGAGCAACACTATCTCTAGGAGTTTACCAAAACTCATTCACTACTGTGGAAGGGGTAAGGGTACTGTACACAACCTACATATTTCAATACTACACTTTACTGGCAATGCCTGTCTCATTTTATCAATGCATAAGCAATGACTGGCTTCAAATGCTACTAAAACTTGACAACATGACAGGTTTTAAAACAGTTATCTGTCAGCAAATACATGTTGTTCCCAAATGCTTATCTCACAGTGGTTCCCAAATGCACACAGACTCACAGTGTGATTCTATACAAGCAACACTATTCCTAGGAGTTTACCAAAACACATTCACTACTGTGGAAAGGATAAAGGGACTGCACACAATCTACATTTGTAAGTACTGCACTTTAGTGTCAAAGCCTGACTCATTTTATCAATGCATAAGCAAAGACTGGCTTCTAATGCTACTAAAACTTACCAACTTGAAAGGTTTTAAAACGGTTATCTGTCAGCAAATACATGATGTTACCACATGCTTCTCTCACAATGCTTCCCAAATGCACACAGACTCACAGTGTGATTCTATACAAGCAACACTATCCCTAGGAGTTTACCAAAACTCATTCACTACTGTGGAAGGGCTAAGGGGACTGCACACAATCTACATATTTCAGGACTCCAGTTTAGTGTCAAAGCCTAACTCATTTAATCAAAGCATAAGCAAAGACTGGCTTCTAATGCTACTAAAACTTGACATCATGACACGTTTTAACCCCTTCAGCGCGGATTTCCGCGCTGTGCTGAAGGTTCTGTGCGCGGGCGGGGCCATGACGGAGCGGTTCCGTCATGCGCACAGCGCAACCGACGCGCATGACGGAACCGCTCCATCATGCGCATCGAAGGGGTTAAAACACTTATCTGTCAGCAAATATATAATGTTACCAAATGCTTCTCTCACAGTGTTTCCCAAATGCACACTGACTCACAGTGTGATTCTAGAGAAGCAACACTATCTCTAGGAGTTTACCAAAACTCATTCACTACTGTGGAAGGCATAAAGGGACTGCACACAATCTACATATTTCAATACTGCACTTTACTGTCAATGCCTGACTCATTTTATCAATGCATAAGAAAAGACTGGCTTCTAATGCTACTAAAACATGACAACATGACAGGTTTTAAAACAGTCATCTGTCAGCAAATACATAATGTTAGCAAATGCTTCTCTCACAATCCTTACCCAAATGCACACAGACCCACAGTGTGATTTTAGACAAGCAACACTATCCTAGGAGTTTACCAAAACTCATTCACTAGTCTAGAAGAGGTAAGGGTACTGCACACAATCTACATATTTAAGTACTGCACTTTAGTGTCAAAGCCTGACTCATTTTATCAATGCATATTCAAAGACTGGCTTCTAATGCTACTAAAACTTGACAACTTGACAGGTTTTAAAACAGTTATCTGTCAGCAAATACATGATGTTACCAAATTCTTCTCTCACAGTGCTTCCCAAATGCACACAGACTCACAGTGTGATTCTATACAAGCAACACTATTCCTAGGAGTTTACCAAAACACATTCACTACCAGAGGTTGGTCAACCAGGTGTTGGTTGGGCTGGATTCGTTCAGTGCAGCATACCTGGATGACATCGCAGTGTTCAGCTCCACGTGGGAGGAACACCTGCGCCACCTCTGGGAAGTGTTGATGGCGCTGCGGAGGGCAGGCTTCACGATCAAGGCGAGTAAGTGCCAGATCGGGCAGGGTTCAGTGGTGTACTTGGGGCACCAAGTTGGGAGTGGCCAGGTGGCACCCCTTCAACCCAAGATAGAAACCATCCTGAATTGGGAGTCGCCCAAAACCCAGACAGAGGTGAGAGCCTTCCGAGGTCTCACCGGGTACTAAATGAGGTTTGTCAAGGGGTATGGCAACATTGTTGCCCCCTTGACAGCGCTGACTTCAAGGACACAGCCCAGGAAGGTGATCTGGACTGACATCTGTCAGAAATCTTTTGAGGCCCTGAAAGCTGCAATGTGCACGGCGCCCGTGCTTTTGGCTCCCAACTTCTCCAAAGAGTTTATCGTTCAGACAGACGCTTTAGAGCATGGTGTGGGGGCTGTTCTTTCACAGATTAATGAAGAGGGCCTAGATCAACCTGTAGCCTTTATTAGCAGGAGGTTACTTCCACGGGAACAGAGATGGAGTGCTATTGAGCGTGAGGCATTTGCTGTGGTCTGGGCGCTGAAGAAGCTAAGACCATACCTGTTTGGGTCTCACTTCCAGGTTCAGACAGACCAGAGGCCCTTCAGATGGTTGATGCATATGAGGGGTGAGAATCCAAAGCTGTTGAGGTGGTCCATTTCCCTACAGGGTATGGATTTCACGGTGGAACATCGCCCTGGTACAGATCACGCCAATGCTGACGGTCTGTCCAGATTTTTCCGCCTTAGTGATGAGGAACTCCCTGGGGTAGGGTAGTTCTCCCCACTTTTCAGCTGGAGGGGACACGTGTTAGACCTGGCACCTTGGCGTGAGTCTCCCTTCCACTTTTTTGTCTCTGTGCCTCATGTGTTTTGCTGGTGTTAGCTGCTCAGAGCACTGTGCCACTGCCAACCAGTGCCACAGTGCAAGTGCTCCCTATTTAAAATGTGTATGTTGGTTGGATTCCATGATTGGCTTATTTGGTATACTGTCAGACCCCAGTAGAGTGCACCAGGAGTGCCAGGGCTTGTAAATACAAATGCTGCTGGTGGGCTTGCAGCACTGGTTGTGCCACCCACAGAAGCGGCCTGGTAAAATGTATCTAAGGTCTGCCATTGCAGAACCTGCATGCAGTCTGGTACTGTCATGCTGACTGGGCAAGTGCACACACTTGCCAGTCCCTAAACCTTCCCTTAACTTCATGTTAGTCACCCCTATGGTAGGCCCAAGGGCAGGGTGCATTGGAAGCATAAGGTAGGACAAGCCCTGATGTGTGTGGCATGTCCTAATAGTGAATTACAGCAATTTTCGTTTTTCACTATTGTAAGGCTACCTGTTCTCCATAGGCCAGAATGGGCTGTTAGAATTGATACATTCTATGATCCTAACAGACCCAGGGAACATGGTAGAACTTCGAGTTTAGTATGCCTGAACTCAGAATAATAAAATACATCTTTTAGTAAACTTTATTTTAATATTCTGTGTTTGCAAATACCACTTTTAGAAAGTTGGTATTTGCTTGCTTGACCCTTTCAGCCCACCTCTGCTATGATGTGTATCTGCCAGTCTGGTTGTGTGAGTGACAGGGCTGGGGAAACCCAGAGGGGCAGGGCTAGGTAGCCTGGTGGTGAATAGGAAGATTGGCAGCCAGATGGGTGGGAGGAGTACACCTGGGCTCTGAATAGGGTTGTGCTCTGCTACCACAATGCTGGCTCCACCTCCTGCAGAGCAGCTGATGTCTCTGCCCTGCACCCTGAATAGAAAGGCAGAGTCAAGTCAACAGAGTGCTCAAGAACTAGTTTGGACTGGGCAAAGGCCCCTCAACCCCAGAGGAACAAAGGAATTAGGGGTAAAAATATTGGGACCCTGCTCCCAAGAAAGTAGATCTTGCTGAAACAAGAAGAACCTCTGCCAGAGGAGAAGGAACTGGGAAAGCTGTAGGAGGAGTAACTGTCCCTGACCTAGGGGATTGGCCTACAATGTTTGCCTTGCTGCTGAAGGAGAGGAGAAAGACTGCTAAAGACTTTGCTTTAACTTGTGCTTTGAAAAGATCTCCAAGGGCTTGAACTGAGCTTGCCCAATGAACGAAGTCCCAGGACCAGTGGACTTCACCTCCAGCTCCCCAGAGTCTTTTAGAAGTGCCTGCTGCTGTTGTTGGGCCTTCTGAGGGACTGCGTGTCACAAGGAGCTGGAAGCGCGATGCAAGGAAGAGAAGCGTGCCCCCGTCTGAGCCGCTGTCGTCGCATCTCGCAAAGAGTGTCGCCGCTGCAGCATCGCATTGAGCGGAAGCGTCTCACATCATTCCGGAAGTGTCTTGCAACGCCAAAGAAACGTGCCGCCATCGCAGCCATCGTAGCTGTCGCATTGCACCACATCGAGAGAAGAGTCTCGCATCGAGAAGGAAGCGTGTCGCCATCGCAGCCATCGTAGTTGTCGCATTGCACCGCATCCAGAAAAGCGCCTCGCATCCACAGAGAAGCGTGCCGCCGTCAGAGCCGCTGTCGTCGCATCTCGCAGAAGGGGTGTCGCCGCTGCAGCATCGCATCGAGCGGAAGCGTCTTGCAACATCGGAGAAGAGTGCCGCTGCCCGGGCTGCTGTCGTCGCATCTCGTCAATGGTGACGCCGCTGTAGCTGACGCATCGAGTTGAGCCTTCTCGCAACATCGGAGAAGCGTAACGCATCTGGAAGATCCCATCTTCATTTCTTTTGCACCAAGAACTTCAACGCATCTGCATCGCTGCAACACTTTCGTTGCCCTGCGTGTCGCATTTAAGGTACATTGACTTAAAATGTCGCATTTAGGAACTTAAGAGAAACTAAGCAATCTTCTACCAACTAAGCAACCGTATTGTGTATTTTTAATCGTTTAATGGTCTTGTGATAATCCTATATAAAGATTCCTTATTTTTAATATAAATACCTGTGTGGTGTCCATTTGTAGTGTTGTCACTTGGTTACTGCATGTGTTCACAAATGCTTAAACTATAACGCTCTGGGATAAGCCTTGTCTGCTCGCGCCAAGCTACCTAGAGGGTGAGCAAGCGGTTGTTTTAGTAGTGTAACCCCTTATCCTGACTAGAGGAAAGGTTCCCTGCTTGTCACAAGTACCTACCTGTGCCAACCAGAGAACCCGGATTCTAACATCCACAGATTGAGAAAGCTAGGAAACATGTGAATAAATCTGTTTCTACTTTTCTCAGAGACTATAGAATGGGGTTCATTTACAATAACAATCTGTGCTTTCATATGCAAGAGATGTATAGGAGAGATGGAGTACACTTTACTGATGAAGGAAGTCTTCCTCAACAACTTTAGACTCTGTATGTGTACTTATAAGTACCAACAACTCTCAATGAACACAACGGCTCTTTTTAGAGCCACTCAAGAACAAAACACTTAAGCTAGATGTTTATCTCCCCAAAATTTCATTTTTTTTCCTTGGATCCGGGCACCCAACGTGTTAGGAACCGCGCACCAAACGCATGAGGAACCATGCACCCAACACGATAGGATGCGCGACTCCTAATTTTACCGTAAAAACAAAATAGCCCCTATCACTAATTTTTATTATCCCCGGGGACCCCATCCCCCGGGGCTTATAAAAAAACATTGGAGACCGTGGGGGGAGCTCCAATGCCCCCACGGTCCCAGCCAGCTCCCCGCATCCTTCGGGAGCCGGCATTGCTTTTCCACATGGGGAGCTGCTGACATGCAGCTCCCCGTGTGGAAAAGCAATATCGTTTGGATTTTGAAAGAGAGAGCAGGACCTGCTCTCTCTTTCGAAATTCTAACAAAGTTTGCTATGGGAGGGCGGGAGACTCCCGCCCTCTCATAGCAAACAACTGTGTCCTGGGGGTGGGCACCCCAGGACACTGTAGGAGTCGGCCCTGGGGGGTGGCGGTCCCCAGGGCACTCAAGGGCTCCAGGAGGGGGGCCACGCAGCCCCCTCCCCTATTAATATATAAACATTTTGCCCCCGGGATTTGGCCCACCGGGGGCTAATTATTAACTAAGCGCGGAAGTCCGCGCTTCAGGTTTTTTTTATTTTTTCGTCCGGATCCGCGCACCCTGCGTGCACTTCGCCGATTTTTTTTTTTTTTAAAAAGGGGCCCCAGGGGGTCCTTCTGGGACCCCCTGAGCAACACTAGAGGGTCAGAGTATTTCTACCCTGTCCCCTTTATATGTTTTAAACACTTATTCCCCTTACTTCTTCAGCCTCGCTTCTACCGAGGCACAAAATGACTGTCAACAGTTCCTGGTTTCGAATGTAGACATGCACTCGACAGCCAATTAGCATTCAGCGCGTGATCGGGAAGGTGCGTGCTTGGTTCGGGGAGGGTGCGCTTACGGTGCGGGTAGGGTGCGCGGATCCTCCGAGGCCATAGATATCACTAACTTTTTTACCCTAATTTTCTCAGGAACTACTGAACAGATTTACACCATTTATGCAAAAGGCACGAGTCTGAACTGAAGACTACCTCTTTGCCAAATTTGGTGTAATTCCGTTCAGCAGTTCGGGCTGTAGCTGCGTCAACAGGTCCTATGGGAAAATGCATGGAGAAAACGCGTTTTGGGACCCCTCTTTTTCTCAGCCCCCGCTTGACGAATCACCATGATAGGAGCGGACCGGAGCTGGACACAAGTTTGGAAACTTTCGCGAAGATTCATCAACTGGCGCCAGACTTGTTGGGAATAGAATGTTGCGGCTTTCCTATATATGTATATTCAATGAAAAAACCATAGGTTTCAGAGACGTTATAGTTAGAAATTAGCAATTAAAAAACCTTAGAAATTCACAGAAAAAAACATAGGTTTCAGGGGTGTTATAGTTAGCTGACCATTTCACTCGTACAAAACCATAGAAATTCCTCCGTTATTGTTAGTTCTGCTAACTATAACTCGCGCACCCGCAATGCATCACATATTGCATCATTCATGACATGGGCAGTGACATCACTGATGACATCTCAAATGACATCACTGATGACATCACTGATGACATCATCCAGTGAAAGTGGTTTAGTTTCAAATTTAAATATGTATTATATATATACCAATCTGTATTGACGATTGAGTGGATATATAACTGTCTGGATGGAGGATTTAGTAGCTGTCTGACTGTCAGTTTAAGTGAGTAATTAAAAGTGTCTCACTTAATACATGGATTAGTTACTAAACTATGTGAATGTGTGCAGCACTTTCTCTGTTGTTGTATAACATGCTGCATCAGTTGATCACTAACTACATGAGTGTGTATATTAGTTATTGATTAGTTGGGTGAATATTTGTATGGGACACTGAGTTTGTGTGTGGTTGGATGGGGTGTGTGTAACTCTATGCATAGATGTGTGAATGGTTGATTGACTAGGTGTATAGGTTTAAGAGTGCATGGGGAAACAGTTGTTTGGGTGACTGAGTGTATTTATTTGTGTGTTGGTGAGCGAATATATGTTTTAGTAGTACATCTTCAACAAAGTAAAAAAAAAGCCTTTGTATGTGAGAGCTGGTGTATATAAATAAGTATGTGTAGGAGTCAGTGATTGTGAGAGTAACTATATGAATGAGTGTACAATTGTAATGGTGCTTTTTTAACATATTAACTATGAGTTACTATGTGTTTGAATAAATGAGGTGTTGGATAATTGTGTAAGTGAGTGAATATAAGTGTGATTAAGTTTTTTTCATGAGTGAGTAGGATGAGTGCATAACTGACTAAGATGACTGCTGATGTGTAAATGTCTATATGTGTGTATAAGTGCATTTGATAGTGTTCTATTAAATAGTGACTGCATGTATAAATGATTCTGTTGTTGAATGGGTAGTTGTGTGTGTAGACTTAGGAATCAGTGAGTGGGTATGTAGTAACTGGTATTGGTGTGTCAATGGTTTCAAATATGGTACTCTGTATTTTACAGTGAGTGATGAAAGGTTATACTAGTGTATGATGAGGTGTATCAGATTGTCATGTGGATGATGTCATCAGGGATGTCATTTGAGATGTCATCAGTGATGTCAGGAGTGATGACACTGACCATGTCATGAATGATGCAATATGTGACATCATCAGCAGTGCATTGCGGGCGCGCGAGTTATAGTTAGCAGAACTAACTATAACGGAGGAATTTCAATGGTTTTGTAAGAGTGAAATGGCCAGCTAACTATAACACCCCTGAAACCTATGGCTTTTTCAGTGAATTTCAAAGGTTTTTTAAATGCTAATTTTTAAGTGTGATAGTAGTCATACCTATTTTTTTGTACTGATGTTCTACAGTTTTTTAACTGTTTATTTATAAATATTTTCTTCATTAAATAACATTATATATTTTTCTGAAAATCGCACACACACAAAATTTAAATTAAAACTGAAATATTGATTAATTTTCTTGTTTTCATTTTTTATTTTAATATATTTATATAATTTTTTTCGGAGTCACGCACTCAAAGCGAATACATCACGGTGGGTGCGCGCATTCTAGCCACCATTTTAGAAAAGTCATGAAGGATCCGCGTATGGTGTGCGACGGCTGCGTGTTTTTCAGTTACATCATATACATTTAATATCACGTGATGTGCGCGATTGGTATGTGACCACTCCGCGACTCCTGCTCCCGTGCATTCGCAACACATGCGCATTACGGTACGAGGTGTTTGCGCGGTTGCAGAGAAACAGAGAGGGAGAGAAACAGGTCAGCAGAGCTGCTCTAGAGCCAGAGAACCATTTCAGCAGAACTGCTTTAGAGCCATAGAACCGGGTCAGCAGAGCTGCTTTAGAGCCAGAGAACCAGGTCAGCAGAGCAGTTGTAGAGCAAGAGAACCAGATCAGCAGAGCTGCTCTGTAGTCTAAGAACTAGGTCAGCAGAGCTGCTCTAGAGACAGAGAACCAGGTCAGCAGACCTGCTGTAGAGCCAGAGAAACCAGGTTAGCAGAGCTGCTTTAGAGAGAGAGAACCCGGTCAGCAGGGCTGCTTTAGAGCCAGAGAACCAGGTCAGCAGAGCTGCTCTAGCTGACACTGACTGATTGACACTGACTGACACTGACTGACTGACACTGACTGACACTGATTGACTGAAACTGACTGACTGACACTGATTGACACTGATTGACTGAAACTGACTGACTGAAACTGACTGACACTGATTGACTGACACTGACTGACTGACGCTGACTGACACTGATTGACTGACACTGACTGACACTGATTGACTGACACTGACTGACTGACTGACACTGACTGACTGACACTGAATGACTACTCTCTACCACTCTACTACTCACTCTCTACTACTCTCTCTCTTCCACTCACTCTCTACTACTCACTCTCTACTACTCTCTACTACTCACTCTCTACTACTCAACTACTCTCTTCTACTCACTCTCTACTACTCACTCTCTACTACTCACTCTTTACTACTCTCTACTACTCACTCGCTACTACTCTCTACTACTCACTCTCTACTACTCACTCTCTACTACTCTCCACTACTCACTCTACTACTCTCTACTACTCTCTACCACTCACTCTCTACTACTCTACTACTCACTCTCTACTACTCTCTCTCTTCTACTCACTCTCTACTACTCACTCTCTACTACTCACTTACTACTACTCTCTACTTTTCACTCTCTACTACTCACTCTCTACTACTCTCTACCACTCACTCTCTACTACTCTACTACTCACTCTCTACTAATCTCTACTACTCTCTCTCTCTACTACTCACTCTCTACTACTCACTCTACTACTCTCTACTACTCACTCTCTACTACTCTCTCTCTCTACTACTCACTCTCTACTATTCACTCTCTACTACTCACTCTCTACTACTCACTCTCTACTACTCACTCCACTACTCACTCTCTACTACTCTCTCTACTACTCACTCTCTACTATTCTCTACTACTCACTCTTCTACTCTCTCCTACTCTCTACCACTCACTCTCTATTACTCTACTACTCACTCTCTCCTACTCTCTCTCTACTACTCACTCTCTACTACTCACTCTACTACTCTCTACTACTCACTCTCTACTACTCACTCTCTACTACTCACTCTCTACTACTCTCTGCTGCTCACTCTCCACTACTCACCCTCTACTACTCACGCTCAACCTCTCTCCACTACTCACTCTACCACTCACTCTCTACTACTCTACTACTCTACTTCTCTCTCTTACTCTCTCTACTTCTCACTCTCTACTGCTCTCTCTACTACTCACTCTCTACTACTGTCTACTACTAACTCTCTACTACACACTCTCTACTACTTGCTCTCTACTACTCGCTCCTTACTTCTCTCTAGTACTCACTCTGCTACTCACTGTCTACTAATCTCTACTACTCACTCTACTACTCACTCTCTACTACTCACTACTACTCACTCTCTACTACTCCACTACTTTCTACTACTCACTTTCTACTACTCTCTCGCTATTACTCTACTACTCTCTGCTACTCTCTCTCTACAACTCACTCTCTACTACTCACTCTCTACTACTTTCTACTACTCACTCTCTACTATCTTTCTACTACTCACTCTCTACTACCCTCTACTACTCACTCTCTACTGCTCTACTACTCACTCTACTACTCACTCTCTACTACTCAATCTCTAATACTCTCTACTACTCACTGTCTACTACTCACTCTACTACTCACTCTCTACTACTCTCTAATACTCTCTCTCTGCTCTCACTCTCTACTACTCTCTACTACTCATTCCCTACTACTCACTCTCTACTACTCTCTACTACTCTCTCTCTACTACTGTCTACTACTTTCTACTACTCACTCTCTACTACTCACTCTCTACTACTCTACTTCTCACTCTACTACTCAGTCTCTACTACTCACTCTCTAATACTCACTCTCTACTACTCACTCTCTACTACTCACTCTACTACTCTCTACTACTCACTCTCTGCTACTCTCTCTACTACTCTCTACTACTCTCTACTACTCACTCTCTACTCTCTAATACTTGCTCTCTACTCTCTACCTCTCTACCTCTCTCTACCTCTCTCTCTACTACTCTCTACCTCTATACCTCTACCTCTCTACCTCTATTCCTCTACCTCTACACCTCTACACCTCTACCTCTCTACCACTCTCTACCTCTCTCTACACGTACACATATGCACATATATATGCATTTATATATATGTATGTGTATATATATATATACATACATAAATAAACATATATATATAATCTGCATATCTATATGAATATAAATGCATGTATACATATACATATATGCATACATATGCATGTTATGTACATGAAAGTTTGAAAAACACTAATACAAGCAAAGCTAAAAAGCCACCTAATTACAAACAGAATTACATTAACTTAAATGAGGGCGAGACCTATTGCATTTTCAATGCTTGTTTACTTTGGTTCCATCAAGAAGGCATTCAGATGTGTCACACATTTGCCATACATTCTGAATGGTAGCACTCTAGTTGCTCATTAGATCACTGTAGTAAAGCTACTGCTCACCAGGGAAGTCTGTTGCTGGTATTCAAAGTGCATGTTTCAGTCTGCATGTCAGAAATTTTTAATGAAATAGAAGAGGATTTTAGAAGTCAAAATGTGCCCTAATTTTTCATTCTGCAGCACTAATCATAATTTCTATGGCAAAATGAACCCCTCATTTTGTTCCTTTTTAAATTAAATGTTTTAAGAGTTACCACTTTATTGCAATCAAGATGTCTTCAGGTGTGCCATACGTTTATCATAAGTAGGACTGTTAGCGCTCTAGTTGTTCTTTGGAACACTCTGGGAAGCTGCAGTAGAACACAAAGGAATCAACTGACAGTCTCTGCCCTTGTTAGATGTGCATGTTTTACTGAGAATGTCAGACTTCATTCTCACATGACTGTGAAAGATCATGTGAATTTACAGAAAATATGCTCTCAGTTTAGCTTATAGATCACCTTCCAAACCTCTGTGGGAAAAGCATGAGAAAATAGTTTTCTCTCAAACATGATTCATGATATCCCAGCAGAAGACTTTTTCACATGGTAAAATCACCTTAGAACATACCACAATTCCTAAAATGAGTATGGTACTATCAACAAATGATTTATAATGTAACTAAAATCTTAAAACCTTCTATTAACTGCAATGTTTTTTAATGAGGTGCTATCATGTATATTGGTCCTAAGATGGCTGCCAACACTTCTTGGATGAAGTGCTGACAGCCAATCAGATCTCATGATGAGATTTGTGGTTTGGCTCCGCCCAGATATATATGTGATTTTACTTTTGGTTTTCTCAGGAACTACTGAACGGATTTACACCATTTAAGCAAAAGGCACGAGTCTGAACTGAGGATTACATTTCTGCCAAATTTGGTGTAATTCCGTTCAGCAGTTCGGGCTGTAGCTGTGGCTAAAGGTCCTATGGGAAATTGCATGGGGAAAACACGTTTTGGGACCCCCCTTTTTTCTCAGCCCCGGCTATACGAATCATCCTGAGACTTTCAGGAGTGGAGTGGACCGGAGCTGGCCAAAAGTTTTGAAAATCTCGTGAAAATTCGTCAATGGGCGCCAAAATTATTCCAAATAGAATGTTGCGGATTTCCTATGGAAAATAGGTCCTAACTATAACTACCCACTGGCAACCGCCAGTAGGTAATATATATATATATATATATATATATATATATATATATATATATTACCTACTGGCGGTCGCCAGTAGGGAGTTATAGTTAGGACCTATTTTCCATAGGAAATCTGCTACATTCTATTCCCAATAAGTCTGGTGCTGGTTGACGAATCTTCGCGAAATATTCCAAACTTTTGGCCAGCTCCGGTCCGCTCCTATCCTGAAAGTTTCGTGGTGATTCGTCAAGTGGATGCCGAGAAAAAAGGGGGGTCCCTAAACACGTTTTCCCCATGCATTTTCCCATAGGACCTGTTGACACAGCTACAGCCCGAACTGCTGAACAGAATTACATCAAATTTGCGCACCCTAAGCGCACCCTCCCCGAACCGAGCGCACACCCTCCCGAACACACGCTGAATGCTAATTGGCTGTCGAGTGTCTGTCTACATTCAAAACCAGGAAATCTTGGCAGCCATTTTGTGCCTCGGAAGAAGCGAGTCTGATTAAGTAAGGGAAATAAGTGTGTGAAAGATGTAAAAGGGGCAGGGTAGAAATACTCTGACCCTCTAGTGTTGCTTAGGGGGTCCCAGAAGGACCCCCTGGGTCAGCAAAATGCACGCAGGGTGCGCGGATCCGGCAGGAAAAAATAAAACCCTTCCGCGCTTCGTTAATAATTAGCCCCCGGGCGGGCCAAATCCCGGGGGCAAATTGTTATAAATGAATAGGGGGAGGGGGGCTGCGTGGCCCCCCTCCTGGAGCCCTCGATGGCCCTGGGGGCCGCCACCCCCAGGGCCGGCTCCTACAGTGTCCTGGGTTGCCCCCCCCCAGGACACTGTTGTTTGCTGTGAGAGGGCGGGAGTCTCCCACCCTCCCATAGCAAACTTCGTTAGGATTTTGAAAGAGAGAGCAAGGAAACCAGCTCTCTCTTTCAAAATACAAACGATATTGCTTTTCCACACGGGGAGCTGCATGTCAGCAGCTCCCCATGTGGAAAAGCAATGCCGGCTCATGAAGTACGCGGGGAGCCGGCTGGGACCGAGGGGGCATTGGGGCTCCCTCCACGGTCTCCAAAGTTTTTTTATAAGCCCCGGGGATGAGGTCCCCAGGGATAATAAAAATTAGTGATAGGGGCTATTTTGTTTTTTTACGGTAAAATTAGGACTTGCGCATCCTAACGTGTTGGGTGCATGGTTTCTCACGCGTAGGGTGCACGGTTCCTAACACGTTGGGTGCACGGATCCAAGGAAAAATAAAAAAAAAATAATAAAGTATTGAAAATATAGTTTAAAAAATATTTTCAAAAATATAAAAAAATATTTTTTAAAAATGTGCCATGTTTATTAAAAAACATTAAAAACAAATAATATTTTTTAATTTTTAAAAGAATTCATTGAAAAAACAAGGTAAATAAGTTAAAAAAATGGTGAATTAAAAAAAAACCATAATTAAAGCAATTGACACACTGAAATAGAAAAATTTAGAAATCCAATGAAAATCATTAAACATCATAGCCTTAGAGATAAGTTATAGATAGGAATTAGCATTTAAAAAACTTTTGAAATTCACTGAAAAAACCATAGGTTTCATGCACGTTATAGTTAGGAATTGGCATTTAAAAAACCTTAGAAATTCACTAAAAAAACATAGGTTTCAGGGGCGTTATAGTTAGCTGGACATTTCCCTTGTACAAAACGCTAGAAATTCCCCCGTTATAGTTAGTTCAGCTAACTATAACTCGCGCCCCCGCAATGCACTGCTGATGAAGTCACATATTACATCACTCATGACATGGTCAGTGACATCACTGATGATATCACATAGTGTTTTGTACGTGGGAAATATATATTATCTACTGGCGGTCGCCAGTAGATAGTTATAGTTAGGATATATTTTTCATAGGAAATCTGCAACATTCTATTGGGAATAACTTTGGCGCCGGTTGACGAATCTTCGCAAAAAATAGCTCCAGTCCGCTCGTATCCTGAAAGTTTTGTGGTGATTCGTCAAGCAGGGGCCGAGAAAAAAGGGGGTTCCCAAAACACGTTTTCCCCATGCAATTTCCCATAGGACCTGTTGACGCAGCTACAGCCCAAACTGCTGAACGGAATTACACCAAATTTGGCAAAGAGGTAGCCCTTGGTTCACACTTGTGCCTTTTGGTTAAATGGTGTAAATCCGTTCAGTAGTTCCTGAGATATTCAACAGTAAAAAGATAGATATATCTAGGGCCGCGGATCCTACCGAGCACAAGCTTTATGTTAATTGGCTGTCAACACTCTAAATCAGGAAGTGTTGGCAGCCATCTTGTGCCTCGGTAGAACAGAGGCACAAGAAAGCACAAAAAACCCTGCAAAAAACGCAAAAAGGGGGCAGAGTAGAAACACCCTGACCCCCTAGGCCTGCTCAGGGGGTCCCACAAGGACCCCCAAGGCCCCAAAAATTATTTTTTTTTTTTAAATAACGGGATGCGCTTAGGATCTGCGCATCCCGCTCTCGAAAGAAAAAATGAAGCGCGGGCTCCCGCCCTTTTTTTACAATTACCCAACGGGGGGCCAAGTCCTGGGGGCAATATTTTATAGTAATGGGGGCCCAGAGGGGTCCCCCAGCCCCGGGGACCGCCACCCATGGGGCTTTTGTGAAATATGTGGGGGGGCTCTCAGCCCCCCCAGCCATGGGGACCGCCACCCCCAGGGGCATTGTCAAAATTGGGAGGGGGTCTCGGCAGGCTCAAAGGCCCCCCAAGCTCCTGGAACCGCCACCCCCTGAGGCTTTATTTACATATTTGTGGGGGGCTCATGGCCCCCCGCAGCCCCGGGGACCGTAACCCCCCGTGGCTTGTTTAATAAATAAAAACTATGTGTGGGGGGCTCGAGCCCTCCCACGTGCCCTGGGGACCACCACCTCCCCCGGGCACTAAATATTTAAAATAGGGGGTCTGGTACAGACCCCAAAGCCCCGGGGACCACCACCCCCGGGGCTTTAATTTAAGTGGGAGGGGGGCCGCGCGGCCCCCCCACTGGAGCCAATGATGGCCCTGGGGACCACCACCCCCCAGGGCCGCCTCCTGCACTGTCCCAGGGTGCCCACCCCCGGGACACTGTAGTTTGCAATGACAGGGAGGGAGCCTCGTGGCTCCCGCCCTGTCATTGCAAACTGCTTTGTTTCATTGAAGCGAGAGCAGGGAAACCTGCTCTCGCTTCAATGAAGCAAAGCAGATTGCTTTTATACACGGGGAGCAGCATGTTAGCTGCTCCCCATGTGGAAAAGCAATGCCGGCTCCTGCAGGAGGCGGGGAGCCGGCGGGGCCATGGGGAGATTGGGGACCCCCCCACAGCCCCCAATGGAGGCCAGGCCCGGGGGGATGAGGTCCCCGGAGCCATAAGTGGCCCGGGAGGGGGGCCACTCGGCCCCCCTCCCCAAAATGTTTTTTTATTAAAAAAAAAATGTAAAAAAGGGCTGGCCCCGGGGGATGGGGTCCCGGGCCCTAAGTCGCCATAGGAGGGGGGCAAGGCAGCCCCCCTCCAAATAAAAATTACTTTAAAAAAAGGCCCATGGCCCGGGGGATGGGGTCCCCGGGCCTGATTAAGGCCTTGGGCGGGGGGCCACACGGCCCCCCTCCACAGTTTGCATTTTTTAAAAAAAATTAGGGTGCAGGCCCTGGGGGATGGGGTCCCCAGGGCCAAAAAATAGGAAAAAGAAGGGAGGCTTCAGAGCCCCCCTTCTTAAAAAGATTTTTTTTTTTTTCAAACGGGATCGGGGAGAAGGCCATGCCCCCTCCTTTCATCACTCTGCAAATGCACCCCCTGGCACGTTTGCAGAGGGAGAACGAATTCCTCATCAATACTGGGGGTCCCTGGGGGCCAACTAGCCCACCAAGAACCTCCAGTATGCGCCAGGGGACTGCGTTGCAGAGAGGTGTTCTGAGGCCACGCCCCTTCTTCACCTCTCTGCCACGCAGCTCTGTGGCACTTAATGGAGGTACCTGGTGGGCTAGTTGGACCCCAGGGACCCTCAGGATTCAAAGGGACTTAAAACCCCAACTTAAAATATGCCACGGGGTGCATTTGCACAGTGGTGAAGGTAGGGGGCGGGGCCTGAGGTGATATGTGTGCAAACATGCCCTGTGGTGTGTTTTAAGTTGGGGAATTAATTCCTCTTCAATCCTGAGGTCCCCTGGGGGCCAACTAGCCCACCAGGTACCTCCAGTAAGCACCACGGATCTGCGTTGCAGAGTGTTGTAAAAATGGGTGTGGCCTCTGAACACCTCTCTGCAATGCCGCTCCCTGACGCATACGAGAGGTACCTGGTGGGCTAGTTGGCCCCCAGGGGACCTCAGGATTGAAGAGGAATTAATTCCCCATCCTAAAACGCACAACAGGGCGTGTTTGCAGACATGTCACCTCAGGCCCCGCCCCCCTCCTTCACCATTGTGCAAACGCGCCCTGTGGCGCGTTTTAAGTTGAGGAATTAATTCCCCTTCAATCTTGAGGGTCCCTGTGGGCCAACTAGCCCACCAGATAACTCCAGTATGCGCCAGAGAGCTGCGTTGCAGAGAGGTGTTCAGAGGCCACGCCCTTTTTACACCTCTCTGCAACGCAGATCTGTGGAGCTTAGTGGTGGTACCTAGTGGGCTAGTTTGACCCTAGGGACCTCAGGATTCAAGGGGACTTAATCTCCCAACTTACAATGCGCCATGGGGCACGTTTACACACTGGTGAAGGGAGGGGATGGGGCTTGAGGTGATGTGTGCAAACACGCCCTGTGGTGCGTTTTAAGTTGGGGAAAAAAATTCCGCTTCAATCCTGAGGGACCCTGGGGGCCAAGTAGCCCACCAGGTGCTTCCAGGAAGTGCCACTGTGCTGCGTTGCAGAGAGGTGGTGCAGGCCGTGTGCCTTTTTACATCTCTCTGCTACGAAGTTCTGTGGCGCTTACTGGATGTACCTATGTCAGGAATCACAGGAGGTTTCCTCCCTCCACCTCCACAGTGGCTACCATTTTCTCGCTACAAACCCATC
This sequence comes from Triturus cristatus, assembly GCF_964204655.1. Taxonomy (NCBI): domain Eukaryota; kingdom Metazoa; phylum Chordata; class Amphibia; order Caudata; family Salamandridae; genus Triturus; species Triturus cristatus. Next base: position 203,965,627 of record NC_140588.1, on the reverse strand, counting down.
AAAAAGCAAGTAATCTCTTTAGTTGGAGTACTTGTTGGCACCGCAGAAATTCCAACATGGCTGCCAACATTCTGACACTGCAACAGCACACCGCTGTTTAGCAGTCTAGTGTTTCTAGCATCAACTGCCTGAGGAATGTTCTTCAACATTCCTCTGTGCACTTCACTGAGGAATTCATAGGAAGAGCACCTGTTATCACAGCGTCGTGGAAGTTAGTCAGGGTAGTCGCGGTTCCATGGGGTTAGATTCGCCGGTCAACTTACATACTTAAAGAAAAGGTTAGCACGTTTATTTCTGTTTAATTTAATACTAAAAATTCTGTGAGGAATTAAATAGGTCAAAGTTGGCGTGTTTTATATGCAAGCCGGTAGAAAAGACCTTGTGGTATTTGTATTCCTGAGACATTTCTTAGTCAGTCTTCCTTGGCAGTTCGGAACAGTTATAGCACCTGACTGACGCTTGTCTTCTCCTTGCAGCGTCTGTCAGGAGATTCCGAGCTGGCCAAAGGTTTGTTGACTGAAATGCGGGCACTTCAAGCCTTCGTGCCGCATTAACAATTTTATAAGGAATAAGGTAGTTCAAAATTAGAACGCACCTGTTGGGAGCCCTCCTCTGACGGCTCTCGAGATATTCCTATAGCATTTAAAAATAAAAGAAAAGAACGCGAAGGGTTGCCTTTCGGCAGCATTTCTAGGAAACTCAAAATTAAATGCGAAGCCTGGAGAAATAAGACGCTTCGTTACCAAATCAGCAAGGGCATTATATTACTAGCTAAATATAGCTCAGTTTGTGGTGAGCTCGTTTGTTGGTAAAGCTAATGTATAAGTGCCTTCCAAATTCGAAAATTCACATTATTTATCGAGGTTAGTTTAAATACAGCAAAAGAAAAAATTGTATAACTGCAAGCACAAACTTAGTATATAGCGCCACCTGCTGCCCTAAAACGAAAGTATCAATTAAAGGTTTTTTCAGATTCTCTGAGTTATTAACTAGCTGGAGATTTTGAACCTGCTGATTAGAAGAAGGGTCAGGAATACTTTCCTGTTACTCCAAATAAAGACTTCACGTTCAGTTCTTCACAGTGAGTAGGCCAAAAGAAAGAAACAATAAGGAACATATACAATTAGTAGATAATAGAAGTTCATACTCACCGGTTATTTCTCACCTCACGACAGTGTAGATCAGGAGCTGAAGAAACCTGAAAAAGACAAGTGAGAGAACTAAGTGAAGACTTCTCAAACGAATAGTCTACCAACAAGGAGAAGTAAGAAGAGGGGCAAGCTCAAAACTCCTTCCTGGTAAGATAAGTAATCCATTGTAAAATATAAAAGTAAGTTTAAGGTTTTCACAGAAATTTATGAATGTAAATGTTTAATCTAGACGGAGAGTAAGAAGGAAGACGAAGCAGTACTAGCAGAGTTTTGGAGCTGTCTCTTCTCTGTCCCAACCCCTTTCCCCCCTTTGAAACTTACCTGCGATGGAATTCTAAATGCCTAGCAGGGGAGGTTCTAAGAGGGGCATTGGTACTTAGCGTCATTCTGCTCCTGTGTGATATACATAAATTGGAGGTACTGGCCTTGACAGAGTGAAGTGCCCACGTTGTCATAAGCACCCGAGCAGAATGGCGGAAGGTTTAGATTAAAAGAAATTATGGGAGATTTTGAATAATAAACAAAGAGACTTGGAGGCAGTCAGAGAGGAAAATTAAATATTAAGACAAGAAATTATAACTTTTAAAACAGGAGCCTCAGTCCAAAGTACTAGTCAGGGTACCACACCTTTCGGAACTCAGAACCTCAACTCTAGTACTTCGACCCTTGCCCCCACTCAAGTCATCCACTCCTTATCCCCAGTAATCCCTCTAGCCCCTCCAGAAAGATTTAATGGAGACCCGCAAAAGGCCCACATTTTTTTGACACAATGTTCTCTCCATTTTATGTGCCGCCCCACGATTTTCCCCGATGCTCAGTCCAGAGTGGCATTCATCCTATCCTATCTTAGTGGAGATGCTGCCTCTTGGTCCATGCCATTGGTGACCAAGGATGACCCAATCTTATATAGTTTGGATGAATTAAAAAAATAATTTCTTCGCATTTTTGACCAAAGAACAGCCTCTCAAGCATCAGACCATGAATTGTTAGAGCTGAAACAGGGAAATCGTGAACTTGTGGCTTACCTGGCCCAATTTAACAAGTTAGTCGTAGAGGCCAACTGGCCCGAGGATAAAAAAGCAGCACTATTCTACAGGGGATTGCGAGAGGAATTGAAGGATGCTCTATCGCAAATCCCAAATCGTCCCACAGACGTTTCTGCATTGGTCGATTTAACCTTGGAGATTGATTACAGGCAAAGTGAACGGAAAGGAGAACGTAAGAGGGAGTTTAGATCTAGTGTTCCCCGCTTCGATCGAGTCAAGACAGAATCCATGAGGTCAGCAGAGAATACTTCAGGAACAGAGCCAATGCAGATCGGAGTAGTCAGAGGTTCACTCTCTAAGGAGGAAAAGGAAAAAAGAAGAATAAATAAACTGTGTTTGTATTGTGGCGAAAGTGGACATTTTGTTAAGAACTGTTTAAAAAGACCGAAGTTGCCGACAAAGGAGAAGGGAAACTAGAGGCACCACAGGTAAGCAGAGTTGAACCTGTGGATGCGGATGGAACTACAACTCCAACAAGTCATCAATTGGCAAACACACTACAAGTCTCTTCACCCCATCTGGTAATGGCTGTAACACTAAGGTTCAGGGGTACAATTTTAACTGGAGTAATCGTTATGGTTGATTCAGGAGCTCCTGGAAACTTTTGTGACCTCAAATTCGCTGGCCACATTGGTTTACAAGCTGTCAAAAAGGAAAAAAGCGAAAAGGTCCGTGCAGTGGATGGTACAGAGTTAACTTCCGGACCTATTACTAGTCACACAGAATTAGTACATCTGACTACATTCGAAGGTCACCAAGAAACATTGCAGTTTAATTTAATAGACGCCCCCCAATTTCAATTAATTTTAGGTCTTCCATGGCTAACCGAACACAACCCATTCATTGACTGGGGAGCTCAAACTATTCCACTAAATTCAGACTACTGTACAAGCCATTGTTTTGAAAAATTTACAAATTCTACGGTACCTGGTGCGGTTACTCAGTTATGCACTTCCGTTTGTGTGATCCAGACTACCGAGATACCAGAACCATATCAAGATTTTGTAGACGTTTTTGATGAAATCAAGGCCGAGACACTACCTCCCCATAGGCCTTATGACTGCAAGATCGACCTGGAGCCGGGAGCTAACCTACCCTGCAGCAGAGTTTACGCGTTAACTGAGAAGGAAAATATCTACTTGAAGGAATATTTAACAAAAAATCTCGAGAATGGATTTATCCAAACGTCTCAGTCCTCAGTCTCTTCCCCCCTTTTTTTTGTTCCGAAGAAGGGGGGGGGATCTCAGGACTTGCATCGACTTTAGGGCAATCAACAGGATAACCGTCAAAAACCGATACCCATTACCTCTCATATCAGTTCTAATTGATCAAGTAAAAGAAGCAAAAATATACACTCGTTTAGATCTACGAGGAGCATACCATCTCGTTAGACTCCGAGAAGGTGACGAGTGGAAGACCGCCTTCAGAACCAAATTCGGGCTTTACGAGTATTTGGTAATGCCGTACGGTCTTTGTAACGCACCCGCAGCGTTCCAGTACTTCATCAACTATGTTTTAAGCGAATTCATTGATCAATGTGTTATAGTGTACATCGATGACATTCTGATTTATTCAAATATGACTGAAGAACATCATGACCAGGTCAGAGCAGTTTTACAACGTCTACGAGAGAACTCTCTATACGTAAAATTGGAGAAATGTCTATTCAATACTGATACAGTGGAATTTCTGGGCTTTGTGTTATCACCTAATGGAGTTCAAATGGATGCGCAGAAGGTGAAGGCAATAACTGACTGGAAATCTCCTACCTGTGTCAAGGAGGTTCAGAGTTTTATTGGATTTTCCAATTTTTACAGACTATTCATTCATGCGTTCTCTACTAAGATATTACCTTTGACTCGTCTTCTGAAGAAAGGCGTTCCGTTCCAGTGGTCCGAAGAGGCGGAACAGGTCTTCCAGTTGATGAAAACCAGTTTCACTACTGCACCAGTATTACTCCATGCTGATCCCTCGGAACCTTTCTATTTGGAAACAGATGCTTCAGACTTAGCCATCGGAGGAATACTCTCTCAGAGGCATAAAGACACCGGACAATTGCATCCAGTGGCTTATCGGTCACGCAAACTCAACCCTGCGGAATGCAATTATACAATTAGGGAAAAAGAACTCTTGGCAATTAAGGATGCCTTCAAGGAGTGGAGGCATTACTTAATGGGGGCTAAACACACTGTAACGGTGTTCACAGATCATCGCAATCTCAAATTCTTGCGATCTGCTCGTACTCTTACGCCACGCCAGTTACGTTGGTCCCTGTACTTTGTGGATTTTGACTTCGTTATCACCTTTCGTCCTGGATCTAAGAATGGAAAAGCTGATGTCCTTTCTAGATTGGATACAGAGAATCAAACCCCAGTCATTGACAATCAGCAAATCATACCTGATGACAAATTCATCGGAATGATTTCTTTGGAACCCTTTGAACAACATGTTCGAAATTCAATGTCGGACCTAGAGATGAAGACTTGGGCCTCAGACGATCCTCAACGTCTCATCCGTAATGGCCTTCCCTACCAAGGTTCCACTCTCTATTTACCCACCAAGGAACTCCAGTTGAAAGCAATGCAGGAATGCCATGACAACCCTCTCGCTGGTCACAATGGAATTTTAAAAACCGAAGATTTGCTCAAGTGAAGTTTTTGGTGGCCCTTCATGTGTCGAGATGCTCGTCAATATGTTTTGAGCTGTAAACCTTGTGCATGGGGAAAATCAGATAGGCAAGCCCCAAAAGGTCTCTTACAACCCATGCCCACCCCCATATCCTTGGCACACGGTTTCACTAGATTTGATTATTGACTTACCTTCATCTCATGGCTATGGCACCATTCTTGTAGTTGTTGACACCTTCAGTAAAATGGCACATTATGTTCCTTTCAAGGGGACACCTACTGCCAAACAACTGTCCCAACTTTTTAATCAACACATCATCCGCCTTCATGGGATTCCTAAAGTACTAATTTCAGACAGGGGCTCCCAGTTTCTCTCACGATTTTGGAAGGCTTACATTCAAGGTCCTAATATTGATCATCGCTATTCTACTAGTTTTCATCCTGAAACAGACGGTCAGACGGAACGCGTTAACCAAGAACTAGAACAACATCTCAGACTATATTTGTTAGATGAGGAGGGTGACTGGCCTGATCATTTATGGACTGCTGAGTACGCCTATAATAATGCCCTTAATGTATCCACAGGTTTCTCCCCTTTCTTCATAAACTCAGGCAGACATCCCAATTCCTATGCAAATTTTGATAATCTTCACATACCTGCTCTTCAAGAGATTGCCCATCAGTTATCTAAAATCCATCATTCAGTGACCCAGAATTTGTCAATAGCGAAGGCACATTACAAACATTTTGCTGATCGAAAACGTAGAGAACAACCTGGGCTTCATGTTGGGGATTTAGTATGGTTATGTAATAAAAATCTCAGACTTAAGGGTCTCCGTAAATTTCAGCCCCGTTTTATGGGCCTGTACCCCATTGAAAAGGTCATTAATTCAGTCACTTATCGACTTTCTCTTCCTGGCACTACCAAAATTCATCCTGTCTTTCATGTATCTCTTCTAAAACCAATTCACCCAGGGTTGCGTAGACTTTCCCCTCCTGACCCTCTGACTCTTAATGGTGAGGCAGAGTATGAATTTAAACGAATTCTAGACTCTAAATTTATTCGCAGCGAACTTTTCTATCTCATTGATTGGACAGGCTATGGTCCTGATGAACGTTCCTGGGAAAAGAGTACTGATGTCCATGCTCCTCGTCTAATTAAAGCATTCCATGCCAAATTCCCTAATAAACCTCGTCAGGAGGAAACCCCGTTGGGAGGGGGTACTGTCAGGAATCACGGGAGGTTTCCTCCCTCCACCTCCACAGTTGCTACCATTTTCTCGCTACAAACCCATCAAAAAGCAAGTAATCCCTTTAGTTGGAGTACTTGTTGGCACCGCAGAAATTCCAACATGGCTGCCAACATTCTGACACTGCAACAGCACACCGCTGTTTAGCAGTCTAGTGTTTCTAGCATCAACTGCCTGAGGAATGTTCTTCAACATTCCTCTGTACACTTCACTGAGGAATTCAAAGGAAGAGCACCTGTTATCACAGCGTCGTGGAAGTTAGTCAGGGTAGTCGCCGGTCAACTTACATACTTAAAGAAAAGGTTAGCACGTTTGAAATAAATAGGTCAAAGTTGGCGTGTTTTATATGCAAGCCGGTAGAAAAGACCTTGTGGTATTTGTATTCCTGAGACATTTCTTAGTCCGTCTTCCTTGGCAGTTTGGAACAGTTATAGCACCTGACTGACGCTTGTCTTCTCCTTGCAGCGTCTGTCAGGAGATTCCGAGTTGGCCAAAGGTTTGTTGACTGGAATGCGGGCACTTCAAGCCTTCGTGCCGCATTAACAATTTTATGAGGAATAAGGTAGTTCAAAATTAGAACGCACCTGTTGGGAGCCCTCCTCTGACGGCTCTCGAGATATTCCGATAGCATTTAAAAAGAAAAGAAAAGAATGCGAAGGGTTGCCTTTCGGCAGCATTTCTAGGAAACTTAAAATTAAATGCGAAGCCTAGACAAATAAGACGCTTTGTTACCAAATCAGCAAGGGCATTATATTACTAGCTAAATATAGCTCAGTTTGTGGTGAGCTCGTTTGTTGGGAACGCTAATGTATAAGTGCCTTCCAAATTCGAAACTTCACATTATTTATCAAGGCTAGTTTAAATACAGCAAAAGAAAAAATTGTATAACTGCAAGCACAAACTTAGTATATATCGCCACCTGCTGCCCTAAAACGAAAGTATCAATTAAAGGTTTTTTCAGATTCTCTGAGTTCTTAACTAGCTGGAGATTTTGAACCTGCTGATTAGAAGAAGGGTCAGGAATACTTTCCTGTTACTCCAAATAAAGACTTCACGTTCAGTTCTTCACAGTGAGTAGGCCAAAAGAAAGAAAAAATAAGGAACATATACAATTAGTAGATAATAGAAGTTCATACTCACCGGTTATTTCTCACCTCACGACAGTGTAGATCAGGAGCTGAAGAAACCTAAAAAAGACAAGCGAGAGAATTGAGTGAAGACTTCTCAAACGAATAGTCTACCAACAAGGAGAAGTAAGAAGAGGGGCAAGCTCAAAACTCCTTCCTGGTAAGATAAGTAATCCATTGTAAAATATAAAAGTAAGTTTAACGTTTTCACAGAAATTTATGAATGTAAATGTTTAATCTAGACAGAGAGTAAGAAGGAAGACGAAGCAGTACTAGCAGAGTTTTGGAGCTGTCTCTTCTCTGTCCCAACCCCTTTCCCCCCTTTGAAACTTACCTGTGATGGAATTCTAAATGCCTAGCAGGGGAGGTTCTAAGAGGGGCTTTGGTACTTAGCGTCATTCTGCTCCTGTGTGATATACATAAATTGGAGGTACTGGCCTTGACAATCTAGGGGGCTAGTTGGACTCTACGGACCCTCAAGATTGAAGGGGAATTATTTCCCCAACTTAAAATGCGCCACAGGGCATGTTTGCACAGTGGTGAAGGGAGGGGCTGGTGTAGGAAAGTGGCTCTATATATACCGGACCGAAGTAAAATCAGCCGAACTACGAATTCCGATTTACTCACCTGTTATCAGGAGAGACCTTAGTGCTGCATGTTTGAGCCCAGTACTGATCCTGAAAAGTAATTCTAACCGTACTTACCAGTAACTTCAATTTCCTTCCTTAGGATATCATTGCCTGCTTTTTGCTGAAAAAGTTTCGAAGTGTCGATTTTTGAAACTTACAAATATTCCCTTAAAATCAGCCAAAATACAAATTCCAATTTACTCACCTGTTATCAAGAGAGACCTCAGTGCTGAATCTTTTAGCCCAGCACTGACCCTGAAAAGTAATTCTAAGCGTACTTACCAGTAACTTGTATTTCCTTCCATAGGAATCCATTGTGTGATTTTCAGCAGAAAAGTTTCTAAGTGTGGAGTTTTGGAACTTACAAATATTCCTCTAAAATCAGCCGAACTACGAATTCCGATTTACTCATCTGTTATCAAGAGAGAACCCAGTGATGCATCTTTTAGCCCAGCACTGACCCTGAAAAGTAATTCTAAGCGTACTTACTACTTACCAGTAACTTGTATTTGCTTCCATGGGAATCCATTGTGTGGTTTTCAGCAGAAAAGTTTCTAAGTGTGGAGTTTCGGAACTTACAAATATTCCTCTAAAATCAACCGAACTAAAAATTCCGATTTACTCACCTGTTATCAAGAGAGAACCCAGTGCTGCATCTTTTAGACCAGCACTGACCCTGAAAAGTAATTCTAAGCGTACTTACCAGTAACTTGTATTTCCTTCCATAGGAATCCATTGTGTGATTTTCAGCAGAAAAGAATCTAAGTGTCGATTTTTGGAACGTACAAAAATTTCTCTAAAATCAGCCGAACTACGAATTCCGATTTACTCACCTGTTATCAGGAGAGACCTCAGTGCTGCATCTTTAAGCCCAGTACTGATCCTGAAAAGTAATTCTAACCGTACTTACCAGTAACTTGAATTTCACTCCATAGGCTAGCATGGACTGGTTTCACTTGGAAATTCTTCTAAGTGTGGAGTTTTGGAACTTACAAATATTTCTCTAAAATCAGCCGAACTACGAATTCTGATTTACTCACCTGTTATCAGGAGAGACCTCAGTGCTGCAAGTTTAAGCCCAGTACTGATCCTGAAAAGTAATACTAAGTGTACTTACCAGTAACTTGTATTTCCTTCCATAGAAATCCATTGTGTGGTTTTCAGCAGAAAAGTTTCTAAGTGTCAATTTTTGGAACGTACAAATATTCCTCTAAAACCAGCCGAGCAACGAATTCCGATTTACTCACCTGCTATCAGGAGAGATCTCAGTGCTGCATGTTTAAGCCCAGTACTGATCCTGAAAAGTAATTCTAACCATACTTACCAGTAACTTGAATTTCATTCCATAGGCTAACATGGAGTGGTTTCACTTGGAAATTCTTCTAAGTGTGGAGTTTTGGAATTTACAAATATTCCTCTAAAATCAGACGAACTACGAATTCCAATTTCCTCAAATGTTATCAGGACAGACCCCTGTGCTGCATCTTTGAGCCCAGTACTGATCTTGAAATGTAATTCTAACCGCAATTACCAGTAACTTGAATTTCCTTCCATAGGACATCATTGCCTCCCACCCCTGTTCCTGTTTAATAGTACTTCCGTGAGTCATTGAGCTGACGAGCTCGTGGATGAAGCAACCACATGCCTGGGAGAGGTACCAGACCTGAGAAAGATGTTGGCACCCTACTCTGCAAACCCAAATATCAAAGACTATAATCTCTACTGATGACGGTTAAAGAACCAGAAACACGTGTCTATAGATCAGCACTATCTGCGCCAACTGTGGCGAAACACTCGAACACTCTTGAAGCAAGCAAGTAACCGAAACTGCATTTACCACAATGCCAGGGGCGAACCTTGCTGGGAGGTGAAGCGGTGTGCTCCCATCCCTGTTCCTGTTTAATAGTTCTCCAGTGAGTCATTGAGCTGACGAGCTGGTGGATGAAGCACCCGCATGCCTGTGAGAGGTACCTGACCTGAGAAAGATGTTGGCAGCCTACTCAGCAAACCCCACATTTGAAAGACTGTATTCTCTACTGATGACGGTTAAAGAACCAGAAACACGTGTCTAGAGATCAGCACTATCTGCGCCAACTGTGGCGAAACAATTGAACACACTTGAAGCAAGCAAGTAACCAAAACTACATTTACCACAATGCCAGGGGCAAACCTTCCTGGGAGGTGAAGTGCTGTGCTCCCACCTCTCTTCCTGTTTAATAGTACTCTCGTGAGCCATTGAGCTGACGAGCTCATGGATGAAGCACCCGCATGCCTGTGAGAGGTACCTGACCTGAGAAAGATGTTGGCAGCCTACTCAGCAAACCCCACATTTGAAAGACTGTATTCTCTACTGATGACGGTTAAAGAACCAGAACCACGTATCTAGAGATCAGCACTATCTGCGCAAACTGTGGCGAAACACTTAAACACTCTTGAAGCAAGCAAGTGACTGAAACTGCAATTACCACAATGTCAGGGGCGAACGTTGCTGGGAGGTGAAGCGGTGTTCTCCCACCCCTGTTCCTTTTTAATAGTACTCCTGTGAGTCATTGAGCTGACGAGCTCGTGGATGAAGCACCCGCATGCCTGTGAGAGGTACCTGACCTGAGAAAGATGTTGGCAGACTACTCAGCAAACCCCACATTTGAAAGACTGTAATCACTACTGATGATGGTTAAAGAACCAGAAACACGTGTCTAGAGATCAGCACTATCTGCGCCAACTGTGGCGAAACACTCAAACACTCTTGAAGCAAGCAAGTAACTGAAACTGCATTTACCACAATGCCAGGGGCGAACCTTGCTGGAGGTGAAGCGGTGTGCTCCCACCCCTGTTCCTGTTTCATAGTACTTCAGTGAGTCATTGAGCTGATGAGCTCGTGGATGAAGCACCCGCATGCCTGTGAGATGTACATGACTTGAGAAAGATGTTGGCAGCCTACTCAGCAAACCCCACATATGAAAGACTGTACTCTCTACTGATGACAGTTAAAGAACCAGAAACACGTGTCTAGAGATCAGCACTATCTGCTCCAACTGTGGCGAAACACTCAAACACTCTTGAAGCAAGCAAGTGACTGAAACTGCAATTACCACAATGTCAGGGGCGAACGTTGCTGGGAGGTAAAGCGGTGTTCTCCCACCCCTGTTCTTTTTTAATAGTACTCCTGTGAGTCATTGAGCTGACGAGCTCGTGGATGAAGCACCCGCATGCCTGTGAGAGGTACCTGACCTGAGAAAGATGTTGGCAGACTACTCAGCAAACCCCACATTTGAAAGACTGTAATCACTACTGATGATGGTTAAAGAACCAGAAACACGTGTCTAGGGATCAGCACTATCTGCGCCAACTGTGACGAAACAATCGAACACTTTTGAAGCAAGGAAGTAACTAAAACTGCATTTACCACAATGCCAGTGTGCGAACCTTGCTGGGAGGTGAAGCGGAGTGCTCCCACCCCTGTTCCTGTTTAATAGTACTCTCGTGAGTCATTGAGCTGACGAGCTCGTGGATGAAGCACCCGCATGCCTGTGAGAGGTACCTGACCTGAGAAAGATGTTGACAGCATACTCAGCAAACCCCACATTTGAAAGAGTGTAATCTCTACTGATGACGGTTAAAGAACCAGAACCACGTGCCTAGAGATCAGCACTTTCTGCGCCAACTGTGATGAAACACTTGAACACTCTTGAAGCAAGCAAGTAACTGAAACTGCATTTACCACAATGCCAGGGGCGAACCTTGCTGGAGGTGAAGCGGTGTGCTCCCACCCCTGTTCCTGTTTCATAGTACTCCAGTGAGTCATTGAGCTGACGAGCTTATGAATGAAGCACCCGCATGCCTGTGAGAGGTACCAGACCTGAGAAAGATGTTGGCAGCCTACTCAGCAAACCCCACAATTGAAAGACTGTAATCTCTACTGATGACGGTTAAAGAACCAGAAACAAGTGTCTAGAGATCAGCACTATCTGCGGCAAAACACTCGAAAACTCTTGAAGCATGCACGTAACGAAAAATGCATTTACCACAATGCCAGAGGTGAACCTTGCTGGGAGGTGAAGCGGTGTGCTCCCACCCCTGTTCCTGTTTAATAGTTCTCCCGTGAATCATTGAGCTGACGAGCTGGTGGATGAAGCACCCTCATGCCTGTGAGAGGTACCTGACCTAAGAAAGATGTTGGCAGCCTACTCAGCAAACCCCACATTTGAAAGACTGTAATCTCTACTGATGACGGTTAAAGAACCAGAAACACGTGTCTAGAGATCAGCACTATCTGCGCCAACTGTGATGAAACCCTTGAACACTCTTGAAGCAAGCAAGTAACTGAAACTGCATTTACCACAATGCCAGGGGCGAACCTTGCTGGGAGGTGAAGCGGTGTGCTCCCACCCCTGTTCCTGTTTAATAGTTCTCCAGTGAGTCATTGAGCTGACGAGCTCATGGATGAAGCACCCGCATACCTGTGAGACGTACCTGACCTGAGAAGGATGTTGGCAGCCTACTCAGCAAACCCGACAATTGAAAGACTGTAATCTCTACTGATGATGGTTAAAGAACCAGAAACACATGTCTAGACATCAGCACTATCTGCGCCAACTGTGGCGACACACTCGAACACTCTTGAAGCAAGCTAGTAACCGAAACTGCATTTACCACAATGCCAGGGGCGAACCTTGCTGGAGGTGAAGCGGTGTGCTCCCACCCCTGTGCATGTTTAATAGTACTCCCATGAGTCATTGAGCTGATGAGCTTGTGAATGAAGCACCCGCATGCCTGTGAGAGGTACCAGACCTGAGAAAGATGTTGGCAGCCTACCAGCAAACCCCAAATTTGAAAGACTGTAATCTCTTCTGATGACGGTTAAAGAACCAGAACCACGTGTCTAGAGATTGTAGTGCGGACTGCTACTTATATACGTACATTGCTAAGTTAGCACAACTGCGTTAGATGTTAGAAAGCCATCTTGCCACTTTTGCTGCTTTTGCACACGACACTGCAGTTGCATGTTATTATTTGAGAAATGCTTGCTCGCCTTTGCTTCACATGAGAACTGTCTGTTGTTCACATCCCTAACAGTGAGCTGCGACCTTGGTCTGAACATTGTGTAAAGAAACAGTCTGGGTTGCTAGATGGTGCATGTTGTTGGGTTCAGGTTGATCGGCCCACTATTTAGCCATAACACACACGCAGCTGCAAATACCTGAAAGTCGAGTGCTTTTAATATTGCAGACTGCATGCTTTATACACATTCAGAAGAAGAGCTTTTCCAGGAGCAGAGTATACCTGATCCTGTGATGTGATTCTACTAAGCTGATCTTTACGGTATGGGGTTCCCCATTCAAGCCTAGAGACCTTCTATTAGTCTAATAATAATAATATTAGTTTACTAGCGAAAGGAAGGTGGCTGTAATCCACTGTCATTTTATTATGATTTCTCCTTTCATTTTCTATGGTATTGTAACTATGCTGATGGTTTTGATTTTAATAATTTGTCTGCTTATGTTAGCCAAAGTACTGCATCTTAGGACACAAGGTTTATAAAATAAACTCTTTAAACTTTACCGTGTCTCTGATTACTCTTGTTGTGGACTGATATGAGAATAATAACGAACAGGTATTTCTGATTCCCACCATTCCTGAGAATACACTAAGTCTCTTGTTCTGGGTTGTCTATACATTGGGACCGCCGAGATAAAATCGGATAACAAATGGGACACTGATGCTGGTCAGATAAGGGGTTCCGGGTTCTGAGGTGAGTTTTTGGTACACCACAATTCACCGAGGTCCTGGGTTCCTGCACATAGTTCTGTGCATGAGCAAAATCCCTGCAACATGGCGCACCTAACGTTTGGTAGATTGATTTGAAACGCCTTAGTAGTGCTTATATTAGTCCACGACTCCCTCACTCTTGTTTCCGGATAACGGGAGTGACGGATTTATAACCTACCTGTTTCTAGACTAATAGGTTCTTTCAAGCTTGATCATTAAAAAGGTTTCTTCTGAGCCCTAGTGCTACTGATTAAACTCGTTGTTGATCTTTTGTGTGTCCTTATGGCGGTTGACATTGCTGCACATAGCCGTGCACCTCTGTGCTGTCATTTGACGACGTATGGGGTGCCGGAAGATGAGATGGCTGTTATTTTTGTGGTGAGCGCTGATGCGTCTTTCCCTTATGAGTTGTTTTACTCTTGTGTGACTTTTCTGGCGGTGAATGCTGACGATGATGCGTTTCATTCCTATACTCCCACGCAGCTACCTGCAATCTATACGCCATATAGGACACAAGAAATTCCTATTTCTGCCTGGCAGCATACCATTTGGTTTAATGGCACCCTTCCCCATGCGGTTACACTGGCTAGAATGGGCCCGTGGTCAATTGCAGGGGCCACATGGCCGGTGCTGGCCGGATTTACGCCTCATCCCCGTGAGTACTACAAACAGCCCTGATTACAGTGCATAGGGCTTTAGTGCAGTACGTGTCACGCAACGTGCAGGTGGGGACACCTGCTGTTGCGGGACAACCAGCGGACCACCACGCGGTGGTTATTAGTCCTGTTATGGTTAATTCGGTAATGGGCAAGCGTCCCCAAAATAAGGATGATTTACCTTATTGGCTTGCTGAGAAATTTGACCAACTGGAGGCGGTTTTTCCGCATACTACTCCTGTGGAGAAACACAGGATTCTCACCATTAGTTTGCCGAAAGACTTAGTCCCAGATATGGCCAATTGTGACAACTGGGGCAAGGTCTTTGCCGCGACCTACTCGAAGTGCTTCGGCACTCCGTCTATGTCTGTGCTTCCCTCCGTCATTAAACGTGTTCAAGAAAATCACAGTGTGGAGGCTGCTGTAGAATTAGGAATGCGACTTGTCGGGGTGTTCGATGTGGTTGCTTCCATGGTAATGGGCAACCTCAAAGGCGATGCCATGCAGTTCCAAGTAGCTAATAAGCTGGACCACGTGGACGAACTCGACAGGCCTAAGGAGTTCGCTAAGATAATTACGGAAGCCTACAGAACCATAGGCCGCAGTGCCTTAGGTGTAAAACCAACTGTAATAATTCCTGATATAGTACAGCAAACTAAGGTGAGCTCGTCTGGTAAAGATGAACGCCCAAATTTTCCTAAACAAAATTGGCGGGCAAAGAAACAGGGGAAGCAGCAACAGAAACAGGGGTCTCGTCCTGCCTCACCCGTACAGTCGACTAGTGAACGCACTTATGATCTGTGCGATCGCTCTAGTATTAAGTCACCTGATAGATTCCAGGTTTCTGAACAACGTTCTCCTCGTTATTCACAGGAAACATCGGCTTCACAGTCCGGTGGCGGAGACCGTGGGAAAGGACGGGGTGCCCAGGGACGTGAACAACCCCGTCAGACTGACGGTGAAGGCAAGCAGGACGAGTCTGCACGTCAACGACCCCGTTTCAAAAGAAGAAAGTTGCTGCGCTAACAGCGAGGTATGCCACAGATAGTGCGGACGCAGCTTCAGAACCTGACATGGGCACTAACGCTGCTCGACAGCGCCGCAGAAGTTACAGTAGTGCGACAAGCACTGCGTCCATATCTAGTGGCGACAGCAACTGACACGTTCATTACTGTAGAAACTGCTGACACTAGAGTGGCTCCCCCTGACAGACTATACAATATAGTCCTTTTAATTGAAGGTGACATACAACGTACAATTCAAGGGATTTTTTGGGATAATCTGACCTCTTCATACGATATTTTATTGGCGGAGGCAGACTGGCCCCCGGCTTTCATTTTAGATGCTCCTAGAGGGGAGGAGGTGATCCTCCCGTCCTTTGCGCACACAGTGCCGAAGGACCAAGCTAAGAAGTTCGCCGAGGAGTGGGCTCTGGTGCTAGCACCGGCTTTGTATTGTAATCAGGTAGGCTCGGATAAATTGTCCCCTAGCCATGAGATTCCGTTGTGGTCCACGCCCCAGCCATAACCCCAATATCCCATGCGTTGCGAATCAAGACCTCACGTCGCGGCAAGCCTTGAACAATTGGAATATCAAGGTGTTATTGAAACATGTGTGTCACCAATGAATAATCCTTTATTCACTGTGACGAAGCCTGATGGGTCGTACCGCCTGGTTTTGGATTACCGGCATTTAAACTTTCATTGCCGGATATGCGCAGTACAGAATACCCACAGTTCTGCTCTCGTCGATAGTCTCGTGAGAAAACGGTTTAAGACCACATTTGACATTTCCAATGGCTTTTACAGCCATAACCTGTCCTCTCTTAGTAGTCAGTGGACGGCGTTTACATCGGGCGGCAAACTAAAACATTTCAAAAGATTGCCCATGGGTTATAAAAACAGCCCTGGAGTCTTTGCTGCTCGTGTAGTCTCTCTGTTAGAGAGCATTCACCCTGACGCGTACTCGTATGTGGATGATATTTATCTCACAGATGACGAGTTATGGCCGCATCTGTGTCGAGTTGAACGCATTATTGTTTTGTTTGCAGACTTCGGGTACAAATTCAACTTTGCGAAGTCTCACATTGCAGAATATACAGTGTTGTTTTTGGGATACAAACTCAACAATGGGGGTCGAGGATTGGCTCCGCACTTCCTAGAGAAGTGTGCTTGCCTGCGTGCTCCTACAACACTGAAAAAATTACAATCTTTGCTGGGCTTTCCGAATTTCAGTCGCACGTACATTCCTGATTATGCCCAGCGTATCATGCCGCTTTATGCCTTGGTACAACCTACTTTTTCCAAATCATGCTGGCTTCCGGAGCATTCAGCTATAGTGCAATCTTTGCAAGCTGACCTTCTTGCTTCAAAATACTTACTGACGCGTGATAACCACACTAACCTGGTCATTAGAATTGTGCCAGGCGCAGTGGGTTTCACGTGCTTAACGTTCAATGAGGGTAACACCGTCCCCATTGCCTACAAATCACACCTGTACACTTCAGCTGAACTGCGATTTTCCGCTGTTGAAAAAGTTTTGACGGCAGTTAAGATGGCGATTCTTAAATAACGAGCTCTATCGCAAGGGAAACGCATGTTGGTGGTCACACCATATCCTGCCCTTGAGGCAGTGACCAAAGCGAGTGTACCAAATTCTAAAGCTTTGCATCCACGGTGGATACAATGGACCACTTCCTTGACATCGCCCGACGTCACCTATATCTTTGACACGGCACTACAGACTCAAGAGTTCTTACAGTATGAATTCGTTCATCCAGCTCCTCTGTCCTTGCGCCCGCTCGAGGATTACCATTGTGTCATTTACACTGACGGTTCTGCGCAACCGGCGACTGGAACGAAGCATGCCTATTCAGCGGCCTGCGCAATTGTGGTCGGTACTTTCGTGAATGGTGAATTCCAATCTGATGTCGTGCATACACAGTCATTGGGTGATTGTACCGCACAGTTGGCCGAGCTCCGTGCTCTGGTTCTTGCACTGGAGTTTGCTGATTCTCGGGTCACCACGCTTATAGTGAGTGACTCGTTTTATTGTGTTCAATCTTACAACGACAATCTACATTTTTGGTCTCAAAATGAATACCGTGATTCCAAAGGTAGCACAATTAAGCATAAAAGGCTTTGGGTTCGAGTGGCAGAACTTAAAGAACATCTGCCTCTCGTGAATGTTATTCACACTCTTGGTCACCAACGAGTTGGTGTCCATGCTGTCGGCAACAGCCTAGCTGACGAGGCAGCAAAAACAGCAGTGGCGACATACTTAGTGGCAGCAGTTACAAGATCAAAAAGTAAGATCGATGATGACATCTTGGCAGCAATTGCTACTACAGAGGAGGAAACAAATTACCCGAGAGGTTTCCCTTCTCGTTACCATTATCGCTTAAGTCCTGATAACGTCCCGTTAGTGAGGATTAATGACGTTGGTGACAGATTGATTCTCAACGCGGACTGCAGACCATCTTTGATATTAGCGGCTCACGAGGGCATGGCGTCTGCCCATGCTGGCGTTGCAGCTACTGTATCTCTGTTACAACAACGTTACTGGTGGTGCGGTTTATATAAACAAGCTCGCGCTTATGTTCTTAACTGTGACATTTGCCAGCAGATTAAACCTTCAACTGCGGCGCGCCCACCACAAACTCAGTTGTACATATCTAATAAACCACTAGGGTGTGTTTATTTAGATCACTGCGGTCCATTCACCTCTGATACTGCGTACAAGTACATCTTGGTTGCAGTGGATTCGTGCACACATTTTCTGTGAGTATGGCCACAAAGGAGTGCTGATGCCCATACTGCCATCAGGGATTTGCATGTCTTTGTGGGAAGTTTTGCATGTGGTACCTTTCATTCTGATCAGGGCCCTGCGTTCGCCTCTAAGGCGTACAAAGAAGCCATGAGAAATTTGGGGGTCCAAGTCAAATTTTCGTCTCCCTACCGACCTGAGGGTAATAGTGTGGTGGAGCGAATGAACCGTGACTTAAAGAAATCTTTGACAGCTAGGGTTTTAGGTACTGGCCGGAACTGGCTTGCCCATTTGTATAACGTCCAACGTGCACTTAATAATCTCCCTAGAAGGTCTCTGGTTGGGAGGACCCCATACATGATGCTCTTTGGCATACGAATATTTGTCCCGGACCTTGATGGTCTAGACATGGCGGCGTCAGCCGCACCCTTTGACGTAGATGATCACTGTGCTGTATAGCAGAATCTACAAGAAGCCAGAGACAGTCTAGCGAAGGAACACGTGCCCTCCGCATCTGATGCTGCGCTTCAGATTCTGGTAGTCGGCTGGCTACCTCGAGTTGGTGATCTGGTCCGTGAGAAGGTGGAGAACAAGAAGGAGTTCGGCCCCTCTTATCGTGCCCCGGTTCCAGTGCTTGGCGTGCAGGGTACACGAACAGTCATTTTACCTCCACTTCCTGGTCGCAAGGATAACGGGTACATCTTTATTGACAATGTCAAGCTACAGTGAGTGACTATTCTTCTTAGTATGACTCCAGCGGTTTCTTGCCCTGCGATGCTGAGAAATTCTGTTGTGGCCCCAGCTTCTACCACCTTGCGTGATGTTGCCGTCGAGATGCATACAGTTACTGGACCTTTGCTGCCACCGACAGCTGGTGGTCTACCTGAAGATATTGAGTATGCTTATCCTGCGGATGTCCAGTTGCCTGTTTTACAATCCACCACAGTTAACCAGTCGCGTTTCTCCTTTGACACTAATTCCATGACTTCCATTGCCCCTTCAAAAGTTTCAGTTTTTGCGGTCTGGTTTAAAAGACATTTTTTAATTCCCCCTTGGACTTACATTTGGCTGGTGCTCATATGTATTTTTTTATTAATGTCCATTGGATTTGTGGTAGTGTTTTTTCGACTTATAAATGGACACTACCTGAAAGAAAGATCTACAATTAGACTAATTGATGGAACTTTAGCCCCCCACTCCTCATCACATATCATGAAAAGGGACCAGACTTTTGTGAACATTACTGCCTGGCCTGTACTGGATGGGATCGCGTGGGATGCTGTTAAATTTCAAATTCATGGTCCAACTGAAGTAATCAATGTGCCAAATGTATTTCGTGTTTCTATGGGTGATGTAGTTAAGCAAAGCATCCGCTCGGATGATTGGGATGTTCAAGCCACAGAAGCACTGTTTACTGATTTGAAGTATTATGCTGCGTTTGATGCTGAGGATTTGTATTTAGATACTGCTAATTATGATGAGCAGTTTTGCTATCAACATTATGGCAATCATTTCCTTCACAAAGCAAATACATTTAGAAATTGTGTAAATTATACGCAATGGGAACACTGTCCAGTGCCTAGGCTGGGCAGCTCCACCACGTTAGTGGACAAATTCACATATTTTTCTGATTTCAGTGTGTCGAATCCTGCCTCCTTTTACTTTAAAGTGGCGGCTGAGTCTACATCGAAAGGTAGGCTGACACACACTAAATTGTTGTATTCCAAGTCCTTTATGGATGAATTAGCAATCGGAGGTTATGATCTGTGGAAATCTACTGTCGATCTTAAATCGGTTTGAGGTTCTAAACCGTGGCAGGTACAGGGAACAGAAGCTTTGCATCGTGCCTGCCTCATCCCAAACCACATGTTATTTTTGAATTCGTCAATTTTTCAGACCACCTGTTTTGGATTGGCTACTTCTAAAAAATTAAATTCTCCCTCTACTCCGGATCTGGGTGCTTATCCTAATTGGGATAATCATACGGATCTGTCCCTTGCTACGTTGCAGTCATACATTTCTAACACATTCTTCAATATTTCCAAATTGAATCCGAAAGGGTGGTTAATATGGCAAACGAGCTCAGATTCCTGTCAACATCGGTTTCTGGATTTGAATCCGAGGTATACGCAAGTTCGTGTGGACCCCCGTTTTGAATCCTCTCATACTGTAACTACCTACTCAGTAGGGAAGTTATGCCAATCTTGGCTGCAACATTCCACCTTAGCATCTGTTAAACTTCATTTATCACAATTGAATGACAAAATAGATTTGAATGATTTTGTTAAGGGTCCTGAAGATGGGTATATGCTGTTTATAATGAAGTTTGTAAACTATCACAGATTGAAGCTTCATCCAGATTACGAGCTATTGATCAAGCCAATATGGAGAAAGTATTGGCTGTTATAGATAATAGCATTAACAACACCCTGTCTTCCAGAATTTATACGTTAGATAATATTGTTTCATCTGTTGTTGACATTGTGCAGGATGATTTGTCTGTTTTGTATCATGGTCAAAATCAATTCCGTTCTATAATGCAGTTTGCATGGACATTGCAAACGTTAAAGGCTGGGAAAGTCCCTTGGCATTACATGAATACTTCATCTTTATTCCTTCCTTTTAATTTAACTTTAAAACAACAGTTCATGTCCATGAAAGATGCAACTTACTCATTGCTGCACATTGAAAAGTAAGAACCTTTACCTTTCTCTGTTGCCGAATTAAACTCCGCTGTGTGGCTTATCCACGGGTTAATCACATTACCGTTTCCCCTGTTTAAGTTCAGTGCATGCATGAAGCATTATGCGCTAGGCAGATATGAACAACTAGGTACTGCCTTCCTTTATGAAGTTTGGTCGCTCCCATTCACGTACAGGTGCGTGAGGGACAGTAAAGAGGTTTACTTAAAAGGTGAAGAGTGTACTTCCACTCCGGATCACTCTGTGGTGTGTCAGCACATTCAATTGCATGGTGCATGTAATGTGCATGCTCCTAATTTAGCTTGCGTCCTCGAAGGGATCCCAGTACCGGTCATAACACCGTCTTTTACGCTGCTGGCTAACGGTAGTTATTTGCTATTAAATAATGAAGCTTGCTGTGGGATGTTAGTGGGAATTCCCTACATAGTGACTGTATCACAGAGAGTAGTCTGCTGTAACAACATCCTTTTCCCACCCCCGCATGGACGGCTCGATGTATCCATCTGGCCTTCCATCCAACCTTGAAAGCAGAGTTCAACAAGAGGAGCAGAATAAGGGCTCTATTGTCTCAAAAAGAAGTCACGTTGACTTCATCCCGGGAAACATTTGTCCTTCACGTAGCAAACACGCGCACCGAGGTGCAAGCGCTTTTGAATACTGATCTCCCACTTCATTTTGATGCCCTGATTCAGACTATCTTTAATGCCTCGTCAACAAGTGGCCTGGCACATTTTTTCAAAATTGTGGGCTCCGGCCTCGTGACCTCCTCCCAAACTATTTTTGGTGTGATCCCGGCATTTTTTCATTCTATTTTTTCCAGCATCTTCGGAGGTCTCCCGTTGATTCTTGCCCTCGTGGCTGGGGTACTGTTGTTGGTCTGCTTACTACGCTATGGATGCACAACTTGCGTCACACGACAGCATGTCCCGGCTGCTCCATCTTCGTAACTGGATGCTTGAATACTATGGAACACTACCACTGGCAACCTTGAGCATAGCCTATGGGTTGTCCTTCCGGTTTCCCTACTTTACTTGCGTACAGCCTGTCTTTTTCATTGCCTAGAGTGTCCGTTCCAATGGGCTCTGGATTTGTGCTTGTCAAACTCGGTGTCTCCCGCCCCGGATTATGATCGACTAATGAGACCTTTAGTGGCTCATGAGTTGGACTGTTCTGGTGCCAGGATTATGGCCTGTGGAGCAGCACATGGAGTCCTAGGGAATTGGGACATCGGAACGGCTGCCGCTGAATTCTTGGCAAGAAGTTATCTTGAAGAGCACGCCAGTTGTCCTATGATGGTACTAGAGGCTCCAGTTGTCGAAGAACATGTGGGTTCATTCCCCTGGCTGAACTGGATGGCAAATTATTTAGCAGATCGTTCCAATGATTTCCTCTTGGAAGCCATTGCAACTTATTGTGCTTATACATTGATAGTAATTTGAGATGTCATCAGTGATGTCATCAGTGATGTCACTGACCATGTCATGAATTATGTAATATGTGAAATCATCAGCAGTGCATTGCGGGCGCGTGAGTTATAGTGAGTACAACTAACTATAACGGAGGAATTTCAATGGTTTTGTACGAGTGAAATGTCCAGCTAACTATAACAGCCATGAAACCTATGGTTTTTTTCAGTGAATATATATATATTCACTGTATTTGGGATGTCAACAGCAGAGAGACTCACTTGAGTAAAACGTATGGAACCACAAGTACCAGCAGGCCACGGGAGTGGCCACGCCCACTGAGGCGGGGTTTCTTTTGAATATCAAGGTTGCCGCCAAAACACTCCGCTGTTGCCTCCCAGTCCACAGCCCCTGATGAAGTCATTGTACGAAACGTATTGGGACTGGACTCGTAAACTGCGTGGGCAGTGTTGCTGGTCCTGATTGCTCCACCATTAAAGCAGATTTGGCATAATCCTTACCTGTCGTGTGCTTCCTCTACAGCAGGCAAAACTTTGTGGGTTTGATGTTAGCGGCTTGTTGCCTGATCCGCGGAGGAGTAGCCCCGGCGCTGGTTCAGCGCACCAGCAAGTCCGTCAAACGGCGGAATTGCTTATGGGACAGGTGACGCTTTTCTGAACTAAACATGAGCAGTTTTGGAAGATTGACCCTAGCGCCACGATCCACTTGGATAAGATAACTGTATTTGGGATGTCAACAGCAGAGAGACTCACTTGAGTAAAACGTACGGAACCACAAGTACCATCAGGCCACGGGAGTGGCCGCGCCCACTGAGGTGGCGTTTCTTTTGAATATCAAGGTTGCCGCCAAAACACTTCGCTGTAGCCTCCCAGTCGACAGCCCCTGATGAAGTCATTGTATGAAACGCGTTGGGACTGGACTTGTAAACTGCGTGGGCAGTGTTGCTGTTCCTGATTGCTCCACCATTAAAGCAGATTTGGCATAATCCTTACCTGTCGTGTGCTTCCTCTACAGCGGGCAAAACTTTGTGGGTTTGATGTTAGCGGCTTGTTGCCTGAGCCGCGGAGGAGTAGCGCCGGCGCTGGTTCAGCACACCAGCAAGTCCGTCAAACGGCGGAATTGCTTATGGGACAGGTGACGCTTTTCTGAACTAATCATGAGCAGTTTTGGAAGATTCACCCTAGCGCCACGATCCACTTGGATAAGATAACTGTATTTGGGATGTCAACAGCAGAGAGACTCACTTGAGTAAAACGTACGGAACCACAAGTACCAGCAGGCCATGGGAGTGGCCGCGCCCACTGAGGCAGGGTTTCTTTTGAATATCAAGGTTGCCGCCAAAACACTTCGCTGTAGCCTCCCAGTCGACAGCCCCTGATGAAGTCATTGTACGAAACGCATTGGGACTGGACTTGTAAACTGCGTGGGCAGTGTTGCTGTTCCTGATTGCTCCACCATTAAAGCAGATTTGGCATAATCCTTACCTGTCGTGTGCTTCCTCTACAGCAGGCAAAACTTTGTGGGTTTGATGTTAGCGGCTTGTTGCCTGAGCCGCGGAGGAGTAACGCCGGCGCTGGTTCAGCACACCAGCAAGTCCGTCAAACGGCGGAATTGCTTATGGGACAGGTGACGCTTTTCTGAACTAATCATGAGCAGTTTTGGAAGATTCACCCTAGCGCCACGATCCACTTGGATAAGATAACTGTATTTGGTATGTCAACAGCAGAGAGACTCACTTGAGTAAAACGTACGGAAACACAAGTACCAGCAGGCCATGGGAGTGGCCGCGCCCACTGAGGCAGGGTTTCTTTTGAATATCAAGGTTGCCGCCAAAACACTCCGCTGTTGCCTCCCAGTCTACAGCCCCTGATGAAGTCATTGTACGAAACGCGTTCGGACTGGACTTGTAAACTGCGTGGGCAGTGTTGCTGTTCCTGATTGCTCCACCATTAAAGCAGATTTGGCATAATCCTTACCTGTTGTGTGCTTCCTCTACAGCAGGCAAAACTTTGTGGGTTCGATATATATATATATATATATATATATATATATATATATATATATATATATATATATATATATATATATATATATATTCATTGAAAAAACCATAGGTGTCAGGGACGTTAAAGTTTGAAAATAGCATTTAAAAAACACAAGTTTCAGGGCCTTTATTGCTAGAAATTAGTATTTAAAAAACTTTTGACAGTCACTGAAAAAACCATCGTTTTCAGGGACTTTATAGTTAGAAATAAGCATTTAAAAAACCTTAGAAATTCATTGAAAAAAACACAGGTTTCAGGCACGTTATAGTTAGTTGGACATTTCAGTCGTACAAAACCAGTGGAATTGGGCTGTTATAGTTAGTTCAGCTAACTATAACTCGTGGCCCCGGAATGCACTGCTGATGATGTCACATATTACATCACTCATGACATGGTCAGTAACATCATTGATGACATCACTGATGACATCATCCAAGTGATGATTTTATACACCCACTCTAAATTACAGACTGCTATTCTCAAAACCGACACTCCAACACTAATAACTACATACCCACTCATTGATTCTTAGGTCTACACACACATCCACTCACTCATCCATACAGAAACTCATACTTTCGGTCACTCATTAGTACAGGACTATCATATGCACCCCCACACTAATTATTATTTATAGCCCCGGGGCTATGGGAGCCCCCGGGGCTCAGGGCCCACATGAATGCCCTGGGGAGGTGACAGTTCCCGGGGCAGCGTGGGGGGGTTGGGACCGCCACATATTTGTTAAAGAAGCCCCAGGGAGGTGGTGGTGCCCGGGGCTGCGGGGGGACCACGTGCCCCCATCTGCATTCAATTTAATAAGCCCCGGGGAGGTGGCGGTCCCCGGGGCAGTGTGGGGGAGTTGGGACCCCCCCACGCATTTATTAAAGAAGCCCTGGGGAGGTGGCAGTCCCCGGGGCTGCAGGTGGTTCCCACAAATTAATTGGTGACTACCCCTGGGACCTGGCCCACATGGGGGATTTCAAAAACAAAGCACAGTTGCCTGCGCTTCAGTTTTTTTATTTTCTCAGCTGAATTTGAGACCCCAGCGAGAATTCTGCCAATTTTTCAAACAATATATATTTTTGGGGCCCTTGTGGGACCCCCTGATCAGGCCTAGGGGGGTCAGGGTGTTTGTACCTTGCCCCTGTTTCATGTTCTTTATCATTGTTTCACCGTTTTTTTTGTAACTCGGTTACAGAGTTACAAGATGGCTGCCAACACTTCCTGGTTTGGAGTGTTGGCAGCCAATCAGAATTTAACTTGTGCTCAGAGGGGTTGCGACTCCTCCTCAGTGCTCAGATATCGATATTTTTCTTTTTTATATTTCTCATGAACTACTGAATGGATTTACGCCATTTAAAAAAAGGGCGCACTCTAAACCAAGACCTACCTTTTTGCCAAATTTGGTGTAATTCTGTTCAGCAGGTCAGGCTGTAGCCTGTAATAAAGATTCCTATGGAAAATAACATGGAGAAAATGTGCTTTGGGACCCCCCTTTTTTCTTGGCCCCTGCTTGACGAATCACCCCGAAACTTTCATCAAACACACTGAGATGTGTAGCGCCATTTTTGAAAAATTTCACGAAGATTCGTCAAACGGCGCCAAAGATATTGGCAAATCAAAAAACGCTTTCCTATTGAAACTAGGTTCTAACTATAACTATAGGACCTAGTTTCCATAAGAAAAGCGTTTTTTGTTTTCCCAACAACTTTGGTGCCGGTTGACGAATTATCATGAAATTTTCAAAACTAGTGGGGTGCTCCAGTCAGCGTGAAAGTTTTGGGTTGATTAGTCAAGCGGGGGCCGTGAAAAAAGGGGGGTTGCGAAACACATTTTCCCCATGTAATTTTCCAAAGGAAAATTTAGAAAAAGTCACAGCCCGAACTGCTGAACGGAATTACACCAAATTTGGCAAAAAGGTAGCCCTTGGTTTAGAAAGAGTCCTTTTTGTTAAATGGTGTAAATCCGTTCAGTAGTTTCTGAGAGATTAGAAAAAGAAAAAACATCGATATTTAGGGCAGCAGTGGATTTGCGCACCCTCCTGACCACGAGCTACATTCTAATTGGCTGCCACCACTCCAAACCAGGAACTGTTGGCAGCCATCTTGTGACTCGGTAGAACCGAGTCACAAGAAAACAGTAGAAAAAACATTAAAAAACAAGAAAAAGGGGCAGGGTAGAAACACCCTGACCCCCTAGGCCTGCTCGGGGGGTCCCACAAGAACTCCCAGGGCCAAAAAAAGCATTTTTTAAAAATAATTTCGGCGGAATTCGCGCTGGGGTCGCACATCCTGCTGAATTTTTTTTAAAAAATGAAGCGCAGGCTCCCACGCCCCATTTAAATGAGGCCCCCAGGTGGGCCAGGTCCCGGGGGCATTGCCCAATCCATATGTCTGTGTTTGACTGAATCATTTGTTCTTGTTGCAGACCTTTGTGGGTGGCTCTCAGATCCGGCTCGACTCCTTGGAGCGCTGAGCTTCTGACTTTAGAAGTATGTTGCAATGCATCTAAGCCTTTTTTTTCAAGATTCTAATGAATTCATGTTTTAATAATTCATGTCATTGTATACCTGATTATGCGCTTTTCTATGGCTGGTGGGTTGCACAATAAACAAATATAAATCCAGTTATTCCAAACCCGCGCGCTGCTCAAAAGCACAAAGACAACACTCTCTTTAGCACCTTTCACAATTGAGAGATGTTTATGATTGTAATGACAAGTTCAAGACTATTGTTTTGGTTTGCTTGATTTTTTTAAAAGTGAACGCCTATTGCAGCGCCCCATTATTATGCACAAATTGGGCTCAACTTGAGACTAGTTTATTGAATATAAGTTTTCTTTTGCTGCAAAATTCTGATAGTTGGACTGGCTATCAACTTTGTTTTTTTCCGCTTGTCTTCTATGTAATAATTCGAAAGTTAAATAACTGCTAGTTGCAGTGAATCGAAAGATAAAGAAGTTGGAAGGTGCACTCGTTTCAGAGTCAATGAGATGAAGTGAGTCGCTTATTCCTTGTAAAAGTCCTTTTATTCAACAAATTCGTTCAAAACTGGCACACAGCCAACGCGTTTCGTTCCCATTTCATTGCCAGTGGGAACTTCATCAGGGCTGCAACATTATAGATAAAAAACGACATAAATATCACGTAACAATTAACAACACAAAAATAATAATTACCACAGAACACAAATATCATACATATAGATGACCCAACAACAAAGAGCACGGGAAACAGTCTTTTGTATATTATGTTTCATGCCTATAGGATGGAGTAATATGTATACCATGTGTAACAAAGCATAAATGACAATATTTAAATGATAATAATATTAAAACAGACATGTGACAACAAACACATATAAAATAGTTAAGACCAATTACAATCACATTGACACAAAACAGAAGTCGGGGGAAACAATGCAAAAAATGAAAAAGCAATCTTTTGTAAATGGTGTTTAAACCCATTGAACAAAATTAAATAATATAGTATAATCTAAATACCATGTGGGACAAAGCATAAACGACAAAAAGTTTTTAAAGGTGACAATTATATTCCAACCGGCATATCACCACGAAACATATAAAAGATATTTAAAACCAATAACAATAAATTGAGATGAGAAAAGAGAGAGGGAGGGGGAAGGAAAGACAGAGGGGGGGAAGGGAAAACAAAAGGAAAAGGGAAGAGAAGGTAGGGAAAAAAGGAAAAGGGGAAGGGACAAGAGCAATACATTTGAGACATATAATAACCATATAGGTATATGGCAGACCATTTAGGTATAAGAAGACCAACCATATATTAACCTATAAATGTGTTGTGGTACCTGTAATCTTCTAAAAAATAATAATTCCCAAGTGATTAAAAAAGGAGGTTACACTTAAGTTCACCACAAATCCAATAACTTCTTTCAAAGGGTTCTCACCTCAATAAAGATTTTTAATCCAAAGTTGGCATCAAATGTGAAGTGCAAATAAAGAGCTGTCTCACACTGAACAAGTCCCAATCAAATTATATAACCAGAATTATCAGCTCACCATTATAAGGTGAGACGAAGTATCTAGAACAAGGAAACAAAAAGAAGAACGTAAGAAACTGCAAAAGGGTAAAGAGTAATTTTTTGAAAATAGGCGTAGGATCACTAACAGAGAACCCATGTGCGAAATTCTCACCTATTGAATCTTTGGTCCGTAGTAAGCCTCAATAATAAAGAATAAATACAAGGCACTTTCAGTCTGAAACATTCCAGTCGAAATGCTTGAAAAGACTCACTTATAGTTGGTGAGAGGGAATATCTAAAACAGAAAAACAGAAGAAAAAGAAAAAGAAAGAGAAAAGGCGCCAAAAAACTTAAATATAATCATACAAATATTTGTGTATTATGTACTGCTTAGTCGCGAGCCAAATCTGCTAAAAGCAATATCATAGATTCGTCACTGGAACACTCTCAAACGTGGCATGCTGGTGTATCTACGTTAAATATGAGAATAATCATGCACATAGTAGAAATATTAATATGCCACAACTCGTGTAAGGCACAGATTCCCCCAATTATAGGGGCATTCTGAAAAGCTACTTCGTAACTGGCAATCTTAATAAAACGACAATAAGAATACCATCATCTCGCTTGTGTACTATACATAGACAATAAGGTTAAAGAGAAAAAATACGCATTGAACACAACCACATGAGTAGTAAGATCCAATATAGCTTCTATGATATGAGCACCAAAAAGGAATAAAATCACCCATGGCAGTAATTGTAATTGCCTAACTGTCATTTTTTTAAAACAAACGAGGTAAGCGAGAAGCATAACAAAGCATACAAAGTGCTTCACATTTGAATTGCTGCCGTAAACCTAGTACTGAGAATAATCGTAAAAGTAATCCTTGGCAGTAATAATCATTTCCTGACTGTCGTATTTAAAAATACATGAGACAGGTAAAAGGAATTAAGAAGCGAGCATTGTGCTTAATACGCAACAAAGAAACTGCCATAAGTTGAAGACTAAAATCATTACAGAAAGAATCCTTACTTGAATATGTATTCGCTAAACATTAGAACACAGCGGAAAAAAGTTCTCAGATAAGCGAAAAATGGAAAGTCCAAAGTGCGTATTAGAAAGCGAGCAAGCGAGCGTTATGCTAAATACTGTTTAAATAGTCGCGAACCAACAATGCACTCGAGAATAGTTAGTTAACAAGGAGTGTTCCAGACGATCATTTACCTGTAGCGAGTAAAGTTTAAAGCGGCATGATAACCGGCAGTAATGAATGAAGGGAGACGCACTCTTCTTTTAAACCCGTCAATCGTGGGTGTGAGAGCGGAATCGATGAGTCACATGGTCTAAGGAATAACCAATGAGTGAGAGGCAGCCAAACTAGAAGTAACCTGAGTGAGAAAACACAGCCGCCATCTTGAGATGGCTAAACGGAGTCAGTAGATGAATGAGAGACTACAAGCATCTGTTGACACATGTAAAGGAACAAGAAAAACAAAAAAATATAATTTAATGATTTTGAATAGTTGTAATTCCATGTAAGTAAAGATGAACAGTAACAATCCATTATTTATCCATGACGGACCATAGATGATAAGGAATGAAACCAGCGGCCATATTTGAATGGTCAAAAAGAATGAAAAATCTTGAACCCGATAAGTAAAAATAGCCTAAAGAATAAAGATGGCGGCCATCTTAGAGTGATCAAATATAAACCATAAACATATAAAAGAAAAAAGTCTGTAGATACATATCTTAATTCAGGGAAGTCAGGTGTTCTCAGACAAACAAATCCCCAAGAAATGGAGAGTATATTGCTTCATGTTAAGAAACTTGAAAGTAACAAGCAAGGAAGGGAATAATACTGCCCTTTATCCAAATCATTCAAGGTAATCAATCGGAGGAAAGATAGACTAACCAACAGTGATCATTCTAAGAAATAATGTAATTCATTGTCAGTATTATGGCCCATAGTGGTTGTTCGAAGATGGCAAATCCATTTTGCTTCTCTTTGCCTGACCATAAGTTCATGATTGCCACCCCTAGTTCTTGCTGTGACATGTTCAATGCCATGAAACCAAAAATTGCTATTGCCAGGATGTTTTTCTCTATAATGAGTTGTTAGTGGGTAACGACTGTCAGATTTCAAGAGCGCCCTGTGGTGTTCTTGAATGCGCACTTTCAGGGGACGTGTAGTGCTCTCAACATAAATGATTCCACAATCACAACCCAGTAGGTAAATCACATGTGTGGTATTGCAATTTATGAATTGTGAAATTTTATAAGGACAAGAGTTATTGTAGGCAAAGTCAGTGATCTTATTTTGCCCAAAAGGGCAGATGTTACAAGAGGTGCATGTGTAGAAATCAAATGGTTTGGATGGGAACCAAGTATCATGCCTTTGTTTATTTGTTACATAGCTGGGGCACAGAGTATCGCGTAAGGTTTTTCCCCTGCGATAGGTTATCAAAGGAACCTCAGAAATGCAGTTTTTGAGACCTGGCACATCCAGCAGTAAGCCCCAGTTCTTTTTTATAATATTCTGAACTTTAAGGCTGTTAGTATTAAACTGAGTTACCAGAGAGACTCTTCTGTTCGTGGTAGATGGTTTCGGTTTCTTAGTAGTCTCTCTTAGTGTGAATTCCCTAGTCAGGTTCTTTGCCTTACCCAACGCCTTACTGACAATGTCTCTTCTATATCCCCTCTTGAGAAATCTAGTTTCACAATCCTGCAAGTTCTTATGATAAGTGTCCTCCTCACTGCAGTTTCTACGGATACGTGTTATTTCTCCGAAGGGGATATTATTGATCACCGAACGTGCATGAGAACTTGTAGCGTGAAGAACACTGTTGCACGCTGTATCCTTCCTGTATAGTGTGCTTGCAATAACATGATCTTTAATGTAAAAATGAATATCCAGGAAATTAATTCTGGCTTTATCACTATTCATAATGAACCTCACATTATATTCATTAGTGTTCAGATAGTCAAAGTATTCCAGAAGTTGTTCATTGGAGCCAGCCCAAAGACAGATGATATCGTCTATGTCAGGGAAGCCGATAAAGGCGGTAATGTTGTGGTCATGAACCTATCTGACTACATGTCAGAAATAGATCGGCAACTTAGTGACCAGCTATGTTATCGAAAAATTAACATGAACCCCACCCAGAATCTCACTCAACATATTAACATCAAGTTGAGTGAGTGGAAAGAGATAGGTTTGCTCACGGACGATGAGTTTGGGTACCTCAAAGTACATTGTCCGACTTATCGCTGTATCTATATTTTGCCAAAAGTCCACAAAGGAGGGTCCTTCCCTCCAGGACGTCCCATCATCTCAGGGGTTGGGTCCTCCACTGAAAAGATCTCTGAATTCATAGACATCCGACTTCCGAGACATGTGACAAGCCTACTGTCATTTATCCGAGATAGTAAAGATATATTGGTTAAACTTGATGGCTTTCAGTGGTCGGATGAACTTACATTTGTGACATTTGACGTTGTAGGCCTCTATACATGTATCTTAAAGGACTTCGGAATTCTTGCAGTAAGAACTTTTCTGGATACTGACAGTGCTAATCTGTATGGATTTAATGAGATGATCATGGATATGATCGATCTCATTTTAGAAAATAACTTCTTTCTCCATGATAATTGCTGGTTTCAGCAAGTACTCGGGACTGCTATGGGATCCAGGTTTGCTCCCTCTTATGCCTGCCTTTTCATGGGTTGGTTTGAGAGGGAGCATGCCTGGGGCCGACGTGCCTCCCCCTGGACGGAGCACATTGTGTTCTGGGGGAGGTACATAGACGATATCATCTGTCTTTGGGCTGGCTCCAATGAACAACTTCTGGAATACTTTGACTATCTGAACACTAATGAATATAATGTGAGGTTCACTATGAATAGTGATAAAGCCAGAATTAATTTCCTGGATATTCATTTTTACATTAAAGATCATGTTATTGCAAGCACACTATACAGGAAGGATACAGCGTGCAACAGTGTTCTTCACGCTACAAGGGCTCATGCGCGTTCGGTGATCAATAATATCCCCTTCGGAAAAATAAAACGTATCCTTAGAAACTGCAGTGAGGAGGACACTTATCATAAGAACTTGCAGGATTGTGAAACTAGATTTCTCAAGAGGGGATATAGAAGAGACATTGTCAGTAAGGCCTTGGGTAAGGCAAAGAACCAGACTAGGGAATTCACACTAAGAGAGACTACTAAGAAACCGAAACCATCTACCACGAACAGAAGAGTCTCTCTGGTAACGCAGTTTAATACTAACAGCCTTAAAGTTCAGAATATTATAAAAAAAGAACTGGGGCTTACTGCTGGATGTGCCAGTTCTCAAAAACTGCATTTCTGAGGTTCCTTTGATAACCTATCGAAGGGGAAAAACCTTACGCAATACTCTGTGCCCCAGCTATGTAACAAATAAACAAAGGCACGATACTTGGTTACCATCCAAACCATTTGGTTTCTACACATGCACCTCTTGTAACATCTGCCCTTTTGGGCGAAATAAGATCACTGACTTTGCCTACAATAACTCTTGTCCTTACAAAATTTCACAATTCATAAATTGCAATACCACACATGTTATTTACCTACTGGGTTGTGATTGTGGAATCATTTATGTTGGTAGCACTACACGTCCCCTGAAAGTGCGCATTCAAGAACACCGCAGGGCGCTCTTGAAATCTGACAGTCGTTACCCACTAACAACTCATTATAGAGAAAAACATCCTGGCAATAGCAATTTTTGGTTTCATGGCATTGAACATGTCACAGCAAGAACTAGGGGTGGCAATCATGAACTTATGGTCAGGCAAAGAGAAGCAAAATGGATTTGCCGTCTTCGAACAACCACTATGGGCCATAATACTGACAATGAATTACATTATTTCTTAGAATGATCACTGTTTGTTAGACAGATCTCTGAATTCATAGACATCCGACTTCAGAGACATGTGACAAGCCTACCGTCATTTATCCGAGATAGTAAAGATATATTGGTAAACTTGATGGCTTTCAGTGGTCGGATGAACTTACATTTGTGACATTTGACGTTGTAGGCCTCTATACATGTATCTTAAAGGACTTCGGAACTCTTGCAGTAAGAACTTTTCTGGATACTGACAGTGCTAATCTGTATGGATTTAATGAGATGATCATGGATATGATGGATCTCATTTTAGAAAATAACTTCTTTCTCCATGATAATTGCTGGTTTCAGCAAGTACTCGGGACTGCTCTGGGATCCAGGTTTGCTCCCTCTTACGCCTGCCTTTTAATGGGTTGGTTTGAGAGGGAGCATGCCTGGGGCCGACGTGCCTCCCCCTGGACGGAGCACATCGTGTTCTGGGGGAGGTACATAGACAATATCATCTGTCTTTGGGCTGGCTCCAATGAACAACTTCTGGAATACTTTGACTATCTGAACACTAATGAATATAATGTGAGGTTCACTATGAATAGTGATAAAGCCAGAATTAATTTCCTGGATATTCATTTTTACATTAAAGAGCATGTTATTGCAAGCACACTATACAGGAAGGATACAGCGTGCAACAGTGTTCTTCACGATACAAGCGCTCATGCGCGTTCGGTGATCAATAATATCCCCTTCGGAGAAATAACACGTATCCGTAGAAACTGCAGTGAGGAGGACACTTATCATAAGAACTTGCAGGATTGTGAAACTAGATTTCTCAAGAGGGGATATAGAAGAGACATTGTCAGTAAGGCCTTGGGTAAGGCAAAGAACCTGACTAGGGAATTCACACTAAGAGAGACTACTAAGAAACCGAAACCATCTACCACGAATAGAAGAGTCTCTCTGGTAACGCCGTTTAATACTAACTGCCTTAAAGTTCAGAATATTATAAAAAAGAACTGGGGCTTTCTGCTGGATGTGCCAGGTCTCAAAAACTGCATTTCTGAGGTTCCTTTGATAACCTATCGCAGGGGAAAAACCTTACGCGATACTCTGTGCCCCAGCTATGTAACAAATAAACAAAGGCACGATACTTGGTTACCATCCAAACCATTTGGTTTCTACACATGCACCTCTTGTAACATCTGCCCTTTTGGGTGAAATAAGATCACTGACTTTGCCTACAATAACTCTTGTCCTTATAAAATTTCACAATTCATAAATTGCAATACTACACATATGATTTACGTACTGGGTTGTGATTGTGGAATCACTTATGTTGGGAGCACTACACGTCCCCTGTAAGTGCGCATTCAAGAACACCGCAGGGCGCTCTTGAAATCTGACAGTCGTTACCCACTAACAACTCATTATAGAGAAAAACATCCTGGCAATAGCAATTTTTGGTTTCATGGCATTGAACATGTCACAGCAAGAACTAGGGGTGGCAATCATGAACTTATGGTCAGGCAAAGAGAAGCAAAATGGATTTGCCGTCTTCGAACAACCACTATGGGCCATAATACTGACAATGAATTACATTATTTCCTAGAATGATCACTGTTGGTTAGTCTATCTTTCCTCCGATTGATTACCTTGAATGATTTGGATAAAGGGCAGTATCATTCCCTTCCTTGCTTGTTACTTTCAAGTCTCTTAACATGAAGCAATATACTCTCCCTTTCTTGGGGATTTATTTGTCTGAGAATACCTGACTTCCCTCAATTAAGATATGTATCTACAGACTTTTTTCTTTTATATGTTTATGGTTTATATTTGATCACTCTAAGATGGCCGCCATCTTTATTCTTTAGGCTATTTTTACTTATCGGGTTCAAGATTTTTCATTCTTTTTGACCATTCAAATATGGCCGCTGGTTTCATTCCTTATCACCTATGGTCCGTCATGGATAAATAATGGATCGTTACTGTTCATCTTTACTTACATGGAATTACAACTATTCAAAATCATTAAATTATATTTTTTTGTTTTTCTTGTTCCTTTACATGTGTCAAAAGATGCGTGTAGTCTCTCATTCATCTACTGACTCCGTTTAGCCATCTCAAGATGGCCGCTGTGTTTTCTCACTCAGGTTACTTCTAGTTTGGCTGCCTCTCACTCATTGGTTATTCCTTAGACCATGTGACTCATCGATTCCGCTCTCACACCCACGATTGACGGGTTTAAAAGAAGAGTGCGTCTCCCTTCATTCATTACTGCCGGTTATCATGCCGCTTTAAACTTTACTCGCTACAGGTAAATGATCGTCTGGAACACTCCTTGTTAACTAACTATTCTCGAGTGCATTGTTGGTTCGCGACTATTTAAACAGTATTTAGCATAACGCTCGCTTGCTCGCTTTCTAATACGCACTTTGGACTTTCCATTTTTCGCTTATCTGAGAACTTTTTTCCGCTGTGTTCTAATGTTTAGCGAATACATATTCAAGTAAGGATTCTTTCTGTAATGATTTTAGTCTTCAACTTATGGCAGTTTCTTTGTTGCGTATTAAGCACAATGCTCGCTTCTTAATTCCTTTTACCTGTCTCATGTATTTTTAAATACGACAGTCAGGAAATGATTATTACTGCCAAGGATTACTTTTACGATTATTCTCAGTACTAGGTTTACGGCAGCAATTCAAATGTGAAGCACTTTGTATGCTTTGTTATGCTTCTCGCTTACCTCGTTTGTTTTAAAAAAATGACAGTTAGGCAATTACAATTACTGCCATGGGTGATTTTATTCCTTTTTGGTGCTCATATCATAGAAGCTATATTGGATCTTACTACTCATGTGGTTGTGTTCAATGCGTCATTTTTCTCTTTAACCTTATTGTCTATGTATAGTACACAAGCGAGATGATGGTATTCTTATTGTCGTTTTATTAAGATTGCCAGTTACGAAGTAGCTTTTCAGAATGCCCCTATAATTGGGGGAATCTGTGCCTTACACGAGTTGTGGCATATTAATATTTCTACTATGTGCATGATTATTCTCATGTTTAACGTAGATACACCAGCATACCACGTTTGAGAGTGTTCCAGTGACGAATCTATGATATTGCTTTTAGCAGATTTGGCTCGCGACTAAGCAGTACATAATACACAAATATTTGTATGATTATATTTAAGTTTTTTGGCGCCTTTTCTCTTTCTTTTTCTTTTTCTTCTGTTTTTTGTTTTAGATATTCCCTCTCACCCACTGTAAGTGAGTCTTTTCAAGCATTTCGACTGGAATGTTTGAGACTGAAAGTGCCTTGTATTTATTCTTTATCATTGAGGCTTACTACGGACCAAAGATTCAATAGGTGAGAATTTTGCACATGGGTTCTCTGTTAGTGATCTTACGCCTATTTTCAAAAAATTACTCTTTACCCTTTTGCAGTTTCTTACGTTCTTCTTTTTGTTTCCTTGTTCTAGATACTTCGTCTCACCTTATAATGGTGAGCTGATAAGTCTGGTTATATAATTTGATTGGGACTTGTTCAGTGTGAGACAGCTCTTTATTTGCACTTCACATTTGATGCCAACTTTGGATTAAAAATCTTTATTGAGGTGAGAACCCTTTGAAAGAAGTTATTGGATTTGTGGTGAACTTAAGTGTAACCCCCTTTTTTAATCACTTGGGAATTATTATTTTTTAGAAGATTACAGGTACCACAACACAATTATAGGTTAATATATGGTTGGTCTTCTTATACCTAAATGGTCTGCCATATAACTATATGGTTATTTTATGTCTCAAATGTATTGCTCTTGTCCCTTCCCCTTTTCCTTTTTTCCTTACCTTCTCTTCCCTTTTCCTTTTGTTTTCCCTCCCCCCCCTCTGTCTTTCCTTCCCCCTCCCTCTCTCTTTTCTCATCTCAATTTATTGTAATTGGTTTTAAAGATCTTTTATATGTTTCGTGGTGATATGCCGGTTGGAATATAATTGTCACCTTTAAAAACTTTTTGTCGTTTATGCTTTGTCCCACATGGTATTTAGATTATACTATATTATTTAATTTTGTTCAATGGGTTTAAACACCATTTACAAAAGATTGCTTTTTCATTTTTTGCATTGTTTCCCCCCGACTTCTTTTTTGTGTCAATGTGATTGTAATTGGTCTTAACTATTTTAAATGTGTTTGTTGTCACATGTCTGTTTTAATTTTATTATCATTTAAATATTGTCATTTATGCTTTGTTACACATGGTATACATATTACTCCATCCTATAGGCATGAAACATAATATACAAAAGACTGTTTCCCGTGCTCTTTGTTGTTGGGTCATCTATATGTATGATATTTGTGTTCTGTGGTAATTATTATTTTTGTGTTGTTATTTGTTACGTGATATTTATGTCGTTTTTTATCTATAATGTTGCAGCCCTGATGAAGTTCCCACTGGCAATGAAATGGGAACGAAACGTGTTGGCTGTGTGCCAGTTTTGAATGAATTTGTTGAATAAAAGCACTTTTACAAGGAATAAGCGACTCACTTCATCTCATTGACTCTGAAACGAGTGCACCTTCCAACTTCTTTATCTTTGGCTTCTATATAACACCCTTTGACGGCGGGTGTGGGAAGAGTTTGCACCACTATACAAATTATAACTCTACATGGACTGGAAGTGCTTGACCTTGGTTTGCCGTTTGGTTTTTTCCTGTTTAGTTGCAGTGAATGTAGCAATTTCTCGTGATGAATCTGGCTTGAAGAGGTTCCTGTGAGTGTAGCACGGGCCGATAGTATCTTTGCTTGAATGGAGGTTGTTCTGCAGTTGCCCCCCTGTGACGTGCGTTCCCCCCTCAGTGAGCATGTATAAAGGGAAGAGCTGTCATTATAAGGCGCGGATTTGCGTTGTCCGCGGGCCTGTGCTTTTCTCCTGGATACTATGGCCCTGGCATGGGGACCCAGGCCTGTCGCTAGCTACCGAGCAGGGGGCGGGACCCCGGCTGCCATTGCAGAGGCAGGGCCCTGCGAGTCACAGCCCCCCATTGTCAGCGCCACCGCAGGGCCTGTGGGAGGAACTGCCAGCCCTTACCTGCATTCTGTGATTTTACTTTTTACATTTTATTTGTGTCTTTATTTGTTGGCTTTACACATTCAGGAAATGATGAAAAATTAGGGGATATTTCCCTTATTTTGGCAAGAAATCGATTTCAGTTCCCTGTAACAGTCCAAATCAGGTTTCCTCATTTTTGGTTCTAAATGTTATCTCCTTCCTTGGTAAATGTCCCTTTTGAGACACCGTCTCTCTCACCGCTGTGGGTTAAAAGGGGCACGCGGTGCCCGCCTGTCGGTTCCTATCACAGAGGCCAAATCTCCAGGACCCATATCACGGCCCCCGTAGCGCTGAAGCGACCGAAGCAGCTTATGGTGCGGTTCAGACTCTGAAAATGAAAAAATGAATTAAACAAAACCTCTGCTCACGTACAGCCAATGGTCTTCAGCCAAGTGAATGCGCACGGCAGCCAGCTGCAGTGGTACTTCTGGCACAACTGGTAATTACATGGTGCTGCGGTGGGGCTGGTGGTGATGGTGGCAGGCCGTGAGATATTTATTCCTCCTCCTTTGGTCAGTAGAGACAGCAGCTTCCAAGACCCCGGTTGGTTATTAAAGATGATAGTTTTCATGCAGGGATCATTCAGTTTCCACAGAGTGTCATCTTTTCAGAGGTTCAGGGGAAAGGGTATGGGGGGCAAAACAGCTCTTAATTGAAACAACACGTATTTAAACATCGGGTCATATATTGTCGAGAGTACATCAACTGTAGATTTTTTTTATTGAAGAAACACATCTTCAGACAAACGCTATTTAAAGAGCAAAATAATATTTTATTTTGAGTATTCCAATTCAACAGAGAGAAAACATTAGGATGTTTGTCGAACTGTACAGTGTAATATTTTCACAACACTGAATGGGCTTTCGAGGCAATGACGTCCTTCTGCCATGTTGTGGGTGACATCTATGTGAGCCGGTGGTTTTGTCATGTACATTTAATTAATGTAGTTCATAACAGAAAGACTCACGGGGAAAACAAGCTAAAGTGAGAACGCGAGTCTAGGGAATCCAGGCCTGTCCTACTGGGAACATTCTGAACAGGGGTGGAGGAGAGAGTACAAGAACTTTGTTTTCATGTAAGTATTGAATATGGTGCTTGCCAACTTAGCATGAAATAACAAACCATGATGCAAACCCGAGCAATGCGGATGTGATTCATTCTCAACTACTTCTACAGCTCACAGGGCTACAGTTTCTACTACTCCTGCAACGTCTATTGCTGCTACTGCTATTACTACTTATAACATTAACACTAATGCTGTGACTGTTACTAATGCTATTACTGCATCTAGCCCTCTTTTTACTACTCCTGCTACATCTACTGCTACTACTGCTGTTACTACGAATACTACTTATAACATTAACACAAACGCTGCGACTGTTACTAATTTTATTACTGCATCTAGACCTTTTTCTTCTGCTTCTGCGGCATCTAGTGCGGCTGTTTACACATACTACGAATAATGAAACTAATACTACAACTGTTACTAATGTTACTACTGCAGCTAGTCCTCTTTCTACTACTCATCCTGTGTCTACTGATACTGGCACTACTAATGTTACTACAACTTCTAAAAGTAATAACACTACTACTGTGACTGTTACTAATGTTAATACTGCATCTAGCCCTATTTCTACTCCTCCTTCTGTGTCTACTGCTACTGACACTACTACTGTTACTACAACTACTAATAGTAATAACACTACTACTGTAGCTCTTACTAATGTTATTAGTGCATCTAGCCTGTTTCTACTACTTCTGCTACGTCTACTGCTACTACTGCTGTTACTATGAATACTACTTATAACATTAACTACTGCTGCTGTCACTACAAACAATAACACTAGTACTGTGACTCTTACTAATGTTATTACTGAATCTAGCCTCTTTCTACTAGTTCCACTGAATCTACTGACGATGTTGCTACAATTACTACCAATAATAACACTAATACCTCAACTCTTACTAATATAATTACTTAATCTAGCCCTCTTTCTACCACTGCTCCAGTGTGTAGTGGTACTGACACTACTACTGTTACTACAACTATTACACTACTACTGTGACTGGTACTGATGTTTCAAGGACATTATAGTTAGAAATTAGCATTTTAAAAACCTTTGAAATTCACTGAAAAAACATAGGTTTCTGGGACGTTATAGTTAGAAATTAGGTTTTAAAAAACCTCAGAAATTCACTGAAAAAACCACAGGTTTCAGGGAGGTTATAGTTAGTTGAACATTTTACTTGTACAAAAACAGAGAAATTCGGCCGTTATAGTTAGTTCAGCTTACTATAACTCGTGCCCCCTCGATGCACTGCTGATGACATCACATATTACATCATTCATGACATGGTCAGTGACATCACTGATGGCATCACTGATGACATCACTGATGCCATCTCAAATGACATCACTGATGACATCATCCAGTGACTGTGTGTTTCTATAAAGTTAAATATGTTTTATATATATGCCAAGGTGTATTGAAGAATGAGTGGGTGTCTAAGTGTCTGGCGATCTTGATTTCTGTAAGTTTAGTAAAAAAACAAGAATAAAAAAACACTCAACATTGATACTTAAAGATAAAAGGTAAGTGGCAGATTGAGATTTTTGTAAAACACAACCCATCACTTGTGTATTGAAAAAAGTTGTTTATTTTGTAACATGGGCCCCTTGTTAATCGTAATCCATTTTATGCTCAACAATAAGCCCTCAAATGTATGCTTTAAATTCAAAATATTTACAAACAAACATATGCAAGATCTGTAGAACTCATTAAAAACACAAGAACGTACGTAAACACTGGATTGCAGGTGTGGAAAAAAACTTTGCATAGTCATGAGTGAACAATTATTTGGTGAAACAGAATTTGTTGAGCAACCTATTCACAAACTCACCAAATTGTTGAAAAGGAATGGTGTTTGGTAGGTATTACGTTGATTTTTACTCTATTTTGTTAATGCTCGATATATGTTTTGATTGCCACAAGGCCTATTGTAAAACTAGTAATGTTTATTCTTTGCTCTTCAGGATAAATATTGATACAAGCACTAAATAATACCACATGTTGCAACATGTTGTGTTATGTCATACTTGTTTGTATGATGCACATTTCACAAAAAAGGGGAGGTGCTGCCTTATCTGCACCCTTTTAAAAAAACCTATGGGGCATAATTACCAGGAGTTAACGCCACCGAAGCATCACTTTTTGCGACATGCTGGTGGCATTAAGTCCTTCGCCTTATTTAAAAGGTGGCGTTAAGCCACTTATCCTGGCTGAACGCTGCCTTGTAAATAATGCCCGTACTCAGGAAGCACTTGGCGTGAAAGTGGCGGGCAATTGGTCATGCAGTGGATGTTCTGCCATAACACCAATTCTTTTTGATCCTGCTCCATATTTACAAGGTATGGGGCAGCGCCAAAAATATTGCCAGGGAATACATAGTGTTAAGCAGGCGATACGAGGAGAAATGTTTTATTTCCCCAAATATATTGCTATTTCCAATAGGGCAAATTGCCTGTTAAGATTGTTTATGTGCAGGAAATTGTCCATTCCTGCTCATAAAAAGTCCCCCGTGCAGTGCAGGCACCCTAGCAAAATGGTGCTAGGGTGCCTACACTGGCACTAGGCAGCTTCTTCAGAAATGCAGGGGTGGGCCTTATTTTTGAAAATACAGCACATCCCTGCATTTTGAAACTGAAGGAGCACATTGTTATCAATTTTGGCGTACCACAGCACTCTGTCAATTCCTTGTACACATGCCCCAACATTTTCAATTTGTTAAGGTATTGTGTACCTAGGAGCTCTGATGTAGTAGGGGAGGTTATTCCAAGCTTTGTGGCACTAGCAGAAAAAGCTGTGGCCTCTGGCTATGGAACATGGGTGAGAAGGCTGGCAGAGGGAAGGAGTATGGCTGGTGTGTGGAAATGGATGCTGCAGCTGAGGTATTCTGGGTTTCGATTGTGTAGTGACTTGTAAGTGTGTGTGAGAAGCTTGAAAAAAGTGTGTTTGTGGTTAGGAAGACAATAGAGGCTATTAAGGTGCTTAGATGTGTGCATGCTTAGTAGTAGTTTGAGTTAGACGTGCTTGCTTCACTTCTAGTGTGTTTGTCCCGCCATTGGAGAGTGGGCAAAGTATAGCTTCCTTGAGGCACCGAATGTTCTTCACTACTACTCCTACTGCTCACATGCTTTTGGAGAACTGTTTAAAATGTTAGTTGCAGCACTCTGTAAGAGTGAAGGTGTTTGCAGGCCTTCTCCCTCCCACTTCACTTCCACTGTTCATTGTTGCTTACCCCTTATGCATCTATACAAACTATCTCAGAAGCACTCAGACACATGCAGACACACAAAATGCAGACCCCACCTATATCCACTACCATATCACAATGCTCCTAGCTCCCTATCACGACCTCCTATACCATCACCATTCTACCATCACCCTACTACCATCACCACACTACCACAACACAACCTTGGCACCACCACCCTACCACCAACATTCTATAAAAACCACCCTACCTCCGACACAACAACTACCACCTTAACCAGCACAAGAAACACTGTAACATCACCCTGACCAACACCATCCTAATCAGGAGTATGACCATAATCACCATGACCACCACAATTACCACCACCACCATATCCTAACCATCAGCACCCTACCCTAACTGCACCCAGTCACTGTAGCCCGAACCACCACCACCTCTATTACCACCACTACTACCCTAACACAACCACCAACACCACCATAACTGCCACCCCCACACAAACCACCAACCTAGCAAAAAAACACAACCACCTTTACCACCACCAACCTAAGAGAACCACAACCACTATAACTTAACCAATATACCCTAACCTAACCATCAACTCGCTAACGGCACATCCGCTGTAAACATCACTAAAACCCCATGGTAAAGACCACCACCCTAATCATCCCCACACCACTACCACAATACCACCCTCCGACCACCACCCTCCCCACCAACACCCTAGCATGACCACCCTTGCCATTACAACCACCACCACCCTTTCAATCATCATGGCTCTAAATTTCTATAGAAGCTCATACACACTCTCCTTGTTACACCCTCCACTCACTTTTCTAAATAAAATGCTTTTGCGCTTCCTTTCATTTACCAATCCAACTTAGATCCATAATTAAAAGGAAAAAAAGAACCTGCACATTTTGTAGATGCATGCATGTGTGGTGCACACACTGATGAAATGATTATTTGGTTTCCTCCTTAGCCATGCTGCACAGCACAGTAAAAAGGCATTGGTAAAGCCAATAGATCACAAAGGCAAGACCAATTGCTTTTGCCCAGGCTTGCTTTATTGGCTAAGCACCAGTGCTTTCAATGGGCTGAAAAAAGTGCAGCTGTGGGCCTCTGAAAAGGTCAGAGCCAAAGAAGCGTAACTAGAATTCCTTTACAAAAGAAGCGCAGCATCCTCTGTTTCTGAATGCCCTAGTCAGGCAAAAGCACGCATTGGCTCTTTCTGACACCATAAGCACCACTGAAAAAGTCAATTCTCATGACTGCATGGAAACATGGATCTTCTTGAACCATACAATGTTGGAGCCTAAGATGGCAGAGCGGCCGGGTGCCTGCTGTCTTCAAAGAGTCTAGAGGCCCTACTCTCAGCCATCTATGTAGGCCTCACCCGCTGGAAACATCTTGTAGTGGTGGTGCTGCCCGAACCATGGCAACAGCTGCAAGGGTATGGCAGCCAGAGCTGGAATTTGTTTAGATAGCACCCTGAGTGGAAAGAAATTAAATGATACAGCAGGGGTCCCTTATGCATTCGCTGTTAAGTCCCTGGCTGAGCAGTGACTCTCCAGACCTCCCCAGCTCACCTAAAAAAATGATAGTGTAGATGTCTGACGCTGATGATGGTTTTGTTGGTGGGCATCAGAAGGGGTGAGACTGTGAGGGAGAGCAAGTAAGGGGCAAAGGGGTGTTAAAAACATTGCCCAAGTTATGATAATAAAAGATTAAAACCACTTACCGGCTATCCAAAAGAAAGGAGTACTCAGGGACACAGACAAGTCTCAAGAAAGATGACACGGCTTCTACTGTTAGCATTACTGTAATACACACAGCTGCATGCACCCCTCAGAATATTAGTGCGCTAGGCCTGGGCACAGCTCGCCCATGCTAAAGGTCAGCTCTGTTGGCAGCACTCGAGCATTGAGAGGCACGACAGGCTCAAAATCAAAAGCTATCAGGGACATGTAGCCTGAAAATGTATGAAGCACTGACAGGCACTGTGGAAAAATTAGGTACTATACAAAGGGGCAAGGGAATTATGCGATTCGATGGCTGCAGCTCTTTTCAAATAATTATAGATTTGCCACATAATACATTAACAGCAGCATAATCTACAAATATTAACTATGAAATTGTAGCTCAAATGGTTAAAAAGTGACTAAAAACATGAATGCAGGTCAGTTGAAGGTCCTCCACACAGATTAACTGGTCATCTTTCAGTTGCCTATTTCTGTATTTGTTTGTTAAACTGGTACTTGTGATGTGAAATCTTTCCTCAAACAGTATTAACATGTGTAACATGTAAAAATAAAATAATGATAGAATCAAAAACTGTGCTGCATTATGCCACATCATTTGGCTTTTGCTACATGATAATTTAGCCAATACTGCAAAATAATTTAATGCTCTGCGGCTACATAGTACCAGGGACCCTGACTATACAAATAAAAAACAACAAACACATCAGAAAAAAATGAAATACTCTTGGGGA
Organism: Triturus cristatus; assembly: GCF_964204655.1. Lineage (NCBI taxonomy): Eukaryota > Metazoa > Chordata > Amphibia > Caudata > Salamandridae > Triturus > Triturus cristatus. Next base: position 203,920,668 of record NC_140588.1, on the reverse strand, counting down.
CAGAAAGGTGAGAAAAAATCTGAAATATAAACAGCAAACAGCAACGATTGCATTACTTATCCATTTTCACACTCATTGTGTAGAAATCGATCTGCGTTTTTTGCCAGTATGGCTTAAAACATTTTATTAAATACTGATATGGACACGTATGAAAGTGTTTTTTAAATCTGCAAAGTCCTGCTGAGCACACAACAGAGTATGCCTCTGTTTATCCAGGAATCCACTAAACCCCCCAGCGAAACCACGGACATCACCCCTCCCAGGACCTCTGCAACAACCACTCTATCCTTCAGCAATGCCAGCCAACCTACTATCTCCTCCTGGACCCCAGTCACCACCGAAGACATCAAATCGACCATGAAAGGCATCCACTCAGGAGCCCCTACGGACGCCTGCCACCCACACATCTTCCACAGAGCCACCGCTGCCATCGCTCCAGAACTACGATGCACCATCAACGCCACCTTCTAAAACGACATCTTTCTCGACTACTGGAAAAGCACAGAAGTCAGACCCCTACTCAAGAAGCCTTCAGCAGACCCCACGGACCTCAAAATCTACAGACTATCTCACTCCTCCAATTCGTGGCCAAAGTCACCGAGAAGACCATCAACATCCAGCTAACAAAATTAATTGAAGAAAACTCGACCCCTCTCAATACGGATTGTGCAGCAACCACAGCACAGAGACTGTTCTTACTCGTCGCCACAGAGGACATGTGCACCCTCCTTGACCAAGGACACACTGGAGCCCCGATTCTACTAGACCTCTCTGCAGCTTTCGACCACATCTCCACACCTCACACTCACCGCCATACTCCATGAAGCCGGCATTCAGGAAACTGCCCTTGAATGGCTCCGCTCCTTCCTCGCCGTGAGAACCCAAAGAATCAGACATCTACTTTTTCTCTCCGAACCCATGGAAATCAACTGCGGAGTACCCCAAAGATCATCGCTCAGCCCCGCGCTCTTCAACATCTACATGGCCCCCCTCGCCACCATCATCAGACAGCATGAACTCAGCATAGTATCATATGCCAACGACACACAACTCATCCTCTCCCTAACCAAGGACCCCATCACAACCAGACTCAAATTCCAGGAAGGAATGAAAGATGTCGCATCCGAGATGAGCAACAGCTGCCTGAAGCTCAAATCGGACAAGACGGAGGTCCTCTTCCTTGGACCCTCCCCATCTGCATGGGACAACTCCTGGTGGCTCACCGCACTCAACAATCCCCCGCACCCACACGGACCACGCCAGAAACCTCGGCATCATACTCGACTCATTCCTCTCCATGACCCGACAGGTCAACGCCATCACCTCAACATGCTTCAACACCCTCCGCATCCTCTGATAGACCTTCAAATGGATCCCCTGAATCAAGGAAGACCGTCACCCATGCCCTCATAACCAGCAGACAGGACTACTGAATCAACAAGTCTCTACTCCGCAAACCCCAGACCAAACAGAACACCGCAGCCATACTCGTCCTCGGCATCCCTCGAAATGAGCACATCACCCAGCACCTGCGCATCCTCCACTGGCTCCCCGTTGAGAAAAGAGTAACCTTCAAGATATTCACCCACGCTTACAACACCAGACCCAGTACCTCAACAACAGAATCTCTTTCCACACACCCAAGAGGAAACTCCAATCCGTTCACATCACCATGCCCCCAAGCATCCGCAGAGCAAGAACAGACGGAAGAAACTTCTCCTACATCGTGGCCAAGACCTGCCACCCTGCACATCTTAAGGAAGACCCTGACAACCTTGCTCATTGACTGACCGGAGCTGCACCCCCCACCCCCAGCACCTTGAGACCCTCACAGGTGAGTAGCGTGCTTATAATTTCCCTGATTGATTGATTTGTTTAGTTGTATCGGTGTCTCCCAGTCTTAGAAGTCCTCGTTTGGGCAATAAAATAAAGTACTGTTTTTGCAAGGGAGCATATCTTACCAGGAAATGCATCACCCCTTTGCAGTTAGTGACATTGCAAAACGTATAATTTCTTAGCCATAATCCTTCAATTAATTGCACACAAACAAATTTGCTTTTGCAAAAAAACCTCAGACAGTCGCTGACACTGTTACGCTGATCAAATCTCTGTTAAATTTCCCAGATAGTTTTTTACTTTAATGGCCTTAATCAATTCTGTATTGATATTTAGGGAAGTGCCGTTTTTGCATGGGTACCCCCTAGCTTTTTGCCAGATAACTGATGCCTACTGGACTGAGTGTACCCTGGGTCCCTGCCAATCAGGTTCCCAGGGCCTGTATTTTTTCCCAAAACTGTATTCATTATGAAAAGAAGCAGGCAGGTAGGTTGTCGATGAGCTCCTTTATTTCTGTCCAGCAACACAGTTCCCCCGGCAGCAACTGCCGTCCCAATCCGTTCCACATTCCCTGCACGGAACCTACATTCCAGGTTCCGTGCAGAGAACGCCAGAACACAATACTAGAACACCCAACACACCCCCCTCCCTTCACAAAAAAAAACCACACACCCTTAAATACATAAACCATAACAACCCACAAGAAAGTGCATTTACTACAAAACACAGAAAATCAAAATCTAACATAATCCTGTAACTTAACAGGAGATGACCTAGCTCTGGAAGGAAGAAACCTGGTCTTCATGAGACCCTGTTGAGGAACAAGGTTACTTCCCAACGTGCGATCCCTAGAATTGACAATGCTGGGAGCTGGAATTGCACTATGAGTATTTACACCAAATTTGCTTCTTACAAACTCCACTTTAGGTTTAGGCACAACTGCAACAGCAGACTTATTCCAGACTTTCCCATTCTCCAGAACAACCACATGATCTCTCACTTTACTAACCTTAACAGGAGCAGAAAAACGAGAGAAACCCTTACGAACAAGAACTGGTTTCTTGATCCTTACCCAATCACCCTCACACACAAAAGACTGCCTGGGACAAATGGAACCATACTTGGCTTGAGTAGCAGCTCTAACATCAGCCACAACCCCTAGCCTTAGTGGATCTAGTACTTTCCTAAGCATCCAATCTTTGTTGAGTTTGGAACCCGCAACCCTCCCCCTTAACAATGAAAATGGAGACATTCCAGTACTACAATGTGGAGTAGTTCTCATTGCCCAAAGCACATCCGAAATCACACCCTTCCAATCAAGGCCATTTATGGAGGCCAACTGTAGCTGCTCCTTGATGACACGATTAAAACGCTCAACCAAGCCATTACTGCGTGGATGGTAAAGGGAGGTAAGTGTGTGTTTGATGCCATGCTTGCTCAAGAAACTTTGCATCTCAGTAGACACCAACTGCGTACCATTGTCTGTCACCAACTCTTCTGGAAATCCCTCCCGAAGGAAAACCTCCAACAAAAATTTAATAACCACACTAGAGTTGATACCATCCACAAATTTAACCTCTGGCCACTTGGACATATAGTCAATCAAAACTAACACGTATTTGGGAGAAGCCCCCAAACCACTGAATGGACCAGCCACATCAAAAGCCAATTTAAACCATGGTGTCTCCTTGACTACAACGGGGCTGACAGAGGACGGACAAGTTACCTGAGATTTGTCACTCAGCACGCACGCACCACAATCCCTGACACAATGCTCGATGGACCTATCAACACCCGGCCACCAAAAATCTTCCCTCACCCTCCGCTTCATAGCTCGAATGCCCAAATGACCTTCATGGGCAAGGTCTAAAACTTTCTTCCGTAATGACAAGGGAACAACCAGCAACCCACCCCTGCGCAAAATCCCATCAACCAGAGACAACTCATCACTAATTCTTGAATAAGGAATTAGCTCCGAAGGAATATTAGTACTGTTTGGCCAACCGTGAATTACCAAATCAATTACCCTACCAAGCTCAACATCCTCAGAAATGGCCAGTTTCCAATCAACTTCTGATAAAGCAGCTCCCGTATCAGCTACAGTGCCAACCGCACACACCATCTCCAAAAGATCATTTGCAGGTTCAACAACATCTTCAAGAATAGGCAACCTTGACAAACAGTCAGCCACACAATTTTTCACACCAGCAACATACTCCAGATGATAATTGAACTCATTTAGTCTGTACTGCCACTTAGCAATGCGAGGCGTCGCCCTACCACCACCCTTCGTGGTAAACAAATCCACCAAAGGCTTATGATCAGTCCTGAGAACAAAACCATTTCCCCACAAGAAATTCCGAAAATACTGTACACCCCACCATAACGCTAATGCTTCCTTTTCAATGGTAGAATAGGTTGCTTCAGCGCCGCGAAGTGTCCTGGAAGCAAAAGCAATAATTTCTTCCCTATTGTCCGACCTCTTTTGCATCAAAACAGCACCAAGACCAACATTACTAGCATCGGTGGTGACAATGCATTGGTCATTGATGTTGAAAAGTTTAAGTGGCTGCGCCTGTACAATGGCCTCTTTGAGTGACTTGAAATCAGATGCACACTGAGCAGACCAGACATACTTCGTATTCTTCTTGAGAAGACCACGCAGACATACCGTTCTATCAGAAAAGTTGGCTACGAATTTCGCATAATACTCAACTAGCCCTAGAAAAGAGCGTAATTGATCCTTGTTTACAGGCTCAGGTGCATCCTTAATGGCATCCAGTAACTTCATTTTTGGTTCTACCCCCTTAGCGGAAATGTGGTGACCAAGGTAATCCACCCCCTCTTGAAGAAATCTGCATTTATCTCTTCTTAACGTCAACCCACTAGACTTGACTATATCTAATACATGCATGACCCTAGCATCGTGCTCCTGTATGGTCTTTCCGTGAATAAGGATGTCGTCCTGGAAGAACACCACCCCCGCAGTGTTTTTGAACAAGTTACCCATGAGACGTTGGAACACTGCAGAAGCTGATGCCAAACCAAACGGCATACGTAAATAGCGGAAAGCACCATCAGGAGTCACAAATGATGTAAGATGTCTGGAGTCCTTGCACAATTCAACTTGATGGTACGCAGAAGATATATCAAGGGAAGAAAAATACTTTGCACCCTCTAAGGTTGACAACATCTCATTAATGTTCGGTAGAGGTTGGCGGTCCACCCAGATACAAGCATTCAAATCGCGCAAGTCTACACACATCCTGAGGGACTTATCGGCTTTGCGCGCTAAAACTATGGGTGACAACCATTCAGACCCTTCAATTGCTTCAATCACCCCCAACCTGCGTAACCGTTCCAATTCAAGTCTCAATTCGCTACGCATGCTAAGCGGTACTTTCCGTACCTTGTGCGCCACAGCCTTAGCACCTTCCTTAAGAACAATGCGGTGTTGAAAACCTTTTAGTTTCCCCAAATTTCCATTAAAAACCTCAGGATATTTTTTAATCCAGTCATTCTCAACACACACATCAGTTGTAATAGTGTGCACAGGAGCAACCTCCGACAGACTAGCATAATATTGTTTAGCTTCCCGTTTGGATAGAACCATGTCAGCATGATTTGGATCAAGGATGATTCCAAGTTCACCTTGTTCATCCCAACCTAGCAAATTTGCACCCTCTTCCACGATGAATATAATGCCAACCACACAATCACCCTTGAATTCTAAGTTCCCCTTAAATTTGCCTAATACCTTTACTCTTTTGCCACCATAAGCAAAAATCTTTATACCAGAGTGAGCTATTGGAATGTCACCCAAACCTTTAAAATCCTTAACATTAATGAGGGTAAAAGGGGAACCAGAATCGGCAAGAAACTTCATGCCTTTTCCATTCACGTTAATAGTGCACACAGGACTTTTCCTTCTACGTCCCTCCCCGATGGAAGCTATTTCTACAACCCCATCTTCAATCGTAGCTGACGAAGATAACATTAATAGTTCCTAACATTCATCATCTTCATACACGCAGCTCTCTTCAATGGCCCTCACAGTGCGTGGGGGTACCCTCTGGGGTAGAGTTGCTTTGCACATACGTGCTAAGTGTCCCTTCTTCCCACACTTGAAGCAAGTCTGATTTATGGCATAACAAAATTTAAAATTTCCCAGATGAGAAGTGCTACCACAACGATAACATGAAGGATGTTGCTCAACTCTCGCTTTCTGAGAATTAGGTACGGATGGTGACCGGGAAACATTTCTGTTAGTACTGTTAGTACTGTTAGTGACTGATTTAACGGGAGCTTTCGTGGTAACTAGCTTGACTTCAGATGCCGATGTAGGTTCAGATGTTGATACAGGTGTATTTAACTCCTTCATGCACAGTTGCGAATGTTCAACACTTTTAGCTAAAATAAGAGCAGTCTCTAGGTCAGGATCATCAGAAGATAGGAGTTTCTGCTGAACTTTCTTATCGCATGTGCGTTCAATGAGTTGATCGCGAATTATTTCATCACGAAATTCCCTATAATTACACTTGACGGCCAAAATTCTAAGAGCAGCAACAAAGTCATCAATAGATTCACCAGGCATCTGTGCGCGCTGCAAAAACTTGTGCCGTTCTAAAACTACGTTGCGCTTGGGATTAAATCTTTTGTCGAGGGTTTTTACTAATGAGGCATAGTCATCAACAATTAGAGAATCACCATCTTCACCTCCGCTGGTGCACGTCCACACCGACTCCAAAGGTAAGGTTTGCAAAATTGACCTGGCCTCAGCACCTACATTGTACATAAGTAAGGCCTTCTTTTTTTTAGATGTGAAAGTATCACCATCAATTGCCTCCAGATAAGCCTCAAAAGTGGCCTTCCATTGTTGCCATAGCATAGGAGGGGGACCAGGTAACTGTAGAAAAGGAGGTGGAGCAGCAATGTTGTCCATTGTTAATCTAGCGTGGGTGAGTTGCTGCCACTAAAGATTAAACACTCACTTGCAATTAACAGCTTTGAATCTTCCTGCAATTATTAAAAGTGTCTTTAAAACGTTGAATAATGTCTTATTTACTAGGAACTGCTTTCATGAGTACATAGCCATTCATTTCTACCAGCGTACTGTATTTCCAGTCTTTATTGTTGAAGAAAGCACTTCAAGGCGAAATCCCTTTAGCAACACGAGCAGATAGATGTAAGCGCAAAAACGCTTTAACACTAAAACAGTCTTGCAGCCTGTGACCGAAGCGCAACGGTTGCCAAGGAGACAGTAAACACGGAGTGGAAAGCACGCGATGACGCTCGCGCTGACGCCGCGCGTCGATCTACGCGCCGAAGGAAACACAAAGAAGAACAGGAAACGGCGAGAAAGTCAAAAAACGTCTCACCCCTGAAGATCGCTGGCAGAGAAGCAACAGATGAAGATTCCGGGTCCGCGATCCCAACGAAGTCCAATACTTCATGTGTGCCACACCAACGGAAATCACAGCATGAGCATGGCAGGATCACGGAATCCACATGGAGGAAGACTGGATGCTGGACCAGCCCGTCGCCAATGAAAAGAAGCAGGCAGGTAGGTTGTCGATGAGCTCCTTTATTTCTGTCCAGCAACACAGTTCCCCCGGCAGCAACTGCCGTCCCAATCCGTTCCACATTCCCTGCACGGAACCTACATTCCAGGTTCCGTGCAGAGAACGCCAGAACACAATACTAGAACACCCAACACATTATCTCCACAATTGGCACATCTCTGGGCCACCTGTAAGTCCCTTGTAAAAGGTACCCCTGTAACCAAGGGCCTTGTGACCGGAGAGGGCCTCTGTGGGATGCAGCATGTATTATGCCACCTTTAGAGACCCCTCACCTGAACACCCACACACTGCCACTGCAGGCTGAGCGTTTTGGTGCTGACTAACCTGAAGAGTCGACATAGCACCCATCCCCAGGTGCTATGCCTCCCAACACTGATTGTGGCATGGGGAAGCCACTCTTCTAGCAGGCCTTACAGCCCTAAAGGTAGGATGCACCATCCCTTCGCTACAGTGTCTGTGCTATCCACATGCATTGCAAGTACAGTGAAGCCATCTTGAGTGTAGGGGCTGGGAGTTTGTCATTATGAACCAACGAGCGCCAAAATGGTTCCACTGAAAACTTGGATGTTTGGTATCAAGCTTCTCGGCACATTAAACACACACTGATGCCAGTGTGGTGCCAGTATGGTGGGATTTAATGTAAAATGCACTCAGATGGCATGTTAGACATGCCCCCTGAAAAATGACCAGCCCAGGTGTTTATTTATAACGTTTTCTATAGCGTGAACATGATCCCGAAGGATATCAGAGCACTTTACAATTTGAGGGAGAGGAAGGTAATAGTTGCAGTACAGTCATCAAAGGAGTACCAACCCAGCAAATCATATATGCACATCAAATAAAAGGTTATGAACAAACGGCACAATAAAGGGAAATATAATAATTGGACCATTGGCGACTGGGAGGGGAGCAAGTGACTAGAAAAGCAGAATAATACCAAACGCAGGATTTAGGGTGTAAGTCCAGAGCATCAGAGCAGATGATCTAGGACCCTTTTAAGGTAGGTACTTGTTCATGAGGAATCTTTTTACTTCCAATTTGAAGGCAGCCTTGGAGGAGATGCTGCGTATTTCTGGTGGGAGAGAGTTCCAGATCTTCGGCGCAGAGCCGGAGAAAGCTCATTGACATGTTCTCTTTTTGCGAAAGATCTATGGCTTCAGGAGGAGAGAGGTAGCACTCCTAGAAGGTCTACCCCCTCCAGATGATTCTGGCTTTTGCGCTAGATAACTGGGGGTTTTGAAATGGAGGGCTTTGTGAGATAGACAGGCAATCTTTGGCTGAATTCTTGCTTCATAGGGCAACCAATTTAGGGATTTTAAGACTGGGTAGATGTGCTCGTTTCTTAGGGTACCCATGACAAATCTGGCCGCCGCTTTCAGAGAAGCCCTTAGTGGGGCCAAGGTATATTTGGGGAGGCCACAGAGCGTAGCACTGCCATAGTCTAGCCTCGGCAAGACAAGCGCTTGGACCACTTGTTTGAAATCTGCTTGTGGGAGGAAAGTTTTTAGATTCCTGAGTATCCTCGTTAGGTGAATAGCTCCCTTGCACACATTGCTGATATGAGTTTTATGCTCAGGTGCTTGTCTAGGCTGAGTCCGAGAGATTTGGTCAACAATGAGGGGGGAGCAGTTGAAGGCAGTGAGGTGGTTCATCCAAAGGTCTATTTTGTGGATGTGATTCGGGGGAGAAATGAGAAGGAATTCTGTTTTGGAGGTGTTCAGCAAAAGATGGTTCTCAGTTAACCAGTTTTGATTATTTATTAGGGTAGAGTTGAGTGATATGAGGTTATTCGGGGAGGAGTTTTTTAGATAGAGTTGTGTATCATCCGCATACATATGGAAAAGAATGTCTGTGAAATTTAGTGCATTAGCTAAGGGTTCCAAGAACAGATTAAAGAGTATGGGGGATAGGGCAGAACCTTGGGGGACCCCCATGGATCCTGGTGATGGCTGGGAGAGAGAGTGGCTCACCTTAATTCTTTGGGATCTGTGGTGGAGGAAGGATGAGAACCATTGCAGCACCGCACCAGAAAGGCCCATCCTGTGCTTCAAAATGGATAGGAAGTTGTCATGATTAACAGTATCAAATGCTGAGGAAAGGATAAGGAGGCAGGATTCATTTTGGTCGAGCATTTTTAAAATGTCATCCATAGTGTGAGTGAGAGCCGATTCGGTGCTGTGCACACTCCTGAAGCCAGATTGGTGTTGGTCTAGGAGGTGAAAATTCTCAATGTGGGCACAGAGTTGAGATTGGACACATTTTTCTAGGAGTTTGGCTAGGGTGGGGATGTTAGAGATAGGGCGGAAGTTGTTAAGGTCCGTACTGTCTGCTGTAGGCTTTTTTAGGATAGGTGTTACCTGAGCACTCTCAGGCAATCTGGGATCTACCTTGTAATAGAAACGCATTTACAATCTTTGTCCAGCTGGGGGTGACGACCCCCTTCAGTTCTTTGAAGATTGACGGTGGTAATGGGTTGCTAAAATGATTAGATGGGTTGATGCTCTGAAGAATCTTGTTAGTTTCTCTTACACTGAGTGAAGTGAAGGTGCTCCAGGAGGCATTGTTCTTGGTGTTCCTGCTAGTCGGTTCGATTTTCTCAGATAGGGCCGGGGTGGGTGCAGACCTTCCAGATAACAATAGCGTCTTCCTGGAGTCAAGATCTATATTGATGTGTCTGGATTTCTCAGCAAAGAAGGCAGCCAGTTAATCGCATGAAGGTGGGCTGACTCCAGAGACTGATCGGTTTGGTGTGTCGACCGATTGTTGTTTCACCAGCTCAAAAAGTTTCTTGGGGCGATTAGTGGGTTGATTGAGTTGGGATCTGAAGTAGACGGCCTTCGTGATCTTGATTTGTTTGTTATAGGAACTCCTTACTGTTCTAAGGATTTTTAGTTGGTCCGAAGATGGATTTGATTTCCAGGATCATTCGATTGCCCTAAGGTTGCGACGCTCCGTGTTTAAGTTGTCGTTGAACCACGGTTTGGACATTATAGTTGGGGCATTATTTTGTTGTAATGGAGCAATGGAATCCAAGATGATAGCGATAGTAGAGTTGTAGTAGTTAGTGAGTGCATGTACCTCAGTCGTGTCCACTTGTGGAGAGAGGGCAGATATACAGTGGGTTGCTAGATCTGCTGTGTTGATATTTCTGAGGTCCCTTTTCCAAAACTTCGATTTCGTTGGTTGACACTTTCTCTGGGAGACTTCCATGTTGATAAAAAAGAAGATACAGTGATGATCGGACCAATCACACGGGGTAATGGTTTCCAATGTGATGGTGTGAACTTTGGTGATGATGAGGTCCAGAATTTCTCCTTTATTATGGGTTGGCTGGTCACAATGTTGAATCAGATCATGATCAATTAGGAAGGATTTGAGGCATGTTACTGCTTGGTCATTGAGGTTGGACCAGTGAAGGTTGAAATCACTGAGGAAGATTTGGGCCATGGTAGAGTCAACATTGCCAGATATGATTTCCATTAACTGCTCGATGAAGGGGAGGTTGTTCCCAGGGGGGTGATAAAATGTTGTAGTTTGTACACCGGAAGGTTGTGACTAAAGATATTGAGACAAAGATATTCGCATGACGATGGCGTAAAGGACTCCGAGTGGAGACTGATAGTTGCTCCAATGTATACAGGCTAGGCCACCACCTAGCTTCAAAGCTCTGTCTAGACGGATTATGTCGTGAGTAGGAGGCACTAGGAGGTCTAGAAAGGGAGTGGAAGTAGGATTGAGACAAGTTTCAGAGTGGATGATGGATGATATCTATCTCATTGTGTTGGATGAGGTCGACTATGTCAGAGGCGTGTTTGCTGGCTGACCTGCAGAGTAGTACTCATTTAAGATGCACTGGTGTAGGAGGGGGAGGAGACTGTATGATGTTCACTCTAATCAGGTTGTCATTATTTAGGCCTCCAGGGTTGTGAAGGGGTTCACTGTACGGGTTAGCCTGGATAGCTAGAATTTGTCCCTGAGCAGTCTTGTTGGTGTCTAAGATAAGTGAGTAAGAATTGAGTCGGTCATTGATATCGTTAGATGCAAGATAGGCCTTCGCTCTTCTGGGGCGGGAGCGAGCGTTAGGTAGGGGTATGGTTTTTGAGAAGGGGAGAGGAGGGAGGCTGACCACAACGAGTTCTGTCACTAGCAGGTGCTCTGGGAATCTTTGCACGGGAGAGGAGGGAACTGATCAAGGGGAGGTGTTCAGTCGAGTGGGCTTTCAGATCATGAAGTTCGATTGTGAGAAGGTGCAGCTGGAGAGATAAGTCATCCAGGCCTGCCACTAGGTCTGAATGTTGTGAGAAGGGTAAAGGATGAGTGGGGAGTTCTGGCGGAGAGGAGGGTTCTCGATGTGTACCATAGAGGTCTATGGCTGTATTTTGAGGTTCCTGAGGGAGGAGCTGGACATCGCTGACTTGCGGTGTTCCATGATGCAAGGATAGATGGGTTGGTGGTAGTAGGAGGGTAGAAGGACCATTGTCCTGAGAGTTAGGGACAGTCCCGTAAGGATTGAGTGGGGTTAACGGAACACGATCCGTGGAGGGCACTTGCTCGGACTCCGACCTAGCTGGTGACGTAGAAAGAGGGATGCTTGACGGGGGAACATTCGATGAGTGCAATGGCGATTGGGTGAGAGGGGGACTCAGAGCTGGAGAGTTAACCTGTATCGGACTGGGGAAAGGCGAGAGGAGGGAGCAAGTAGTCTCTCCCGCGTTCTGAGTCGGAGATCTAGTGTATTGGGTTAGTCTGACAGGGGGTTGGGAGGTTCCAGGATCATCTAAGGGGGGAGGATTTAGGGTGTGTGTGAATCTCCCAGCTGTGGAGGGGGGAGGACTGGTTAAGTCAAGAGTGGTGATAGGGTGAGGATAGGCTTCATTGGATTTAGCCGGGATTGCCTTCTTAAACGTAGGGATGATTTTGGCCATCATGGCTAGATTGGCATTAGAGGCTTGGATAAGGATGATACCATTGTTGTAGAGGGTAATAGTGGCATTAGCGTTGAAGGTGAGCGAGGGCGATGTTGTTAATTTGAGACCATGAGGTGTTTTCCTAGTGCCAGAAATAAGAAGCTTGGAATATATTACATTCCTCCAGCATGCTCGTTTTCTGGTATAGAAGATGAGGTCATTCATTTTATTACCCTTGTTTGTACAGAAGTAGACGTCAGAGAATAGTGTATCGGGTCTGTCTTTGAGTAAGCGATGTTTGTGTTTTTTGGCTGCATTTTTGGAGAGGTTAGACGGGTAGTTGATAGTAAAGGCCTATCCTAAGGGGTCGGGTTCTGAAAGTGTGTCCTCGCGAGGAAGGGGCCTCCACAAATGAGTACAGGAGGTGAGGGAGTTTTTATTTAATAGTTAGTTCTTCAATAGGCAGTGAGTAGGTAAGGAGAAAAAGGTTGGGAAGGGATAATTACGGGGCAGAAAATTTAGGCTTCGGCGAAGGTAGACTGTAGGAGGAGTCTAGGGGTGAGAGAAGGAGAGAGAAGAAAAAAAAAAGTTAATTCGCTGATGTAAAACCCATTCCAAGACGGCTACTTTTTTATCCGGTGATGGACTGGGGTATAGTCCTATAACTATTTTGCTGTATCTACCTCTCTTTCAGGTGTGGTTCCTTACTGGCTGTCAGCCATCTGCCACCACCAAAAAATGTTCTGGACCCCATGGTAGAGATCCTCCGCTCTCTGGGTCCTGAAAGAAAGCCCATCCTGGGCAGAGGTAATATGCCTCCTCCCCCACGTTGGGTAGGGTCCATGAAGGGAAGGCTTCAAAGGCCAGCCACCTTTGTTAGCTACCCCCAGCCTTTTGATGCTATCAGCAACTGGTGCCCACTAGTTCCGACCACCACTTTGGGCAGGAGAATCAGCTGGAAAACCTAGACCAGAAGGGAGTTGTGCCCACCTTAACCAACCCCACACCTCAGGTATGGGAGGCGAAGTGAAGCACACATCTTAATCCCCCCATCTTGAAGATGAGGGGACTCCTCCAATCAGGAAGAGTCCTATGCTCCCCTCCTCCTGGACAGTGGCATACTAGGGGATGTAGACACCCCAGGGAAGGGACCCATTGGTCCCAACCTGAACACCCCTATAACGCCCCTAAATCTAGTATTTAGGAGGACTCCTGAACCTTGCCTCTTCAGATTCGACACGACAAGAAGAAGGACCAAAGAGCTGTGATGCAGAGAAGAGGATGACGACAACAGCTTTGGCCACAGCCCTGCCAGTCTGTCTCCTGCTTTGGAACCCCTGCAAGATAAAACCGATAAGTCCTGCAGCCAGCAGCCTTCAAGACCCTGGGGTCCTGCTCTGCCTTCCAAAAAGACTCAGATCTCCTGTAGACACCGGATTTGTCCAACAGCAACCCAAACCAGGACCACAGCTGATACTGCGAGTCCTCACCACTCTGTACCCGATGCCCACAGCCCAAGTGGCCCAACACCCCAGTGAGGTCCCCACAATGATCCTGACCTGGGATCCAGCATTGGACTACCTCCTCTGACCTTCTCCTCAACACCTGCAGCCTCACCTGGATGGGTCCCCCCAACCACAAACAGAACTAGTGAGGAGAACCCGACACAAAAAGACACCCCTGCACCCACAGTCCCTAAGTCATGAAGTGCCTGACCTATGGTGTCCTGGTGTCCAGCAACTCTCCAACTTCACCCTCCAGCCATTAGTTCACTGCCCCCAGCCTGGAGTCTTTTTTCATGACCGGCAATCCCCATAGGGACGCATTGGGCTCCCAACACTGCCTAAGCACCCTGCATCCGGCTGTCCCTGCACCGCTGGTAAGGCAGTTTTGGTGCTGACCTCTTGGGGTTAAGGTGAGGGCAAAGGGAGTCCCCTTTGCCCTCACCTTAACCCCAAGTGCTAGCCTCCCAAGACACAGTGGCCTGCCCGTGAGCAGCCCTGAATCGAGGTGCCCCCTAGACCCATTGCTTAACATTGGCAACCTGCACTCTGCACCCGGCCGCCCTAGTGCCGCTGGTGTTTCACCTGGAGTGCCCACCTGAACCTTGGGGAAGCTTGATTATACGGTCCGAAACAAAGTTACCAAAACAGTTTACTTACCTGCAAACTTAACACTTCGTTTTTCTCAATAGGATTGTATTGTGAGCTTTTCTCTGGAAAATATTGTAACTATTGACCCTGTCTTGTACTGCAACAAAAGTAACTTAGTGTTTTCAAAGAAGTTAACCTGCTTACTGATGTCCTGTATTGTTTAAACTGTATTGGTTTTTAGTACCCCAAACCAGAAAAGTAAGTACAAAGTAACTAGAATGTAATCTAGAATGAATTATAAAAAATCTCAAGAGCTTACAACCCATTTTCTCGACTGCAAAATAATTTGTTTGCTTCTACAAAACCAGTCCGCACTGTACCTAGAAAAGTATTGAATGAAAAGTATCACTTATCTGCTACTCAGCAAATGTTGTTTCTAATAATAAAAATAACAAAGTAACAACTTTTTAAACAACTACTTGGTCTGGATTCAGTCTGTTGAGCGTGTGACATCATTCCTTGCATTAGCGTTTACAACAAATGCTTAACACTACCCTCTGATAAGCCTGACTGCTCAAACACAATAACACAAAAGAGAGTAAAGTATTATCTAGTTTATCCTCTGACATATTTCTGGGGATCAATTGGACTGTGCATCCCATATCTTACTTGGTATAGTATATACAGAGCCAGCTTCCTACGTGACAGTTCTGGTTTGTAAAATTCACTGCAGTCTGTAATATTATCCCTGGCTCTTTTTTTTGTCAACTGCTAAAATAATTTACTGTAAAAAGAAAAAAAAACACTGGAGTGATGATACTTAAACGCACCATAAATCAATCACCAGTTTGCTAGGTTTCCCTAGGTGCTGGCAGAGTTAGGGTTCAAAATCTCCAGCTAGGCACTTTGCAAAAAAAGGTCAGTTTTCACTGTGAAAATGTGGTGAGTCCACATTGCGTTTTGGGCCGTTTCCTGCCATGGGCACTAGGCCTACCCACACAAGTGAGATACCATTTTTCTCAGAAGACTTTGGTGAATGCGGGGTGGGTGGAATTTTGTTGATCCACACATATTCCAGAACATTCCACCACAGAAATGTGAGGAAAATGTTTTTTCGGGACAAATATTTAGGTTCGCAAGGGATTCTGGGTAACCGAACCTGGTGAGAGCCAGTCAAGTCACCCCATCCTGGATTACCCTGGGTATCTAGTTTTTAAAAATGTATAGGTTTGCTAGGTTTTCCTAGGTGCTGGTAGAGCTAGGGTTCAAAATCTACAGTGAGGCACTTTGTAAAAATAAAGTGTGTCCACATTGCATTTTGATCCCTTTCCTGCCGCAGGCACTAGGCCTACCCACACAAGTGAGGTACCATTTTTATCGGGAGACTTGGGGTAACACAGGATTGTAGGGCAACTGTTATTACCTATTGACTTATGCTGCATTTCTGCCTTCCAAATGAAAGACCATGTGTAAAAAAGGAGTCATTTTGAAAAATGACCTACAATTCTCATGCTAGTATTGGTACTCACAATTTCAGAAATGTGCAAATATCTACTGTTTCTAAACTCTATATTTTGTTCCAATTTCAGAAATACATAGGTGTCTTTCATACCGATTTTTCCATGTATATATTTTCCCAAATTAATTGCTATATACCCGGTACATAATAAAAAACCATTGCAAGACGCTGCTCAGTTATTGGCTCTGGGTTCGTCGGGTTCATGGTCAATGATAGAACTGGGGGTCTCTAGTTTGCAAAGGTAGGTACCTGTGACCAAATAGGGACCCTTGCTTCTAGTCAGGGTAAGGGGAAAACACACTCGATAACCCCTGCTCACTTGGCAGCTTGGCATGAGCAGACAGGCTTATCCCCAAGGCAATGTGTAAATTATTTGTAAAAGCACTCACAGTAACACAGTGATAATACCACAAATGGACACCACACAGGTTTAGAAAAATAAAGTTATCTTTATCTAGATTCTGACAAGAACAAAATGACAAAAATCCAACTTGTGCATATTAATGTAATCGACTTTTCAAGATGTCATGAAAAATAACTTGCAGATTTGTATTTCTTTGTAGGATTAATAGAAATGTCACAACACAGATTGCTTCGGCACTGTTTCACGGTGCACTCAGGCTTGTGGTTTCTCGCCATGTGAAAAGCTGACTCCTCGGTCAGCACGTGCAAAGTTATGCCCCCATTTGCTCAAAATTGAAGTAGATAGGCGCAAATGCTGGCCCCAGTATCGGGCCATCAGAGTTACCCAGCGTACAAGGCTTCGTTATGCAGGTGAGAGCGGAGTAGTCTCTGCAGACACACGCAACCCGCCCCAGGCGGCAACACAAGCAGTGGCTCTGGACTTGAGTCCGAGTGTTACCTGGGAGGGTTGCTCTCTATCTCTCTTCCTTGTTGCTCGACTTTGCACTGGCAGCTCCGGTGTCCACCGCTGTTCCTCGATGGAGAGGGAATCCTGGTTTCTAGTCGATGCCTCATGGAGAATCGGGTCTTGGTGCTTCTCCTCTTCTGTTGATCTTTGACAGATGACCAGGGCCAGGGGCAGTGATTCACCCTCGCAGCTCCGCTATGGATGATGGCTCGCAGTAATCCTTTTTGACTTCACGGCTTGGGCCGGCGGCGGTGATAGGCACTCGCAGCTCCTCTCAGATGACGTTTCGGGCAGGGGTGGTAATTAGCTTTGCATTGCTACAATGTTTGAACTGCCGTGGGTCAGTGCGGTCACTGCTGGCACAGACACACAGGCACAGTAGACCACACAACGGTCTCATGTTGCAGAAAAGCACACGCACACAGCGTTGCTAAGCTGATGGGGGGAACTTTGATAGTCCTGAGTTTCCACAACAGGAGGCCAGCTCACTCAGGCCCTTGGATACTTTTCTCTTCAGTTACAGATGAACACAGCACACAGCAAAGTTCCTTCTTCAAGCAGGGGGACACAGCAAAGTCCCTTGTGCTCTACTTAGCAGAACAGCAAACTGCAGGCCAGCCCCAGACACACAGCAAGGGCAGTATTCCTCCTCAGTCTCTTCGGCTGTCCTCTTTGGCAGCAGGTACCTCTTGATCGTGAAGTAGTCTAAAGTTCAGGGGTTTCAGCTCTAATATTTATACCCTAAAATGTCTTTGTTCTCTTTGTGTAAGGGGTCTTGAACCCAGTCCAAACCAGTTATGGGTGCACTCTGCCAGTGCACAACTTCTTCCTTTGTCAGTGTGGGCCAGGGTCTTCAGACACACCGCAAGAGGTGGAGTCAGTCTTTTGTGGAAGGCAGGCACAGCCCTAGTCAGGTACAGGTGCTACCCTTCCCACCACTCCAAATGCAGCTAGGCCTCTTCAGCCTAGGGCTGACCCACCCAGTCTCCTGGAGTCACCCCAGCTCCTGTCACTCCAAAGCCAGACAGTCAATCCACAAACAGGTAGAGGCACACAGGAAGGTTGGACAAGAAAACAGACACTTTCAAAAAGTGCTATTTTCAAACACAGAATTTAAAACCCATCCTTACTAAAAGATGTCTTATTAAATTCTGAGTTCAGGGATACCAGACTCCAATTTACCATCTCACTCATATGGGAAGATATGATTGTAAAATGTTGCAAAGCATTCCTCATTCTGTCCAATGGGAAAGATAGCATTTCAATAATGAAAAACAAAATTGGCAGTATTTCACTATCAGGACATGGTACACACACCAGTACATGTCCTACCTTTCGCATACACTGCACCCTGCCCAGGGGGGTACATTGGGCCTACCATAGGGATGTCATATGTGTAAGAAAAGGGAAGGGAAAGGCCTGGCAAATGGGTACACTGGCCAGGTCAAAATGGCAGTTAGTAAACTGCACACAGGCACTGCTGTGGAAGGCCTGAGACATCTTTTGGGGGCCACTCATGTGGGTGGCACAATCAGTGCTACAAGCCCACTAGTAGCATTCGACTTACCAGCCCTGGCACATGCAGTGCACTTTACTAGGGACCTACTGGTAAACAAATATGCCAATCAGGGAGAACCAATCACAATATCAATTTATATTGGAGCACTTGCACTTTAACACTGATCAGCAGTGGCAAAGTTTCCAAAGCATCTAAGCCAGCAAAAAAGAAATCCAGCACAGCATCAAAAACACAGGAGGTAGAGGCAAAGAGTCAGGGAAAACCATGCCAAGGATGCCAGGTCTAACAGTGAACCTACAAGTCCTATATATCCCCACAACCAGAAAGGTCCAGCGGATGTAACGGTATATTGCCTTCAAACAGCTGTCTTAATTAGAAGAAGTTACAGGTGAAAACGTTGACACAAACGGCTGTGTTCTTCAACTAATTTTCAATTGTTCCTATATTCAACTGTTAGTTTCTATAAAGAAACCTTGAAGGATCTACACAAATGACCCCTTGCTGAATTCAGAATTGTGTCTACTTTCCTAAAATGTACAGGATCCATTATTGCTTTCATACCCATTTCTACCATTAACTGAAAGGAGGTTTAAAGCACATAAAATAACAAAAATAGACTATGTCCCAGAAAAATGCCGAAACAGTGTACAAAATGTTGGCTTTCTGACAAAAGTCTGCTTGCCCCTGAAAGCTGTGAAGATGGTTATTATAGCACCACACCCCCTTTGTTGATACCATTTGCAGGGAAAAAAACAGAGGCTGTCATCTGTAGCCTTTTTTTTGCCATAAAAATAAAATAAATTAGCTGTATTTTGCTAATTTCTCGTTCCCTTCTAGGGGACTCCACAAACCCTGGGTACCTTTAGAATCCCCCTGATGTTGGAAGAAAAGGAAGCACATTTGGCGTGGATACCTTATGTGGTAAAAAAGTTACAGGGGCCTAAGTGCGAACCACCCCAAATAACCAGAAAAAGGCTTAGCACAGGGGAGAAAAATGCCTAGCAGCAAAGGGGTTAAAGGTCTAAATAGATACAGTATCGATTTGTAAAATTCACTACAGTCTGTAAAATTATCACCGGATTTTGTTTTTGTCAACACTGCTCTAATAAATTATTGTTAAAAGAAGCAATGTTGTTATGATAGATAAACAATGCAGGTGGTATCAGTTCCTAAAAACGAAAAGGGGAAAGCATACAGCAGCCACGTTGGCTGTAGGCGATGTAAGGTGTCTCCAAGATAGACTTGAGTGTGCAGAGAGGAGAGAGGGTACTCCTATATGTAAATCGTGGTGCCCTCACACTCCCTTGTGAGAGTATAGCATCATCATTGGGCAAATCTCCTCGTGGGGGTGGCGCTGCAGTCCCTCACGGGCCCTATTCAAGGGCTCTCTGGCAGAGATCTTTTAGGAGTTGCCACATTTGTGCATGAGGGTGTGTGGGTCAGAAGGCGATGGTGAGTGAAAGATAAAATAACCCAGGGGGCCTAAACAATTTATTGAGAGGTCCTCTGGATCAGGATAAAAGTTTCACGGGGATGGAGACACACGATAATGCTACAATGAGAGGGGAAACCAAGCAAATAAGATCCCATTGCTCTCAACCCATGTGGTGAGTATCTGAGGTGTTACGTGTAAGAAGGGGTCGACATGTTTCGCGCTATATGTTGGTCCCTAGTGGATCCTAGAGTGCTTCATCAGGACCAGTGAGAGAGACTAGATATGGGAATCAGGGAAAAGACACCCTATAATCCCATGTATCCTTCTTTTAGGTTCAAGTAAACAAGTACTGTCGTTGGCAAACGTTGTTATGCGTGCACCCTGTTCTCAGCCTAGAGGAGACAAAAAAAAAGGGGGGGTAAGGGAGAGAAGAGGGGAATAGAGGAAAATTGTAACTCATCTGTAGTATGATACTGACTTACAAATGTGCTTAATGCATGTGCACGAGTGTACGGGTGTAGGGTGCACGTGTGGTATACCCATGGAAGCATGCATATTCGTGACCGGAATCGATGCAAGTTCTGCATGATCCTTGAAAGGAGCTGCCCAAAAAAGGGGGGTTTTGAAGTTGACGGGTGAAATCAATATAGCTAGTGATGCCAACATGGTAAAAGAGGTGTGACTGCGGTGAAAGAGGTGTGACTGCGGTGTTATGTTACCGGTCAGAGATATAGTGAACTATTCTTCTGCTCAACACATCTTGGTAATCATAACGTAGGCAGGTCGCGGTGTGTTACGATGGCCCAACGAGGTGAGATAAGAGCGTCTCGATTGATCAAATGTCCTCCCAAGCTCACCCTCGTGCATGTCTCACAATGAAGATATCAAATTATGTGATCGCGCTAGAGAGAGCTTCTGTGCCTACCGATATCATGGGAGGAGCGCAAGGTACTCAGGGGCAGGCGTGCTCAAAAATGGAAATGGGTGTTTCGTAGAATATGTGAACACATGCATGGTGTGGCCATCAACATACATAAAACATAAATACTCTATGAGGTAGTTATATGATTTCATACCCTCCCCAAATAGAAGATGGACTTCTTCGGCGGTACCGTGGGCAGAAAGAGGCGACTAAACGAAGCAAATGGTAAAACAGAGGAATTATCGGTGAGCGCTCAAACATGGGTGTTACTGTGTTCTTTTGGTGGTTAGCAGCAGCGGGAAAAATTACTTACTTATCGTCCTTCCTTTGTGTATGGGAAACCCGTTCTCCAAGGCCGCCAGTGACAATACGGAAGAAAGTCTTCCGATTAATATAGGGCAATTAATTGGTTCAAAAGCAGCGTAGGTGCATACGTCATCCTGTTGTGACGGGGGAGTGCTGGTCGGTACAATAATACTGACACAGCGGCCATCTTGAAGAGGTTTGATGAGAGGTAGTGGTCAATGTATACGCCCGTGCAGGGCATCGCAGCTCGCCCACAAAAAGGTTTTTCACAATTCGTGTGAAGACAAAATGAATATCCGTAATAGCGGAAGTTGCTTCCGCAGGGAATAGTACATGTCCGGAAAAGGGTCTGACACCAGCCATATTGGAGAGTTGCGGGATGTGCTTAAACACGTACATCTAATGGAGTAGTACATCTTGCCAAACAAAACAATTACGTTGGTATGTGCGTTATATAGTCACCGTCACCCGGGTAGTATCATGGTGTATCTCGCGGGCTAATATGCTGGTATGTAGTGATTATGCTAGTGTGTGACCACCTTCGCCTTGATGCCTAGATAAGTGTGACGTGAACTCTCTTAATGCGATTTGGTGCCCCATTAGTTGTGACACATCTGGTGTAGGGTCATAAAAAAGCCCTCCAGGTATCTCAAAAATGAATGTGAGTCCGATAGAGTATCGGTGTCGTATTGATCTAATAGGGACGTGAGCGGATGAATCCCTTTATTATTGATGCATAGGTCAAATACTTATCTGGGTTGGCCACCTAATAGTTGAGAAACAGCGGTGTACCCCTATACATAATGCTGGTCTAATGAGGGATAAGTGGGAAAAGCAGATACGATGAGTTAAGTAAGTTTCATTGAGTCAGGTCGACCCAGGGTATCTCGTCGTTAAGTCCTCCCATATTGCTTTTAAGTCTGAAGACCCATCGTTGTTGCTGTTTAAATAGTGCTGACACTGTCCAGTGAGGGTTGGACTCTATGACAGTCCACCGTAGGCTATCTGGAGGATGGTTCTGATTCTGTAATCTAGTTGCAGATCGTCTGCATCGAATGGTGCTTTTGTGTTCCCCGATATGGACCTTAACTGGTCTTACTGTCATGCCGATATATTTGGAACCACAGGGGCACGTGATCAAATAGAAACAGTTTTTTGTGTTGCAATTAGTATGGCGTCTTTGCTGCCAGGGTCTAGTTAGTCCCAGATCGAGTTCTTTTGTCGCGCTGGTCTGAGGGCAGACTGCACATGAGCCACACGGATAGTCGCCTACTACCTGGGGTAGTGTCCATAGTGTTGGTTGTTTACGGATGGTGTTTTTAGGACGTGTGTGTACCAAGATATCTTTAAGATTCTGTGTCCTTTTAAATGCAAATAATGGCATTGGGCCTGGTTGAAAGTTCCCTGTTTCTAGGATCCTCCAATGTTTTTTTATAATTCTCTGAATCTTGTTTGAGTTAGGAGTAAAAGATGTTACACAGGTCAATGTGTCTGTTGTGGTTTTTTCTCTGACTTCTAGCAGGGCTGCTCTGTGGTTATTTTTAGCTCTCTTCCGTGCTTGTCTTATGATTCTTTGGGGGTAATCTCTTTTGATCAGATTATCAGTTAGTGTGTCGCCCTCTTTTGCAAACTCTTTAATAGTGTTGCAATTTCTCCGAAGGTGGAGGAACTGGCCCACTGGTAAGTTGTTACTTAGTGCTTTGGGATGGTGACTTTGAAACATGAGGAGACTATTCCTGTCTGTTGGTTTTTTATAGTTCGTGGTCATGAGAGTTCCATCTTTTAGGGATGTCAAAAGGTCTAGAAAGGGAATAGACTCTGGTGACATAGTAACTACGAATTTCAGGAAGGGGTTGGTAGTGTTGATCCAAGCGAAGAAGGAATGGCACGTCTCTTCATCCCCTTTCCAAAAAATGATGATATAATCGAGATAGCTTCGTCATAATAAGATGTTGTTCGTGTATGGATTGGTATTTGTTAAGATGTGTTCCCCCTAAAAATTGGCCATATACAGACATGCCAGGCTCGGTACTACCCATGCTGGTGCCCTGTACTTGATGGTAGAGTTTGTTCTCGAAGGCAAAGAAATTCTCTTTCAGGGCAATGGTCGCGCAATCACAGATGAAAGTGATAGGTGTTACACATGGCCAGGGATTCAAGTTGCGGAGAGCCTACTCTAGGACTGCGTGGGTGGCGTCCTGGGGGATGTTGGTGTAAAGTGCCTCCACGTCTAAAGTGACCTAGAGTGTGATTGATTCTGGTTCCTCAAAGTGTTCTATGAGGTTAAGGACCTCTGTAGTGTCTCTTAGATATGTCGGAGTTTTAGGGACCAGGGGGCATAGGAAAACATCGCAAAATTTACTGAGAGGTTCCAGTAAAGATTCAATCCCAGATACGATGGGCCGTCCGGGGGGAGTGTTAACTCCCTTATGAATCTTAGGTAGACAGTAGAAGTATGGTGTGTGTGAATCTTTTTTAGTGAGGAACAGGGCTTCATCCTTCGTGATCCAGCCTTCCACTTCTGCTTCAAAGACGAGGCTCTGAATCTTGGTGGATAAACGTGTGGTAGGGTCTTCCTCAGTGGGTTCGTAGTACCTGGTGTTGGATAATTGGTGTAGGCACTCGGCATCATATGTTTCCTTATCCTGTATTACAATAGCTCCGCCCTTGTCTGCGGGTTTGAGAATGATGGTCTCATCTTCAGCCAGGTTTTACAGAAGTTGTCTTTCTTCTTTAGAGAGTTTGTCAAAGGGGCGGCTGATTGTGATTTTGTCAACCTCTCTTAGAATGGCTTGTTCGAATGTCAACACGTCATTTGGAGTCATGGCTGTGGTGGGGGTGAATCTTGATTTGTTCTTCAGGCCGGATCCAACAGTCGAAATCTCGGGTTTGTCTTGGAAGAATGCTTTAAGGACATCTAGTTATGATAGGAAGACACATCTTAAATCAACACCCAGCTCAGGTTATGTTAGGAAGACTGGGAGAACATGAACTTTAATGGCCTTAATTGATTCAGTATTGATACAGTGCAGATTTGCAAATTTCGCTACAGTCTGTACCATTTTCACCGGATGGTTTTTGGCCACTGCTATAATATATTACTGTAAAAAGAAAATAAGCGCTTGAGTGAAAATACAAATTCTCACCTTAACCCCTTCGACGCGCTTGACGGAACGGTTCCGTCATGCACGTCGGTTGGGCTGTGCTTATGACGGAACCGTTCCGTCATGGCCCCGCCCGCGCACGGAATCTTCAGCGTGGCGCGGAAATCCGCGCCGCGCTGAAGGGGTTAAATCAATCCCCAGCTCGGCGTGCTGCACTTTTGTCTGCTCCTGTAAGAGTGGCACTGGTGGGCACGTACTAGAAAAGAGCATGCATGATGTAGGAGGGTTGAGAGGAGCACACAGCCAATGTGTACAAGGTGGGAGGAGTCCAGAAAGAGGCTGAAGAGCAGGGGATACAAGATCCCAAGGGGATACCAGATATGTATTTTTATTCTTCAGATTTATATAGAGCAAACTCGACTCAAAAGTATTGGAGCGCTTTACATGAGCACCAGTTACGTTACACAAGGACACATTCATATTTATGGTAGGCACGGGGAGATTAAGTGATTTGCCAAGAATCACAGGATGTGGAGTCGACCCCAAGGCTTGAACCTTGGTTTCGCAGCTCCAAAGTCAGCAGTCTAGCCGTGAGAATACATCCTCTCCCCAATTACACAACACCTGTTTATACAGAGCACCCATTTTGAAACAAGGGTTTGCAAGTATCAAAATTGAAAGAGGTACTTCTATTTAAAAGGGACGCAATTGAAAGGGGCCCAAGATCGGACACCTCGCTAGCGCCGTGAGGGCAACGGCAGTCTTGCATTCATCCTCAGAAGGGCTCCATGCAGGGAGCATTGACCTGCTAACAGTTTCCCAGTTCGGCCGTGAGGGCAACGGCACCAGCACCAGCAAGAAACTACAGCTCCCAGGTCCCCCTGTTCCGCGCTCGCAGGTGACGTCAGTGGCAGGCGTCACCTGCCTACATCTACGCTGCGCGCCTCCTGCAGCGCGGGACGCGCGCGGGCAGCGCCTGGGCCAAGGGCGGGCCCGTCCTTGCCCGTCAAAGACCGGACAAGACTAGACTGGGCCATCCCCTTTAATTTTCAAGTAAGACTACCTAATCATGTTTTTGCACTCGTAGTAGCCCTTTGCCTGAAGACCTAGTCCTTTGAGTGCCCTGATTTGTAATCTCAAGCCAGTATTTTTTTTCCTTGGGTGTTCGTGTACTATATAGCTTGGATATACTGCTTGCACCTTAAATTGTGCTCGGGTCATTGCTTTGGGCTGCCATCTTCGATATACTGACAGTCGGGCCTCTCAATATTCTCCCCTTTATTTGTCTTTCGGACACTGGTAAAGGAGCCATTTTCGGCTGAGGCGTATACAGTGCTGTTTTATTTGCGGGGCTCCAATGGGAAAGCGGAAAGCCACTGAACCCATGATTGGGAAGAGGAAATTAGCTAAAATGCAAAAACAAACAAAAACAGCTGTAAATAATTGCACATTGGCTGAGATTGATAATTTAATAGAAGAAGTGGAGATAATGTTGTCGAGTGACAAGGGGGTTAATAATAAGGGAAATAAAATTTCATCTTACTTTGGAAAAAGAGAGAAGGCGACACGAGCAAAGTCCCCTGTCCCCATTGTCACAGTACATAGACCCCACTCCCCAACACAAACACAATCTCAATCTCCAATCCCCCCATCCCCAAAGCAAAGCAGGGGACCAATCAGTAGGCCGTCCCCCGGCCCCGTCAATATTGACAACATCGATAATGCTGAGAATGTAACTAGGTACCTAGATAGTTCCACATGTAGAGAGGTGATTAATGTCGAGTGTGCCAATAGATTTGCACCTTTGGGTGACAATGTAGAGCCAGATGATGGAACAATTTCTAAACATCTAGACGAGATAGGGGACCATCCTCAGGTACAGTCACAAACAAACCCGGTATCACTGGACACTTATAGCCTAGTGGCAACCTTAAATAGTAAACTTGACGTACTCCAAGAGGAGGTCAGGTCAATCAAAAAAATGCTTGGGGCCTTAACGTCTCAACTACCGAATTACAAGGGGGGTTTAATTCCTACTCCGGGAGAACCAGTTGCACCTGAAATAAAATCAATAGGCACGACTAGGGGAAGTCAAATGACCAATCTACCGCCGCGAGTATCCAATAACCACCCTGAGTACCAGAATATAATGCAGTGTAAAAATCAAAGTACACACATACCTCCCTCGACCAAGTGCGGTAGAGTACAGGATAATAATCGTGAACATCCCAAAAAGCCTATTTTTCAACATGAGGCCAGACACACCCATGCAAATTTGAGAATCCCTCACACAGATAGACCCATACGTCCTACTCAGGACCCCTGGAGGGGGGCAAGGGGCATTGAACAAGAGTACACTCGACACTTAGACCAGGTTAACCGTCTTGCAACCAGGGAGGACCCGGAATCATGTTGTGTATTTCTTACAAACGTCCCTAGATTGAAGGCGGGTAGCAGGGAAGACAAGGACTCCCTACTTAACAAAGCAGTCCACTGGATTAGAAAGGAAAGGCAGTGTCTATCCATAATAAGATCAGACCTAAAAATTGCGGAAAGGATTCAACAAGACATGGGTGACTTGGATGACATCAAGTTAACGTTTCACTCTAAAAACACCGCTGATAATTTAATAACTATGAACTTAAGATCCCATTCCTTTTTTAATTCCAGTATTGGCATTAGGCAGAAAAGAACTTGCCTAGTTGGCAGGGACATCGACCCTCTCATCTCTGGGGGGGCTTTGAACCTTGAAGACCCAGACTGACTGACTCAAGAGCGGACTTGTAGCCCATCGAAAAAAGTAATACTTTCTATAGCCTCGGCACTACAATCTGTATCCGTACCTCCCCCTGTAATCGAGAATGATACTAATTATGAGACATCACATTCTGAGGGAGGTCTACGCACTTCCTTAGAGGAAGTGGGTAGACTGGATAATATTACTGAAACATCCTTGTGCTATACTAACCCAACACAATTAGTAGTAGGTTGCAATCATCCCAGCTATACTACCTCAAATTCTGTGAAGATGATAAGCTGGAATATAGCCGGCCTCACAAGAAAGCTCCAGGAACCTGACTGGCACGAATATATAGACACTTTTGATCTCTGTCTATTTCAAGAAACGTGGGCCAGGGAACCGTTGCATAAGGCGGGCTTTAGAACTTTTAGTGTAGAGGCGCGGCAATCACCCAGAGGCAGACCAGCAGGAGGACTCCTTATTTGGGTTACAAATAGCATCAATGCTATAATAGGAATAATACCATTAGAAACAGAGGATGTCCTGGGCCTAAGCTTTAAATTTAAAAATGACTCGAGGCTATTTTTATTTAACGTATATGTTAGGCCTAGAGAAAACTCCAAAGAATCAATTACATTACAATTATTGGAAGAAATTATAGACCCCTTACTCCCCACTGGGCCTATTTTAATTGGCGGAGACGTTAATTGTTGTTACGAACCGCTGCCAGGCCTGAAAGAAATTTTTGAGGACGAAGATACTGCCCTAGGTATACCCCCTCTAGGAATTACCAAACCCTCTAGAAGCTCTCCATCTGCACTACAGCTATTGAATTTTACCATAGCAAATGGTTTGAGATCATGCAATGGTAGAACTTTTTCGGACCCCCTGGGATCTAATACTTTCTCGAGGGGGTCCGCGACATCCAGGATTGATTATATTATGGTAAGCTCGGCTTATTGGGCCTACGTAAAAGATTTTAAAATTGATACAAGAAGAGAAAGTGACCATTTTCCACTTTGCCTAGACCTCGTAAAAGAATCGTTTCAGAAACACATAACGATCCACTTGGGATCTGGGAATGAAGTGAACCAGCCCATTGTGAGTAATAATAGAAGGGCAGTAAAATGGCCTTCTATAATGGGGAATATTGAATCACTTACTCATATATATAATAGTTTTAGCGATTTAGTGTCGTCGTACCTAGACGAACCTTTAGGGACTTCACTGATTACACAGACTCATTTGAAATTGGTAAAAAGAATCGAACCATACTTAACAAAGCCTGGGTTTATTAAGACAAAACATACTGTTAAGGCTGTGAAATCAAACCCTTGGTTTAGTAAAGATCATGGCGAAAAAAAACAACTCTTAATAAAGGCACTCTATGCAAAGGACCCTTTGGCTATCAGAGAAGCAAGGACATTATATAGCAGATCCCTGAATGTAGCTCGCAGGAGCCGGGAAGACGCAAGTTGGGGTGAATTGCTAATGGCAGCAAAAGCGGGCGACCAATCCTCATTTTGGCGGATTATCGCAAACAGCAAGAAACCAGGTACCCAAGCTCTCAACCATAACTTGGATCCAGGTACCTGGCATAGACACTTCGCCAACCTGTATGCTTCCCTAGTTCCTGCGACAAGTGGCCACATTAGCGACATCGGAAACCTTATGTCTTCAACCACGATTGTTCCGTTGTCCTTCAGTATTGAAGACACTAAATTGGCTCTGGATACTATTAAGCCCTCAAAAGCACCTGGCCCCGATAGAATACCAGGCGATCTTTTTAAACACACACCAGACGTGTGGGTACCATACATTAACCTATTGAGTAACGCAATAGCAGGAGGGCAGCCAATCCCTGAATCCTGGAAGGGTGCGGAGATCGTCCCAATATACAAAAAGGGTGGCAGGGACGATCCCGCTAACTACAGACCTATCAGTTTGCTGGACATACTACAAAAAGTTTACGCTAAACAAATTCTGGAAAAGTTAAAAGATTGGATGTCTGTGATTAACATACTCTCCCCCTACCAAGCAGGCTTCAGGGAACGGACAAGCACCATAGACCAGGTGTTTCGACTGATAACAATAGCCTGGAAATATACCAGGCTAAGAGCTGGCCACTTATATGTGGCCTTTATAGACCTAAAGGCCGCCTTTGATTCTATCCCTAGAGATCTATTGGGGTCAAATTTATTGCAACAGGGAGTACCCAAGAATATCCTAATTCACTTGATTAGGCTTCACGAGAAGAACTTCGCAAGAGTACGTTGGGGCCAGGCGGGAGAACTCACCGAAGAAATACCAGTCAATAGAGGTGTGCGCCAGGGATGCGTCCTGGCGCCCACCCTCTTTCTCCTATATGTCAATGACATGGTTGAGTTCCTGCAAAAATCTAGTCACGATTCCCCGAAGCTGGGGGGGGAATCATGTTTGTGCTCTCACCTTTGCTGATGATACAATACTATTATCACAAACACCAAAGGGCTTGCAAAATCTCTTGAATTCACTCAATGACTACTGTAACTCAAAGGGTTTAGAAATCAACCCCGCAAAAACTAAATATATGTCAATTAGACCCCACAAATGCTTTAATCGCAATATTAAGTTGAATGGAATGAGTCTAGAGTGTGTCCCTATTTTTATTAACCTTGGTGTGAATATTGACTCCAAACTTTCATGGAACCCGCAGATTACAAAATCAAGAACAATTTTAATGCAAAATTCAGCTCCAATTTTAAAAAAACTGCATGCAACCACGTCAAAGGCCATTACCCCAGCCCTGGAAGTATATAAGGCAAGGGCCCAATCCGCCGCGCTGTATGGCTCAGAGCTATGGGGAGGGGGTTCCCTCGCGACTTTAATCTAGGGGTAAAATAAGATTCTGAGGAGATTTGTTACTCTCCCACAAAACACACCATTGACCCCCCTCATGATGGATTTAGGCATAAAACGTTTTGGCCACAGGGCTGTATGGATGTCCCTGTCCTACTGGATAAGAATCTGGACAACAGAGGAACTTCACATTTATAGACAATCATTAAGCGAACTTTTGGCCCTAGACACTAATCTTAGTTGTCCTTGGTTTTCCCATATCCGTAAATGGCTGCTGGATTTGGGTCTGAGCAGATTCTGGGAAAACCCGAATCTACTCACTCCTGACTCAAAACAGGAAATAAAAACTATCTATTGGGATTTTATCAGGCATAATGTTGTTCTAAACTGTGACGTCGGTCCTCTTACTTCTCAATTTCTGACCTTCAAAATAACCCCTCGTTTTGAACAATTTCTGGATGAGATTGAGCCTCAACTGGCCAAAGTACTGTACCTTAAATTTAGGTACGGGACCCTCCAGATTAAGTATTTTACATCTAAATGGGGGTCTGTTCAGAAAGTGGGTGGGGAAATCGATGACAGGTGTACCCAATGTAACACAGGAATTAAAGAGGATGTTGCACACGTTTTAATTTTCTGCCCCGCCTACAGAGTACCTAGAAAAGAGTGGATAAAACCTTTGGGTAGGAAGTTAGGTGTTGGAAAACATCTTGAAATGCTGCGCATCCTAAAAACCGACTCTTCTAAACTTATTGTATTCGGTACCAGCAGATTCTTATTGGCAGCTAATTTTATTAGGATTAAAAAGGGACTTACATTTTAGATATATTTTTTATTGTGATTTACGGGAAATTCCAAAATATGTATTCATACTGTATTTAATGTATATGTTTGACTCCTTATATTTTAAGGAAAGTCATGTTCACACGCTTTTAGACAAACATTATAGTATTTTTAGATGAAGCACCTTGCACTTTATGAAAAATCAATCCTGGTTATAAATGATTACCTTGACTCTAAGTAAGCAATAAGCATAGGCACGATATGCTACGAGCATCAGGGTGACTACTATGTTGCACTTTTGGTTATTACTAGGTTTTAAATGTTGTAATGTGTTTTTTAATGAGGGATCAGTTCCATATTTGTATATAGATCTTATATTTTTTGTTGGTATGTATGATGCTTTTATGATTCTGTGAATCGAATAAAGATCTATTGAATTGAATTTAAAAGGAGATCTTAACAGAACACTTAATTTCAGTGACGTGTTACCTTTGTTGTGGTGTTTGGTTTGCTGTTGTTCAACTCTTGGACCTCTATCTACTGGCTTCTTACAGATATGAACTCTGGATTATCCTTGGTGCGTCTGATGTTTAGAGTCTCCTAACTGTAGTATGCTTAGAGTATTGCTATTGGATATTTCCATATACTCATGCTTCTCATAACTTAACAATAGCCCCCTTCAAAGTCAGCTACTGGATATTGGTTTGCAACCACTTGAGTTTGCTTTCTTCACTCCTGGATTCTACAGGAACTGCTTAGTATGATAATTTCTTTTTTTTTTGTGTAGAACTAATCAATATTTTACCCAGCTGAACTGCAAAAGGACTTCATGGATTTTCTTTTGCATAACCACACAGAAATTGCCTAAAGTTTCCCAGAAGACTATGCGGAATTACGTAGCTCGAGGGATTCTGCCTTTAGCTCTATTTTCTAAGTGCAAAAATGCCCTCTTACGTCCTAGATGCTTTTTGTACTAAGAAATAACTCTAAATACAACAGAAAATGAACAATAATGTGAGCAACCGCTCATGCTCACTAAGGGCCATATTAACGAAGAATAGGAACAGCGATATAAAAACACCAATTTCATCCAAATCGTTGTTTGAAAATCGCTATTCCTTTTGTATGAAGCTTTTTATTTCATACTTGCCATTCCTAGTGGGTCGCCAAGCAACCGACCTCATGAATATTAATGAGGTACGCAGCAGTTTGGGACCCATTAGGAATTGCAGCCATTAGAGAGATGGTGGCCTGCTGAGGTCAGCAGACCACCATGTCTGTGATTGCGTTTAAATAAAGTTTTTTTGTTCTAGAAATTCAACCTGTTTTCCTTAAAGAAAAACAGGCTGCATTTCAACGATCAAAAATGAAACATTTTGTTTTCATTTTTTAAGAGCAGACAGTGGTCCGTGGGCCCACTGCCTACTCGTAAAAAATACTTTCCAACATTCACAATGGGGAAAGGGGTCCAATGGGGCCCCCTTTCAATTTGTGCATGCATTACTGTCAAGTTTGAGTCGGTGGTACGCTTAACTGATCATTAATCGCCTACAGTCACTACTGGCCACAATTATTAGGTCAGATCAATCTGGCTTTGTACAGGGGAAGTTGACATCCTACAATCTTTGTACTTTATTTGCACGAATGCATCATATAATCTTTCAAATCCCGTCCATAGCTGCACTACTGGATGTTACGAAGGCGTTCGATTCATTGGAGTGGGCGTATCTATTTTCTCTACCAGCCAGATTAGGCTTTAGAGAAACTTTCATTAATCAAATCCTTTTTTTTTTACACTTCCCACTGCGAGAGTGTGCCTAAAGGATCTTATCTCTGATCCCATATCAATCTTGAGTGGCACTTGTCAAGGATGCCCACTAGTGCTGCTCCTGTTCGCTATACCAACAGAACCACTTGCGGTGAGATTGTGACAGCACCATGGGACTTGGCTTTACAGCAGAGGGCTGATTATCTCCATGTATGCAGATGACATTACACTTTAGATCTGCAGGCCTGAGGAGAACCTACCTCCAGTAACGCATGAAGTGATAAGATTTGGCAGTTTTTCAGACCTTAATATTAACCTTAATATTAACTGGGCCAAATCAGTTCTATTTCTGCTCACCAACTACACAAGAGAATTCACGTGGGCTGAACATCCTATTGAATATTTAGGCATATGGCTCAGCTGTGACACAGAAGAGCTTTGGAATGCAAATGTAGGCTGTTGCATGGTTAGAGGAAATACTAGTCACTTTATCTAAATTGCCCTTATCCTTAGCTGAATGGACTGCACTAATGAAAATGATTGTTCTACCCAAATTCTGTGATTTATTTGCTAATATCCCCCTGCGGCTAATAGTTCAAATCTTTAAGTGCCTAAAAGCCTGTATGGTCTCCTTAATCTGGGTGGATAAATAACACAGGATATTGTAGGATCTTCTGACACTTCCCTTAGCACAAGGCAGAATGGGTTCACCGGATTAAACATTATATGCATATTGTGCCCAAGCGCAATACCAACATATCTGGCTGTATCCTATGCCATATCCGCCGCATGTGGCCATTGAGAATGATCGTGCTGCACCTTGGCCTTTCAACACAGCCCTCTATCAAAACAACAGGAATCCCGGGAGGGAGATTAACACGGTGGAATCACTCAGATAGGCATGGGCAGGGTTGAGAAAGAGAGCTAAGCTCCACACTCTGTATGCCCCTCAAGCCAATAGGCTAACAATCCCTTAATTCCTCCACTACATGACAGAGGGGCCATGACATGAGCAAGCAAACTCAAGATTACCACTTCTTCAGATTTATATCCAGATGGACAGTGTTAGAAATGGGGTTTCTGGTTGGCTAGGGTATATGTAGTCCGCAGGAACAGGTAAGTCTATATATTACATTGGTAGTGTTGCAATTGCTAAATTTGTTAAAAACCATTTCTTGCCATTCAACAAGTGTACACTTTTCATTTTCTCTGTTGAATCACACACAGAGCAGCCGCCACATTGGTAGTGACCAGACGGAATGCCAGACTCTTTTGTACGTTGGATGGGGCGGGTGTGAACCAACCAATGTCTCAGGTTGGAGGCTCTCCTGAATGCAAACTTCGGGCGGCATTTTGAACTCACTCGTATTCAACAATGACCAGTTGTTAGATCTGGGGGTCTCTAGTTGGCAGAGGTAAGTACCTTAGACCAAATAGGGACCCTTGCTTCTAGTCAGGGTACAGGGACACACACGGTAGATAACCCCGGCTCACCCTCTAGGTAGCTTGGCTCGAGCAGACAGGCTTATCCCCAAGGCAATGTGTAAAATATTTGCACGTAATCACCACAATGGCCCCCCCAAGTACACCACAAACTTAGACCACACAGGTGAGTATACCAAAAATATAACTTTATCTAACTTCAGCAGGGAAAATCAATTTATCATAGCGTTGCACAGTGATCATTTTCTTGGGGTTGGTAGGATCATGAAAAGGATAGTCCTTAGTCTCTTGTATGAATTCCACAGAGAATATGTTCGTAGGCTCTTAGTTCTTAAGACACATTATTCAGTGGTGCCCCTGCGCTTGCAACTGTGGTGCTCCTCTCCGGCTGTTCCTTCGATGGTAACCAGGTGATTATACCTTGCACGGCAGTCCCCGAGCCCCCCACACGCTATGCGGGATGATCGGGACTTATGAAGGATGCTACTACAGTTAGCCGGGTTCCCTCTCCCTCTACAGACTCACCAGGATGGGGCCCGGGGTGCGAGGACTCGGCGCGTTGGAAGGTTTCTTCGGTGCAGGGCTCCTGTAACTCGCTAGCGCTGGCCAATCCAGTTGCGGCTCTCTCGTCGAGCCCCCAGTGACGTCGACAGATGTCCCCGGGCAACAACCAATAGCAGCGCAGCTCCTCCGGCCAAGCCTCCACTAACCACCAATCGGGTCGCGGCCTTCTCGCTTCTTCCTCCGCGGCTTTGCGGAGCGAGTTGGTCGAGACGCTGCCGGGCTTCACAGCGGCTCAGAAGGCACCCACGATCTTGTAGGCTGGCAGGAATGCACGTGCCGATGAGCACGCCTATCTCCTCTCCACGGCAGCCGGTTTCAGGCAGGACTCAGTGCGGCGCTCTCAAGCAAAGCGGAGAGCAGCCAGCGCAGTTCACGGGCAGAACAGAGTCTTGTAGTCGCGGCAACCTTGATGTCCCTGGGTTGCCAAACAGGAGGCCAGTTCTTCTCAGGCCCTTGGAGATTCAGAGTTTGAAGACACAGCACACAGCAAAGTCTTGTTTTTAGGTCAAGCAGGCAGGGTCACAGCACACAGCAAAGTCCCTTCTCCTCCTCAGCTTCAGTTGTACAGCTGGACAGGTCAGCCCTTAGAGCACACTCAGGGGTCCTTTACTTATACCCCTAAAAGTCTTTGAAGTCTTTGTGCAAGTGGGTCCTGAGCCCGGTCTGATCCAGTTCTGGGTGTTGCTGGAGCACTTTGTTTTCCTGGCTTCTTCTTTCCTTTCAGAGTGAGGGGCAGAGTCGTCAGCCGCCCAGCAGGAGGTGGAGCCAGCACTGTGGCAGGCAGGCACATCCCTATTCACTCCCAGGTGCTACCTCCTCCCTCCACTCCACTTGCAAATGTCGTCATTCAGCAAAGGGCTGACTCAGCCAACCTCCTGGGGGATCCCCAGCCCCTGTCACTCTCAAACCAGACAGTCAATCCACAAGCATGCCCAGGCACACAGAAGGGTCAGACAAGAGAACAGCTACTCTCTAAAAAGTACTATTCTCCAACTCAGGATTTAAAAACAACCTCTCCTAAAAGATGTGTTATTAAATGCTGAGCTCAGGGATATCAAACACTCATGTCTTATCTTGTTCTTATGAGAAGATAGGCTGATAGCCATTGGCACCAGCCTCTCCCATGTTAGCCTATGGAACAAGATAACCTTGCAGCAGTGAACACACAAAATGGCCGCTGTTCAGTACCAGAGCATGGTACCTGCACTAGTACATGCTCTACCTTTTACATACACTGCACCCTGCCCAGGGGGAACCTTGGGCCTTCCATAGGGATGACTGATGTGCACAAAAAGGGAAGGGTTAGGCCCGGCCAGTGAGGACACTGGCCAGGAGGACATGGCAGTCTGGGGACTGCAGGCAGGCCTGCGGTGGCAGGCCTGAGACACCATTTTAGGGCTACACAGGTGGGTGGCGCAATCAGCGCTGCAGACCCACTAGTAGCATCTGTCATCACCAGCCCTGGCACACACAGTGCACTTTACTAGGGACTTCATGGTGATACAGATATGCCAATCAGGTATATCCAATCAATATGATATTTTACACAGGGAGCACTTACACTCTGGCACTGATTAGCAGTGGCAGAGTGTCCACAGCATCTAAACTAGCAAAAACGAAATCCAGCACAGCATCAAAAATCCAGGTAGCAGAGGCAAAAGATAGGGGAAAAACCCACGCCAAGGATGTCAAGATTAACACGTGTCCCCTCCAGCTGAAAGTGGGGAGAACTACCCACCCTCTTGGGAGTTCTCATCACTAAGGCGGAAAAACCTGGACAGACCATCAGCATTGGCGTGTTCTGTACCGGGACGGTGTTCCACCGTGAAGTCCATTCCCTGTAGGGAGATGGACCACCTCAACAGTTTTGGATTCTCACCCCTCATCTGCATTAACCATCTGAGGGCCTTGTGGTCGGTCTGAACACCGAAGTGAGTCCCAAACAGGTAGGGCCTCAGCTTCTTCAGGGCCCAGACCACAGCAAATGCTTCCCTTTCAATAGCACTCCACCTCTGTTCCCTGGGGAGTAGCCTCCTACTAATGAAAGCTACAGGTTGGTCCCCGCCCTCGTCATCCATCTGTGAGAGTACTGCTCCCACACCTTGCTCTGAAGCGTCTGTTTGCACTATGAACTCACTGGAAAAGTCAGGTGCCTTAAGCACTGGTGCTGTGCACATTGCAGTTTTCAGGGCATCAAAAGCAGTTTGACAGGCCTCGGTCCAATTCACTTTCCTGGGCTGATTTCTAGAGGTTAGTTCTGTCAAGGGGGCAACCATGGTGCTGTATCCCTTAATGAACCTTCTGTAATACCCGGTGAGTCCTAGAAAGGCTCTCACCTCTGTCTGGGTCTTGGGGGGTTCCCAAGCCAGAATGGTATCAATCTTCGCCTGTAGGGGCGCCACCCGGCCGCTCCCCACCTGGTGTCCCAAATACACCACTGATCCCTGCCCTATCTGGCACTTGCTGGCCTTGATAGTGAGGCCTGCCTTCTGCAGAGCCTTCAACACTTCACAGAGGTGTTGCAAGTGTTCCTCCCAAGTGGAGCTGAACACAGCAATGTCATCCAAGTATGCGGCGCTGAATTGCTCCAGCCCGGTCAGTACCCGGTTGACCAGTCTCTGGAAGGTGGCAGGGGCATTTTTCAATCCAAAGGGCATGACGCGAAACTGGAAATGCCCCTCTGGTGTTGAAAATGCCGACCTCTCCTTTGTCCCCTCAGTTAAGGCAATCTGCCAGTACCCTGAAGTCAAATCAAAGGTGCTGAGATACCTGGCAGCTCCCAACCGATCCACAAGCTCATCAGCTCTGGGGATGGGGTGCGCGTCAGTCTTGGTGACCGCATTGAGCCCACGGTAGTCCACGCAAAACCGAAGTTCTGGCGGGTCACCGGGTGTAGCAGCTTTCTTGGGAACTAGGACCACTGGGCTAGCCCAGGGACTGCTGGAGGGCTCAATTACCCCTAACGCCAACATCTTGGAAACTTCTTCCTTGATGCTGGCCCTGACCTTGTCAGCTACTCTGTAAAACTTCTGTTTCACAGGTAGACTATCTCCAGTGTCCACATCATGGACGCACCAATTAGTGACACCTGGGGTCAGGGAGAACAGGGAGGCAAACTGACCCAACACCTGGCGACAGTCTCTCTGCTGTTCTGGGGTCAGGGTGGGCGAGAGGACCACACCATCCACTGACCCGTCTTGCTCCTTGGTTGCCAGGAGGTCAGAGAGAGGGTCACTATCCTCTTCCCCACCATCATCTGTAGCCATGAGCATCGTCACTTCAGACCTCTCAAAGTGGGGCTTGAGGCGGTTCACATGCAAGACTCTCAGTGGCTGCCTAGGAGTCTTCATGTTGATCAGGTAGGTCACCTCACTCTTGCGCTCTACCACCTCGTATGGCCCGGTCCACTTGTCACGGAGCGCACAAGGCTCCACCGGCGCCATCACCCACACTTTCTGCCCGTACCATTTTTTCATCTCCTCCTGGCTGGCTTCTAGGTTCTCTTGAGCGAGCTTCCTGAAGCGCTGCGTCTGGTTGCGGATGGCCAGCACATAGCTGAACACATCCTGGGGGGTTTTCCCACGGGATTTCTCCCACCCCTCCTTCACCAGTGTGAGAGGTCCTCTAACAGGGTGGCCATACAGCAGTTCAAAGGGGCTGAACCCTAAGGACTTCTGAGGCACCTCCCTGTAGGCAAACAACAGGCATGGTAACAAGACGTCCCACTTCCGTCTCATGGGCTCCGCTAGGCCCATAATCATACCTTTCAGGGTGCGGTTGAACCTTTCAACCAACCCATTTCCTTGAGGGTGGTAAGTAGTGGTGAACTTATAAGTTACCCCACACTCCTCCCACAGAGACTTCATGTACCTAGAGATGAAGTTGGTACCCCGGTCGGAGACCACCTCTCTGGGGAACCCCACGCGGGAAAAGATCCCCATCAATGCAAGGCCCACCACGGGGGCTGTGATTGTCCTGAGAGGGACTGCTTCTGGGTACCGGGTGGCGTGGTCCACCAAGACCAGGATGAACCTGTTGCCTAAGGCAGTCTTGGGGTCCAGGGGCCCTACGATATCAATGCCCACCCACTCAAAAGGGGTGCTCACCACAGGAAAAGGTTGGAGGGGTGCCACGCACTTTCCTCCGCTCTTACCACTGGCTTGGCATGTTTGGCAAGACTTACAAAAGGTACTGACATGCTTCTTCATCTGGGGCCAGTAAAAGTGGGTGACAAGCCTGTGATAGGTCTTGTCTTGCCCCAGATGTCCTGCGAGAGGCAGGTCATGAGCCAGACCCAGTAAGAAGTTCCTGAAGCGCTCGGGTACCACCAGCACACGGACTGCACCGGGCTCAGCAAACTTAGGCTCACTATAAAGTAAGTCATCCTCCCAGTAAATCAAATGTTCCTTGGACCCTAGGCCCGCTGCCTGGTCTGCAGCCTGCTGCCGCACACCAATGAGAGAAGGGCACTCCTTCTGAGCATGGCAGAATTCCTCCCTGGAGGGACCACCCTCTTGCTGCCAATGGGTCAGCTCAGGCAATTCCCCCAGTTCGGCCACCTGTTCCCCTGTAGGTTCCAGGGCATCCCCCTCAGGTTCTGCTTCCTCCTGGACCGTGGGAACAGTGGGGGCCGGTTTCCCACGCCCTCTGCCCCTTCCTCTCCTGACAGGTTCCTGGGCCATTGTTCCAGGCTCCGGTTCTACTAATCCACCCTTACTGGCTGTCATGGCACGTGTGGATACACAGATCCACGCTGGCAGTCCTAACATCTCCAAGTGAGTTCTGTGCTCTACGTCCTTCCATGGAGAACTCTCCAGGTCGTTACCCAACAGACAATCTACCGGCAAGGCATCACTGACACAGACTTCCAAGGTACCAGAGACTCCCCCCCATGTGAAGGGAACACTCGCCATCTTGCAGAGGCGCACTGAAGTGTCAGCTGCCACTACTGGGCGGAGCACATTGGGAATGACTTGCTCTTCAGACACCCACTGACACCTGACAGATGTCACACTAGCCCTGGTGTCTCTCAGAGCCTCTATCTCCCTCCCATTGATTGTCACCTTTTGCCCATATTTTTTAGTGTTAGCGGGTATCAAGGTATCCTGGACCATCTCTTGGTCTCCTAAAGAGACAAGGGTCATCATAGCTAATCCCTCCTCCCCACTGGAAATCAAATCCCCTCCCAAAGCTACACTAGCTAACCCTGGGACTGGAGCAGCAGCTGGTGCTGGGGGTTTCTTTGGACATTTAGGGGCTATGTGGCCCACTTCCCTACAAGCATAGCAAGTAGGCGGAGGTCTGTTGTCCTGTCTGCCCTTATGGGGCCAAGACTTCTTAGGCTTGGGGGCTTGGGACTCTTTTTCCTGGGAACTGTTTTGGGGCCCTTTAGAGAACTCCTTACTGTTACCCTTGTCCTCCCCACCTTTCTGCTGGGGACCCTGTCCACCCTTGGCTGGGATACTTACCACCCCTTTGTTGGCCCTGGTGCTAGTCCAGCGGTCTGCCTCTTTAGCAAGCTCACTGGGATCAGTTAACTTGCTGTCTAAAAGATGCTGGCGCAGCTCTGGAACACATAGACTACTCAAGTGCTCCCAACTAATCAAGTGACACAACCCCAAATAATCAGTAACTTTGCTGCCCTTTATCCAACCTTCCAGTGCACGCGTGTACATACTCACACACTCCACCCAAGTACTTGAATCAAGTTTCTTGAAGTTCCTAAACTTCTGGCGGTACTGTTCTGGTGTAAGCCCATACCTGAGGCATAAGGCTTCCTTCATAGTGGGGTAGGTTAAGGTACCTGCTGCTTCTAAGGGTGCTAAGACATCCCTCCCAGAGGCCTCAAAATGCTTCCACAAACCTGCCCCCCAACTCTTTTCAGGCACTTCATTCATCTTCAAGGCAAGTTCATAGGATCTAAACCATGCATAGATATCCTCACCCCTCTGATAATTCTGCACCAAATCTTTGGGTATGTATACTTTACCCGCCTCTACTGGTTGTGCGCTGCCACCATTCGGACTGGACTCCACCTGTTTAGCTTTAATGTCCAGCTCCCTCATGCTCAACTCATGAGCCAACTGGAGTTTTCTCTCTTCCAAAGCGAGAGCATTCCTCCTCTCTTCCGCCTTCTTCTCACTGTCAAGGCGTAATTTTCTTTCCTCTGCTTGAGCTTTGAGCTTAAAAAGTTCAATCTCATGGGCCCTAATCCTCTGATTCTCCTCCAGCTCCTCTAGAGAGAGGCCCCTACTGGAAGGGGTGCTTCCAGCCCTAGACGCTGGCCTATTCACTGGCAAATCACTGGATCCAAATCCATGCTCCTGTGCACCGTCCTCTCCAGTCAAATCCTCTGGCTCAACATGTTTGGCCTCCCACCAGGCCCTTAGAGCTTTCTGTAGCTCTTCTTTGTTAGCGCTGCCCTTCACTGGGCATCCTAGCTGCTTGCAGAATTGCTTCAGCTGCTCCTTTTTGTATGTGAGCAACTCCTTTACTTCAAATTGCAATTCCATCTCCTCGCCTACTCCATTCAGAGACATGATACTTCCTAGGTCTTCCAAAAATAGGTTTCAAAAACTTTGTGCAATATGTAAATGCTAACTAGACTAGTGATGTACAAAGAATCACTGCAGGTCAAGTGCAAATACTGGTTCTAATCCGCACCGCTGACCACCAATGTTAGATCTGGGGGTCTCTAGTTGGCAGAGGTAAGTACCTTAGACCAAATAGGGACCCTTGCTTCTAGTCAGGGTACAGGGACACACACGGTAGATAACCTCTGCTCACCCTCTAGGTAGCTTGGCTCGAGCAGACAGGCTTATTCCCAAGGCAATGTGTAAAGTATTTGCACGTAATCACCACAATGACCCCCCCAAGTACACCACAAACTTAGACCACACAGGTGAGTATACCAAAAATATAACTTTATCTAACTTCAGCAGGGAAAATCAATTTATCATAGCGTTGCACAGTGATCGTTTTCTTGGGTTTGGTAGGATCATGAAAAGGATAGTCCTTAGTCTCTTGTATGAATTCCACAGAGAATATGTTCGTAGGCTCTTAGTTCTTAAGACACGTTATTCAGTGGTGCCCCTGCGCTTGCAACTGTGGTGCTCCTCTCCGGCTGTTCCTTCGATGGTAACCAGGTGATTATACCTTGCGTGGCAGTCCCCGAGCCCCCCACACGCTATGCGGGATGATCGGGACTTGCGAAGGATGCTACTACAGTTAGCCGGGTTCCCTCTCCCTCTACAGACTCACCAGGATGGGGCCCGGGGTGCGAGGACTCGGCGCGTTGGAAGGTTTCTTTGGTGCAGGGCTCCTGCAACTCGCTAGCGCTGGCCAATCCGTTCGCGGCTCTCTCGTCGAGCCCCCAGTGACGTCGACAGATGTCCCCGGGCAACAACCAATAGCAGCGCAGCTCCTCCAGCCAAGCCTCCACTAACCACCAATCGGGTCGCGGCCTTCTCGCTTCTTCCTCCGCTGCTTTGCGGATCGAGTTGGTCGAGTCGCCGCCGGGCTTCACAGCGGCTCAGAAGGCACCCACGATCTTGTAGACTGGCAGGAATGCACGTGCCGATGAGCACGCCGATCTCCTCTCCACGGCAGCCGGTTTCAGGCAGGACTCGGTGCGGCGCTCTCAAGCAAAGCGGAGAGCAGCCAGCGCAGTTCACGGGCAGAACAGAGTCTTGTAGTCGCGGCAACCTTGATGTCCCTGGGTTGCCAAACAGGAGGCCAGTTCTTCTCAGGCCCTTGGAGATTCAGAGTTTGAAGACACAGCACACAGCAAAGTCTTGTTTTTAGGTCAAGCAGGCAGGGTCACAGCACACAGCAAAGTCCCTTCTCCTCCTCAGCTTCAGTTGTACAGCTGGACAGGTCACCCCTTAGAGCACACAGCAAGGCAATCTTCCTTCAGTCCTTCAGCGGTCCGTCTTTCAGCAGAGGTTCCTCTTGATTGTAGAATCTAAAAATCTGTTGTCAGGGGTCCTTTACTTATACCCCTAAAAGTCTTTGAAGTCTTTGTGCAAGTGGGTCCTGAGCCCGGTCTGATCCAGTTCTGGGTGTTGCTGGAGCACTTTGTTTTCCTGGCTTCTTCTTTCCTTTCAGAGTGAGGGGCAGAGTCGTCAGCCGCCCAGCAGGAGGTGGAGCCAGCACTGTGGCAGGCAGGCACATCCCTATTCACTCCCAGGTGCTACCTCCTCCCTCCACTCCACTTGCAAATGTCGTCATTCAGCAAAGGGCTGACTCAGCCAACCTCCTGGGGGATCCCCAGCCCCTGTCACTCTCAAACCAGACAGTCAATCCACAAGCATGCCCAGGCACACAGAAGGGTCAGACAAGAGAACAGCTACTCTCTAAAAAGTACTATTCTCCAACTCAGGATTTAAAAACAACCTCTCCTAAAAGATGTGTTATTAAATGCTGAGCTCAGGGATATCAAACACTCATGTCTTATCTTGTTCTTATGAGAAGATAGGCTGATAGCCATTGGCACCAGCCTCTCCCGTGTTAGCCTATGGAACAAGATAACCTTGCAGCAGTGAACACACAAAATGGCCGCTGTTCACTACCAGAGCATGGTACCTGCACTAGTACATGCTCTACCTTTTACATACACTGCACCCTGCCCAGGGGGTAATTTGGGCCTTCCATAGGGATGACTGATGTGCACAAAAAGGGAAGGATTAGCCCCGGCCAGTGGGGACACTGGCCAGGAGGACATGGCAGTCTGGGGACTGCAGGCAGGCCTGCGGTGGCAGGCCTGAGACACCATTTTAGGGCTACACAGGTGGGTGGCGCAATCAGCGCTGCAGACCCACTAGTAGCATCTGTCATCACCAGCCCTGGCACACACAGTGCACTTTACTAGGGACTTCATGGTGATACAGATATGCCAATCAGGTATATCCAATCAATATGATATTTTACACAGGGAGCACTTACACTCTGGCACTGATTAGCAGTGGCAGAGTGCCCACAGCATCTAAACCAGCAAAAACGAAATCCAGCACAGCATCAAAAATCCAGGTAGCAGAGGCAAAAGATAGGGGAAAAACCCACGCCAAGGATGTCAGGTCTAACACCAGTGATTTCTAATTGTCTGTCGAATTCTTGTCGACAAAGGGT
Organism: Triturus cristatus; assembly: GCF_964204655.1. Classification (NCBI taxonomy): domain Eukaryota; kingdom Metazoa; phylum Chordata; class Amphibia; order Caudata; family Salamandridae; genus Triturus; species Triturus cristatus. Next base: position 203,877,312 of record NC_140588.1, on the reverse strand, counting down.
CAAAGTTCCTTACGTCTCTCATTCCTTTCCAATGAGGCATCACGGGGGTGTTAAGCGCTCTCTTACGGCCTTTTCACCACCTTCGTTGGGTAGGCCCTGTGTTCAAGTTTGATTACCAATTCCTCAGACTGCTCTATGTACATTCCCGTTGACGTACAATTGCTGCGATAGCGCAGAAATTGTCCCACTTGAAGTTTATCCCGCAGGGCCCTCGTATGGAAGAAGCGGTAGTGTAATAATGAGTTCCTGTCAGTGGATGTTTGGTGGACAATTGTGTGAAGTTTGTTATCTACTGCAGTAATGTCCAGGTCTAGATAAAGAGCAGACTGCCTGCTGATGATCCATGTGAACTTAAACTACCAAAAAAGGACACTGTTCCAAAGGTAATGTAACGGGGAATGCCCCGTGCCTATTACCAAAAGTCAAACAAAAAGGAAGAGGAGGGAAAGACCTAGGTGTAAATGGGGATCCCCTCATAAAGGAAAAAGCACAAGGCCTTTTCTCCTGTTGCCCTCACACACTCCGAAGGATGTCATGCTTCATCATCGGGCATTTGCTCCTCGTCGGGCCCGGCACTGCAATGCCCAACGGGTCCCCCGAAGGGTCACTTTAGCGGAGATCTTTTTTGGGGAAATGCCGGATGGTGCCTGTGGGTGTGTGGGGTATGGGTCCCTCAGAGGGTGAAAAGGTGCGTGCAAGGTAATATAAAATTCAATCCGGGGTTACTAAACCAAAAACCAGGGAGGGGATTATGCCCATATAAAAGGGAATTAGAACCCCTCGGGTACAAGGTTACCGCAACAGGCATAGATATGCCTGCAGTAGACCAACATGTTTCGCGCCCCTATTGCCACTAGGGTCATTGGCGCTTCGTCAGGATCAAAAGATAGAATATGGTGAAGTGCACGTGAGAAGAATAGTTAAAAACAAATACCCTCATAATCAGTCAGGGCCCGCCAACAACCTGTTTTCCCTACAGGGTGGCTGGATAGTGAAAAAAGCTCCTGATGAATACCTAGGGAAGAGAAACAAGATAGAAAACATACAGTATGTGCATCAGTAACAACTTGACGCATCAAAACGTGCCACAATCGTGTGCGCGACCTGTAACAATAAAAGAACACAACACGACACAAATACCCAAAATGTGGGATATACCAGCCATGGCGCTGGTCCCATGTCAACCCCTCCTGGGTGTAGTCCTGATGTGTGCACTCCCTCAAATGCCAAGTACATCTCGTGGCCATTCCAAAAGGACACTCTCCAAATCAATTAAGGGACCGGAGCGTCTGAGTGGTTAACACTACCCTTGACCATAAAGTGTTAGCATACATGACTGGTCATGGTTAAGTTCCTAGTTACAAAAATAATAATAAAAATAGCCAGTTTGCAGCGCTCTCATCCATACATACATAACAAGGCAATAGTTCTCATAAAAAGGAGGGATCTTACCCAACATTATTGGGAGGGACACTCCTATGGCCTAAGACGATGGACACCCGCTCCTTCTCAAACTGTGGAGGGAGCAATGCATGGGAAAAAGGTTAGAAGCCGGGACCATTGCGGTACAGGGGCTGTCCCCAAACCTAGCACAAAATACTCGGAATGCCCGAGTCTCCCAAAATGCCCTCATGACACTTACGGGAATATTGGAAGTGGGCTTCGGAGTACCTGCCCTGTCCATGCGTCCGCCAGGGAGAGAAGTCACCGGGGACAGACGGGGGTTTAGTAGTCTGAAAAGGAGAGCTAAGGCGGCACCTACTTCCGGCCGTTCAAACCTCCTGAGCGACCGTGCGCATCCATAGAGTGTCCACTGTGGATATAGGCGCATGTGCGTCAGCGGGAAAAACTATTCACCCGCGCATGCGCATCAGTCTAAACTCGGAGGGAGAGATTGTCATAGCCCCTCTACGTGAGCGAAGCCGGTCTCTGGTAAGCGAGTAGCGCCAAAAGAAGTAGTCCTAAAATATCAGTGTAGTATTCTCTCCTACAGTTCCCGACTCACTTTAAACATAATATTATTACCATGGCGTGTCCAAAGTTAAAGGCAAAGCAATTATTAAAAACGTACTTCCTGCACCAGTGTAGCATGCATAGTGTTCAGGTAATAAGGGGAGCCACAAGTAGAGTGGGAAAGGGCTAAAACTACATCCCCCACTGGGGATATAGGGTTATCAACCATAACATGTGCACCCAGGGAGGATCTTTGACCAACACCTAATTTAAAGGTGATGTGATGTTGTGTGTGAAAACAGAAAAAGGAAAAGAAAAAAGAGAAGGGATAGAAAAGATGTAGGTCCCTCGGCTGAACCGCCGTGCTTTAACTAAACCAACAAAAGAGAGAGGGGGACCGAGGAGCGAATAATGGTCCAGTGTCCATGCTCCTCTAGCATAACTTGAACTACCAAAAAAGGACACTGTTCCAAAGGTAATGTAACGGGGAATGCCCCGTGCCTATTACCAAAAGTCAAACAAAAAGGAAGAGGAGGGAAAGACCTAGGTGTAAATGGGGATCCCCTCATAAAGGAAAAAGCACAAGGCCTTTTCTCCTGTTGCCCTCACACAACCCGAAGGATGTCATGCTTCATCATCGGCCATTTGCTCCTCGTCGGGCCCGGCACTGCAATGCCCAACGGGTCCCCCGAAGGGTCACTTTAGCAGAGATCTTTTTTGTGGAAATGCCGGATGGTGCCTGTGGGTGTGTGGGGTATGGGTCCCTAAGAGGGTGAAAAGGTGCGTGCAAGGTAATATAAAATTCAATCCGGAGTTACTAAACCAAAAACCAGGGCGGGGATTATGCCCATATAAAAGGGAATTAGAACCCCTCGGGTACAAGGTTACCCCAACAGGCATAGATGTGCCTGCAGTAGACCAACATGTTTTGCGCCCCTATTGCCACTAGGGTCATTGGCGCTTCGTCAGGATCAAAAGATAGAATATGGTGAAGTGCACGTGAGAAGAATAGTTAAAAACAAATACCCTCATAATCAGTCAGGGCCCGCCAACAACCTGTTTCCCCTACAGGGTGGCTGGATAGTGAAAAAGCTCCTGATGAATACCTAAGGAAGAGAGACAAGATAGAAAACATACAGTATGTGCATCAGTAACAACTTGACGCATCAAAATGTGCCACAATCGTGTGCGCGACCTGTAACAATAAAAGAACACAACACGACACAAATACCCAAAATGTGGGATATACCAGCCATGGCGCTGGTCCCATGTCAACCCCTCCTGGGTGTAGTCCTGATGTGTGCACTCCCTCAAATGCCAAGTACATCTCGTGGCCATTCCAAAAGGACACTCTCCAAATCAATTAAGGGACCGGAGCGTCTGAGTGGTTAACACTACCCTTGACCATAGAGTGTTAGCATACATGACTGGTCATGGTTAAGTTCCTAGTTACAAAAATAATAATAAAAATAGCCAGTTTGCAGCGCTCCCATCCATACATACATAACAAGGCAATAGTTCTCATAAAAAGGAGGGATCTTACCCAACATTATTGGGAGGGACACTCCTATGGCCTAAGACGATGGACACCCACTCCTTCTCAAACTGTGGAGGGAGCAATGCATGGGAAAAAGGTTAGAAGCTGGGACCATTGCGGTACAGGGGCTGTCCCCAAACCTAGCACAAAATGCTCGGAATGCCCGAGTCTCCCACAATGCCCTCATGACACTTACGGGAATATTGGAAGTGGGCTTCGGAGTACCTGCCCTGTCCATGCGTCCGCCAGGGAGAGAAGTCACCGGGGACAGACGGGGGTTTAGTAGTCTGAAAAGGAGAGCTAAGGCGGCACCTACTTCCGGCCGTTCAAACCTCCTGAGCGACCGTGCGCATCCATAGAGTGTCCACTGTGGATATAGGCGCATGTGCATCAGAGGGAAAAACTATTCACCCGCGCATGCGCATCAGTCTAAACTCGGAGGGAGAGATTGTCATAGCCCCTCTACGTGAGCGAAGCCGGTCTCTGGTAAGCGAGTAGCGCCAAAAGAAGTAGTCCTAAAATATCAGTGTAGTATTCTCTCCTACAGTTCCCGACTCACTTTAAACATAATATTATTACCATGGCGTGTCCAAAGTTAAAGGCAAAGCAATTATTAAAAACATACTTCCTGCACCAGTATAGCATGCATAGTGTTCAGGTAATAAGGGAAGCCACAAGTAGAGTGGGAAAGGGCTAAAACTACATCCCCCACTGGGGATGTAGGGTTATCAACCATAACATGTGCACCCAGGGAGGATCTTTGACCAACACCTAATTTAAAGGTGATGTGATGTTGTGTGTGAAAACAGAAAAAGGAAAAGAAAAAAGAGAAGGGATAGAAAAGATGTAGGTCCCTCGGCTGAACCGCCGTGCTTTAACTAAAGCAACAAAAGAGAGAGGGGGACCGAGGAGCGAATAATGGTCCAGTGTCCATGCTCCTCTAGCATAACTTGAACTACCAAAAAAGGACACTGTTCCAAAGGTAATGTAACGGGGAATGCCCCGTGCCTATTACCAAAAGTCAAACAAAAAGGAAGAGGAGGGAAAGACCTAGGTGTAAATGGGGATCCCCTCATAAAGGAAAAAGCACAAGGCCTTTTCTCCTGTTGCCCTCACACACCCCAAAGGATGTCATGCTTCATCATCGGGCATTTGCTCCTCGTCGGGCCCGGCACTGCAATGCCCAACGGGTCCCCCGAAGGGTCACTTTAGCGGAGATCTTTTTTGGGGAAATGCCGGATGGTGCCTGTGGGTGTGTGGGGTATGGGTCCCTAAGAGGGTGAAAAGGTGCGTGCAAGGTAATATAAAATTCAATCCGGGGTTACTAAACCAAAAACCAGGCCGGGGATTATGCCCATATAAAAGGGAATTAGAACCCCTCGGGTACAAGGTTACCCCAACAGGCATAGATATGCCTGCAGTAGACCAACATGTTTCGCGCCCCTATTGCCACTAGGGTCATTGGCGCTTCGTCAGGATCAAAAGATAGAATATGGTGAAGTGCATGTGAGAAGAATAGTTAAAAACAAATACCCTCATAATCAGTCAGGGCCCGCCAACAACCTGTTTCCCCTACAGGGTGGCTGGATAGTGAAAAAAGCTCCTGATGAATACCTAGGGAAGAGAAACAAGATAGAAAACATACAGTATGTGCATCAGTAATAACTTGACGCATCAAAACATGCCACAATCGTGTGCGCGACCTGTAACAATAAAAGAACACAACACGACACAAATACCCAAAATGTGGGATATACCAGCCATGGCGCTGGTCCCATGTCAACCCCTCCTGGGTGTAGTCCTGATGTGTGCACTCCCTCAAATGCCAAGTACATCTCGTGGCCATTCCAAAAGGACACTCTCCAAATCAATTAAGGGACCGGAGCGTCTGAGTGGTTAACACTACCCTTGACCATAGAGTGTTAGCATACATGACTGGTCATGGTTAAGTTCCTAGTTACAAAAATAATAATAAAAATAGCCAGTTTGCAGCGCTACCATCCATACATACATAACAAGGCAATAGTTCTCATAAAAAGGAGGGATCTTACCCAACATTATTGGGAGGGACACTCCTATGGCCTAAGACGATGGACACCCACTCCTTCTCAAACTGTGGAGGGAGCAATGCATGGGAAAAAGGTTAGAAGCTGGGACCATTGCGGTACAGGGGCTGTCCCCAAACCTAGCACAAAATGCTCGGAATGCCCGAGTCTCCCACAATGCCCTCATGACACTTACGGGAATATTGGAAGTGGGCTTCGGAGTACCTGCCCTGTCCATGCGTCCGCCAGGGAGAGAAGTCACCGGGGACAGACGGGGGTTTAGTAGTCTGAAAAGGAGAGCTAAGGCGGCACCTACTTCCGGCCGTTCAAACCTCCTGAGCGACCGTGCGCATCCATAGAGTGTCCACTGTGGATATAGGCGCATGTGCATGAGAGGGAAAAACTATTCACCCGCGCATGCGCATCAGTCTAAACTCGGAGGGAGAGATTGTCATAGCCCCTCTACGTGAGCGAAGCCGGTCTCTGGTAAGCGAGTAGCGCCAAAAGAAGTAGTCCTAAAATATCAGTGTAGTATTCTTTCCTACAGTTCCCGACTCACTTTAAACATAATATTATTACCATGGCGTGTCCAAAGTTAAAGGCAAAGCAATTATTAAAAACGTACTTCCTGCACCAGTATAGCATGCATAGTGTTCAGGTAATAAGGGAAGCCACAAGTAGAGTGGGAAAGGGCTAAAACTACATCCCCCACTGGGGATGTAGGGTTATCAACCATAACATGTGCACCCAGGGAGGATCTTTGACCAACACCTAATTTAAAGGTGATGTGATGTTGTGTGTGAAAACAGAAAAAGGAAAAGAAAAAAGAGAAGGGATAGAAAAGATGTAGGTCCCTCGGCTGAACCGCCGTGCTTTAACTAAACCAACAAAAGAAAGAGGGGGACCGAGGAGCGAATAATGGTCCAGTGTCCATGCTCCTCTAGCATAACTTGAACTACCAAAAAAGGACACTGTTCCAAAGGTAATGTAACGGGGAATGCCCCGTGCCTATTACCAAAAGTCAAACAAAAAGGAAGAGGAGGGAAAGACCTAGGTGTAAATGGGGATCCCCTCATAAAGGAAAAAGCACAAGGCCTTTTCTCCTGTTACCCTCACACAACCCGAAGGATGTCATGCTTCATCATCGGCCATTTGCTCCTCGTCGGGCCCGGCACTGCAATGCCCAACGGGTCCCCCGAAGGGTCACTTTAGCAGAGATCTTTTTTGTGGAAATGCCGGATGGTGCCTGTGGGTGTGTGGGGTATGGGTCCCTAAGAGGGTGAAAAGGTGCGTGCAAGGTAATATAAAATTCAATCCGGAGTTACTAAACCAAAAACCAGGGCGGGGATTATGCCCATATAAAAGGGAATTAGAACCCCTCGGGTACAAGGTTACCCCAACAGGCATAGATGTGCCTGCAGTAGACCAACATGTTTCGCGCCCCTATTGCCACTAGGGTCATTGGCGCTTCGTCAGGATCAAAAGATAGAATATGGTGAAGTGCACGTGAGAAGAATAGTTAAAAACAAATACCCTCATAATCAGTCAGGGCCCGCCAACAACCTGTTTCCCCTACAGGGTGGCTGGATAGTGAAAAAGCTCCTGATGAATACCTAAGGAAGAGAGACAAGATAGAAAACATACAGTATGTGCATCAGTAACAACTTGACGCATCAAAATGTGCCACAATCGTGTGCGCGACCTGTAACAATAAAAGAACACAACACGACACAAATACCCAAAATGTGGGATATACCAGCCATGGCGCTGGTCCCATGTCAACCCCTCCTTCGTGTAGTCCTGATGTGTGCACTCCCTCAAATGCCAAGTACATCTCGTGGCCATTCCAAAAGGACACTCTCCAAATCAATTAAGGGACCGGAGCGTCTGAGTGGTTAACACTACCCTTGACCATAGAGTGTTAGCATACATGACTGGTCATGGTTAAGTTCCTAGTTACAAAAATAATAATAAAAATAGCCAGTTTGCAGCGCTCCCATCCATACATACATAACAAGGCAATAGTTCTCATAAAAAGGAGGGATCTTACCCAACATTATTGGGAGGGACACTCCTATGGCCTAAGGCGATGGACACCCACTCCTTCTCAAACTGTGGAGGGAGCAATGCATGGGAAAAAGGTTAGAAGCTGGGACCATTGCGGTACAGGGGCTGTCCCCAAACCTAGCACAAAATGCTCGGAATGCCCGAGTCTCCCACAATGCCCTCATGACACTTACGGGAATATTGGAAGTGGGCTTCGGAGTACCTGCCCTGTCCATGCGTCCGCCAGGGAAAGAAGTCACCGGGGACAGACGGGGGTTTAGTAGTCTGAAAAGGAGAGCTAAGGCGGCACCTACTTCCGGCCGTTCAAACCTCCTGAGCGACCGTGCGCATCCATAGAGTGTCCACTGTGGATATAGGCGCATGTGCATCAGAGGGAAAAACTATTCACCCGCGCATGCGCATCAGTCTAAACTCGGAGGGAGAGATTGTCATAGCCCCTCTACGTGAGCGAAGCCGGTCTCTGGTAAGCGAGTAGCGCCAAAAGAAGTAGTCCTAAAATATCAGTGTAGTATTCTCTCCTACAGTTCCCGACTCACTTTAAACATAATATTATTACCATGGCGTGTCCAAAGTTAAAGGCAAAGCAATTATTAAAAACATACTTCCTGCACCAGTATAGCATGCATAGTGTTCAGGTAATAAGGGAAGCCACAAGTAGAGTGGGAAAGGGCTAAAACTACATCCCCCACTGGGGATGTAGGGTTATCAACCATAACATGTGCACCCAGGGAGGATCTTTGACCAACACCTAATTTAAAGGTAATGTGATGTTGTGTGTGAAAACAGAAAAAGGAAAAGAAAAAAGAGAAGGGATAGAAAAGATGTAGGTCCCTCGGCTGAACCGCCGTGCTTTAACTAAAGCAACAAAAGAGAGAGGGGGACCGAGGAGCGAATAATGGTCCAGTGTCCATGCTCCTCTAGCATAACTTGAACTACCAAAAAAGGACACTGTTCCAAAGGTAATGTAACGGGGAATGTCCCGTGCCTATTACCAAAAGTCAAACAAAAAGGAAGAGGAGGGAAAGACCTAGGTGTAAATGGGGATCCCCTCATAAAGGAAAAAGCACAAGGCCTTTTCTCCTGTTGCCCTCACACACCCCGAAGGATGTCATGCTTCATCATCGGGCATTTGCTCCTCGTCGGGCCCGGCACTGCAATGCCCAACGGGTCCCCCGAAGGGTCACTTTAGCGGAGAACTTAACACACCTATCCAACTCATTGATCCACTTCAGCAAGACCAACAGCCTGGCCTCTGGCCTAGTCCAAATACATATCACATCATCAATAAACCTCTTCCAGAGGGAGGTATTCTGTTGGAAGGGATTAGATGTGTGATAGATATAATTCTCCTTGAACTGGCTGACATAAATACAGGCGAAGCTGGGTGCAAAAGTCGCCATTATAGAGGTCCAGGATACCTGTAAATATAGCTGGTTCTTGTAGCTAAAGACATTTCTGGTGAGGTCCAACTCTACACACTGCAACACAAAGGATTGTGGTGTGTCGTAAAACCAATGTCGAGCCCCAAGAGCACACGCTGCTGCCACCATCGTGGCATCTTGGGGTATGCTGGTATATAGAGATTTGATGTCTATAGTCACCAGTAACTGGTGCTCAGGATCATAGTCCACTGTGTCCAGGACGTTTAAAATGTCAGTTGTATCCTGGACATATGAGGGTTGAGTTGCAACAGACTCCCTCAGAAAAAAGTTGGCAAACTTGGACAAAGACTCCAGGATTGATTGGATCCCCGATGCTATCGGGTGACCTGGTGGAGGACGCTGTGCCTTGTGAATTTTCTGCAAGATGTAAAATGCCGGTGTCATAGTTTTTGGATTCACAAGGAAATAGACTTCCTTGAGGGTAATACACTTTTTTTCTTTGGCATTTGTTACCATGGCCCAGAGCAGTCAGGCTTATCCCAGAGGCAATGTGTAAAGCATTTGCGCAACACATATACACACCAGTACAACACTAGGCACACCACAAAAAGAGACTCCACACAAGGTTATATAAAAAACCACTGTATTAAATATAAGCCACATAGACCATAAATCCCTTTGTAGTATGCAAAATATGTTAGACCACAGTTATATAAATCACTGCCCCACTAGGCGCTTGTCATGACATCACATAGTTCAGAAATCATTTTGCCATATATGAAACAATTACATTAGCCCATACAGACGTATTCAACAATCCTCTTGCCAGCTAGGCAATTGTCATAAATTTTATGAAAACATCCTTCTTCCCCACTATGGTATGTATTAGGCCTTTCTGAAAACCACACTCGTTCTCATGGGGTTCCTGCCAGGTATGAAACATAAAATTACTTTACCTGCATCTCCTAGCAACAGAAACTGCTACACTGGCTCCAGAAGAAATACATGGAATACGTTTCAATGACCCAAATAGGACATGCAGGGGAGAATAGTGCCCAGATTATCATGCTGTTTATCAGGTTTGTGGCTCTGGTCTCTCCCCTCCTCTGAGCACTGAGCCGAGACCACTGTCGGGCTGCCCAGCAGCTCACGATGATTGCTGCATGCGGCTGGCCGTGGAAGACCGGTGCACAGCACAACTTTCAAGCTAGGAGCCCTTCGGGCGAGCACCCTGCCCCGGTCCTGCTCAGTTATGCTGTCAGATCCTCACAGCAATGGGCCGAGTCCCAGGTTGCCACCCCGATGCGCAGATTCCTGGGCGGTTGCCGGGCAACGCAAGGAACTCCAGGTGAGGCATTGGTTATCAGAGACTGTTGGTGACTCCTCTGTGCCGGCCGTGCCCTGGTTCTTGATTCTCCATAGTTGATGAATGAGCCTGCGCCTCGGGCTTAGGCAATAAAAATCAAAGCGCTCACCATGCGCTTCTATGGGATAGGGACCATGCTTCTTTGGGGGCTAGGCCCCACCCTCTGGAGGTATTGGTGTTGCTCAGCAATGCTGAGCTCCAGCCCGTGGCTTCCTCCGGCTCTCTGTGGTGGTGGCCACATGCACCTGCCGTGAAGGAGGGGGAGAGCACTTTTTTAGCAACCCGCTCTCCCCTCCTGCTGCCCACAACACAGGTCGCAGTACAGCACTCGGCAAGTGCTAGGGTAGATATTTACAGTGCTCACCCATCTTTGTGATGATGAAGCGCTCACCCCATACCTGTGCCTCAAAATAAGCAACACACGCTTACTGAATAAAAGGGGGGACAGGACATCGCTCACCATGCGCTTGCAGAATAGCCTCAAAGAAGTGCTCACTCTGCGTGTTTCTTTAACATAAGAACTTAAAGGGGATGAACAGTCCAGTCCTTCACCTCCAGGAGCAGCAACTGCTGGCCAACCCACCCCTCACACAGCAGGGGCTGCACTCCACACACAAACCCTTGGCGATTCTTCACAAGCAGGATACCACAGCAGAGCAAAAAGTCAGTCCTTTTCCTCCACCATAGACAGAAGCAGCAACTGCAGGCCAACCCACCTCTCACTCACAAAAGGCAGCACTCCTCACACAGTCCTTCCGTTCTTATTCTTGGCAGGTTCCTCTTGTTCCTTGAAGCAATCCCAAGTCCTGGGGTTTTAGGTGTAATACTTATACCCCAAAATGTCTTTGTTCTCTTTGAGGCAAGGGTCTCTGAACCCAGTCCAAACCAGTCCTGTTCTACTTGGTGCAACATGACCACAGGGGGCGGAGACTGCATTGTGCAAACTGAGACACAGCCTATTCTGGTGTAAGCAACACTCCTCCCACCACTCTAAATGCAGTCCAGGTGTCTTCAGCCCTGCGATGAGTCACCAAGGCAAGGTAGGGCACACCTCAACCCCCCCCAGTGACTGTCTAGAGTGAATGCACTTCTCAGCTCCTGTCACTCACACACCAGACACTGAATACACAAACAGCCAGAGGCACACAGAATGGTAATGTAAGAAAATGCTCACTTTCTAAAACAGTAAAATGAAGTTTGGACTCTCCTGTGTTTTGCAAATGGCAATATTGTCCCTATGGAAAGTTACACGTGTAAAGAATTTACAGTGCAACCCCAAAGATAAGCCTATGAGACAGATAGCCTTTCAACAGTGAAAGATGAAATACAGAAGTATTTCACTATCAGGATATGTCACACACTCTAGTACATGTCCTACCTTTCACATGCACTGCACCCTGCCCATGGGGGTACCTTGGGCCTACCTTAGGGGTGCCTTCCGTGTAAGGAAAGGGAAGGTTTGGGCCTGGCAAGTGGGTGCACGTGTCAGGACAACATGGCAGTTTACAACTGTGCATGCAAATACTACAGTGGCAGGTCTGAGATACATTTACAGGGCTACTCATGTGGGTGGCCCAAGCAGCACTACAAACCCACTAGTAGCATTTGATTTACAGACCCTGGCACACACCATGCACTTTACTAGGGATTACCAGTAAATCAAATACGCCAATCATGGATTACCAATCATTGTCACAATTCATACAGAGAGCATATGCACTTTAGCACTGATCAGCAGTGAGAAAGTGCCCAGAATTCTATAGTCAACGAAAACACAAAAGGCGAAAAGTTGCGGGATAAACTTGTCAAAAGAGCCATGTCTAACAGACAGTTTTTCCCATCATTACAGACAATAGAGGCTACACCTATCACATCCCTTGACACACTACTATTTTATCAGCTGTGTGCTATGTGTTGTATACTACATGACACATTCCCTGTGTCACCTCCAGTTCTCCTGGCACTGGAACATATGCTCACAGATACCTCTCCACAAAGAATAATAATACACCTTTATAATATTACGCAGCAAAACTCCCCAGTGACTGTTTCAAAAGCCCTAGAACAATGGAAGACAGATCTTGATTTCGCTATCACAGGTGCTCAATGTGTTTTTTTGCTGCGGTCAACTGGAATATCTATCCTCAAACTACCTTTTGCGACTAATACATTTCAAATTCCTACATCGCACCTATCGCACCACTTTACAGTTTTTCAAGATGGGGTGAATCACAGATTCATGTTGTGCATGCTGGAGAGCCCTGCAGGCTGATTTTCTACACCTTGACTGGCAATGTCCTGAAATAACATCTTTCTGGGTGGAGATATATAACAGTATTCAGGCGATCACTGACCAGGAGCTACGATTCTCTCCTTTAGTGGGCTTGCTAGGATATGTAAAGAGCACTCTACCTGCACACTGCAAATAGCTTTTTGAGACCATGAACATGTGTGACCTTGGTGACTGACTACACTCCAGCAAAAGAAATCAGCCTTAGTGATGTTGAATGTATTAGCGTTACTCACTGCTACCTGAAACACCAATCACTTGTGAATACTCAGCATGATTCTACAGGATAAACTGCTGGGTGTGTGCTAACAGTCTGCTTATGCTCCTTTTAGCCAAATGTAGAGAGGCCATGAACTTGGGTAGACGCCCAGTTGCCACTATAGCAGCCTGGTTGCTCAATGTTACTTATTGTCAAGAACAATTGTCAAATTATTGGGAACTTATACCCCTCAGAACCAGACCTAAAGATATCTGGGGGCCATTCACTACTTGGCTTCGACAGCAGAGTTCTGCCTCATTCTCAGTGCCAACACCAAAAACACCATAAATGATGTATCCTGATTGTGAACTATCACAATCATAACACACCAGCCAAAATATCGGCATGACCAAGATACCTCATTGGTATTGAGCCACACAATATGGCCTGTGAATGACACAATTAATTTTTTAATGCCTTGTGGAATATATAGTGTGGAATTGCTACAGAAATGTCTGATAGCACATAGGATCTATTTTCACTGCATAGCCATGTGATGATGCCCAATTGTATTTGTATCGGGCCCCCTCCTTACCCCCTCTAATGTATTTTTTTCACATTTGTTTCCCCTTTCCCCTCCTAATCTCGTTGTGATTTTTTGTTGTGTGTAGGAACGCTGCATTGTTTACTGTGTTTGTACTCAACATGCCAATTAACAATTGTTTTTTTTTACTTTGAGTTGGTGGTAAAGAGCAAATGTTTTGCAACTGCCCTTGGTACAAAGGTAATACCTTTCCCCAGCTCCTCATGATTTATCACTCAAATATCAGCTTATCATTTTTTGAGGAAATCCAAAGAATTTTCTTCAAACATCAGCTTATTAATTTTCAAAATACACACATTTTCATCTCAAATATTCACTTTTTAATTTTGGTACACATATGTTAATTCAACCAAAAGCTCCTAATTTCTGGGCTGTACACAGGAGAGCTACTTACGGTTAGCAAGAGAGTTACCAGTAGCTCATGAGTTACTCGTTGGAGAAGCCTGTCCTGCAATAGAACATAAACAGTAGCATGAGCAGTTACTCATGTTCGGCATATGTGCTCTTTCAGTTGGATTTTTTTTCCTTCTTAATTATACGAGCGGAATTAATTCTATAATTATCAGTAATCCCACATCAAAGAGTAACCCGGAATTTCCGAAATTATTAGGATTACTCCAACGTAATTGAAATTTCACCCAGGCCTAATTTTCACTGGACTGCTTTGAATGGACTGGAGTCTTTATTGGAACAGCCTCAAAAGCGAAGCCTTTCGTTTTCAATATCTGAAGCTACGTCAACATCTCCTAAACAATTTGCATGAAATATATACCTTATCTTTGAATTAACTTATTTTTCTCTTCTCATTTTCTTTTTAGCATTGGGCTGCACCTTGTATAATTGTCCTTACACTTTCAATTACCTAAGTTCAGTTACATCTGGCTTAACTGCACGGTTATCTTCAAGGCCTATTGTTTTCAATGTAAAAAGAGTGGATTTATGGTCAACCATTTTCAGCTATTGGATTGTCTTTGCCAATCACTTTTTGGATCAACCCAGAGAAGTGTACATCTCCCATACTATGCTATTGGGTGTTTGGTGCATCAGTCACCTCCTAGGAAGTTTTCAATTACAATGCATGAGGGATTATTTTACATCTGAAAAGTATTTTTAGACATTACACTTTTTGCCACATCCAATTCTCCATCCTGTACATTGATTCTTTACAGAAAGCAATCATTCTTCTTTCTACTGCTGCAGGCATTTTTTATGCATTGTCAGGACTTGATTCCTTAATAACTACCTCACTAGCTTTCCTTCTTTACACATTGTCATGGCCTGACCCTAAAATGGCCATCATGAAATCTTGCAAATCCACCCGTTATTATGTTATTGCTTTTATGCATATGAATGCTTCTTTACACCACTGGAAACTGACCATTTCTTTTTATTTTGCGCTTCAGGATTGGAGTGTTTTTTTCATATTTTAGATTGGAAGCTCTTATGCCTTCATTGTCACAGAGCTAACTAGTTCTTGGTTTCAACCATTCGCTCATGCAGCTGCTGCTTCATGGTGCCCTGTGTGTGTAGGTTTCAACCACTGGGGATGCCAATTAGAACATTACTCCCCTCCAACAACTCTCCTTCCCTGTTCCTGTGCCAACACGTGGGACTACATATTGAATAAGTGACTAACCTAACGAGCATGACTCACTGACTTGGCAACCAGGTTTACTTCAGCCATTGTCCCATGTAGCTGGAAATTCGGCTTGGCCAGTCATAATTTAATATCAAAAGAAGAAGGAGAAAAGAGAAGTATCTAGTTGCATATATCTCAAGAGAAAAAGATTCTTCGTAGTATGTACTAACCTCCTGCGGGGTGTAAAAAAGTGCCAGGCCTTTTTGCATAACCTTCACGTATCAGGGATGTCTGTTGGTGGCAAGCTTTATCATAGGGTTTCTCCCATTCTGCTACGGAATGGGGAGCAGTACTACCTGCGCATTATGCGGGAGTACTGAATGGTATGCTCTAGATGGTGATGGTAATACTGTACCGCCTTCAGTGCCATGTGCACTCGTACAACTGTTTTAAATTTGCACCCAAAAAATCCTCCCACTCCTGTTCTAAGTAATTGGTCTTCCTTGTTTTACATTTTCTTTTGTAGTGTTGAGATTTGTACAGTACTGAATTACTAATGGTATTTGTGACACCTTGGGCGACGCTATGTCATGAGCTATGAGAAGCACGCGGTGCATGCCTTGTTTATTAAAGAAATAGCCCATGTGTAGATCAAATTGTCCTGTCTCCCTGGAATCGAGTGCAGTCTTCCTTTCATCAACTTCAGATACCCGAAGCCAGTGCTTGCTTTCCCATTGGGGGTCACCTGAGGTTGCTGTTGCAAATGTGAAGGGATGCCTGCTGTGCCATTCAGCATTCACAACTTTTCTCATTGACCCTTATGCCAATTCCTGTCCCATTAACTTTAATGAGGCAGGTGGTTTGCACTTTCTTACGAACTGTTGCTTTGCACTGTTTTGCATTGCTGGCTGTTTAGCACACAATGCAAAATTTGCACTGAACAAGGTCTCTTTGTTCATGGACAAACTACTAAAGGGCCTTGTTTTATAGTATGGTTTTGTTGCACATGGGCTATGTTGTTGCAACGATTGCACCTACTGCACGGTGGCGATTTTTGCTAACTTTTCATTTTTTTTTATATCGACAGCACATCACAAAACACAATTTTTTAATTTGCAATTGATATTATATTCTTGCAAAAGGAATGACAGTGCAAGCAGTGGCGGCTGCTGTCAGCGAAAAGTGGTGGGCTGTGCGGGTGTGGATAGTAACAAAAAAACATATATATAACTTACCTGCCGCCTCAGTGTTCTTCTACTCCTATTCTGCTGCAGTCTCCCGGTCTCCCCTGTTGCCTTTTTTTTTTTTTTTTTAAATTTTATTGAGATCAGGACAGAAGACCGGGACAACAAGTAATAATTTGAGTAACAAACAATAAAACAAATTAGTCAAATCAGTCAGACACATCAAAGAAGGGCATATACAAACAAATCGGCAATCCTACCAGCTTTGTCCGAGTCGACCCGATTACATACAGATTTGTGTTCATCAGTCTTTACATAGAGTTGAGGCGCCCCAAATTCTGTTAATTTTTTGAAGAAATTTGTGACCTCTGATCTTAGCCAGAGAAGTTTCCATGGTATGAATTTCTTTAACAAGGAGCCACCACTCCATCACGTGTGGTGGATTATTTGAGATCCATGTCCTAGCAATAGTGAGTCTGGCACAACCGATTAAAATATTGATAAGGTCAGTTTGTGAATCTACAGATGAATAATTCAACAGGGGAGTGCCGAGCAGTACGTTAGTCAAACTTATTGTAATTGGTTGTGACAGAATCTGCGTGATACCCTGGCTAACTTTAGACCAGAATTCAGTGAGTCGGGGACACGTGAACATCATATGTTCGAGATTGGCAGCTAGTAGGTCGCATTTGGGACACCTAGTCCATTCGCTGTTGGGACGATTACTGGACCATTTGGAAATTTTTTCGGGAGTATAGTATAACTGAAATATCGTTTTATATTGTTGTAGTCGCAAGCTGGAAGACTGAACCGAGCGGTTAAAACTACTTAACGAAGATGATATCTGATTAGCAGATATATTCAAACCCAAGCGGGAACTCCATTTATCCGCGATATTCCCACAGTCGTCCAATTTAAGCGAGGTAAAAACTTTATAGCCAAGACTAATGAGTGATCTAACTTTATTAGGATAGAAGCAGTTCCAAATATCTGAATCTGCAATATTTAGTAACTTTATTTTACGTATTAAGTAATCGTGTATCTGAATGTATTTGAACTGTGCAGTTAAAGGTAATTTAAAGATAATTCTTAGTGCCTCGAAGGCCAGTAGTCCATCATTACCGTAAAGGTCCCCAAGTGTTTCGATTCCAGCGACTTTCCACTTATAAAATATACCATCATGGAATATCTCCGGGAGACCAGGGTTGGCCCATAGAGGTAATTGAGGATGAAACAAGGACGTATTGCATTTGGCCAGGATAAGTTGCCATATTTTGACAGTGTCTCTGACAGTCTTGAATTTTACCCGTTTAAAATAGTTTGGGTCGCTAGTTTTGGCTAAAAACATATTAGAATCCTCGCCTAAAGCAAATTGGTAGCAATAAAACGCTTGCTTATCGCGAATCAGCAGGCTGCGAAGACGACTCAGGAAGGCCGAGAAATAGTATAATCTAAAGTCGGGGAAGGTCAAACCACCTTGATTAAGAGGTAGTTTGAGAAGATTAATTGACCTGCGAGCCTTCTTATATCCCCAGATATAGCTGCTGAAAATCCCATCCAGTCGTTTGAAGAATGTGTTATTAACGAGGAGAGGTATGGACCTAAATAAGTATAAAAATTTAGGTAGTATATTCATTTTAATTAGATCAATCCTACCGACCATACTTAAGGGAACCTTATGCCACTTTTTTAGAGTTGTAACGGTTTCTTTGAGAAGATATAATTGAGTTTAATTATCTCATTAGTATCAGAAGAGATTTTAATGCCAAGATAAGTGGCTGTTCTACAGGTACCAGCTATCTGAGTCGGAGGTGTATGATTCAGAATGACTTGTGTTTTATGTGAGTTAAGTTTATAACCGGAAACTAAGCCGAATTTGTTAGCCTCCTCGGTGATTCCCAGTATAGCTGTCGGTATATTAGTTGAGTAGACCGCGATATCATCGGCATACGCCGTAATTTTTAGCCGTTTCTGACCATGTATGAAGGGAGTATTATTGGGATTAGCTTGTAGGGCGACGAGGAAAGGTTCCAACGATAACGCAAATAGCATGGGTGATAGTGGACACCCTTGCCGGGTGCCACGAAATATTGAGAAGCTAGCGGAAGTTAGCCCAGCATAACAGAGCCTAGCTGTAGGGTAATCATATAGAGCCTGAAGCCATTTGAGAAATTGACCATGGAAACCCATAGTGATCAGCGTTGACCAGAGAAATTCCCACCCCACTCGATCAAAAGCCTTTTCAGCATCCAAAAGAATCATACCGAGTGGGGTGGGTCCGGACCTGGCCACGTCGAATGCAGTAATAGCCATATTGATATGAGCGGTAGTATCCCTTCCCATAACGAAACCGTGTTGAGAAGGGGATACCAAATGAGGGATAAGTGGAGCTAGTCGAATAGCAAGTACCTTGGCAAAAATCTTAGCATCTGTATTAATAAGTGAAATGGGTCGATAAGACCCACATAGATCCCCAGGTTTACCCTTTTTTAGAAAAAAAACAATCCTGGTAGTGTTCCAGGATTTAGGAGCCTTCCCGGTTATCCCAACATTACTGATCACTTCAGTAAGTAATGGCAGGATTTCCTCCGAGCATTTTTTATAGATATCTAGTGGAATGGTATCTTCACCAGCAGCTTTACCTAAGGGTAGTGTAGCAATCGCTTTTCTAATCTCTTGCTCTGTAATATTTTCAGAGAGCAGGGCCGTGTTTACGATCTGTTTGCCTTTAATTACGTTAGTATCCAGATATTCTTGGATCTTACTCGAATCAGGCTGCTCCTCTGGAGTATATAGTGCACTATAGAAAGCTACGAATTGCTGGAGAATCTGCTCGGGTTGAGTATAAACCATGTTGTTTGGACCCTTAATTTCTTTTATAGATGTTTTAGATTTATCATCAGCAATTTTGTATGCTAAAATTTTGCCAATCTTATCCCCACTCTCATATTGAGATAAGTGAAATTTTTGTAGACTGTTCATATTTTTCTCCATAAGTCTAGTTTTGATGTTGAGCTTAGAGCTGGCTAACTTTTGACATATGTCAGATACGTTTGATACGCCCTGAGTCAGAGCCTGAGACAACTGTTTTTCAAGCATAGTTATGGTGTTACTCATAGCAGCCCAGCCACGTCTATGTAGGGAATTCTGATTAAGAACGAACTGCTGTGTGAACCCGCGTATGCTAGCTTTAACCGTGTCCCAAACTATACTAGGAGAAGCTGAATTTGTATTTATTGCAATAAATTCGCCTAAGTGTGCTTTTAGCTGTGTTATATAATCTGTGTTGGACAGTAAGTGTCTGGGAAATGTAAATGTCCTGGGTTTCCGGCTGGTCTGTGGTATACTAAATGTTAATATAATTGGGTTGTGGTCCGAGGCCACTCTTGGACACAGCTCCATGGAGCTGTTCTTTATAATATTATCTGATGCCCAAGCCATGTCAATTCTTGAGCAGAGTTGGTGGGGTGCAGAGTAATAAGTAAAACCGGCAGTGGAGGGATATAATGTTCGCCAGACATCTTTTAGATTGTGGATACGTCCGAGTTCAAGAAGAGCGGCTCGGGAGCGGCGCATCCTCTGAAATGCTCGATGTCGAGTAGTATCAATATTGTAATCCATAATGAGGTTGAAATCCCCCATTATAATAAGTTCTCCACTGCTGTCCAAGAGTTCAATATTTAACCTATCTATAATAGATGGGTCGTCAATATTCAAACCATAAAATAAGCAGAAAGTAAAAATATTATCATCCCAAAGTATTTGAGCAATAGCCCAACGGCCGGCTTTATCCACCTTAGTTTTGGTTAGGAATATATTTAATCTTTTCTGTGTGAGAATAGCAACGCCTCTAGTTGGAATACTGCATTCTGAACACACAATCACATCATATCCTAGCTGCCCCAAAAGTTTGCGGTCTTTATAGGTGATGTGTGTTTCAGTAAGCAAGGCTATCTGGGGCTTATACAGGTTGAGCTCTTCAGAAACAAGCCGTCTCTTATTCCTGCCATTGAGTCCTGCAACATTCCAGGCCAGACATCTGAGTCTGTGTGTCATTTCAACATGTTTAGACTTTTTGCCCGTTTTTGATTTTGATTTTTCATACTGTAATACAAAAAAAAATTATAATAACAGAATACCTTCCCCTCCAACCTGATTATTTTAACATTTTTATCCCCCCCAAACCCACCCCGAAAGAACCACCCTCGGAGGTTCAGGATGAACCCCCTATCCCAAAGAGGAGGAAAACCTCTTATACCCAGCTGCCGGTGGCTGGGCAGCGCAAAAGAGTAGCAGCAGAGGTGGTCAGCCTGCTAGACAGATATTGGATCTTTCTTTATTTAACTATAAAGTTAGTATAGTGTGGTTGTGTGAATATATGAATATGTGAGTGTCCCTATCACCCATTTTTTTTTTTTATTTTTTTTTTTACCCCCCCCTAATTTGTTGCCGAGCTATCCGCTTTTCCCCACTCTACCCTCTTTCCCCTTCTTCCCTTCCTTCTCTTTTCCTTTCCTTTCTTTTGTCCCTCCTTTTTTCCCCTTCCCTTCCCCTTCCTGTTAGCCCTGTGTAGATGTGTAGATATGAAGGTGATATTTTAGGCCAGCGCTAGATGTTGGAAGTCAGGCTTTTTTTTTTTTTTCCCCTTTTTTCCCTGACTACATCATAAGATAATAAAGTATAGATCTCGCTTTTCTCTAAGGTTTTAGTTTGGATAGAGCCTGCTCTGCCTCTTTCTCGTCTGTAAATGTATATGTCCGCCAACCATGGATGACTTTTAAGCGAGCTGGTTCTTGCAAGTAGACCTGGCCACCCAGAGCCTTTAATGGGTCAATGAGCTGACGTAGCCTCCAGCGTCTGTCCATAGTGCTTTTGCTGAGATCTGATCTTACGAAGAAGGTGATAGAATCAATTGTAACAGGTGAATTAGGCCTAGCTTTAAGTGCAACAGCCTGTCTAAGGAGGAAATTCACAAAAAAAATCAGAAAGGGACGAGGAAATCTGTTTGCCTTATTTACTGTAAATAGGGGAAGTCTGTGAACTCTCTGAAGCTGGGAGTCCCAATCCCAGTCAGAGAGGTCCGGGAAAGCTTTCTGAAAAAGTGATACCATATATGCCCTAGGGTCAGCCCCTTCCGAGCCTTCAGGTATACCAAAAAGTCTGAGGTTAAGGCGTCTTTGTATATTTTCCATGTCTTCCATCTTGTCCTGTAGCTTTCCGATCTGTTCTTGATACTTGTTAACCACACTCTGATTACAGGCAGCAGTCTCTTCCACGCTCGAAACCCTTTGCTGGAGGGATTCTATGTCCTGAACCACCCCTCCCACTTTAATATTCAGATCCTGAATGGAGTGCTGTATCTTGATGTTATCCTCTCTTAGTTGGAGAAACTGTGATTGTGTTTCCTTATGCTGGTCAGACAGAGTCTGCAAAATGATATTGAGGGGAGAACTTTGTTTTCCCATTCTGTCAAGATCGAGATCGGGGGGGGGTGAAAGGTTTGTATGATCAGAGGAAGGGGCATCTGTAGCAGTAAGAGGCAGGGTTTGCTTAGAAGTAGTGGCTTTGTTTTTAGACTTTTTCTCCTGAGTGTGAGTAGCATTCAAAAAGCTTAAGTCGTTTAGTAAGTTAGAGACAGGTGGACATGATTCAATTGGTAAAGGAGCTGGAGGAGAGAGAGTAGATGCTGATAGGTCCACTTGAACTGAAGATTGAGTCAGGGACGTTTCTTTTGTTTGGTCTTCCAACATAGAACTAACACCGGACAGGCGCAGAGCCATCTTCCTGACATTTCCATTGGCTTGGATCCATTTACGGAGAGGGCTGTTCTCAGCTATGGGTTTTCCTTGTAGTGGCAGATTAGTATGGCCAGTTTTGAGGGCGGCTGAGGATTTGCCTATTTTTAGCTTATTTTTGGCCTTAAACCTCCCCTTTTTCCGTGTAGTTTTCCTTGCAGAATCTGTCAGCGAATTGAGGGAGATTTCAGATTCTTCATCGGACTCTGCAGCGTTGTCATGGCGAAAATCTAAGTCTAAGTTGCCTGGTTCAAGAGGGGTCTCTTCCAATCCTCCCAGTCCTCCACTCGGGGCAACGGAAGTAAGCAAAGGAAGCTCCGGAGGTTCATTGATCGGAGGTGAGGCTTCCAAAGTGGTCGAAGAGGGGAGAATTGTGTTTGCACTTCCAGGAGTCGTAACCTCACTAGGGATCCTAGTTTGGAGAAGAGAAGGCTCAGCGTTTTTGCAAGACACCAGTAAGACACAGCGGCATGGCTGAAGGTGAAGAGGGCAGGAGCGTACCCCCAGGGGCAACAGAGGGATGCCCTAGATCCATGTTTTTCCCCGGAGAGCCACTGTTGCGAAGGGGAGGCAATCCTGACCCCTCTTCACCACACGAAGAGACAGTAGGAGCAGCCAGAAGGGAAGGGCGGATCAAGGGCTTACCCGTGTTAAATGTATTGGGTGTATCCATCGGGGGTTGATCTCGTCCGCTGCCTGTGTCAGTAACAGCTCCGGGCCCATCTGTAGACGAAATATGACTTGCGCGTGAGATGGAGACCGGTGCTCGCCCAACCTGGTGAGACATATTTCGCCCAGTGCGAGCGCCTCGTGTCACCGACTTAGGGGCCATGAAGGAGCAATATGTGTGTTTGTCCGTCCCCTAAAGAATGAGGAAGGAGTGCCGGAAAGATAGGCAGCAAGAGTCTGGAGCTGTGGAGGAGGCAGGCCTCCGATAACCTAAGCACAGTAGGGAGAGCGAGACTAGCTACCCCCAGCAGGCGCCGGAGTGCCTTGTAGAATAGAAGCATCAATCCGCGATTCAGCAGTTCAACATGTACCCTCCAGATGGGTACAATATCGATACCACCAAACTGCAGGGTTATTGAAGTAAAAAAAAAACAAAGCTCGAGAAACAGCCCGCCTCTCGTGTCACCTGGACGCTCCCTCTGGACAATGGTTGTAGTCAGGAAGCAGTTCTCCTCCGTGTGCCGTATCAGTCAGGAAGAGAGCGTAAACGAGGATCTCCGACCAGAACTCTTAATAGAGCGCAACTCCCGTTCCAACTGGGGATGATCCGACTGAGGGAAAAATCAAAGACCGGTGCGAGCTCTCGCACACCTCAGCCGCGGATCCAGGCACTCTGCCCTGGGAGGAGCCGGTAGACTGCAGCCGCTGTGGGAGGTGGAACCAGAGCCGCGAGCGGACTCGTTACTGTTGTACGTTGCGTTGCTTCGCTGTGCTCTTCGCCCCCGATTCAGCAGGTACGTCGCGTCCTGACCACAAAGCCGAGTTTGGACCGAGTAGGTGTAGGGAGCACTATCGTTTTTTTAGAGTTTCCAGTTTTCGGTGTTCGGGTTTTCTTCGTAGATCCGCATTTTCAGCAGAGGTATTAGCAGAGACCTCCCGCTGCAGCGACTCCGTGGCGAGTCAGCCCGCCATCTTGACTCCGAAACATGGTCTCCCCTGTTGCCATTCCAGACGTTGGTCTCATACTGGCAATACTATTGCCCAGCATGAGAGAAGCACCAGGATTGGTCTGAACGGGCTGGTTTTGCGCTCCCACAGTGTCTGGGAGCCTGTGCCTGGTGATCTCCATCCGGCTCTGCAACATGGACATGCGTACTTTGATTTCTCCAGACTCCAACCCGAGCTGTTTGGCCATTCTTTGACAACCAGTCAAACCGACATGAGCACTTGCACTGCCCACCACTCCTCCTCCATGCTTACCTCTAGTATCAGGATGGCCCTGCCCCCAATGCTCGGCTCCGGCTCCGTGATTAGAAAATAAAATTAACATAAACCTGTTTTATTGTCGTTTGACTTTTCATTTTTCATCTGCTGGCTCCAGCTTTGGGGAGACGCTCCTCATAAGCGAGGAGCCGCCGCTGACAAGCACTCATACATTTTGCTCTATGACTTCGTTTCAGAGGCACCACTTTTTTTGCGTTTAGTTTTCCGAGTTGATATTTGTAAAGCCGTTTGCAAATACAAGGTCGTTAGCGTATTGTTCTGGGCATGATGCTTGATATTGTCACGTTTATTAATACTTTTTTATCTGAACAAATAATGCTTTGCTGCATGGATCTACTTTACTTATTGATCCAAAAAAAAAACGCTCACTTCCCCTCCCTCTTTCCAAGAAATCAATGGAAAAGCACCATCAGCAGAGTCAGATTCTTTGGTATCCCTAATGAAAATAAATCAGAGCATCGTGAAAGCATGTAAATGTAAAATTCAATTATCGAGAAGTGTAAAAGTGACATTAACTGCTGCAAATCAGCCATCCCCCCCCCCTAGATATAATCTTAAAAGCATGGCTCGAGCATGCTTAAATCATAACCAGATTTGACACACTGGAGACCAACTTATATCACTAACATTTTTTTTTTTTTACAGATTTCAGGTTATGTGCGTCCTTGGAATACCAGGCATCTTGATGTAAAGAAAAGAGAGGCTTCGAGTTATGTCATAAGAATGCTAGCTGGAGTGCTTGGAACAACTTTCTATATTTCTGAAATACAATACATTTGAGAGGTTTTTTGTTTTTTTAAATATATACTCACTTAAGTAACATAGAACACTGAGGCTACCCATAGGGCCTCAGCCTCACAACCAGACTCGTCATTTACAAAAGAATAAGCACCGTGTTTACTTGTAAAGCGCATATTATGGATTTAATTCAGTAGAAGAGAGTATGTAAAACGCAGAGCCTATCACGTCAAGAAGTTAAGCCGGTGATGTAACAAGACTCTCATGTAAACAAGAATAATGGTAGTATCGTAGTTCGTATTGAAATACCGCCACACCTGGGGTCCAGATGGGCCCCCACAGCCATGGAAAGTAAACACCCTTCCAAGCGAGAAAACCCAACATCATGCACCCTAGGCATTTATGGTATTTACATTTCCAAATGCTTTTCTACTATGTGTCGTGTTCTCATATACTTTTCATCAGCATAGTTAAATATTCTCTATTCCTAGCCCTGATTACTAAACTGCAAACCAATTCATATGGCAAAGTCGAACGAAGGTAGGTGAAGGGGATGCCACCTAGGAAGAACCAATATAACAAAAAAAGTTAGATCACCATTTGTTTGAACTCTCGTTTGGCACATGAAATCATTTGTGATCCACCTCGGGACAGATTCTTGTAAACCCGTCTTAATTCCAAGAGCACTATTCTCAAAGCTGCACTCGATTGTGAACTTAAGTTTGTGACCAAATATACCGTCTTTATGCCTGGCACAACCCCACAAAGGGTTTCCTGGCAGACGTACATATACTTACTACTGAAGATTTCTCCGCCTTGCGTGCGTGATGATCTACAGAAGTAAATCCCACACACGGATTCGGGCGTTCGAAGGCCTAAAAACATGTGGGCAGATTTACAATAAACTAGTGCAGTGCAGCAAGTCATTTAGGGGCTCATTTACAAGCGCCTTGCACCATTTTTGCGTCATTTTTAACATGGGAAAAGTGACATATGGGTGGCGTAAGGGGCTTGTAAATAAGCCCCTTAGTTTGGAAGCACAGGGATGCGACATATTTACAACAATATGTCACATCTCTGTGCTTCCCCTGCACCATTGTGCAAGGATGCCTGTGTCACGGGGATGATTGTTTATGTGCAGGAAGGGTTTCCTTCCTGCACATAAACAATCCTTTAAATAAATGACGTTTATTGGAAAACACCATTTCTGATTGTTTATGTGCAGTGTTTATGTTTATGTGTCATTAGAGGTTATTTTCTCGTTTTATGTGTGCTGCGGAATGAAGCACGCATAGAAAGAGGGCAACAACAAGGAGAAATGAGTAAATTTCTCCTTCTTGCGTCTCCCTAAGCCTCCCCTTGGAGGTGTAGCATTCAGGCTCATTTCCAGATTTATGATTTCTTGTAAATCTGGAAATGTGTCTGGTTCCATGGGTGTTGCATGGGGACACCCACGGAATGCCCCTTTCCTGCAAAGTGCTGTGTGTGAAGGGGACGTATTTACAAGGACAGAAAAAGCCACACAGGGTAGCTTTTCCTGTCCTTGTAAAATATATGGCAGAAAAACGTGCTGCCGGTGCTTCACAAAAAGTGATGCACTGACAGCGCAAGGGGCTTGTAAATATCCCCCATGTTGTTTTGTGGGGATTTCCAAACTGCTCTCTGACCTCTTCCCACCCTGAAAATGCTCATAAATTTGTTCCGGTCAAGGGCACTCATAAGGGCAAATACTAGTCAGGATGGGAGGGGCAACGGATCACACCCATAATTGCTGGGAGTGGAGAGTGAAAGATTACTCTAATAGGAAATATTACTCCTTAAGACCTGCGCCTGGCACAGCTTCACAGGTGTTCTTCTGGGAATGTTAGTGAATATAAAAAAGTTGTAAAAGTATGTACAGGTGAAGATGTAAATCTCCGCACTGCACTGTACTTTCATGCCACTGTTTTATGAGTGGGCTTTAAGTGCTTATGAAGAGGACTAGGAAGAGCAAACAATAGTTGGTGAAAGCACAACAGGACGATAGCTAGTTAAATCCACTGACTCTAAGTAGCTGTCGTCACTTTCTGACCCAACAACTATCCACAAAGGAGGCAAAGAATTAATACAGACATAGTTCCTCTAAAAATAAGGGATATCTAAAAGATGAAGAAACGAACAGGTCCTGTTCCACACAGAAAACAAAAAAGTATTTGGAGCCAAATTCAGATATGGATAAAACACTGTTTTGTCCAGACAAAAGTGTCAGACCCGATCATGGTCAAGGAAGCCACCCTGGCTGAAGTCGCCACGTGGATGACGAACAGCTGTCTAAAATTGAATGTGAACAAAACTGAAATCCTGCTATTAGGAAATAATCCTTCGATTTCGATGTCTTCCTGGTGTCCGGCATCCTTGTGCGAACTGCTGGATCCCAAAAAGAAAGTGAAGAACTTAGGAATCTGGTTTGGTACCCGCGAAAGAGAATACAAGAGAAAGCAGGGTCATTAACTACAGCCAAATTTGGGGGGGGGGGGGAATACTTCCAGCAATGTAGTGTCAAATTGGGTGGCGGTGGGCTAATACTCCCAGAAATGTAGAGCCAATTTGGAAGTGGGGACTAATGCTCCCAGCAATGCAGAGCCAATGTGAGTCTTGGGACAAATACCCTCAGCAATGTTGAGCCAATTTGGGGGCAAATACCCCCAGCAATGTTGAGCCAATTTGGGTCTAGGGTAGCAAATACCCCCAGCAATGTTGAGCCAGATTGGTCTTGGGGGGCTAACACCCCCTGCAATGTTTACCCAAATTGGGGGTTGGAGGTGAAATACCCCAGCATGCTGAGCCAATTTGGTGGTTGAGGGCTAACACCCCCAGCAATGTAGATCCAATTTGAGGGTTAGGGGCAAATACCCCCAACAATGTTGAGCCAATTTGGGGCTTGGTGGGCAAATACCTCCAGCAATGCTGAGACATTGCTGGGGGTATTAGCCCCCAACCCCCAGATTGTTTGCCCAGTTTGGGGGTTGGGGCAAATGCCCCCAGCACTGTTGAGCGAATTTGGGGCTTGGGTGGCAAATACCCCCAGCAATGTTGAGTCAATTTGGGGTTTGGGGGCAAATACCCCAGCAATGCTAGGCCATAATGGGGGTTGGGGGGCACACACCCTCAACAATGTTTACTCAATTTGGGGGTTGGGGGCACATATCTCCAACCCTGTCGAGCCAATTTGGGGCTTGGGGGCAAATACCCCCGGCAATGTTGAGCCACATTGGGGGTTTAGGGGCAAATACCCCCAGCAATGTTGAGCCAATTTGGGGATTTGGGGACTAACACCCCTAGCAATGTTTACCCTATTTGGGGGTTGGGGGCAAATGCCCCCAGCAATGTTGAGACAATTTGGGACTTGGGGGCAAATACCCACAGCAATGTTGAACCAATTTGGGGGTTTGGTGGCAAATACCCCCAGCAATGTAGGGAAAATATGGGGGTTGGGGAGCTAATACTCCCAGTAGTTTGTCCTTGAATAATGTAACTGGTGCTCATGCTAAGTGCCTCAATATTGCTGGGTGGAGTACAAGCTGCAGAAAACAGCAGAAAAGAAAAGCCTACGGTTAAATGGCAGGAAATGTATTTCCACACTGTGGCAGCAAATGTAAGTGTCAACTACAAGGAATGGGCAGAATGGAGATGTTGGTGCAAAACCAACAAAGCCTCATCATCTAGTAAATGGTTCCTTAAAAACCTTTGGAATACTCATGTGCTACTGTGCAAAGATGACAGACCAGCCACCCACAGCAGCTCAAGAACTGTCTGTATTGATGAGACAGTGGTCTTCCTGCATATTACAAACATATGCAGCATGCTTCTCCTAAACTGTTGTACTTTGCCACAGTTGCACTATTTTTAATTTTTTAAAATAAAAAAAAATAACATTACTTGTACCCCATGGACCATGTGCAATCCACTTACATCACATATTACACATGAAAAGCAGTTTTAATCAGAAATCTATTTTGAGGACACAGAAATATGAAAAAACAATTGGAAAATTCTTTATTCAGCAAGACTATATTTGGAACAGTGATGCAAAAAAGGCCAATGGCCAGTCCAATAAAAGTCAATGGCTTTGAGGGCCACAAATATCATGCCCTTTACTGTTTGCCTGCACTTCTCCTACAAAGGGTACTCCTCCCCTGGGAGTGGCATCTAGCGGGCATGCCAGGCACCAAAGGGCCAAAACCAAGGGACACTGGTTTGGGTTTGGGGAGTGATGGAATCAGGAGGAGGGTGTGCGTCCACTGCACTGGTAGGGTCAGATTGAGGAGGTGGTGGGCCCCCTGTAGTGGTTGACTCAGATTGAGGACGTGCAGCTGTAGTGGAAGGGGTACATAAAGGGGGGAATGTTCTCGGCTTCACTAATTTGGGCATTTTAAAATCTTTGATGATGTGGACAGGAATAGGGAGGGATTTAGTATTTTTACTAGTGAGTTTTTTAGGCTGGGCTGGGAAAGTATGGGTTACTGGGGGAGATTTGTTTTTGGGAGACCTGATTTTCTAGTTGGGGCTGATTTGGGGCTTTGTTTCTTCTCAGGGGGGACGGCAGATGTAGATATCTGGGCCAGGGGGTAATGTTATGCTTCTTGTGTGATGGTGGGGAAGTTTTTGGTTGGGAGGAATTCAATGGGAACAAGGTGGGGTGCCTGGGCTAAGGGGGGAACAGGAGAGGCAGGGGTAGGGGGTGTGGAGGCAGAGGGGTCTCAGGTCTGCAGAGTGTCTGTGCATCCATGTGTGTTGTCTGGTGGTATGTCTGTGGGGGTGGGGGTGCTGTCTGTCTCCCGAGTTTGCATGCAGGTGGGTGTGTCCTTATGTCTGTGTGTTTGTATGCCTATTGAGGCTGTTGAGGTGAGTGCATGAGTATGTTTACGTGTGCTTGGGTCAGGGAGGGTAGTTGGCTTTGCGACTCATGTACTTTGAATCTTAATGCTTTGTTGACATACTGGACTATGGGGAATGTTTATCAAAGAGTTGCACTGTGCCTGCATGACAGAAGGCAGTGCAATTCCTTAATTCATATTTAGAAAGCCATGCAAGGGGGCAATTTGCACCTCCTGTGTGGCTTTATGAAGAAATGTAATGCAAAGCAGTGGTTTGCACTGCGTTACATTACATTTAGAGCAAGTAGACGATCCATGGGTGTAGCCTGGCAGTTCCCATGTGTCCAACCATGGATATGACATGATTCCAGATTGACAAAGGTTTGCAAACCTGGGATTGGTTCAAATTGGTATGGCTCCTAGAGGATAGTTTAACAAGGAGAAAAATCTATTTGTTTCCTTCTCATTATTTCCTCTTTGGATTGCTATTGTCCAGCAAGGTGCACATAAACTATCCTGCCTGTAACGCAGTCACTCTTGCATCATAGTGCAAAGGTTCCTGCATTGGTGCTACACAGCATACACTGTGCCTGCACTGGGGAGAGCAGAGGTGCACCATATCATCCCAGATATTCCCCTTTCTGTTTCACACAATGTAGCGCAGCAACTTTACTTACTGCCTGATACTGTATGAAACATTAGTAAAAATGCCACTTTGTTTTAAAAGCTAATGATGTAGCCCTTTGACAGCAGCATAGTTCACACATAAACAGTCAAAATTGGCCATGGTCAGCCTGGGAACCAAAAGCAGCCCTAAACAAATGTTCAAACCATCTCCCTCTGCCTTCGGGACTCTTTCTTTCTTAATTGTTTCTTTTCATTCTCTTTCTCTCACACACACTCACTGCATTTCTTCCTCTCTTTCTCTCTTTCCCCAACTGTGGCTGCAGCCATAAGCCCTGAGGAGCTGGAGACAGGATCAGTGGCCTTTGCCATGGTGGCTGGCACAGATCAGGGGTGATGGGTTGGTTTAAATAAAAAGGAAATTACACTTTCCTCCTTGCCTCGTTCCTCCTCCATCATCCCTCCGCTCAGGAAGCACCCAGGCTTCTTTAAGCCAATCACAACGCTGCAATGCAGCGCTCTGATTGATCGGATTACCATGGTTTGGTGCTCAGAGGGGGACTGGGAGCCTGGGCATGTTCTCCACCCAGGTAATAATACAGCCTGGGTGCAGAATATGCAAAGTGTGCCTAACTGTTTGGCCTGCCTGAGACAGCCGGCCAAACATTCATGCACACTTACTTAGTGCCCACCACTCATCCCCCTGCTCCTCTGTCAGCAGAGCAGCCTTACCCTGCCTGCAAAGCTGCCTCAGCAGGAAAAAATTAAAAATAATAACATTGAGTTAGTACCATTTTATTTATTCTTTATTTACACTTCTGAAAAGCAGATGCTCCTCCGTCTTAGCGGAGGAGCCACCACTGGACCCTCGACCTGCAAATATCTGCCTCCATTGACTACAGTCCCCTGTCGAAATGCCCAATGAGATAAATGGTTGGTCCACCCCTAGGCACACACAGACACCAGGAGACATAATTGCACTCAAGGTAATAATACAGGGGCCCTACTATGATGGTAAGAAGCCAGCACTGAGCTCTGTTTACAACTGGTGTTTATTCATTAGTTCCTCAAGGCCCATGAGGTTGGCTGATTAGGAGAACATGAAGCTGCATCTTCAATCCCCACAACAGTTGCTTTTAATATTTGATGCACATGGAAGTTACACAGAATTCTGTTATTGGTTTGTGTGTGTGAGAGTGCCTCTTTGTTTGACAGAGCTCAAACTCTTCTTTGTAAGTCACTGCTTGTGGGTGCTGAGACTCACTTTGTAAAGCACCTGACAAGCTTTGCTGGGAGTGCTTTAATGGTTAAATCTGACAGCTGTGGATGTACTGAGGCTGCGCAGCCTGCATGCTTCCGGGGTTCATCTGCAGAAATGGCGGCTGTGTGGCTGTTGACTGTGTCCACAGCTTTTCACTCAGCTCTCCCGGTGCGCCGGGACTGTTTGTTTCTGAAGCCATGAACTATTTTTACATAAGCTTCCCTTTTTTCGCCACCTTATAGTCTCTAGTGTCTCAAATAATGTGTGTGGCACTGTCAACCCCTCTCCCATCACTCTTTGTAGGTCACTTATGTATGAAATGAGATTAGTTTTGGTGTGCTGACCAACGTTATCATTTTGTTTTTTCCTTTCCTGGTGTGGGAGGCACTGACAGAGCAGGGGCCCAGGGGAGGAGTTGTTTGCCCACTGCAAGTGTGCAGGAATGATTAGCCCTCCGTCTCAGGCCGGCCAAACCGTCATGTGCACTTTGTTTGTTCTCCACTCAGGCTGCATTACAGCCTAGGTTGAGAACATGCACAGGCTCCCATTCCCTGTCTGCATTGCAGTGTTGTGATTGGCAATGTGAGTCAGGAGCCTGGGTGCTTCTTGGTTACTGCTTCCTGCTGTCAAGGAGCCGAAGAGGAGCGAGAGGTGGAGGCCGGCTAGCCTGACGGTGTTTTTATCTTTTTGGTGCTCATTTACCACCCCCACCCTGCCCCCGCCCCATCGTCCCCATTAAATAGTGGCCGCAAATGGTGCTCACTACACAGAGGAATGAATGCTCACAGCAGTGCAGGGCCCCTGATAGGCATAGGGCCAAAAGGAAACAAAAAACACCTCTAGGCAGTGGTGCTCCTCCCTGGAAGGAAAATATGCTTTATTTGATGTAGCAATCTGCTTGGGAACACTGCTCTGATTCTCTCACCATCTCTTCCAGTTTTCCACTGATCTGCATCTCACCTCCACCTTGTGGTCTCCCAATCCATCTCTTTCATAGTCCCCTCGTTATGCCTCCCAGTCTTGCTTTTGCCTCCGTTTCAACCTCCTCCCTTTTCTTAACCCTAACTGTTCCAGACGGTCTCCCTCTTTCATCCCAGTCTCCTAAGCATTTGCTCTCTTCATTCCTCCACTATTTTCCCCATCAATGTTTTTTATTGCAGTTTTCTATAGCGAACTCAACCCAAAGATATTGGAGCACTTTCCATGAACACCAGTTATATTACACAAGGACAGTGTTTGCCAATGTGGTTTTTAACTTAAATGACTGCATTGCATATGCTTAGATTGTGAGATATGGTTTTTGTGCTTGCACAGAGCCATATATACAGTGGGACTTATGAGTTTACTTAAAGATGCAAACAATTATATATTTTGGGAAAGATGACTTGAAGGTGTACATCTATTAAGAAATTGCATATATGTTTACATGGTTTTCTATGTTGAGTAAGGCTGATGAAAATGTTATGTATATGGTGGGGTAGTGTCTTTTTTTGAACATGGTTTGTTTACAATTGAGAAGGATTAATAGTGCAGAATGCCTCAAGACTTCTTGTAGTAGCTTCATTATGAGTGTAACATTTGTTTGAGATATACTCAATATATGTTTTAGAAGCAGAAGAAGTATTTGAGAAATTATGTAGGTATGCAATTCGCAAAAGGTTTTGTGCTTTGAAAAATGTCAATATGTTGTTTTCCATTTTAGAAACTGACTGGTGCACGCTCAGTAACAAAGCAATGTATGTTTCTAGAAGGCTATGTATGCAATATATGTCAAGTGTGATACCTTGATTTCACTCACACATAGCTCAGAAGAAAAGCATTTATACAGTAAAGCAGGTGGTTTGAGACTGACAGAAGGAGATAACGAATGATTCAGAGATATAGTGAAAACTGCTTTGTATCTAGCAGCAATGTAGGTACTTTCTCAGTCAGTCAGGCAGTATTTAGGCACTCATGGAATCAACCAGCCTCTACTCAGGCAGTCATCAAATCAGTGATTCTGCATCAATGGAGTTATCCAATTATCCAGAAACTATTCATGTACTCTTGCAATCTGACAAGCCGAAATTATTTAGTAATTGAAGTATGCAGGCACTACATATCCATTCATCTAATCACCTTGGTACTAACTATTGAGCTATGCAATTAACAAGGTTGTAACTATGCAATCATCATAACATTTGCATAGAACCTATGCAGCCATCTAAACACCCACTTATAGCCTTTGCAGTCACTGAAATACTGAAGCACACATGTGCACTGATGAAAACCCCAGACTCAACTTACACACTCATGTAATTATGTAGAGAGTACCATTGTAGAAAACATATCACCCATCCAGTACCTATGCAGTCATTTCATTACTGAGCTAATAGACTTGCACTAATACAATAACCCTGGCAGTATACTTACTTTTATCTAATCTCCTAAGCTTTAACAATGGAATCATGCAGTCACTCAGAAACTAGTCATGCACTCATCTAATTAGGTTGGCACTCCTGATGGTCTTATTTAATTCTCGGGGCACTACCCATGTAGTTATGTAAGCATCCAGGCACTACCTGTTCAGTCAACCAAAATGACATGGACAGTATCCAATCGTTGAAACACTATTCATCCACTCATCCAATAGGCTAGGTGCTATGCAGGGGCTTAAGCAATAATGTATGCACTATCCGTGCATTGCATAAATCACCTATATACTATGTATACACTCTTGCAATCATTGAGGTACTAGAGCTGCACTCATTGATTCATCTTACCAGTATCTATGCATGTATTGAATTATTGAAGCATTAGTCCTGCACTAGTCGAATCATTCTGCCATGTCCTTTAGACTAGTCCTGTCATGTATACCCCTTTTTACATACATTTAATACATATATATAGTCTTTAAGGATTATCACGGGGTACAATAGACAACATTCAGATCTGTATAAAAAAATTAATCAAAATTGGCCCATTGTCCTCAGTGATCCTATTATCGGCCCTAATTTCCTCACAAAGCTTCTATCACCTACAGCAGGGCTCCCTCCATGAAGGACCGTTTGGTCAATACCAATCCCGAAACAATTGAAAGAACCACATGGCTTCAGACCAATAGCGGATTTTTTAAATGTAAAACCTGTAAGTCTTGTATCCATGGTTCTAATACGAAAACTTACAAGGATGGCTTTAGTGACAGGGAACAACCCATTGATAAGGTTTTAACATGTAAAACAGAATTTGCCATATACGTTTTACAATGCCCCTGCCAACTTAGATATGTCGGCAGTACGAAAC
Organism: Triturus cristatus; assembly: GCF_964204655.1. NCBI lineage: Eukaryota > Metazoa > Chordata > Amphibia > Caudata > Salamandridae > Triturus > Triturus cristatus. The sequence goes on along the minus strand of NC_140588.1, from coordinate 203,842,597 downwards.
TTGCCGTAAACAAGCGCATATTACAACATCTTAGGGCTATAACAAACGAAGATAATACTTATCCAGTGGCCAGACACTTTAAGGAGCATCACCATAGTGACAATAAAGGTTTAAAATGTTATGTTATTGACGCAGTGACGGCAAGCAGACGCGGAGGAGATAGAGAACATAGACTCCGCCAACTTGAAACGCGATACATCTTGCAGCTTGATTCGAAACACCCCGGGGGATTGAATATCACAGAGGATCTCTACACTTGCCTACCTTAAACACTATCTAACATTAGGCAGGCTGTTATGTCTTTACCATAGATTTCTACAATATTTGGCAGGATCTAGAGGTAGCTTACAGCCCCTCAAATTCATTTATATATATTTATTTATTTATTTATGTATTTTAAATAGCCAAACTATTTGATGTAGAAAATATGACCTCTCTCTGTTATACATATATTCTATACCCCCGGCGTTGCTGCTAGTCTTTATAAGGTGCCATCCGAACTTACCTGTTTGTAATATAAAGTCACACTAGCACCCTTTGTACATATGGTGCCCTTCTTTATTATTTTTCTCACGTGTTTACTCATGACATTATTTCATGTTAGGGTGAGGGCTCTCACCATATAGTATTTTACATTGAGAAAACATCCCTCAGTCCACTCCTATTTCGAGTGTTGCTGGATATACCTTCCTTTGAGACCTGCCCACTTTTACCAGTGAGGCAGAAATTATTGAGCAGATACACGGGTCTCCGGCTGTCTTCTTCATGCTTTTTATTTGCTTTTTACATCTTTCTTAAACTTCAGTCATTAGATTTATTGGGCAATGTTCTTTTACCCGATTTAGTCAGTTCCTTAATTTGAGTATACCCCCCCAATATGTGATTATTAGTTAAATCATCGCTACTATAATCACATTTCCAAAGATATATTTTTTTAATTCTCAATATTATTATTTTTTTACCTCACAGGTGCGGCTCATTGGTTCACACACTTCACTTTGCACATTTGCACAATTCTCTCATGTGACTGTACATATGATATTAGTTCCAATTTAAGCAGACTTACTTACAGCGTCACCCTTAGGGATTCATCCCGCAATATGTCAACATAATTTTGATCAAAAAGGTGGAAGGCTACTGTGATGTTTGCTATAAATATGTTCCCATTCAGATCATATACTAAATGGGATCTTTTCATCACAAGTCAGGTGCATTTTAAACATTAGGCCTCGTCATAAGAATTTTATCATTTTAGATTCATGAAGTATTTTATCTCATGATCTTTCAGAGGTTCCTTGGTGTAGCACCGTATCCTTACTATATAGCTGTTAAATATCTGACACACATTTAAGGACATAGGCATTGTGAATTGAACGTGTCTTTATGATATATTTAGGTGGGTACGCAAAGCATTTAAAACAGCGATATTTTGCACAAGTGAATGAATACATTTTTATTTATTCTATGTCAAATTGTTTGTTATTTGCACTTACATGGATTTTAAATATTTTTTATATATTTATTTATTTGATGTATACTCTAACATAGGTTTTTAAATTATTTATAATTCAATTACCGTGCGTATACTACCTTTAAAATGCGTTGTTTTGCACAGTTATATTAGTTAAGTCTGTTATCTATATCCATTTGCAGGCAGTCACATGATCAATTGAATGTTAGCACAGTCACTTTATAAACCAACTCTTTATTGGTTCATGTTGTCATGTGATCAAGGCTCAGAGGAGCCGAAACGTTATGGCGGCAGAAAGGCACAAAATAAAATAATCAGCACTCAACTTTGGTCCGTGTCCGTTTGTGCTGTGACAGTGTGGAGTGACATTCGCAGCAAGCTCACGGATTTACTCATACATATATATATATATATATATATATATATATATATATATATATATATATATATATATATATATATATATATATATATATATATATATATATATAAATATTACCTACTGGCGGTCGCCAGTAGGTAGTTATAGTTAGAACCGTGTTTCCATAGGAAATCTCAAAATTCTATTTTGAATAACTTTGGCGCCGGTTGACGAATCCTCGCGAATGGGGCGCTCCGCTCAGCTCCTACCCTGAAAGTTTCGGGGGGATTCGTCAAGCGGGGGCTGAGAAAAAAGGGGGGTCCCAAAACTCGTTTTCCCCATGCATTTTTCCATAGGGACTTTAGTCGCAGCTACAGCCCGACAGCTGAACAGAATTATGTGAAATTTGGCAGAGAGGTAGCCATATGGTCCATGAAGTGCCTTTTGCAGGTTTGGTGTAAATCTGTTTAGTATTTCCTGAGAAATTAGCATTTAAATCAATATATATATCTGTACGCGCGTACCGTGCGCGCACTGAGCAAGTCCTGTGCGCGCACCTTGCCGATCGCGAGCGCACTTCTGATTGGTTGTTAGATGTCAGTAAACATTCGAATCGGTGGAAATCAGGAAGCGGCGGCCGCCATTTTGTCTCTCGCATAAAGAGGGGGTGATAAACAAAGGGGGAGAACTTGAAAAGGGGGCAGAGTGGGGAGATATTGACCCACTAGGCATTGTAAGGGGGTCACAGTAGGACCTTGTAGGGCAAAAAAAAAGATTTATATTTTGAAAAAAAATATCGCCGAGTGCGCGCACCCAGCGCGCACCCCAAAAAAAACTTTTAAAAAAAATAATAAAAAATCGCATTTAAGTGTTTAGATATAAGGTGGCTCTAAAAAGAGCCCTTGTGTTTATTGTTTGTTTTTTGGTACCTACAAGTAAGTACCGATGCAGAGTCGAAAGTTCAAGAGGAAGACTCTGTTGCCTTCATCAGTGAAGTGTACACCATCTCCTCTATAAATGTCTTGCATGTTGTAACGCAAGTTGTTGTGGTATATAGAACCCATACCATAGTCTCTGATGAAAGCTGAAATAGATTTGTTGACGTGCTTCCTTGCTTTGTCAATCTGCGGACAAAATTGGTTGGACCAGTTCCACTTTTGCCTTTGGCATATGTTAGAATATACGAAGGCAGTTTGTGGAAAAAGCGACATCAATTGCACAAAGGTGTCCTTAATAAGCATTTCCAGACCTACCCCAGTTAAAGTGCCTAGGTCATTTCCACCACAGTGCACAATAATAAGGTTAGGCTGTGGGAGATGTAGAAAGGTTTTCACCAAAGGCATTAATTGGTGTCACTTTAACCCTCTCTGACCAATCCATTTAATGTCTACATTTGGCAAAGCAAGGTCTCTCACCATACCTCTTTTTTCCTGCAAATTTTTCACTCCAGAAGACATAGCTGTGACCTACAATCCACACTGTGAACATCTTCAAAGGAGATCTGGATGCACTCAGGAGGTGTCTTTCAGTACAAAGGCAAAAAGAAATGAAAGACAGTTGAAAAATGGGGCACGCATACTTTTTTTTATAAAAAGAACTCATTGGCTGTTTCAAACCATTCTACACTAAAAACTAGGCTGTATGTTTAAATTTTAAAAAGCATGTTTTGTATTGGTTCAGAAAAATGTGTGAACAAAGAACATTAATTTGGATTTGCTGTTAGGTTTGAAAAGTCAAGCACTCTTGCTCTTTGGAAATGAAACATTGTCTGCTGAACTTCTGACCTCTCTGCTCACACCTGTGTTCCATGACCTGTTGCTATGGTAGCAGGCAGAAGTCAAGTTGGGGGAAGGGTACATTTGGAAAGGGGTTGAAGTTTTCAACCAATAGAAATGTGTGATTTCATTTGAAAAAATGTGGAAAGCACTGAGATTTGAAATTAACATGTATATGTGTGAAAAAAGAGAGAGGGAAACTGTGCCATTAACTGGTTCTGGAGAGAGGAGAGAGGTGTTCAGCTCAGAGATTCTGGTCTGATAAACTGCTGTGTGACTGCCACATTTCTTTCCCAAATAACTAATTTTAAAGGTGAGTTATGAGTTTGAGAGGGGGTGTTTGTGGTTAATTTAGATATAAAAAAAAAGAATTGTGATAATTTGTTTAAAGTTGTGATTTACATTTTCTGTTTTGGGAGATATTTAACTGTTTTGAATATGTAAAATATTATGGAGTATTTTTTCACCATAAGTTAATGTGTACTGGTAACAATGAGGAATACTGTTTTGTGCCTACCATCAAACCATGAGTCTGTGTGCAGAGAAGAATTGTTGACAGAGATTTAATTTGTGTTGCTGTTGAAAAGTAAGACTTGCAGTAGAAAGAAAAGGACAGCTTCTTTTTAATTGTGATGGTTAGCATTTAGCAGAAATCACTTTGAAAGAAAAGAGAGGAAAATGGCAGCACATTTGAAAAAAGCATTAGTTCTGTAAGAATTGATAACCCAGGAAAGGGGCAGCCTGTGTTTTGTACCTACCAACACAGCATGAGTCTGTGTGTATATAGGAATTGTTGTCTGAGATTTAATTTGTGAAGTTGTTGTTCAGTAAGAAATGCAGTCCCAGGAAAGAGGCAGCCTGTGTTATGTGCCTAAAATGATGGCATGAGTCTGTGTGCACAGAGGAATTGTGGGCAGAGATTTAATTTGTGAAGATGTTGTTCAGTAAGAAATGCAGTCGCAGGAAAGGGACAGCCTGTGTTATGTGCCTAAAATGATGGCAAGACTCTGTGTGCACACAGGAAATGTGGGCAGAGATTTAATTTATGAAGTTGTTGTTCAGTAAGAAATGCAGTCCCAGGAAAGGGGCAGCCTGTGTTATGTGCGTAAAATGATGGCATGAGTCTGTGTGCGCACAGGAATTGTGGGCAGAGATTTAATTTGTGAAGATGTTGTTCAGTAAGAAATGCAGTCCCAGGAAAGGGGCAGCCTGTTGTGTTTACACAAATTATCCCTTAGCACACATGCACTGTTACATACATCCCTGCAGTCTTCATGCAGTTCTGGAAGTCTCTTTGCTCATCTGTCTTGCACCAGACAATACACAGTCTTCAGAAACACACTCTTGGCACACACGCAGCAGCTTCTCCAACACTCTCATGTGTAGTACTCAGCTCTGTGTGCTGTTTCAGATAGCAATGTGTAATGCAAACACATTCAACGTCACCAAGGCCTCATTTAAATTGATCTAGTCTAATCACTCACCCTGTAACACATGGTCATGGTGTTAAGGAGCTGTTAGGACATGTGCTGTTTTCTGCTTCTGTAAATGATATGGGAAATGTGTCAGGCAGTAACAGTAATTTGGTACTATTCAGGGACACTGTTTTGTTCCAAAAAACATAGCATGAGTCTGTGTGCGCACAGGAATTGTGGGCAGAGATTTAATTTGTGAAGATGTTGTTCAGTAAGAAATGCAGTCCCAGGAAAGGGACAGCCTGTGTTATGTGCCTAAAATGATGGCATGACTCTGTGTGCACACAGGAATTGTGGGCAGAGATTTAATTTGTGAAGATGTTGTTCAGTAAGAAATGTAGTCCCAGGAAAGGGGCAGCCTGTGTTATGTGCGTAAAATGATGGCATGAGTCTGTGTGCGCACAGGAATTGTGGGCAGAGATTTAATTTGTGAAGATGTTGTTCAGTAAGAAATGCAGTCCCAGGAAAGGGGCAGCCTGTTGTGTTTACACAAATTATCCCTTAGCACACATGCACTGTTACATACATCCCTGCAGTCTTCATGCAGTTCTGGAAGTCTCTTTGCTCATCTGTCTTGCACCAGACAGTACACAGTCTTCAGAAACACACTCTTGGCACACACGCAGCAGCTTCTCCAACACTCTCATGTGTAGTACTCAGCTCTGTGTGCTGTTTCAGATAGCAATGTGTAATGCAAACACATTGAACGTCACCAAGGCCTCATTTAAATTGATCTAGTCTAATCACTCACCCTGTAACACATGGTCATGGTGTTAAGGAGCTGTTAGGACATGTGCTGTTTTCTGCTTCTGTAAATGATATGGGAAATGTGTCAGGCAGTAACAGTAATTTGGTACTATTCAGGGACACTGTTTTGTTCCAAAAAACATAGTATGAGTCTGTGTGCGCACAGGAATTGTGGGCAGAGATTTAATTTGTGAAGATGTTGTTCAGTAAGAAATGCAGTCCCAGGAAAGGGACAGCCTGTTGTGTTTACACAAATTATCCCTTAGCACACATGCACTGTTACATACATCCCTGCAGTCTTCATGCAGTTCTGGAAGACTCTTTGCTCATCTGTCTTGCACCAGACAATACACAGTCTTCAGAAACACACTCTTGGCACACACACAGCAGCTTCTCCAACACTCTCATGTGTAGTACTCAGCTCTGTGTGCTGTTTCAGATAGCACTGTGTAATGCAAACACATTCAACGTCACCAAGGCCTCATTTAAATTGATCTAGTCTAATCACTCACCCTGTAACACATGGTCATGGTCTTAAGGAGCTGTTAGGACATGTGCTGTTTTTTGCTTCTGTAAATGATAAGGGAAATGTGTCAGGCAGTAACAGTAATTTGGTACTATTCAGGGACACTGTTTTGTTCCAAAAAACATAGCATGAGTCTGTGTGCGCACAGGAATTGTGGGCAGAGATTTAGTTTGGGAAGTTGTTGTTCAGTAAGAATTGCAGTCCCAGGAAAGGGGCAGCCTGTTGTGTTTACACAAATTATCCCTTAGCACACATGCACTGTTACGTACATCCCTGCAGTCTTCATGCAGTTGTGGAAATCTCCTTGCTCATGTCTCTTGCAGCTGACAATACATACTCTGCAGAAACACACTCTTGGGAAACACGCAGCAGCTTCTCCAACACTCCCATGCGTACTACTCAGGACTGTGTGTAATGCAAACCCATTCAACGTCACCAAGGCCTCATTTTCTTTGCTCTACTCTAAACACTCACCCAGGTTGCAGATACTTATGGTATGAAGTAGCTGTTAGGAAATGTGCTCTTTTCTGCCTCTGTGATCTACAAGGAAAATGTGTAAGGCTGTAACAGCAATTATCACTTGATCTACCAGAGTAGTAAATGTGCTTTGAATTTGCAAATCAAATTCTGTTTTCTGCTTAGAAGCACACCATGAGGCTGTGTGCGCACAGGAATTGTGGCCACAGATATAATTTGTGTTGCAGTTGTTCTGTTAAAAAATGCACTTGCAGGAAAGGGGCAGCTTGTTTTTTTTCAACTGTGGTGGTTAGCACCGTGCACAAATTAGTAAATCACAAATGAGAGACAAATGGAAAAACATTTGAAATAAATGAAAAGTAAAAAAAAATATTTTAATGAATTATAATTACAAAAATGATTTTTTTTTTAGTTCCTTGCAGGTATTGCTGAGCAACAGTGAAAAAAAAATGCCTTTAAGGACAAGAAAGAGGAAAGAAAAGCAACAACAAGTATATCTGGACAAAACTGGGAAAACAAAAATAGCAGGAGAAGCTGGTGATGGCAAAAAGAAAAAGTCTACTGGTAAGCAGAGCAGAGATTTCTTAAAAAAGATTTTCAAAAAACAAAAAAATGGCAAAAATAACTGTAAAACAAACAGAGTTTTATGTACAAAGCAACAACACAGTCAACAGCAAAAAAAAAAGCTAATGTACAATCAGAAGTATGTCAAACTGATTTAACACGAAAATTAGATTTTAAAAACATTCGTCGAAAAATGTTTCATAGAAGAGTGATGTTAAATTTGCTAAAGGATGTGAAAAAATATAAGAAAAAAACAAAATTTATTAAGAAAAAAAATGTATATAAAATATTGTAAGTAAGGCTTTGGAAATAAAAAGAAAACTTTTTATTCTAATTTTGAAAAGGATGCGTAGATTAGATAAATTAGTGAATGCAATGAAGTCACAAAGCAAAAGGAAAAGAGAAGTGAAAAAAGTAACTTTTGTAAAGTGTTCTTGGGAGAATGGAAACACAGTTCAAGTACTGAACCATTTTTTAATGAAGAGAGTTATCTTCAAAGTAATAGTTTGTTGCATGCAGTTGACACCAATGGTAGAGCATATGAAGTTAAGGATGGTTGTGTGATGCAAAAAGAGAAAATGGTCCCAAGAAATGAGGAAGAAGTAATGGCTGCTGAGGCTATGGGGAGACGTCCAAAAGCCCCAGTGTACACTTGGAACTGTAGTAGTATTTGTACTGTGCGTCAGGAATCTATTGATAAATTACGTGACTTTCTAAGAGAATATAGTAAAAAGAGTGTAAAACAGAAGATGAAGGTGCTTCAAACACTAGATCCATGCAGAGTGAGAGAAAATACTGGTTTGCAGGGACATTCTCTGGCTTGTCTATCTAGAAAAGTGTGTAAAAGTGTTTTTCATCATTTTAGGATGCTGGCTGTTCATCATACTGAAATGAGAAAGTTTGTGAGAACATTGTATTTTGCTAAAAGTCCAGCAGTAAAGTTGAATGAGTTGAATAATGCTCTGTTCCGTGGATCTGTATCAGATGTAGTGAAGGTTACTGATGAGATTCAGTTTTGTTACTTTGGTCCAGAACAAGAAAGTGCAGAAAAGGACACAGTAAATGAGGAAAATGAGGGACAGAATGTAGAACTCATTATTACTAAAAATGTTGAGGATGAAATGACAAAATTTACTATCACCTCTAATGAAAGACCAAATATTACTTGTATTTGTTGCCGCAGAAGTCATTATAAAATTCAAACAAGGAATGTTGATCTGTATAAAAAAAGTGAAAATGAAGATAATTATAAGTGGAAGGATTTTGCAACATATATATTTCTTGAAAATTGTTTTGAATTGGGTGAAGATCAGCGTATTTGTAAATACTGTTATAATAAGTTAGAAGAAAATAGAATGCCGACCAGAGCTGTACATAATAATTTAGAATTGGATGCTATTCCTGCCGAACTTTCTGAATTAAATACATATGAGTCTATACTCATTCAATGTGTTCATCCGTTCCAGACCATAGTACGTATGGAGCCCAAAACTGGTAAATTACCTCCTTCTGATTTACTGAGAGGTTTAAAAGGAAGAGTGGTGTATTTGCCCTTGGATTTGAAAAAAAATATGGAAACTATTGATGCAGATACTTTGGAAACTGAACCATTAGTAATTCTGGTTAATGGTGTACCTACAAAGAATAAGAAGATTTGGCAGGAGCTGGTGGATGTACGAAAAGTACAAAGAGCAAATTTGTATTTGAAAAAAAATAATAAATGGTATGAATACATTTATATAGAAGAAGAAGATTTACAAGAAGACACAGAAACACCAACTGGTCAAATTGAAAAAGTGGACAAGTCAAAGGAAGAAGAAATTTATGAACATTTTAGCATACATCCTCTTCATTCAAAAGAAGTTATGGGAGACACTATTGATCTGTTTCAGATGAAGAAAGCAAAAGGAACTCCCGTGAGTGTATGGGAGGAGAGCTTGGAAGCTCGATGTTTTCCCCAGCTGTTTCCTACAGGAAAAGGAGGAAGATACGATGAACGTCCAGAACAGATTCCAGCTTCTGAGTATCGGACTACAAGACTATATGCAGAAGATCCAAGATTTCGTCAAAGTATTCCTTATTTGTTCCATCTTTTATTTGAAAGCGACTTGTCTGCATTATCTTATGCAGTAAATCACATTTTAAAAAGTGGAGTACATTTACAAAATGTGTCTGCTAAGGATTTTATGGAGAAAGTGCAGCACCGAGATGATCATTTGGAAACACAACTGATCAATCTGATGGCTTGTCAGCGTGGAACAAATGAATATTGGTACCGACGCCATGGTGAATTAAAATGCATGTTACGGAATTTAGGAACTCCTACCTGGTTTCTAACCCTAAGCTGTGCCGAGTACGCTTGGGATGATTTACTGGATTTTCTACGAGAGGCAAATTCAAACATTAAAAACATTGAATACAAGACAGCTGGAGAACTGTGCTCATTGGATCCAGTTAATGTTTGCAGATATTTCAATCATAGATTTGAGGCTATGATGTCCTTCATCTGCAATAAAAAAAATCCACCTCTTGGAGAAGTAGTGGATTTCTTTTGGAGAAAAGAGTACCAGGCAAGAGGTGCTCCTCATATTCATATGCTGTTGTGGATCAAGGATGCCCCAAAGCTTGGAACAGATACTGATGAAGCAGTGTTATCTTTCATTGAAGAATATGCAACATGTGCTATACCTAAAAGCACAGAAGAGAAAAAGTTAAAAGAACAAGTTTTACGTTTCCAAAGTCATCGGTGTGGAAAATACTGTCGACGGAAGTACAAGACGAAAGATAAATTCTACACAAAGTGTCGATTTGGATTTCCTAGACCTGTTCTTTCAAAAGGAAGAGTCAACAGTTTTATGTCAGCTGTGCGACATACTATAACCAGAAAATCTCCCAAAAATACCTACAACCTAAAAAGAAATGAAGAGTCAAAATTTAAAAATGACTTCAACCCAGTCATTTTATCCATGTGGAATGCTAACATGGATATTCAGTATGTGGCAGACAATTCTATTGCTGTTGCTCGGTATGTGACATCTTACATCACTAAATCTGAGAAAACAGAATTGAAGGAAATGTGGGAAGAGATTTCTCACGAGAAGACTGTCTGTAAGAAGCTGTACAGTTTCAGTTTAAAGATGTTATCGCATCGAGAAATTGGATCCTACGAATGCTCAGATAGGTTATCATCTGCAAGTCTTTACTCGTAATCCAGAAGAATAATTTGGGTAAGCTTAGGCCTTGCAGGAATGAGAAATCGGGTACTGAAATCTGTTGGAGAAATTGAATATTTGGCCGAGAATGACCCAGAAAGTACAGATATTTTGAAGTCAAACATGTTGGACACATATTACCCAAAGAGAAGTCATCATCTTGAGAACATGTGTCTCTATGAAGTGCTGCAGAACTACATTTTTTCACGGAAAGCCACAGAAGACATCAACAATGGAAAATATAAAGTCATTGGTGAGGAAGAATGTTTGGTGAAGCAAACAAAAGGAAGTTTGATAAATCACAGGAAGCTTAGTTGCGAAACTACTGACAAAAAGGAATTTTACTACTTGGCTCTTTTACAGCTGTTTAAACCATGGCGTTCAGAGGACGAACTACTGGGAGAATTTCAAAGCTATGAAGATTCTTTTAATGCTAGCAAAGACAGTATAGAATGCAGTACTTTCACAACTTATGTCCAAATGTTAAATGAAGAAAATGAACAGGAAGCAAAAATTGCAGCTGAAGTAGCTAGAGACAGTTCTCAAGACAGCCAAAGTTCAGGAACACTTAGTCAAGATCCCCTAGGACAACCAATCATAGAAAATGAAGCTGCAGTAGCCATGACTGAAGTAGAAACGGCTATGAATCAAGCACAGGAAGATTCAATCGACTTACTAAATCTGGAACAACAACTGAATGAAGAACAAAAAGAAATTTATGAAGAAGTCATCAAAAAAATTGATCATGGATTACTTCATGAAAAGAAAGAGTGCTCATGCACATCATTTGAACCAATCAGGATGTATGTGAGTGGACAAGCTGGAACTGGTAAAAGTTTCTTAATAAAAGTCATCAGAAGCTACCTACAGCAAAAAACAGCTTCAAATTTGTCTTGTGTGGTAACTGCTCCAACTGGGTTAGCAGCCTATAACATAAAAGGAATTACCTTACATCGCTTGCTAATGTTACCAGTGGAGCATGAGAACAAAATAGAATACCACAAGCTAACTGGAGAAGCATGCCTCGAAGTTTCAAGAGTGTTGAAGAAGATGCAAGTTCTCATTATTGATGAGGTGAGCATGGTTTCAAATTTAATGCTTGCCTTTGTGCATTTAAGAATGCAACAAATTCTTAAGAGAGACCATGATGTGTTATTTGGAGGTAAACACGTCATAGTTTTTGGAGATCTTTTACAGCTCACTCCAGTTAAAGGACAACCAGTGTTTAATACTGTGACACATGAAGACACGAAGAAGTCATTGGGAAGCATTGGTAATGCGAAATTTGGTCATTCTTTGAGTACAAAGAACTCACTACCAATATGAGACAAGCAAATGACGAAGATTATGCAAATATTCTGAAAGATATCAGAATTGGACTACTCACAGAAGTTGGCAAAAAAGCATTACAGAGTCGTTTGCTACATAATTTATTTCCAAATGAAGAAATAGTTGCAGAGAAAATATACCAGAACATTGCAGAAAAAAATACTGTAATCTGCTTAATGCCAACACTACGTGAGTGCTCAATATTCAATGAGGAACTTTTGAAATTGGAAAAGGAAGAGATTAAGAAAATGGAAGCAGTGGACAAAATTCAGCATGAAAGAATTACTTTTACATTAACAGGCAAACTGAAAAATAAATTGGATTCACTAGAGAAGAATATTTCCAAAACAGCTGGATTAGAAAAAAATCTATATGTTTGCATGAATTGTCGAGTGATTTTAAGGAGAAATTTGGATGTAGAAAAAGGTTTAGTGAATGGAGCTATGGGAAGAGTTGTGGGTTTTATTAATTATCAGAAAAAAGAAGGAATTGAATGTTTAAAAATAAAATTTGATCAGATAGAAGAAGTTAAAGACATTTGTCGTTGTTCAGTTCGTTTCATGCTTGTGAAAGACTTATATGTACGTAGGAAGCAGTTTTCGTTTTCTCTAGCATATGCTGTAACTATTCACAAGTCTCAAGGATTGACTGTAGATAGTGCTTTTGTAAACATTGGTTCTACTGTGTTCAAAGAAGGTATGGCATATGTTGCTTTGTCACAAGTGAAAACATTATCTGGTTTATTTATGATAGACTTTGATGACTCAAAAGTTAGTGCTGATACAAACTGTGTAAAGGAGTATAACAGATTAAGAAGAACCTATGCTCCTCATTTAGGTCAGTATCCTGTGATTGAAAAACATGTTGTTTGTCGGAAAAGGAGATTTGAGAATATCTGTAATGTGGATGAACAGAACAAAAAAAAAGGACAGTGATGTGATAGCAAGGAAAAAGAAAAAAGACAGTGTTGAAGAGGTTGTTGGTTGCCAGTTTGAAAATAGCTCTGGTGTCAACTGCTATGCAAATGTAGTGCTGAATGTTGTATTTTATCTTGAAAAGTTGCTAGAACAGATAATAGTAAATCATGGAAAAAGATTGTGTTCTCTGCTGAGTCTCTTTTATGAGAAGCTGAGTAATGATAAAACTGAAATAGAAAGTGCTACTGATGTTAGAAATCTTTTAGATGTATGTTGTGGTTCTACACAGTTTAAAGAAAATGTCCAGCAAGATGCTCAGGAATTCTTAATATATATTTTGAGTGTACTAGAAGATGAAGGAGTAGAAGTAGAAAACTTATTTGGTGTCTCTTACAAATGGGAACATTGCTGTGAAAACTGTATGAACACATGTAGTAGTAATGTTGATTCAGAAAGGTTCATATTTTTACCATTACCACAAAGTAAATCAGTGACTTTTAGTAAATTAGTTAAAGATGTCAATCGGAACATGGAATGTTCTGAATGTAAATCAGACATGTTTTCCACAGTATTTTTACAGAAATATGGTAAGTATGTAATTTTAATGATGCAACGTTGTAGAGCTGATGGTTCAAAATTGGACACTTTAATAAAGAAGTTTACAGGACAGCAATTATCAATTTCTGGAAAAACTTTTGTTAGAGTTGCAATAATTTTTCATGAAGGACCTACTGTAACTTCTGGGCATCACACAGTTTATCTTAAATGTGAAAAAGGCTGGACACTGTGTAATGATTCCCAATTGATTTTCAAGCAACGTTTGCCTTATGATTTACCCAATTCTTACTTAATTTTTCTGAAACCTAAATTTTGAAAACTAAAAACTGCATCTGAAAAAAGCATTTTTTGTAATTTTAAAGGATTATAATTGAAGATATCACTTAAAAAGGATTTTGAAATTACTATTTGGCCTAAAGGAAAAGTAATAAAAACAATTGTGGACTCCTTTGACAGAAATTATTTTGGCATGTGTGCTTTTGCGACAAGGTTTAAAGACGGTTTGTCTAGAAAATTTTTATTCATCTAGAGAAGTACTTGTAATATATATGTAATATTTCTAACAAGGTATATTTTAGTGAGGAAAGTTTTAGGGCTTTTTTTAAGCAATCTTTCAGATTGTTTTTTTTTTGCCCGCTGTTAAATGATGAATACAATTGTTTTCACTATTTTAAGTGAAAAATAAAAAATTCTGAAAACAGCAAAAAAAGGGCAAAAAATTGCTTTGTAAAATATGTAAAAACATGTAATGCTTTTTGTAATGTATGATTGAATATTAATACTTTTTTTCTTTTTTTGCAGAACTGGAAAGAAAAAATAAAAATAAAATTCTGTTCCCTTGCAAAATACTTTAAAAAATTTTTTTTCGATTTTTTTTTTTTTTTAAATAAGTGAAAAATATTAGTATTACTCGATCCTCCCTTTTCATGCTTCCATTTCTTCACCTCTTTTTGTACATTAAATTAAAAAAAAAAATAATAATTTTTAAAAAACCTTCGGTGCGCACAGGGTGCGCGCACCTCAAAAAAAAAAAAGAAAAAATGCCCCCCCAAAAATTTTGGGGGTTTAGTTTATAAGTGGCTCTTAAAAGAGCCCTTGAGTTAATGGAGGGAAACAGGAAGAGAAAAACGAAAAAAAAGAAAAAACATCTATGGCCTACTGCACTCATGGGCATCAAATTTTCTCTGAATGAGATCAAGACTGGTCTCACACACAGAAATAAGTTTACCGCAATCAGTGCAGCATGTGGACAACCTAGCAAAACAAGGTGGTCCAAAACGAGGTGTGGAAGAAGGCAAAGGCACCACTGTAGAAGAAGTGCTCGGCTGAGCTGCCGAAGATGTGCTCGGCTGAGCTGCTGCAGATGTCGTCCGTAGAGCAGGTGGAGGGTTTGCTCCAGAAGCTCGACGAAAAGTCACTGGATGCATTTTGTCAACATGCCTCAACATAGTGTGAATGCTAAAAGAATATTTCTTGTTAGGATTCCCACGTGACAAGACTTTTTGACAAAGTACACATGTAACTTTAGGTGCATTTACCTTTTTTTGTCCCTCTGGAAAAGTGAAAAACTGCCATATAAAGCTGTCTTTCTGCTTCCTGCTCCTCTGCCTCTCAAGAGTGTCCTGGTCACTGTCTGAAGATGGTTGCTGTTCAGCCATTGTCTCTCAACAACAGAATAGCTCCTTCTCCAAAGGAATCAGAACTAATAATGAGGGGAGTAGGTGTGGTTTGGGAAGAATCTGGAACTGAAAGTACTTCAAACCAATCAAAAGTGATGATTCTTGATCACATGACTTGCCATGAGGGGATTGGGTGTGGTGTTGAAACAATCAGAAACTGAAAGTAATGATAACCAATAAGAAGTGCTGTTTTATTATGCATATACCCGAGGTGCGCGCACTGCGCAAGCTCCGAGCGCGCACCTCGTGATTACGTATGCGCGAACGCGTAGGAGCGCATGTGCATACGTCATATGCGCGTACGTAGCGCGCATACGTTGAACACGCATATACGCGACCGTTATTGCGCGTAATTTTAGCGTATGCGGAAGTAAACCGCGTGGAGCGCGTAGGACGCACGCACGCATGCATACGTACGTACGCATACGTACTGGGTGCACGCTCCCAGCGCGCACTATGACGTATATTTGCGTACGTAAAAAACGTACGGCAGTATTCATAAAAAACTTACGAAATTGTACTAGGAGCGCGCTCAGAGCGCGCACTCCAAGAATTTATATAAAAAAAAAAAAGTGGAGAAAAATTAATTGCAAAAATTAAAAAAACTGTTCAACTTTATCCTAATTAAAATGTTTTTAAAAAAGCAAAAACAAATAAAAAGATACAGATAATATATAAATGAATACATAGGAATTTTATTTTTAATATAAATTTTTTTTTTTTAATTAAATAATACAAAAATTAGCATTTAAAAAAACGTACAAATTCACTGAAAAAACCAAAGGTTTCACACACGTTATAGTTAGGAATTAGCATTTAAAAAACCTTGCAAATTCACTGAAAAAACCATAGGTTTCACAAATGTTATAGTTAGCTGGACATTTCACTCGTGAAAAACCAATGAAATTCCCCTGCTATAGTTAGTTCAGCTAACTATAACTCGCGCCCCCGCAATGCACTGCTGATGACGTCACATATTACATCACTCATGACATGGTCAGTGACATCACTCATGACATCACTGATGACATCTCAAATGACATCAATGATGACATCATCCTTGTGACAGAGTGGCAGACCTCCTCTCACCCTAATATAACCTTTGATACACACATTCAAAAATAGAGACTAACATTTTCAAAAAAATGGACATACCAATACCAGTTACAACAACCTCTTGAGTAATTCTTAAATCCACATACACATCCACTCATTCACCAACAGTCCTGTACAGTCACTCATACATGTACTCACTCATCATATGTACTCATACACATATACAACCTGTTACACAATGCCACTCATCCACTGAGTTACTGACACACATAGTCACTCATGAAAATAAAGAAAGAAACATACATTTACTTGCATATACATTTATACACACACCACCACACTTACTTCTACGGGAACTTACACATACTTAGTCTTTTAAACAATCACTTATAGAAACACATACTTATTCATACAGGAACTCTTTCAATCTCTCACTCTCACATATACTCAGTTATATACACCAATAGTCACATATACTAGTTTAAAACATATGTAGTTACTCATAGAGACACTATTGAGACAGTCATTCACTCACTAACACACCCATGAACACACTCATCCACCCATACAGTCCTGCAGACATGCTGTCTTCAACACATACAAACAGTGAGTCACTCATTCATGTACCTATGCAGTACGTAATACCCCCACCGAACCATACACACACTCACACTGATACTAAAAAAAACATCTAATAACCTATATAAACACCCATGTAGCTACTCACCAACCCATGCAGCCACTTATACACAAAGTGAGAGACTGATAAAGATATTTACATATTTAAACATTACTCACTAAGCCATGTATTCACTAAGATACACTTAATCAGTCAGTTATACAATCAATTTTTCAAAAACAAATCATCCATTTAGACACTTATATACCCATTTATTCTTCCATCGTCCGTGAGATATACATATATAAAACATATTTAATTTTCAGAAAAATACACATTCACTGGATGATGTCATCAGTGATGTCATTTGAGATGTCATCAGTGATGTCATGAGTGATGTCACTGACCATGTCATGAGTGATGTAATATGTGACGTCATCAGCAGTGCATTGCGAGGGCGCGAGTTATAGTTAGCTGAACTAACTATAACGGAGGAATTTCATTGGTTTTTCACGAGTGAAATGTCCAGCTAACTATAACATGTGTGAAACCTATAGTTTTTTCAGTGAATATATATATATATATATATATATATATATATAAATAGTGCACTCTCCACACCATCACGTAGTTTCTGCTTTCACAGCTATCCCAACGTGAAAGAAAAGGAGAAACGGACCCTCACGGCTCAGGCAGGAAGATTTTTATTTCATTTGACTCTCCCTCTGCGACGCGTTTCGAGCACTGAGTGCCCTTGATCACACACAGAGTTTTGCATCCGCCATTGTTTTTACCAATTGCATCATAAATCACGTGACCATCACCAAATAAACATAGTAGAGATACTTCGCTTCTCACATCATATGTTGTTACGAGGTAGGTGTTATACCATTCATAGGGTAAAACAAACTTAATTGCACTTGTGAGCTGTTATTTTATACTGCATAAAATGCAGTATTGTAAAATAAATTTTTTCAGTGGATAATATAAATATAATAAATACATAGAAATATTGCTAAGAACATTTTCTGTATAAAAATATATATTTTTTATATATAAATATAAAACCACTTAAAACTACAATGTAGGGCATAGTCACTTCTAAACATTCTCAATAAATATGTAAACAAATCATTTGTGCAAAATAGATCCAATGTGCAAAAATTCGCAAATTATGTAACTGCCCCATTCACATTCTTTGTGCATTAGTTTGTTTCCTTCTCAGATGTAATTTTATGTCGGCATTAATGCATGACACATTTAACCTCATTCACCAATCTGTTATAGCGAGTTCAGCTTCCTAGTTTTGTGTTTGTGTTTGCTTCTTCTGACTAATCTCAAAACTGTGGGGTATTGTATGTGTAATCGAGAAACTTTATCGATACACATCCCTCACCATTTGATACTAACTACCCTCTCCATGCAGAAAAAGCAAATAAGAAAGAAATATATATATATTGTGACTGTTTGTGAAATAACTAGTCATACAAAGTGAAAAGATTGTTTTTATAAAGGGAAAGACTAATATAATATCAAGAATTCCAAAAGCTTCTAAAATACTCGATAACAGAAAATGAAAAAAGTGAGACAAAAAGCACTTATCCTTTAAATTTGCAGAATCTAATACTCTGAATATTCATCTATTAATCTTAAGTAGCTACATTAGTGTCTTGTTTGAGTATAGTTTATAAAAAGTTATACATATCTTCAGTGGTGTTTGGCCCATTTGGATTTTTGCTGTCCAGTTCTAATATCATGCGTGTTTCTAACTTCCTTAGAAGTTTTTCTCTGTTGCCTCCCCTTCGTAAGGGACTTACTGCATTGATGACATAATATGATAGACAGTTCAAATCATTATTGTGGACTGACTTGAAATGTCTGGCGACCGGGTATGCACTATCGTTATTTACAATGGTTCTGAGATGCTGTAAGATTCTGACGTGTACCTGCAGCTTGGTGCTACCCACATAGCGTAAGCCACAAGTACACGTCAAAACATATACAGCATACTCCGTCTTACATTCATAACTACCCTCAATCGCAACTGGGACATCAGAGAAGGGAGTTGTGTAATGTGTAGTATTGGCGCCAAATTTACAGGCGCGGCATGATAGGCATTTATAAAAACCTGTTTTGGGTTTCAACCATGTAGTTACCATATTGAGTTCTGGACTTGTTTACCAACTCAGTTCTCATGGATCGGGATTTTCTGTCTGTAATAATAGGTAATTCAGGTAATCTACTGCCCAGAACCCCATCTGTTAGAATAATGGGCCAGTTCTTTTTGATGATTGATTTTACTCTTCTTTCTTGTTTACTGATTGTGGTGATGAAACGTGGACATTCATCATCATTGTTAGCAATAGGTTCTTTAGGGGCTAGTAGTGATTCTCTAGGTCTTTCATCTGTCTTTTTGAGTGCTCTCTTAAGGGTGGAATCACTGTATCCTCTTTCTTTTAATCGCCCTATCATGTCTTCGGAGTATTTTGTATATTCCTGTTGGGAACTACAGATACGTTTAAGTCTTAGTAGTTCACCAAAAGGGATGCTTTCAATGAGGTGTTTGGGATGTTTGCTGCTCGCATGGAGTATACTATTGCCAGCTGTCGGTTTTCTAAACAATGTGGTTTCTAATGTACAGTTACTAATTGATACTTGTACATCTAGGAAATCTACTTTGTCTCTACTAATGTTTGAAGTAAATTTAAGATTGCTAGAATTGTTATTGATTGTCCTAACAAATTCTTGTGCACTTACTTCATCGCCATCCCATACACAAAAAACGTCATCGATAAATCTAAGCCAATGGTGGACCTGGTCTATGTTAGGTATTTTCCTTAGGACCTGTTCCTCCCACCAGCCAACATGCAAGCATGCGTAGCTGGGGGAGAAACAGGACCCCATAGCCACGCCCCTTTCTTGTTTCCAAACAGTTTTGTCAAACATAAAGAAATTGTTGTTAAGACACCAGGCAATCAGTTTGCATATCATTTCATTATGACTGAGATATTCAACTGGTCTTGTGTTGAGAAAGTGACTGATAGCTTTAAGGCCAGCTGAATGGTTAATGCTGGTGTACAGTGATTCAATGTCTAATGTTAATAGACACCAGCCTTCTTTCCAACAAATTGAATTTATCTTGCTCAAAAAGTCACCAGTGTCTTTCACATAACTGGGCAAACTTTTTACTAAGTCCTGTAAATAAAAGTCAATGTATTGTGAAATATGTTCATTCATGCTGTTGATTGCAGATATTATCGGTCTGCCTGGTGTTGGGGTGACCATTTTATGAATCTTTGGTATGAGATACAAGATAGGAATTACCGGATGTTCAATGTGGAGATAGTCAAATTCGGCTGATGAAATTAAACCTTGTCTTTTATATTGAAACAGTAATTTTTTGATTTCTTCTTTTGCCTTCTTGTCGGAGGCTGTTTGTGGATATATATATATATATGTATATATTTATATATCACTTAAAAAACCATATGTTTCACACATGTTATAGTTAGCTGGACATTTCACTCGTAAAAAACCAATGAAATTCCCCCGTTATAGTTACTGCAGGCAACTATAACTCACGCGACCGCAATCCTCTGCTGATGACGTCAGATATTACATCACTGTATTTAGACACTTATTTACCCATGTCTTCTTCCATTAATCTTTAGCTATACATATATTACAAGTATTTATTTTTCATAAAGACACATATATCATCAGTGATGTAATATCTGACGTCATCAGCAGAGGATTGCGGTCGCGTGAGTTATAGTTGCCTGCAGTAACTATAACGGGGGAATTTCATTGGTTTTTTACGAGTGAAATGTCCAGCTAACTATAACATGTGTGGAACCTATGGTTTTTTAAGTGAATTTGCAAGGTTTTTTAAATACTAATTCGTAACTATAACGTGTGTGAAACCTATGGTTTTTTCAGTGAATATATATATATATATATATATATATATATATATATATACATATATATATTATCTACTGGCGGTCTACAGTAGATAGTTATAGTTAGGACCTCTTTTCCATAGGAAATCCGCAACATTCTATTCCCAATAAGTCTGGCGCCGGTTAATGAATATTTGCATACTTTTCCAAACTTTTGGCCAGCTCTGCTCCGCTCCTACCCTGAAAGTTTTGTGGTGATTCGTCAAGCGGGGGCCGAGAAAAAAGGGGGGTCCCAAAACGCGTTTTCCCCATGCAATTTCCCATAGGATCTGTTGTCGCAGCTACAGCCCGAACCGCTAAATGGAATGACACCAAATTTGGCAAAGAGGTAGTCCTCAGTTCAGACTCGTGCCTTTTGCATAAATGGTGTGAATCTGTTCAGTAGTTCCTGAGAAAATTAGGGTAAAAAAGTTAGTGATATCTATGGCCTGTCCAAGTAGAGAAGGTGCTCCTGCTGGATTACCGGGACCCTTGGAGGTTGGCATACATTCCGGCGTGTCGTACTTTAATCTCTGGGACCGCGTAGGGAACAGGGCCCTACCCCTGTCTATCTTGGTATTAGCAAACCGCAAATGGTAAATGCGGTATGTACAAGTGCTTTATATATCGTTCTAGCTATGAATGCACTGTGTACACGTTATTCTGCTTCACTACGCGGGTTCCATTTTGGAAGCAGTGGCCATCTTGTCATTGCCCTCACATAGGCTATAATGGAGTAAATACGGGCCTCACAGTACATGGGCTTCTCCTCTGACTTCTCTGTGACCTGGGCAGCTGGCTCTGCTGCCCCAGGTCAAACTGGTCTCACGAGCTCCCCTTCCTCCGTCCACCTGTGATTAACATCAGGGCTTGACCCATCATAAAACCCTTTCATTCTACACAATCCTCCGGCTAATCTCTTTCACACCTGCTTGTTCCTGCTTTATGACTTGTTTCCCAAAACAGGAGATGCTCATGTTTATTGGGGGGGTCTATTGACATCCGATGTGGGATCTGAACCTTACTGTGTAAATCATTGTGGGCTGGCCGAACTGGAATGTGGGATGGTCATCATGACTCTGCTTTTTCGTTTGTAATGTATACTTGTAATGGCCATATCATAAACCTAGGAATGTATGCTTGAGGCAAGAAAAAGGGTATTTAAGATGAAGTCCATTCCTATGATTTTCAGCAGTCTCCTGAGAACATACACGCTGTTGTACTTCTAGGATACCTGTAATTGGTCTGAGCCAATAAATGAATCTTTGACTTCACCCAGAAGACTCTGTGTTTGTGTAGGTCTGGAACAGGGTGAACCCAGAAGTCATAGGGTGTGTGCCCCTGCACCGCTGGGTCTAAAATACCCAGTACTTCAGTTTGGCGCCCAACTCGGGACGATTTCAGCGGTACCAGTCCAAGCCAGAGGTTCGTGAGGAGCTTCGTGTGGAAATTCCGGAGGAAGGCCGCCACTTCATCGACCCCTGCATGTCGACGTGGTCCGAAAGTCTTTTCTGCGAGGTTCTCCGCGTCCCGACGGCTACGAAGGACTGCTGCCCTGATTAATCGACCTGTTTTGGACCCTTGACGAGTTTTGAGAGAGCGAAACAATCTAGAGAGTCTTCTGGTGACGCCATCGATCAGCAATATTCAGTTAAGTATAAGTGGAGCGTCTCCCATTTGTTTTTGGTGTCCTTCGGGATCGTTTGATTTGGTAATTTGGTAATTTGGAGTTTGCAAACGCCAAAGCCAGAGGACTCGTGTATTCACGAGAATATCGTAATCGATAATCCTTTGACGTTTTGATCTAGACTAGTGAGCAAAGATGCCTGGTTCTGGACTATTTGGTAGATTATTCTGTTTGGGTTGTGGAAAAGATTTCCAGCTGGAGGAATCATGTCCGGTTCCTCCGGTTGGAACTCCAACTTATGAGCTCTATGTAAAACATGGCGTAGGCCCCATTGCATATAACGAAGTATGGATCCACTACACCAGGAAAGACGGTGTTTTAAAATGACCCCAAAATGGTAGTTTCGATACCGATATTTTAGATAATTTGGAAATTAAATTGTTTAAAAAGAAAGCCCGGCCGGCGATGTTTGACTCTTTCCGCTTATGGCGAAAGGAAGCCAAACAAAAGGAAATTAAGTTAGCGAAAAAGAATAAGAGAGAGAAAGGTATGACAGTAATGCAAGCAGCTGTACAATTTAAAGACAATGAGGAGGAGCAGATGAGTGAGCAATTGCACAGGCAGCGCAAGTTACGGATTGACAAATGTTACCCAGCTTTACCACATTCTAAGCAGAATGAGTTAGAAGAAAAGGAGAAAGATCCCCTGATGTCACATTTGTTGAGTTCGCCACCCCCGTATGCTCAAAATGCCACGGCACCTCCCCAGCTTGTGAATATGCCACCTCCAGTGAATATACTGCAAGCCTTGCCGCAACCGCCAGCTGTTTTGCAGCCGGCTCTTATCCATGTAGCGCAGCCCTCTCAAGGGCCGCCAGTTGTGCTTCCAACTGCCCCCGCACTTCCTGCGACTTTGCCTAATACAGCAGCTGCCTCTTCTGACACTCTTCCTTGCACCACTCCAGTACCTGTTTCTACATCCTCTTTTCTCCCCTCTGTTTATCCCCCTGTTTTCGCCTCAGCTTCTCCTTCAGCGCGACAGCGCTTAGCTAATGTGGTTACTACATTAATGTCTCCTCTCTTTGAGTCATCTGGTGCGACTCCTGGTTTACAGCGTAAGCAACTGCGCAGTCAATTGCCTAACCCCGATGAGAAAAAGGTAATAGATAACATGGCGCGTAGATGGATTGTTTTCCCTTCACTGTATGATGTGGAATCAGTTGTCAACGTTTTCCATCAATGGGATGCCCCAAAACAGAGATATGTGTTTGAGAAAATGTGCGAAATTCTCTGTGAAGAATTGGAGGATAGTGGTAAAAATCCGAGCCCGCAGGAATTGTGTAGAGTGAGGTTTGATTTTGGAACTGGTATAATTGTGGACCGCGAAGTAGATAAAGCAGTTGCGGTTGTATTGTCCTTCAGGAATGATGATTGTCAACAGTCATTGTTTGAACAAGATGTCCTTGTGGGGAAAAAGGTAAAAGCGCGACAATACCCCATGAGAGAAGTTCCCCCGGTATGGAAGGAAGCAGTTGCAGCTGATGCTAACGCCGGTATCGCCGCTGTGCCAGCACATTTCCAGCGTGTTTGGGTGCATGTTCCATGGAAGCGCTCTGAGGTGTTAGCACTTAAGCAGTCCTTACCTGATCCCCGTAAAAACCCAGCAGGTTATTATAAAGAGTTGTCACAGACGGCAGGGTCATGCGTTATGAATCTGGCCGACATAGACATGTTGTTTGGTAATGTTGTTCCACAGCCTCTATGGGGGTCAATTCGTAATGTAGATCACGATGCAGAACTAGGGGATACATCGGCTAACATTATTGCTGCTGATGCTAGACAAACTGGTGGCGCGAAACCAGAACCTTTAGTAGCTGAACTGCCTGGTAGAATCATCACGTATATGAAGACAATAATGCCTGCGATGCGCGTAAATTGGGACAAGTTATCTGCATGTAAGCAGAAGAAAGATGAGACAGTGTCAGACTTCTTTACTAGGTTTGAAGAAACGTTTATTGATCACAGTGGGCAGGATATGAGTACTGAGGGTGGCCAACGGTTATTTGTGGATAAGTTTGTGCAGAATCTACTTCCTGACCTGTGTAAAAAGTTAAAAGATTCAGAAAGTTCTTGGGCTGTTTCTTCTTCAGCGCAAATACTGGCTACTGCACAGTATTATGAAAATAGAGATAAAGACGAGAAAGATAGAACAGAAAAGAAAACGAAGGAATTAAAGACAAAGGTCCTTTTACAGCAGGCCTATCCGCCACGTGGAGGTCAGAATAATTATAGACAACCCCAAGGTGTCTATCACCAACCCCAACAGTTTCAGAACAATCAGCAAATGAACGGGTATTATCAACCACGTGTCCCTGTAGGTCCCAACCAATGTTCATACTGCAAAGAGGAAGGTCATTATAAATATAGTTGCCCTAAATTAATGCAGCGGAACGGTAATGCGTATGGCGCAAGAGGTAGGGGTGGTCAGCAAGCTCCTAGAGGCAGAGGGCGTGGAAGTGTTCCGCCCCAAAGCGCCATTAATAGCTTTGATCAGCAAGCTAACGCGACTAGTAATACGGCCCAGTATTATATTAATGATTATTATGCAGAGGACGGTGATGCAGAAAGTAATGATTACTAGGACAGCCATAGACAGAGAGAGGGAGTTGTTTCAGTGCCAGTGGATCAGAGTGGACCGTATGTTGAGGTGACTACAGCAAATGTAACGGAGCCTTTTCTGCTAGACACTGGTGCTGCAGAGAGTTCAATCATGCATTCAAAGCTCCCTGGCGCACCTTTGTCTGGCGATATAAATGTTTCAGTAGGTTTTTCTGGTGCCCCGGTTAGGAACCCGATTTCTAGTCCCATGTCACTTTCTGTTGGACCTTGTGAGCTGAAAGCACCCCTGATCCTAACAACAGGTTGTGGTGAGAATTTACTGGGATTAGATTTGTTGAAAAAATTGCACGCTACACTGTATTGTTCTCCTTCAGGAGTACAACTTACCTTAGGTAGGAAAGTGATTTCCCCAATGTATTTGTCTAAAAATACAATGCCACCTGAATTATCATCCCTTCCGGATGCCCTTTAGGCTACTGGTCCCAATGATGTGGGCCTCTTGGAGATACCACCATATGTGGTGACTTTAAAGGCTAATGTCAGACTGCCACGTATTCCCCAGTACAAGATCTCTAATGAAGGGCAGAAAGCATTGTTAGACATTGTCAGCGACTTGATTAATAAGGGTGTGATTGAAGAGACAAGAGGCAACGTTTGCAATAGTCCGATTTTACCTGTCTTAAAACGAACGGACCCTTCACAGCCACCTGTTTACAGATTTGTGATCGATCTCAGAGAGGTTAATAAGATTGTTGTGCCACAGTTTCCGGTTGTCCCTGATATAACTGCCTTGTTAACGATGATTCCAGCCTCTGCTGCATGGTTTTCAGTGATTGGTTTAAAGAATGCTTTCTTTAGTATCCCAATTGCAGAAGAGAGCAGAGACATTTTTGGTTTTAGTCTGGGAGGCCGAAGCTTCCGCTTCAAACGCGCTCCCCAGGGCTACTGTGAAAGTCCATCAATATACAGTCAAGCTTTGTAAGCACAGCTTGATGCACTTGTTTTACCTAGTGGCGCTATCCTGATTCAGTACGTGGACGATTTACTAATTGCCGCGGATACTGAGAAGATCTGTAAAGAAGCCACATTGTCACTGTTGCGCCATTTATCCGCTTTCCATCACAAGGTGTCTCTCTCTAAGCTGCAATATTGTCGACAAGAAGTGACCTACTTAGGTCATCTCTTATCGAAGGAGGGAAGGAAACTGACCCCAGAAAGAATTCAAGCCATTGCACAGTTGAGTGTGCCAAGAACACAGAGAGAAGTACGTGCTTTCTTGGGCATCACTTCATACTGTAGGCATTGGATCCCTAGTTTTTCTTTGTTGGCAAAACCTTTAGTAGCCTTAACATGCAAAGACACACCGAATCCTATCCCATGGTCTGAAGAGTGCCAGAAAAGTTTTGTGGAATTGCGTAATGCATTATGTTCAGCACCTGTGTTGGGCACTCCTGACTACAGCAAACCTTTTACATTGTATGTTCACGAGAAAGATGGATGTGCGTTGTCAGTGTTAACACAGCCTTTTGGCGACAGATCGCGCCCATGCGCATATTTTTCATCAACCTTGGACCCTGTAGCGAGGGCATTGCCAAGCTGTCTGAGAGCGACAGCTGCTGCAGCAATGTCTATCCGACAATCTGCTGGTTTGGTAATGGACAATACATTGATTGTTATGGTTCCACACGCAGTAGACACATTATTAAATAGAACCAAGACACAACACTTGACTAGTGCGCGATTATCAGGTTATGAGCTCACACTGTTAGCAAATCACATACACATAAAGAGATGCAATACGCTGAATCCAGCTACATTGTTGCCAATTCCAGCAGACTCAGATGAGATTGAGCAACATGACTGTCTGTTCAGAACAGAAGAAGAGACGAAAGGGAGAGTAGATCTAAAAGATACTCCCCTGACTGAGTGTGATGGCACTTTATGGGTGGATGGTTCATGTTTCAAACTCCCTATTGGTGACACGACTGCTGCATATGCTATCACGACTTTACACACGGTCGTGGAAACTGCACGAGTGCCACATAATTCGGCCCAAGCAGCGGAATTAATCGCCCTCACGAGAGCGTGTGTGTTATCTGAAGGAATGAGAGTAAATATATACACAGACAGCCAGTACGCCTTTGGCGTGGCTCATAATTTTGAGCGACTGTGGAAGGAGCGCGGGTTCCTGACGTCGCATGGAGCTAAAATTCAGAATGGCAAGTTGGTGAATGATCTCCTTGAGTCACTGACCCTACCGTTGCAAGTTGCGATCATGAAATGCAGTGCGCACAAGAAAGTCACAGATGATGTTGGACGTGGGAATGCGTTTGCTGATGAGACCGCGAAAGAAACAGCACAGAATGTGAAGACTAGAATGTATGTTGCAGGCCCCGCAAGATGGGTTAATGATGTGGGAATGTGTGCGAACACAATAGAGAGTGTGAAGTCGCTTCAGGCTGAAGCCACAGAGAAAGAGTTAAGCAAGTGGAGAGAAAGTATGGGTAAGTTGGATGAGAATGGTTGTTGGATTGATCTGACAGAACATAAGCGATGGTTATTGCCTGATGCATATGTGCTTCCAGTGGTTACTATGGCACATGGAATGGCACATATCAGTACGAAAGGTATATGCAAGTTGTTGGCTCCTGTATGGCAGAATGCCGGGATTCCCAAGTGTGCAGAGAATGTGGTCAAGAATTGCATGGTATGCTTGAAGTACAACCCTGGTAGGGGAACCCCAACTCCAGCTGGTCACTTTGCACCCCCATCATGTCCATTCGAAGTTTTGCAGCTGGACTTTATTCATATGGAAAGATGCAACAACCTGAAATATGTACTGGTGGTTGTTTGTGCTTTCTCAAAATGGATAGAGGCTTATCCTCTGAAAGATAACACTGCCCTATCCACAGCCAAAGCCCTTGTAAAGGAATTTTTCCCTAGGTTTGGGATGCCAAGAATGGTGTGGTGTGATAATGGAAGTGAGTTTGTGGGTAAAGTGATGAAGAATGTATGTGAAGGGCTAGGGATAAAGCAGAAGTTCCATGCTGCAAATCACCCCCAATCAGCTGGATTAGTAGAACGCTACAATGGAGCCTTAAAGCTCAAGCTGGCCAAAATTCAGGCGAGCACCGGTCTTAAATGGCCTGACGCTCTGCCTTTAGCACTCCTGTCCACCAGAATGACCATACACTCACGAGTGGGACTTAGCCCTTACGAGGTCGTTTTTGGCCGTCCGGCCAACGTATGGGGTGTACCGAGGCCTACGAAGTTTAGTGAGATTGAGCATCCAGTACTACTCGATTACCTGTATGATTTGACTGTTAAACTGCGTGTTTTGCACCAACAGGTACATGATAATCTTCCCCAAGCTTCTGAACCTCCTGGACACCCTATCAACCCTGGCTCGTGGGTCCTGATCCGAAATTTCCAGCGTAAGAGCAACGACGAGCCTCGCTGGATCGGCCCTCACCTTGTACTTCTGTTGACAAGGTCAGCGGTGCGAGTAAAAGGGAAGAAGCACTGGATCCATGGTACCCACTGCAAAGTAGTCCCCTTGCCTCTGCCATATGACCAGTGGGTCAAGGAGGGTATCGCCGACTCTGAGACAGACACTGTACCTCGTTTTGTACCATTCAGTGATGCACGCATAAGAGACACAGTTTCAGACCAAGAGAGTGACAATATTCTGCAGGAAGCTGTGCCACCATCAAATCGACTGGACACCACTGAGCCTGAACTTTTGTTTCAAGACCAAACAGCACCTGGCAGTCTCCGCTATAATTTGAGACCAAGACCCATGGACAAATAAAGATTTCCTTACTATTTCCTTTTTGACATTTTTGCTCTCCCATCTGAAGGACTTTCTTGATTTTTGTTTTTCGAACCACCATCCGGGTTCTGCTGCAGGGTCGCGGTGCCAAGACTTTGGGGTACAGGCCGAAGACGCTAGGTCAACGGTTCTGGTTGGTCTAGGGCGTTTCCCTGGACTGACAGGCGTACTCCTTAGCAGAAGAAACTCATCCGCTGCGAGCGGCCCGATTAGAGGATGGAGTTTTTTAAGATGGAGAGACCCGTTGAGGAA
The DNA here is from genome assembly GCF_964204655.1 of Triturus cristatus. Lineage (NCBI taxonomy): Eukaryota > Metazoa > Chordata > Amphibia > Caudata > Salamandridae > Triturus > Triturus cristatus. The sequence continues at coordinate 203,813,561 of NC_140588.1, read as the reverse complement.
ATGAACTTCAAAGCAAGGATGTGTAGAATTGTAAAAAGTAAATGTTTTGTATTTTTGTGCTTTTTTATACTGTGTATTATAATGATGTTTATTGTAGGATTTGTGTTTTTCTCCGCTCAAAAGCCCATTGCACCCACTGAACAGCCTATACCTCTTTCTACTGCCTCCTCTCACTCTTTTCACCCTTTGCCTGAGCACGAACAGACCAGACGATCAGAGTTCGTAAATAACTCGTTTATCCAGCTCTTGCACCAGCACCAACTAGTAATGAATACGACCAATTGCTGGGTGTGTGGGTTAATGCCACATACCATTAACAAGGGTATTCCCTACCTGGTGCTGCCGTATAGTTACAATGGATCATCATGGGCATTCCAGACCATGTTTCTCTATGCTCTAGATACGTGCTCCCCTCGCCAACCGCGTTCCATCAGACCTATCACCAATAATAAGGCTTTGATAAAAGGAGTTGCCGATATGAGTAGGGATATTGATGCATACTCATCCATTCCCAAAGAAGAGTTGAGACCTTATGTAGGATGGAACGCGACGGGGTATAGTATTAGTCTGGGAGAAAGACAGCGAAAAATCTCATCTCCAATCTGGGTCGTACCCCACATGGGTCGGTTCTGCTTACAGGGTAATGGTCAGAATCCTAGAGCTCAACTGGGAAGAAGTGACTGTACTGAAACGTACACCTTCCCGTCACAGATTTCCCCTGCGTTTTTGGCTGCCAAGGGCACATATTTCATCTGTAATGACCGAGCATATACATGGCTGCCCCCTGATTTCTCGGGCACATGTTATATTGCGAACTTGCTACCGCCGACATTTACTGCTGCCTCTGACTATCACAAGACCAGAGTTGTGAGAGGTGTGATTAGTAAGGAGGATACTGCCGGTCAGGAAGCGGGAGACTTCTTTTTGGGTTTCCTGCCGTTTTGGGGACCTATGGTGAATAGTAGGAACCTGAGACAACTGACTCGTGTGGTTGAATCCACTGTTAATGTAACGGCTGGTGCCCTTGGTAATCTGACGGCTGAGCTCCAAGCGGATCGCCTTATGACTTTACAGAACCGCATGGTTCTAGACGTTATTCTTGCAGACCGCGGTGGGGTATGCAAGGTCATCCAATCTAGTTGCTGCATTTTCATACCAGATAATGCTACAACAGTGTATCAAGCCATCTCCAAACTCCATAAAATATCTGAATCCATACACGTGGATAAGGGAGACTGGTCACTGGTGGGGTGGTTCTGGGAATTGATATCTGCCTGGGGTTGGAAAGTTCTGATGGTCATTGGAATGATCTTAGCCATTCTTTTCCTGTTCTGTCTGTGCATACAGTGTGCTCCTGCGATATGTGGCCTCTGTGCTACCTTATGTGTAAGGAAACCTGTATCGAGGGACGAACTAAGTAATAGGATGATGCTACAGCAACATCTACATGACTTTGAGAACATTGACCTGGACTCGGATTAAGATGAGTATAGTGATTGCCTATGTAAGGGCAAAAGGAGGGTCTGTCGTACTTTAATCTCTGGGACCGCGTAGGGAACAGGGCCCTACCCCTGTCTATCTTGGTATTAGCAAACCGCAAATGGTAAATGCGGTATGTACAAGTGCTTTATATATCGTTCTAGCTATGAATGCACTGTGTACACGTTATTCTGCTTCACTACGCGGGTTCCATTTTGGAAGCAGTGGCCATCTTGTCATTGCCCTCACATAGGCTATAATGGAGTAAATACGGGCCTCACAGTACATGGGCTTCTCCTCTGACTTCTCTGTGACCTGGGCAGCTGGCTCTGCTGCCCCAGGTCAAACCGGTCTCACGAGCTCCCCTTCCTCCGTCCACCTGTGATTAACATCAGGGCTTGACCCATCATAAAACCCTTTCATTCTACACAATCCTCCGGCTAATCTCTTTCACACCTGCTTGTTCCTGCTTTATGACTTGTTTCCCAAAACAGGAGATGCTCATGTTTATTGGGGGGTCTATTGACATCCGATGTGGGATCTGAACCTTACTGTGTAAATCATTGTGGGCTGGCCGAACTGGAATGTGGGATGGTCATCATGACTCTGCTTTTTCGTTTGTAATGTATACTTGTAATGGCCATATCATAAACCTAGGAATGTATGCTTGAGGCAAGAAAAAGGGTATTTAAGATGAAGTCCATTCCTATGATTGTCAGCAGTCGCCTGAGAACATACACGCTGTTGTACTTCTAGGATACCTGTAATTGGTCTGCAGCCAATAAATGAATCTTTGACTTCACCCAGAAGACTCTGTGTTTCTGTAGGTCTGGAACAGGGTGAACCCAGAAGTCATAGGGTGTGTGCCCCTGCACCGCTGGGTCTAAAATACCCAGTACTTCAGGCGGAGCCAGCCGGCGAAAATATCCAATTCAAAAACCACGATTCAGTATGCTCTCAGGAAAGGAAGACGAAATCCCCAGTGAAATTGCAGGTCAGGTTTAATTCACACAACGCGTTTCGGCACGCAGCCTTGTTCACGTGTGAAAAGAAGTGACACCAACAGTCTTACATGAGATGTAAATTAAACCTGACCTGCAATTTCACTGGGGATTTCGTCTTCCTTCACTGAGAGCATACTGAATCGTGGTTTTTGAATTGGATATCTATGGCCTGGGAGGATCCGCGGACCCTACCCGCACCGTAAGCGCACCCTCCCCGAACCGAGCGCGCACCCTCCCGATCGCGCGCTGAATGCTAGTTGGCTGTCGAGTGTCTCTCCACATTCGAAACCAGGCACTGTTGGTGGCCATTTTCTGCCTCGGTAAAAGCGAGGCTGAAGAAGCAAGGGGAATAAGTGTGTAAAACATATAAAGGGGGCAGAGTGGAAATACTCTGACCCTGTAGAGGTGCTTAGGGGGTCCCAGAAGAAAACGGCGAAATACGTGCACGGTGCTCGCTCCCTAACACGTTGGGTGCAAAGATTCTCACGCGTTGGGTGCGCGGATCCACGGCAATGTTTTTTGAAAAAAGACAAGAAATCATTGGTTGTATGACTACTTTCTACACTGAAAGGTAGGGTGTATATTTCGGTTTTTTAAAGCTATGATTCTTATTGGTTAACAAAAATAAATTGTAAGGAACATTATATATGATAAGCTGATATGTTGAAAAGTCAAGCACACTTCCTGTCTTGTTTAGTAACATTGTGTGCTGAACTTGTGACCAGTGAGCTCAGTGCAGTGTTCCATGACCTGTTTCTATGGTAACAGGCAGAAGGCAGATTGGGGGAAGGGTTGAAATGTATTTCAGTTGGAAAAGGTTGAAATGTTTAACCAATAGAAATGTGTGTTTGCTTTTGAGTTTATGTGTGAAGGATTGTGATTTGATGTTTACATGTATATGTGTGGAACATGAAAGGGAAACTTTTCCATTCTTTGTTTTTGCTGAGAGATGCACAGTGCAGAGATTCTGTAAAAGAAAATATGGTGAGTGATTGATATACTTCTTAATCTAAAAAAGAACTTGAAAGATGAGTTATTTAATTGTGAGGGGATGTATGTAGACTATTTTGATTTTAATCAAACTAATGTGTTTCTCCTGCTAAAGTGTAGGGAGTACTTTTTTTCTCTACAATGTGTGTGCATGTAGAAACCATTCTGTGATATGCATTTGTGTTTTTCATGTGTTTGTAGACAGATAACTGTGCTGTTTTTATATTTTGGTAGAATTAGAAACCAGTCATTGTTTATGAATATGTGAAATGAGTTATGTTATGTTTCTATACTAAATTGTAGTACTACTTCTAGATGAAGAAATGTGTTTTGGTATAGTGCAAGGGATAGTGTTGTTTGTCTAGAATCACACAGTGAGTCTGTGTGCATTTGGGAACCACTGAGAGAGAAGCATTTGGTAACATCGTGTATTTGCTGACAGATAACTGTTTTAACTTGTCATGTTGTCAAGTTTTAGTAGCATTAGAAGACAGTTATGGCTTATGCTTTCATTAAATGAGTCAGGCATTGACATTAAATTGCAGTCGTGAAATATGTAGATTGTGTGCAGTTCTCTTATCACTTGCACTGTAGTGAATGAGTTTTGGTAAACTCCTAGGGATAGTGGTGCTTGTCTAGAATCACACTGTGAGTTAGTGTGTATTTGGGATCAGTGCGAGAGAAGCATTTGGTAACATCATGTATTTGCTGACAGATAACTGCTTTAAAACCTGTCATGTTGTGAAGTTTTAGTAGCATTAGAATCCAGTCTTTGCTTATGCGTTGATTAAATGAGTCATGCTTTGACACTGATGTGCTGTACTTAAATATGTAGATTGTGTGCAGTACCATTAACTCTTCCAGACTAGTGAATGAGTTTTGGTAAACTCCTAGGATAGTGTTGCTTGTCTAAAATCACACTGTGAGTCTGAGTGCATTTGGGTAAGGATTGTGAGAGAAGCATTTGGTAACATTGTGTATTTGCTGACAGATAAATGTTTTAAAACCGGTCATGTTGGCAAGTTTTAGTAGCATTAGAACCCAGTCTTTGCTTATGCTTTGATTAAATGAGTCAGGCTTTGACACAAAAGTGCAGTCCTGAAATATGAAGATTGTGTGCAGTTCCCTTACCACTTCCACAGTAGTGAATGATTTTTGGTAAACTCCTGGGTATAGTGGTTGTTGTCTAGAATCACACTGTGAGTGTGTGTGCATTTGGGAACCACTGTGAGAGAAGCATTTGGTAACATTGTGTTTTGCTGACAGATAACTATTTTAAAACCTGTCATGTTGTCAAGTTTTAGTAGCATTAGAAGCTAGTCATTGCTTATGCGTTGATTAAATGAGTCAGGCATTGACACTAAAGTGCAGTCGTGAAATATGTAGATTGTGTGCAGTTCCCTTACCACTTCCACTGTAGTGAATGAGTTTTGGTAATCTGCTAGGGATAGTGTTGTTTGTCTAGAATCACACTGTGAGTCTGTGTGCATTTGGGAACCACTGTGAGAGAAGTGTTTGTTAACATTTTGTATTTGCTGACAGATAACTGTTTTAAAACATGTCATGTTGTCAAGTTTTAGTAGCATTAGAAGGCAGTTATGGCTTATGCTTTCATTATATGAGTCAGGCATTGACAGTAAATTGCAGTTGTGAAATATGTAGATTGTGTGCAGTTCCCTTACCACTTGCACTGTAGTGAATGAGTTTTGGTAAACTCATAGGGATAGTGGTGCTTGTCTAGAATCACACTGTGAGTTAGTGTGTATTTGGGATCACTGTGAGAGAAGCATTTGGTAACATCATGTATTTGCTGACAGATAACTGTTTTAAAACCTGTCATGTTGTGAAGTTTTAGTAGCATTAGAATCCAGTCTTTGCTTATGCGTTGATTAAATGAGTCATGCTTTGACACTGATGAGCTGTACTTAAATATGTAGATTGTGTGCAGTACCATTAACTCTTCCAGACTAGTGAATGAGTTTTGGTAAACTCCTAGGATAGTGTTGCTTGTCTAAAATCACACTGTGAGTCTGTGTGCATTTTGGTAAGGATTGTGAGAGAAGCATTTGGTAACATCGTGAATTTGCTGACAGATAACTGTTTTAAAACTGGTCATGTTGTCAAGTTTTAGTAGCATTAGAAGCCAGTCTTTGCATATGCTTTGATTAAATGAGTCGGGCTTTGACACAAAAGTGCAGTCCTGAAATATGAAGATTGTGTGCAGTTCCCTTACCACTTCCACAGTAGTGAATGATTTTTGGTAAACTCCTAGGTATAGTGGTTGTTGTCTAGAATCACACTGTGAGTCTGTGTGCATTTGGGAACCACTGTGAGAGAAGCATTTGGTAGCATCATGCATTTGCTGACAGATAACTAATTTAAAACCTCTCATGTTGTCAAGTTTTAGTAGCATTAGAAGCTAGTCTTTGCTTATGCGTTGATAAAATGAGTCAGGGTTTGACACTAAGGTGCAGTACCATGTACTATTCTGTTCACTGTGGAAGAACTGAAAATTTAAACGTTTTACCTAAGCACTATCCTAGAAGTAGTCTGATTATTTAGTCAGTTTCTAAGTACCAAATAGATTGCTTCAAATGTCTATGCAGTATGCATGTAGTGTTCTAACATACTATACACTTGCCTTTTACACCTTCAATTCCCTAGTCAGTATCCATACACTTCCAGGAAACATCCTGTCACTTCCTTTGCAGTCCTCTAGAGACCCATTCAACAGCATGTACTAATCCATTCACTGTGCCAAAACCCAAACACTTATAAATTCACCAAGATACTATCTTTGCAGTACTCTAATCATTCAGTCAGTGCCTAAGTATTCATACACTGAGCCAGGCCTTAGCACATGGACTGCTTCAAACCCCTATGCACTATGCATGCAGTCTTCTAACCACCTAGACACTTGTCTTTCACACTTCCAATTTCCTAGTCAGTATCCATACAGTCCAGCACTTGTCACTGCCTTTGCACTCCTCTAGTGACCCATTCAGTACCAAGTACTAATCCATTCCCTGTGCGAAAAGCCTAGCACTTATAAATTCACCTAGGCACCCTCCTTGCTGTACTCTAAACATTCAGTCAGTACCCAAGTAGTCAAGCAGTGAGCCAGGCCTTAGCACATGGACTGCTTTAAATGCCTATGCAGTATGGATGCAGTCCTCTAATCACCTACACAGTTGTGTTTCACACCTTCTGTTCCCTAGTTAGTATTCATACTCTTCTAGCAAACACCCTGTCACTCACCCAGTGTGTCTCCTTATAGTACTGTAATCATTTAGTCAGTTAGCATGTAGTCTTTTAGAGAGGTAGGCTTTAGGGCATGAACTGCTTCAAAGTAGTGTGCACTATGCATGTAGTGTTTTAACGATCGTCACACTTGTGGTTCAGGGCTATAGTTTCTTAGCCAGTTTTTATATAAAATGTATTGGTACAGTAATGGAATAGTATAAATTTGAAAGTTATTAATATACATTTATTTGGGATTCTTTTTTACAGATACAGAACAGGAGTGTTTCTCATCTGTTTGCACTCTTCTCGTGCAAGATTGTTTGGATAAAGGGTCCTTAGGTGTTTCATCATACTTGCTGTGCCGCACGAGTACTTTTTGTTAGGATCCCCTCGTAACAGAACTCTTTGGCAAATCTTGCGAGTGACGAAGGTGGCATTGGTCTTTGTTTGCCCCTTGGGAAAAGTAAAAAATTTCCTCACCACTGAAGAAAAACGTTGTGGGCGTGGTGCTTTCTTCAAAAAATGTTCCTCAGATTCGATAAATATTTTAAAGCGGCAACATTTACAGTTTTTGTAAGTTAAACTTATAAAATGTTGTTAGCTGTATGCATTTTATATATCTGTGATTTGTTTCTTGTGGTATTTTGTTGAGAATACCATGTTGTTTTTTTTTAACAATCTTTCTATTTTTCCAGGTCTGTCGTCGACATCCATGGTCCCCACAGGAGTGTTCCGCCTTGTTGTTTTGTATTATTGTTGTTACATTTTGTTTATTAGTTTATTGCTCATATATATGTTAATAAGAAAATAAAGTTTGAAAATAGTTTATCGTTTATATATTTATTATCATAAAAACTAAAGTTTGAAAAAAAATTAATAACGTTTTTGGTTGTTCTTTTAACTGCTGTGTGACTCTTTCTTGTTCTTATTACTGTTATTTGATGGAGTCCACCATGGTGCTAAATTTTGGGGCACTTATCGCTGGAATACTGGTGATATCTGCAGTTTGCACCAACTTCTGAATAGTGTGTTAGATTTATCTCAACTTTACTTCCGTTAAAGTGCTGATAATGAAATGGAGAGTAGCCGTTCCTGTGCAAAAAGACACGAGGTGCACCTTTCCGATTTATTCTAAATACTAAAATCCTGTATTGAATTGCACTGAGGTATTGGCTGCACTTACAGTGTACACACAAAATCTATTAAGAAATCTCATTGTATTTATATTGATTGGGAATAGTGCGTCAGGTGCTGGATCTTGACGAGATACACTACTCAGTTCGTATATTGTTCTGCACAAGAAAAAAATCACATCACAACTTTCACACCAATTGCAATGCGAAACAAATTCCGGCGATAAGACACATTAGCACCAGGGATTGTACACCTGCTTTCTGCTGGTGTTAAGCAGGACAACTACCTACACCATGAAAGGGAACACAGCCAAGAGCCACACCAGAACACCCACAGGTGCCATAGAGTCAATGAGCATTTTACAGGGGTACCCATGAGGGCCAGAAGACTCATCTCAACAACTCCAGGACTGCCAATGCCCCCCAAACCCACATCTTAGTAAGTGTGTCCCTGTGGTCATTGTCTTAGCATGATAGGCATGAGCCCTGCAACATCACAGTGTGCTGTCACCTCAGCGTTGGCAGTGAGCTTGGATGTGTAGCTATGCACGCACAACTGGCGTGTGCTGGTCTGGGGTTCACATGGTCAGTGCAGGGGTGTGCCTATCCGGCAAGGGGAACGGGGTGTCTCAGACATGTCCGTGTACAGGAAGTGCGGTAAGTGTGTCTCTGTGTTCTGGTGTGGCCTACTAGAAGAGCCGCAGCAGTCGATGTTGTAAAGTGGCATGCACCACCTCCAAACGGCACAGTGATGTTGTAGTTGGAATGTAGCAGGACCTGCACAAATAGGCATTACAATGGTGTGCCGTACGAGTGCACGAGATACATCAGCGCACCGTACAAAAGTGTGGGGGCTCGTGGGAGGGAGGTGCAGCCGTTTGGCAACATAACACACAGTGAACTCGACCATGTGCCACATGCTGGCCATCTGATTCCTGATGACCACGGTCGCAGACATCCCACAACACCAACGACTGGCCTTTGTACACATCCTGTATGAATGCAGCATGGTTTTCACTTCTATGCTCGTTCAGTGGTGTGATGTTGGCGGGTTGTGTGACTTGTGCTCCTTGTTGGTGTGTTTCATTTTGGCCATTGTTAGTCTATATGTGTGTTGTACTTAATTGAGCATGTATGCCATTCTGCCCATCTCCCCCCTCACCCCACTCCCTGCTTCTTCCTCTTCCTAGTGCTGTTGTGCCTATAATTTTGTTGCTGCACACATAAATACATGTAAACAATAAATTAGAATAGTTACTTGATTCTTTTAGGTTTCAAAACTTCTCTATTGGTTTCTTTTTAATTTTCCATATGAACCATTTTTTTAATATTCAACAACACATAGAAGTCAGAAGTGCAACGTATTCTATCAACTTTCTAGAACATTCTACAACACGTGCAGGTTAAAAGTTCATACATTTTTTAAAACTTAACGATATTTTTTTGAAACATTTTCTTGAACATTTCACGACACGTGCAGGTTAAAAGTTGACGATTGTTTTAAGTTCGAACACTGCCTTCCAAATGCAAGTAGCAGGTGTGATTGAGCTGAGCAAATTTTATCCTATGATATGTACTCCACGTTGAAACTGCTGTTTCCTAACCAATCACAAAGATGCTTTTCCACAAAACTAATGTGCACCCTACCTTTAAAAAAGAATGCTTTTCATGATATCTTTAGAGATCAGGTATAGATAGGAATTAGCATTTAAAAAACCTTTGAAATTCACTGAAAAAACCATAGGTTTCATGCACGTTATAGTTAGGAATTGGCATTTAAAAAACCTTTGAAATTCACTGAAAAAACCATAGGTTTCAGGCAAGTTATAGTTAGGAATTAGCATTTAAAAAACCTTAGAAATTCACTGAAAAAACCATAGGTTTCAGGGGTGTTATAGTTAGCTGGACATTTCCCTCGTACAAAACCCTAGAAATTCCCCTGTTATAGTTAGTTCAGCTAACTATAACTCGCGCCCCCGCAATGCACTGCTGATGACGTCACATATTACATCACTCATGATATGGTCAGTGACATCACTGATGATATCACTGATGACATCTCAAATTTTTGGCCAGCTGCGGTCTGCTCCTATTATGAAAATTTCACAGTGATTCGTCAAGTGAGGGCCGAGAAAAAAGAGGAGTCCCAAAACGCATTTTCCCCATGCATTTTCCTATAGGACCTGTTGACGCAGCTACAGCCCGAACTGCTGAATGGAATTACACCAAATTTGGCAAAGAGGTAGTCCTCAGTTCAGACTCGTGCCTTTTGCTTAAATGGTGTAAATCCATTCAGTAGTTCCTGAGAAAATTAGAGTAAAAAAGATAGATATATCTGGGCGGAGCCTAACCACACATCTCATCGTGAGATCTGATTGGCTGTCAGTACTTCATCCAAGAAGTGTTGGCAGCCATCTTGGGACCAATATACATGATAGCACCTCATTAAAAAGCATTGCAGTTAATAGAAGGTTTTAAGAATTTAGTTACATTATAAATCATTTGTTGATGGTACCATACTCATTTTAGGAATTGTGCTGTGTTCTAAGTTGAATTTACCATGTGAAAAAGCCTTCTGCTGTGATATCATGAATCATGTTTGAGGAAAACTATTTTCTCATGCTTTTCCCACAGAGGTTTGGAAGGTGATCTGTAGGCTAAACTGAGAGCATATTTTCTGTAAATTCACATTATCTTTCTCAGTCATGTGAGAATGAAGTCTAACATTCTCAGTAAAACATGCACATCCAACAAGGGCAGAGACTGTCAGTTGATTCCTTTGTGTTCTACTGCAGCTTCCCAGAGTGTTCTAAAGAACAACTAGAGCGCTAACAGTCCTATTTATGACAAACGCATTGCACACCTGAAGCCATCTTGATTGGAATAAAGTGGTAACTCTTAAAACATTTAATTTAAAAAGGAACAAAATGAGGGGGTTCATTTTGCCATAGAAAGTATGATTAGTGCTGCAGAAAGAAAGATTAGGGCACATTTTGAGTGACTTCTCAAATCCTCTTCTATTTCATAAAACAATTCTGACATGCAGACTGAAACATGCACTTTGAATACCAGCAGCAGACTTCCCTGGTGAGCAGTAGCTTTACTACAGTGATCTAATAAGCAACTAGAGTGCTAACATTCTGAATTTATGGCAAATGTGTGACACATCTGAATGCCTTCTTGATGGAATCAAAGTAAAAAACTGAAAGTATTTCCTACTGAGGAGACTGTAGTAAATGAGGAAATTAGGTAACTTCATAACAAATAAGTCTCCCAAAATGGCCACCAGAGACAAAAGAGCCCAAATGTAGTCCAAATATCACCCAGATATAGCCCAAGTATAGCCCAATGACAGAATGTCCCAGAGTGTTCTAACGAACAACTAGATCGCTAACAGTCTTTCGTATGACAAAAGTATGGCACACCTGAAGCCATCTTGATTGGAATAAAGCGGTAACACTTAAAACATTTGATTTACAAAGGAACAAAATGAGGGGGTTCATTTTGCCATAGAAATTATGATGAGTGCTGAAGAAAGAAAAATTAGGGCACATTTTGACTTCTCAGATCCTCTTCTATTTCATAAAAAAATTCTGACATGTAGACTGAAACATGCACTTTGAATACCAGCAGCAGACGTCCCTGGTGAGCAGTAGCTTTACTACAGTGATTTAATGAGCAAGTAGAGTGCTAACATTCAGAATTTATGGCAAATGTGTGACATATTTGAATACCTTCTTGATGGAACCAAAATAAAAAACTGAAAGTATTTCCTACTGAGGAGACTGCAGTAAATGAGGATATTAGGAAGCTTCATAACAAATAAATCTCCCAAGATGGCCACCAGAGACAAAAGAGCCCAAATGTAGCCCAAATATCACCCAGATGTAGCCCACATGTAGCCCAATGACAGAAGTGTGCACAACACTTATTTTTTGTGTATTTGCAGTTTTATATAGTGCAGACTTGTCAGGTATTGGAGTGCTTTACATGAGCATTGGTTACATCACACAAGATCAAATTCATTTTGGTTGTAGACATGGGTGGATTAAGTGATTTGACCAGAATCACAGAATGTTGGGCTGAAGCAGAAACTCCAACCTGGTTCCCCAGTTGCAAAGTCTGCAGCTCTGGAAGTAACACCACATCATCTCCCCTAGGTGCAACATTTAACCCCTTCGACGCGCATGACGGAGCAGCTCCGTCATGCACATCGGTTGCGCTGTGCGCATGACGGAACCGCTCCGTCATGGCCCCGCCCGCGCACAGAACCTTCAGCGCGGCGCGGAAATCCGCGCCGCACTGAAGGGGTTAATCAAGTGGTCAACTCGATAAAAAAACATAAAGATTACAAATAATTTAAAATGTCTTTGTCGCTATTTGAAAACTCAGAAAATATGTCCTCATTTTAGTTTTTTAGAGCACTAACCATAATTTTGATGCAAATATGTGTATATATGTAATTTCTAAAGGAAATGCTCTAGGTATTACAGTTTTGATTACATCAAGATGACGTCAGGCGTTCCACACTTTTGTAATAAATATAGAATGTTACCAATCTAGTTGTTCATTGGGATACTGTTGAGAAGCAGAGGCCAGGGGCACGGACTCTGAAAATTGAAGGCAGGTAGGAGAGTGCAGAGGCAACAATTTGACCACAATGGGCAGGCAGGAAGGGCAGTGGCAGCACAACAGACTATTGAGGGCAGTGGAAAGGGGGGCAGGGGCAACAAACCAACAAAACAGGACTGGCAAGAGACGCTGTGGCAATATAATAGACCATTATGGGCAGAAGGAAGAGGCAGTGGTAGTACAACCATACATGCCAACAGACCCGTTTCAGCCAGTAAACGTCCAATGTTCTTAAGCTCAAATGGGCTTTATTTGATCTGTCTCCTGGAAAATCAATACCCCAGTTTTTTTTCAAAATCTCCCTCTTACCAAGTTCAAAATGTTCGCAAGTATGGTACATTGGCTCATGGTAGGCAGTAGGAATTGGGGTCGGGACATGGTCTTGGATAACAGAGCACAGGAGGGGCATGGAGAGGTGCACCAAACTGACCTTTCAGGGCAGGTATCAGGGTTTGCAGCAGCACAATACACCGCACAGGGCATGCGGGACGGGAGTGAAGCACAACAATCCACAGAAAGCAATAGGGAGGGGACAGGACCATGCACATAGACAACAGAGAACAGAGGGGAAAGAGGCAATGGTAGCTAGCTGACCATAATGGACAGACAGGAGAGAAAGCTGCAGCATAACAGACCATAAAGGGCAGGAGGGATGGATCAGGGGCATTACAATGGAACAGAAGGGAGGGGATAGGGGTCTGCACATGGAAACAGAGGGCTGGGGGCAAGGGGGCAGGGCAGGAGCAGCAAGATGACCATGTAGGTCAGGCAGGATGGGCACTAGAAACAAGACAGACCATGGAGAGCAACAGTGAGACTATGATGGCATACACACAGACCATGGAGGGAAGGTGGGAGGGGGTCAGGGGCAGCTAGCTGACCACACAGGGAAGGTGGGAGGGCCATGGCAGCACAGAAGACCACGCATGGCAAGCGGGAGGGTTAGTGGCAGCACAATGGCTATGATGGGCAAGAAGGAGGGTGCAGGGGCATGCACAAAGGACCATGGAGGATAGAAGGGAGGGTCAGGACCTGGGCACAGACAAGAGAGTTCAGGGGAAGGGGCCTCACAAGAGACCACGCAGGGCAGGCAGGAGGAGCAGTTGCAGCACAAAAGACCAGGGAGGGCAGAAGGGTGTGGCAGTAGAATGGACCATGGAGGACAGGAGGAAGGGGATGGGGCATGGCATGTGGAAAGCAGGGTGGAGGTGGCAGGGACAGGTTACAGTCATCTGACAATGCTAGGCAGGTGGGAGGGGAGTGGCAGCTCAACAGAACATTCAGAGTAGGTAGGAGTGGCAGGTCCATGGAACATGGTGGGCAAAAAGGATGGAGCAGGGGCATGCACAAAGACATCGGAGGTCAGGGGGAAGGAGAATAGGGGCAGCAAGCTAAGCACAGAGGCTAAGCAGGAGGTCAATGATGGGCCATAGAATTGGGCAATGGAGGGTAGGAGGAGTGGACTGGTACATCATGCTAAATGGAGGGCAGTGGCAGCACATCATACCATGCATGGCAGGAGGGAGGAGGCTAGTCCATGGATTCAGACAACAGAGGATAGGGAGGAGGTGGAAGGGGCAGCAAGCTAACTGTTCAGAGAAGGTGGGTATTAGGAACTTTATTGTTTTTAAAATGTGTGTCTGTGCGAACTACTTAAAATATGAACAAGTATGCAGCATAATCTCACTTTTATTCAGGAAGAAGAGGACGTTTGTGACTGTGACTCCGGGCTCACTTGGCAGAAACACCCCTGACCCTCCACCCCCATCGCAAAATGTAATGCCTGTGAAAAGGGTAGGTGGACGAAGTGTTATATAGAACATAGTCCTGAGAGCACGATTGAAAATGAAAACTAGATATAGTATATGGTATAAACTATGCACCAAAAAATGTGATATAAGGTGAACCGGGGCATGAAATATAATATGCAATACATTGTGCACAATGACAGAATCATTGGAGAGCGCGAGGTAGCACAGGCACTAGCGCGTGCTATGCGATATGTGCCTTGGAGTGTAAAATGCACAGGGCAGTGTTGTGTAACCTAACTAGTCTCTAAAGTTGCAATATAAAATATGTGCTGGAGAGTGTAACGTTGCATATGCACTGTGACAAAGATATGGATCCCAGATTGTAATATGTATGGCATAGCGCTGTGCGTTATAACATAGGCATCGAGGAAGGCACGTTAGATGGGGCAATATAACCTGTGCGAAGGCAAGTGTGGCATAACATATTCACGGGGTGGTGTTACAGTGCACATGAGCTAGAGAGTGTCATAGCATACGCACTAGCTGGTGGAATACAAAACAGAGGTGTGTGGCACTTGGCGAGCACTGGTGGGTGTAACACAGCATTGGGCTCAGCCAGGAGCACGCTGTGACTCTCAAGTGAGGTTTGTCTCCTTTCCAGAGAGTAAAATAAAAAATATTACACATCCGGCGGTGGATGTGTGTTTTATTAACCGTGAGGGGGGTTTCTTGCATAGTTTGGTCACATTTTTGTCGAATCCCCTTTGAATGGCTTGGTGTGCGTGTGCATTAAATGTGCCAATCAATAGCTACCCATGTTTGTATAAATAAACGACAAGCGTGTGTACTTGGAGAGTACCCACCGGCGGGGGCGTCGGGATTAGGCACGGAAGGGCGTCAGACACGTCAGAGCTTCACTAGCGGTGTAAATACATTCCACGTGGATTCATTGTATGCATAGTCGCCTTTTAATGAATATCACGCAAATCGTCATGGTGATAGGTACATACAGTTTGTCCAGCATGTCCTAGGTGTTTCTATAAATATATTTTTTTATTAAATAATAAAAAACAAAGGCCGGCCCCGGGGGATTGGGTCCCCAGGGCCATAAGTGGCCTGAGGAGGGGGGCAACGCAGCCCCCCTACTAAACAATAAAAAAAAAAAGGCCATGACCCGGGGGTTGGGATCCCCAGGGCCGATTGAGGCCTTGGGAGGGGGGCCTCGCGGCCCCCTTCCAAATTTATTTCTTTCAACAAACAAAATTAGGGTGCAGGCCCTGGGGAAAGGGGTCCCCAGGGCCCATAAAGTAGAAAAAGAAGGGGGGCCACACAGCCCTCCTGCAAACGTGCCCCCTGGCCAGTTGTAAGTTGGGGAATTAATTCCCCTTTAATACTGAGGGTCCCTGAGGGCCAACTAGCCCAACAGGTATCTCCAGTATGCGCCAGGGAGCTTCGTTGCAGACAGGTGTTCTGAGACCACGCCCCTTTTTACACCTCTATGCAACGCAGCTCTGTGGCGCTTACTGCCAAGTGAGCCCGAAGTCACAGTCACAAACGTCCTCTTCTTCCTGAATAAAAGTGAGATTATGCTGCATACTTGTTCATATTTTAAGTAGTTCGCACAGACACACATTTTATAAACAATAAAGTTCCTAATACCCACCTTCTCTGAACAGTTAGCTTGCTGCCCCATCCACCTACTCCCTATCCTCTGATGTCTGAATCCATGGACTAGCGTCTTCCCTCTTGTCATGCATGGTCTGATGTGCTGCCACTGCCCTCCATTTAGCATGATGTACCAGTCCACTCCTCCTGCCCTCCATTGCCCAATTCTATGGCCCATCATTGACCTTCTACTTAGCGTCTGTGCTTAGCTTGCTGCCCCTATTCTCCTTCCGCCTGCCCTCTGAAGTCTTTGTGCATGCCCCTGCTCCATCCTTTTTGCTCACCATGTTCCATGGACCTGCCACTCCTATCTACTCTGAGTGTTCTGTTGAGCTGCCACTCCCCTCCCACCTGCCTAGCATTGTCAGATGACTGTAACCTGTCCCTGCCACCCTGCCTGTCCTCATGCCATGCCCCTATCCCCTTCCTCCTGTCCTCCATGGTCCATTTTACTGCCACACCCTTCTGCCCTCCCTGGTCTGTTGTGCTGCAACTGCTCCTCCTGCCTGCCCTGCGTGATCTGTTGTGAGGCCCCTTCCCCTGAACTCTCTTGTCTGTGCCCAGGTCCTGACCCTCCCTTCTATTCTCCATGGTCCTTTGTGCATGCCCCTGCACCCTCCTTCTTGCCCATCATAGCCATTGTGCTGCCACTAACCCTCCCGCTTGCCATGCATGGTCTTCTGTGCTGCCATGGCCCCTTCAGCCTTCCCTGTGTGGTCAGCTGGCTGCCCCTGACCCCCTCCCACCTTCCCTCCATGGTGTGTGTGTATGCCATCATAGTCTCACTGTTCCTCTCCATGGTGTGTCTTGTTTCTAGTGCCCATCCTGCCAGACCTCCATGGTCTTCTTGCTGCTCCTGCCTTGCCCCCTTGCCCCAGCCCTCTGTTTCCATGTGCAGACCCCTATTCCCTCCCCCCTGGCTTGTCTGTTCCATTGTAATGCCCCTGATCCGTCCCTCCTGCCCTTTATGGTCAGTTATGCTGCAGCTTTCTCTCCTGTCTCTCCATTATGGTCAGCTAGCTACCATTGCCTCTTTCCCCTCTGTTCTCTGGTGTCCATGTCCATGGTCCTGTCCCCTCCCTATTGCTTTCTATGGATTGTTGTGCTGCACTCCCGTCCCGCATGCCCTGTGTGGTGTATTGTGCTGCTGCAAACCCAGATGCCTGCCCTGTAGGGCCAGTTTGGTGCACCTCTCCATGTCCCTCCTGTCCTCTGTTATCCGAGTCCATGTCCCTACCCCAATTCATCCTGCCTACCATGATCCAATGTACCATACTGTGGTAAATAATTTTCCTTTACCGGGACTGAATTTGATACAGAAACATTATAAAATAGCTCAGTAAAATGAGAGGCAGAATCCGTGGTATTAGAGGTTCGGAATGGGCTTTATTCCAATAATCGATTATAATCGGATGCTTCAAGTTCCATCACCCCGGAGGTTCAGGAAGTGAAGTCCATACATTATTGACATGAAATGGCTTTTATAGAACATACATTACAATGAAGCGAATACAGTAGGCGTAACAATTGATAAGGAAAATGACAATTTGTCTGCGTAACCAGAAATGGGTGTAATAAAGAGTAAAAAGGAACATAATTGCTTATGATGTCATACATAGGTGGATCTATAAGATAATACTTGGCCTAGATGCGCGCGCAGCAGTATGACGTGTAATTGACGTGTAACTAGGGGGTGAAGGGGACTTGACATTTAGCTCTACATGTGGAGACAAGAAGTCTGGGGGGTCAAGTCAACCTAATCCCAAATCATATCTAACATCCTATGTTTAAAGAACTATGTTATCCAAGAAAGAAGGACTCTCGGACAGAATCTATTCTATACTGACTGTGCGTGCATGTACAAGCGTCTAAGTGTCTACACTGAATGCGAGGGGGTAGGAATATTCCATGGTAACAGGGCTATGAATTACTTGCATAAGGGCAGAGAAGCCGGGCCTTTTGCTCGGTGACTGGAAGAATGTTTACTTAAGCTACTAGGCAGGAATGCATCGGCTGAGGGGGAAGCAGATAATTCGAAGGTGAAATACAGTTCTTGGCAGAGAATAGGCTGATGTCAGGCTTCGTGAGCCGCGCAGAGAATGAGACAAAGTTCATGGTCACAGATGCAGGCTCAGACTGGAGCTTTCAGAGGCAGAAGGCAAAAGGAGTTTTGATGACAGAATCAGGGCCTACTTGCCTGGACTGTAAAATGGCATAAGTGAACCATATAAAGCCGGTGGCCTTTCATATTTAGGAATGGAATATCCGGCCTGTTCATGGCGGATCTGACAGAGGACATGTTGACGGTGGACGCACATGTATTTGCGTCTTCATAACTGGAACTGGAGGAAACATACATGTACTTGTGATATGCACATAGAACCGTTGGGGTCCAAGATAGGGGACGTAACTGACCAGAAAAATCCATATTTCCACATTCCCTCCTTGTCCCCTACTTGCCCTTCAAGAGATATCAATCTTCATTAATCCATTGATCTGTTCATATAGCATCATTTGTTCTTCTTTCTTCTTCCGTGACGAATGAAATCTTGGTGGTGGAATACACGAGGTGGTACACAGACCACAGATCGCTGGTCCACATTGTAGACATAGACAGCAACTGAATAGTAGGAGAAGGCCAATACCTAGGAAGGATAAAACTCTCCATCCCCAGGCTGATATCACATTCCAAAACCAACTGGACCAAGTCCAAGTGCCTGGGTTCTGGTGTATCTGGCTTACAATCTTATGAAGGCGAGTGATGGCTTTATATACAGATGGCGAATTTTCTGGTATGAATACGCAGCAGCTTGATCCGATGACCCTACAAGCTCCGCCCCTATCAGCCAGGATGACGTCAAGGACAAGACGATTTTGAAGCACAACAATCCGCATAGCAGACTGCTCTTCTGTTAAATTGCCTAAGGCGGAAATAGTCTCATTCACTACTGCTTCAAGGGTTCTAGTTAATCTACGTATCAGCTTACTATTAGTAACGGTACCTATGTAGGGAAAGATGCCTTTATTAAAATCTACATACTTGTCCCATGCCGTCTCAGTATAATCGACAATTGGGAGATCTCTCCGCTCTCTATTGTGTACTAAATGAATATTTCTATAATAATCAGGAGGAGCTAGGAAAACAGGTGGCAAAAGGAATGCAATGTAGCAGGTACCATCCCAATCTAGAGGTAAACGCATATATGCAGTCTGACCACATACAAAGTAGGAATGGCGAGAAGCTCTAAATGAAGATTTGCCTTGATCACTGAATTCTACTGTAGTGGTGCATTTACTATGGCCCATATGTATGGAACCAACTTTTCTTACACATAATTCACCCTTCGCTGGAAATACTGACATGGTGGGTAAGACTAGTTCAATTTCGGATACGACATTTAGAATCATGAGATTAGGTGTAAAATTACCTAATCCATATACTTCATTTTCTAGATCAGTTCCTGTTCTTTTGGGGCGACCCTCCTTGTCAGGGTAGCAGACCTTGAGTAAAACTAGGTTCAGGTTTCCCCATACCCAATGATCTTGGTAAACTGCTGTGTCTGAGTCTATGGAATTGATTAAACTAAACCATGCTCCACAGGAGCCATTGTGTGTAAATGGGTGTGGAAAGAATGGCAGGACTCCTTCATAATTCTGATAGGGAGGGAGCCGACCACACACCCAACAATTAGTAGCATTACTAGTCTGATGGGAATGATGTAACATACTAATGAAAGTGTTATTGCGCAGCGCAAGTCTATAAGACAATTCATGCGGAGGTAAGTCACTAAAAGAATGTTCAGCAGCAATATTATAAACATGTCTAGAAATAGGGTAATATATGTGCAACAACATACTTGTAATAATTATTAAAAGACTTAATAAAAACAGAATTAATAATGTCACTATGCAGTGGCTACGCAGTGATTTACAATACGCCTGTTGTTTCAACATTTTCCGGGTATTTTCTCTACTCAGGTCCAAGGGATGCATGTCAGAGACAATTCAACCGCTTCACCTTGGAGAGGACTTAAACAATCAAATTGCTCGACTTGTTGGGCCTAAGCTTTAGTTTGTAAAGTTCAGTTTCAGTTTTTTCAACCAAAGGAAGTTTTGAATCAGTCTGTGAGGTAGTGCAGGGCACAATGTCTATATCCGAGGATAGTCCATGAAATTTCTTGATATGACTTGAATGAATCCAGCCCTTGCGGCCCTCGATCTTCACGGCTGTCCTTGTGGTCAGCAGGACCAACTTGGGTGCTTTCCACCTGGGCTCCAGCTGAGTCTTTCGGTCGAAATTCCTCACAAAGACGAGATCCCCCGGGACTACGTCATGGGGTTTCACCTCAGTGTTGTCAGGAAAGGCTGCAGCTACCTGTGAACGACAAGATTGTAGTGCAGACATCAAGGAAGCCAAGTAATCTGTCAGCATATTACAGTCAACATCAGTTATTTTTCGTGGTATAGGCGTCCCCCACATATTTGGTGGTCTACCGAAGATCACCTCATACGGGGATAGCCCTGTTCGTGAGTGTGCTACCATTCTCATGTAAAAGAGTGCAACTGGTAACGCTACTATCCAGTCGACACCTTTCTCTCTGCATATTTTGGACAATCTGATTTTCAGTATCTGGTTATGTCTTTCTACGAGACCTGCTGCTTCGGGGTGTCGGACACAGTGGAATTTCCACTGATATCCTAACAGAAGTGAAACGTGTTTCATTAATTCGGATGAGAACGGCTGGCCGTTATCTGAGTGAACAACACGTGGTAAACCGTATCGTGGGAAGAATTCTCGAACCAACTGTTTGGCAGTAGTCGGGGCAGTGTAATCTGAAACCGGGTATGCCTCTGTCCAACGGGACAGAGCGCAGACAACTACGAGAACATATTTGAATCCTCGACATCGTTCCATCTGGATATAGTCCATCTGGAGTACTTCAAAAGGATTATTAGGAGGATGAAATCCACCCTGTTCTACGGGAACGCTTTTTCCTGGGTTAAACTGGCAACAGATCATACAGGTACGGACCTTTTGTTTGGCTGCTGCTCGTAAATGTTTATTAAATCAAATGTGTTGAATGCTGTCTAGCATAGCTTTTTCTCCTAGATGTGCTGGACTATGTATTGTGTTAATTATAACTTGGACCATTGAATCAGGAAGGAACCATACAGACTTTTCCTTCATCATCCATCCTTGGTCCGTTTGAATCCCTCCTAATTCAGTCCATTTCTTTATTTCGTCTGGTGTAGCATGTGTCTGTATGTCTATCACGTCAAGAGTAGGATCTTTAACTGTCATACAATGTGTCGGTATCGGGACTATTGTCTTTGTCATGTCGGGGGTTTGAGTTTGAGCCGTCTGTTTAGCTGTTCTGTCGGCTAGATCATTGCCTTGGGAAATGATATCAGTAATCTTTGTATGAGCCTTACATTTCATAATAGATATTGCAGTGGGTAGATGTATCGCATCTAATAAGGCATGAATGAGGGGTCCGTGCTGAATGTGGGCACCGTGGGAAGTTAAATAACCTCTCTCTCGCCACAGCACGCCGAAGTCATGTACAACTCCGAATGCATAACGTGAATCAGTGTATATGTTGACTTTTTTATTCGTGGCTTGAATACAGGCTTGTGTCAGAGCGATGAGCTCTGCGGCTTGAGCTGACAAAGTATTTATACGATTAGTTTCAATGACTTCAGTATCTGTTGTGACTGCGTAAGCGGCCACTAATTCTCCTGTACTTGTTCTCATACATGAACCATCTACATACAACGTCAGGTCTGGATCGGACAATGGAACATCGGTCAAGTCTTGTCTGGGTTTTGTTGTTACAGTAATAACTTCAATACAGTCATGGGCTAGTGGGTCTGTTCCGGTTACTGGCAAAAGTGTGGCAGGATTCAATGTGTTACAGCGTCTGATTTCTATGTGTGGCTGAAACAATGTAAGTTCGTATCCTGTAAGTCGCGCTATAGTCAAGTGTTGTGTTTGCGTTCTATTTACAAGGACCTCTACTGCGTGTGGTACTTGAACTGTCAATGGATGTCCTAACACTATAGCATCGCTTTGTCTGATTGCTAAAGCTGTCGCTGCTACTGATTTTAGGCATGCAGGCAAAGCCTGAGCTACGGGATCTAGTGTACTAGAAAAATAAGCACATGGTTTGTGTGCTCCTGCTTGTTCCTGTGTGAGTACTGACAAGGCAGTACCTTCGCGTTCTGTAACAAAGAGTGTAAACTGTTTTCTGTAACATGGTGTTGCTAAAACAGGTGCTTGACATAAAGCTTTCTTTAGGCTTTCAAAAGCTTGTGTATGTTCCTGAGTCCAAGGGAGAACAGTCGATGTGGCCGCCTCCTGTGTTGTCAACTGAATGAGTGGTTTTGCTAGAAATGCATATTGCGGGATCCACTGTCTACAGTATGAAGTGAGGCCTATGAAAGCCCGCACCTCCTTTTGTGTCTTGGGTATTGGCATGTTAGCTATTAACTGAATGCGGTCTGGTGTAAGCTGCCTTCCCTCCTTGGACAGCGAGTGTCCAAGATAAACAACTCGCTGGACACAGAATTGCAGCTTAGAAGGGGACACCTTGTGCCCCTTTTCGGCTAGAAATTGTAAAACTGTCAGTGATGCTTTTTCACATTCAGGTTCGCTTCGGGCGGTGATCAGCAGATCATCGACATATTGAAGCAGAGCAGTGTTAACTGGCATGTGTATACTGTCAAGTTCTCGTTTCAGTGCTTGGCTATAGATGCTGGGGCTTTCTGTAAATCCTTGAGGTGCGCGTGAGAATTTAAAGCTACGTCCATTTAAATTAAATCCGAACAAATATTGGCTTTCCGGATCTATTGGGACGCTGAAAAAGGCATTCTTGAGATCAATTACAGTAAAGAATGTTGCTTCGGAATCAATGGCTGTCAGCAATGACGAGATATCTGGGACCACAGGGAATTGTGGCACAATGCATTTGTTTAACTCGCGCAGATCAATAACCAATCGATAGACTGGCGGGGCCTTTGGATCTGTTCGTTTAAGAATCGGAATTATCGGGGAATTACATACATTGGAGTCTGTTTCTACAACTACTCCTTGGGTAATGAGCTCGTCAATGATTTGTAGTAAAGCCACTACAGCATCTGGTGGTAACTTGTATTGTCGCATTCGTGGTAGCACCACTCCTGCCTTTAATGTGACTCGATATGGTGTAATATTCATGCATCCAACATCAGTAGGGCCTTGTGCCCATAGACGTGTAGGCAAAGTCTGCAGTCGGGGATCCATGTCTCTAGACACATAGTGACCTTTAAAATCACGCAAAAACAACCTTACACCTTCCGGAGAACAACATATTATGGCTCCTAGAGCTTTCAGGGTTTTAATTCCTAACAGATTTTCTGGACATGATTTAGTAAGCAATAAATCTGTAGTTCGGGTCAGAGGTCCTATCGTAAGTGGCAGAGGTTGTGACACTTCATTAACAATAGGTTTTCCTGAAAAACCAAGGGAAATATTCTGTGAGCCTGAGAGGGGTGCCCCTGGAACTTCACTACGTTTTATGGTCGTTCGACTTGCCCCTGTATCGAGTAGAAATTTTCTATCTTGGCCTAATAATTCACTATGTACATAAGGTCCTTCTTGGTCTACTGGGATTTCAATAAGGGGTAAGTCAACTTCCCTCTCTAGGCTTGTTCATGCGTAACGCTGATACTCAGGATATTCATACTGTGCGGTCTGATACATTTGTCGTGTTGTTGTCTGTGTGGCAGCAGCAGGCAATGGTGGTGCAGCTGGCACAAACTGTATTGGCTGTTGTGCGGCTGGCATGGCCTGGGCATGCTGCATAGCTCCTTGTTCATTCTGATCTTGTCTGAGTGGCCGTGATCTTTCTTGTGTTTTACCTATGGCGATATTATGTTTTAAAACTGGACAATCGTGTACGTAATGGCCTGGCTTTTTACAATAATTGCATGTCCCTTTTACAGGTCCTGCTGAATCGGAATGTGTCATACCCTTTTTATGTCCTTCAGCTGGAACAGTCTGGGAAACTAGCATTTTCATTTTCGTGTCTTTCATGCGTCTGTGTTCATGTTCTTGTTCTTCTCTAATTCTATTGTGATGGTACTGTAACATTTGTAACATTTGTGATGGAGTGTTACCTTGCCAGGTACTTTCGAATTTTAATACTCTATTCTTTACTGGGGGCAGGGCATTTTCCACTAACTTTGTTACAAACAGGTGTGGGTATGATTCGCTACTTGCTTTTATGCCACTATTTATACCAAAACATTTTTCAAATCGGGCATAGTAATCACTAGTGTCCTCATCTTGCTTCTGTTTACAGGCTGAAATTGTACCCCAGTCTTCCTTTTTCGTAGTTAATAAACGTGGCAGTACCTGTACTAATAAACCTGGTAGTGCTTTAGTTTTATCCCCAAGTCCTGCTCCTGCAGTTCGGGCCTTTTCTTCCGCTTCTAACACTGACCATTCTATCTTTTGGTCACCTACCTCCCACTCTTTTTCCTTGAGTTTTTCATAAATGCCAGCAGGCATCAATACCTTTAATATTGTCATAATGTCGGGATAGGTATACTCTCCCATGAGTAACATGTCTTTAATTTCTCGGTGGAAACCCGCTGGATCTTTGTCATGACTGGGTACCACTTTCTTCATTTGTAACAATTCTATTTTTGATATGGGCGTATATACAAATACGCGTTTAAACTCGTTGTCCTCGCCTCTTATTGGGTGCACCTCTCGTAAAGGATTCTGTCTATCCATGTGATACGTGGTTCTTTCCTTGACGGGCAATGAAACATGCTCTGAACATACAAAAAGGATATACTGCTTTCTTGATTCTAGAATTTCTTTAATTAATTTAGTACCTGGACCTCTCCATTTATTCATAAGCAATTCAGTCAGTATGTCAGGTAAGGGACCAGGGTCCGAATGCTGACTCCGATATAGTATAATGAGTTGTTGAATCATATAAATCCCAGCTAACCTCTGTTCATCTGGGGTGAGATTCAAAAATGTGCGTACTACTGTATCATCACTATATTTTCCGGGACTGTCCACCCAATGGACAGCTGCCCTGGCTAAATCTTGTTCGTCCATAGAATCGAGAAAATGATAACCCCTTCGTTCTCGGAGTAGTTTGTCGGCGGTTTGGAACGAATGCTCGTTAGACCTTATATTAATTATAGGTATTTGAAAATTCCTGTTATTATCTGGACATATCGGATGTATTGAGTCAGTATGACATCTAGTCTGATTCCTATTACAAGATCTTCCTCTACCTACATAGGCTATGGTGTCCGACTGTCCTGCGGGCAGTCCTG
Organism: Triturus cristatus; assembly: GCF_964204655.1. Lineage (NCBI taxonomy): Eukaryota > Metazoa > Chordata > Amphibia > Caudata > Salamandridae > Triturus > Triturus cristatus. Next base: position 203,788,325 of record NC_140588.1, on the reverse strand, counting down.
ACCCTTCTTCCTCGCTTTGTTCGAACTCGTCTGCCTCTAATCTCTCTTGGTGTAGGCGTTCTATTTCTTTACGGATCTTTCGGCACATGGCTATTATACAATTTTGCTTGTCATGTCTCCCTTCTGATATGTTCTGACTCCATCTGGTAAGAATTTGCATTGCTTCCGGGTCTACCCCCGGTCGATCTACATTTCTGATCACACAGTTTATGAGGAAACGTAACAGTTCCCCCTGTATCTCTACTTTCTGGTACTCCATAGCTCTGTTAATACATTCTGGATCTCGTCCTGTTCGGACAAAATGATATATTTCGTCTAGATGCGCAGTCATTCCTGGTAACTTCGCTAAATACACTGCGGCTCGTCTGATACGCAATGAGGCCAGGGTCATTTCGTCCTCTATACCGGGCACCGGGTCATATCTACAATCTACGAGAAGCTCTTTAAGTGCACGGGCACTTACGAATTTGGGTGTACGTGAATGCGCTGACTCTTGAAAAGTAAGTTTATTTATTCTAGGTGGCGTAGAAAAGATATTAGTAGCACCTCCCGTGGCCCCATCTGGGGCGTCGGGTGTGAAAGGATTCGTTGAACGTGACACAGCAACTATAGGTGTGGACACAGCTAGAGAAGTAGCTGTAGGAACAGATACAGAAACAGATGTGCTTGCCGGAACTTGTGACTCGATTTGTTGCTGTAGGGATACGGGTGCTGGATCTTGGCGTGAGACCTCCCTGATATGCGGTCTATGTGGGGCGGAATTAGCATACTCGGGAGCTGCGTCATCTAAATATGAGGAAAGAAAAACATCTTCTGCGGTTCTAGGATGCCCCTTAGGATGTACCTTGATTGGGAATAATGGGGGTGGCAAGTCTTTCGGTATCTCTGGAGTAGCCTTAGGTAATCCTTCGGCCAGAAGGGGATACATACCATTCATAAGGGCATTTCTCTGTCTGTCTACTTGTTCTAATTTCACTCGGATACCTTCCTCAATTAATAGATTTCCTTGACCTTTATTTGAACTTTCTTTATTCCTTTCTTCCTGTCTACGTGCTTTTTCTGTGCGTCTATGAGATTCTTTACGCCATAACTCAACGGCGTCCTTCTGTGACTGTCTGACTTTCCTTTTCCATAACTCTTCCTCGACTTTCATGATGCACTCTGCATCCCAGGTCCCCGCTGCGGGCCACCTCTGACTTTCTGGTAATCCCTTGGTATAGTCTATCCATAAATCAAGAAATAATATAGCGTCTAAGCCATGTTTGTGATACATAAAGTGCCCTGGAGTGTCCCTAGGAGGAATAGGAACGGCTTCTTCGAGAACCCCTTTTCTAGTAGTGATCTGTCTTAATTTCGAAAAGAGCGGCATATTGAGAACTGACCTTATACTTGATTTTGACCAACTGACCTGATACTTGAATTTGGACAGACTTAATACAATAAACACGATAATGAACAGTCATTCATACCACACTATACAGGACGTTTTTAAACACATTAAACATTTAACATTAAGCCTTTAACTGAAACAACAATGATGATCGTCTGCATAACTAATCACCAAGCTTAATTCTTGACAATAACTAGGTACTTCGGAATACTTGATATACTGCTAAACAGTACAGATACACTGCTAAAACAGTGCAGACCGGATTTGTGTACCCAAACCCGTCTTGACCGGCACAACCTATGTGCACGTCAGAAATGCCTCCCCAGCAATGGTACTCACCGGGTAGCTTCGGAAACGGAAGGCCTCAGTAACTTGAACTTGAACCGGACTGGACTCGACTCGACTCGTCGGACACTGGGCTTGACTTCGGACTGGTGGGTCTCTGTATACCTCGGATCCTGCTCTCTCAGCTAGGCTCTGGTCGGGATACTTCGCACTTCTCACCGCCTCGTCTGGGTGTTGATCGCAGTCTCAGTCGCCCCCGCTTGACTGGAGGGAGATACAGGAAATCCTGCTGGTACGCGTTATTGTCCGTCCAGCTGTGGCAGGAGACCGGGCCTGCAACTCACCGCCGGCGCGTGAGATGAGAAAGTGTCCCTGTTCGGGCGCCATCATGTGGTAAATAATTTTCCTTTACCGGGACTGAATTTGATACAGAAACATTATAAAATAGCTCAGTAAAATGAGAGGCAGAATCCGTGGTATTAGAGGTTCGGAATGGGCTTTATTCCAATAATCGATTATAATCGGATGCTTCAAGTTCCATCACCCCGGAGGTTCAGGAAGTGAAGTCCATACATTATTGACATGAAATGGCTTTTATAGAACATACATTACAATGAAGCGAATACAGTAGGCGTAACAATTGATAAGGAAAATGACAATTTGTCTGCGTAACCAGAAATGGGTGTAATAAAGAGTAAAAAGGAACATAATTGGTTATGATGTCATACATAGGTGGATCTATAAGATAATACTTGGCCTAGATGCGCGCGCAGCAGTATGACGTGTAATTGACGTGTAACTAGGGGGTGAAGGGGACTTGACATTTAGCTCTACATGTGGAGACAAGAAGTCTGGGGGGTCAAGTCAACCTAATCCCAAATCATATCTAACATCCTATGTTTAAAGAACTATGTTATCCAAGAAAGAAGGACTCTCGGACAGAATCTATTCTATACTGACTGTGCGTGCATGTACAAGCGTCTAAGTGTCTACACTGAATGCGAGGGGGTAGGAATATTCCATGGTAACAGGGCTATGAATTACTTGCATAAGGGCAGAGAAGCCGGGCCTTTTGCTCGGTGACTGGAAGAATGTTTACTTAAGCTACTAGGCAGGAATGCATCGGCTGAGGGGGAAGCAGATAATTCGAAGGTGAAATACAGTTCTTGGCAGAGAATAGGCTGATGTCAGGCTTCGTGAGCCGCGCAGAGAATGAGACAAAGTTCATGGTCACAGATGCAGGCTCAGACTGGAGCTTTCAGAGGCAGAAGGCAAAAGGAGTTTTGATGACAGAATCAGGGCCTACTTGCCTGGACTGTAAAATGGCATAAGTGAACCATATAAAGCCGGTGGCCTTTCATATTTAGGAATGGAATATCCGGCCTGTTCATGGCGGATCTGACAGAGGACATGTTGACGGTGGACGCACATGTATTTGCGTCTTCATAACTGGAACTGGAGGAAACATACATGTACTTGTGATATGCACATAGAACCGTTGGGGTCCAAGATAGGGGACGTAACTGACCAGAAAAATCCATATTTCCACAATACTTGCGAACATTTTGAACTTGGTAAGAGGGAGATTTTGAAAAAAACTGGGGTATTGATTTTCTCCTTTGAGTTACATTGAAAAAGAGGAGATTGTAGACAGGAGACAGATCAAATAAAGCCCATTTGAGCTTAAAAATATTGGACGTTTCCTGGCTGAAACGGGTCTGTTGGCATGTATGGTTGTACTACCACTGCCTCTTCCTTCTGCCCACAATGGTCTCTTATATTGCCACAGCCTCTCTTGCCAGTCCTGTATTGTTGGTTTGTTGCCCCTGCCCCCCTTTCCACTGCCCTCCATATTCTGTTGTGCTACCACTGCCCTTCCTGCCTGCCCAGTGTGGTCTAATTGTTGCCTCTGCACTCTCCTAACTGCCTTCAATTTTCAGAGTCTGTGCCCCTGGCCTCTGCCTCTCAACAGTATTCCAATGAACAACTAGATTGGTAACATTCTATATTTATTACAAAAGTGTGGAACGCATGACGTCATCTTGATGCAATCAAAACTGTAATACCTATAGCATTTCCTTTAGAAATTACATACATGAGAGGGAGAGGATGTGGTGTTACTTCCAGAGCTGCAGACTTTGCAACTGGGGAACCAGGTTGGAGTTTCTGCTTCAGCTCAACATTCTGTGATTCTGGTCAAATAACTTAATCTCCCCATGTCTACAACCAAAATGAATTTGATCTTGTGTGATGTAACCAATGCTCATGTAAAGCACTCCAAAACCTGACAAGTCTGCACTATATAAAACTGCAAATACACAAGAAATAAGTGTTTTGCACACTTCTGTCATTGGGCTACATGTGAGCTACATCTGGGTGATATTTGTGGTGCATTTGGGCTCTTTTGTCTCTGGTGGCCATCTTGGGAGATTTATTTGTTATGAAGTTTCCTAATTTCCTCATTTACTGCAATCTCCTCAGTTGGAAATGCTTTCAGTTTTTTACTTTGATTCCATCAAGAAGGTATTCAGATATGTCACATATTTGCCATAAATTCTGAATGTTAGCACTCTAGTTGCTTATTAGATCACTGTAGTAAAGCTACTGCTCACCAGGGAAGTCTGCTGCTGGTATTGAAAGTGCATGTTTCAGTCTGCATGTCAGAATTTTTTAATGAAATAGAATAGGATTTGAGAAGTCACTCAAAATGTGCCCTAATTTTTTTTCTGCAGCACTAATCATACTTTCTATGGCAAAATGAACCCCCTCATTTTGTCCCTTTTTAAATTAAATGTTTTAGAGTTACCACTTTATTCCAATCAAGATGGCTTCAGGTGTGCAATACGTTTGTCATAAGTAGGACTGTTAGCGCTCTAGTTGTTCTTTAGAACACTCTGGGAAGCTGCAGTAGAACACAAAGGAATCAACTGACAGTATCTGCCCTTGTTGGATGTACATGTTTTACTGAGAATGTCAGACTTCATTCTCACAGGACTGAGAAAGATAATGAGAATTTACAGAAAATATGCTCTCAGTTTAGCTTATAGATCACCTTCCAAACCTCTGTGGGAAAAGCATGAGAAAATAGTTTTCTCTCAAACATGATTCATGATATCACAGCAGAAGGCTTTTTCACATGGTAAAATCACCTTAGAACACACCACAATTCCTAAAATGAGTATGGTACCATCAACAAATGATTTATAATGTAACTAAAGTCTTAAAAGCTTCTATTAACTGCAATGCTTTTTAATGAGGTGCTATCATGTATATTGGTCCCAAGATGGCTGCCAACACTTCTTGGATGAAGTACTGACAGCCAATCAGATCTCACGATGACATTTGTGGTTAGGCTCCGCCCAGATATATCTATCTTTTTAACTCTAATTTTCTCAGGAACTACTGAACGGATTTACACCATTTAAACAAAAGGCATGAGTCTGAACTGAGGACTACCTCTTTGCCAAATGTGGTGTAATTCCGTTCAGCAGTTCGGGCTGTAGCTGCGTCAACAGGTCCTACGGGAAAATGCATGGGGAAAACACGTTTTGGGACCCCCCTTTTTCTCGGCCCCCACTTGACGAATCACCGTGAAATTTTCAGGATAGGAGCGAAACGGAGCTGGCCAAAAGTTTGGAAAACTTTGCAAAGATTTGTCAATCGGCGACAACGTTATGCCAAATAGAATGTTGCGGATTTCCTATGGAAAATAGGTCCTAACTATAACTACCTACTGGTGACTGCCAGTAGGTAATATATATATATATATATATATATATTCACTGAACAACCATATGTTTCAGGGACGTTATAGTTAGTTGGACATTTTACTCATATAAAACCAGAGACATTCGCCTGTTATAGTTAGTTGAGCTAACTATAACTCGCCCGCCCGCAATGCACTGGTGATGACGTCACATATTACATCACTCATGACATGGTCAGTGACATCACTGATGACATCACTGATGACATCGCAAATGACATCACTGATGACATCACTGATGACATCATCCACGTGATAATCTGATGCACATACTGATGGCCTAATGTAAACTTTGGTACACACACTCTAAAATACAGACTACTATTTTTGAAACCATACACACAACAATGCCAGATAGTACATACCACCCACTATTTTCTAGGTCTACATTCACATCCACTCACTTATACATGCAGTTACTCATCAATACAGTACTATAATATGCACTCATATACCTATACATACATTCACAGTCCGCCACTCATCCATAGGGTTACTCACACACCTAGTCAGTCATGCAAAGACTCAATCACATAGGCATTTACTAATGTATACAGTTATACACACCAACTGTGTTATTTATACACACACCATGTCACTTATTTATGCAGATAATAACACATAGTTACTGTCTTATACAATCACTGATACAAGCAGACACTCTTTTATACACCCACTCTTCAAACAACTTACTCTCACATATAGTCATTTATTTATTTATTTATTTATTTTTTTTGTGTCCTCATTTTGCAATACGTGTGTCAGGTTTTGATATAGGAGACCAGTGCTATCGTTTCGGGTTCCTAAGGCCACGACTCAAAGTTTCATCAACAGTGAGTTTTCCTTGCAACTGGAGATCTGTTTATCACCTCGACACCTCAAGGAGACCGATAGCCCTTAATCGTTTGGAGTATTGCCAGTAGTAAAATCATTGGACTTGATTTTGGTCATAAGAATTGTGAAAGCACTCCCATAATTCCCAAAAGTTGTATTTTTTTCTAGGTCTTCCACTTCTTTCCAATTTATTAACTCTAGCAATTGATTTCCACCAATCTAAATGGTTAGGTGGAGTAGTACAAACCCAGTTTATACATATTTCCCTACGCGCCAAAAGTATTAATATAAAAAGAAGGTTCTCTCGTTTTAGGCCTAGATTACTTGTGTTTACCTCTGTTTTATGGATCCCAAAAAACACCAGTTCCATACTTACAGGTATTTGTTTGCCGAAGAGATCCGTCAGAGTCTTACCAACTTTTATCCAGAAGTCTTCGAGCTGGGGGCACCGCAAAAACATATGGATATCGTCTGCCTTACCTTCCCCGCATTTCGGACATTTTTTCGGTTGTTGTTGACTTTTGAACTTAGAGAGTTTCTTTGGGGTCCAATAAGCTCTATGAATAGTGAAAATATGATTTCTCCTTAGTGCGGCGGACTGGATAATATCCCAACATTTTCTCGTTGATGCATGCCATATGTTCGAAAGATCTGTAGTCGGCAGTGAGGTTCCCCAGGTCGATTCTGGAGTCGTGAAATTTTCTTCTCCTGCTGTTATTAGAGACCAGTACCACAATGAGACTTCTTTTTTCTGGGGGCCAGATCCAATCATTTTAAGTTCCAGTTGCTGGTTTCCCTCAAAAGGTTCTGTTATTGAGCTTATCCAACTTGATAGTTGGTAATATTTAAACTTTGATAAGTGAGTTTCTGTGATGTCCGTCAGCAAGTCCCAGCTAATTAGTTTGCCATTTAGGATTAGTGCCCCCCAGGTCATGATACCTGCTCTCCTTAACGGTAAGGCCAGTTGGTCTTTAAGGCAATCCGGAGTTCCAGGGGAATCCCAGAGTGGGGCATATTGACTGTAATAAGGAATTTTGGTGGTTTTCCTAATTTGCAGCCATAACCTAGCTGCCGACTGGAGAATTTTCAGTTTAATCTTTTTGAAAAACTTTTGGTGTCCAAATTTGTATAGGAAGTGTCCCCCTGTATCTACCATCGCTTGTAAGTGTGGTGGATATGCCTCATAATTTTGTAGGAGTATCCTGGTGTATTTGAATTGGAAGTCCTTGCAATATTCTAATATGTCTGGGCTTGCTATTCCGCCTTGGACTTTTGTTCTTCTGAGTTTTTTCCAGGCTATTCTTGGGCATTTGGAATTCCATATGAAGCCGTTTATTTCTCCCTGTAATTTGAGTATGGCAGGTTTGTTAAATTCCAGGGGAATTGCACTGAATAGAAAGGTGAATTTTGGGAGTATAGCCATTTTGATAATATTGGATCTACCTAAAAAAAGTTAGAGGAAGACCACTCCATGGTCTTAGGAGCTTCTTTACTTCTGTTGTGACTCTATTAAGATTGGTTTGTGAGAGCGTATCTAGATCCTTGATTATATCCAACCCAAGATATCTAATGTTTGATTTTACCAGCAATGAGTTGCTCCTAGTATTCCATTTCATGATTTCTGATTTTGATTGGTTTGTTTGATAGCCTGAGATAGTTCCGAAGTCTTTTATCATTTGGTCAATGTCAGGGCTTGCTTCGGCAAAATTGTCAGTGAAAATCATTAGATCATCAGCATACAGTGCAACTTTTTTTGTCCAATTTTTGTAGCAGAATGGTTTTATCTTTATGTTATTTCTAATAGATAAGGCGAGGGGTTCTATGTATAGGTTGAAAAGAAGGGGGGAGAGCGGACAGCCCTGTCTAGTGCCTCTTTTGATGTAGATTTTTTCTGACAGGCTGTCATTTACAAGGATCTTAGCTGAAGGGGAACTATAGATGTTTCTAATGGCCTCCAAGAAATTTGCCCCTAGTTTGAATTTCTCTAGGACAGCATGTAGGAAAGCCCAATTAACTCTGTCAAAGGCTTTCGCCGCGTCTAGTGTTACGATTGAAAGAGGTATCTTTTGTTGGACTGAAATGTCTATTGCCCCAATAAGTTGATGAGTGAGTTCTTGTAACTGTCTACCTTTTATGAAACCTTTCTGATCTTCATGGATTAAGTTCACTGCACATTTGCTCAACCTTTTTGTGAGGATCTGAGTATAAATTTTGTAATCACAGTTCAAAAGTGATATGGGTCTGTAAGATTCACATTTACTAGGATTTTTGTCTGGTTTTAAAATTAGAGTTATTGTTGCTTCATCCCATGAGACTGGTTGTTTCATTTTATTCATAAAGATCTCATTAAATAGAAGTGTTAAATGAGGAAGTAAGGATTCCTGGAGAGCAGTATAGAATTCATTTGGGATGGAGTCTGGGCCTGCCGCTTTCGCTTTTTTAAGGTCTTTTAGTGCTTGGGTAATTTCCTCTTCTGAGGTTTCTTCATTTAGCTCTGCGATCTGGGCTGGAGTCGTACTCGGGAGAGTTACATTTTCTAAATATCGGTCGATCTGTGATTTGGTAGGAAAGCTATCTTCTAAGTAGAGGCCCCCAAAGAATTGTCTAAATTCCTCCTTAATGATTATTTCATCTAGGGTTTTTTTCAGGGGAATTCCCTACTAAAAGTTCTTTGATTTTATTTCTAGAGTGATCTGATTTGGGGGAAGATGGCGGCCGGCTAAGGAGCCCGGTCGGACGCTCCTGAAGCTCCGGTCCTAATGGCGTGACTTGACTTGACACAACACAGGATTTCTGCCTGATAACTGCTTAACAGCTTAACTGCTTAACTGATAACTGAAAAGATCGTGCCGATGTGTGCTCCGTAAGGCTTCGTAGGGCGGCTGGGCGAAAACCAGGGAGCATTTTTTTGAATCACCGGTGGAAAACGTCTCCAGCCAGCGTTGGAGATCCCTGGGGACAGAGTGTACGGGAGAGCACAAAAAGCGGGAGTCACCGTTCCCAAACCAGTTAGTTGGATGAAGATCGGGTGAAGATCGCAGGAGTTGGGTGAGCCGAGGTGAGAGAACGGGTTTGTGAGAACAAGAAACAAAAAAAAAAAAACAGCGATAAGTAAAGAACTCACTCACCTCGTCGTCTTAGAGTGTCTTAGACACGGAAATGCGCGATAACGCCATGGAACTGCTCTCTACTATTGCTGGCAAGTCCCCGTCTTCTCCTGCCTCAGCATATGCAACGAAGTCTGCCATTAGCGCTTGGACCGCAGCGCTCTATGCACGGCGAAGCTGTCGCCTAGCAACGGGGAGATTTTCCTTCCGGGTTGGGCAGGGCAGAGCCGCGGTTCCAGCAGCATCAGCGTCAGCGTTAGCATTCCCTCTCTCTCAGCGATCTCTCAACCCAGCTCCTCTGCTCAGCTCCATAATAGAGGTGGAAAAGAGAACTCAGAACCCTCGAGCCTGCATGCATCGAACAGACAACACACGTAGGGTGGTAGAAGGGCGGATTGAATCTGTAGCAGACCACCAGAGCTATAAACTAAATAGTGAGACCCCAGGGGAAATAAACAGTCAGTTTGTAACTTCAGAAAAGGGCAGTGGAAACAAAGGACCTAAGGGGATAAGCTATTGCCTTAGAAGCAAACAGTTTTTTGCAAAAAATCCTCTAAACACCACGGATTCAGGCATTACCCCCCTGAATACAAAGAAAAAAACTAAAAAACTAAGTGGTCCTGAGAGAAAAACACTCAAATCTTTACCTAAAGAAGGAAATAGACCTAAGGTGCCCTCTACCTTTACTGACTCAAGCTCTCGAATAACTCCTTCACTCAGAACTTTTTTCAAGTTACAAAAGGTCGAAGGGCCAGGAAAGATGAACTTACTGGCAGAGGCCTCTCCACTCTCCGGCGCTGTGATGCCTTCCACGTCACCTCTCAGCGTAACATCTCAGGGGTCAAGTCCACTACTTGATCTTACGATGCCTTCTTCGTCATGTTCTAGTATACCTTCTCGGGGGCCGGCTCAGCCGGCTCCGCCGACATCAACTGAGCCCAGGGTCCCAAAAACTAGCCCTGATATTCCTGTGTCTCTCCTCGCCCCACAATCTCTCCTGATGCCCCCATATCGAGAAACGGCCCTAAATGGGGATGTAGCACCAGATGTTGACGCAGGACTCGCACATGAAGAAATGAATAGAGGGGGGGGGAGCAACCAGTGAGAAAGAAAGAGAAGTTAGTCAGACATCAAATACGAGAATGGAGGTTGAGGATGAAGAAGAGGATTGTACCCCCGAGAAAATGGGCAAATCCAATTCAGACAAAGTTCTAGCTCTACTACTGACTGAGATCAAAAACAGATTTGACATCTCGGAAAAAAACCAGTCAAAGATTCAAGACACCTGTGAAGCTCTAGACACCAAACTAACTGCCCTCACAGGGAGGGTCACAGCAGTAGAAAGGGAAATGGAACTCCTCAACAAAGAGACCAAAACACATCAGAAAGATATTGACGCCTTAAAACTTAATGAAGGCACATTAAGAGAAAAGATTGAGTCGCTGGAAAATCACTCTAGACGCAACAATCTAAGACTCCTGAACATTCCAGAAGGGGTGGAAAATGAGGACATAAAAAAATTTGTCCTTTCTTTGCTGGAAGAAAGCTTCCCTTGGGCTAAATCTGAAAACCTAGCTGAAGACATTCAAAGAGTACACCGAGACCCATTTGGAAGAAATAAGTTAAAAAAGAATCCAAGGAAAATATTAGTAAACTTCAAATCTTACACTCTTTAAGAGAGATTACTCTCGGAGGCTCTGAAAAAAGGCAATCGCAGAAGCAGTGACTGGACTTACAAAATACGCTCAGATATTTCGAAGGCCACGCAGGACAGACAATGGGAGCTGGGCCAGCTGATACCCCAACTAAAAGCTCTGGGGGCCAATGCACAGATGCGCTTTCCAGCTAGTCTGAGAATTATGTGGCGAAATAAAATGTTTAACATAAGAGAACCCAGAGAAGTCATTTCGCTAATGGAGAAGATGAAAGACCAATAAAAAATAGAAGCAGCAGAATCCTACAGCACTAATGAATTTAAGGTCCGGAGCCAAGGAGTATGAACAGGGCCTGTATGAGGCCCACTGAAGGAAAAAGGGAGGTCCCCCACGGGTGGGCAAATGTGAAGAAACATAAAAAACACAAAAAACAAAACACAAAAAAAAACTTCACTAGGGTGGGGTGCAAAGTAGGGAAAAAACCATATAAAATTAGTCCTCAAGTTGCAGAGTTTACAAAGACCGCAGGTAACCAGTGCCACAGCCATTTTGTTACGAAAACCAAGGCCGAAAAAAAAAAAAAAAAAAAATGGCCAATTATGTAAAGACTAGCATTCTATCTTGGAATGTTAATGGCCTAAGAACACAAAAACGGAGAAAAATCATATTCGAATATCTTAAAAACTCGGCATGTGAAATATTAATTTTACTGGAAACCCATCTGTTGAAGCAGGAATGGGAAGCTTTCACTAAAAATCTAAGGTGGATAGACACCTCAATTTGTACAAACCAGACATGTAACATAAAAGGTGTGGCAATTATTTTTAAAAAGTCTTTGAACATGAGAATAATTTCTTCGAGGGTAGACAGCAAGGGAAGATGGGCAATAGCAGAGGCAATCATACATCAAAAACCATTCACTATAGTGGGATACTATGGCCCCAATTTAGATGATCCAGAACCCCTCCAGAGTCTATACTCACAGTTACTCGATTTTACATCACCTATAATCTGGGGGGGGGGACTTTAATATCATCATTGATCCAAAAATGGATAGAACCCCAGTTAAAAAAGGCATCCCTCTCCCGAAAATGAGAGAATGGTTGAAAATAGCAATGAAAGATCTAGCGCTCAGGGACATCTGGAGTCTTAAAGGGGACCAACTAACAAGGTTCACCTTCCAAAATAAAAGATTGGGTTACTCTTCTAGGATTGATTTCTTCCTCCTCGATAGCACCCTAGCCGTAAAAGTAGAAAAAGTGGAACACTTACCGGCACACCTATCAGACCACTCTGCTGTTAGAATAGACTTGAAGTTAGAACAGCTACCCACTCACAAGAGATGGACGGTTGATAGATCCCTTTTTTTAGATCAATCCTTTATAAATCACTTGAAGCTAGAAACGACCCAGTTCTTCGACCAGAATAGTGATGGAATGAGCAGCCAGGTAGTATGGGACACCTACAAGGCGGTGATGAGGGGAAATATTAAGAGCTTTGCTACTTATAAGAATAAAACGGCGAGACAACTAATAAATAAATTAGAAGGAGAAATAAAAGCGATTGATATACAGCTCCATAGGACCAACCCTGATCCAATAATTAGATCCCTTAATCAGGAGAGGAAGGAGAAAGAAGCATTCCTAAGAGATTCCCTGGAGGCGAGGGCAAAAGAAAAGTGGGAGACGAGTAAACTTGCTCACTATGAATATGGCGAAGGATGTGGTAAGCTACTCGCCTGGAAAATAAAATCAAAAAAAATCATATAGTCATTTATATACTCCAACACTCACATATACTGCCTTAAAACATATGTAGTTACTCACACATATACCGGTGAGACATTCATTCGCTCACGTACACACCCATACACACACTAACTCACCCTTACAGCCCTTCCCAGATGCACTTTTTAATCCATACAACCAGTGAATCACACACTCAGACATGTATGCACACCCCCCGCACCTACCCATACAGACACACAGGACCCCATACAGATACTCAGACAACAAATCAATAACCCTTATAGACACTCATGTAGCTACTCACAAACCCATGGAGCTGCTTATACACCAACTGAGACACTAATTACAGACTTTCACACAGTTTAGCCACTAACCCATACATTCAATAACACATGTTCAATCACTCACTTATACAGTCAATCACGCACCTACTAAATATTCCATTCAGGGACTTGTAAATTCACGCTTTCTTCAATAAACCTTGGCATAGATATATATGAAAAATATTTAAACTTTACAGAAACACACATTCACTGGATGATGTCATCAGTGATGTCATCAGTGATGTCATTTGAGATGTCATTAGTGATGTCACTGACCATGTCTTGCGTGATGTAATATGTGATGTCATCACCAGTGCATTGCGGGCGTGCGAGTTATAGTTAGCTCAACTAACTATAACAGGCAAATTTCTCTGGTTTTATATGAGTCAAATGTCCAACTAACTATAATGTCCATTACACCTATGTTTTTTTTAGTGAATGTATATATATATATATATATATATGTATGTATGTATGTCGGAGGCTGTTTGTGGATATATATATGTATATATATATATTCACTTAAAAAACCATAGGTTTCACACATGTTATAGTTAGCTGGACATTTCCCTCGTAAAAAACCAATGAAATTTCCCCGTTATAGTTAGTGCAGGCAACTATAACTCACGCGACCGCAATCCTCTGCTGATGACGTCAGATATTACATCACTGTATTTAGACACCTATTTACCCATGTCTTCTTCCATTAATCTTTAGCTATACATATATTACAAATATTTATTTTTCAGAAAGACACATATCTAATCAGTGATGTAATATCTGACATCATCAGCAGAGGATTGCGGCACTCGAGCGCCCACGAT